>NC_141699.1:392648753-393848753 GCF_964263255.1 Lissotriton vulgaris | reverse complement strand
CAGGGACACCAGGTTTTCCCATACCTGGACGACTGGCTGGTAAAGGCCCCGTCGGCAGCAGCCGCGTCTTCCAGCGCCTGTCTGCATCTTTTCCGCCAACTAGGCCTGACCCTCAACAGAGAGAAGTCATCATTGAAACCAAGCAAAGTCATCACTTTCCTTGGAGCGACCCTGGACACGGAACGCGCTGTATCTTCAAGTCGCTCCTCGGCATTATGTCTTCATGCATTCTGCTCATCCCACACTGCCGTCTAAAAATGCGCCTCCTTCAGGAAGCACTGACAAGACAGTGGACACAAGCTGCGGGATCATTCGAAGACCGCATACGAGTCACTCAATCTATAGTCAACCATTTTCAATGGTGGAGGTCAACCAAACACCTGTCGCAGGGACTGCCGTTCCTGCTTCCGGCGCAACCACATGTAGTCACGACGGACGCCTCCCTGGAGGGCTGCGGGGCGGTCCTGCAAGAACTACAGATCAACGGCAAATGGACGCCGCAGGAATCCAAACTCCATATCAACATTCTGGAGCTAAGGGCAGTCTTTCTGGCGCTCCAATCTTTCCTCCCACGCATCCGAAACTCCCCAGTGCTCGTCAGGACAGACAACACCACGACGATGCACTACCTGAACAAACAGGGAGGGACGCGTTCGCTCTCACTCTCTCAAGAATCTCAGAGTCTGGAATTTGCTCCTCCAGCATGGAGTAACACTCACAGCCGAATATGTTCCGGGCAAAGACAACGTCCTAGCGGACGCCCTGAGCAGGGAACACTCTCTATCCCACGAATGGGAGCTGGATGCGGAGGCGCTGAACTACATCTTTGCGGAGTGGGGAACCCCGCAGATAGACCTCTTTGCCACCAGGGAGAACGCCAAATGCCCAAGCTTCGCAAGCAGGCTTCCCCAACCAGGAACACAAGGGAATGCATTTTCCATAGCTTGGCGGAACGTGTTTGCTTACGCCTTTCCGCCATTTCCACTGATACCCAGGGTCATCAGGAAGATGAAGTCGGAGCCCTGCACCCTGATCCTCATCGCTCCATCCTGGCCGAGGCAGCATTGGTACACGGAACTTCATCGCCTGTCTATCCAACCACCTATTCGCCTACACAGTCATCCGACCCTGCTCACAATGTCCCAAGGACAGGTTATCCACCCGAACCTGGGCCCTCTGAAGTTATCAGCCTGGCTCCTGAATACGGTGAATTCAGCCACCTGAACATTCCGCAGGAGTGTAGAGATGTCCTCGCTAAAGCTAGAGCTGACAGCACTAAAAAGACCTATTCTCTTAAATGGAAGCGCTTCTGTGTCTGGTGTGCGACAGAAGGCCTACACCCTTTCCATGTCACCCCACAGCAACTGCTACCATATCTACTGCATCTGGCGCAGTCAGGACTTGCACATGCGTCCATCAAGGTACACCTAGCAGCAATATCCAGGTTCACAAGAACTTCTAAGGGTCCTTCCCTGTGGGCGGACAGGCTTATCAAACAATTCCTGAAAGGCCTATTCAGGTCCTTTCCAAGGCCAAAGCCTATCCCTCCATGGCACCTCAACGTGGTCCTTCACCAACCGATGAAGCATCCCTTCGAGCCTATCCACAAAACGGATATCAAATTCCTTTCGTGGAAGACGGCCCTCCTCCTGGCCCTAACCTCAGCCAGAAGGGTTGGTGAATTGCAAGCCCTCTCCATCCAAGACCCTTTCTTACAATTCAGAGAGGACAGTCATCCTGCGTACTAACCCACGATTCATACCCAAAGTCCCATCGGACTTCCAACTTAATGAGCCAGTGATTCTCAAATAGTTCTTTCCAAACCCAACTACTTCGGCTGAAAGAACGCTGCATTCATTAGATCTGAAGAGATGCCTCCAATTCTACATCGACAGAACAAGACAATTCAGAAAATCATCCCAACTCATTGTCGCATTCAGCAGACCAAGGAAGGGCATGCCCCTGACGAAACAAAGTATATCAAGGTGGATCTCTTCAGCGATAACTTTCTGCCATGACAAGGCTGGGCGGCCTTTGGACTCGCGGGCCAAAGCCCATTCCACGAGAGCCATGTCCACGTCTGCGGCACTGTTTGCTGGAGTGCCACTCCTGGACATCTGTAGAGCGGCGACCTGGAAGTCCCCGCATACCTTCACCCGGCACTACTGCTTGGATGCTGAGCTGACGAAAGATGCAGCAGTGGGCAGAGCAGTGCTTCGCCATCTATTCCAGTAAGGTGAGCCTTCTTGCTTCCCACCATCCTTGACTGGTATGCACATCTCTTTTTTACTAGATACTACATGATTTTGTATGTTGTTGATTTACAGTCGCAGATATGTACTATCTGCAGACTTATATATGCTGTACCAACACAGAATGTGCATATTGTATTGCTTGCTACTCTGATTCAGGCATGTGAATCTATGAAAGACACCCAAATACTGGATAAGAAATGCGTTACTTACCTGTAACTGCAGTTATCCAGTATTAGTGTCTTTCATAGATTCGCATGCACCCTCCCGCCTCCCCTGGAAGGACTCACCTATCTCTCTAACAAGTTTACGCCTAACTAGCTTGGTGCGTACGAAAATCTGAGAGACTGAGGCTCCTGACAGGAAGGTTCTGGAGGGAGGTAGTAGCTGATTGGTTGTTTCTCTTTACTTTGGTCCTTTTTACAAAAGGACACAGGCTACCAAGGTGGGACCCTTGGGCATACTCTGTTTGGTCCTTCCTACATAAGGACCTAGATAGGACACTAAGGTGAGACCCTTAGGCCTATTCTTTTATATGTATGTCTTAGGACATTACTTTTTTATATACCGGAGGCTCCCGTCTCGACGACGGGGAATGATTCAGGCATGTGAATCTATGAAAGATACTAATATTGGATAACTGCAGTTACAGGTAAGTAACGCATTTCTCGTCCGGAGAGTAAGTGATTTGCATAAAGTCAAGGGGTGCTGGCGAGACTCAAACTTGGATCCCCAGTTCTCGAGTCTGGCCGCATCTTCCACTTGTTTTGTCGGGAGATCTTTCCTTCTCCTGGACGATGACTGATCAAAACAGCTTTTTATTAACTACATATCCGAAGCCAATGCTGGTTTTCTTCTTCTTGTGTGCTGACTGACACTACTTGACCATGATTCATCTAATAAAAATTGGACCTGAAAATATGCGTGTTTATATTTTTTAAATATACCCTCTAAGTCCTATATAGGACTTCAAAATTACCCAATGTTTGGGTGATAGCATTTAAAAAAATATTATTTCCTCTGCTCAAACTTGCAGTTGGAAGCCACTTCTGGTCAATGACCAGTCATACCTGCCACCGTACTAGTATTTAAAATGGTAATATGCTTCTTTCAGTATGCCGATTACCTGGGATGGGTCAAAAGGTCAGGTTTGGATAGTTTGATGTCGGCAGTTGCTACACCTACACTTCCAGAATACACTTTTAATCCGGAAAGTATGGTAACATTGGTCTGAAGCTTTGGAGTATCGAAAATGAAGAAATGTTGGTGTTTTTCTCACTTTGCATTCTAATACCCTGCAATGTGGTCAGCATCATGTGTGGACATTTTTCGCAACTGGTTGAGACTCATTCCTTGCCGCTTTTCTGGGCTTAACTGTCAAATTTTTCAAGACTACTCTGATCCAAGTGCTCATGACCGGAACACCGCTATACTGGTACAGACTGCAGCCGCATTTCCCCTCCGGGCCCCCCCCAACACCATGCCAGCCAGTGCACTGGCCCTGGACTCAGTCAGGGCTTTTTAGATCTTTGTTGAGCTTTCTCAGAAAGTTGGAGATAGAATGTTCAACCTTTCAATTTTGTCTGTAGTGCAATGTGAAATGTTTGTGGCATGGCCAGCATGGTGTTAAGCAACCTTATCCTCTACCTTACCACACAACCCCAGCACAATGAAACCAGATTCCTCTCCTTTTGGTGCAAACACTTGAGTGCACCCATCGCCATTCCCTTCGGTATGTCCAAGATTAATCAAGCTAACTCTGATGCCCTACATCAGAGGTGGGTCCTCCTGGATGCCGTGCTTGAGCACCTCTAAGGAAGATCTACACGGGGATGACTTGGCCATTGATGTCAGCTGAGGCCTGCGCCAGGAATAGAAAGTCAAAGAGAATCCCTGGAAAAGAATATTCACTCACACTAGATATTCTGAGCCTTATTCATAATCACTGGTCACAAACTAATTTATACCGTTCAGACTTTTTATTAAAAAGAGATTTTCACATAGATAAAACAAAATTCATTACATTATAAATTTTGGAACTCATAAGAGAGACAACTTATTAATACAATAAAAACGTTAAAAATAATTCAACAGTGTATATAAATATCCACAGAGAAGAAAGCACACATTATTAGTTGTTAACACATCCTATCAAAGTTCATCCCAACTTAATTCAAAGTAAAGCACATAACATTTATAGTTGGAAACAAAAGCCCAAAAGAGAAAACATCTATGGATGATACTGATTTCAAGATTCGAAAGCCCTTGTAATGTTTTTTTAAACAAATCTCCACATCACAAATAGACCTGATTAAAGAGATTTCCTGGGCTTGAATTCTAAGGAACAAAAAAGAGCGTCAACGCGTTTCGGTGTCACTGCCTTTAGATAATGGCACACCTTCCTCAGGACAATTTTGAAGTAGTTGGGGTTAACCTCATGTGTCCTTCCTTTATCCCGCCGACGACATTGGCAAAAAGCCCATCAACAAAGTCCATTGACGGAGAGCCCGTAGACTACCATTCCATCAACGGTGGACTTACCTGTTCAGTCTACAGCACCAGCTTTGATTGTGCTTCCTACTCCATCAACGCCTGGCTCATCTAGGAGTTTTCAGATAGAAACCTTTCAAAGGCAAGAGTATAGCAATATTTCACCGCTTACTCCTTCACATCCGTTGAAACATATGTGCAGATAGAGGATGATGATTATGAGGATGAAGGACCGTTTAGGATAGCTAATCATCCTTCTGAGCTACACATCAAATGTCAAGATGATGATAAGGAAGATTACCATGAGCAATATTATCAAGAGGACATTGTCTATGATAAACTATGGTGTGGAACGACCATCTTGCAAGAGTGAGATGAGCAATCTGCCTCCAACTCTTAAACTGGACCTACAAGCCATGCTAGCAGATTAGACAACAGTTTCCCCCACAGGTTATTCCACAAATTTCACCTCTACCGCTGGCTGTTCCGGATCCTTCGCCTCAACCTGATGCTCCCGCTCCAATGCCTCAGCTTCCAGACCCTCCTCAAGAAAAACAGCTTCTAGACACTCATCATTGTTAAGACAATCCTCAGAGGAGGAAGTCGAAGAGGGTGAATTACCAGAGACCCATACTGCAGATCCTTGGGATTCATACATTATTCCGATGCCTTCACCACCTCTCTACCATCTGATTCACCCCCAGAGGATATAGGGGATTTCACAATCTAATGCAGCGATTGGCTGCTAGATTTCAATTGCCTGTCACTGTTGAACAAACAATGCTTCTTACATGATTTTAAGGAGGAATCCAGGAAGATTACAGGGGCTGTCCCGATAATTGATTACATCTGGAACGAAGGGATCACAATAATAAACTCATGCATTTGTTCCAGCAGTGCTTCCACGTATAGATAAATATTGTGCTCCTGCTAATACTCCATCCTGTCTCATTAGCCACCCCCGCCCAGATTCTGTCATTTCTCAGGCTGCCCAGCAAAGATCAAAACCTGGCAACACCCATTACTACACCGCCTGGCAAATAAGGGCGTCGTCTTGACTTAATCAGCAAGAAATTTTCAACAATGGCAGCTGCCTCCATTAGAGAGGCTAACTCCCTAGCAATAATCTGGCGTTATGACCGCCAAATGTGGTCAGATATGGCCGGACTTATTGAGCTTATTCCTGAAGACCAGAGACAAGAAGGAAGGAAAATCCTATTCGAGGGAGAGCGTGCTGCATCTGAAACCATAGATTGTGCACTAGACATTGTTAATACAAATTTTCATCAGCTTGCAGGTGCGGCAGTACTCGGACGCCAGGGTTGGCTTAAGGCCCCCACCTCCAGGCAGTGATCTCTGCAGGGCGCCAATCATTCCCATTCTCGTGGGCGTGAACATGTCAGCATTTGTTGACAAGTGGCAAGAAATTACCTCAGATCAATGGGTTCTAGACCTGGTGAACTGATATCCCCTAGAATTTGTCAACAAATCACCTACCACTCCGCCCAAGGGATCCCCCTCGTTTTCACTTATTATTCAAAGAAGCTTTAACAATCCTACTCAAGAATGCAATAAAGCAGGTTCCATCACATCAGAAAAGGACAGGTTTCTATTCTCGTTTTTTCCTGATCAAAAAGAAATCCGGGGAACGGCGACCAATTCTAGACCTTCACAACCTGAAAAGATTCCTAAAAAAACACGGATTTCGCATGGTCACACTTTCAGAGATTCTAGGTTGCCTAAACGAGGGAGACTTTATGGCGTCTCTGGATATGGTAGACTCTTACTTCCACATCCCACTTCATCCCAAACATCGCAAATATCTTTGCTTCACTGTGGCTGGTGCCTATTATCCGTTCAAAGTGCTCCCGTTTGGACTAAAATCGGCTCCAAGGATCTTCACAAAATGCCCAGTTCCTGTAGCAGCAGCAGCGTTAAGATCCTGGGGAATCAAAGTATTCCCGTATTTAGACTATTGGCTGATCAAAGGTCCTTTGGAAAGAGGTGTCAAGATTGCCACTACAACATCTCCATCTCCAACTCTCTGGGGTCGACTGTGAACAAGAGCAAATCTCAGTTATGCCCGATGCAAGTCCTTCCATTTCTTGGAGCTCTACTTGACACGGTCTAGTGCAAGGCATTCTTATCTCACGAACAGATACGTCTTCAAAAGCTTGCAACTCTGATTTCAAGAAAAAAGTCAGTTTCTGTCTGCATGTTTGCTTTGCTCCTGGGGATGTGCTCTTCTGCAATATATCTCATCCCTTTGTCAAGACTCAGAATGAGACCTCTGCAGGAGGAGCTGCACCTTCAGTGGCAGCAAGCCATGGGTTCCTTCAACGACACTCAGTCACACCACGCATAAAAAAACGCTCTCCATTGGTGGTCACA
This sequence comes from Lissotriton vulgaris, assembly GCF_964263255.1. Lineage (NCBI taxonomy): Eukaryota > Metazoa > Chordata > Amphibia > Caudata > Salamandridae > Lissotriton > Lissotriton vulgaris. Next base: position 393,841,620 of record NC_141699.1, on the reverse strand, counting down.
GTTGACTAACTTAGCAGAAGGGCTCACTTTCATTCAGATTCTCCAGGTTTTGTTTTAACAGATGCCTCCATGGAAGGATGGGTAGGTAATCTCCAAGATTTGCAGATACCACCAAAGTGGTCTCAAGCGTACAAGAAACATCGACAGCCTGGAATTATGAGCAGTTTTTCTGTCCCTGCAAGCTTTCCTTCCAAGTATTGCAGGCTCATCAGTACTGGTTCGCACCGACAACACCACCAGCATGTTTTACGTAAACAAGCAAGGAGGGACAAGATTGGCAACTTTGTCACGAGAGGCTCAGGAGTTGTTGGAATGGGTCACACTCCACAACATAACACTGAAAGCAGAACACATCGGGGGGCCTCCACAGTACCCTGGCGGACACGCACAGGAGGTCCCAAACTGACTGCCACGAGTGGGAGCTAGAGCAAGATCAAGTGAACAAAGTGTTCCGAACTTGGGGCAAACTGGCACTGGATTTATCCGCAAAGGACAACAAAAAATGCTGATATGTCAGCAGATACCCTCCTCCGGGATCCGGGGGGAATGCCTTGTCCATGCTATGGTCAGGGATTTTTGCTTCTGCTTTTCTCCCAATACCTCTAATCCCGAGAGAAATACGCAAAATGAAGCTGGAGGGTTGGACTCTCATCCTGATTGCACCCTGGTGGCCACTGCAGTACTAGTTCCAAGAACTTCTGTAACTATCTCAGGAACAACCGATACGTCTTCTTCCAAAACCCACGATGTTGTCGAGGGACAAAGGTCAGGTGGTTTACCCGGACCCTCAGTCTCTACATTTACACGCATGGCTACTGATTTCTTAGAATTCAAGGACCTTAACATCCCACAGGACTGTTGTGATATCTTGACAAAATCTCAAGCTCCGAGCACAATTAAGACTTATCGTCTAAAATGGAAGCATTTTTGCTGTTGGTGCGTGGCTAATATGCACCCGGTGGAAGCTCCTGATGAACAGATCCTCCCTTATTTGCTATATCTGGCGAGCTCTGGACTCACTTTTTAATCAGTCAAGGTCCATCTAGCCGCACTTTCCAGATTCAGAAAAGGTGCGCAACTTCCATCTTTATGTTCATCCTCATTGATCAAACAATTCATGAAAGGGCTCTTCCGAGCGTTTCCTCCGGCACGGCCTCCCCCGCCAGAGTGGGAACTTAACACTGTCCTAACCCAGCTAATGAAACACCCATTCGAGCCGATCCACAAGGCCGAACTCAATTTGCTCACGTGGAAAGTCTCCTTACTTTTGGCTCTAACATCTGCTAGAAGGGAGACTGCTTGGAGGGGCTTTGTAGAGGAGCGCTGATTGTGGGACTGCTGTGAGATCTTGGTTGGGGGCTCAGCAGAGGGAGATTGCCAGCCTGCTCCCCGTCCCCCCACCTGCAGTGAGGTTTTGTTGGACTCACAGGACTACGAGTCCCAGCAGCCCAGCGGCGGAGAACACTTGAGGCTCATCAGAACTCCCTTGTGAAAACAACTCCGCACCCGCTGCCACGGGTGCCGCTTCGCAGTGGAGACTGCTTGGAGGGGCTTTGTAGAGGAGCGCTGATTGTGGGACTGCTGTGAGATCTTGGTTGGGGGCTCATCAGAGGGAGATTGCCAGCCTGCTCCCCGTCCTCCTGCCTGCAGGGAGGTTTTGTTTGACTCGCAGGACTACGAGTCCCAGCAGCGGCAAACACCTGAGGCTTGATAGGCCCCTGCTCTACGTGTACTTAACAGCCTCTATTCCCCACTACGCGGGACCCGTGCCGGGCGCGGGCGTGTGCCGGGCTAAGCCCGGGCAAAAGGCGGGCCGTCTGTGGCTGTCCGGGGACGGAAGTGGACAGGACGGGCCACCCCCCTTACATCCACCAAGGACAACCATGTAGAGTGGTCAATATACCAAAGGTACTGTTACTTGGACTAACTATTGCTTGGCCATTACTGTTCCTAATTCCTCTTTTGGGGCTAGGAGGGAGTGCTCATTAGACAGGGACTACCCTTCCTTTATTTCTTACCTGTAAAAATGAGCCACACTGGTAAAAAGCAAAAACCCATTGCACCTCGTCCCAATACCAGGTTGCAGGCAGCAACACCACAACCTCTCCCATGCCTAACGGCTATTGATAAGATGTTGCAAAAAACTATCGGGGTTTGTAGTGTAGTTCCTAGTTTCCCACTAGGCCCTGCGCATTGGAATAACCTAAACAGTAGTATCGACGTGGAACTGCGGATATTCCAGGCCTCCACTGACTATGCTAAACTTAATTGGGTTGTGTTACCAACTAGCTCAGAGGTCACTGGAAACTTTCTTCTCTGCATAGGAAGTGATCAGCTTCCTTGGCACAGACAAGAAGGAATTCAGTTTTCCAACAACCGTGCAACATGACAACTTTGCTCCTCAGATCAAGAGTCGATCTCTAGGGTCGGGTGAAACAATAGACATAGATTTCACTCAGTCAGTCTAGTGCAGTTTACTTTCACAGATGTAGAGAATAGAGAGACGGGCGTTTATCAATAAAGGGTTAACATTTATTGAACAGTCTTTCTTCTCGTACAAGAGAAATGTATTGCCACAATTGCAATAATTGTTATTATAAAAAGTACGTACAGTAAGATAAGTATTGCGAAATAGAACTGTAAAAGCATTGATATGGTTTCTTAGCCATACAATGGTTTAAAAGTAATAAAACATATATACAGTCATATATACATTAGGCTAACATACTCAACTGGTGCTTCTAACTAAGCCTACCCCAGTGTGCCTGACCTAAGCCTAACACGTGAAAGGGGAGTAAGTAAGTAGCTTTAAGTTAAGTTGGTTTTGCCAAGGTTTGTTTCAAGAATTCTCGTCTAAGGGTTTAGTCAACACCATACCTCTGAATAGAATGATGGAGGATTGGTATCTCCTTCAGGGGTCTCTCTCGATATCCCAGTCACCCGCGAGGGTAAACCGGAAGCGCCGGGACTGGATTTCTCTGCACGAGAAAGGCAGCGGCTTCTCTCAGCGCGTCGAGGAAGGAGGGGTGACCGCGTCCGCGGGCAGCTGGAATCGGCTGGATGTCTTCGCAGAGGACGGCTGCTCGGCTCCTCAAGCGTACTGCACCATAGTTCGCGCTGTAGCGGCGATAATGGTAATCAGCAGCTTCACCACCACAGGATAGCAGGCTGCAGCGACAGAGTGCTAGTTTTTACCAACACAGGGTCATGCAGGCAGCTGGCATCAGCAACAGGGAACGAACTCGCAGCTCGTATATCACTCATTGCTTAAGGCAACGTTGGTAATATTTATACCTGACAGGTGCCGGGTTTGACGCAAGTTTGCTGGACATAAGACGTCAATTAAAGATGTCACTAGGAAGTGACAGTTATCAGTTGCTCATTAGAGTTCCATTACTAATCAAAACATAGCAAGCGGGGATTTCCAGGTTTGCTAAGTTTTTATCTTGTTGAAGAACTCGGAGTGTTATCTAGGAATATCAGATAGTGACTGCTGCTCTGTCATTGCACTAATTGGTCGCAAAGGAAGTAGCAGAGAGTCCTGCTGGAATGTGGCTCTGTTCGTGTGAGGCCAGAGATGACTTTTCAGAAAATCACACTTGAACGGTTATGCCAATATAGGGAATAAATGGATTTATAGCCGAATAGGGGCATAAGGTCACAGTATCGATCAGGAACCTAGATAAGCACGCAACACCCACTCCACGTTTTCATGTCCATCAAAATTACTAAAACTAAGCAATAAGATGCATGTGTAACATTGCCCACCCCAAAATACATAAATGCATTCGAAATAGGCGTACTCGTAATACATGGAATTTAGGTACTGTACGTTTTTTAAAGCATATTAATCATTCAAAAAATTATTGCATACGAAGTCAATGAATGATTATGCAAAAGGAATTACACATGAAGTATCTCTGACAGAAGAAAGGCGAGATAAAGCATCACATAAAAATGCATTGTAATAACATGTGTGCTAGAGGCTGGTGTAATGTTGTTATGTCTCTAGATGTGTTTAGAAATAGAAGTGTGAAGCTTCTGTTCTCTAAGAATAGTATTTACGTTAAGCAAAGAATTGTTCGTGCCAAAAAAGGTCAATATTAGAAAAATTGTCCAATTCAAAGAAAATAGATTTCCAAAGCTCTTGGCAGTTTTTGTTGATCAAAACTGAAGGCCGAATTCAGAGTTCATGGGAACGCTGTGTGTCGGAAAACTTCTCAAAAAGTTTTTGTTTCTCTGTGGGTGAGAACATCGTATCAGACAGGCTCGCAAAGAATTGGTCTACAAAATCAGGTGATAGTTCAACCAAATTAGATAGCGCTGTAACTTGGCAGGTGTGAGAATGATTGCTGTCATCGAAGGCAGGACCAGCAATGCTCACAGAACGTTGTACCTGGATGATGATGCTTTTGTCACTCGCTCCACTGTTACCACTTGGCTGTAGTACAGGAGTCTCCACGAATGCCGTCATCAGGATTGGTAGCCGCTGGGGACAACACAATGCGTGAGCCGTTATTGGACTGAGCAAAGTATCGACGTCCATTGGTACTGCTGATGGAAGTGAAAGACAGATGTCCAACACGCATTCATCGCCGCAAAGCATACACCGTAGCACAGGTAAAATGCAATTTTGCCATATCGGTCTGAATGAAAGGAACCAGGTCATGTTTAGATCTCTCAGCCTGGCCAATCCGAGGACGTTAGTTATCCTGTCCCTGTAGCGCATTGCTAGGATTGTCTCTTCCATTCCCATGGGAGCTATGTCTGAGCCGAGGCTTGCCATAACGTAGCAGGAGGATCAAAAATAGAATCCCTGCGATGAGTCCCAAAAATAGTGGAATGCCGCCAAAAATGGAGTGCACAAAATTAGGAAAGATTCCCAAAATTGCCTGGAAGGGTGTTAGCAGTCCCGTAAAGACTGTCTTAAATATGCCTGGGATGCTTGTTGCACTAGACATGTTAAGGAGTTGGCTGAACATTTCTACGAAATGCACGGGGCAATTTGTTGATAAAAGGTCATGGACTTCAGTAGCCGTCCTTGCGACTAGAAGATCATACGTCTCTTTAGATGACGTTATAGGCACTGTTGTCTGTAAAAGCACAGATTTCATTTTGCTTAATGTATCAATTCGTATAGAATAGAGATTCAGACGAGGCCCGAGAGGAGTCACTATGTCTGGAGGCCCGCTCGGGAACAATGCTTGCATACAACATTTGACCATGGACGTTACTTGTACTAGATAACTTTTTCCGGGCGCGAGGCCACAACACCTGTGATCCGTTCTAAGAATGTAACTCCCGTTTGCGAGTTGCATAAAGAAGGGCTCTATCTGAGTTGCAGGTGTGACTAGCTGGTGGCATGAAAGGTTGTTTGAATTTCCATCACATGCTCCGTGTAAATTAATACCCTGACACAAAAGTATACCGCTTAGTGAGTGTTTACAGTTGTCACCACTAAGAAATACATTTTTGTCGCTGTCACTATAGCAAGAATGAGTGTATGGTAATTTCCATATAGATTTAACATATCCTTTACCCAATTGTTCATATTGGCCAGCAGGTATGTACTCAAGGCATTTATGAAATCGGAAAGTTGTAATCGGAATTGTGATAATTCCGTGTATTATCCATTCAATGACAGGACTCTCTGACATTGTCAATGGTAATCTCTCGAGTTTCTCGATGCTCAGGATTGTATAGTCTGCTCCTTTCTGTGCCAAACTGATTTGTTTATCAGTAAGGTTAAAACTGGAAAATAATGACGTTGTGTTGATTAAACGCCAAGGCACATAGCCTGAACGAAGATTTTGCAGCGTCCAGCCTAGTTCTATAATAGAGCGTAATTGAGACTGGCCATGTTGTAACATTAGCAAATCTCTGTCTATCACATCAAAGGCAGAGGATACAATATTGTCCAAAGAATATATTCTGGAAGACAGTCATTAACCCATTGTCTACCACAGAAAGTGATTTCTCCAAATTAATACGATCAATTTCTCGTATTTTTTCAGCAGTTTCAATTTGCTTTACTTTCCAAGCCTCGTTGTAAGCAGCATAGATACTGGTCGCTATGAAACGCTTTTGACGCTGTTTGCGTGGTCCAAGAATGAAATCGCGCAAATCAGCACCATCTTTTAGCAAAGACAAGTGTTGCTTAATTTCAGCCAGTGTGGATGAAGTTAGCCATTCTAGGCAGAGTTTCCCTATACTGTATGTGGTTATAATCCCTGGATGTTGTCTCTGGGAATATCTCGAGTCTAATCTGGTCATTTTTAAACCCTGTGTTTTATTCAGGAACCTATCTTGACAGCTATTTGTGTCTGTAGGCCAGATTAACCACTTTTTCCAATCAGGATGTGTTCTGTTGAAATGTAAAATTTGTGACACGTCTAACTCAATATCAGCTGTTGTATTTTCAGGTATTGGCTTTGGTATAGACGGTGTTTTAAGGTCTTTGTTCTTAGCTAGGCCAAGACAAGATGTTTGGTGTACAGTGTCATTTAAAAATAACATTTGTTCTGGTATCATGCAGGTTCTAAATAGTGCTTCTATGCCTTGCACCTGCCAATCTTTTGTACCCCAAATTGTTTTCGTTTCAATATTATTTTTCCAATAATCAAAACCAAATGTCATCATTTTGTCATAAAATGCTTCTGAATATATCAATTTAGAATTTGTCAGCATTGTTTTCATTCCTGTTTTATCTAACAGTTTGTAATAAAACGTTTCTGCATCACTGGTGTTAAACCCTGAGAAGTATTTGAATTTCTCAAAAAATGCTTTAGAACTGCTTTTAGGTGGTGTAGAACAATGTTCCCATTGATTATACATAAAAACATTTCTAGGCTGTGCAGATTTATGCAAGTAATGATCCCCATAATGGGTGTAACAGAACAACTGCTCATAACTAGATGAACCTTGTAAATAATCATGATCTGTGAATCTAGCTGACATTACTAAATCAGACATCATGTCATTAATACTGTTAAAGTCCCAATCATCAGAGAATGTACTAGGTGTCACAAAGTCACTTAAGGAAACCTTTAGTTGATGAGGATACTTCAGGATTTCGACCGGACCATAGATCTCAGTCTGTTTTCTCCCATACTACCCCACCAGGTATTGGAATTGCTGTGACATTTACTGTTGACAGTTCTCTTCTCTTCATGTGGGAAGATCTGTGTGGTTTCAGGACTAGGTTGATGTTCTGACTTGCTGTGTCCATTGTAATATATTTTCCTTCAATGAATTTTCCCAAACACAGTACCATGATGAGCCAAAGCAGGAGGAAAAATACACCTAGACCAAACCAGAACTCTAGCCAAGGGGAAATAAGGTAGATTTCCTTCAGTTGATGAAAGAGTTCCGTTGCTTTTTCTGTAAAAGACTTTTTTGTTTCTGGCATCACTTCGGGGTCGTTAAAATCTTCAGAGAAGTTGTCGAAGTTGATGAAATAACCAGAGGCAGTTCTGTCAATTGATGGGATTGTTCTTTCAATCTGTCTCTCGGTAGCACTTTCTGATGCCACATTAGTGTAGACTGGTGTTGTTTCTTGACGAACTGTTTCAATCTGTGTTTCAAGAGGCACGAGTTCCATGGCATTATTGCATAGTCCTTCATTGTGCACTGCAGGCTGATCGAATGTGATGAGTCTTTCAGTTTGAACCTCTTGGATTGTTGCAAGTTTGGGTATTCTGTTGTTTCTTGGGAGTCCACTGGGCCTACTGTTGATTATAGGCCACATGCTTGTGGTTTTACCAGATCGATGGACACAACTCTGTTCTCCTTTTTACCAGCAAGGGGCGGTAGCACAACTGATCTTGTTCCGATGACTGCTAAGACAGGTACTGCTTTTCTGTACGAAGGCCCAAATTCCTTCTTAACCGCGATCTTTTCTCTGACTAGATCCCCAATCTTTGGAATCCAGACAGGCCTTGCTGGGGCTGTTGCGGGTGGTGCCTCGTCAGTGGTACTTGGCTGTTGCTTTAACTTTATGTTGCTTAATGATTTTCTTGTTTCATTCAGTTCCTGTAAAACAGCCAAACGGTCTTTTACATCAAAGTGCGTTTTTTCTTCTTGTACCACTGACATCTGACTATCGAGGTCCTGAACGTTCATTCTAATTCCGAACAATAGTTCGTATGGGCTGAAACCTTTTAGAGAATTTCTTGGCATGTTGTTAAGACTAGTCTGGACACTTATTAAATGTTTGACCCACCCAGCGCCTGAACCTAATACCTTCGCTGTTATAGATTGCTTTATGTCACGTTTTTTTCTTTCTACCACACTATTCCCTTCGGGGTGCGACGGACAAGAATACCGCAACCCAATTCCCATGCTGGCCCTGGCCTCCTTATAGGCTCGAGAGCTGAAAGCAGGACCCTGGTCAGAATGGAACGTGGTAATTGCGTATGTGCCGATAAAGACTCGCAAATCTTTTATAACCGTTCTAGCGTCCGCCGAGCGCTGGGGACCTCATTTTTTAAGTGCTTTTCGTCTTAACTATTAATAGGACGCAGGATGGGGTGTAGGCAGCGTTACGCTCTTTCTGACTGATAGCCGGTAGCATGGTTCCTTACTGCGATCCCTATTACAGTTTTCACAGTTGTTTGCATATATTTGGTGTTCTACACTCATTCCCGGCCACCAGAATACTGATTGTAATTCAGTCAGTGATTCCTTGATCTCTCTGTGCCTTAGACCCAAACCCATGTGTGCGTCTGCTATTAAAAATATTCTCCTGTTCATGTTTGGAATTACTCTATCCCCCACTCCAGGGATTCGAGCAAAAGGAACGGAGTTTGCATCGATTATGTATGCATAATTGAGTGGATAGTTTACGGGTAGTGCTGCACAGTCGCCTTTTACGGTCGTTTTTACTGCCAGCATGGTTTCCCCGTCTATGTACTTATCTGTACGCTTTTTTGTGGCTACGGAAGCCGGTTTAGTTGCTTCCGCTTTGGCTGTATTAGCCAATGAATTCCCTGCAACGTGAACGCCATCACGCTGAAGACTCTATGCGTGAATCACGTGAGTCTTTTGTAGTTCTTTGTGTAAAAGAGCTACCTGTTCCCAAAGCAATTTATGCTTTATTGTGGCACCTGTGTCATCTTTGTAGTCGTTTTCGATCCAACTCTGCAGTTTGTTATTGTAAGAGTTGACGCAAAAATGAGAATCGCACACTATAAGTGTGGGGAATTCGCGTTCTGCATTTTCTAGCGCCATCTTTAAAGATCTGATTTCAGTTCTTTGAACCGAACAGTTTCTTACAGATTCAGTTTTTGTTACTTTCGGTCTGAATTTACCGCACAGCCAACGACCTTTAATGATCGCACATGCTGCATTGTAAGATTTGCTCTCTACATTAAAATGCTGTACAAAGCTATCTGTATAGATTATACAGGCGTATTGTGGGAGAGGCAGGATTTCGATTGGCAGAGGATATTCTTCTTCATATTCTAAATCATTCAGTTCTTCGAATTGCGGGGCGAAATAGTATTTCACATCTTCCGCTCCTAGAGAATCCATGCACTGTATCCATTTCGGATCCAGTGACACTGTAGGCAGGTTTACTGGGCTGAATAGCGCTTCGAAGGCGGATTCCGCTGTAAGGATATTAATCCGTTTACCGTGTGCTAGTTCTCTTTCATTTGCTAATGCGATTTGCACTGCGTTCACAGTTCTTTCTGTGTGACTGAATGTTTTTTCTGCTTGTGTGTACAAGTGAGATTTAATTGAAATTGGTACCTTTTCTCCCTCATTAGAGGTTAGGTACGTGAATCCGCATCTTCCTGGGATGACTCGGATTACAAGATCACGTGTGTTGTCACGTGTATCTAATTTTGTTTTTGCTAACATGTCTGTTTGCAGTGATCTCAAAATTTCTGTGTGTTTTTGAGTCCAATTGATTTGTTTTAAATCAGGTTTTATTAGTTCGTAGAGAGGTTTAACCCTCTCTGCGTAATTTAGAATGTAAGTTCTTCCGAAATTCAGAAAACCTAGTATTGATTGTAAATTCTTCAGCGTTTTTGGAGCTTGGAGTACAGCGCACTTCTCTAAGAAGTTGTCCGCTAGGCTTTTCCCTTCACTTGATAATTCGTACCCTAAAAACAGTACTGTCAGATGGGCAATTCGGGACTTTTTAAAGTTGAATTTGTAACCCTCTGCTGCGAACCCAAGTATAATGGTGTTCACTCTTTTCAAATGAGTATCCAAGTCGTCGTCTGTGAGATAAATATCATCTACGTAAGACAATGCTTCATCATCATAGATTTGTAGTAACTCTGTTACCCTAGCTGAGAATAGTCCTGGGCTGTTCTTGAACCCCTGTGGGAGTCGACAGAATTTTTTCTGTGACCCAAATGCAGAGAAAGCAGTCAAATATCTGCTTTCTGGTGCAATGTTTTGACAAAAGAAACCATTAGAAATGTCTAATGTCGTTTTATATTTTTTCCTAACTATGTTATTCATTAGGGCTGCACTATGCGAGTTTTGTACTGCAAAGGTTTTGCAACATGTATTAAGGTGTCTGTAGTCCAAAACTAGACGATATGAATTGTCTGGCTTGGAGACAGGAAACAAAGGATTGTTCATTTGAGAGGTGCATGTTTCAATCACCCCCTGGTACTCAAGTCGATCTAAGATCTCCCTGACTTGTATTTTAGCTTCTTGCTTTATGGGATACTGCCGTTGGGCAGTTGGTTCACTTTTTAATTGGATTTTGTGAGGCGTTGAATCCTCATCCCATCCTACATGATTTTTATATAATGCAGGTGCCTGGGCTACTGCCCATTTCCTTGCATATGTATATTTTTTGTGAATCGGTATGTGATTCGAGAAGGCAGGCATAATCACTTCTTCGCCACGAGGGCACTCCCTGACAAACTCTGGGGGCCAATCTTTTTCAGCTAACAGAATATCATAGCCTTTTGAGAGCTTATCCCAAAATAGACCCTTAATTTTCCTAGTCTTATCACCCTCTATACGCAAAGTTATTTCGTATATTTTATGGGGCTCGCTAAGTCTGGCGTCGGCAGTTTCTACCTGAATGAATTCATTCGTGTCCACTGTCTCCAGATGACTCATCAAGATCTTGCGCGCTATACTGATTTCTGCTGCACTGTCCAACATTGTCAATGCCCACTCCCCGTTTTTCAACTGTGTCCTCAGTATTCTCGGCATGGTTGATTACTCTAATACTGGCTACCTTCTTTTTCTGAAATTGAGATTTCTTATTTTGAGCAGATTCCTTGTCTTTGGACTTGGTGTGCTCTCCTGGGTCTGACCGTCCTCTTCTTTCCGAATTCTGTGGAAAAGATCGAGAGGGACGTGTATCAATACTTTGATATCTATCAGGTTTTTTTATATTATCCCTATTTCTAAGGTTATATCTTTTCTCAGAGGCTCCCTCTGGGGAGACTGGCGTTCTCGAGTCGGAGTTCTTTCCCTCCGTCGAGGAGACCTTCCTCTGGACTGGAAAACTTTTTCCTTGGGAGTGGATTGTTTATTTCCATCCCAGCTCTTTTTAGGAGTGTTTGAATTATTTTTAATAAATAATTTTTCAGGATTTTCGAGCAGTTGGGGCTTAACTGGTTTTCCACCCAAGCTGTCTCTACCTAATTCTTCATAGCATTTTTCTATGATTTTTGCAAGCTCAACAGGATCTTTTATATCTGTTTCCCTCAACTTCTGGCGAATCGCCACAGATGCTGCTTCTCCCTTGATGTTGGCTAATAATATAGCCGTGACCTGCTTGAAGTCTTTCAGTAATTTCATACCTAGATTTAAAGCGGGCTCTGGACCGAATTCATTTTGAATCTGTTTTAGCACTTCTGGTATTACCGCCATAGACGGAACACCGTGTGTTTTTGTGTAAATGGAAGCAAAGACTGTACCCCAAGTGTCGCAGTCCTCCACGTGTGGTGCGATTCCCATAGGAAGGCAGATGGTCAAGATTCTGTGTTTCTCAATAGGGGTAGTATCAGGAAATACTGCCTCTATTTGAGTGATTTTCTGGGCTAACCAGAAAGGAATTTGTTCCCGTTTTACGGGTGTTTTACCAAGACATGACTGTATGTTCTGTGGTGTAATTTTATTTGTGTTCCCCTGATGAGGGGTCAGCTGTGGTGTATTAACAGCTGGCTGGACTGTTGCAGTCCGCATTACATATTGGACTAGTTGCCTATGTATTTTTATTAATGTGTTTAGCTGTGTTAGCAGCTCTTCTCTAGACATTCTTGCAATGTCAGGATGTGGTGTGTAGCTGGCTAAAACCGGCCACGTGGCTCCTGGTCTACCTAGTGGACCGAGCCTAGTTATTTGATCAGTGTGTTTTAGGGCGCCATTAAACCAGAGCAGGTGCTCTTGAAATTTAAGTGGGATTTCAATCTCCTCGAAAGGAGTGTACTCTCCCGGAGGTTCCTCTATTTTGTAATAGTGAAACTCTTGTGTTATAGCGTTTACCGCTGGAAAGTTTATCCATGAATAGAATACCTCTGTCTGCCGATACTCGTGAGCCTCTATCACGAAAATTACTGTACCACCTTGAGGTGTCAGTCCGTTTTCTATAAGTTTTAAAGTTATAGATCTTCTTAACTGGACCGGGATGATAATAGCACCCGGGTCTGTGTATTCGGGACCTTGCTGAGTCGCATCTGCTGCGCCCCCAGTGGTTCCGTTATTTTCTACTGACATTGTATAAATGCAGTTTTTTTCAGAGTAGGTCTCCAAGGAGACAAAGATTAGGTGCACAATATTTTGGAACACTGTATCCTTCAACGTTGAATAAACCAGAGCTTTACATAGGAATCTCTTCCTACTAAGGTCGGGCGGATTTTAACCTTTCACCCACTCCAGACGTCTATTGGAGTATTTACGGGCGAAAGGGGTGTGAAATATGCACGACTGAGTTACTCTACAAGTCTTGCGTTAGTTTATCGCCTTACCAAACGTTTGGGCGCCATGTAGTGTAGTTCCTAGTTTCCCACTAGGCCCTGCGCATTGGAATAACATAAACAGTAGTATCGACGTGGAACTGCGGATATTCCAGGCCTCCACTGACTATGCTAAACTTAATTGGGTTGTGTTACCAACTAGCTCAGAGGTCACTGGAAACTTTATTCTCTGCATAGGAAGTGATCAGCTTCCTTGGCACAGACAAGAAGGGATTCAGTTTTCCAACAACCGTGCAACATGACAACTTTGCTCCTCAGATCAAGAGTCGATCTCTAGGGTCGTGTGAAACAATAGACATAGATTTCACTCAGTCAGTCTAGTGCAGTTTACTTTCACAGATGTAGAGAATAGAGAGACGGGCGTTCATATATACATTAGGCTAACATACTCAACTGGTGCTTCTAACTAAGCCTACCCCAGTGTGCCTGACCTAAGCCTAACACGTGAAAGGGGAGTAAGTAAGTAGCTTTAAGTTAAGTTGGTTTTGCCAAGGTTTTTTTCAAGAATTCTCGTCTAAGGGTTTAGTCAACACCATACCTCTGAATAGAATGATGGAGGATTGGTATCTCCTTCAGGGGTCTCTCTCGATATCCCAGTCACCCGCGAGGGTAAACCGGAAGCGCCGGGACTGGATTTCTCTGCACGAGAAAGGCAGCGGCTTCTCTCAGCGCGTCGAGGAAGGAGGGGTGACAGCGTCCGCGGGCAGCTGGAATCGGCTGGATGTCTTCGCAGAGGACGGCTGCTCGGCTCCTCAAGCGTACTGCACCATAGTTCGCGCTGTAGCGGCGATAATGGTAATCAGCAGCTTCACCACCACAGGATAGCAGGCTGCAGCGACAGAGTGCTAGTTTTTACCAACACAGGGTCATGCAGGCAGCTGGCATCAGCAACAGGGAACGAACTCGCAGCTCGTATCTCACTCATTGCTTAAGGCAACGTTGGTAATATTTATACCCGACAGGTGCCGGGTTTGACGCAAGTTTGCTGGACATAAGACGTCAATTAAAGATGTCACTAGGAAGTGACAGTTATCAGTTGCTCATTAGAGTTCCATTACTAATCAAAACATAGCAAGCGGGGATTTCCAGGTTTGCTAAGTTTTTATCTTGTTGAAGAACTCGGAGTGTTATCTAGGAATATCAGATAGTGACTGCTGCTCTGTCATTGCACTAATTGGTCGCAAAGGAAGTAGCAGAGAGTCATGCTGGAATGTGGCTCTGTTCGTGTGAGGCCAGAGATGACTTTTCAGAAAATCGCACTTGAACGGTTATGCCAATATAGGGAATAAATGGATTTATAGCCGAATAGGGGCATAAGGTCACAGTATCGATCAGGAACCTAGATAAGCACGCAACAGGTTGTGGTAACCGCAATAGAAAATACAGAGAGAAGACTATCAATTACTCCTACTGTTTTCCTGCCTGAACAAGTGGGGGACTATTCAGCTATTGTAATAACCCCCTGATTCAAGCTCCTTCCTTACATCGTCCTTGGCAGAGTTTCTACCCTTAACAATATGGGTATAGGGATAGCACAGCCCGCTAATTCAATGGGGAACCTTGCTTCTAGTAAGCTTGGTGGGACAGCTAAGAATAAACCCAATGATAGGACAGTGTCACCCAAAAATAGTGCTATATGGAATAAAAGTACACTAGTTCCATCGGCTAATACTGAGCCTGTACGTGACCCGCTCAGCCCCCCACTTAACATTAATACACTTGCTCAAAACCACCAGGTAGTCGGAAATCCTATCCCCACTCCTGATAAAACCAAATCTACGTCTAGGGAGGGAATAATAGTAAGTGAAAATAGCAAACTAGTAAGGGAGGTATCTGCACACCGAAACATAACCAATAGAAATGTACCATCTAAAGCTACTCCATCGGAGTTGCTTATCAATCTCCCCCTCCCCCCCCCCCCCCCCCCCCCCTCGGGTCCCTGCCATATGTCGTAGTACTTTCAGGAGTTCCACCCTTAAGTCAGGGAAAAAGAGAAGATCACACTGATTTTTAAAAAACAAGTGTATACAATGGCTCAATGTAAATAGGCCATTACCTCCAAATGTTTCTGGGGAAATACTGTCAGAAGAATAGAATGGATTGGGAGAGGACCCAAAACAATTGTAGGAGATAGCATGGTAATACATTTTAGGGACACCTCCGCTGTGGAATACATTTGTAGTCCTATCTCCCTGTAGACCAAATACTCAAATCCTCCCATTCTTCTTACTTCTACCCTGTTCCTCATTCGAGGTCATTCTAATCTAAAAGTGTCCATTACAGTGAGGGCTATAGGGGTCCCCCACATAGAATGCAACAGGGGCCAACAACTTGGGAGGACACATCCATAGAATGCCTCACTCTCATTGTTAACTCTCAGGAATAGGTACAGTGTGTTGGAGGGGGTAGATTGACGCCTAGCGAATGTGAACCCTCCACTAAATATTGTTAGTGGAAAATCAATAACTGTTACTGCACTGGAGGAAAACAACACAACTACTTCACCCAGAGAAGATATAATACCCCATTCCTTGATTAGGGAGGGAAGTAGAGAAAAGGGGGAACTGGAGTATCAGTTGGGAGCTCGGACTTCCATGGGGGACGTTTCTAGTATGGAAATAAGGGATGTATTTAGTGTGTAAATAAGGGTTGAGAAAACTCAGTTAAGAACCGCTAGTAGTGATAGCCCCCCCTGTAAAAGGAATAAGGAAACCACAAGTTAATGTAGAGGTTGCTGATGGATGTCTAAAAATCCTCTTGTGGAATATAGCTGGGTTGAAAAATAAATTGCTCATACCAGAGTGGAGCTCCTTTATGTCAACACACAACAGCTGCCTGATGCAGGAAACTTGGGCACTAGAGGAGTGTTTGCCCAGGCTATGCAACCTTCGATATCCTGGCTGTAACTAGGGGTAGAGGCCGCCCATCGGGTGGCCAATCGATTTGGATAGGCACTCATTTGGGCATCCAGGCTACCCAAATACAAACTAATTCTCCAGACGTCCAATGTGTGCTATTATCACCCCAAAACAAGCCCAAAATAGCTATAATAAATATCTACTCGCGGCCAGTTAGGAACGGGCAGGAGTCAAATACAATCAATGCACTGGATCTTTTTATCCAGGCACTAGACCCCTCAATCACTGTAGTCCTCAGCAGTGACTTTCATTGCCAATTCGAGCCTTTGGGTAGTCCTGAGACAGGAGACTCGTTTTGGCGCATCCCCGATCCCAAGATC
Source organism: Lissotriton vulgaris (assembly GCF_964263255.1). Lineage (NCBI taxonomy): Eukaryota > Metazoa > Chordata > Amphibia > Caudata > Salamandridae > Lissotriton > Lissotriton vulgaris. The sequence goes on along the minus strand of NC_141699.1, from coordinate 393,825,426 downwards.
CTTCCTGTCAGGGCATGGACCCCGTTGGTCCTGCAAATCAAATCTTTTTCCCTTGCAACGTCTATGCGGGCGTGCAATGGGAGATTGGACCCTGACTGTCCAGGGTCAGTTACGTTCAACAGGACAGATCAAACTTCCATCATTGACTATATTATGATGGAAGTAAAACACTGGGATAGCTTGAAGGAATTTAGGGTCTTACCGAGGCAAGATAGTGATCATAATGCCCTTGTCCTAACTCTTAAGCCGGGGACTTTTGGGTTGACAAACCCAGATCCCTAATCCAATACCGAGATCTTACCCCTTATGGTTGCGAACAACAGCCGCATGGTTAAATGGCCCCACTTCCAGGACTCCCCTAGCTGGCTTGCCAAAATATACCAGATCGCCGTTCCTCGGATTATCGAGATAGGTGATCCGGCTCTTAATGGGCAAGCCGTTGAAATTCATTGGCTGTGGCACTGGGGGATGTGTTTTGCCCAGTAAGTGGAAACAAACGGCGTGAGACCAAGGCACACCCTTGGTTTGATGACACCTGTAAGAAAGCAAAAAGGGATCTCCTCACGGCAATTAAATCCAAAGATAGTGTAGGAATCAGGCTATCTAGACTCCTTTATAAAAAGGCAATTATTAGGGGCAAGAGGGAGTGGTAGGAAACAAGGTGGGAGGACTTGAGATCTGCGCTCCTCATAAAGGACGCCAAGTCGTTTTGGGCCATCGTTAGCTCAGGTGTAAAAGGGGAGGACAGGCCATTTCCCCGAATATTGCGCCCTCGGTATGGGAGGCGCATTGCGGAGCACTTTATACAAGTTTGGAATGTGACGATTCTCTGTGCCTAGGTCCCAATCATGCACGAGAGCTTAGTATTACAGGGACGCATGATCAGATGCTGGAAGGAGCTATGGCCATCTCCCGTCCCAGACCCCCTCCACGAGCATCGACTGGTGGGGGGCCTCTGCGTTGCGGTTGGACCACCTGGATACTCTGGAGGCGACTTCCCCCGAAATACCAGAGGGTATTACCCAGAAGGAGGTGGAATCTGCCATAGAAAGACTGCTCCCAAACCGCTCCAGGCCTTGATAGACTGCCCGGAGACTTTTCGCTCCCAGCCAAAAATCTGGGCACCTTACCTTGCTACCCTGTTTAATATGGTCCTTAGGGGGGCTGATCTACCGGACACCTGGTTGGGAGCTGGGATCGTCCCCCTTTATAAGAAGGGTTGTCCGCTAACCCCATCAAATTATAGGCCCATTATCCTTTGACACAACTCAAACACTAATGGGTAGAATCATATTGGACAGGATACAAGGGTGGATGGAGGAACGTGAAATACTGACTACTCTCCAGGCCGGATTTAGATCTGGCATCTCGACCCTGGACCAAATCTTCAGGCCCTTTTCTGGAAAACTGCAAGAGAAGAGGGTGGCAGCCTCTACCTTGTCTTTGTGGACCTGCGGGCCGCTTTCGACCTTGTGCCCAGGGAAAGATTGTGGAAAGTGCTGAGAGATTTGGGCCTCCCGCCCTATTTACTTAAGGTCCCGATTAGATTTCACACTGGAAACTATGCCCAGGTTAGGTGTGGGAGACATGGGGATCTTTCAGCCCATTTCCCTGTATCTAGGGGTGCGTCCTGGCCCCCACGCTTTTTAGTCTTCATCAATGGCCTTGTGAACGCTCTAAATGGTGTTAAGGATAATATTAATGATGCCCCCTGGTTGGCTACTGGTCGGGTGCCCGTTCTGATGTTCGCGTATGACACTCTGTTGTTATCCAGAACATCAACTGGCATCCAGCGGGGTTTGGACGGGTTTGTAGCATTCTGTGCCTCGCAGGGATTGGAGGTCAATTTGGAAAAAAACAAGTTTATGATCTTCAATCCCCCGAGGCACACCCGTCCAACCCCTTCCCTGCACAGCATTCCCCTGGAACAGGTCAAAACTTTTGTTTACCATGGCGTCACTCGGTCAGAAGATTTTGAACGGGGCCACCAAATTTCTATATCTGCCCTTTGACTTTCACAGATAGCAGGTGGTATAGGTAAACTGCACAAATCATCGGATTTCAAACCTGTTGCTCCTGTCCTTGAGATCTATGGACTCCAGGCCAGGACAGCAGTGGTGTATGGTGCTGAACTCTGGGGACATAAGAATGCATAGTCTCCTAAGGGTAGAGCAGTCCTTTATGAGAAATCTGGTGGGCCTACCACAGAGCACACCACTTACACCCTTGCGACTTGATCTGAACCTAGAGTCCATTAAGGAACTGGCAGCTGCACGGCCCTTGCTCTACTGGAGAAGGTTCTGGTCTGTACCGGAGCTGTCAGCCTACAGAGCAGAATTTTTGGAGGTCTGGGGACAAATAAAAATAAAAGCATTCCTTAGCTATCCCACATCAAGGCTTTTTCCATCTACGTAGGTTTGCCCCAGCTATGGGAGACTCCTGAGCTGAGCTGCCCGAGGATACCTAGGTCACAGATGCTAACCTTAGTGAGACACCAAAGCCTTCTTGCTCTACAACGCTCAACAACCCTGGGTAGGCTGTCCGCAGAGTTTCTGCTAGTAAAAATTGATCCTCGGAGGGAGGAATTACTAGATCTAGTGCAACCCCCTCTCGCGAGGAAACTATACACTCAACTGAGGCATGGTTGCCTACCCATCAGGGCATTCACTTCGAAATGGGCCAAAACAGAACATGCCAAGCTTGTAATTGCACCCGAGAAGATGTTGTCCATGTTATGTTTTTTTGCCCGGCGTATAGTAAAATACGAAAGTGTTGGCTTATCCCATTATGTAGAAACTTGGGACTTAGGCAATGTGTGCAGGCGTGTAGAGTTCTAACGTACGACACCTCCCCCCCTTTTGTCTTCGCTGGTTCCCGTTTCCTACACAGTATGTGGCGTAGAAGGAAAGGTTTTCTTTAAGGTTAACGGAAACATCATGGATCAATTGTCCTTTTTAAAATACTTTTATCAGATTTGTCTTGTTTGATAACTTACTGTTTAATATTTTTTTTCCTTAATACCAACTGCTCATATTTATTGTTTTTATTAGTGTGCTTTGTATGTATTTTATCTGCACTTTTATGGTCTGACCGAAATAAAGTTATCAAATGAATGCTAGAAGGGTGAGTGAAATTCAAGCCTTCACTATAAAGGAACCATTTCCACATTTCACTCAGGATTACGTAACCATCCTGACAAATCCTACATTCATACCCAAAGTACTGTCACAGTTTCATCTCAATGAGCCCGTAAGATTAAGAACTTTCTTCCCGAATCCGTCTACACCAGCGGTAAGAGCCTTACATTCTCTCGATATTAAAAGATGTTTAAAATTCTACCTACAAAACACAAAGGACATTAGAAAATCTGACCAATTGTTTGTGGCTTACGGCCAAGCTGCTCTTGGTACTGCAGTCACAAAAACCACAATTGCCAGATGGCTGGCATCTACAATTCATTTCTGCCATGACTAGGCTAGCAAGCCATTGCTAAGGAAAGCCGTGGCCCACTCTACAAGAACTGTGGCAACGTCTACAGCCTTTGCTGGAGTGACTCTAGAAAATATCTGTCGTGCTGCGACATGGTTGAATGTCCACACGTTCACAAGGCATTACTGCCTTCAATCTGCACATCAAGAGGATGCAGCGGTTGGACAGGCTGTCCTACACCATCCTTTTCTTTGAGGTCAGCTTCAGGTACCTTAGTCTTTTAAATGCTATCTATGGCTGTCATTATTCATGATAGACAATGTATGCATTTAACCCCTTCGTTGCGGGGGGTAATTGCCCCGCTGGCTGGGGGGGGCGGGGTGAGGGGGGTGCGCTCAGCGCCCACATCATGAGGCATGGCGCTCCGGTGCTCATGACGAGCTGAGCTTGTCACAGCTGCACCCGTTCCTGTGGAATGCTCAGCACAGCAGGGGAATTATCCCCGCGTGTGAGCGTTCCACGGCTCATGACGAGCTGAGCTAGTCATGAGCACCGTGCCTCTTGACGAGCTCAGCTCGTCAGGAGCATGGAAGGTGTTATAGAATGTTTTTATGTATATAATATGTTCATAAGTTACATATCCATATAGTGATATTTGTATGCATGTTTCATTTTCATATGTCTGACATGCTTATAAGTTTTTAGAGTGGTGTATTTTACCTTTTATTAACAAGTTATGGATGCAATTTGGGAGTTTACGAACACTAGTCTCCCACCATCCGCAACAGACTGTATACTGCTTGCTACTCTGATTCAGGCATGTGAATCTATGAAAGATACCCCAATACTGGATAAGAAAACAAGTTACTTGCCTGTAATTGCAGTTATCCAGAATTAGTATCTTTCATAGATTCACATGCACCCACCCTCCCCGGAGAGTTGGTTCTCTGTTTTGGGATACTTACTTCCCTCAAAGAAAATCTGAGAACTGGCTCTGCTGAGTGTGTTCTAGAGGGTGCTGATTGGTTGGGACCATCTTTTGGTTCCAGGATCTTCTGAGGGAGCAATCTTATCCCTTTTGTGATTTTGGCAGACTGTACAGCCAGGAGAGCCTTATGATCAATCTGCAAGAGTAGAGGATTGTGATGACCCCCGGGGACAACTACCCTACAGATGACCTAGCTGTAGAGCCTTAGCTGGCCAAGCCATCATCCCCACCAGAACATACCACTGTTTCATGCAGTCATTCCGAGAGCAGTATGACTTCTGCCCAGCTTCTGCATGTGCTTAAGGGCATGCTAAAGTTCACCCCGACAACTTGAAAGACCTGATCAGGGCTAAGGTGGGCACAATGCTGCTGCTAAGTGCTTTGCGTGCAACTTCCAGGTGCCACATCGCTAATTGATTGGGTCTTCTGTTGAAGTGCAATCTGTATCACTGGGAGATGGAAACCTTGATGGTGCACCTCCCTGAGACCTACACAAAGGGGGATGAGAAGCTATTTACGTAGGACAAAATTATGTTTGTAGCATGTGTGACTTTAGATGCACTTGGTCTAAGTACTCCTGCCATCTAGTGTTTGCCTCCTAGGTTTCAGATTGTGTTTGCTCAAAGACTTGTCTGAGCCAAGCATTGGCTTGTGACTCCTCCATTAGTTGCCAATGCAAATGGGCACTGACTATTAGCTTGGTTATGCTGCAATCTGTTTCACGTGCATGCCAATGGAGGTCTGGGAATCTACTTGTTCCATGTGTGCTACTTTGGACCCACCCAGTAAAAACCTTCACTTTCCTCGTCGAGACTGCTTTGATATCTGCTATTGGATCCTCTCTGCTTCGGTGTGCCTCAAAGACCTAAACATGACTGAGTCGTCAACCCTTGGGGCACACATACCCTTTCAGGGCTCCTTGCTGTTACTTTTCATTGACTCTGCAGAATGAAGAGGTACACTAGGTAATGGAACAGACCTCCTTGGGGAAATGCAATCAGTGCCACGGCACGTATCCCTGGGCTGACGTCCACATGCTTTGTAATCTCGTTCTTTGCACTGTAGACAGAGTTCACCTACTGATAGGCATTTTGTTGCAAAACGACCCTTCTACAATGTAGACCGACACTAGGCCCAAATCTTAATTGAGCGGCAGACATGTCCAATCTCTTCAGTTAGCTAAATCTTGCTGTGCTGAAGAAGAGAACGTTCAATCTCCAGGTGTCCTTACGCACCCACCCAGCCGTTGATGGCAGAAAAACTGGAAAATTGTTGGGCTTAATTTCCTTGGTGCTGGGCCTCAGAGTTTGCACCTAGGGTATGATTGAATCCCAAGACACCATGAACCTCGTGAGAGGCTGCACCCAAAGGCAGAGCACTGCACAGGGTACGGCCTAGATGTAGGTCCATTGCTCACTTTGCAACTGGATTCAAGCTAGCCTTGCTGGTGAGGGTGTTATCCCAGAATCGGCCCCAGGAGGCTCGTTTCCGGTCTAGGGAAGACCTGGCTTGGCAGTCAGGCTGGACTGTTCCCATGAGGGAAAGGGTCAAGACTGATTTACATATGGCTGGGTCTGAATTGGGGTGGCGAATTGAGCTAAAGAAAGATGATGGATTCAACCCCGAAATAATAGTAACTCGGAGTGAGTGTCTGAAAAGTTTCAGCACTCCATCCATCTTGTTTGCTTAGTTTAAACACCCACCATCAAACTAGTTTCATGGAAGGATGACACCTCAGTACTCAACGTTATTTAAATCCAAGCCATCCACTTTTACCATTGATGTTTGTTTGTATATCTTACAAAGACAAGGGAACCCAATTGGTGGTGGGGGCCTTGGGTTTGAACTGTTTTAAGGAACGATGGTCCCTAATGAGAAAGCTTTTGATACAAAATGTATGAAATAGAAATGCAATGATATCTACTTTTGGCTATCTAACTGGACATGATCATTTAATGTAAAAAGAAAGCAAAAATATACAAGTGGAAACATCTATATCATTAGGGAAAAAAAGAGTGGGGGGAGAAACTCGGGTAAACCAAATGCTGTGGCCAAATAAGTTGAAGCAATTAGGCCACCAAAGACTACATTAGAGCACCCTGGCACGTTACTACAAAATATCGTTCTATCAAGGTGCAAGGAGTCGACAATGTTTCGGTCCCTATAAGTTAATGCCCGGGTCATCTTCAGGACAAGACAATAGATGCCTGAGGCGATTGCCAATCGAACAAGGTTCTGAAAGGGTGAGAAAAAAGGGAAAACCAAGATGCAGGAGGTTAAGGAGAATGTATTGTACTGTATATTACTCGCTGAGGAAGGTGATTGTTATAGGCGGTGGCTTAAGCATGCTAACGTAATTGCTTGAATAACCAATATACAAATCCCTCGTGAGAGGTGGAGCATACGTCAATATCCATGAAGGGCTTGTGGAATTGATTTTTAATCGGTGGTGACTAAGGGAGGTGGGAGTGTTTTGACCTATAATAGGTGGCAGTAATAGTGCAAGATGAAAGATTAAATAATAAATGATAAATATGTAACTTATACGCTTATAGGACAGATTCCTTGCTGTAATTACGAAAATACTGGATTATACTCTTTATGCCCCCCCCATCTCTTTTAATCTGTCTAAGCATGCTCCAGTATAGCCGCTCCCGTCTTCCTCGACACACATCACGCTCTACTATACCCAATGTCATCACGCCCAATCCCCGCACCACTGCCAACGTCATTCAGCATTGTACAAAACTTGGGATATGGTTTGGCAAACTCAAGGAAGAGAATCTTCTTTCCCAAAATCAAACAAAGCCTTAGCATTAAACACCTCTTTTTTGTGTCTTAGCTAAACGTTGTCTGGTCTTATCTATAGCCCCTACACTGAATGTTCTATTGAATTTAATAACGACCCTTACCATTGGCATGCTCTTCTTTTTTGGAAAAATGATCACACTTCCCTGATACTCTTCAGTGTTGAGCATATTGTATTCTGTTTGGCCTCTCAGTACTTTGTAAGCTCAAGTCAGATTGGAATTTAATTTATATAAACCGTTTAGAATCCACAACTTCTTTTGTTAGTATTTGTAGTCTGTGATTAGAACCCGCAGTTTAGAGTGATAGGCCTTGAAATTCTCTGCGTTGCAACTTAACAGGGTGAATTATTCTCCTCCAAGGACCATGGAGCCTTGGCAAAAATGCTTGGCTGCCTGTTGACGCCCTATATTTTAAAATTGTGCAGAAGGACTAAGGGCCTGATTCATAGTTTGGTGGTCCATGGACTGCCAAGCCTGTGGTGTTGTGCACCGGCAGTCTAACCGAGGTATTCTGGCTGGCGATCGGACCGCCAGAAGATTGCTGCAACCCCGCTAGGGCACAGCGGTCTGAGGCCCGAAATATGCTTGGCGGTGCCGCTGCGACACGGTCAAGCATATTACGAGTTTCCTTACTGCCACAATTTTCATGGCGGTGAACCTGCCTTACTGCCACCTGCCATGAAAACTGTGGTTTTGAAGAAACTAAAGGGGGCCTACAGAGCCCTTTTTTGTTTCGGCCTAGGGATGCATGCAGAGTGGCTCATGGTGTTTCCCCGGTCTGCATGCACCCCCAGTTCCAGCTCAGCATGGACGTCAGTCCATGCATTGATGGAACGTGCTGTGGTGGTCCCACAGCGCTGCCTTTCCAAGTCTCTCCCATGAGCCTTTGAAACGCACCGCCGCTGTAGGAAAGCCCACCAGGCGGATGGCTTTGGCGTTGTGTGAGTGGGGCAGTGGCGTGGCAGCCCACTCCGCCAAACTTGTAATCAGGCTCTTAAGCGTACTGTTATCTTTTGATATAAAACATTAACTTGTAAGACTCCGATCTTGCTGTTTCATGTTACTCAATTTTAGATGAAACTTTTAAAAAACGAGAACAATTACACTGCTGTTTTTGTTGTAATGAAGCTGAATGACTCCACATTTTGTGCATTTTCCATGGCCTAGTCCATTTTCGCTGCAACGATGCAGTCTTAGCATGTTTGAGCAAAGGTAATTCGTACCTTATTGCAATTTATTAAAATTCATAGACCAGGTGCAGCAAGCTTCCTATGATCGCAGAACTTGCCCGTTTATAATATACTAGTCAATTGTTCTGGACAATAGTAATAGACCAGATGTTAATACTCTAATTGCTTATATTGTTTTCTATTGTAGTTTACTCGTGTGACTAATTGGTTTTAGCTTTTGTATTTATAAGGCAATGAGTAAGCTTGGTTTAAGGAAGTGTTTTTGCACGTTTTTTTAATCTCACAAAGTTAACTTTACCTTATGTTGTCACACAAGTATCAAACCCAAAGGGCAACTGAATGGTGCAAACTTCTATCCTCATTTTTAAAAGCCACCCAAATACTTTGACACTGAATACTATAGCCTGTGATAAACTCTCAAACAATGTATGTACATCAGGAAAACCGGATTAATTTCAGAAATCAAAATGATATGCATCTAAGCATTACACAATAATTCACGCAAAGTTCTCAAGGTTTTAAGAGTAATGCTCCATCTGTCCTGGTTCATACTCTCCATTGTCATACTTGTTTTTCTTTCCAAGGGGTAATAGTATAAACATCAGAATGAAAAGTACAATTCCAGGAACTGAAGTGATCCCTCTCTGTCTGGGATAGCTTGAAGCCTCAGTTTTCTAGTTTGATGACAAAGTTCACAACCAAGGTGTTTTAGCAAGACCAAGACTAATACTTCCTGTTGCAATCTACCAGTGTGACAAAAATTTAAGTTTTTTTTATTTGTTAATGATTTGAGTGTACAAAAAGACATAAAATATAGTCCATCTATAATAAAAAATACAGAACTTCAATCATTTTCTACCCCCAAACGAAAGAAGCCTACTCTTCTCTCTCTAAAGTTTTCACATAATTATCAATTTTACCTCAATATTTTTTAAATTTATCTATTACCATGATGCGTTTGAAATAGCGGTTTTCTAATCTCCCCGCTCTTAATATTTTTGGACCCAATGAAAGAAGACTGATGGGTCCTTTTCTTTTCACTTTTGGGTAATTGAAGAGTGTGCGACTCCTATCCCTGTAAAATTAATTTACAATCTTATGTAGACGGATTGGATCTATGGGCATATTCTTTGTAAAAGGATGGGGTTAAGCCATCCAATGTTGGCGCTTTGTCCCCAGACATGCTTTGAATGACCTGCACTGTATCCTCAACAGTTATGGGCATGTCTACTGTCAGTGTGTATCGTCAAAGAATGCGTGTAAAGCGTTTGGTTTAGATCGTGTGGTATAGTCTATGTAAAAAAAAATGGGTCATAGTGCATATGATGCCGTCTGGGTCAGTGTGAACTGTCTGCTGATTGTCAGTCAGTTCTATTATATGGTCGCTGGTCCAAGGCCTACGTAGGAACCTGGCCAGAGTTTTGCCTGCCCTATCTCCTCCATAACACCTGGCTACTGCCTCCCTTCCTAGATAATGCGTCTCCCTAGCTGCCTCTGCCTCGAACTCTACAAGTTTACTTTTGAGGGTAGCAAGTGTTTTCGTATCTCCCAACTCCTAATAAGTAATTTCAAGCAAGTGGATAGCAATATTGAAGCGGTCAATTGTGTCCATATCGCACGTAGTACCCCGGCTTGTTTGGAGACGCAGGCATCGCCGATAACTTTAGATGTCTCTGTGTCGGAAGGGGAGGCAACCGACTGCGCATCATTTGAGGTGTTTCAAATAATGACAGCTTTGATTGCTCTTTAAAGACTGGTTCTCATAGTGCATTAGGGGGGCAGTCTCCAGGAAAAGTCCCTTGTTTGAGCGAAAGTAAGAGCTAATTCAGGTTCACGAGCATGATCGGACAAAGTTCTTTGGAGATGTTCAATGTTGGGAGTCCACCCAGACGCATCTCTAGAGATTAACCAGTAATCAATCCATGACCAGGTATTGTGTGCCGATGTGATGCATGTTCTTTTGCCAGTGTGCGGAAGATTTTCATTGCTGCCTTGGGATCAGTGAAAAAACGGACCTTGCCATTGTGGCGGACATGCAGCTTGGCTGAATATATTAGGGAATTGTTGGCACCAGTGTTCTGGAATAGGTGCTTCACAGGAAGGAACTCCCTGCGGGTTAACTCAAATGCGAGATTGAAATCTGGATACAGGGCGATGGTGTTTCCTTGATATTGAATAGGCTTATTCTCGCTAGCCAATCTCGGTATAGTGCCTCGGTCCCTGTAGTTCAACAAGCAGTTCATGCTCCACAGTGACTGCGTTATTAAAGTGGGAGCAGCGTGCTATCATGAGATACTTTCACATCCTTAGCTCGGTCCTCGCGGTCAGACTCTGTCTTTTGATAATAGACTGCATATACCAGAACATATACCAGAACAACAGTTTTGGCTCCTTATTATCATGCTTGTCCCTTTTGATCTAGCTGTGGCCCTCACTAGCTGTCGGACTGTAATACGGTGTGGGTAGTTCACTTGTGTCCCCAGACACTGCACGGTCCGCGTTGGTGAGGAACAAGCAGGCACAGCAATAAGTGCATTTTATTTTGTAGATGTCAATTACATGAGTTTGCCATGTATTAATCACTGGGTGTTTTTATTCGTCTACACGCTTCCCCCCAGGCTCCCCTTACTCAGCCCTCAGTCTCTGCAGCTGCCTGTTGAGGGAATCGATTGCTGAGGCACGGTTCATCCACCTACAATGTAGGTATGGGAAGTTGCAATGTTATTAGTGAGCATCTTACCGCTTTCGGGCCGTTTGTATGGTTTTATGAAGTGCATGCATTTACAATGCTTGCCTTTACCATGCAGTGCCTTTACCATGAAAAGTAAGTACGTATAAGGTAACTTAAATCTATATGTGTAATGAAGGCAGTGTTAAAGCATTAAACTCCATTAAAAAACCAATAGTAGTTAGTAGCCAATTCACATTGATTTAATACACCCAAACTTCAGAACAGAGACTCTCGAGCACTCATCCCCTGCAGAGCCACCTTACCGTAGATTCCATACCACACCTCACATTAGGGATTCTCCCTGAGCTCTGCTTAGTCAGTGTTTCACTGTTACCCGTTTGAACCTGCAGCTTCCAGTTACATCTCTTCACCTCATATCATCATCTGACGTACAGTTGGGAAATGTGTTTGGCTGTTTTTTGTTCAGGATGCCAGAGTGTAAAAAATGACTGTTTAGGCCCTGCAAGACTTGTGGAAAGTCCAGACTTTTCTCTGAGGATTCACATAGTGTCTATTCCCTTTAGCCGGATTAAAGCTTTGAGCATGCAAGTATTGTTGTACTTTTTCTGCAAAAACCCTCAAGGATCAGGTGGGTAGATTGCTTCTATGGCACAGAGAAAGAAGGCTGCCAAGGATTCAGGCTCTGAATGTGAGGATAAGCCTCATAACTCATCTAGAAAATGGAAAGAGGGATAACGTTCCTCTTCTCAAAGAGACCCTAGGTTCAAAGCGGAGACACTTCTGAGGGGAAAAAAAGCAAAGCAGGCACGACCTGGCCCATCTTCCCGCATTAAAGAGCTGGTTCAGCACCACCATCTGCGCCTCACATTCCCTTTAAGGAGTCCTCTTCAAGAAAAGACCGCCCATCAATGACCCTGTTGAGGAAGCACTCAGTCTACAGCCTCTATTGATCTCCAGGATGTAGTGTACAGTCGAGGTCTTGTTGGCGGTTTCCACCATGTCAACGGTCAAGACGACAATGGCCACTAACATCGTCAAAGATGGAGGTGAGGAAGATGAGGCGGTGGACGATACATCCGCTTACCTTAATGGCAGCAACTCCTTCTCTAATAGGGGGCATCCCTCGCCTCAGGACTTGGATACCTTACCGGCACATTACCCATACGAGGATCAGGAGGATGAACAGCACCAAATCCAAGAATCTTCCTTCAGTGTTACAATTTCTTTAGTCACAGACCTACGTTTGATGCATAAATGATTACTACAGATGCTTCCCTGATGCAAACTCCTCTCAACAGCTTTCTCCTAGACCGGAAGTCTGTATTGTCATTCCTGCACCACAAAGCGTGCCTTAGCTATCAAAGGATAATAATATGCCACCCCATTATCAATCCTTTCTAAGGTACAGGACAGCAACGTCCAAGAATTAGAAGAGGGGGAACTTTAAATAGACCCTGATGCTTATTATGAATGGGACTATTATGTCATGCCTATGCCATCCTCTCCTACACCACCAGTAGCTGATTTGCCGCCTGCGTATATCTGTGGGTTTTAGGACCTTAAGCGAGCTCCGAAGCTCTTCAACCTCCAAATGTCAGCTGATCACAGAGTGCTTCCTTTATGATTTTAAGGCTGGAACACAACGCACTACTTGTGCTATCCCTATAATGAATTTTTTTATGGTGGGAAGACCTAAAATAATGAAGACACCAGCCTGCATTCCAGCAGTCATTCCGAAGCAGGGCAACAAAGTGCCTGAGAGTTCCCCAACATGCCTCATTGGTCATCCTCGACCTGACTCTCATCATGCAGGCTGTTCAGACAAGATCTAATAATCTGTTCTACCCATGTACGACCCTGCCAGACTAAGAAGGATGCTGGCTCGACAATATTGGCAAGAGGTTCTCTGCACTGGCAGCTGCTTTCATAAGAGCCTCCAGCGCCATGGCTATCCTGGTGAAATATGACTAGCAGATGTGGTCCGACATCTCGTCTCCGTTGGAATATCTTCCTAAGGACAGGAGGAAAAAGGCGAAGGACATTCTGTCAAAAAGAGAAAAGGCCTCTTTCAAGATCATCCCTATAGCTATGTATGTTTAGTCTACTGCCTTCAGGCAGATGGCTGGAGCGGCGGTGTTGAGGCGCCAAGGTTGGCTTAAGGCGACCACATTCCATCCAGAAGTACAGGCCCAGATGCACGGACGGTATGCTGTTCGACTGCAAACACCTTTTTGGTAAACACGTTGACAACTCACTACAGTCGATCAAATCAGATACTGACACAGCTAAATCGCTGGGAAGCATGCAGCAGAAGAGGTTTCCATCATTTCGGGCAAGGGTACAGGCTAATATCTCAACTGAAATTGGAGCAGCCTTTTCAACCCTATTCCCAGCAAGGGTTTCTATTGCACTATTGGGCTCAGACTTACTGACCAAACACAGCGCCCTCTTATTCTAGAGCGTCGGGCCGCAGACGTCCCGCAGCAGGAGGGAGGTCGCAGGATGCCAGAGGAGACAATGAGGACTCACTGACCCCTGTCGCCACAGTCCCACATCAGTTCTGTCCCACCTTATCCAAATTCTTCAATCGATGGAAGCTCACATCTTCCGACAAATGGATGCTAGACATATTCCAGCACAGTCGCACCCTGGAATTTATTCAACAGTCTCTGAATTTCCCTCCACGGAAGACATCACATCATCATCCTGTTCTCAACAACAAATTCCAATTACTCCTTTCCAAAAGAGCAATTGAAGAGGTTCCATACAATCAACATAATCTGGGTACACTTAACTGCATCACCTATCGCAGTCCTCTCCCTTTCACTTAAAACCGATGGAGAATCTTTTATAGGAACCAGGGCCAAGTGGTTCATCTGCAAATTCACACTCTTCAATTTTCGGCATGGCTCCTCACCACACAGAATTTCCTTCACTACTTCCAGAAAAGTTCAAGCCTTAACGCAGGCTAGTATTGCTCGCTGGGTCTCCTCAACTATAGTCTTCTGTCATGAGATGGCTGGACGTCCACTAGCTGCGAAGGTGAAGGCTTACTCAACTTGGAAGGTGGCAGCGTTCTCAGCCCTGTTCGCAGGAGTATCTCTACCTGATTTCTGCAGGGTAGTAACCTGGACGAACGCCTATACCTTCACAAAGCATTACTGCCTGGATGCCTTGAGTAAAACTGGTGTAGCAGTAGGCTAGGCTGCCCTGCAAATACCTGTTAAGCTCTTTTTTCTCTATGTTTGAATATTTGTTCATCATTTTTTAGTACTTTTATTTTGACTGATTAAAGCTATACTATATCTCTTCGGATTTTGTGCAATTCTAATGTCTTTGATGTGACTATAGTATTTAAGTTTGGTTTGCATGGTGGGATGGTTCACCTTACATGCAGCCATTAGTCTTCGGATACTGCTTACCTCTCCGAATCAAGCATTTGAATCTATAACAGATACAATACTGGAGGAAAAGCAAGTTACTTACCTGTACATTGTGGTTCTCCAGTTTTGATATATTTTATAGATTCACATGTGACTTGTTAGCATGATGTCACCTTTTATTTTCCTTTCCACAGGCCATCCATGTACAATAGAGTGTGATACCATTTCAAGCTCATTGTCGTTTCCCATATCCTCCATCCATTTACCTTTCTGAATGGAAGAAGCACTACCAACGTTTGTCTCCTAATGTAAATGCTACTTCACAATCTTCTTTCTGAGCAGTCTCATGTTCAGTGCACGGCAAGGGCAATCTAAACATGCAGTCGGCATGAACATTGCTCTTGCCACTCAAACTCCAACTGACATTGGACGTTTTGTAATGTAGATGCTAATCTTGCAGACATGGTCCGCCCATCTCCTGGTGCCATCATGTGGATCAAGGGTTAATGGTCAGTTTTGATAATGAACTTTGTGCCCCATAAGAAAGTTCTAAAGTGTTCAGCACCCAAAACACACACCAGCAATTCCCTTTCAATTTCAAAATAGTTTTTTCTGCATCCTTTAATGGTCTGGATGCATAAGCAACTATCCATTCTCTTCTATTGTCTATTTGGATTAATACTCCACTTAGTCCACTATTGCTGGCGTCAACCATTACCACACACTGTTTCCTAACTATGAAAGGTTTCAAGTATGGAGCCTTTATGTAAAATTCCTTCAAGTGCATAAATGCATGTCATTTCCTCAGTCCAAGTACATTTTGCATTTTTCTTTAGTTAACTCCTAAAAACCTCCAGCTTGTGTGCATAATTAGGAATACCTTTAGCATAAAAGTCCTTAGTCCAAGGCCTTATAATAAACAGGATGGACTACGGGAACGCACTTTTGTCCTTTATAAATGAACACCATCTGAGGAGGCTTCAGGTTCTCCAGAACACCGCAGCCAGGCTGGTTCTTAACCTCCTGAGAAAAACTTCCTGTGCTGTCTGTCTAAAAAGCCTACATTGGTTGCCGGTAAAAAAGCGTATCCTTTTCAAAATATTATGTCTGGTTCACAGACAATTGTATGAAAAGGGTCCTAAATACTGTTCCAAAAAACTCCGATGGTATCAGCCACAAAGGAATCTCAGATCCAGAAACGAACTATTACTGATACCTTTGAGAACACGTACCTCCAGAAACGGCGGTCGAGCATTTTCGTTTCTGACCCCGGCCGCATGGAACAATATACCGTTCCATCTCCGTAACCCCTAATCATGGTCGTTTTCGCAAAGGACTAAAGACTTGGCTCTTTGCAAACTAGCTGCGTTCCCCTATGGCGCTATGAGACTCCCAGGATGTGATTTGTGCGCTATACAAATGTCCCTGACTTGACTAAAACTCAATTAGGCCTAAGAATGTGAATAGCTGCTCTTTAGAAATAGGTATAGAAGCTTTGATGATATTATCCACATGGTTTTTCTTTGGCCTAATGCCATTACCACGGATATTGCGCCCCAAATATTCTACTTCCAGATTCCTAAATTTGCATTTTTCAACTCGTAAGGTAAGGCCTTTTAATGGTCAGGCTGACAAAACTTTTCTCAGATTGCTATCATTGTCTTGATTATCTCTCCCAAAAACAAGTATGTCATCTTGAAAAGCCACTGAGTCTCTGGAATACAGAAGCTGCACTGGCCAAACTAAAAGGCATCCAATAGAACCTGAATAAACCTTCGGGGTGATGAAGGCAGTGAGGTTCTTGGAATCCTCATCAAGAACAAGTTGGTTATATCCACGAGTAAGGTCAATGCAAGAAAAAACGTTGGCGCCTGCTAGAGTTAAGACCATTTCATGCAAAATAGGAAGAGGATGGGCATTCACCCAAATAGCACTATTGAGACTGCACAAGTCAATGCACAACCTCAATTCCCCAGAATGTTTGACTGAAATTACCACAGGAGAAACCCAAGGTGACGATTCCCCCAGTTCTATAATATTTTTGTTGCACATATCATGTAGCATATCTTTAAGTTTACCTCTGTATGATAAAGGCATGTTCCTAACTGTATGTCAAATAGGCATGGCACCCTCTACAAGTTTGATGCAATGTTTAAAACCTTGGTATTCACCTAGTTTGTCACTAAATAAAATAGGAAATGCTGTTTTAAGCTCTTGAATGTAACTAGAATCAGCATCATCAATATTAGTGGTAGAGGGGCTAATAGCAAAAGCCTGGGGGTTCGCTCTGGGATCTAGTCTCATCCCAATCTCTTCCTGATGTGGCCATCCTAACTAGGATTTTCCTTTCTTTGCAACATAAATGTTCCCAAGAGTGTGACGGCTAGCAAATTCCAAATTAGCCCAAAAATATCCAACTAAGTCAATGTTGTGACCTGTGTGACCGCCAGAAGCAATATCGGGGGCCCACAAGGACTTATGTGGCAGTTCTTCTTGACTTTTTCTAGCGAAATTATGGTGTACCAAGCACAAGAGTCTACAAGCACATGTGTGCTAACACCATCAATGTTGATATCACATGAAGGAAACTTTGCCACTTTGCCATTTTCGCAAATATTCAGTACTGTTGACATATTCTTGGTCAAAATTGTTTGAATCCTCATTACTATCATATTCATGAACATAGTTTACTCCTTTGGGAGCTGACCTACAAATTCTATTGAAATGACCTTTCTTGACACATTTTAAACATTTATCAATTGCTTGGCACTTTTTTGCATTACCCAGATGACCACTACTGCCACATCTGTAACATATATTTCCTGCCTTCTTTCCTTACTCCCTCGCACCATACTCCATCGAAACTATATGCACCTCATTTTTCTCTGTGCCTCTAATTTCTTGTACACATTTTTCTGAATGTTCAATAGACTTCGCAATATCAATGGCAGCACTTAAAGACATATCAGAATATGTCCAAAGTCTTTCTTGAATGTTCTTATTGGTTCTAATTAAAATTTGATCCCTATTACCTGTTCATAAGAAATGTGTTCAAAATCGCACGTAACAGCCAAAGACCTTAAAACTGAAACCTACTCTTCAATAGATTCGTCAGATCGTTGCTTCCTTGAATAAAATATAAACCTCTCCATGACAGTATTTGTTCTCTTACCATATCTCTAAGTCAACTGTTTAGACCCGTATTGATAAACATAAATATTACCTGGACTAATAAGAGGTACATATTTTTAAATTCTTTAAAGCCCATTCCACCCAAACAGTGTTTTAAAAGAGCAAGTTTTCTTTCTGGTTCACATTCTTATCCTTCTAATACACTGACATAAGCTATAAACACAGGTTCCCATATGTCCCTGTTCATAGGTGGTTCCCCAGGCACAGCAAGAAAAGCTGGAGGTGACACAATACCAGACATGTTATAATAAAATGTAGTAAGCAAAACAAAGCAAGAAACAAAAACTGTAAAATAAAAAATGGTTATTAAAAATTATAAAAGTAGTCACCGTTGTCTAAAAGTTTTGTTTCTGATGGAAACATCTGCCTGTGGATTCCTCACCTTATGAATATCCCCTGGGGCAGCATTCTACGGAAGTAGCTCTCTGTGCCGACGAGGTAGTCATAGCGTCATGGCTCCACACACGGCTCCGCATGACGTCACCGGAGCCATAAGAAGACCACGTCGGCGTGATGATGCCAGTTCCCTTTTTTCCGCGCTAACGGTTTTTTGTGGGACTCTCCATACTTCATTTGGATACTTTGTATTTTTAATTGTATCTCTTCCTCTATTGTCATGTCTGCTCCGAGGAACTCGGAGTTTAAACCTTGTAGAGAATGCGGCAAAAATGTGGATTATAGACCCGCATGAGGATTGCCTTTAGTGTTTGTTTTCGGACCATGACGTTGAGGGATGCTCATCGTGCAGGAAAATGAACCCAAAGGCCTTGAAGGAGAGAGAAGCCAAATTTTACATGGCTACGGTGAAACAAGATAATAGGAGTCAAAAAAGATCAAAGTCTAGTTCATCGGTGTCGCACGACTCCAAAAAGAAGCATAAGAAGAAGAGGAGACATGCTTCTCAATGTCGTTCTTCGAAGTCGGTGGTGTCGAGATTGCCTTCACCTGCTCCTCGACGTTGAGAGAAGGACTTTGTTTCGCCTTTGGCGTCTCCTCAGGCGACTCCAGTTCATTCTCCTTCTTATGTGGGTACTCCAGAGCAGGCAATGACGCTGAGATTCTCCCCATCAAATCCAGCTGGTAATGATGAGGTTCCTTCGGCTCCGGCGTTTCCACCTGTGGCTCCAGCGGCTCCGATACCAGAGGTACCTTGATCTGATTCGGTACCGGCTTCTTACCCTCTGTTTCCGACGCTGGGTTTTGATCCTTCGCATTTTGTGAATGCAATGTATAGTGTTTTCACCAGGGCCTCGTACCCCTCTGGAGCACCTTCGGGTCCCATGGGTCCGTTGGCTTATAATTTGGGTGTGCCTCATCAGTATCCTCAGGCCCCCTTTATGCCGGCGACGTCGTACTGGTCTTTTCCGGCACTGAGGATGTTGACGCCGTGTGGACAGTCTCCGGCTCCATCCTGTGAAGCCTCTCTGATTCGCACGGTGCCGCTTATGGATCCACCTTCAATGCCGCTCCCGGAGCCGCCAATCCCATGTGTGGCGCCGCCGACGCCGCAACCGAGAATGCACTCGAGAAGAGAGGCGCAGAGGTTAGTGGAGGAAGAACAGTAACGAGATGACGAGAGAGAGAGGAAGGAAAAGTGTATGATACGGAGGATGCTTTTGAAGACTTGTGTGAAGCAAGTGGGCTTGACACTTCCCCAGAGTGGGACTTTGCTTCTCAAAAGCCTTCTCCCTCTAAGGATGTTGCACCATATCACACAGTTATTAGGAAGGCTGCGGAACTTTTGGATTTGCAGCTTCCTGTAGCAGAGTATAAACCTAATATTCTCACCGAAGTGCTTCATTCTCCGTCTTCGGTGATCGAAGCAGTCCACGGGCTTTTTTACAGGCTCCCACCGACAGGGACCCTAAGAAGCTGGAGCAGTCTGCGAAAAATGTATTTTCTTCAGTCAGTATGGCATTAAAATCTACCAACACCACTTGTCTTGGGCAGATATATTCATGCTTTAATGGACTCTGCGAATCAACTTCTCCCTAAGTTATCTGAGGAGGACAAGGTGAATCTGAGTGAGGTGTTGGTGGATGCTCAAGCGGCTGCGCGCCAGGTTATCCAGTCTGGTCTGGATACAGCGGACTCTGTTGCCAGGGTCATGGGCTCGTCTATTGCAACATGGAGGCACGCTTGGTTGAAATTGTCAGGGTTCTCTCCTGATGTGCAGGCTGCTCTTATTGATTTACCATTTGATGGTTCCAAGCGGTTTGGTGAAAAGGCGGACTCTGCTCTGCAGAGATTCAAGGACAGTAAAGCAACTGCAAGGTCTTTGGGTTTGCAGACTCAAACAAGAGGCTATGGGTATAAAAGGTACCGTGGTTTTGGGAAGTCTTCCTTTCATGGATCCAGGTTTCCTCAGCAACAGCAGCAAAACCCCTTGTATAAGAGCTACAGGGGCAAAGGCAGAGGTCACCTTCGTGGAGCCGGACGTCAACCCTCTACCTCCCCAACCCCTCCTGGTAATGCAGGAAAGCAGCCCTAGATCCACAAAGTTTGATCATGTGGGAGGTCGGCTTACCCTTTTTCTTCAAGATTGGAGGTTAATCACTTCGGACCTTTGGGTTTTATATCTTGTGGAAAAAGGGTACGCCCTTCCGGGAATTCCCTTCTCCTTACCCTCCTTGCAGGGGTTTTGCACGGAGGATCATTTGCTTCTCCTTCAGAAGACGGTTCTTACCCTGTTGCAAAAAGGTGCGATAGAGGTGGTTCCGGAGCAGGAAAGGGGTCAGGGATGCTACCCCCGGTATTTCCTGATCTTCAAGAAGGATGGCAGACTACATCCCATCATGGACCTCAGAATCTTGAATCTGTTTCTCAAGCAGGAGAGATTCAAGATGCTCACCCTAGCGCAGGTTCCTCAGATGCTGCAACAGGACTGGATGATGTCCATCGACTTGCAGGATGCGTATTTCCACATCCCAATCCTGAAGTCGCACAGGAAGTATCTCCGTTTCACGGTTGGGTCGCAACACTACCAGTTTGCGGTCCTTCCGTTTGGTCTTACTACTGCACCTCATGTCTTCACCAAGGTTATGGCAGTGTTGGTTGCCCATCTCAGGAGGTCGGGGATTCCAGTTTTCCCCTACCTGGACGACTGGCTGTTGAAGGCAGAGTCTCCAGAGATGGTGAGTCATCATCTGCTGGTTATAACACAGCTGCTGTACAAACGGGTGTTTTTCAATAAATGTACCCAAGTCTCACCTGGTGCCCTCTCAGCGCAACCTGTTCATAGGGGCAGTACTGGATACCACTGTGTGTCGAGCATTACCGCCTCCTCAAAGGATTCTCGACATTCAGGAAATGATTCCCTTGTTTTACAATGGAGCGGTTGTTCCAGTTCTAAATTTCCTTCGCCTGCTCGGTCTGTTTGCTTCCTGCATGCTGCTCAGCCATGCACCCTGGCACATGAGGGCGCTCCAGTGGTGTATCCGCAGGCAGTGGTATCAGCACAACAGAGATCTCAGGGAGTCTGTGAGGATCTCCAGAGAAGCTGCAGTGGATCTGTCTTGGTGGAGAGTGGAGGGCAATCTGTCTCCAGGAAAGCCCTTCCACCTTCCTCCATTGGTGCCCACAGTAATAACGAATGCCTCTACCTTAGGGTGGGGTGCTCATATGGGGGATCTGGAGATCAAAGGTCTTTGGTCTCCAGAGGAAAGGTTGCTTCACATCAACCTTTTGGAATTGTGGCCTTCCTCCCTTCCATCCACGGTCAGTCGGTTCAAGTCTTGACTGACAACACTGCCGCGATGTGGTATGTCAACAAGTAGAGAGGAGTAGGGTTGTACCGTCTCTGCAGAGAGGCGTTGCGGCTCTGGTCCCGGGCTCAGAACCATCGGGTTTGTTTGGTGGCAAAACATCTGGCTGGGGTGCTGAACGTGCATGCGGACAGTCTGTCGACAGTTCTCCGCCGACCACGAGTGGAGGCTTCATCCAGAGATAGTTTGGCGCGTCTTCCAGACATGGGGAACTCCTCAGGTGGACCTGTTTGCCACTCCCGAACGCGCAATGCCTGTCATTCTGCAGTATCCAGTTTCCGAGGCAGGGAGCGTTGGGGGACGCGTTTCAGTTGAGTTGGAGCTCGCAACTCCTTTACGCGTTTCCTCTTATAACCTTGATTCTTCGGGTTCTGAGGAAGATTTGCCAAGACCGGGCACAAGTCATATTGATCGCCCTGGACTGGCCAAAAAGGGTGTGGTACACGGACCTTCTTCACCTCTCGTCACACCCTCCGCTCCGTCTCCCTCTCAGGGCAGACCTCCTTTCTCAGATGGAGAGGCAAGTTCTACACCCCCACTTCCAGAGCCTGCACCGTCATGCCAGGAGATTGACCGGGGCAATTTGAATTCTTTTTTTCTCCCACCTGACGTGGTGGACGTTATACTATCGGCCAGTCGATACTCCACCAAGTCTGTCTATTCTTACAGGTGGTCTAAATTTGTTAAATGGTGCGGATAGAAATCTATTGATCCCTTAAAAGCTCATCTTTCTGATGTTCTTTGTTGTCTCTTCATTTGGCCCAGCATGGTTGTGCTGTGGCTACAGTTAAAGGCTATTTGTCGACATTTTTGTGTTTGTCTGATGAGCCTTCTCTTTTTAAGTCTCCAATAGTCTGAAGATTCATTGAGGGGCTGACAAACTTGTTTCCTCCCTACTCTTTTTGTTATGCCCCAGTGGGATTCGAATCTATTAACTTTTTTTAATGGGTTCTACGTTCGAACCTATGCATAGTGGTCCGTTGAGACTGTTAACTTTTCAAACAGTATTTCTGGTAGCTATCACTTCAGCAAGGATGGTGAGTGAGCTCCAGGCTTTGAGTTCAAAGCCTTCTTTTCTGATCATACATGCTGAAAGGATGGTACTTAGGACCAGGGCTGCTTTTCTGCCTAAGTTGGTAACTCCCTTCCACCTAGGTCAGTTGATTACCCTTCCAACTTTCTATCCTCCCCCATCCAAGGAGGAAGAGAGGCTTCATCGTTTGAATCCAAAGAGGGTGATTAGCTTCTATTTGGACTGGCTTCCGGGAAGATGACCAGCTCTTTGTTGGATATGCTGGTCGTATGAAGGGCAAGTCGGTGCACAAGCGCACTTTATCAAGATGTATCATCTTGTGTATCAAGATATGCTGCTCTCTGGCTGGTAAGGAGCCTCCTGTAGGCATTAGAGCTCATTCCATCAGGGCTACATTGTCTACTTCTGCATTGTCTAGAGGTATTCCTCTTTTGGACATTTGTAAAGCTGCAACTTGGGCCTCCCTCCACAATTTCGCGAAGCATTACTGCTTAGATTCTAAAGTGAGGAGGGATGGCCATTTTGCGCACTCTGTTTTGCAGGACTTTTTGGTAGAGAAGGGTGGACTCCCTCCGGGAGTGGGACTGCGGTAGGATTCTATTCATAAGGTGAGGAATCTACAGGCAGATGTATCCATCAGAAGAACAAGTTACCTACCTTCGGTAACGCTTTTTCTGGTGGATACAGTATCTGCCTGTGGATTCCTCACTGACCCAAAGACACCTACCCATTGTCCACCCTTTTATACCATAAAAATTGAGGCATTAATTATTTTATGTATTTTTGTGTACTCATGACTTTATTACCTTTATTGGTTTATTGTTGTCTTGTTTGAAATGCAAGCTTTCTTATTTCATTATACACTGAGTGTATTTGTGTGAATTCTGTATACTATGTATGCATTGTCTCTATGGTCGGTTCGCCCGTTTTGCTTCGGTGGCACGGTAAAAATGGGTGGAACTGACGTCATCACGCTGACGCGATCTTCTTATAGCTCCGGTGACGTCATGCGGAGCCATGACGCTATGACTACCTCGTCGGCGCAAATATCTACAAAACTTTTCCACGGAATGCTGGCGCAGGGGATATTCATAAGGCGAGGAATCCACAGGCAGATACTGTACCCACCAGAAAAAGCGTTACAGAAGGTAAGTAACTTGTTCATATCACCGTGAGGCTATACATAAAAGTAGTATTGATTCCAAAGAAGCGTTAGAAATATTATGAGTACCTCAAGAGAAAATGCAGTGTGATACTTAGCTGACTAAAAGAGGCATGATGTAAACAGAATCGCTTCACAAGCTGTTTAACACACACATCAGGCATGCGCGATGCCAGTGTCAACAGTTTCACAAGAAGAGACGGGAACTAATTACTTGAGCACGAAGAAATGAAATGGAAATGCACCAAACGTATACGGGTCTTTCACAAATGCATGAAAACACTCCAATCTGACGTGGAAACAGTAACTGGAACAACCAGTCAGATTCCCTTGCAATGAAGAAACGCTCCTATCGGAGTGTAGGACAAATGCAGCCAATCCAGTGCAGCAGAAATCGGAAGGAAAAAAATGAAGATAAATCCTCCACACGCATAGCTTCGCCCGCTCGTCGCCTGTGTTCGAAATTCAGGAACACAATAAAAGACTCAAAGTAACACTGGAAAATGGCTTGTTATATGATTTTTATTCCAGATATAAGAATAGCACATCAAGTAGTAGTAGGTCCCAGCAACTGAATGCCGAAATGGCAAAACACAGCGTGTATATACAAGCAATCCGCATTCAAATCAAGCAAGATGCCCCGAGCCAGCCGTTCCCCCTCCATGCCACAAACAAAACCCCCGATTCCCTGGCAACGCCACAAACACAGTGAGTCCGACACGAGCGGTGGAAGAATCCGCTCATGTCACACTCACATCGAGAGCAACAACATGGAGAACTACACCATTCAAAGACGCACATACGCATGTAACACGACCCTCCCTCCTCCCCGTTCAGGCTCACCTAATGCATACTTCTATTATTTTGTATAAACTCCTGCTCGAAATCTGAGGTCTGGTGGCTCTGCAGGGGATGAGTGCTACAGGGTCTCTCCTCTGACTGGCTGACATTTTGGTGTTTTAAATCAATGTGAATTGACTACTAACTACTATTGTTTTTTCAATGGAGTTTAATGCTGATTTTATTACTGTTACCATGGGACTCCCACCATGAGGAGGGGGGAAATTCAAATATGTGAATCTATAAAATATATTAGTACTGGAGAAACACAGTGTACAGGTAAGTAACTTGTTTTATATATATATAATTTAGATTTTTTATTTGATGAAGGGAAATCTCCTAAACTCCTGCACCTTCAAGAAAAATAACCCGCATATACCATTACTCACATCTAAACCCTGAAAACACTTTTTTTTTTTGTGGGAGTTTTATATAATGCAAACTCTACCTTAAGGTATCTGAGCGCTTTACATGAGCACCAGTTGCATTACAGTACTATGTCACTGCCCCAAGCCCTAAAACCACCCTTACCAGTCTATGCCCCTGCCCACTCCAAACCCTTAAAATAACCTTACTACTGTATACTCCTAGCTACCACAACACCATAAAAACACCCTACCCACACCCACCCCTAAAGTAAAATGACACCCATAGCACCATATGCCCCTACCCCCCTTAAAACACCCCTTTCACCCTATGCACCTACCCACCCCTAAACAATAATGCATTTACCACTGTATGCCCCTACCAACTCTAAACTCAAAAAATAAAAGGCATTGTTATTTCCAAGGTCAGCGTGCCCTCCTATGGATAGTCTCCTGGCCTTCCCCCTGATCTCTGAAGCAGAATTTGAGAAACTGGCACTGGGCATTACCTCAGGATCCCCCCTTGATCCTCTGCCCCCGAAAACCTGGAAAGCATGCGGGCATGAGTTATTCCACACCCTCCGGATGATTTGCAATCAATCTCTCGGGTGTGGCCTCATCCCCATCCCCTGGAAGCAAGCGCTCATTACCCCGCTACTGAAGAAACCTACGCTGAATCCAGAATGCCTTTCCAACTTCCGCCCCATATCACTTCTGCCATTTCCGGCGAAAGTGCTAGAACGATGGGTCAGCAACTGCCTCTCAACCCACCTCGAGCAGCATCACGTTCTGGACGACTTCCAATTCGGCTTTCGTCCAGCCCATGGCACAGAAACAGCAGTGCTTACGGCCATGGAAGAACTTCGAATGCGTGCAGACAGGGGCCAAGCCGTGGCCTTGATCTTATTAGACCTGTCTGCCGCATTCGATACTGTCAACCACGTGACCCTGCTTGAGAGGCTGAGGGAGGCAGGGGTTGATGGTACAGCCCTGCTATGGTTTCATTCCTATCTCAGAGATAGAAAACAGGCCGTATCCCTCCCTCCTTTCCAATCTGTCTTCTCCCCTGTCCCTCACGTGTTCCCCAGGGCTCCTCTATCAGTCCGATCCTTTTCAATATTTACTTAAAACCACTGGTCACTTTAATTAAATCCCACAATATGACTACAGTAAACTATGCGGACGATACCCAGCTCCTTTTCTCTTGGGAGGGCGAAGATTCCATTTCTTTAGAAGCCTTCCATAACTGCCTAAGAGACACCGCAGGCTGGTTACACCGGAACTCCCTCCAATTCAACTCCTCGAAAACCGAGGTTCTGTTCTGTCCTGCGAGCCGCATACCTCGCCTTCTGCCTGCTGAGTTCTGGCCCCCGGAAAACTCAAACAATCCGCTACCTGTTACCAGCGTTCGCAATTTGGGTGTCATGCTAAATAACAAACTGAGCATGGAAACGCAGGTTTCAAGAACAGTCGCCACCTGCTCAGCCCTTATGCGCTCACTGCGCAAAATCCTGCCACTACTACCTCCTCCAGCCCGAGCATTGATAGTCAGGTGCACTATTCTTAGTCGCCTTGACTATTGTAACGCCCTCCTGCTTGAATCCCCTTCGACACTGCTGGACAGACTCCAACGAGTTCAGTCGGCAGCAGCCAAACTGGTACTTGGATGGACCAGGAGATCCTCGGCCACTGCTGCCTTGGCCGAGTTGCACTGGCTTCCTTTGAAGCAACGTACTGCCTTCAAAGCCCTTTGCTTGGTCTTCAAGGCATTACACGGTGCAGGACCTAGACCTCTTCAACATCTGTTCTCGTGGTACATCCCTACCAGAACACTCAGATCCGCAACCGCCTGCCTTGTGAAAGTACCCAGATTCAAGAAGGCCCGGATTGGGGGAAGATCCTTCAGAGTAGCTGCTGCCAAGCTTTGGAACAGTCTGCCTGCCGATATTCGCCAAATTCCTCACCTCCTACCCTTCAGGAAGCGAATCAAAACATGGCTCTTCCCCCAGCCTTCTACCCCCGCCCGCCCCTAATTAACTCCCCCGCCTAAAACCCAGGAGTAAGCTACCAGCGCCAGGATACCTGCCAGGTGACAGCCGTGCTCTATAAATGTTTTAAATAAATAAATAAATAAATAATTGTAATAGCTCCAACTTTCCTACTGCGAGACCTATTGGCAACGCCAGTGCTTGTTTCTCTTACCCCCCCTTCGCAAATCTCTATGATTGCCCCAATCACCATCTGAAGCTTTCCCACTTGCACCCTAACTCACAAGCAATTGCCTGTGGGTCAGAAGGAACATTGGAGAGAAGACTTCCCGTATGCTCCCTCACCACAAAATGAAAGCCTGGAGGCGAGGGGGGGGGGGGGGGGGGAGGGAGTGAAATAACCCTGTGCTCCCTTCCTACCGGGCATTCCTACATCCCTCTTGCCAAGAGCTCTTGGGGTCAGTGGGGTAGCCAGCCTTTCAATGGCCCTAGTGCAAGGAATGAAATGGGTCCCTTGGCTTCTGACTGAATTATAAAATAATCCAATAGTCAGGTTTGAGCATACCCCTCAGGCATCTGGGTCCTAGTGCCACTGCACCTGTTGTACCCATGAATGGCTATGCCTCAGCCCGAAGTGTTCCTCTCCACCATTACCTTCTCCAGCGACTGCCAATAGAGATAAGGTTATTTGCTGTGTGTTCTCTAGGCTTAATAACTCCCAGTGAGTGCATGTGTTTCCAGTTATCTCCCTTATGCGCTTCTTTTCCCTCTCCTGCTCCGTGTCGGTCTCTTATCCGTCTACTTTTCCCCCCTCACACTGCTCTCTCTTGTTTCTTCTTGCCTAAGCACTGCATAGTGCATATTTATTCCAGGTGACTTTCTTGTGTGCTTCCCCAGACCATTGCCCCTCTGTGTTGTTTGACCCTTCCCACTCTGTGTTGTTCTATAGCGCTCAGCACTCCAGTTTTGAGGGTTCTAAGTGCTGTAAATCGTGGTTATCATCCCCCCCCCGTTTCAATAGGACTGAAATTATGAACCCTAGAAGGATGAAAAGGCAGAGGTGAACCTTTCAGGATTTGAACTCGTGATTGGCAGCTCCAACAGACATCCATCCGCATTGAGCACTTAACTCACTGAGCCAACTAGCTGGCCTTGTTCTCCCAGATCGAAGGTTTGGGTGGGGGGCATTGTGGGGGTGGGGATAAACTTCTGGGCTGCTTTATGGGAACTCACTATTGAGACAGTTTTTCCTGCCCATGGGAGTATTGTGCAACAGGGTAATTAGCTGTGTAATTAAGCGGTGCTATTTATAGCTTCGGGAAGAATTACCAATTTCCCAGGATCACATATGCAGACACGCAGCTGATGTCATTAGGCACTTCGTATATGTTAGTTTATAAACAACAATGATGACCTGCTTCCCGGTCCCAGACTTGCCAGTCTGGGGTACACCGAAACATTGTGGTTCTGGGGGTGACTGAGGAGATCAAAGGGACCATGGCTGGCACAGGCAGCGAGATCCATGGGATACACAGCAGGAAACAGAAAGAAAACAAAAAGGAAGAATTTGAAAGGAAAAAAGAAAAATCCGACAGAAAGAATAAGAAAAGCACGTGATAGACAAGACGGAGGGAAGGCGGGGAGGGGGAGGAGAAATGCGACAGGTATGGGAGTGCAGAGGGTGCAGAGGCTGGGTGTGAAGCAGCAGGGGCCTGGGGGAAGCTGGCTGGGGAGGGGGAGAAGAAATGAACAGATGTCCGTGAGGTGTGGGAGGAGTGCCTGATGCGCGTGCTTGTTTGTTCACGTGATTCACGTGAACTTCAAGAAAACTGCGATTGAAAGCCCTTGGTTTGACGAGGATTTTGCCGACTTGAATTCTCGCTACCTCAATGCGCTTGCGCGCATTGTTGGTCACGAGACCTAAAAATACCGTCACCACCCTATACCCTTACCTACCCTAAACCCTGAAAATACCCTTTCAATCCTAAAATCTTACCCACCACTAAACCCCCAAACCACTTTTTTTTTGATAATCAACTTTATTAGTTTTATAAGAACAGAGAAATTCCTCGGTTGCAGTTCAATAAGCATTAAAGGGAACATGACAGGGTTGATTGGTGACAAAAATAAGGTCGGTCCATCAGAGTATAAAACAGCAGTCTGTACGGTGGTTACAGTGTGACATGGATTGAAAGGAAGACAGATCATCATGGTGGCAGCATATTAAACCATTTACCCCACACTTTATTGAATAAATCAGGACATCCCCGAGCCTCAAATAGGGCCTCCTCCTTGGTCCCGCACCAGTCCACTCCCCTCCTCCGCACAGTAGGTGCCTGAGACCACTGTGCTGCTATGTCGCTTTTGGCCACCGCCACAGCTGTCTCCAAGAGACGTTTGTCCATCCTGGAGCCATCCAGGCCATCGAAGACACCCAACAGCATACGCATTGGATCGTGTGGAACCTCCCATCCCAAGGCCTGCGTAAGCTCAAGCTCCACCCCCATCCAAAACGGCGCCAGCACCTGTCAGCACCACACCATGTGATAGAAAATGGCAGGGGCTGAGGCACATCGCAGGCATGCAGAAGAGGGCCTCAACCGGGCCTGGAATAGACGTGCCGGGGTGAGGTATGCCACATGGAGGTAGTATAAATGGATCAGGCGCAGCTTGGAGGACGTGGTCAAGGTTTTGGGTGCCATAAGGGCATCCCTCCAGTCTGCCTCCTCTAGGGGGCCAGCCAACCTTCCCAGCGGGTTCCAAGCCGATCTAGGGAAGCGGGACCATTATTCACCAGGGACCTATATATGCGGGACACTCCCCCTCTGCCCAGGTCCCTTATCACCTGAGCCTTCAACGGGCTAAACTCTGGAAGGGAGACAGGAGGTGAGACATGCTTGTAGAGGGCGTGTCTTAGTTGCAAGTATCTATAAAGTTGGGAGTGGAAAAGAGCGTGGCGCTGCTGCTGGTCTGCGAAGGAACGGATGTGGTCCCCCACCCAGACATCCCTGAGCACTGAAACGCCAATGAGGTCCCACCTACAGAACCCCCGCAGGGACGAGACCTCCCGCAACCAGGACCCATGCCAGAGTGGCATCTGTCGGGTGAGTTTTCGGTCGCATCCCACGTGCCGTAGGGCCGTGCGCCAGGCAAGAAACACCGTCCTGGTGACCGGGGCCATGGCCTGTGGTACTGGACTACCATACAAAAGCGCCTGGACCTGTGTAAAGTCCAGCGCGGTGAGTTCCACTCGATAGGCAGGGTCGGACCAGCCGCCCGCATACCAATCGTGGATGACGATAAGTTTTGTGGCCAGGTAGTAGAGGTGAAGATTAGTCACCCCCGTCAAAGGGGGGAATGCGACAATGTGCCAGGGATATTCGTGGTCTCCCGCCTCCCCAGAGAAACCGGGTGAGGGCTCCGTCAAGCTCGCGAAACCAACTACCCGGAAGGTGGACCGTGATGTTTTGAAATTGTAAAGGAAGCGGGGGAGGATCATCATTTTGAAAAGCGCACTTCTGCCTAGGGGGTTCAGGGGAAGGGTCTGCCACTTCTTGAGGTCTGCCTTCATCCTGACAACCAAGGGAATGACGTTCAGAACCCACTCAAGCTCCGGTAGAAGTTACCCAGACGCCAAGGTATTTGACAGAGTGCCTCCTAAGGGGGATAACCGATTGCCAGTTGTAACACTCTCTGGAGGGATGCAGTGGGACCAGAATGGACTTAGCTGCGTTAAGTCGAAGTCCAGAGACCCTCTCGAAATCCGAGAGGACCTTTAAGCACCTGGGGCCAGAACTTTCGAGATCCGCCAGATAGAGCAGCACGTTGTCCGCGTATAGGCCTATCTTGTCCACTTGGCTCGAGTCCCAGGCCCAGCCCCGAATAAGTGGGTCATGTCGGATGAGCGCCGTCAGGGGCTCTATCGCCAGCGCGAATAGGAGTGGCGGGAAAGGCACCCCTGAATCGTGCCCCTTCGGATCGGGAAGGCCTCGGAGAGGTCTCCGTTAATGAGTACACGGGCTCGGGGGTTGGTGTAGAGACCCTTGATGAGATGGCAGAACGAGGGACCGAAACCCATCCTGTCCAGCACATCTTGCAGGTAGTGCCAATTCACCGTGTCAAAGGCCTTTTCGAAGTCTATGAAAAGGAGGGCTAGATATGGGGTTAGCCGCTCCCGGTGAGCCAGGGCCAGGTGGAGGCGACGAATGCAGTGGCAGGTGCCTCTCGCCGGCATGAACTTGTATTGGTCGGGGTGGACCAGGTCCTGCAGGAGGCGTCGGAGTCTCTGAGTTAAGATGGTGGCGAAGAGCTTAATCTCCGTGTTGATCAGCGAGATCGGGCGGTAGTCCGCACAACTCAGGGACTGCAGCTGCGTCTTCGGAATAACCACTATCGTTGCCAAATCCGACTCGGGTGGGAACGTGCCCGTCTCCGCCACATGGCGGAACAGATCCAGCAGGTGGGGGGCCAAAATATCTCAGAAGGCCGCATAGTATTCCAGAGGGTACCCGTCTGGCCCAGACATTTTACTGGGGTGTAGGAGGGAGATAGCGTCCTGGACCTCCTCCAGGGTGAAGTGGCGGTCCAGAGTGTCCGCAGTCTCCTGAGAGAGAAGGCAGTCTGGTACCAGTTCCGTCCATCAGAGCAGCCAGAGGAGCTTTCGAGGGTCGCTCAGCGTAGATGTGCGCATAGAAGGTAGCAAAAGTTTGCGCTATGGCCGCGAAGGTCACTTGGGGGGTTCCATCGTTTGAGCGGACCTCAGGAATAATACGGTTGACTTTGGGATAAGACACCAGGTTGTGGAGGAGCTTTCCATTCTTATCCCTCCATCCATAAACGCGAGCTACAGACGAGCGCCAGAGCATTTTGGCCGATTCCAGCGAGATTCGGCGGATCTCTTCGCGAAACGCTGCCAGTTGCTGGGAAAAATCCTCCTGCCCGCCAGAGAGTTTGGCAGCTTCCAGCTGTATCGCTTGGGATTCGAGCTGTGCGAGCTGGGCCGTCTGTTCCGCTTGCTTTGCGTGGACCAATCCTCTGGCCACTCCTCGGACAACAGCCTTACCTGCCTCCCACAGTGTTCCTGGTGAGGGAACCGACCCGCATTGGTGGAAAAATAGTGATTGAGTTCCTGGCCGAGTGACTCCACTAACTCCGAGTCCCACAAGAACCAGGCGTTCAGCCGCCAGACCGCTTGTGGACCCGTAGGAGGAACCTCCAGCTGGAGGGAGACGGGAGAATGATCTGAAATAGCTCTGGGCAGGATCGCGGTGCCTGAGACCAGCTGGCAGTTGGTGGCCGGCATCAGGAAAGGTCAATGCGAGAGTGGGTATGGTGGGACGCCGACGTTTGAGTGTACTGATGTTCGCGGGGTGCCAAATCCCGTCATGCGTCACAGAGACCGAGGGCCAAGGTCCAGCTTGACAGGGATTTAGCGGAGGCCTCGGATGGGTTCCCCGTCCTATCAAGCAGTGGCTGCAGAACGGCATTAAAATCTCCCCCAACCACCGTAAGACCCTGCGGGAGGGAGGAAATCACTTGTGTGAGGTGGCGGAGCGTTAGAGACAGGAGGGCAGGGGGGCAGGGGGAATGTAAAGGCTCAAGAGGTTTAGGGGGCGTCCTTCCACAGTACCCGAGACCACCACATATCGGCTCTGCACATCTCTCGGCGGCAGCCAGGGTAAAGGGAAGGCCTTTCCTAAGTAAGATAGCCACCCCCCAGGAGCCCCTGGTGAAGCTGGAGTGCCAGACCCTTTCAAAGCCATAACGGGCTAGGAAGTTACATTGTGTACCCAGGAGGTGTGTCTCTTGAAGGAAGAGGATGTCCGGTGTGTGACGGTGGGCAGCGCGGAGGACAGCTGTACGTTTGATGCGGTCTAAGAGGCCATTGACGTTCCAGGAAAGGATGTGGATGGGTCTAGTGAGAGTGTATGTCATCGGAAGGGATGGGGAGGGAAGGATAACCTCAGGGGACCACATCCAGCCGGAGGAGGGTATCCACCCAAATGTTGACTCAGAGAGGGGGCAACGGAAATTATGATCTGTGCGTCACTGGTGAAGGCCCAAAGAGGAGCGGGAACTACTGCCAGCAGTCGTTTCCGATGGCGGCCCGTAGGCGGCCAAAAATAACTAAGTGGTGAAGGCAATGAGCTGTGTGTCAGCTGTGGACCTGTCCGTGAGAGACGGCTACTATGGAGAACTGCAACCAGCGGCCCATAGGCGGCGCAAACAGCGGCCCGTAGGCGGCTAAAAATAACAAACTTGAGAGACAACAGTCTCCCCCAACCACATCCCCCCCAACTCCCCCCACCCTACACTTCTGAAGCGGAAGCATCTGTCGCCCTATAAAGCCCCCAACCTCCAATTACCCCTCTAAGAGGCGATTCACTAATCTAAAACGGTTAGCAAGAAAAAAACAGGAGCGTGGCTAAAGTGGGACCCCTCCATGTATACGGAATAATGCCAACAGCTGAAAAGACAAAATGCAAAATACGATAAGCATCAGGTGAACATAATGAAGCAGTCTCTGCACTGCATTGGAAGGATGAACCTTCGATCTGGCCATCCAGTGGAGTCGGGTAGGACCCCGCTCACAGGGTCAAGAGCAAACCCGCTGCAGAAAGTCATGACACTTGGAATGCTAATTGTCCATTCTGCAGCGTCGGTTACACTCCCTCTTCTCCACCAGTGCTACGGACTACGGGACTTCCAGACAGGTCTGAGTCTGATAAGGCCTTTCGCAGAATCACGTCCGACCCGGGGATATTTCCCATATCAATCAAGGATGAGGCTAAGGTGGAGGAAGAGGCTTCCTGACTCGTGGGCTGAGTCTGAGAACGCCGGGGCTGCACCCCCGGCGAATGGGAACCCCTTCCTCGGCGGTTGCCCCGTCTTCGAGATCTAGTTCGGCGCCTCTGAGCCTTGGGCACTTCGTGAGTTGGCTGCACTTAGGATCGCCGGGCAGGGGAGGGGGCTACGCCAGGCAGGAGGGAACGGGACGTTCCTCCTTGAGCCAGGTCCATGCCGCTTGGGGGTGTCAAAGAAGAGTGTCTTATCCTGGAAGAACACCTTGAGACGTGCTTGGAAGAGGAGGTCGTAGGGAAGAGCCATAGCCCTGAGTTTTTGCTTGACCTCGCTGTAGGACCGGCGTTGAGTCTGAACCTCTCTGGAATAATCCAGGAATACCATGATTTTGGAGTTCTGGAAGAGCAATGGACCCAATTCCCTGGCCATCCCCAGAATTGTGTCCCTGTCCCGGAAGTTGAAGATTTGAATGATGATGGGACGAGCCGGGGCTCCAGGAGGAGGTTTAGGAGCAAGAGAGCGGTGAGCCCGTTCCACCACGAACCAGCGGACAGTTTCTCTTTGGGAATCCAGGAGAGGACCCAGGCCTCAATGAACGTGTCAGTGCGGCCCTTCACTACCACCTCCAGAAATCCCAGGAGGCGCAGGTTGTTTCTCCGGGCCCTGTTTTCAGCATCCTCTGCCTTGCGGTGTAACTCCGGAATCTGCGTCTGAAGGTGGGCCACCTGGGACTTGAGGGCGCCCAAGTCGTCCTCCACCGTGGAGATGCGGGATTCCGCTTCGGCAATGCGTGCCGTGGCATTCCGGAGGTCTTGCCGAATCAGGGCCACGTCCACCCTCACTTCCCCGATCTTGTTTTACACCGAGGCCTGGGACGCGCTTATCGCCTGCAGAATAGAGGAGAGGTCTCCCTCGGTGGCCCCAGGGGCAGGAGGAGGCCCAGCCCCGGGATCTCGGCCGGACATGGTGAATTGGTCCATCTTTGTTTGGGTCGGGGGGATGGGGGTCGGAGTGTTGCGATTCCTGTCCATGGCCCCGAAGAGGAGGGGACCAATGTGCGTGTGTGCCACCCGACACGGTGGCCGATACGCGTATCGCAGTCCCTTGTCGGCAGAGAGATGCAGGCCCTCACAGCAGCGAGCCCTGGGTAGGTCGAGGAGCCCCAGCTCTTCGCAGCTCAGGTAGCAGTGCAGGTAATGAGGGGCCACGCTGCGTCGAGATTCCCGCGACTCACCCCCAGAACCTGCAAGACAGTCACGGGCCAGCCACCCCGCGCAACCCAATGAAGGCAGCAGCACCGCACATCTCCATTCCAGCGTGTCTCGAGTAACCCTGGGCGGAGTTGGCGGAGTGGGGCTTCGCGGAGCTACGCGAAGTGGGCGAGAAACTACGCCCACCTCCGCACTCCGCGTAGCCCCACTCCGCAAACACCACTGGCCGCCAGCCCCGCCACCCGCCTCCCTCCCGCCCTCCCTAAATACTTTAAATTAAAGGAGTCAAATAATTTAAAACGCACTTACCTTGCCCGCCGCGTCCCCGGGGCTCGCTATCTTCCGTCTTCCGTCTTCTTTACTAATGCGCATGCGCGGGCAGCCGCGCATGCGCATTTCTCACGAGAAAATGCGCATGCGCGGCCGCCCGCGCATGCGCATTAGTAAAGAAGACGGAAGATAGCGAGCCCCGGGGACCCGGCGGGCAAGGTAAGTGCATTTTAAATTATTTGATTCCTTTAATTTAAAGTATTTAGGGAGGGCGGGAGGGAGGCGGGTGGCGGCCAGCTACGCTCCGTCTGCGGAGCGTGCGTAGTGCCGCCTGGCTACGCCCGCTCCGCAAAATGCGGAGTAGGCGGCACTACGCACACTCCGTGCACGGAGCGTAGCTGGCCGTCCACCCCTAGTCTCGAGGCACACAACAGCAGGCAAGAGGGCACCCAGCAAGGGTTCCACACAAGTGCGGGGCGGGGCGCGCAGGCTGAACCCTAGTCCACGCAGGGACTCCAGTCTCTGGAAGCAGGACAGCAGCAGCCGCCCGGGGAAGGCGTGGGACCAGCCAGGCCACAAGTCAAGTCGTGGAGCCAGGCCATCCACCACGCCCCAAGCAGAGGGGCAGGCGTCACAACAACATAAGGGAGGTCCAGCTCTCTGTCACCACGGTCGTCCTTCCGGCCACACCAGCAGTCTCCACACCGGTGACCAGGGGGTACGGGGGGGGGGAACCGGAACGGCCCGCCACCCGACGTGGTGGCCGATCCCCCCCCTCGCACCGCAGCTAGCACGAATGAATAGGAGCCCCACTCACCGGTGCGTCGTCAGGGGTTCGGCTCAGAGGAGGGGCACCTAGGAACCCTTGTGACGGAGCAAAGGTCAGGACAGCTCCACGCCTGCCCTCGGGGAACTCAGAATGGCCAAAGTCCACCTGGCCCACACAGCCGATGAAGCAAGCAGCTCCTTGCGCCCCGCACCGCTCTCTCAAAATGGCAGAGGGCACGAAAGATAACAACAGGAGTGCGGCCTCCTGATGTATCCCCTCTCAGGCCATAATGGAGGAGTAGACAAACAGCAGCCTCTTGCACACTGGCTCCCCAACCCCCGGGGACTGCCCGCTCACCAGGGCACCGTACCTCGGGCACCCCGTGAGAGCACCGTGCGCGGCCTCAGCGGTCACGAGCAGGGTCCAGGGAGGCGGCACGGGGTTGAACCCCCGCTTCCAGTTCACTCCGCAGGGAGGTCAGTTTACAGTTCAGCCGTGACCAGGCAGGGCCCGCACTCAGCCCCCATGTCTGGTTGGCACTCCCGCATAAGAGCAGCCCTGCGGCGCCACTACGGCTCCGCTCCCACTCACCACAGCCTCTCCGGTGATTACCCTTCGGTGCAGGTCAGCCCGCCGAATCAGTCCGGCCCAGCCGTCTCCCACCGCCTCTCCGGCAGCAGTGGCGCAGCTGGGGACTGTGTCTGAGCCTCAGACAGTCCCGGGAGCCGGCCCGACAGAATCACATGGCCACCACTACCCCAGGAGACAAGCGCATCTTTCCTCGTCCCAGGGCGCTTCTGCCGTTCCCAGGGACCGCCCCCGCCGTTCTCCGGATCTGCTGGCCCGGGGGAGTTCTCCACAGCAGCCCTTTCTCCGGGGCGAGTCAGCGGGTCGCCGGATCAGCCTTCCATCGTCAGGTGAGTCACAGGCAGCGGGGCAAGTAGGGCGTCGGGCCGTCCGAGCGGAGACTTCAGGGCCCGGAACAGGACAGCAGGGAGGCCGCCATTTTGAGCGATCAGGGCCTCAGAGGGAGAGGGGTTCAGCGGAGGCAGCAGAGGCACCGAGCAGCCCCCAAAGGGAGTCGGGGTACAGCAGGCTGGATGGGGAGTCACCGCAGGTAGATGCAGAGACCTGATGGCAGCTGTAGGGTGGGCAGATGTGAGGCGGATGACGGAGGGGGTCCGGAGCACTCTTAGAGTGCGACCGCCATCTTGACTCCAAGCCACGCCCCAAAAACCACTTTTACATCCCTATATCCACCCCTAAAAGTACCCTCACCACCCTACACCCCTAGCCAACCCTAAAAATACACTTACCACCCTATAACCTTACCCACCCCAAACTCTCAAATATCCTCACCGCCATATGCCCCTAACCACCCCTAAACCACCACCCTATACTCTAACCCACCCCATAATCGTAAAAATACCTTTACCATCCTACAACCTTACCCTCCCCTAAACCCGAAAAACACCCCTACTAGCCTGTAATCTTATCATCTCTAAAGCCTAATACATACATAGACACACACACACACACACACACACACACACACACACACATATATATATATATATATATATATACATATATATATATATATATACACATATACATACACACACATTTATCTTAAATATACTTATTTTTTTTGTAAAGGCATACGTGTTGTAAAAATGTGTGTGGTAAAAGATGCATGGTAAAGGCATTGCATGGTAATGCCTGTGTTGTAAAGGCTCTTTCTCATTTGTATCGATAGATAATGGCCCTGTCTCGTCCCCGCCCGCTTCTTCTGCAGTGCCGATCTGATCCGCACCTTAGCCTGGGAAGCAGGGACTCAACTTAGCAGCTACTCAGCCTGCGGCCTCTGATCCGCCTGCCTAGGAACAATGAGGTCGCCCTGCCCGCACAATGGTCAGGAGTCAAGCCGCAGCAGCTTCTCAGGGGTCCGGCAGTGGCGGGTGGGGGCGGTGCTCCAGTCGCGCAGTTCTCTGAGCTCCCTGCCAGCTAGGCCGCAGTCCCAGCGTACAAGTTCTGTGCTGATAGATTCACTCCTCAGCAGAAATAGTGCTCTCCGCCGCTCACTCTGTGTAAGCAGAGCTCGAGCAGCCTATCACTCTGCCCTCTAGACATGATTAATTTCTTGGCTGGCAGTGCCTTGTCAGAAGGCGGCCATCTTGCTCCCTTTTTGATGTCTGCATAAGGAGTTTCTTCTACAGGGTTAGCAGCTTAATAAGCTCCTTGGAGTTTATCTGCCAATAATGGTGCCATCTTTCTATTGGCCACCCAGCACATTATGCAATCTGCTCAAAATTGGTGGAAATCTTTTTGTGGCTTCTGTTAGCAGAACTTTTGTAGGAGAATGGATAAAACATTAGGTCTTGAATTTGAGAAAGTACATCTAAAAGTTTACTCGGTGCTGTATCCTGAAGGACAGACATTACATTTCTTTTTTACTCAGGATGGGATTGGAACATTTGTTGTAACAAGTCTCTATCCTTTTGCGGAGAGCGGATAAACTCTATTCTAATTTCACATGTCTTTCTGTTAGTTGTTGTATTAAGGCTTCCATCTTCGGTAAGCTAATGATATACCACTTCTGACACCAATCGTGACGCGGGCGTCTCAATTACCACAATTGCCACAAGGAATAACCAAAGAAACTGAGCCTTTATTTCTCTTAAACACCTCTAACTTGCTAATACGAGTCTTATGTAAAGTTTGTGTAAACCAAAAGAAAATAGTCTCACAAAAGGATTTTCATTCTCTTCTGTTCTAGAACACTTCAGGTGATGATGTGGTGGTTTTTCTTCCCTTCCACCCACTAATATGGTCCACGAGAGAAAAGTAAAGAATAATAAATGGAAAAAAATAAAATAAAAAAACATTCTTTTCTCATGACTATTTGTGTTCATGTTATAGACTTCACTAACTATTTTTTCTTTTTCTTTTCTCTTAACGAAGACTTATTTTTTCTTCACTTTTTTTGCTTTCTAGTGACTTTCCTTCTGACTTTCTTTCACTCAAGGCCGTCCTCTAGGCTTTCTTTCCCTGATTTCGATTTCTTTGTTTTCTCCGCTCCTTTTTTTTGTTTCGCCTCTTTGGAAAAGAGTTAACCTTTCCGAGCTAGGAACTCCTTGGCTTAGTCTTGAGTGCCGAAAAGAAACCACTCCTTTCTTGTAATACTCTTTCCCACTTCTGGTCACGTTAGGCCAAATGCTAAGGCCCTGCCCAAGTATCGGTGTATGCCACAACCCTTCATTGGGCATGTGGTGGGAATGTCCCCTTCAGATGGTGAGAGCCAGGGGATACCACCAGTCCTCGCTCCAACCTTTGTCATCTTCCTCTTCCATGTTAGACCCTGCTCTGTTTCCTTTGGTTTCTTTCCTCATTCCTGCGTATGTTGGTTTCTTGCCCCAAGGAAGCAGTCAGTGCTCGGTCTTGACATCAGTAGTGGCATCAGTCGTTAGACTGTGGTTGATGTCTCCCTGATGTTCTTGGCTCCTATCATGGTATTGCTCATCCGGCTTTAATTTTTCAACTGTCCTTTCATATCTTTTTCTCGTCTTCGTAATCTTTCTATTCTCTTAACTTACTGTTCTTGCAATAGTCTTTCCTTTTTCTATTAGCTTGTCTCCAAATCTGTCTTCTCGTTTCCTTCTTTGTAGGTCCTGCGGTGGGCGTTGTGGATGGCGCCAACAACGGCAATCTTACCGTCTCTAACGAGAGGCGAAGAGTCAGTTAGCACAAACTAGTTGAACATCCAGAACAACTGGGGAAAATGTATAACTCCATAATTCCCTCGTTCTGTGAGATCGCAAAGCTGATTAGCCATCCACCATCATATGACTATCCGAATTGGAGGCATACAATGAGGGCGTCCTGTTAAATCTGGCTGAGCTACTCAATCCTCGGGTGTCGGGGAGTATAAAAAGGGTGGCGCGCTGCTCTTGGTATAATCCAACTTGCAGGAAAGTCAAAAAAGAGCTATTACAGGCCATAAAAGAAAACGACAGGACCACAATCAAAATAAGGAGGGTGAAATATAAACGGCTGATTAACTGCGACAGGAAGAGTGGGACCACGAAAAATGGTCTAGCTTATCGCAGGCACTTGAAGCCAGAGATTCCCGTTAATTTTGGACTATAATAAACAACGGTAGTAGTGAGCTGAAACCAGCAATAGAATCTATCTTAGCCCCAGAAGTTTGGGAAGGTCATTACCACCGGGCCTTATATTCCACTGAGGGACTCACTGACCATATTCAGGACTCAGTCGCCCAGGTTGCACCGACATTGCATCTAGAGGGACTGAGTTCACGGTACCAGAAGTTTGTAATGTTATATCCAAACTTGCCTCAGGTAAAGCTCCAGGTTTGGATAAACTTCCGGGGGAACCGAAAGTCTGGGGTCCATATTTTCAGATCTTGTTCAGTGCGATTCTGAGAGGCATGACGGACCCTCGTACTTGGCTGGGCGCAGAGATAGTGCCCATATTTAAAAAGGGCTCTCCTCTGCTCCCATCCAACTACAGACCGATCAGCCTCGTTGATGTCCCCCAAAAATTTTTGCCAGACTGATTCTGGACCGGTTGCAGAACTGGATAGAGGAGTGGGCAATCCTTAGTCCCTATCAGACGGGGTTTAGGAAGAATACCTCCACTGTGGACCAAATCTTTTGTCTACAATTTCTTTTTTGGAAAACAGTCAAAATAGAGGGTGGCAGCCTCTATATGGTATTCGTCGATCTCCGCTCCGCCTTTGACCTCGTTCCCAGGGGTAAACTCTGGGCAGTCCTTCACGATCTGGGTATTCCCACGGACCTTTTGTCTATTTTGATGAGGCCAACTTTGGCCAAGTAAGATGTGGGAAAAACGGCACACACTCATCCAGATTTCCTGTGGACAGGGGGTAAGGCAGGGGTGCGTGCTCGCACCAACCCTGTTCTGCCTCTATGTCAACGGAGTCATCAAGCACCTTAATGGAGTCTCTCATAATGACGCCCCAAAGTTGGCAGGCAACAGGGTCCCGACAATTATGTTTGCCGACAATACCCTTTTGCTGTCTAAAACCCCCATGGGGATACAGAGAATATTAGATGGTTTTCAGGAATTCTGTACTATTCGAGGCTTGGAGATCAATTCTTTAAAGACTAAATTTATGATCTTCAACCCCCGAGAACTACTCGGGCAAACCCTAGCCTAGGGGCCACACTTTTGGAAAGGATAACCACGTTTGACTATCTCGGGGTCACAATTAATGAAAATCTTACATGGGGTCCCCAGCAGATTAAGTCACAGTTAAAACTGGTTATATTATTCACAATAACCTGGTCCTGATCTGAATAGGCAATGTATTCCTTAACATGCTCTGTTGACTCGTCTGTGTGGTTATACTTAACCTTCCACCCACTCTAGGAGTTACAACAAGGTGTGCCTACCTTTAAAATAT
This sequence comes from Lissotriton vulgaris, assembly GCF_964263255.1. Taxonomy (NCBI): domain Eukaryota; kingdom Metazoa; phylum Chordata; class Amphibia; order Caudata; family Salamandridae; genus Lissotriton; species Lissotriton vulgaris. The sequence goes on along the minus strand of NC_141699.1, from coordinate 393,784,090 downwards.
CCTCAAGCATTCTCTGTGTGTCTACTCATGTGTGTCTATATTCCCTTCTCTCAATCAAGCTCATGCAGGTCGATGCAAGGAAAAAGAGAGAAACAAATCAGGAAAAAATGTGTGGATGACGGGAAGAAACCTCACGGGAGCAACCACCAGGGAACTGCTGACAGTTTCTCGTCAGTATGTTCCACTTCTCATCATTGGCTCCTTCCCACCGCAAATAAACAAAATTTCAAAGTAGGAAAATTGTAAAAGTAAATTCTAACCAACTCAAAGGTGTGTATCCCAATCGCACTCATGTGTGTCTACCCCTCAGGGTGTCAACACCGCTACTCAGTGTGATCCCCTATTTTAAAACTGAGTTAGATATCCCTAGCTATTTGAATCACTTTATTCCATGCTGGGTATCTACTCCCATTAAAACCAAAACTGCAGTTGTGCTTCGTTTTAAATTATATGAAGCCAACATGTTTTGTTGCCTGTCCAAGTTGGTCGGCAACTTCTTCTGGGCTGGGGGTATTTTCTTTGCCACACAGAACTGGACACTGCCAGCGTTCAAATCTGTAGACACATAGATACATCCACACAAACAAAAACATAAAAACATAGAGTGACACGCATTCATTTGTTGCCCACATCCTCTACATGTGCTTAAAATCCAACTGTTTCAGGGACATATATTGCAGCATTACCTTCAAAGAGGTGCCTACCGGCATACCTGGGGTTCTTCGTACACCCGTATGCTTTACTGGTCTCCCTTCACGTGGAGTGGTCGCTTCTCGTCGACCTGCAATCACAATTAATGCATCCTTTCACATCCTTGCTATCACCAGTCTTTCCTAACTAGTATTTACGTCATAATTACACACCGCTATCACCCGATCTTGCGGGAGATTACTGCAGCACTTGTCCCTACGGTGACTTCCGCATTTAGGTCTATGAATGGCCCATTAAACCGAGTGAAGCATGATACTGACTGTAATGTCCTCATAGCCAGTATTCTGCCACCCAAGCTGCAAATACTGATATTTTAGTCATTACCCCCGGGTCCCCGCTCCTTACCGTCCGTGACTACGGTCGCTATCTCTGCTCGGGCTCCCGTTCCCGCTCCCGCCGCCTGACTTCTTTCCAGATTATTAAAAGCCGGCGTGTGACGCGGCGCGTCACGTGACCTGGTTGGACGTGGAGACCATCTTGGAATGGGGTTATTTCCCGATATTTCCCTGTATGAGTTTCATCCCGTGTATGAAAACATACACAATCTCCTGGGTTTAGACCACTTTTGTGAAATGACTGAATGCAGTGATTGGTGGAGCGCTGCCCAGTGTACTGTATTTAAAAAAAAAAAAAGAATATATTTTACAAAAAGATTCATCATTATACTGCATTCATCTACATGTGGACGTAATGCATGTACCCTCCTCTATTTTACAATGTAAATAGTTGTTTTTGGGTTGTGTCATGTAGGTGATTCTCAGCGCACTATACTTTCACCACACATATTAGGTTACATCAGTATATCAGATCCTCTTGTATTTGATGTTACTCAAAGGACCCTCCTGTCAGTGCTCATTCATCTCCCGGATATATTATTCCATTCAATGAGGTCATTAAGGCCACTTTTATGCGCTCCTTCCTGATAGATCCAGCGTGCTTCCTTTGTCATGAGCTTGGTTTCTATGGTCCTTGGGTCCCCCTTGATTTTCTCTAGGATCACCCATCGTATCTTTTGGTTGATGTTTCACCTGATTATATTGCTGTACCAGCTTGGTCGTTAAACGCCCGGCTTTCAAGGTGCTCTTGTATGCGGATCTTGGCCTTTCTAGTTGTTAGGCCAATATAGTGTAGTCCGCATGGGCATGTAAGCCGATATATCACATTTGCTGTGTTACAATTTGTTAGGCTGTTCAAATGCCATATTCTCCCACTCACCAATTGGACGCTCTTCGTTTTTTCAGTGAGGCCACACACCGAGCAGCACCCACACAGGTGATGCCCTACAATTTTGACAGGTGCCGGACCTTCCTGTCTGGGGCGTGAATGCACCAATCTGTCCTTCAAATTTTGTGACCTTTTGAAGGCGAACCGCGGGGGAGGCATCTTAAAACTACTGGTACTCAGAAGGTGCCAATGTTTTCTTAGGATCAAGCGGATCTTTGAAGATAGAGGGTCAAAAGTGTTGACCACCGGTAAGCATTCCCCTGTTTCCTTTGGAGCTCTTTCAAGAAGGACTTCTCTGGGAGTGTTCAGTGCTCGCTTCCACGCTAACTTCACTATTCTTTTGGGGTGCGCGTTTCTCCAGTTTCGCCATCAGGTCATTCGCTTCTTCCACATACTTATCTCTAGTGCTACAGTTCCGTCTATACCGGAGGATCTGCCCCACCGGTAAGTTGTCACGGAGTGCACGAGGATGAAATGAGTTATAGTGGAGCAATGAGTTTTTGTCAGTCGGTTTCTTGTGCACCTGTGTGGTGAGTAGGTGGTTCTGGGCTACTATATCGAGGTCCAGGTATACTGCTGTCTCCCTACTGTAGTGCCATGTGAATTTCAAACATGGGTCCAGATTGTTGTGCCATGTGAAAAACTCCTGTAACTGAGCCTCCGATCCTTCCCATACACACAGGACATCATCAATAAATCGTTTCCAGAGACAGATGTTCTTCTGGTACGGATTCGACGGATGATAAATATAGTGTGTCTCGAATTGTCCCACATAGATGCATGCTAGACTGGGGGTAAATGTAGCCCCCATCGACGTCCCGGATATCTGTAAATACAGTTGATCTTTATATTGAAAAATGTTTCGGGTAAGTGCGATCTCAATGCATTGAAGGACAAAGGATTGGGGTGTGTCAAAAAACCATTCTCTCCCCTCCAGTGCCCGCACTGCTGCCACCAGCGTGGCTTCCTGGGGTATGCTGGTATATAACGACTCGATGGTCGATTGTTTCCCAAAATTGTTGGTCAGAGTCGTATTCCATGTTCGTAAGTATGTTCAAAACATCAGTCGTGTGCTGTATGTATGATGTTTGGGTGATGACACATTCCCGGAGAAAGAAGTCTGCAAATTGAGATAGTGGCTCCAGTATGGACTGGATACCAGACACTATAGGGCGTCCCCGGGGTGGGGACTGGGCCTTATGGATTCTCGGCACAATATGGAATGCTGGGGTCCTGGGTTTTGGATTGATTAAGAAGTCCATTTCCTTCGCCGTGATCCCCTTCTTTTCTTTGGCCTCCGTCACTACTGCTGTAATTATGGTTAGAAGTTCAGCAGTGGGATCACGCATTAACGGTTGACAATTCTGTCGTACTACCAAAAGGCGATTAATTTCTGCCTCATAGTCCGTAGTGTTTAATACAACAACCGCCCCGCCTTTATCGGCTGGCTTGATGGTGATTAAAGTGTTATTTTCCAGGGATTTAACTGCCATCCATCCCGTTTTACTCATGTTGGAGTGTTTCCATCTGAAAGAAACAGGTTAGTATTAGATTCCTTACCTTGGAATATCCCAGGCGTCAGACTGGATCCGGAAATTTTTGCGTAGCAATACCCCTGCGCGTCGTCTCTGGCTCCGCGTTAGTCGCCGGCGTCGTCTGCGCCGGAATGACGTTGTTGGACTACTTAGACGCCGCCCATGTGCGCTGACGTCAGTTCTTCTTTTTTCCGCGCCAGCTAGCGCAGATCCGGAGAAGCTCTACCCTTTAGTCACTTTTTGACTAAAACTTTTTGATCATTTTTGATTCTCTTCAAGTCGTTCTCGACTCTTCAGGTGCCGGTAGGGATGCCCGGGTTCAAACCCTGCTCGAAGTGTAGTCGACTGATGTCGAATACCAACCCCCATCGCCGGTATCTGCAATGCCTAGGCCTCGACCACGACGACTGATCCTGTTCCGACTGTCGAGCCCTGGCATGGAAGGCTAGGCGGGAGCAGTCCCGCAAGCGGCTCGAGCTCCAGCAGTCGGCCCCGCGCCATTCAAGGTCCCGGTCCCACAGGAGGTCGAGGGACCGGTCGCGGGGTCGGAGCTCTTGCAGCTCCGGAAGTCGGCATGGGTCTTCTGGTTCCTCCTCAGGTAAGAGGCATGAGAGGTCAGAGCGGCGTCATCGCTCCTCCGACCGCCCCCGACGCTTGCCCGACGCGGCTGGGGTTTTGGGTGGCACCACCCACGCGGCTCCGCCGAAGTCGCTGGCGCCGCATCCTGCCCCATACCTTCGGGTCCCTGAGCAAGATGCGGCGCGGGAGGAGATCGAGCAGTACCTCATGGCCATGAGGTCGCTCTCTTCTCCACCGGGCCCGGCTCTGGGGCCTAGCGGGTCGGGTGCTCCGGCACCGACGCCGTCGGCGACTTCGGTCCCGGCGCCGCAGGCCCCGACCGGATCCGGGTCGACGCCGGTCGACCTTACGACCTCACCGGCGCCGTCCCCGAGGGTGTCACCACCCCAGTTCTTCTGTCGCTCCCGTTCACCCGTCGACACGGCCCCGTTGTGAGCCGTATGAGACAGCTCTAGGTACAATCCAGTTCCACGAACGGGCCCCGATTGTTGATCCTGGCTACCAGGAATTGGGTGACGAAGAGGACTGGGAGGGGTCTGAGGACCCTCTGACACGGGAGTGTCAGGACCAAGAGGACTGGACAGTGGAGCTTGGGGAGGCCAGTGGCCTGGACCTCTCTCCAGACACTGGTTTTGTCTCCCCTCCTACCGTGGCTACGGAGGAGGGGGCAGCCTATAGCGTAGTGTTGATGTGGGCGGCTAAGGCCTTAAACCTTACGCTCCCCTCAGCGGCCGCGAGGACTAATCTCCTCACCGAGGTCCTCAAACAGCAGTCAAGCTCGGTCGAGCCTCTGCTGCCGTTCAATGAGGCCTTATGTGACGTTCTGTTGGGCACTTGGTCCAAGCCCGCCTCAGGACAGCCTGTGGACAGGAATGTGGCCAGATGTTACCGCCCAGCTCCGGGTGACCCAAGCTTCCTGTTGACCCACCCCACCCCTCAGAGCCTGGTTATCCAGGCCTCTAACTCCCAGACTGCATTCCCGTCGGCTCCTCCCGACAGGGAATCCAAGAGGTTTGAACAGTTTGGCAAGAAAGTGTTCTCGTCCCTTAGTCTGGGACTGCGGTCCATCAATACCGCATGCCTCTTGGGCCGCTACACCCACAGCCTGTGGGACACGGTTGCGGACGTGCTGCCACAATGTCCTGAGGAGGTCAGGGCTAAACTCGCCCAAGCCCTAGTGGAGGGCCGAGACGCGGCACGGTACTCTATCCGGTGCGGACTGGATACCACCGATACACTGGGCAGAGCAATGGCTACAACAGTGGCGGTTCGTCGCCACGCCTGGTTACGGTGCGCCAATTTTTCGGCCAATGTCCAGGCTAATCTTCTGGACATGCCATTTGATGGCCGTCGCCTGTTTGGCGACCAGGCAGGCCACGCGCTTGAGCGCTTTAAGGACTCCAGGGCTACGGCCAAGTCCTTGGGACTCTCGGCCCCGCGCCAGCAGTCTGGTGCCTTTCGCTCCTTTCGTGGCCAAGGAAGGGGCGCCCCCACACGTGCCGCCAGCCACACGCCGCCTCAACAGAATCTTCAGCGCGGTGGCGGCCAGTCCGCACCCGCTCCCGCAGCATCCGCCTCAAAACCTTCCTAGTCTGAGCTTTCAGGCCCATGTGACGCCAGTGGGGGGCAGGGTTCGCCATCACCTCTTCCACTGGCGCACCGTCACATCGGACAGGTGGGTGCTGCAAATCGTCCGAAGGGGCTACTCCCTCCCCTTCGAGGCGACCCCTCCAGCCATGCCACCGCAGTACCACCGCGTATCGGGGGATCACTTGCGACTTCTGCAGGAGGAGGTTACGGCCCTCTTGGCCAAGAGGGCCATCGAGCGCGCTCCTGGGCCAGAAGTAGGGTGTGGTTGTTACTCCCACTACTTTCTGGTACCCAAGAAGAGCAAAGGGGGCCTATGCCCTATCTTGGACCTATGGAACGTCAACGGCTTCCTCCGGAAGGAGAAGTTCAAGGTGTTGACTTTGGCTCAGGTCTTGGCTGCCCTAGACTCGCAAGACTGGATGTTGGCGTTGGACTTGCAGGACGCTTATTTTCACATCCCCGTCCTGCCGGCCCACCGGCGTTACCTGCGGTTCACGGTAGGCCCGAGCACTTTCAGTTCACCGTGCTCCCCTTTGGCCTTACCAGCGCCCCACGGGTGTTCACAAAAGTGATGGCAGTGGTCGCAGCTCATCTGCGCAGGTTAGGGGTGTCAGTCTTCCCCTACCTCGACGACTGGTTGTTGAAGGCGGGCTCGCCCCAGACAGTCGTCAACCACCTCCAGATTACGGCGGATCTCCTGCACCTGCTGGGGTTTTCCATCTAAGTGCCGAAATCACACCTGTGTCTCTCCCAAAAGCTCCTCTTCATCGGAGCTGTTCTGGACTCGGCGCAGTTTCGGGTTTATCCTCCCGAGCAGCGAGTCCGGGATATTAAGGCTCTGATTCCGATCTTTCAGCCTTTATCCCGGGTTTCGGTCAGGTTGACGCTGCGGCTCCTGGGGCTGATGGCTTCCTGCATCCTTCTGGTGCATCACGCCCGGTGGCGGATGCGGGCTCTGCAGTGGGACCTGAAGTTTCAGTGGGCCCAGCATCAGGGTAACCTGTCCGACCATGTCCTGATCTCGGAGGGCACTGCAAGACAGCTGCAGTGGTGGCTCACGGACCGCGATTGGATCAGCAGCAGATCCCTCTCCCTTCCCCAACCGGAGCACGTGGTTGTGACGGATGCGTCCCTCCAGGGCTGGGGAGGCCACATGGGCGAGGCGGAGATCAGAGGCCTCTGGTCTCCGGCGGAGTCCCAGCTCCATATCAACCTTCTGGAGCTACGGGTGATTCGTCTGGCACTGAAGGCATTCCTTCCCTCTGTCCGAGGGAGTGCAGTGCAGGTGTTCACGGACATCACCACCGCCATGTGGTACTGCAACAAACAGGGCGGTGTGGGGTCCTGGACCCTCTGTCAAGAGGCTCTGCGCCTTTGGCAGTGGCTGGAACATCAGGGCGTGACCCTGGTGGTTCACCACCTGGCAGGTTCTCTGAACGCCAGGGCGGACGAACTCAGCCGGTGGTGCTCGATGGATCACGAATGGCGTCTGAACTAGGATGTGGCGCAAGGCATCTTTCTGCAGTGGAGAGAGCCTTGGTTAGATCAATTCGCCACCGAAGAGAACGCGCAATGTCATCAGTTCTGCGCGTTGGAATTTCCAAGGCGGCACTCGCTCGGCGACGCATTTCGTCGCGAGTGAAGTTGCGGTCTGTTATACGCCTTTCCGCCTATACCACTTCTGCCCAGAGTGCTGAAGAAAATCAGGCGCGACCGGGCCCAAGTCATCCTTTTGGCTCTGGACTGGGCTCGAAGGTACTGGTATCCCGAGCTACTCAATATGTCAGTCGGTCCCCCGATCCGTCTGCTTCTTCAGGAGGACCTTCTGTCGCAGCAGCAGGGGACGGTCCTCCACCCGAACCTGCCCAGTCTCCACCTCCATGCTTGGAGATTGAGCGGCGGCAGTTGAGGCCATTTGACTTGCCTCCTGAAGTCTGTATTGTTATTCTGGCAGCCAGGCGTCCCTCCACAAAGTCGGTATACGCCTGCCGGTGGAACACATTTGTGGCATGGTGCACAGCAAAGGCTGTGGATCCCCTTTCTGCACCTCTTTCTGAAGTTCTTCTCTTCCTTCTTTCTCTTGCCCAGCAGGGCTCTGCTCTGGGCACTATCAAGGGCTACCTTTCTGCCCTTTCGGCCTTCCTAAGGCTGCCTGATCAACCTTCTTTGTTCAAGTCCCCTATAGTAACTCGTTTTCTGAAGGGCATCGCACACATGTTTCCACCTGTTGCCTTTGTAATGCCTCAGTGGGACTTGAATCTGGTCCTTACTTTCCTGATGTGTGCTCCCTTTGAGCCACTTCATTCTTGTCCTCTCCGTCTTCTCACCTTGAAGACAGCTTTCCTGGTTGCCATCAACTCTGCCAGGAGAGTGAGTGAGCTCCAGGCTCTATCTTGCAAACCCCCTTTCCTGTCTGTGCATCCGGACAAAGTGGTGTTGCGTACAAAACCATCTTTCCTGCCCAAGGTAGTCTCTGCTTTCCACATCGGGCAGTCCATCACCTTGCCCTCCTTCTTCCCCCCTCCGCAACCTTCAAAGGATGAAGAGCGGCTCCATCGTCTGGACCCAAAACGTGCGCTTTCATTCTATGTGGATCGCACACGCCAGTTCCGGGTGGATGACCAGCTCTTTGTTTGTTACGTGGGTGCGAAGAAGGGACGGGCAGTGCATAAGCAGACCATCTCCCGGTGGGTCGTCTTATGCATCAAGGCGTGCTACTCCTTGGCTAGAAAGGAGCCTCCAGTTGGGCTGAGGGCCCATTCCACTCGGGCCACGGTGGCTACTACTGCCCTGGGTAGGGGAGTCCCCCTACAGGACATTTGCCAGGCGGCTACGTGGGCCTCGGTGCACACCTTTGCGAGGCACTAATTCTAATTTCTAATTTAAAACATTTCTAAAGCGCAGCGTACACCTTGCGGTTTCTTGGCGCTAGGGGTTCGGCAGCTGAGGGAGAAGACCAGGGAAAAAAGATAAGATAAAATAAATTTAAGCGGGGAAGGCCTGGCTGAAGAGGAAAGTTTTCAAGTCTCTACGAAAGGAGAGATACTGGGTTGCAGAACGGAGATGGTCAGGGAGTGAGTTCCAGAAAGTTGGAGCCAGGGTGGAAAAGTTGGACCCACCCCACTTTTTACGAGTGAAGCGTGGGATCTGGAGAAGGGACTTGGAGGAAGACCAAAGGTCTCTTGTAGGAACATAAGGTTTAATTAATGAAGAGATGAAGGCGGGGGCAGTGCCCTGGCGGGCCTGAAAGACCATGCAACCGGTCTTGAAAAGGGAGCGTTGTTTTACGGGGAGCCAGTGAAGCTCCTTGAGAAGGGGGGTGGAATGATGGTAGCGTGAAAGGCCGTATACCAGCCGGGCCGCCTGGTTCTGAATAGTTTGGAGTCTACGCAGGCTGTACGCTGGGATGCCATGATAGAGAGCGTTAGCGTAGTCCAATCGCGATATCACCATGATAATCTTTAGTGCCTGGGGGGAGAAAAAGCGGGAGACAGAGCGGATAGCTCGGAGAGTGAGGAAACAGGAGGAGACCACGGAACTGATTTGTGAGTGGAGAGTGAGCTGATTATTCATTTTGACACCCAGGGTTTTGACCGTGGTTGAGGGGGACGGTGCCGAACCGAGAGAGGGGGGCCAGAAAAGAGAGTTCCAGGGGCTGGATGAACCACCAGTGAGAACCAGCTCGGTTTTATCCGGGTTCAGCTTAAGATGGTTGTGGTTCATCCAGTCCCTGATGAATGTCATAGTAGACTGGAAGTTGGAGACCGAGAGAGAAGAAGGGGACAGATCAAAGATGAGCTGGAGGTCATCCGCGTAGTTGTAGACGGTGACCTCCAGCTGCTGGAGTGCGAAGATAAGAGGAAAGATATAAAGATTGAAAAGTAAGGGAGAGAGAGAAGAACCCTGGGGAACACCACAAGTGACAGGGAGAGGGGTGGTAGTGAAGTCGCCTAGCCGGACCGCCTGGGTGCGGTCCCTCAGAAAGGAGGAGAGCCAAACCAGAGCTGATCCCCCGATTCCGGCCGCCTTGACACGGGCAAGTAAGATGGTATGGTCCACCGTGTCAAAGGCGGCGGAGAGATCAAGGAGGACCAGTGCCTGGTGTTTGTTGTCATCCATGCCCTTTCTGAGGTTGTCTAAGACTGAGACCACGACCGATTCGGTCGAATGCCTGGGGCGGAATCCGGCCTGGCGGGAAGCCAGCCCCCCATTTGCCTCAATATGGGCACTGAGTGCCGCGGTGACGTGGCGTTCCATCACCTTGCCCAGAAAGGGCAGCAGGGAGATGGGGAGATAGTTAGCCGAGATGGAAGGGTCCGCGCCAGGTTTCTTCAAAATGGGCACTATGGTGGCTGCCTTTAGCGGAGGGGTCACTACACCCTGAGCCAGGGAGCTGTTGAGGAAGGCGATGGGGGTTCAGGGCAGCCAGAGTAAATTTGCTGCAAGATGCGTGCCGGGCAGACGTCCGCCGGAGACCCCGACTTCACTTTGGGGAGTATCTCCAGGAAAGATTCCTGAGTGAGGGGGGGAATGAAAGTGAGAAGATTTTGAACGGTGGGGGGGGAGGGATCGACAAAAGCAGACGAGGGTGGTGGGATATTAGTCTTGATGATTGCAATTTTGTCCAAAAAATAGTTGTTGAGTTGATCACAGAGAAGCTGGGAGGGAGGGATTTGGGGGGAGGTTCGGTCTGAGAATGCCAGGTCATTCACTATACCAAAGATTTCCCTGGGTTTATTGTCGGCGGACGTTATTTTTGTTGAGAAGTAAGTGGTTTTTGCAGCAAGGATTGCTGATTTGTATTTGGCCAATGATGTGAGAAATCGGGTTTTTGACAGGGGACTGTAATTTTTCCTCCAATGCCTCTCTGCCCGTCGGGCGCTCAGTTTAAGATCTTTTAGGTGGTCGTTAAACCATCTGTTGGAATCCTTAAGTCGACGGATGGAAATGCGACGCAGGGGAGCCACTGAGTCGCAACCTCCAGCCAGCCAGGTGTTAATGGCCTTGGCTTGAGAGGCAGATGACAAGCCAGAAAGGGTAGGAATGGAGTTGCGAAGCAGGGAGGTCAAGGAGGGGAAATCCAGTCTGTTCCAATTCCGCGCCCAGGTGTTTTTGGCATGCGGAGTTTTGGATAGCGGGTTACAGAGAATGGAGAAAGAGATGAGGGCATGGTCAGACCATGGGCACGGAGAGACAGCCACCGAGGCCATTGCGAGGTTGAGGGACCAGACCTGGTCAAGTGTGTGCCCATGGGAGTGAGTGGGGACAGTTATATGTGGCACAAAGTTGAGGGATGATAGGGATTCTGTGAATTCTTTTGAGGCTGAGCACTCGTGTGGGTCTGAGGGCCAGTAATTGAAATCCCCTAGCACCAGGACCGAGGCGTAGTTGACCACCAAGTTGGCCAGCAAGTCTTGAAAAGCAGGTAGAAATGAAGGCGAGGGCTGGGGAGGGCGGTACATTACGAGGCAAGTGATGGGGGGGGAAGATGAAAGGGAGCGGACTACCAGGAAGTCAGCAGGGGGCATGGGGGGAAAGGGAAGTGATTGAAAATTCAATTCCGACCGAGCGATTAGGGCGACCCCACCACCAGCCCTGCCTGCCGGGCGGTCGGCGCGCAGGGCCACGTAGGAAGGAGGTAGGGTAGCCAGGAGAGCGGGGAGGGAAGAATCACAGTACCAGGTTTCGGTCAGGAGCAGTAGGTCCGGCTTCTCTGAGTCGAGTAGGACAAACAGCTCATGGTGGTGCTTGACCGCTGACCTGGTGTTGAGTAGGATAACAGACAGTGCTGGAGTGATGGGGTGAGGGTCGGGAAGGGGGGGGCAGGGTGACGGGGCAACACGTGGCGGGGAGTGAGGTGGTGTGGGGGAAGAAGAAGCAAGGCCTAGTGAGGAGACGAGTCTGCAGACGGAATCCGGGAGTGGCCAGTGGCCTTGGAGGGCGGCAAGTTCCTTGGAAGAATAAGACAAACTTTTGGCATGGAGTCGTGCCCCTAGCCCCGTCCGGCCGCGGACGGGCGCAGACGGGCTTGCCTTAGGCGCGCCTTCGGCGCGCAAACGGCGCTCCCGCTGCGCTCGTCCGCTGCGCGTTCTAAAGTGGCACATTGATGTAGGTGGCCTCAAGGGCGGGAAGGGGGCGTGGCCTGAAGGTGGGCATGGCCAGCCGGTAGGAGGGGGTCACATGAGCGATTGATCCGCTACACGGAGCCCTCAAGGTGCAAGATGCAAGTAGCAGCAGGTAAGGGTTAAAACAAAGTAATCACAATTTTTAAAAAGCGCGTCTCCCGGCTTTCCGCCTCAGGAGATATGAACCCAGTGAGTGCTCGTAAACTGGCGCTTAAGAAGGGCGGGAGGGGGCGTGGCCTGAAGGTGGGCGTGGCCAGCCGGTAGGAGGGGGTCACGTGAGCGATTGATCCGCTACACGGAGCCCTCGAGGTGCAAGATGCAAGTAGCAGCAGGTAAGGGTTAAAACAAAGTAATCACAATTTTTAAAAAGCGCGTCTCCCGGCTTTCCGCCTCAGGAGATATGAACGCCTGGATGGACAGTCAAGTCCGGAGGGATGGCTTCTTTGGCCGTTCCGTCCTCCAGGACTTTCTGTTGTAAGTATTGGTTTGCATACCCTCCACCGGGGTTGGTATTGCTGGGGTATCTATTCTAAGGTAAGGAATCTAAAACTAACCTGTTTCTTTCAGATGAACAAGTTACTTACCTTCGGTAACAATATATCTGTAAGAAACAGTAGTTAGTATTAGATTCCTTTCCGCCCCACCCATCCTCCCCGTTCTGTGAACTTACACCCAGGGTTAAGGTCATCCCCTTTCAGGGCCCTAGTTTCTTGGCACCAGTGTTGGTTCTAGCATGGCTCTGCATATATGGCGCGGAAAAGCTGTGTCTAAGAACTGATGTCAGCGCGCATGGGCGGCGTCTAAGTACTCCAACGACGTCATTCCGGCGCAGACGACGCCGACGACGAACGCAGAGCCAGAGATGACGCCTAACGACGCGCAGGGGTATTGCTACGCAAAAATTACCTGATCCAGTCTGACGCCTGGGGATATTCTAAGGTAAGGAATCCAATACTAACTACTGTTTCTTACAGATATATCGTTACCGAAGGTAAGTAACTTGTTCGTTTAGATTCTGTCTGTTTCAGTAGCTCAATGTCAAATAAGACCTTGTCCTCAAAGACAGCTACTTCAGGTCCTACAGCACTCATTACTGGGCAGAAGGTGGAAGGGCGGTCGAGATTTGTATTGAACACTGAAGGAGGGTCCTGTGGTTTATCGGCGAAGAATTTCTTAAGTTTAATTTTTCTCAGGACCTCACAGATTTCAATCCTACATTTGAAACTATCATGTGAAGGAGTGGGGACGAACCCTAGTCCCTTATTAAATACCTCATGTTCTGTTGGTGTGAGGACATAGTCAGACAGGTTGACTACAATGTTGTTGTCATGTGTTGTTAAAACTTGAGATTGTTTGTATCCTCTGCTCCTGGTGACACGTGGGGAGAAAGTTTGCCATGTTGGATTTTGCCTGGGCCGTCCCTGCCCTCTCTGTGTCTGTCCTTCCCCTCTCCTTCGATCTGCCTGTTGCTGTCCTAAAAAAGACCTGAATAGTGCTCCTAGGTCCTCGTCACTTCTCCCTTGAGTGTTGAACCTAACCCGCCCTTGGTTAGATGTAGATGGTTGGGCACTGGTGTCGTCATCTTCGCTGCTGGTGTTATCGAAGGTCCAGTTTTATGGTGTCCTCCTACCCTGGTTGCTCCCACCTCTATTCCCTCCTCTCTGGAAAGTGTGGCCTGCCTGAGGTAGATAATAGGCGTCTTCGGTATAAGGGAATGCCCACTCGTGTGTAAATATATCTAAGTTTCTTTTTAGGCCTTTTATTTTTTGGTTCACCATGTATGTTTTATATTCGCCTAAGTCGCTTTGGATTTTTGCAAGTTGATCTTTTGTGTCTTGCAAAGTGGTATCTCCCTTAATGGCCTCTTCCAGGTCCAAGATTCCTTTAAGGAGTTCTACACTCAGTCGCTTGGTCGTATTAATAATGAGGATGAGCCAGTCCCGAGTGCACTTTTTAGCAATGTAACTCCAGTCCACTCGGAACCACTTATCCTCGAGGAAGATTTTGGGCTCTAATCTTACCAATAGGCTTGCTGGTGCTGCTCCTGCCCTTAGATATTCTGTCATCAACGCCCCGTGCAGGGCTACCCTCACTTGGCGCTTTTTAAGGCTACTTAATTTGTCCCACTCTTCCCTCACTGTTGTTGTACTCGTCAATGGTGCATCTGGGAGTAGTGGCGGGCCTGATAGGATGGAGGCTATTTGATCTTCCGTAAAGGCTAGGCAGTATTTATCCATCCTATATACCAATGTCCAATGAAACAGTTGGATGGGGCTGTGTCAAAAAAGCTCTATGTTGATCAAGGCTGGTGGAACCCAGTCTTGTAATTTAAAAAAAACGAGGATGAAGTGCAATTTGTCAAAATACTCTCACGGCTGATCCGCCGTTCTCAACAGTTCTCTCAAAATTGAAGCTCAGAGGGAAACTTCGGACTCAGGTACCCTCCACTCATGTCATATTATTCACAATAACCTGGTCCTGATCTGAATAGGCAATGTATTCCTTAACATCCTCTGTTGACTCGTCTGTGTGGGTATACTTAACCTTCCACCAACTCTAGGAGTTACAACAAGGTGTGCCTACCTTAAAATATCCTCAAACATTCTCTGTGTGTCTCCTCATGTGTGTCTATATTCCCTTCTCTCAATCAAGCTCATGCAGGTCCATGCAAGGAAAAAGAGAGAAACAAATCAGGAAAAAATGTGTGGATGGCGGGAAGGAACTTCACGGGAGCAACCACCAGGGAACTGCTTACAGGTTCTCGTCAGTATGTTCCACTTCTCATCATTGGCTCCTTCCCACCGCAAATAAACAAAATTACAAAGTAGGAAAATTGTAAAAGTAAATCCTAACCAACTCAAAGGTTTGTATCCCTATCACACTCATGTGTGTCTACCCCCCAGGGTGTCAACACCGCTTCTCAGTGTGATCCCCTATTTTAAAACAGATTTGCCTCCGAAGAGGACAGATAGTGCTACCAATGTAGCGCAGGCCGCATAATTAAATGTACTTGCGGCCTGCGCTACATTGGTAGCACTATATGTCCTCTTGGAACATTTTAGAGCAATCCACAACAAGGATATGAACTATGCCATATCTAAACGTCTTCATACCCAACACAAAACCAATTGGGAAAACATCAAGTACTTTGAGTCCTCTGCTTTTCCTTTCGGACAAGATTTCAAAGATTTGCGGGAGCATTGTACAGCATATCGCTGTTGTATCTGCCTTTCAGAAATTAAAATATATTTTTGCATTCTCACAAAATAAATAGTACAATAATTGTTATGATACAGAGTTTGCCAAACTTTCTTCGTATTTTATGTAGCCCTAAATGGGCAAATCACATTTGTATATCTAGGACGTGAGGAGTGGTGTGGAAAGGACTGATTGGGTGACCATAGAGAATTCATTAAAGATGTACATAGGTCCTATATGTAAAGGAGATGATAACATCAATAAGTGCTTACAGTCATGATTTTATCTCTCGTCCCCGCCAAGGATGAACTGGTTCTACATTTTTCGTCACAATTTTATACAGCCCTGGATGGGCAAATCGTGTGTGTACTATGAAGTACTATATACATGGAAAAGGAAGGGTCAAGCGGTTCAACTATTCCACGGTGTATCCAGCATGTTCCTTTATAAGCCACCTGTGGATAACTTGGGGCATTGGGGTCAATAATCAGTGATCCAAAGTGCAAACAAACAGTTTTGTCATTAGTTGCTACAAGAGCCCTATGTTTGAATTCAAACTGATATTAGAACGTATTGGGAATGTAGGGTTGCGCAGTTTACACTGTGAACCCACAGTTCCTCGTCGTTCAAACCCAAATGCGCCATTGTGCCTAGCTCTATGATGTACTGTGATTCCAGTGCTTGTATACTTCTGACCCTATCCCCACCTCTTTCATTTTTGGGGACTTGGTCAATGCAGAAAAATGTTAGCAGATCTCGATTGCTGTTATGGGTGCTCTTGAAGTGGATGGCTACTGGATAAGCAATCGCACGCATGTGCTCTAGGATGTGTTTTTTGGCAGTGTGGATGGTACTGCCCACATAGAGTTTCTGGCATGGGCATTCTAGACAATAGACTGTAAACTACGAGTTGCAATTTAGGAGCAGATTAATACTTTTAGTTGTTTTGGCCCTGTAATGACTGGATACAAGATGATCCATGATGGATGTGGGCCGTTTATAGGTGATCAGTGGTTGAGTAGAGATCACCTTGTTCAAGATGTGATCTGTCTGAAGAGTATGTCAGTTCTTTCTAAATATTTATACAATTCTTGAAGATTTTGCATTATAGCGGGTGATCATACGTACAGGTTCTGTTTAATTAACAGTGTTGTTTTTGTTAGTAGTCTTAGAAACCAGGAGTTCAAGCCTAGTTATCGTCTCTGCTTTCCTTTCTGCTGCATGGAGATCTTGGTTGGAATATCCTCTAGTTTTAAAGCGATTGAGGGCATCCTGTTTGGTAAAGTTGTAGTCTTCATCTGTAGTTTATCTGGAATAAACTACCTATTGCCCTGCGTGAAATTTCCACCTACAGTATATTTAGGAAACAACTAAAAGCTTACCTGTTTTAAGTATGAATGGTCTGATTTCCTACTTTCAGGTCTGTCTCGAAGCAGCGCCGAGATGCGCTATATAAGTAGATCTAACATAACATAATTTAGCGCAATTGCGCTTAATGCGAAAGAGTTCCCCATAGGGGATATTGCTAATCATGCTTTTAGGGTGAAAACTCTTGCCGGGCAGCACAGAATTTCCAGCAGTGGGTTTTCTGTACAGACATGTGAGGATGCTAGTGTTTTTAACGTAAACCTCTAAATCAAGGTAAAAAACCTGGGTGTCCATTAAACACTTAATTAAGATCATTGGAATAAAGAAAAGTTATATATTCCTCGGCCGAGGAACGCGTCCCCTTCCACATGATGAATAAATCATCTATGCAGCGGGCCCAAAGTGTAACTGTGTCCAGCCATTATTCGGGTATCTCTTTCCAGGCCACGTGCTTCTCTCACCAGCCTACGAAAGTATTTGCATAACTGGGGACGAAGCACATGCCTATTGCGGTCCCTCGTTGCTGATAAAGTTGCCCAGAGAAGATGAAGATATTTTCTAGGCTGAACTTGGCCTTCACATAACTCACTGTGTGAGTTTCACTTCATTCCAATATGGCACCCATTATCATCCCTTAGGCCTTCCTCTCTTTCCTGCACTCTCATCCGATCACATGATTCCTCCGGCCAATCAATGCACTTATCTCCCTATTTGAGACTGAGCCAGTCTTATTTCCTTCCCCGCATCCACGGAAGCTGACCCCCTGTGCAGCACAACGCATACTTCGGCCATAGGTAAGCACGCACCCCATTCCCCTATTTTGAGCCTCCGCAATTTCCTTTCAGGCTATCACGATGTTCAAGCACACGCTTGTGGCTCCATCCCTGAGACTCCTTCTATACGCTCCATATGACCTAAGACACGTAGGTGAGTGACCGTTAGCTGCTTCACACTTAGGCTCGCCCCTTCGTGCCTTGATCCTCACATTATTTTTCAGGCTACCGCGCTTAGAGCACATGCAAATGGTTTCCACGCCACCCCCACTTAGGCTATCTAAGCAATTGGCCGACCGACCGTGGCACTAACTACTGCTGCAACCTCTGGTAAACACCTATACCCCTCCCTTCGCAACTCTAGTTCTAGGATTCCCTTAAACCCCCCCCATAACTGGGCTCTCCCTCTAGGACCATTCTCCGCACTTCCCATAGTGTGTATTCCCCCCACTCAGCCACCTGTACCTGCGTCGTCAAGTAAGGACTTCCGCTTACCCTATACACTCCAATCCACAAGCAATGATTACTATTTGCCCAGTATGCATGTGACCGATACTGTGCTAGCTCTAGTTACCCAACTCCCTTGTCACCACGCACGGTTATTCCTACATGCAATTGTAGACAAATTTATGTGTTCGGCACTCTGCTAACTCTGTTTACCTAAACCCCCTTGTACCACGCACGGTTATCCCAACATGCAATTGCAGACATTTTATTTCCCCCAAAGTCACTGCGTCGTTTCCTAAGTATTCTCTTCACCGAGTCACTGCGTCATAATTCTTATGCTGGACACCTTGTCACTGCACCATTTTATTTCCTCTGTGCCAAATGGAACTTACTATGTCATATAAATGCGTTTTGCAAATTCTCTTATGGTGCAACTGCATTCTGACTTGCTCGCCAACTATATGAGGTTGCGTGAACTTAACATACATCCTTCTAATTCTTTCCTTTTTAGGTTTCCTCCCCCCTTTTTTTCCCAACGAATGTGAATTAATAATATAGTAATCTAAGGCACTTATAAACAGGCATGCTTATTTAATGTCCTGAAGATGATCCACGCATTGCTCACTAGGATTGAAACGCCGTCGACACCCTAATCAGTCTTATTTATTTATTTATAAAGTTTTATATATGTGATGTTACCATTTACTATGTAGAGGCGTTCCTTGCGATTTGTTTACCTAATTGATGATTTTTTTTCTTGAAAGCAAACCGTGAGCGTTGCCTGAGCCACCCTTAAATGTTCCCCAAACTGCATGTCTCTATGCTTCTGTAGAAGGATGCCGGCTTATATCCCTCTCTCAGTATCTTTGTTTGTGCATATCTTAAAGAATTGTTGATAAATTAAATATTGAACCTCTGTCTGGCTGGACAAGTTTAACCAATACACTGTTTGCAGACAGCGGAACTCTCATGTGAAATACACTTCAAAGTATTAAAAAATATCACCCACGGTGCTGAGATTACTTAAAATGGGGGAGAGGGGGGCCATGCCTCCATCCCTCTATGAGCCACTATCAGCCCATGGGACCCTGTCCTTTGGGCCTGATTTTTTTTTGTTTTAGGTGGATGCCCTGGTGCGTTCCTAGGGCACCGACCATATGGTCATTAGGGGCAGCGGCGAGAGTATTGAAAATACTTCCAGCAAGCAAGAACAAACACAGGTTTCCCTGCCAGTGCAGGCAGGGAAACTGATATATCCCTGGAGTGGGCTCTCCTGGACATAGCTTGCGAGCCAGCCTTGGCGGATGTGGTCCCCGGGGACTATTAATGGCTCAGGCTGGGGGCTGTGTAACCCCCTCCCTCAAAGTAACCGGCCCCAGGAGGTAGGCTCCACGGGGTCTTTAATGGTCACATGTCACCCTCCTTATTTTCTTCAATTTTGGCATCAGGGCTGGGCTCTCCATTGCCTCTGGAGGTCATGGAGACGGGGTTGCACAACCCCCCCCCCCCCATGCATGTAAATACATATCACCTGGGTGTGAGCTCCTGAGGGTATCTGAAGGGTTGGGATGGTGGCCACGTGGGCACTCTCCCCACGTAAACAAATTTCATCCCCAGGGGTGGGCTCCCTGATACCTGTGGAGGCTTGGAGAACGGAACCAAACAGCCCCCTTTCCTATATAAACAAATTTCGGCCCCAGAGGTGGGCTCCCCAGGGCCTCCGGAGGTTCAGGGAGGGGGCCCACAGCCTCGCTCCCCTTTATGAACAATGTAAATGTGACCCAGTCACCAGTTTGTTTTTCCCCCCAATCCAGGGAGTCCCCCGCGATTGCAGCAATTTTTGCTGATTTTATTTTTCCTTTTTGGCCCCAGGGGAGCCCTTTAGTCCCCACCCCTTGGGGGATAGGGGTCCAGGCTATCCCTGCCCTGCCATGCTTATACTTTATTTTTTAAACGTGTTCAGGACAGGGGGCTTAGGGCCAGATGTACGACCATTCCGTTTTGCGGGTCGCAAATTGTGATTTTTTGCTAATTGCAAAACGGAATGTTCTAATGTGTCTCAGACACTGTCGAAATTAATCCAGGACTCAAGTAATTTGATAGAAGTTTATTCTCAGCACAGCATTGTAGATTCAGTCTCTGGTAGCTCCAGATGCAAATGGCAACTACAAGGTTCAGTTCCCTAACCACCACTTCAGAACATGGAATACATTAGAAAGAAAACATTTTGCAGGCTCCAGTTGACCAGGAATGATATGATGTAATAAAAGGAGTAAAGGTTAATAGACATAAAGAAAGTGTATTGGAGATGTAACCTATCCCCCTTATTAAGGATAATTAAAGATACAACTATAATGATACTCAAATAAAGCCATTAAATTTATTTGGTCTATATCTTATGCAATCTGAACGTTTGACTCTTGAAGCAACTGAATCATCACAATTCCTATCAGAAACATTGATGTCAAAATTATTGCTTATACTGGAACTGTTGTTAAAATTATGACATTTGGCTATTCTTTTGACATTCCATAATTCCATCCTGAGTAAATTACAGAATTACTAAATACTTTTTTTATTTGAATTGGTTTTCCAAATGTGTTCAAACCTTTATTCACCAGTCTAGGTCTTAAATCCTGACCCAGTCTGCCACAGCAAAATTGTGAACTCTAACTATCCATTTGTCATTATACCATCTCACAGTCTTCTTTTGTTTAGTTTCAACTCTCTTAGCAGTGTCATGCACACATTCTTTACAATCTAGTTTTCCCTGGCATATATTTTTTTAAACCACCATGGACAAAACTTTGATGCAGGATCTCTTCCTTTGAGCAACTTAAACGGACTAAGTTCTGTCGTGGTATGAGGCGTGATGCGATAAACCCATAATTTTTCGCTTAAAGAGTTCATCCAATCTCCACCTGCTTTTTTAAAATCATCAGCTACATAAGATTTCAACACTCTATTATACTTTTCCACTTGACCATTTTCATGTGGTTCATACAATGATGTACATCGATGTGTGATACCACATTCTTTAAGGAAATTCTCCATTTCTAATTAAGTTAATTGTACTCCATTATCTGTGTGGAAGGGCATCCCTCACGTGCAAAAATTTCCTTCAAAAACAAAATAACTGCACTTGTGGTAGCTTTAGATGCAAATTTTATCTCAGGCCACTCTGAGTGGTAGTCAATCATGACTAATACAAAACGTGAATTGTCTGGTAAATCTTTGAATGGACCTAATATGTTAAAAGCTACCATTTGCCATGGCACTTCTGGCCATTTAACTACCTTTAAAGGTGGAATATAAACCTTCAGCATTTTTTTCACTTGACACAAAGTCATAACATTCTCTGACCCCTCTGATATATAAACGTATCCATACCTGGCCACCAAAAAAACCTCCTAATTAAGCGTTTCATGGATGATATTCCAAGGTGTGTTTTATGAGCCAATTTGAGGATGCTGTCTTGCATGCCTTGTGGAGGAACACATTTTCCTGATTTAAATAAAAAATGTCCTTCAAATTCTATTTCCTCAGCCACTTTGTAAAACTGTAATAACTCTTCCCTAATCAAATTCTTTCTAGGCCACCCATCCATTACATTTTTTCTTAGTTCATCCCACCTTTAATCCAATTATACACAACTGTTCCACTTCTCTTCTGTAATTTCCTGGAATTGTTCACCAACGAAATCACCAATTGTGACAACAAAATCACATTCTTTGACAAAATCAACCTTGTCTTGCTCACATGGTAACCGAGAAAGAAAGTCAGCAGTAACTTTTTTTTTCCTGGCACATACTCTGTACTAAAATTATCTTCTTGTAGTCTATATGCCAACCTTGCAATCCTAGCTGTGGGGTGCCAGCCACCACCCGTGGACAATATGTTAACCAATGGTTTGTGGTCGGTCCTGAATGTAAACTTACTACCCCAGACATATAATCTGAAATGTTAAACTGCCCACACACATGCAAGAAGTTCTCTTTGTATTGCTACATATTTTCGCTCACATTCATTTAACCTGCGTGAGGCAAAAGCAACATTCCACTCTTCTTTCCCTTCTTTTTGTCCTAGTACTCCTCCTAAGCCGTAAAGACTAGCATCAACTGTAATTATACATTCTTTTTTCATCCAAAAAGGTTTTAATGTGGGTGCATTAACAATATCTCTTTTTATGCACTCAAACGCTTCCTGTTGCTCCTTTGACCAATGGGTGAAAACCACTCTGACGATTCAATGGTTTCAATAATGCCCTCATCAGACAATTCTTTTAGCATTCCTTTGAGTTCTTGTCTTATATTAATTGATACTCCTCGAATTTTTTGCTTGATTGGTATTGCATTTTCTTTCATAACGATTTTATGACAAAAGTTCTTTAATTTTCCTAATTTATCACAAAAAACTTTGCTAAAATTGTTCAGTAAACTTCTTTCTCTTCCATCTGCCTTGTTATCAATGTTAATTACTGAAATTTCGTTAAATAAAATGTCATCACACAATGAAATAGGTTCACTAGACCTTGGATTGAGTGTTATGGCAAGTTTATACTGATCACGCCATTCTAAAACATTAACCCCCTTTTTTGTGATATACAGTTTTATACATGCACTTCTATGTTTGAAATGTAAATCTACCTGAAAGAAACTTTCAACGTCAAATTTTTTTGTACCATCAAAGCTTTCTGCAATAATATCAGATGGTTGTAACATATTAAGCTGCATATGTTGGCTCAACTTCTCATGAAAGTATTGGCGTGTAATAATTGTCTATGGAGAACCTGAGTCTACCATCAACAATATTTTAACCCCATGTATTCGAAACTCACTATTGGGTGATTTCATAATGTGGCCTGGAACACCATCAATAATTGAAACCACAAAACCTTTGTCTACCTTGGATTCACGCTCTACCACATTTGAGCTAGTATCATCATTGCTTGTTATATAGGACACTGCTCCATGTGTTTATGTAAAATTTTGTCTATGATCTCTACATACACTAGTGAAATGTCCAAACCTGCCACAGTGTTTGTATTCTTTGTTAATTGCAGGGCATCCTGGAAATGAAGTATTGTGGGATCTATTACCACATCTGTAACAAGCGCTAAAATTGCTCATAGTATCATTCCTTTTGTGAAATTAATTGTGTATCATTCTGTTGCTATTGACTTTAACATTATGTGCAAAGCTTGTATGTTGTTCATTTTTCGGTTTAACATAGAATATTTCTTCATTTACAGTATTTTTGCTTGCATTCTGTTTAACAACTTCCATCCACTTTTCCGATTGTTCCAATGCTTTAGCTTCAGTAATGTCTTCAGCTAAACTTGGATCTCCCATTACCCATAATTTCTCTTGGATCTTTTTGTTTTAACATGTACAATTATCAGGTCTCTTATCTCGTCTGTCAATAAGCCAAAATTTCAATGTATAGATAATGCTCTCATCCCTGTTAGAAAATTGTCAAATGTTTCATCCTCTTTTTGTGATCTAGTATAGAATTTAAATCTGTTTAAGGCAATGCTGGTTACAGGTTATACTCTTTTCTCCATTCTTAATAACGCTTCAGTGTAAACATTAATGTTGTCTCCACTACCATCACTTGGAGATGTGATTTGTGGTAATGTTCTAAAGATTACCTGTCCTTCAGAATCCAGACAGTGTAGAAATATGTTTTTTTTTCTTTCAGCCCCCATACGTTCTCCATCTATGGCCTTCATATATGTAAAACATTCTTCTTTCCACCTTGCCCAAGGCATGGGTGGATCACCCTTTGACTGTAAAAACTTTGCTGGGGGATCAAATTCCATGTTGTCACCAATTTTCACAACAAATTAGAATACTTAAGTAAATACGGTGTAATGTTAGAATTGCTTTCAAATGGCAAAGTAAATTATATCACAAATTCCATATAAGTGGAAAATGCACTCCTAAACATATTGTATAAACAAATTAAACACTTTTAGTCACATTATATAAACTAATTACCTTGAAAAATGCAATTATCTTAAATCTTTGAAC
The DNA here is from genome assembly GCF_964263255.1 of Lissotriton vulgaris. Classification (NCBI taxonomy): domain Eukaryota; kingdom Metazoa; phylum Chordata; class Amphibia; order Caudata; family Salamandridae; genus Lissotriton; species Lissotriton vulgaris. The sequence continues at coordinate 393,760,508 of NC_141699.1, read as the reverse complement.
TTAAGAATTGTGCAGTTACTCGTGTAGAAAAAATGATTACTGTAGTGCTGAAGTTAACATGCCATTTTTATTATCTTTAAAATTGTAGCACTTGGCAAGCCTGTGATTCGGTTACTACGGTAACCAAAATGGCCCCCAGTGACGTTGCACATATTTGCGCATATGTTGGTTGACGTTGCTGCATGTTGATCGTGACAATGGAAGGGGAGAGAACAAGAACGCTTCTCAATAACTTGGAATGTCGTGTGAGTAACGCTGCCGACGCACGAAGAGAAAACGGTATGGCAGTTGTTGTTTACTTTTGAGATATATAGGGTTTGATGGTCAGCTTCGTCGTTATTTACTTTTGAGTTATATGGGTTTTGATGGTTAATAAGGACCCGAAACAATTTCCCAAAAAACAGTGCAGGATATGCCGATAATTTTTCCTTTGTGAAAGAGGCAATTAACATTAATTCGATTTGCACCACGAAACAGAAAAACGTTCTATGAAAATTCTGCAGAGTCAGTCGAAAACAATCAAAGATATCGCCACCGAAAATGGAAGCTCAAACACGTTCCTTTACTTCTTTTTGAAATTCAGTTCAGCGCAAACTCCACGAACAGTTTCTTAAACATTACCACGAACGTGATGCACCTATAGAGAGCCTCCACTTTCAATGCCTTAAAATTCAACATTTCAATTGCCAATAATCGTGAAACTCCTGCTGGTGCCATCAGATCACGTTAAGCATAAAAACTGCAGCAGGTGCTATGATGGTAATTAAACATTGGTGATAATATTGTTAAATCATTTGGGATAAAGACTATCCAGCCACCAGTGCTATCACTGCACAATAGTAGTTAAAACAGCCGCTGGTGTTGTTCAAAACCCATGTAGATGAAAATGAAGTACATTTTAATATTTAAAAATCCGTGGGTTAAAGAAACACCCTGTACCTGTGCTGATTAAATGACAGGAGTGGTTCTTCTCCCTCGTCGCCAAAATGTTGAAATTAATCCAGGATTCAAGTAATTTGATAGGAGTTTAATCTCAACACAGCATTATAGATTCAGTCCCTGGTAGCTCCAGATGCAACTGGCAACTCCAAGGTCCAGTTCTCTAACCACCACTTCAGAACATGGTATACATTAGAAAGAAAACATTGTGCATACTCCAGCTGACCAGGAATAATATGATGTAATAAAAGGAGTAAAGGTTAATAGACATAAAGAAAGTGTGTAGGAGATGTAACATACACATTTAGCGATTTCCGATGGGGTCGCAAATGACCTGCATCATCAATATTAAGGAGGCAGATCACAATTTGTGACCCATTGGACCTAGCCTACAATCACACGGATGATGGCCTGCTGGGGACAGCAGACCACCATGTCTGTATTTGCTTTTTAAATAAAGCAACGTTTTTTTCCCCTAATGCAGTCCATTTTTCTTAAAGGAAAACAGGATTCATTTAAAACAAAAAAATGAAAAGTTTCCTTGTCATTTTTTTCAATGGCATGCATTGGTTTGTTGAAACACTGCCTGCTCTTAAAAAGTATATTCGCTGTTAAATATAAAGGGGAAGGGGTCTTCTTGGAACCCCTTCCTATTTGAGACTGGCTTATCACCAATTTGAAATTGGTGGTAACTGCGATTGTTTTGCGACCCATATTTGCGGTAGCAAAACAATCGTACGCCCCCCTGCGACTCGCTGTTAGGAAGGGACGCCCTGGGCACTCCCCTTCCTAATTTCTACTCGCAAACCTTCTTTTGTGAGTCAGTAATAGGTTACCGACTCGCAAAATAGTTTGTATATGCTACAACCTTTTTTAGTGGTCTCAAACGGCCCGATTTTCTGTTTGCGACCACTAAAAACGATCGTCCATCTGACCCTTTGTCCCAGAGTCCTGTAATGGCTGCCAGCAACATTTCTCTAATGTTGCTGGAAGCCAATCGGAGTGCTCGTCCCGCAGGAGTCTGACTCCCTTGGGAGTAGGATGGCATAAGGGAAATAAGCTCTGTGGGCCAGTCAGAACACTATTTTCAAATTGAGACTCCTGCAAGAGTCTTAGACTCGCGGGCCCAACCGTCCAGATATACAATTATGGTTCAACCTTAATTTCTCTACAACTACAGAACGGATGTACACCAAATCACAAATCATAAAAAGCACAATCTGCAGACTAAGGTCTAGCTTCCTGCCAAATTTGGTGTAATAAACGAGCTTGGACCCAAGTAAGTGCAAATTTTATTTATTTGCCAAAGTCTGCCATGACGCGTTTCTGCCGAACTAGCGGCCTTGATCACATGACATATACATATGCAAAAAAGAAGGAGAGAACTCTGGGTAGTTCTCAAGTTTAGGTGGGAAGCAGCTCCTGTTAGAGCACTCTCAACACCAGTGACACTCTAGATCTGCTCACCTCGAATGTCTGTTTTTCTATCAAAGTTTTTAAGCATAGGATTAGCAAAGTGCTATCCATGCCGAGATAGAAAAGGACAAAGTCTTTTGCCAATTCTACCGCAAAGTCTTTAAGCATAGGACTAGCACAGTGCTATCCTCGCTGAGCTGTACAATGACAAAAGCCATTTATCACTCCAGGCACAGTATTACAGCTTTGAATTGGTAAAATACCAACCCAAGCCAACCTGAAATGAGTAAAAGCAACCCCTGACACAGTGTTTCGCTCTAATTAGAGTTCTTCAGAGAGGTATAGCTTTGTCCAGGCACAAGGAAGCACCCATATAAGTCAAAACAAAACCCTTTCAGGCATAGAGTGACGCATAAATTATGCAAAAAAGGAGAGAGAAAAAAAATATATATATATATATTTATACAAATGCACACACACGCATGCGGGGGTCATAATAAAAAAATCTGCATGGAGAAGGGGAAAGTGCTCACGACTGCTTTGAACGGCCCAAGAGGGCTCCTCCCCTGTCCTGATCCATAAGCAGAGTAACCCCGACCACTCGCAAGCCGGCAAACATAAAATGGTAATAACTAAAAGTTATTACCATTTTATGTTTTTGGTTCTTGCACTGCGAGAAAGCAGTGGGGCGACGCTCCTCCGCCACAGCGGAGGAGCCAGCACTACTGTTGCATAACACAAGCAAGAATGGTATCCATTAGAGCCAGGACAGGTAGAGCGGCCCTGTTGGAACAGGACATGGCTATACATGGCTATACATGGTCCCAACCGGTCTTTCTGTAGCCGCAGCAGCTCAGATTTGTTACAGCTTCATGTGCGACTTATAAGGAATAGGAAAACCTACTAAGCTATGGGAATTTTTTATATTATTCAGTGCCAACAAAAGAGACAAACATTGGTACCCCAGAAAGAATTATATTTGGAGAGCAGCTTGGGTTTGGGGAGTCTCTGTGCCCTTCTTAATGGGATTTCTATTAGAGAATTGTGAGCCCCAAGCACACATATTTTCACGAGGGCCCAAATAAATGCCTGATCAGGGATCAAGTGTGGCTTCAGCAGGAATTCTGTTTGGAGTGGCTCTGTGGATGTACAAAGGTAGGGCGTGACCTTTACACCCTTTCCATTACATAGATAGTGCTGACAGAATGTCGGTCACGTCGTCTGGACTAGAAGGGTTAAACTAATGTTATATTTATTGAATGGATGAGTGTGCTTTACTGTCAGTGAATGTGTTGTGCTTTACTGGCATTGGATTTGAGTGTGTTTACTGTTATTGCTCACTCATTTCTTGCATTTTGTTTTTATTTGTTGGTACTTCATTTATTCTGTATATATTTAAAAGAAACTGGTGGCCATGTGTGGGGGAGTAGCACCTTCGAAAGTATCCTTTTAGGCTTGGGTGTGGCAGTCAATTTTGAAGAATCCATCGTCGACGGTGTGGCCGTCGACGGATTCGCCGTCAGAGTTACCGTTGACGGGCGAATCGTAGACGTTGTCGTCGACGGTATAGCCGTCGACAGTGCAGTCGTCGAGGGAGTCGTTGAGGCAGACAGAATCTCCGTAGACGGAGCCCTTGTCGACGGGGCTTTGGTCGACGGAGTCTTCGTCGACGAGGCCTTGGTCGACGGAATCTTAGTCAACGACGAAGATTTCTGAACGGATTTCGTCGACGAGGAATGTTTCTTCGTCGACGAGGTGATGGGAATTGTCTACGATACAGGCTGAGAAGGCAAAGAAACTCTCGTCGACGTGAAGGCTGACGACGAGACCGTCGTCGACGAAGCAGAAGCTGATGTCGTCGTCAATGTCGTCGTCGAAGATGAACACACTGCGGCTCTCATCGTCGGAACGCTCTTAGACGGTCCAGTCGACGACAGAACCCTAAGAGGCGTGGAAACACTCCTAGAGGCAGCAGAAGACGCCTGAGACCCAGGTCTCGTGAGTGCAGTGGTAGTAGGAGTGGTAGGAGACACCACAGAGGCCAGAGGCAAGGCCAGTTTCTTCCTTTTGAGGAAAGGAGAAGGAACATCCTGAACACTACCACGCTTAGAGGCTGCTGAAGAAGGACCAGAGTGAAAACCTTCGGCGTCTGACAGAACAGAGTCCTTGTCTTTAAGACACTGGAGCCAAAGGAGAAGCCGGCCTTCTCTGTCCTTCAGAGTTTTTGTAGAAAAAGTTCTACAGAACTTGCAGCTGCCAACTTCATGGTCAGGGTATAGACAATAAATACACTTCTGGTGGGGGTCTTTATCAAAAAGACGCAGCTTCCCACAAGAAGAGCAAGGTCTGAATAAAGACTCCTTACTTGACATGTTGAGAAGACTGGAAGTAGAAGATTTGAAGCAAAGAACTGAGCAGAGCTCAGGGAGACTCCCTTCACACGATGTGCGGTAGAAAATCTGAGGACTTGGGCTTCTGAGGAGAAGGTTCTAGAGAGTGCTTGCGCCTGACTGGCTGTAGTTTGGACTAACATAATGACACTAGTGTGTTACAAGTGGTTTTTCTCTTTACCATGCATTCCTATGTAGGAATTATTCTGGAGGTTTTTTATTTGTATTTACCTCTTCTTTTATTATGTATTATGTTTTTTCACATATATTTACATATATATATATATATTTAGCATTATTGCTATTTTATGTACCGTGGGACTCCCACTTCGACGACTGGGAATATTCAAGCATGTGAATCTATGAAAGACACCAATACTGGAGAACCACCTGTTTACAGGTAAGTAACAATTGTTCCTCTGCAGAGACAGAACCAAAAGAAGGAAATATACTTGCATTCATGTGTATTATTTATGCTGGGTATTTTGTTTTCCACAAACTAGAACTAGGTAAACTCCCGGAACATGTATATCTGCACAATAAGGGAGCAGTAGTCTGACCAAAGATGGTCGCCTTTTCCATAAGCACATGGCACTTAAAAAGCAAACAACTCTTTCTCTTTTAGCTTCTATCCGCCCAGTTAACTTTATTCTGTAATATTAAAATAGACCACAAAAGTTCAGTGCAATAACATACAACAGGGCAATATAAAATAGTACAATTGCATCTAAAAATCCATGGCTAAAAATACTCATCATACAATAAAAATGCTGTCACCAAATACAGCGTGTAAAATAGCATCCATTGCCAGGCCTACCACGAGTTTCTAAAAAGTATGGGCGAGTCTGGAAGATATCAACGTAATGTTTGCTTCAAACAATATAAATTTGATATTGGCCAGTAGCATATACCGTCTTTGTAGTTCATTTCTGTTAGCACTGTACATCACAGCCCTATCAAGGAATTTGGACTTCATACATAAGGTGTTAAATCCAACATGCGGAGGAGCACCTTCGTATTAAGTTACCCAAGCAATATCCTTGCCCTTCACATCAGCTTCAAAAACGTATATACTGTAAACATAATCTCCTCAAAACCAGCTGATTGAAGAAAGTGCAGTGTATCATATCAGTTCAAAGGCACAACGAGTACCTAACCAACCAGGGTTTTAAAACAGCGGACCTGTGTTGAGAATAAAAATTGCAGAATAACGTGACATGTAAAGTGCTCTTTGCAGATTTCTGATTGCATTGACATGGTGACAGGTCATTTGACCAATATTTGCATTGAGGGAAGTTGACTAATCTATGAAAAAAGACTAAGGGGGCGATTATGATGTAGTTCAGAAGATGTTCCGAACGAATCGGTCTCTGAATCGTTTCTGAACAAATCGGGTCCTGCGAGTCTGAAAGACCGATTACGATGCTTCCCAACATCATTCGGTCGGACTCGCATTGACTTCAATGGAAGCCTGTCTTCCGAACGAGAACACCGGCTCCCATTGAAAACCTTTCACCCTGTGGCGGGCACCCCATGGTGCCTGCTACATTGTGCATGGTTGGGAAGAGGGGTCCCTTGGATACCCCCATGGGCCTCAATTGGACGCCTCCGGGTGAAGGGGGCCTGAACGGCCCCAAAAGATAGATTCCGACAGCCGTTTTGTGTCAGGAAGAACGAATCGGAACTGTTGTCCAAATCGGTCATCGTAATCCCTCGTTCAGAAACCGTGTCCCTAGAGCTGTACAATTAGGCTCTAAAAGACTTGGGTTGTCTGAATGTCTTTCGGAATCGCTTCAGACTGCCCGAACGGTTTCCGGGCATCGTAATCAGTATCTGGGAAATGTGTATGATTCATTTGGAAACAGGGTTCCGAATCAGATTCTGCAATACAGAATCCCATTCGGAGCCTTTCCGAACGCCATCGGAATCGGCCCCTTAGCTGAAATCTAAGAATGGTAAAATGCTGCTATCGTGATGTGTTATAGAACAAAAATGGCTGAATGTCCCTAGCGGGGTTGAGTTGCATATATGAAGCCACAGTAGAGAGTGCTGATGCCCTTGTCCACCTCACTACCTCCCAGTGGCTGTAACACATGGCTCTAAGTGTTTTTTTTTGTCTAGCATCGGCATAGAACATTGGGGTTCTAGAAACAAATCCTGCCTACCCAGAGACGTGGCCGAGTCCCTGATTTCCCTCAACCACAGAATCTCTAGTCCTTGGGACAGGGTCAAACAATCCTCAATTAACAATCTATCTTGTTAGTCCAGACCCTATCTCATAACATCATTGGGCAGGTTTAAGGACGTCTTCAATATGTAGAAGCCATAGTTCCCTTTGAGTAATTAAGGATGTGGGGACTCTATCAGGGGCCAGTAAGAGTTGTGTACATTTATGTTCAATTACTTGTAGGAGGGGTGTCGCCTGTATACCCCAAAATCCAACCCCATATGTTGCTACGCAAACACATTTTGCGTGGTATATGGCAACATATGGGCAAGTGATCTTTTACCTAAACGTTAATGCCCCTTGCCAGTTGGCTGTTCCTAATTTCCATCTGTGGTGGCCAGGATCCCCTGCAGTTAAACTTGACTCCTAAACAGCTAAAATTATCCATGTGTTTGACAGGAGTGACGTGGAGCATAAAAGGAAGCTTCTGTGCCTTCCTGTATCCGCAGGACATTACAAAGGATTCTCTGATGTTAATCCTCATATCGAGCTCCTCCATGAAGGATCCGAAGGCATCCAGGAGCCGTTGTAACGCAACAGGTGTGCTGCCCTTAATAACGGCATCGTTGGCATACAAAAACACTGGTATTGGGGATTTCCCAACTTAAGTCAACTCTAGATGAATCAGCTTATAAGTAGACAGAAAGTTTACACTTATTATACTACAGTGTATACAGAGGTTTTTAGTTATTAACAAGTTCATAATTGTGTTTTGTATGAAAGTACAAATAATAATGCTGAAGACTCATTCTTAAATCAGGGATTACAAAATCCAAATGTTATCTCCACAGTACAGAGCTAAGAAAACAATAGGAACACGCATGCTGGCACACTAAGGGAGCAGTAGCATAGCAAACGATGGTTGCTAAGAGTTAAACATTCTTTGTCTGCCCAGGGCAAGGTAAAATCAAATAGGTTAGTCTCTTTTTACCTATATGAATTGGAAATGAATTAGTATATCAATCAATGGAAATAATGTTTATTACATCCTACTGTGCATAGATATTTCAACATTTTTCTTTTTTAAACATCTTTAATCAATCAATCAACCAGGGAATTTTAAAGCGCCTACTCACCCGTGAGGGTCTCAACGCACTGAGGGGGTTTGGGGGGGGGGGGGGCAGGAGGGGAGGCAACTCCAGTTAGTCGAAGAGCCAGGTCTTGAGGGTCTTCTGAAGATGTTCAGGATAGGGGTGCGTCTGAGGTCGATCGGGAGCTCATTCCAGGTCTTGGCTATGATGTAGAAGAAGGTTCTTCCACCCGTACTTGCTCAGCAGATGTGTGGGGTTCGCCGAGGGCGAGGTCGGCTGATCAAAGGTTTCTCTTGGGTGGGTGGAAGGAGATTCTATTGTTGAGATATTGGGGACTGGTGTTGTGGAGGCATTTGTAGGCGCGGGTGAGTATCTTGAAAGTTACTTTCTTCTCCACGTAGAGCAAGTTGAGCCTTTGCAGGTGTTGGGTGTTCGTGTCGAGGAATGCCAATGACAAGCCTGGCTGCGGTATTCTGTATGGTCTGGAGTTTGCAGAGCAGAGACTTGTTGATTCCGGCGTAGAGGGCGTTTCCGTAATCCAGCCTGCTGGTTATGAGTGCGTGGATGACGATCTTCCTTGATTCGGGGGAATCCATTTCTTGGTCTTCCAGAGGATGCCGAGGGTGTTGAAGCAGGTGGAGACAACGGTGTTGACCTGTCAGGTCATTGAGAGGGAGGAGTTGAGTACAATGTCAAGGTTTTGGGTGTGGTCCCTGGAGGTGGGGGGCTGCCGAGGGCGTTGGGCCACCAGGTGTTGTCCCATGCAGAGGGGAAGAGTCTGAGGACGAGGATCTCTTGTCTTCTCAGAGTTGAACTTCAGGCAGCTGCTGCTCATCCAGGATGCAACTTCCTTCATTCCTTCCTGGACGTTGAGTCTGGTGGTGATAGGGTCCTTGGTGAGGGAGAGGATTAGTTGGGTGTCATCGGCATAGGATACTATGCTGAGTCTGTGATGTCTGATGATGGTGGTGAGGGGGGCCACGTAGATGTTAAAGAGTGTGGGGCTGAGCGATGATCCTTTGGGTACTCCGCAATAGGTCTATGTGGGTTTGGAGAGGAAGGGTGGAAGTCTGATTCTTTGGGTTCTGCCGGTGAGGAGGGTGCGGAGCCAGTCGAGGGCGGTTCTCTGTATGCCAGCGTCATGGAGTCTGGTGGTGAGTGTGCGCTGGGAGACGGTGTTGAAGGCTGCAGAGAGGTTGAGTAGGATCAGGGCCGCGGTGTGTCCTTGGTCGAAGAGGGTGCGGATTCGTCTGTAGCAGCGAGGAGGGCGGTCTCAGAGCTACGGTTGCTGCGGAAACTGGATTGGGAGGGGTCGAGGATGGAGTTCTCTTTGGTTCATTTAGTTAGTTGGACGTTGAAGGTCTTCTCAGTGACATTGGCCGCGAAGGGGAGGAGGGAGATGGGTCGGTAGTTCTCGAGGTCTGTAGGGTCTGCTGAGGGCTTCTTGAGTTGGGGCCTGACTTTTGCACATTTCCAGTCATCGGGGAAGGTGCTGGTTTCGAAGGGTGTTGATAGTTCATTGTTGTTAGTCTTAGATGAAGGTCTTTTTGGTGGATCTGATGCGTTGATGGTATTCTGTCTTGGCGTTCTTGTAGGACATGTAAGGAGTGCCTTGTGGAATTGTTTAGGAGTATCATTCATCAACACCAGGCATTTTTTTATTAGATTATTGTCATTCGGCTATCATTTTACTTATTAAGTCAAAGAATTGATTGTTCAGTTAATTAAGACCGTTACAATAAAATAGAATTACATTCCAAGAAAATATTAAAAATCATAGAATTTATCAGATTTCATCAATTATGTTTCTTTACAGCAAAAGAAATATCGATTCCTTAACTTCATTTTCGCTACTACTAAGTTAGTGTGCAAAAACATGATTGCTCTTCTTCTAGCCCAAAGATTTATTTGCCTTAATAACATTTGTATTTTACAGAACATTGCATATAACGTTTTTATGCATTTCAACCTAACCTAGACGAAAGCCCATTTTCCTATTGGTTGGAGTTTCAAATCCTCGGAAGACTGTAATATACTCTCAGGTTTACTTACATGGCTGCAAGAAAGGCCAAAAATTTAAATCTAGGTGTCTTTAGAACATTGCTGATGGAGTACATTAGCAACAAAAGTTGCCTTCTTGGGCCATACTTGCTAATGTGGCATTGACTTGATAGGACCTCATGGCACAACAACATATGCAAGAACGTTATTTCAAAGATGTTACCCACCACATCAATATACTTGAGTTGAGGGCAGTCCACCTTAGTCCGAAATGCTTTTGTTTCCTTATAAGGTTGATGTGTATTCTTGTCCAAGAGGAGAACATTGTATTTCATGAAGCAACAAAGGTGAGCAACACAAATAACTTGTCAAAGTAAGCTTGTGCCATCTTGGAAAGCTTTATTGCTCAAAGATTCAGTAGCTGTGGTTCATCTACCAGGTGCTCAAAGTGCAGAGTCAAACCGAGCAGGAGCTTTCAAGAAAACAGTGAATCAGACCTGAACCTGTTTTCCGCTAGTGGGGCTCATCACAAATAGACTTGTTTCCAAATGCAGATGGCAGGTCATGCCAACATTTTGCATCTGGATTCCACAAGACTGTGCCAAATGGCAAAATCCCATTTAAAAATAATGGTTCAGTAATGTTTCTTTAAGCATTTCCTCCATAGCCTTTATCCAGAAGTTCTTCTCAAATTAAAATCATCCACGGACCTAGATCATGATGATCAGAGTAATGGACCCTGAAATGCGAGTTTCTGGAACTCCTTCATGTGTCCCAGAACCTACACATAAAATTGATGTGCATGCTTATTAGAAATTGAGTTTCTGGTTGTCAGAGGTATACACCATGTCCAAGCAGGAACTATAGTCAGGGCAACTCAGTTACATACCATAAATTAATACGTGCTCACCCTCTGGTAGCGTGGTACAGTGCAGGCAAGCTTAACTTAAGAGGCAATGTGCAAAGTAATTGAGCAACACATCAAACAGTAACACAGTGGAAACACCAGAAAAAGACTCCACACCAGTTTAGAAAAATATCTTCTATTTTTATAAACAAAACAAGACCAAAACAACACAAATCCAATAGGTGCAACCAGAGTTAAGACTTTTTAAGAATACATGAAAATATAGTGCTTAAAAGCTTAAATTGCCAACCAGGGACAACTGGTCGAGCTTGACTTGGGTAAATCCAAAAGTTTGAGATGGCCATGATGGAGCATGGATCGGATACAGGGACCAGCCATGGCTCATTGAAGTCGAAGTTGAAGACAATGCAAAGAGCAAGGGAGGTGTTGCGTCATTGTTAATCCTTTCGATGAAGGCAATGCATCAGGTCTGAGCAGGGCAATGTCGAAGATGAGTTGAGATGCGAGGAGCAGCGAATCTATGTGTCGTCAAACCGCTAGGCTGTAGGCGATGCAAACAGCATGAAGTAATGTATCGGTGCTGAACCACATAAAGACGGGCATGCGTTGGGACCTAGATTCGATGAGCTGCACAGTCGGCAATGCAAGGTCCGTAGTCCATGTAGCAGCAGCAACAATGCGTCGCCGTTGACGGATATGCACCGGTTCCAATCGGCACAACATTGTTGATATGTTGATTTCAGCAGTTGCAGCACTTAATGCCCACTTCCAAGGGCCCAGGATTGGATTTGCACCACTTGGTAGGGAAAGACTTGCAGCAAGTAAAGTCCAGGTTCTATTGCAGGGTGATGAAAATTCCTTGATGTCCCTGAGACTTAGAATCGGTGACAAGCCAGCATTCTATTGGAGTCGATCAGGGTTCAAGTTAAATGGGTCCAGTCTGCAGGGCAGAGGGTCGCTTACAGCGGGGCAAAACAAAACAGCAGAAAAGCAATTCTTCCAGAGCAGCAGTCAAGCAGAGTGGCAATCCTTGTAGCAGCCCTGCAGTCCTTCCTCCTGGCAGAGTTTCTTCACCGGTCTAGTACTGTCTAAAGTGGTAGGGTCAGAGAACCAGTACTTCTGCCCAGTTGTGCCTGTGAAGTGGAAGTGACTTCAAAGATGGGCTTTGAAGTGCACAGATGTCCTCCCTCCTAGCTCTGGCTCCAGACTCACTACAGGGGGGTATGCAGTTTTTGTGTGAGGACAGAACACAGCCTATTCAGGTGTGTCCACTCCTCCTTCCCATCTTGCCCCGGATGACCCATCACAATGTCACACCTAAGCTCCCTTTGACTGTGGCTGTCTAGAGGAAATGCACAAACTCCAATTGTCACCCACCCAGACGTGTATTGGAGTCAGGCTGCAATCTCACATGGCTGAGAGCAAAATAATGAACTCAAAAAACCTCACGCAGTGTGAGATAAATCTTGAATCCTCCCAGCACGCAACGGCGTGTTAAAATAATGTTCGATAAAGTAATTTGTAATGTTTTTCCAAGGTTAATGGTTTATTTTGAACCACTCTTCAAAACTTGAAAACAGCTTTAATTAACTTTGAAAATTTCGAAAGTAAAGTAGCTGCTTCATTATGATGTTTTTCAACAATTCAATGTGTACATATCATTCATAAATGCATCCCCTATGCATTTCGAGCTGGAGCTCTTCGTCGGGGGAATATCTGTGGAAAAAATAGAGCTAATGCGGGGGATATAGCGCAAGTAGGGAGCTAAAGAAGTCAAACCATGTTAGTGTGCGTTACGTGTTGAAGTGAACTAATAAAACGGACCGAAAAAGGGGGTAAGACTGCTACTAAGTTGTAAAAGATAACGTGCTTTATATTAGACTGTGAACATGCTGGTTCTTAGTGGGCCGCATGCCGATTAAGTGTGTTAAATATAAGGAAAAAACTGGTATATAAGTGAAATACGAACGTTAACCGAAGAGACAGCAAGTACCACAAACGTGCAGAGAAACGGATTACGCTTCACCCGAACATACTTAAAACAGTGGAGCGAAAGCTAAATAAAACATAGTGATTCCTCGCAACCGTGTGTAACAAAGATACAAGGCATATTCAGCGCTGAAGCTTACCCCAAATACGCAATCTGTAGCACGGTGTAGCCGCAGGGTGTGCCGTACGCGGTAAACGCGTGTGCGAACCAGGAAGTTAATTGTAGGTTACGAGCTGGGGGCATAGAAAGCGGACTGTGGAATCTGTGTTGCACCGTATATTAGAAGGTGAATACAGGTTAAAAAAATGAAGAAAAAAGAACCAAAACAACGTGATAAAGTGAAAACAATATTAGTGTGCAAACAAATGGTACAATGAGCTAAAAAAATTAAGTCAAACAGTAAAAAATGTGAAAAACGAAAGAGATAATGCAATGAAGCAACAGAGTCACATACTTAAAGTGAAAAAAGTAAATGACAGGTGGAAATGGTGTGTTGAAACTGAAAAGATGAGTAAAAACTGATGTACAAGAAAGACTGTCACAGGAAAGCCACAATATGGTGTACGAAAAAGGTAGAACAAATGTAAAATAAAAAAGGTAGAAAGGGGAAGGAAGGTCTAGTGGAAATGTATACCAAAAGATAATTCGAGGTGATAAAAGATAAAATAAAAATAGAATAGAAAGGTAAACAACAGGGAAAGGAGGTAGAGCTGATAAACCAGTAGAAAACCCACCTGTGCATGAAATAATGGAAAACCTTGGTGAAGATGCTAAAAGGTAGAAGTAAATCTTGAACAATAAGTGAAAATAAAAATGTAAAACAAGCGTGCATAAGTTAAACTATGGTTGACCAGGGATCAAAACACAGAGGTCTCTGCAAGTACAGAAAGGCATATCATAAATAACAACTATATTCTAGTCTTTCGTGGAGGCCTTTCGGGTGTATGGAATTTACTTTATGCATCCAAAAGAGTTCTCTTTGTAAAAGAAGTTTCTTATTGTCTTTGCCTGCGACTTTGTTCACGACCTCCAAAATTAGGAAACGTAACTGGATGACTTTGTGAGAAAGGTTGATGAAGTGTGCTGATACGCAAGACTTAATGTTTTTAGTCCGAATGTTACTCCGGTGTTCAGTAAGTCTGGTCTTGATTTTTCTTTCAGTTTTCCCTACGTAGGGTAAGCCGCAAGGGCATTTCAGTAGATATACCACGTTGGTGGTATCACATGTGGCATTTACTTTAAGTTGTATAGGGGTGCCCTGTGTGGATTGATGTAGAACCAAACCTTTCATGATACTGGTGCAATTAGCACAGTTGTGACATGGGGTAGTGCCTTTATAGTCCATTACTGAAACCTGATGCTTCGCTTTCAACAACTGATGAAGATTTTTGCTGCGTTGGTACGCAAAGATAGGTTGTGATTTAAATTTTTTTTTAAAATCAGGTTCTAGTTGGAGTAACTGCCAATGTTTTTGATAGCAGCCTTTATTTGGTTACTTGTGGTGGGAAACTTGGACACAAAGCATGGCTGACTCTCTTTATTTTCTGTATATGGTTTCATGATCAAAAGTTCTGTTCTAGTTTTCTTAGATGCACGTAGTTCAGCTGCTTTAACAATGTTTTCCGGATATCCTCTTTGGTAGAACTTGTTGACTATATTCAAACTGTCAGATTGGAATGCGCCCATGGTAGATGCAATAGGTTTAGCTCTGATGAGTTGTGAGTAGGGTAAATGTCTTTTTAGGCTCATCTGGTGAAAACTGGTGAAATGTAAATAATTGTTACGGTCTGTGGGCTTGGTGTAAATGGATGTAAGCAGCTGGTTATTCTCAATCTGAATGTTGACATCCAAGAATTAAATTTGTGTACGGTTGATAGTGTAGGTGAACTGGATGTGAGAGTCTCTTTGGTTGAGTTGATCGATAGCTGTTGTCAATTGTGATTCTGAACCTTTCCACATCAGAAAGATGTCGTCAATATAACGATAATAGCAAGTAAGATGATTAATCCAATCTTGGTTATGAGTGATGTGGTCTGATTCAAATTGATGCATGTACAAATTAGCATATGAAGGTGCGGGGCAGTTGCCCATAGCTACTCCGGTTAGTTGCATGTAATATTTCTCAAGACAGATGAAGTAACTGTGATGTAAGGTAAACTGTATCAGTTCCAGTTCCTTTTCCCTTATCAGTTAAGTCAAGCTGCTCCTTATTGAACTTTAGGAAACTTCTGAAAACTCAGCTCTTTACCTTAACTGGTTAGTCCGCCCCATGCAATCTCTGCACTCTCTCAGCGCCAGGAAACTTATGGTGTCAGCGCGCTCTATAAATTCCACTTAAGATAAGATAAGATCAGAAACACCTGAAGATCTAAAGACTTGTCTGTGGCTAGTAATGCTGCTTCCATGGCTTGTAATCCTAGATTATGAGGAATGGAAGTATAAAGAGAACACACATCAATGGTGCATAAATAAATTTGTTTGTCAGGGTCAAGAGCGATGTTGTTGAGTTTGTTGAGAAAGTTGGTGGTATCTTGAATGTAGCTAGGCATCTTTCTCACGCTCGATTGTAGGTGTCTATCTATGTACACGCCAATGGATTTGTGTATGGAGTTACGGGTACTGACTATGGGTCGGAACGGGGGTCTTGTGGCATGTTTATGGACCTTGGGTACCATGTATAGGTATGGCACTTGAGGATGATCCTTCATTCTAAAAACGTTTGTCTCTTTCTGTAATGGTTCCTGCCAACACAGCATTGTTGATGATATTTGCCAACACCCGGTGAATTCTGGGGTAGGATCAGATTGAATCTCCATATATATGTTGATGTCACTAAGATGTTAGGTAACGTTCTCAAGATAAAAGCTGGTGTCCAGGATGACTAGAGCTCCGCCCTTATCCGCCTTGCAAATGGTGATGTTTGGATTGTTCGCCAATTGAGAGATGGCGAGACGTTCTTGGCGTGATAAATTAAACCGTTGTTTAGTGGAACCTTGGTAAATAGTGTGAAGGTCCTGTTGTACTAACAGTTCAAAAGTGTCTAATATCTTGTGACTCACCGGAGACTGGAAATTACTCTTGGGATGGAGGTCCAACAATGTACCAATGTTCTCTGATGGAGGTGTTTCACAAACATTTTGGAAGAAGTGCTTGAGGCGTAAGGTTCTCATGAACCTGTAGAAGCAAACAAGGGTGTCTAGCTCATTCGAATGGTAAGTGGGAACAAATGAAATCTCCTTTTCCAGGGCATGACTTTGAGCAGTTGTAATCTGAGTACTTGAGATGTTAATGACTAGGTTCGATGACTCCTGGTGCCTTTCGCCACTGGTTGAGGAACATTTTGTGTGACGGGACCTCCTGGGTCGCCGATGGCGTCTGGGCCTAATCCAAAAAACGGAACCAATGACACAGTGGAGACGGTAGCTGGGTGTTGAGAGGTGGAGGCAGTTTGGTCCTGCGGTACCAGTGCTTGTTGTTGGTGACCTCTAGGGCCAGATCTTCATGATAAATCTTCTGATGAAGAGGTCTCACCTTCAGTTGATCAATTTCCATAAGGACGTTGTTGTCTGCAAGCTACATAAATCTCGGCCCAATTATAAACTTCACCGAGCTTATAGTCCACGGTGTCTCTCATGAATTTCCGTAATTTCCTTTCATTAATTTCCTTTGTGTATTTATCGAGTTGGTTGTTAATGTCCTCTAATGTCTTGGCCAATTCATCCGTTGTAAGTTTACTACTTAATTCTTGTTTAAGTTGAGTAACTTCTCCATCAAGTTCTTCAAGAAGTTTTGAAAGTTCTTCGACTATGAGAAGGATCAAGTCAAGTGAGCACTTATTTAAAATGCCGTACCATTTTTCAGTAAATCGGGGATTATTCTTGCACAGGGTAGATTTAAGTGGAATGCGCCGGCCTCTAGGTATGCAGAGCTTTGTGGTACCTAATTAATGTACTTGCATGCAGCCGCTGGTTGATTTCCCTCTTTGCTGCATATAAGAGTTGTCGAATATTAGATTGCACTGATCCAGTGCTTGATGAAATGCATTCGGGCTCCTGCACGAGCGCATATATCCTGTCCATATCTTCCGTTGAAAATTCAAATGTGTCAGCTTTGTTGACTGTCAGGTTTGCAATGTCTGTGTAAGACATGTTGTAATCTGGGTGCCTGTGGTGGAGTCAGGACATAGAGTAAAAGAAATGGAAAAATCACAGCATTTCTAGTAATCTCAATGTAACACGTGGAGTAATCCAAGTAAACAGGTATTGGGATAATGAGATGATCGGCCCCTGCAATTTAAGTAGCATTTTTAAAAGGGCAGTGATAAATTCATCTTTACCAGTCAAGAGGATTTATCATTACTATTCCAGTGATATGAAACATGACAGATCTACTCCTACTCAATCAGGAATTACAACTTATAAATTGTAAAAATATATTTCCAATGTTATCACTAAGAGAGGGTGGGCCTCACAGTAGTGAAAAACGATTCTTGTGTTTCTCACTGCCAGGACTCTCAAATGAATTAGGAAGAGTAATGGTATTTGTTAGAAAGGCGATCTTGGGGGGGGGGAGGCAGAGGCTGTCTGGCCGACCACCCCGAGGCCCTCCTCTCCTTCTGGAACTGGCCGAGCGCTGTCGAGAGGCCTCCTGGCAAGGTTCCTCCCCTAGGATCGTACAGGCGAGCAATCACACCACTACAGATGGACACCACACAAGGATAGATTCTTAACGTCTTTATCAGCAATCAAGGCAGGTTATCGCAGCAATATATGTACAAATGGATCGAGGGATCCTTAAGGTCTTAGTAACTGTGGGAAGGGGGTAGCGGGACAGTCTTGGTACCAGCCTGGTACAGGGATACCCTACGCTCAGCTCTCAGTCCTCGAGCCGGGGGGTTCCTCAGGGTCGGGCCGTGGCAGCGCCAGCAGGGCTCCGAAGATGGTTCAGCGGGATCGGGCCGCGGCAGTGCCAGCAGGGCTCTCAAGGTGGTTTCAGCGAGGTCGGGCCGCGGCAGCGCCAGCAGGGCTCCAAAGATGGTTACAGGGTTCGAAGTAGGCGAGTTCTTCTCAGGGTCTCTCGACTCCGGGCTACAACTACCGACCCATTCCAGAGCTGCCCCAGATATAGGTCTGGAGTCCTTTGATGTCCGGACCCTCGCACCTGGGGGTCAGAGGGGCCGGGATGAGAGTGTCCAGACACCCAGCAGGAGGGTGGAGCCAGCGCCGAGGGAGGCCGGAGGGCGATCGAAACCAGGCATCCGGGGACGGCTGGAGGGCCATCGAACCTCCCCTCCTCCTTGATCCGTCAAGTGGCCGTTTTACCACCTGGTCGGATCTTGGTGCCTCGATGTCGGTGCTTTGTTGGGGCCGAGGTCGGGCCGAGGCCACGGGGCCCGGACGGGGAAGGACCAAGATGGAGTCGGGCCTTGAGAGGGTGGCCCGGGATAGGGGTCGGACCAGCAGCATGGGGCGAGTAGGGGTCGCCATGTTCTGGTGGGCGAAAGCCGGGGATCGCCATGAGTGGCGGCTCTCGTGAAGGTTGGAGAGGGTACCTTCAGACCGAAGGACAGGGGTCAATGTCGTCCAGGGCCCGCCATGCGGGAGGAGTGGGGCCACGCCACGAGGCTGGTTCCAACACACGTCCCCCCAGCTGAAGGCAGGGAGAGTCACCCATCTTCTTGGGGGTTCTCCTAGCCGAGGCGGAAGAAGCAGGACAGGCCGTCAGCGTTGGCGTGGTCGCTGCCGGGGCGATGCTCCACAGTGAAGTCCATCCCTTGTAGGGAGATGGACCAACGTAGCAACTTCGGGTTCTCCCCTCGCATCTGCATCAACCACCGCAGGGGGCGGTGGTCAGTTTGCACCCGGAAATGGGTGCCGAAGAGATAGGGTCGGAGTTTCTTGAGGGCCCACACCACGGCGAAGGCCTCTCGTTCAATGGTGCTCCAGCGCTGCTCTCGGGCCAGCAGGCGTCGGCTGATGAAGGCCACCGGCTGATCAATTCCTTCGGCGTTGATTTGGGACAGGACTGCCCCGACACCGTGCTCGGAGGCATCTGTTTGGACTACGAATTCCCGACTGTAATCGGGGGCTTGGAGCATGGGGGCGGTACACATCGCTGTCTTTAGGGTCTCAAAGGCGGCCTGACACTCGGGTGTCCAGTGTACCTTCTGTGGCTGCTTCTTGGAAGTGAGTTCAGTGAGGGGGCCCACAATGCTGCCATAATTCTTCACAAAGCGCCGGTAATACCCAGTGAGCCCCAGGAATGCTCGGACCGCTGTCTGGGTGACCGGGGGCTCCCAGGCCAAGATGGCGTCGATCTTGGGTTAGAGGGGGGCCACCTGGCCGCTCCCCACTTGGTGTCCCAGATAGGTCACGGAACCTTAGCCGATTTGGCAATTGCTTGCTTTTATGGTCAATCCGGCCCGGCGGAGGGCCGCCAGGACCTCCCGGAGGTGCTGGAGGTGTTCAGCCCAGTGGAGGCTGTACACCGCGATATCGTCCAGATATGCGGCGCTGAACTCTTCTAGCCCCGCCAGCACCTTATTCACCAGTCTCTGGAACGTTGCGGGGGCATTTTTCATCCCGAAGGGCATCACCCTGAAGTGGTAGTGGCCATCGGGGGTTGAGAAAGCGGAGCGCTCTTGGGCACCTGGTGTGAGTCCGATCTACCAGTAGCCGGAGGTTAGGTCGAAGATGCTCAGGTAGCGGGCCGCCTCCAGGCGGTCGATCAGTTCATCAGCCCGAGGAATGGGGTGGGCGTCGGTCCGGGTGACGGCGTTTAATCCCTGGTAGTCTACACAAAACCTTAGTTCGGGAGAAGCGCCAGGGGCGGCGGCTTTGGGGACCAGGACGACAGGGCTGGCCCACGGACTGTCAGAGGGTTCAACCACCCCCAGAGCCAGCATCTTGGAGACTTCCGATTGAATGCAGGTCCGAACTCGATCGGTAACTCGGTAGGCCCGGTGTCGCACAGGCGGGCTGTCCCCGGTGTCGACATCGTGGACGCACCACGGGGTGACTCCGGGGGTGGGAGAAAACAAGTCTGCAAATTGTCCCAATAGCTTTTGGCAGTCTTGGCGTTGTTCTGGGGTCAGGGCGGAGGAGAGGTTGACTCCCTCCACGGAGCCGTCTTTCTCGGAGGTGTTCATGAGGTCCGGTAGGGGCTCGGAATCGTCTTCGGCCCCGCTGTCTGTAGCCATCAGGAGGCTAAGTTCCGTCCGGACAAAGTGAGGTTTGAGCCTGTTGGCGTGGAGGACCCGGAGGGGGTTCCTGGGGGACTCCATGTCCACTGGGTATGTGACGGGGTTCTTGCGCTCCACCACTTTGAAGGGCCCAGTCCACTTGTCCTGGAGGGCACATGGTTCGACCGGGGACATGACCCAGACCTGTTGGCCCGGTTCGAACTCAATGGAAGAGGCGTTTTGATCCTACCAGCGTTTCATCCCTTCTTGGCTGGCCTCGAGGTTGGTTTTGGCAAGTTCCCGGAACCGCCGAGTCTGGTTTCGGAGGGTCAGGAGCTACCGTTATACGTCGGGGGGAGTATCTTGGGCGGCCACCTCCCAGCCTTCTTTGACCAGGCTTAGGGGACCCCGGACAGGGTGCCCGTACAATAGTTCGAAGGGGCTGAACCCCAGGGACTTCTGAGGGACCTCCCGATAGGCGAAGAGGAGGCAGGGCAGCAACACGTTCCACTGGCGTTGTAAGGGCTCTTCCAGGCCCATGTTCATCCCCTTGAGGGTTCGATTGAAACGTTCCACCAGTCCGTTCCCTTGGGGGTGGTAGGGGGTCGTAAATTTGTACGTGACCCCGCATTGTTGCCACAGGGACTTCATGTAGTGGGAAATGAAGTTCGTACCCCGGTCACTGACGACCTCTCAGGGGAAGCCCACCCGGGAGAAGATCCCCATCAGCACCCGGCCCACCACGGGAGCCGTCACGGTCCGGAGAGGGATGGCTTTGGGATAACGGGTGGCATGGTCCACCAGGACGAGGATAAAACAGTGACCTTGAGATGTTCGGGGCTCCAGGGGTCCCACGATGTCGATCCCCACCCGCTCGAAGGGGGTGTTGACGACTGGGAATGGTTGCAGGGGGACCTTGTGCTTCCCACCGCTCTTCCCGCTGGCTTGGCAGGTGGGGCAAGTCCGGCAGTGATTGCTTACATCCTTCCTCATCTTGGGCCAGTAGAAATGGGTCACCAGGCGGCTGTACGTCTTGTCCTGCCCCAGGTGCCCGGCGAGGGGCACATCGTGTGCCAGATTCAGGAGGAAGTCTCTGAACCGGAGGGGGACCACCAGTACCCGGCGGACCCCCAGCTCGGCAATCTTTTGTTCACTGTAGAGGAGATCGTTGTCCCAATAGACCCAGTGGGACCCCGAGGGGTCTCCGGTGGTTTGAGCGGCGGCTTGCTGTCGGATCCCCTCGAGGGAGGGACACGTTTTCTGTTCTTGACGGAACTGCTCTCGTGTGGGGCCACCTTCTTGGCGCCATTGGGCCAGTTCCGGGAGGTCACTGAGCGGGGCAATTTCTTCACGGTTGGGCCCCAGTGGACCGGGCTCAGGGTCGGAGTCTTCGGAGAAGGCGGGCGGCAGAGGCTCGGGCCACTCTGGTTCTTCGGTTGGGGTGGTGGCTCGGGCGGCCATGGATCGGGTGGTCGCGCAGACCCACTCAGGGAGGCCTAGCATCCCCAGATACTCTCTCCGCTCGACGTCGGCCCAGGGGGAACTTTCCAGGTCGTTCCCGAGGAGGCAGTCTACGGGGGCATCGTCCCAGACGGTCACTTTCAGCATGCCCGACACTCCCCCCCACTCAAAGGGGATTCGGGCCATCTGGCACAGGCTCTCTGAATTGTCCGCGGACCGCACTGGGCACAGTACATTGGGCAGGATTTGGTAAGGGGTCACCAGGTGGCAACGGACGGCCGTCACGCTGGCTCCCGTGTGGCGGAGGGCTTCGGCCTGATGTCCATTAATGGTGACCCACTGGCTGTAATTCTGAGTGTTGGCCGGGATTGGGGCCCGGGGGACCATGTCTCTTTCGCCCAGACATACCAGGGACATGGCGGCGGGCTCCCACTCGGTCTGGTCTTGGTCATAGTCCTCTTCTTCGCCCCTCTCCTCTCCCAGGGAGGCGGCGGCGATCTGGCGGTTTGGCGGGACCGGTGGTGCTGGATCGCTGGTTCATTGGGCAGTTGGGGTCATTGGCATAGTGACCGGGTTGCTGGCATTTGTGGCAGATAACGTTCGAGCGGGGCCCCGGCCGTGCTGGGGGGCCCCTCTTCTGGCCAGGGAGGGCGAAGTGTTGGTTGGGGGAGGCACCGCGGGGGCGTCCCGGTTCCTGTTCTGGCCTCCTCAGCCGCCTCGCGGACGGTGGGGCCCCTGGGGAGCTCGGCCGTGGTCTCCCATTGAGTTCCGGGGAACCCGGGTGCTCTCCCATCGATCGGCTTTGCGAGTTTACGTGGCTCGGTCAGTTTGCTGTCGAGGAGATGCTGCCTGAGTTCAACAAAACAGTTGTTGGAGAGGTGCTCCCATACAATGAGGTTGAACAGCTGCTCGTAGGTGGTGACTTGGCTGCCCTTGATCCACCCCTCTAAGGCTCTACTATAGAAGTTCACATACTCCACCCATGTAGTACCGGGGATTCTCTTACAGTCTCGGAATCGCTGCCGGTACATCTTGGGGGTGAGTCCATAGCGAGTAAGGAGGGCGGCTTTCATGTGTTCGTAAGAGGTCATCTCGGCGTCTGGGAGCTGTAGCAGGGCGTCTCTCCCCTCGTTGACGAACTTTCCCCACAAGCCGGTACCCCAGTCTTTTTGCGGCACCCGGTGCGAGGTCATGGCTACCTCGTAGGCCTTAAACTATTGTTGGATGTCGTCGTTTTTATAGTATTCTCTGACGACATCTTTGGGGATGTGAACCTTTGTGTCCGCAGGAGGAGGTGGGCTCCGGTTCCCGGAGGCGCTGGCCTCCCCGTTTTTGGCCTTGATCTCAGGTTCTTTTAAACCACGCTCGTGCTCAAATGTGAGCTTCTTCTCCTGTAAGTCCCTCAGCCTTCGTTTCTCCTCCAGGTCCCCTTGCAGCCGTAGTTGCTCAAGGGCTATCTTTTTCTCGGCCAGCTGTAGTTCTCCATCCAGACGGAGTCGGGCCAGCTCCAATTCGTGGAGCCGGCCCTTTTCTCGCTCTCGGGCGTCTTCGTGGGAGAGGCCCGTGTTTGCGTTGGTATTTCTTTCCTCTGCTGTGGTCGTGATGGTTTCCAGGTGCCTATCTGGGATCGTGATATCTTCGTTCTGGGGTGGCGTCGCTCCTGTCTCTACCCATGTTTGCAGGGCCTGCTTGAAATCGCCTTGGTGCTTAGTCCAGTGGTAGCGATGCCCAGGTCCTTGCAGAATTGTTTCAATTCTTTGTGGTTATAGTCTTCCAACCGTTCCTTCTGGAACTCTGCGGTCGGTCTGGTTTCCTTGGTAGTCATGGTCGTAGTGTGTTTCTGTCAGTAGTGGGTGAGTCACTCTCTGTACCATTTGCGTCGGCTCGGATCGCACCGCCTGCCACCAATGTTAGAAAGGCGATCTTGGGGGTGGGGGAGGCAGAGGCTGTCTGGCCGACCACCCCGAGACCCTCCTCCGAGCGCTGTCGAGAGGCCTCCTGGCGAGGTTCCTCCCCTAGGATCGTACAGGCGAGCAATCACACCACTACAGATGGACACCACACAAGGATAGATTCTTAACGTCTTTATCAGCAATCAAGGCAGGTTATCGCAGCAATATATGTACAAATGGATCGAGGGATCCTTAAGGTCTTAGTAACTGTGGGAAGGGGGTAGCGGGACAGTCTTGGTACCAGCCTGGTACAGGGATACCCTACGCTCAGCTCTCAATCCTCGAGCCGGGGGGGTTCCTCAGGGTCGGGCCGCGGCAGCGCCAGCAGGGCTCCGAAGATGGTTCAGCGAGATCGGGCCGCGGCAGTGCCATCAGGGCTCTCAAGGTGGTTTCAGCGAGGTCGGGCCGCGGCAGCGCCAGCAGGGCTCCAAAGATGTTTACAGGGTTCGAAGTAGGCGAGTTCTTCTCAGGGTCTCTCGACTCCAGGATACAACTACCGACCCATTCCAGAGCTGCCCCAGATATAGGTCTGGAGTCCTTTGATGTCCGGACCCTTGCACCTGGGGGTCAGAGGGGCCGGGATGAGAGTGTCCAGACACCCAGCAGGAGGGTGGAGCCAGAGCCCAGGGAGGCCGGAGGGCGATCGAAACCAGGCTTCCGGGGACGGATGGAGGGCCATAGAAACTCCCCTCCTCCTTGATCCGTCAAGTGGCCGTTTTACCACCTGGTCGGATCTTGGTGACTCGATGTCGGTGCTTTGTTGGGGCCGCGGCCGAGGTCGGGCCGAGGCCACGGGGCCCGGACGGGGAAGGCCAAAGATGGAGTCGGGCATGAGAGGGTGGCCCGGGATAGGGGTCAGATCAGCAGCGTGGGGCGAGTAGGGGTCGCCATGTTCTGGTGAGGGAGAGCCGGGGATCGCCATGAGTGGCGGCTCTCGTGAAGGTTGGAGGGGGTACCTTCAGACCGAAGGACAGGGGTCGATGTCGTCCAGGGCCCGCCATGCGGGAGGAGTGGGGCCACGCCATGAGGCCGGTTCCAACAGTATTAATGTGGGCAAGCAAGGGTGGGGATGTACTAAAGGGAAAAGATGCGAGGGCACTTAGCTAGACCATGGTTTATGGAGTAAAATGAGAACAAATTATGGGAGTGTTAATCCAGATTTATTTGTGCGGGACATGCTAAAGATTGTTCTGTTGTATTGGTAAGGCCTTAGTTTGCAAGGCTCTGTTGTCAGACCTGTTTTATTAAAGCAGCCTTTTCCACGCTTACGCAGACCTGCTTGAAGTATTCTGTAGAATTTCTGGACAGTGCAATCCATATCTCACTTGACTCCTGAAAACAAAAATATCGAAATTATAGATGTTCCTGCAGTGCTTAATTGGAACAAGGCGACCAGCACTTACTTCTGAACACCAGACCTTATGACAGTACACCATAAAGTGGTGCTGTTTGTCTACTTTTGAGCTTTGCATATTACCAGAGTGTTTAACATTTAAACATACACTAAAGTGAATAATACCTGTCATTCTAACATCGATGGGTAGTCATTTTTCCATAGTCCAAATGGTTAGACTTGTAGGAAGATTGTGCTGACTAGTGTGGTAGTGTTGCAACTGACAAGCCACAGTGGTGGCATGGGCGGTGCAAGAGGCAGTGGTGTCCTGAGAAATGCCTTGGGTCCTGGCTCTTATTTTTATTTTTTACATATGAATCACTGCGTCTGTGCTAGCAGTTCTATCAGAGTAGCAGCTTTCTCCTTTCTTGCCACAAGGTGGTAGCATCGTCATGCAGTCACGGTCCTCTGAAAGGAGCACTGCGAGACTGCTCCAAAGTTAGTAATTGTTCTCATTAAAAATGTATTTTATATGTCGTAGACTCCAGTGCCTCAGATTTAGAAAGCTAGCGGCTTTCAGACCCTTGCTGTCAGAAAAAGACTCCAGAGTTAGGAGAGAGAGGAGTTGTAAAATTCATGCCTCAGGAAGAACCGTTCATCCGGTTTCGTCTGGTGAACTAACTCCAATTTATTGGGGCCGTAAAGAAGATTAAACGGGCAGATTTATCATAGTTTGTGCCACCGCAAAGTGGTACAAATTCTTGAAAAGGTATTTAATTTCCAGCGCAAAACTGTTTTGCATTGGAAAAGTGCATTTTTTTTGTTTTGAGAAAACAACGCTTTATGCTACTTTGCAACAAGGCGACGTTACATTGTGGTACTTGGATATTACAGCGCAAGTGCCCCTTTTATTTTGACGCAAAGCCTATCTATTAAAATTGTTATACCAAGCTGTGCATCAGAAAATAAATCCCTCTTAAGGCAGGCGCAAATTTGGAGAAATATATTCATTTCTCCAAACAGGTCGCAGATTGCGTGCTGCTCTCTACGACACACATCCAATGTGTGAAAGGCATAGGATGTTGCACTGGAAGCGTAAAGTTCTAGTACAAGCCTATGCTAGACATTACGCACATCTTGCTCCAGTTAGGGAAGGTGTGTGCGCGGTGTTAGGCAGCCTGTGTGTGCACCAGGGGAGAGTTGCAGCAGCCCATATTTAGTACATTTTGTAGTATCGCAGAGATACAGTCTAGTTTTCCAGTATGCTTGTCACACACTGAACACCCACCCACCACAGGTGTCATCAGTCAGATGACCCTACCAAATAAAAGGAGCTGAGCGCACATGCTCATGGCCAGTTGATTAACCACATAACCTGTGTCTGCGTCCATCATTATTAGCAATGTGGGCCTAGGGCCCCCACATCATCACATTGGCGACGAGGCGGACGATGTGCCAAGCGTGCCAAGGCTGGAAATCATCGTGGGGGAAAAGGGAGGGAAACTGCCTGTCTTGAGGGCACCCTCCCCCCCCTGGGACCGGCGCCTGCCACCGATAGGCCCGCGGGCGTGTGTTGAGCCCGGGCCTGCATGCAGATGTTTAGGTGACCGGGAGCCCACCCCGCGTTAAGCTGCCCTGCCGAACGAGAGCCCCGGAGCGAGGAGCGGACCGACCGGAGCCTACCCGCGTCGGCCGCAAGACAGTGACCCCACCGCGAGGCGACGGGAGCCCACCCCGCCTCTGAAAAGTCTGCTGTCGACCTGCCCAGCACGACGTGAGGCAGCGCAAGCAGGGCCGGACTGCCAGGATGCCAGCCACTGCCGAAGACTGCACAAAGTGAGTAGCGATCGGGCGGAAGGTGAGCCCGGAGAATAAGGGGAAGTGCAGCAAGCCTAAGCCTAAGGCGAAGGACAGAGTGCAGCAGCTAACCACTCTCCCGCAAGGTAGATGGACTCTGCATAGTGCCCTGAAAAACAAAACCTGGCAGATACCGGGAATAGCGGCAACACCTCCACCACCGCGCAGCGTGTGAAATGTGAGGATGCGGCGGCGGGGTGGAGGAGACCGCGCCAAGTCAGCGGCGTGAGTGCAGGAGAGTAGCCGGGAGTGGTAGTGCCCCGCCTGAGGAAGGACTGAACGCGTGGCTTGTAGGTGCTTGATGTAGTGTCTTGGTGTGTACACGTTCTAGTGTTCCTGTGTAATGTAACACACTATACACCCACCCACCACAGACGTCATGGTGTCACATGACGCTGCCAATAAAAGAGGCTGAGCGCACGTGCTCATGACCTTTCTTACCACTCATTCCTGGTGTCCGTGTCCATCCTTGCTGCGCCTACCATGAGGGCCCAGGGCCCATACTTTCAATCATTACAATGGCGACGAGGTCGGTAGTGCAACCCATGCGTGCCACTACCAAACACTGAGGAAAAGGGGGAGAGAGTTGCCCGCCTGATGGGCATCCCCTGCAGCAAGGCACAGCGATACGAGAAGCCGGTGAGCACATAGGAGCCCTGCAGTGACCGGGAGCCACACAACGAGCCGACCGGAGTCCACCCGCGTCGACTGCCACCAACGAGTGCCACCAAGTAACGGCGGACCGCCCAGAGCCCACATGTGAAAACCGCGAGGCTGGAAAACCCCACAGGAAAAGGGCACGGGCCGGGCGGAGCCCACCCGCCGCGACCGCGACGGAGCATCTGGCCTGCCGGCCGAAGGTGAGCCCCAGGGGTGAAGTGCCCGCCATGAACTGTGCCAGGAAATAAGCAGCGCCAGCGGAGCCTACCCGCGGCCTGCCCGAGTCACCCCTTGCCCCCGCCGCGTGTGTAACGGAAGCGGCGGGGCCCAGAGTAAGCCACGGCGTGAAGGGAAGGCGGCCGGACCCGAAAGCTAATAAAATCAACGAGGGGGAGGGAGCGGAGTAGCTAACCGCCTCCCGACCCCCCTCGCGACGTGGTCCGGGCCAGCGGAGCCCACCCGCGACCTGTTGGCGGCACCTCCACCGAAGGAAGACTCAGCAGCGCCAGCGGAGCCCACCCGCGACCTGCCGGCACCCCCAGCGAAGAAGAGACTCAGCAGCGCCAGCGGAGCCCACCCGCGGCCCGCCGGTAGCGCCCAGTGAAGGACAGTGTCTGCAGAGCCAGCGGAGCCCACCCGCGGCCTGAGAGAAGCAAGGCAGGTCTCCGCCGCGCAGCGTGTGCGTGTAGAAGCTGCAGCGGCGGGAGACCGGCGAAAGTGGGGCCAGCGGACCAAGTACTTTCAAACACAGAGCCGGCGGGGCCCAACCGCGGCCTGCCTTGCGCGTCCCCCGCCAGGGAGGAGTGACCGGAGTGACGTGCTCCCCCGCTGAGTGAAGCAACTTCTCCCCCGCCCGCGAGAGTGCTGCCGAGGCGGCTGCGGACGGGGAGAGAGAGAGCGAGGGAGAAGCAATCGTCTGCAGGCGGCCCACGCCGCCAAGACCAGAAGCCCCCCCCTCGTGTGCTCCGTGTGAGGAGCAGGGGAGAAGGAGCGTCTGCAAGCTGCCGGCGCCGCCGTCATCAGAAGAGCCCCCTCTTTGTGTGCTCCGTGAGGGGCAGTGTACCGACAAAGCGGTCAACACCGCCAAAAGTTCAGGCAAGCCCCACCGGGACACTAAAACAAGAGGAACCACCGGTGCACCCACAAAGACAGCCAAATTAGCCCCCAGCATCAAAGCCTGCACAATACAAAAAGGGAAATTAACTGTGCTTCTGCAATGCCTGCCTGACTTCAGCACATTTATAATTCGGTACAATTCTTGAACACCTAAAGCAGAGAAAAGCGACTCACCTATTAACAGCAGCAGCTCCAACCCCCCTGGGCACTGAAGCAATAGAGTGCACACCAGGGAAAGACAAGACAGGCTGCTCACAAATCCAGAAACACTGCCACCCTGTGGCCAAAAGCAATAGTGCACTAGCATCCACCAGCACTGAAACAAGCATTGTTCAACGCAAAAGAAGTTACCACCATCTAGAGGCAACAAACGGAGTAGCGCCCCAAGGGAAAGCATCTTAACGCCGAATCCAGAAAGCGCGCTCTGCGCAGAAGACGCTCACACGCACCAGCAAGGAGTCGGCGGCTGCCACTGCTGAAGCGACGTAGGAAGAGGCACGAAGGTCTCACGTAACATCAACACCTCACCAAGCATCCAAGCAAGGACAAAACGTAGGGAGAAAACGACTGCCAAGCACTGGAGGAACGATCAGGGAATAAGACTGCCGAGATCAGAAGACGGAGAGGGCAGTGACTCCTAGTGGCCACAGGAGATCACCGCAGCATCAACTACTCCCGCCAACGGTTCGAAGCAGCAAACTTCTGACGCCAGCCAAAGCAGCAAGTACCCGACGGTCCAAAGCAGCAAAGTACTGGACGTCAGCCAAAGCAACAAGAAAACGACGCCAGCCAAAGCTGCAAATACCGACGACACGCAACAAGTGTCCGGGAAGCCTTGAAAAGTACGGGCGCAGACAACGCGCCACGTGGCAAGGCACTGCCCCCACGAGATGGAAGAAGGGCACAGGTAACGCCACAGTGCAGAACAGTTACCGAAGAAGACCACTAAGCGTGGCACCCCCAGAAGCCGATCCACAGAAAGATCGCGTACCAAGTATGACCCGCGACGGGTTCCCTAAACTACACCAGAAAGTCCGACAGGACGACCGAAGAAACCTGCCAAAACATCAGCAGGAGCAGACCGCCAAATGGTCCAGGACGTTCGACCTAGTCAAGGTCTCGAAACACCATCCCACGAACGTCACCTACAAGAATCTAGAGAAGAGGGTTTGCGACACCAACTCAGGAAGCTGAGGAAGAAGGAGGAAGTGTTCCGTTCGGGGACAAACCAGGATCACACATTCAGCGGGCGCGCCCTGCATGGAGGAGCCAGGTCAGGAGAGAAGATGCAAGATCGGACCTAGTGATGTCGCGAAACAGGAAGGAAGAAGAGGAGAGATCCGAGTGGCACGCTTGCCACCGTGAAAAGAAAGGAAGAAGATGTGTGGCACGTCTGCCACTGTGAAAAGAAAGGAAGAAGAGGAGAGAGCTGCGTGGCACGTCTGCCACTGCGAAAAGAAAGGAAGAAGAGGAGAGAGCTGTGTGGCACGTCTGCCACTGCGAAAAGAAAGGAAGAAGAGGAGAGAGCTGTGTGGCACGTCTGCCACCGTGAAAAGAAAGGAAGAAGATGTGTGGCATGTCTGCCACTGTGAAAAGAAAGGATGAAAAGGAGAGACAGGTGGCAACCCTGCCACTGTTAGAGCGTAAGGAAGAATATCCACGTGGCCGTTGCCACAGTTAAAGAATGGAAGGAAGTTATTCCATGTGGCCGTTGCCACAGTTGAAGAGCAGAAGAGAAGTACATCCACGTGGCTGTTGCCACAGTTAAGGATGAAGAAGATGTCAGTGCAAAATAGGTCCCCACTGTTAGTCCGAGGCCGAACTGGTACGTAACCATCCATGTCACGGCGAGCTGCAAGAACTCCAACCGCACCCGTTACCACGGAAGCCAACAACACAAGGACTGTGAGGTAAAAGGGGCTACCCAGTCGTTTACAGACTGTTTCCATCTAGCCCCACCAACCTGTGCTAAAGCGGACAAAAGTTCCCCGAAACAGACTGAACTCCATCTGCCCATTCCCAAGCTGCGGTGGATAGAAAAGCTTGGTGGAACTGAACACTTCACTGCATCCTGAGATAAGTTAATTCCCCAAATGTGAATTATCAAGTTGAGTTTTTTCATTGATTAAAAAAGGGGAGTGATGTAGTGTCTTGGTGTGTACACGTTCTAGTGTTCCTGTGTAATGTAACACACTATACACCCACCCACCACAGACGTCATGGTGTCACATGACGCTGCCAATAAAAGAGGCTGAGCGCACGTGCTCATGACCTTTCTTACCACTCATTCCTGGTGTCCGTCCTTGCTGCGCCTACCATGAGGGCCCAGGGCCCATACTTTCAATCATTACACTTGTGAGTAGGCCACACACAGCCTGGAAGGCGAGAGGATCTGTGGCCCGGGCCGTGTGCACAACACAATGTGAATGCGTGAGGTTTAGTGCAGAGTAGAGACCAGAACTGAGGAAGAGTAGGGAGTGGTGAGAAGTGACCCTCTCCAATGCCACCCAAGGTACGTGTGGTGGCGAAGCCCCAAGACAGCACAGAAACGCTTACCGGGGAAAAGGAGGTCGTCACTGGCAGCCTGCAAGCATCCCGGGCGGAGGCAGTGAGAAGAAATACCCCACCCCCTCCATATGGTGCGTGAAAGACCGCCAGATCCCCGGAACTAGGCCCGCAGCAAGGGTGAAGCTCCCAGGAACCTCCTGAGGCTCAGCCGGGAGTAGAATTGCTCGCATTTCTGTTTTTTAAAGCACTGAACTTGTCATTTTTAAACCTCACTTACTTGCTCTTGGCACCAGACACTCTTGGGCAGGGCTCTTAGTTCACAGCGGATTAAGCGCTGGAAAGGGAAACCTCAAGCCGCCATTCTCCTCGCTAAGGCACGGGACACGCCCACTTACGAGGCCACGCCCCCCGCGACAGGTATAAAGCGCGCTGATCACTAGCGACGCTTGATTAAACTGTGGAACCTCCTGAGGCTCAGCCGGGAGTAGAATTGCTCGCATTTCTGTTTTTTAAAGCACTGAACTTGTCATTTTTAAACCTCACTTACTTGCTCTTGGCACCAGACACTCTTGGGCAGGGCTCTTAGTTCACAGCGGATTAAGCGCTGGAAAGGGAAACCTCAAGCCGCCATTCTCCTCGCTAAGGCACGGGACACGCCCACTTACGAGGCCACGCCCCCCGCGACAGGTATAAAGCGCGCTGATCACTAGCGACGCTTGATTAAACTGTGGAACCTCCTGAGGCTCAGCCGGGAGTAGAATTGCTCGCATTTCTGTTTTTTAAAGCACTGAACTTGTCATTTTTAAACCTCACTTACTTGCTCTTGGCACCAGACACTCTTGGGCAGGGCTCTTAGTTCACAGCGGATTAAGCGCTGGAAAGGGAAACCTCAAGCCGCCATTCTCCTCGCTAAGGCACGGGACACGCCCACTTACGAGGCCACGCCCCCCGCGACAGGTATAAAGCGCGCTGATCACTAGCGACGCTTGATTAAACTGTGGAACCTCCTGAGGCTCAGCCGGGAGTAGAATTGCTCGCATTTCTGTTTTTTAAAGCACTGAACTTGTCATTTTTAAACCTCACTTACTTGCTCTTGGCACCAGACACTCTTGGGCAGGGCTCTTAGTTCACAGCGGATTAAGCGCTGGAAAGGGAAACCTCAAGCCGCCATTCTCCTCGCTAAGGCACGGGACACGCCCACTTACGAGGCCACGCCCCCGCGACAGGTATAAAGCGCGCTGATCACTAGCGACGCTTGATTAAACTGTGGAACCTCCTGAGGCTCAGCCGGGAGTAGAATTGCTCGCATTTCTGTTTTTTAAAGCACTGAACTTGTCATTTTTAAACCTCACTTACTTGCTCTTGGCACCAGACACTCTTGGGCAGGGCTCTTAGTTCACAGCGGATTAAGCGCTGGAAAGGGAAACCTCAAGCCGCCATTCTCCTCGCTAAGGCACGGGACACGCCCACTTACGAGGCCACGCCCCCCGCGACAGGTATAAAGCGCGCTGATCACTAGCGACGCTTGATTAAACTGTGGAACCTCCTGAGGCTCAGCCGGGAGTAGAATTGCTTGCATTTCTGTTTTTTAAAGCACTGCACTTGTCATTTTTAAACCTCACTTACTTGCTCTTGGCACCAGACACTCTTGGGCAGGGCTCTTAGTTCACAGCGGATTAAGCGCTGGAAAGGGAAACCTCAAGCCGCCATTCTCCTCGCTAAGGCACGGGACACGCCCACTTACGAGGCCACACCCCCCCCTCCGCCTCCCCCGCCTCTAATCCCCTCCATAAGCATGTGTAATCACCGGAGGCGCAGCGGACGAGCGCAGCGGGCGCGACGATTGCGCGCCGAAGGCGCGCATAAGGCAAGCTCGTCTGCGCTCGTCCGCGCCGAGACCGGGCCAAGGGCCACCCCCCCTGATCCTTCATCCCCTTATCCCGCAATCAGCTCTGGGCCAATAACTTACACTCCGGATCAACTCCTTAGCATCAAACAAACAACCAGGTACTCTCACTCATTACCAAACTTCAACTATAACGATCCTAGGTTCGGACCACTCAAGTGTCCCACTTGCACTGAGATGCCACCTATCTCTTCCCCTACACCTCCCCCTTTAGTAACAGCAGCTCTTATCAATGCAAGATCCTTACCAAAACATAAATTCGAAATCGCCGAGTTCATAGACTCACAACAGATAGATATTCTATTCATCACCGAGACTTGGGGAGATGAGGCCTCTGGCCCCGACTTCAGAGACGCCACACCAAACGACTACTGTGTGTGTAAATTAGACAGACCTATAAGGAAGGGTGGAGGAGTCGCGATCATGTACAAAAATCACTTCAAAATATCCATTACAGATACAACCTATCCTGAATGCGAGGCTCTCCTCTTCTCAATAGGCCTATCCAGTAAAGCAACATTTAAAGGGATGTTGATCTACCGCCCTCCAGGATCCAGAGCTAAATTTCTAGCACGTCTGGATCACATAATCGAGACATCTATTGGATCACCACAGTTCACCATCCTAGGTGATTTTAATTTTCACCTCGAAGTTTCAGAAGACCCTGACACTAAAATG
The DNA here is from genome assembly GCF_964263255.1 of Lissotriton vulgaris. Lineage (NCBI taxonomy): Eukaryota > Metazoa > Chordata > Amphibia > Caudata > Salamandridae > Lissotriton > Lissotriton vulgaris. Next base: position 393,726,995 of record NC_141699.1, on the reverse strand, counting down.
TTACTTGGAGACTTAGAGACTGTTGGTCTCACACAAATTGTTAAAAAACCCACGCACAAAGCAGGCCATACGTTGGATGGATTATTCACCAACAATCCCGAAATCTCCATCACAGAGGTCATTCCTCTAATCTGGACTGATCATTCTGCTATATGCTTCTCTATCCCTACTGAATCCACGCCCCCTCGTCTGTCTCCTCCCCACTCCAATACATTCAGAGACTGGAAGAACCTAAATCTTGAACGTCTCACTCAGTTGATTCAGGACAGCCCATTACTTAATGAGCACGACCCCATAGCAGCGTCAGATACTTATACGGAGACTTTGATCAAAGCCTGCAACAAATTAGCACCTCCCAAAACTTCCCACCGGACTAGAAAACACCCATCAGCCCCCTGGTTCTCTGAGCCGCTCAGACTTCAGCGCCAGTACTGCAGAAACCTTGAACGGCAGTGGCGCCGTAACTTTAACATAGCTGACAAGATTAGCTACAAAAGCGCTCTCACTAACTATAAAAAACTCATAAAAATAGAAAAAACCACTTACTACACTAGCCAAATTAATGAGGCGAAAAACTCCTCAGGGAAACTATTCCAAGTAGTAACCTACCTGTCCAATCCATCTGCTCCTCAGTCAGAAGGGTCTCAAGCCCTTTATGATGCATTAGCCAATTTTTTCGAGGACAAGGTTAGAGCCATTTTTAACACATTTACACCTGAGGTAGCGACCATTCCCTCTCACTCCACAGCTCACACCGACCCCTCATTCGCAGGTTTTGAACCTACCTCCCGTGAACTTATTCAACCACTGATCGCTCGAACCAAATCTGGTTCACCTTTGGATCCTTGCCCTCCAAATATCCTCAACCTCATCTCGGAGGTTATTGCCCCTCCCCTAACCACCATCTGCAATGCAATGTTTGAATCCGGTGTATACCCCCCGCAATGGAAAAAAGCTATAATCAAACCGCTGCTGAAAAAACCTAGTTTAGACCCTCTCCTTCCTGCTAGTTACAGGCCCATTGCCTGTCTCCCATTCCCTGCAAAGATCTTTGAAAAGATCATGAATATCCAGTTGTCAAACTACATCCATTACAATAATCTACTGGACGACACCCAATTTGGGTTTCGACAGGGCCACGGAACAGAGACGGCACTGCTGAAAGCAGCAGATGAGATTAGGTCTACGATGGATAATGGAGGAGCCGCAGTTCTAGTACTCCTGGACCTATCTGCGGCTTTCGACACGGTCGACCACGCCACCTTGATCGACCGTGTCGAAGCCATAGGAATCACAGGCAAAGCAAAAAACCTCCTGGCCTCATTCCTGTCAAACCGTCCACAAACTGTGAAACTGGGCAATTTCACATCCCAGACCTTCTCCTTGCCATGTGGAGTACCACAGGGATCCTCGCTAAGTCCGACACTGTTTAATATCTACGTGTCGGACCTGGCGAGGGTCATAAAATCCTGTGGAATCTCCCTCACTACCTACGCTGACGACACCCAATTGGTGCTGTCGATATACAATGACGGAATCTCAGTAGCAGCCAATTTCCAAAGGGGAATGAAGGCAATAAGCTCCTGGATGTCATCTAACTGTCTTAAACTCAACTCTGATAAGACAGAAGTGATGACATTCGGGAGGCTTCAACCCACCTGGTCCCCTCAATGGTGGCCTCACCAAATGGGACAACCGCCAGAACCGGTGACGAAGGTACGCAACTTGGGCGTTATCTTCGATAACAAATTGACATTCCAGCAACATGTCAATGCTGTGGTTTCCTCTTCCTTCCACGTACTAAAAAGGATAAAAAAACTAATCCCATACCTTCCGTCACATGCAGGTAAAACCTTGGTCAGTACATTAGTATTCTCCAAAACTGATTACTGCAATGCACTGCTACTCAACACTCAACAAAAGGTTCTTAATAAACTCCAAACTGTCCAGAACGCTGCCGCCAGAACACTTCTATCCATCCCTAGATTTGCATCGGTCTCCCCCTACATTCGACAATTACATTGGCTACCGGTGAGGAGCCGCATCAAGTTTAAGGCTTTATGCATTGCATATAAGGCCATTCACGGCCAAGGACCCCTATTCTTAAGAAGAGCCTTCCGTCCGCTTGAACATACTAGAACTTTGCGGTCATCCTCAGCGCACCTACTCATGGTCCCCCGTACAAGAAGGGCCAACTGGGGCGACAAACGCTTTGCTGTGGCCACGGCCATACTGTGGAATGCACTTCCTCTAAACATCAAGTGCGCTCCGACCCTTCTTAACTTTAGAAAACAACTAAAGACATGGTTGTTCCCTGCCTAATTCCACCCCCCTTCCGGAGAGTTCTGCAACTACAGCGCCGAGACACCCCAGGGTATTTGCGCGCTCTAAAAATCGCCAGAAATAAATAAATAAATAAATAAGGGCCGATCGGAGCGCTGCCGGGAAATGGAATGAGCAGCAGCGCCACCTGGTGGCCGTTTAACGACACCGCACTTGAGGATTAAAGTAATTGACAGCATGTGCAGAAAAGTAGGATAGACAGGCAGCCACAGGACATTGTGGTGCTAGAGCAAGAAGAGAGTAGATTCCAGAGATAAGGAAAAGACACAGCACGTAAGGACGAAGAGGCATTGAGTAGGACAGTGCCAGGAATCCAGTAACGCCGCTCTGAAACAGTGGCTACACTTAGTAAAGCAGATGAAAAATTTGCAAGTGCAGTAGTTAAGGGGGCAGACCCCCCCACATGTGTCCCCCGCAAAGTTTACAGAAGGCAAGCTGCCAAGGGATGAACGAAGGAAATACCAGCAGCATCAAACGACCGGCAATTGGTGCAATAAAAGTGGCAGTACAACAGAAAAGACAACACTGGACAGTGAGGGCTGCCAAGTGCATAAAGTGATTGCACAGTAACGCTGCCATGCTAGAGTGGTGTCAAGCCACGACACTGCGAAGGAGAAAGCGACGAAACGCAAGGAAGCACCAGAGCGTGAGACGGCAGCACAGGGACAACTGTGGCTCGCCGAAGTGCAGGAGGACGGCAAACTGGAACTGCCAGGTACAGAAGAGAACGAGCAGCAAGTGCGCCCAAAGAAGCAAACGAAGAGCGCAGCCATCCACGCGCAAAAGGGAGTCACCAGGAGAAGGTTGATGGAGCGATGGCGCAACCCTCCAGAAGCACCTAAGTCACGCCGGGAGAAAGTACAGCGATGCCTGGTGGCCACAGGCCATCACTGCAGCAGCATGAAGATTCACAAGGAGTAAGAAGCCGACCACCCCGCTGGTCGCCCGGAGGAAGAAGCCGACCACCCCGCTGGTCGCATGGAAGAAGAAGCCGACCACCCCGGTGGCCGCATGGAGGAAGAAGCCGACCACCCCGCTGGTCGAAAGGAGGATGAAGCCGACCTGCCAGTTTGGTCGCAAGGATGATGCTGACCCGCAAGACGTCAGCGAGTGAAGTGATCTACCAAAGATATCCGACTAGAAGAACCGAGAAGACATCTATGAAGAGAATGCCCGGAGAGACATCCACGAAGAGGACCAGGAACAAGACTAAAGCGAAGTCTAACGTAATCAACTTGAAGTAAGAAGTAATCAGGTGAAAGAAGGACGCGACGACAGGTCCAGTCACAGAGCGAGGTAACGACAGCATCCCAGTGCCAGGACAAGACCAGAGGGAAACGAGCAGAGGGCCCGCTGCTCGGAGAAGCCTGGTAAGGCGATGAAGGAAGCAAGAAGACCGGACCGCGTCGCAAAAGGGAAGGAGAGAAACGATGGAGAGTGAGTGGCACGACGCCACGAAGAAAAAGAGAAGAGTAAGGGAGGATGACCCATCCTGAGTGTCACAGCACCAGGACAAAGGAAGAAGAGAGGAAAGGAGAAGAGCAAAGAGGTGCGCATGACAGTCCAACACAACACACACCAGAAGGAGAACCCCCGAAGAGGAAAGGAAGAGAGCACAGAAGGGTGCGTGACAGAACACCACAACACACACCAGAGGGGGAACACCCGATGGGGGAAAGAGAAGAGATGCATGACCATCTAAGCACAGTTCCTGGAAACCATCAGCACCACTGGGAGTACACATCTACGTGCAACCCGAAGATCACCCGGGAACGTCAGAGGAGAGCAGGCCGGTCCGTTGGTAACAACCCCCTCTGGGATGGAATGGACACAGGACCGTGGATATCCAAGGGGCAGAGACCTTAGGGACACCGGTGGCAGCGGATCCCACAACGAGAGATGGACCGTTGAAGCTTCCTCTGGAGATCCAGGGGGAACAAAGGGTAGCACGCGACGGAACGAGTGCCAACAACACCCTTTTCAGGTGGAGCTTTGGACATGGAGAAGGGTCCCGTAGCGACTCCTGCAACGCGCTTGGAGCGACAAGGCGGCTGCCCACCGGTCCAGTGGAAGCCTGGCGACAAAGGGCCTCCGGGTCGTCCAGTGAGAGGGGACACCCACAAGAGAGGGGTATCATTGAGAGTGATACCCTGCTACTGCAGATCCTGTTGGAGACAACCACCAGTTCGAGAAGACACCTCAACCAGGAGCATACAGAGGACAGCATAACACCAATGATCCACCATCATTCCATCTGCGCCTCTTCACCAACTGCAGTGTTGGAAGAAAGAAACTGGAAAGCATACTTCCACAGCACCAGTGTACAAAGGAGCACGTCCATAGTGCACCAGAACATTGTGCCAAGGAGAACTAATGGTCCAGGCTGCAAGGGCACCCTCGCTGGCAGATGACCAGCAGTGAAGAGACTATGTGGAAGTCGTCCACAGCGAGTTATGTTTGTTTTGCAAATTTTGTGTTTTTCTCCCGCAGGTTTGGAATTCATTTTGTTTGGACCTTCATTAAAGTTTGGTAGGGATGTAGTATCGCAGAGATACAGTCTAGTGTTCCAGTATGCTTGCCACACACTGAACACCCACCCACCACAGGCGTCATCAGTCAGATGACCCTGCCAAATAAAAGGGGCTGAGCGCACGTGCTCATGGCCAGTTGACTAACCACATAACCTGTGTCTGCGTCCATCATTATTAGCGATGTGGGCCTAGGGCCCCCACATCATCACACATTTGACTCTGAATTACTTTCACCTTTTTGTGCAACGTAGTGACTTTAGTTGCTGTGCTACAATGGGCTCAAAGTTTGTAAACCCCCCCCCCGAGTTTACTCACACCAGGTTCACGCCCTGGGGGGTGGTTTTATGATAAAGCAGCTTTAGGAAGCTGTAATGCACTTCTAACGCTATCCCTCTGAGTTTAGAGTGGATCTTTAAAGAGAAGTCTATTCTCACTAAGCTGGGTGGGGTATACGGGGCAGAGGTTAGAGACCGTTAAGAGGCACGACTAAGCAGCAGAGCATTTAATTACATTTCCTAATTTTCTAGGTGTGCATGCTAATTTGTGTTGCCTATTCATGCAGTTCCTGATTTCTGAAAGGTTGCTTCGGTGCTTGCAATTCAGCGCTGCATAAGCAGGCCTTTAAAATGACCACTCAATTCACGCTTGCATTGCCAGAGGCACGCAGTAAGCTTTGGTTGAAAAGGACCATACTGTTGTTCTCCTGCATCTGCATGTGCAACAGGATCAATTTCATGTTCTCTTTTAATTTCCTCTCATTTGCCCAGCATCCAACATAAACCTGCCGGACAACAATGCCCCACCCTAGCACAGAGGCTCCTGCACATAGCATCCCATGTCTCTCTAACAGCTCTTCCCTATGCAGAATCTCCCCTTACTAAATGGCACCAATCCAAGCCTGGTGGCGCATCCACACCTCATCTTTCTTTGCACTCTGCTGGTTATTGTCAGGCAAAACAATTGAACTCCAAGCCCCAGTATGTAAAGCGAAATGTAAGTAAAGTTCAACTACTCACTTCTGACATGGGTTGATCTGCATAGTCAGAAATTCGTGTGGCACCTCCCCTGATCCTGCAGCCAAAGGCTCTCCTACTCTGCAAAATTTCGAATGCGAGGCATGAGTAACTTGTCTGAAACATGTTTTTCTTCTTTCATTATTATTTATATGGTCCTGTATTTTATTTGGATAGAACAGAAGTCCAAATGCTAGAATGCAAAGGGAAATCTAGAACAGGCGTTGTCATTCTCGGGGATTACCTATGCAGTGAAAATAATTTAGAGGGTCCTCACTGTCCTGGTCCTACTCCCCCACTACCCTGCCCCATTTACCTTACTACATTGTCCAATGCCACTAAACGATCTAATGATGCAGAGTTCGCGCTACATAAAATCCATTCGTGCTATATAAAATCTGCAATAAAAGATGTAAAACTCAAGGCGTGGCCAGGTGCCGAAGATGGCGGACGCGTCCTGCTAACGCTCCGCACTTCATCCCCCGATTATCCTGGGCATCTTACAGTATCGGGGCTCTGTCCGGGCCTGGGCTTACCTGCCATGCCTGCTTGAGAGTGCGCCGCCCAAGTAGTGTTCTCCGAGCCCTGAAATTGCCTCTCGACGGCCCTGGGAGCTGTGGCCTGCTCTGCTGCAGAGGCCTGGGCCTGGTTGCGCGGCCACGCGGCTGACCCGCGCCAGAAGGTTCCACTGCCTCTGAGTGAGGGGTGCTCCTGCAACTCTCCCGTGACTGCCTGGTGCTGCCGCCTTCTTCCCCGGGAGTGCCGCGGGAGGCGCCCTGCAGTTTCCTCTGGCCGGAGGTAATGACTCGGGAGCTGGCTTTGTGGGGGGCCCAGATCTGGCGGCGTGCGCTGCCACTGCAGATGTTACTGGCGCGATGCTATAGCTGGCCGGTGGGACCTTCCCAGCCACGGTAGGCCTCCGAGGGGCGAAAAGAGGTTCTTTCAGGTGGAGGTAGGGGGCCACGGGGGTCGGTCGGGCTGCTGGTTTGTGTAGTTGATGCCATCCTTTACGCCGGGCGGTGCGCTCTCCACAGCAGAGTGTCTGCGTGAGTTTTGCCGGCCGCTGGCCTTACTGAGGGAAGTTGCGGGGGCCATTCAGTCCTAGGGCACTTCGTTACCCTGGAATCATGGGCCTCTCGCTGCCGCAGGTTGGTTCGGCCATTGTGCTGCCCGCGGAGCCCCTCTCTGATGTGCTAGGCTCTGTGGCGCGCCAGATCTGGCCTTTGAGGGGTGTATTTGAGGGTGCACAAGGGAGTAGTGGAGTCCAGCGCTGGTCATACCTGTGGGTGCCCTACCCTCCTGCCTTTCCGCCTGCCACGTGGCGGCGGTGGCGGTCTGCTGCCTACTGCCAACGGAAGGTCCCCTCTGAGACTGGAGACATTTTACCTACCACTGTTTGCTAGCTATCGGCCGGGGGTCGCCCGGCGAACACAGACACATACACTCCTCACGGGGCTGCTCCTCTGCTGGGCCTACTGTGGAGGGAGCTTTGTTTTCTGGACGGCTCCTGTGGTCACTGACCGTGCGGAGGGGTACATTGTAGGTGGGTGGGAGACCACATTCTGGAGAGATCTACTCTTGGTCCCTGGTGAGGCTTCTGACTTGAGGGCATCGCGGAAACCTAGCGGCCCAGCTTCCTTTCCTATGAAGAGTGCGCAGCAGATTGTCATGGGCCACCTACACATCAACCCCTCTCATGATGTGCCTCCTGGGGGCAAAGCTGGGTCATCACTCGCAGCCTCCGGATCGACGACTGCGATTAATCCGCCTGATATCGCCACCAAACTGGACTCTGTATTGGCAGCAGTGGAACGCATCAGCAGTGCCCTGGATCTGACCCGCACATCCTTGGAAGGACGCATGAACAATTTCATCTCGGATTTCCCACTCCTTCGAGCCGACCCACACAAACTTTCAGACCGACTTCGCGAAGCGGAAACCACGCTAGCAGATCTCCGACCCCGGTCTCAAAATTGCTTGTCTGCACTCCAAGACCTATTGGACCGAGTTTGCACTCTGGAGGACAAGGTGGATGATGCGGAGGGTTGCTCATGTCGCAATAATGTGCGCGTAGTTAATCTTCCCGAGGCCTCGGAGGGGCAGGACCCATAGGCCTTCACAGAGACCTGGATGAAGGAGCTCATGCCTCCCGGATCACTCTCTCCACAATTCGTGGTTGAGCGTGCCCACCGCATACCTGCTCGCAGGCCCCCTCCTGGGGCGCACCCTCGCCCCTTCCTATTCCGAGTCATGAACTTTAGGGACAGAGACGCTATACTGCGAGAGCTTGGCAAACACCCCGGCCCTAAGAGGCAAAACATCTCAGTCTCTCTCTTTCCTGATTACACGGCTCAGGTGCAAAGGAGACGAGCCACCTTCACTGCCGTCAAAAAGCAGCTTCGCGACCTGGGTCTTCCTTGCTCTTCCAAGCCCATCTGCGCGTTGTCAGGGATGGCTCTACAAAGTACTTCGACTCTCCTGCTGAAGCCTGGGATTGGCTTGAGGAGCAGGGCATGGCATCAGCACCTAAATCATCGGATGAGTTTCGACCTCGTGAACGTCCTCGCGGAGGTCAGCGCAGAGGGGGCAAGGCCAAGACCATGGGACATGTAGTGACCTCTCCAACCAAGTCCCAACCAAATCAGACTGGAGCATCAAGAAGCCCTGCGAGCGATGTCGGCCCTCCAGCCCACAAGATCTCTGCCTAAGGTCTGCTCTGCTACCTCTCCACCCAGGTCAGGCGCTCCGGGTTCCACACCGGAATGGTCCATACATACTTCTTTTACCCCGCTCCAGGGCGTCACCCCACAGACTGCGAATGGCATTATTTGACATTTGATATACATTCCGATCAGATTGCCGCAGGACTCCAAGACACATTTGTTCGTTGCTTGCATTTTGTATGATGCAGCTTTTCCCACCCCCCTCCTTTTCCACATGTTTTTTGGGGGTATTTGAAGGGGACAGATTATGCATTGTTTGCTTCTTTCTACAGGCTCCCTACTCTCCCCGAAGTCCTGCCCCTAAATTGAATTGTGACTTCTAGGCTTGTTAACACACCATAGTATTTCTACGATGCCCCGTATCCTGCTCCACTGAGGTAACTTGAAGGGGATGGTCCTTACACTGATTTCTCTCGTTCGTTGGTCGCACTCTCCTTCTCCCCCCCCAAAGTCAATCAACAACGACAGTTCCATAGCCATGACTTGGCATAATTGTTTGGGCAGTTCCTCCTGTTGCGGTGCCGCTCGTTTACTGTTGCAAGGATAGAGTACACTTTTCAGGCGGAAGCCGGGAGTTAGACATAGAACTGTGTTATTTTAATGCACTTGTGAATTGACAAATTGCAACTTTTAAAAATCGCCGTTTTTTATAAACTTTCACTCGAATTTTCCTGGGCACTAGAAACGTTTCCCCTGACACTACCTACCTAAGGATCCATTCCCTTTGGGATTCCTGCCGTCCTTTCTTGGCCTGTGGTAAATATTTGATTTACCGTCCTAATTTCTATGCAGGTAAGTACTTAATCAATAATAACTCAATCGGAAAGAAAGAGGCAGAGTCCGTGGTGTTAGAGTTCTTAGGGGTTTTATTCCTTAAAAAGGAATGGTCATGGTACCAGATCGGATATCTTGTTCCTGCCACCACTGGGGTGCAGGAAGGGATAGAGCAATATTTTATTGACAATACATAGCTTATATACTTAAATCACATTATAGAAACCAATACGGTAGGCGTAACAGCTGAGAGAAACAAGATAAAAACACACGTGGTAGTGATACGTAATTAGAAGGCGTGAACTAGGCGTGAACATAGAGACGTGTGCTAGAAACGTCACAGGTAGGTGTCATAAGTGGGTGGCAACAAAGCAGAATCTTGTAATGGTCAGCAGAAATCTGAGGCCTAGATGCGCGCGCAGCTGCATGACGTGTGATTGACGTGAAACTGGAGGGTGCAGGGGACTTGACATTTACACTGGCGGAAAGAGACAGAAGTCTGGCATGTCAGATCAACTCGTGCCTCTATCATATCTGATATCTGATGTTTTAGGAACTATATTATCTAGACGGAAAAGGTCTCTGGGGCAGAAGCTATTCTATACTGACTGTGAGTGCGTGTTATAAGCGTCTAAGTGTCTGCATGAGAAGCGAGGGGGCATGGGCCTACCATGGTAACAGAGGCTATGAATTACTTGCACGGAGACAGTGAGGCCGGGCCCTTTGCTCTGCAGCTGAGGGGATGTTTACTTAAACTAGTAGGCAGGAATGCATTTTCGAGGAGCGGAACAGATAATTCGAAGGTTGAATACAGTCTTGGCAGGCAGCAGGCTGAGCTAAGCGCCGTGAGCCGCGCAGGGAGTAAGGCAGGGGTCACGGGTACAGAGGCAGCCCAGGCTGAGGCATCTCAGAGTCAGAAGGCAGAAAAGGCTTGATGGCAGAATTCAGGGCCTACTTCGCCTGGGCTGGAAAACGTGTAAAGTACACCACAAAAAGACGTTGGCATAGCATATTTAGAAACTGAATATTCAACCCGTTCATGGCGGGACTGAAAGAGGACATGTTAACGTTGGACGGAAATGTATTTGCGTCTTCATAGCTGGCACAGGAGGGAAGTTACATGCACTTTAAGCTGGTACATGGAGACGGTGGGGTACACGTTAGGGAACATTACTTGACCATAGAATTTAATTTTCCTCATTCCCTCCTTGTTCCCTACGGACCCTTCATGATATATTGATCCTCATGAATCGATCAGTCTGTTCTTGTAACACAATTTGTTCTTCTTTCTTCCTTTCACGATTTGAGAGAAAACTGGAATGTTCAATGCACGATGTGGCACACAGTCCACAAATCGCTGGCCCACACTGTAGGCACAGGCAGCAACTGAATACTATGACAAGGGCAATGCCCAGGAAGGATAGGATCTTCCATCCCCAAGCGGTCAACGTTGTCCAGAACCAACCGGACCAAGTCCAGGTGCCTGGATTCTGATGTATCAAACTTGCAATTTTATGAAGACGTGTAATAGCTTGGTATACTGTTGGCGCGTTTTCTGGAATGAAAACACAGCAAAATGACCCGATGACCTTACAAGCTCCGCCTCTATCTGCCAAGATGACGTCAATAACAAGACGATTTTGAAGAACAACAACCCGCATGGCGGACTGCTCCTCTGTTAAGTTGCCTAGAGCGGAGGCAGTTTCATTCACTACAGCTTCAAGTGTTCTAGTTAATCGGCGTATTAGTTTGCTATTTTGGACGGGACCTGTGAAGAAAAAGAATCCTTTATTGAAATCTGTGTATTGCTCCCATGCCGTTTCAGTATAGTCGACAATCGGGAGATCTCTTCGGAGTCTATTCTTTACTAGATTAGTATTTCTGTGATAATCAGGAGGTGCTAGGAAAACAGGGGGCAGAAGGAAGGCAATGTAACATGTACCATCCCAATCTGGAGGTAAGCGTATGTATGCGGTATGACCGCAAACAAAGTAGGAATTACGTGTAGCTCTGAATGAGGACCTACCCTCATCACTGAATTCGACCACAGTAGTACATTTACTATGACCTAAGTGTACTGAACCCTTCTTTCTGACACAAAAATGACCAGTGACTGGTAATACTGACATGGCGGGGAGAACTGGTGCAGCTTCGGATTCGACAGTAAGAATCATAAGGTTAATTGTATAATTACCTAATCCATATACTTCATTTTCTAGATCAGTTCCTATTCTAATGGGAAGTCCCTTCTTGTCAGGGTAACAGGCATTAAGCAGAACTAAGTTCAAGTTTCCCCAAACCCAGCTTCCTTTGAAAACAGCAATATCAGGATCTAAGGAATTAATTATTCTAAACCATGCACCACAGGAGCCATTGTGAACTGAACGGGTACGGAAAGAGAGGCAGAACTCCCTTGTATTTCTGATAGGGAGGGAGTCGGCCACATATCCAGCAGTTTGTAGCGTTGTTAGTCTGATGGGAATGATGTAACATACTAATGAATGTGTTGTTGCGCAGCGCGAGTCTGTAAGATAGTTTGTGAGGCGGTAATTCACTAAAAGAATGTTCGGCAGAAATATTGTAAGCAGATTGTTCACGCTTGAAGATAGGGTAATATATGGGAAGCAATATACTGGCAACAATAATCAGAAGACTTAGAAAAAACATAATCAATAATGTCACTATACAGTGACTGCGGAGTGATTTACAATATGTACGTTTCTTGAGTTGTCTCTCTCTCTCTCTATCTCGATCTAGGGGATACATGTCAGAAACTATTTAACCGATTCACCTAGGGGAGTACTTAAACAATTAAACTGTCTGACTTGCTAGATCGAAGTTTCATTCGATACTCCTCTTGGGGAGTTTTCTCTTGTTTGGGAACTTTAAAGTCACTAGGTTCGATGCAGTCTTTGGAGGGGGTGGACGAGTCTGTTTCTGGCAACAGTTCATTACATTTTTTAATATGACTCGTGTGGACCCACCCCTTTCGGCCTTCCACCTTGATAGCGGTCCTCGTGGTAAGAAGGACAGTCTTCGGCTCTTTCCAGCGGGGCTCCAGCGGACTTTTCCTGTCGAAGTTCCTAATTAGCACCGTATCCCCGGGGCGGACATCGTGTGGCTTTACATCAGTGTTGTCAGGGAAGGCTGCGGCAACCTGTGAACGACATGATTGGAGTGCAGACATCAAGGAGGCAAGGTAATCTGTCAGCATGTTACAATCAACATCGGTTATTTTCTTAGGCATGGGTGTCCCCCACATATTCGGTGGTCTGCCAAAGACCACTTCATACGGGGATAGTCCTGATCTCGAATGGGCGACCATTCTCATATAGAACAATGCAACTGGCAGGGCGACTATCCAGTCGACCCCTTTCTCTTTACAAACTTTAGCAAGGCGTGTTTTCAGTGTCTGGTTATGCCTTTCTACAAGGCCAGCGGCTTCGGGATGTCGGACACAATGGAATCTCCACTGATATCCTAGCAGAAGGGAAACCTGTTTCATGAGCTCGGATGAGAATGGCTGTCCGTTATCTGAGTACACGACACGAGGCAAGCCGTACCGTGGGAAGAATTCTCGAACCAGCTGCCTGGCAGTGGTCGGGGCAGTGTAATCTGAGACTGGATATGCTTCGGTCCAACGGGAAAGTGCACAAACAACTACGAGGACATATTTGAATCCTCGACAACGGTCCATCTGGATATAATCCATCTGGAGGACTTCAAAAGGGTGATCGGGAGGATGAAATCCACCTTGCTCTACAGGGACGCTTTTACCTGGATTGAACTGACAACAGATCATGCAAGTACGCACTTTCTGTTTTGCTGCTGCTCGTAAGTGTTTGTTGTACCAGAGATTCTGTAAACTGTCTAACATCGCTTTCTCTCCTAGATGTGCTGGACTATGTGCTGTATTTATTATAACTTGAACCATAGAGTCGGGGAGAAACCATGTAGATTTTCCCTTCGTCATCCAACCTTGATCTGTCTGGATCCCTCCTAGTTCAGTCCATTTATTTATTTCATCTGGAGTAGCATGTGTCTGAATATCGATTACATCTAGTGTGGGATCCCTAACTGTCATACAATGTGTTGGTACTATTGTCTTTGTCACATCAGTTGTCTGGGTATGAGTCAATGCTGTATGTTTTGCTGTCTGGTCTGCCAGGTCGTTACCCTGGGAAACAGAATCTGTAACTTTAGTATGTGCTTTACACTTCATGACGGATATGCCTGAAGGCAGATGTATTGCTTCTAATAGTGCTTGAATGAGGGGACCGTGTTGGATCTTGGCACCGTGAGAGGTCAAGAAACCTCGTTCTTGCCATAACATTCCGAAGTCGTGTACGACTCCGAACGCATAACGGGAATCAGTGTATATGTTAACATTTCTGTTCTTGGCTAGTATACAGGCTCGGATCAGAGCGATGAGCTCCGCTGCTTGAGCAGACAGTGTATCAATACGATATGTTTCTTTTACTTCAGTTTCAGTGGTCACTGCATACGCGGCCACTAATTCTCCTGTACTAGTTCTCATGCATGAACCATCCACATAAAGTGTCAGGTCTGGATTTGTCAGTGGGACATCTGTTAAGTCTCGTCGAGGCTTGGTTACTGCATTAATGATCTCTATACAATCATGCGAGGCTGGATCTGTCATACTCGAAGGTAACAATGTTGCGGGATTCAGAATGCTGCAGCGCCTGATTTCTATGTGTGGCTGGAATAGCGTCAATTCATAACCTGTCAGTCGTGCTATAGTCAAGTGCTGAGTCTGGGTTCTGTTTAAAAGAACTTCTACAGAGTGTGGAACTTGTACTGTTAATGGATGTCCTAAAACAATTGAGTCGCTCTGTCTGATTGCTAAAGCTGTCGCTGCAACTGACTTTAAGCACGCAGGGAGTGCCTGGGCTACTGAATCCAATGTACTTGAAAAATAAGCGCAAGGCTTATGTGAACCTGCTTGGTCTTGAGTGAGGACAGACAACGCTGTACCATCACGTTCTGTAACAAAAAGTGTAAAAGGTTTGCTGTAACATGGTGTCGCTAGAACTGGTGCTTGGCATAAAGCTTTCTTTAATTCTTCAAAAGCCTGTGTATGTTCCTGAGTCCAAGGAAGGGCAGTCGAAGTCGCTGCCTCCTGTGTTGTCAACTGAATGAGTGGTTTAGCTAGAAATGCATACTGAGGAATCCATTGTCTGCAGTACGAGGTGAGGCCTATAAAGGCCCGCACTTCTTTTTGTGTCTGGGGTTGTGGCATATTTACAATTAACTGGATACGGTCAGGAGTGAGCTGTCTCCCCACTTTGGACAGCAAGTGACCCAAGTACACAACTTGCTGAACACAGAATTGTAGCTTCGAAGGAGACACCTTGTGTCCCTTGTCGGCCAGAAAATGTAAAACTGTCAGTGATGCTTGCTCACATTCGGGTTCACTTCGTGCGGTGATCAACAGATCATCGACGTACTGTAGTAAGGCAGTGTTAACTGGCATTATGATACAATCAAGTTGTCTTTTCAGTGCTTGGCTATAGATGCTGGGGCTTTCTGTGAATCCTTGAGGTGCGCGTGAAAATTTGAAACTTCGTCCATTTAAACTGAATCCGAAGAGATATTGGCTCTCTGGGTCAATAGGTACACTAAAGAAGGCGTTCTTGAGGTCAATTACAGTAAAGAACGTTGCTTCTGAATCAATAGCAGTCAATAGGGATGAGATGTCGGGAACCACAGGGTACTGTGGTACAATGCATTTATTCAGTTCTCGTAAATCAATCACCAGCCGATATACTGGCGGTGCATTGGGATCAGTACGTTTAAGAATCGGAATGATAGGGGAATTACAGATATTGGAGTCGGTCTCTACGACCACTCCTTGGGCAATGAGCTCTTCAATGATTTCCAGTAAAGCCACTACAGCATCGGGTGGTAACTTGTATTGTCTGATTCGGGGTAGAACAACACCTGGTTTGAGTGTAACACGGTATGGTATAATGTGCATATAACCTACATCAGTTGGGCCTTGTGCCCACAGGTGTTCTGGTACATTTTTCAATCTGACATCAAACTCTCGTAATACATAGTGACCCTTGAAATCTCGCAAGAAAAGTCTAACTCCTTCCGGAGAACAACATATCACGGCTCTTAGAGCCTTCAGTGTCTTTATTCCTAACAAGTTTTCTGGACATGATTTCGTCAGTAACAGGTCTGTAACACGTGATAATGGACCCACAGCCAGGGGGACGGGTTTCGATACCTCATTTACAATAGGTTGTCCTGAAAAACCAAGGGAAACATTCTGTGAGCCTGAGAGGGGTGCCCCTGGGACTTCATCATGGCTGATTGTTGTGCGACTTGCCCCTGTGTCAATTAAAAACTTTCTGTCTTTTCCCAATACTTGACTGTGTACATAAGGACCCTCTTGATCTACAGGAATCTCAATAAGAGGCAAGCCAAACTCCCTCTCTAGGCTGTTTCATGTGTATCGTTGATAATCGGGGTAATCAGATTGGGCATACTGGTACATCTGTTGTGAAACTTGCTGAGTCGCGGCAATGGGCTGTGGCTGTGACTGTGGTACCGCTACTGTCTGTGCTGGATGTGGTGAAACATGCATAGGCTGTATATTCTGTGAAGTCTGTTGCTGGACCTGATCTTGTCTAGGCTGACGCGGTCTTTCTTTAGTTTTACCTGTTAATATATTGTGTTTCAGAACTGGACATTCATGTACGTAGTGACCTGGCTGTTTGCAATAGTTGCATGTCCCTTTAACGGGAGCTGCTGAATTCTGGGTCTGGGTCGTACCTTTTTTCTGGCCGTCGGCTGGAACCGACTGGGCCACTAACATTTTCATTTTCGTGTCTTTCATGTGTCTCTGTTCATGATCCTGTTCTTCTCTAATTCTGTTCTGGTGATACTGTAACATTTGTAACATCTGGGATGGCGTATTTGCTTGCCATGTACTCTCAACCTTATATACACGGTTCTTAACTGATGTCAAGGAATTCTCTACTAATTTCGTTACAAAAAGATGCGGGTACGACTTGCTACCTGGTTTTAGGCCACTATTAATAATGAAACATTTCTCGAATCTTGAATAGAAGTCACTAGTATCTTCATCGTGTTTCTGTTTACAGGCTGAGATTGCGTCCCAGTCTTCCTTTTTAGTTGTCAATAATCTTGGCAAGACCTGTACTATTAAACCTGGTAATGCTTTAGCTTTCTCCCCAAGGCCTAGCCCTGGGGTACGAAGTTTTTCCTCGTCTTCTATTTCTGTCCATATAATCTTTTTGTCTCCCACCTCCCATTCTCTTTCCTTGAGTTTCTCGTAGATGCCTGTTGGCAGCAATACCTTTAACAATTTCATAACATCAGTATATGTGTAATCTCCCATCAGTAACATGTCTTTAAGTTCTCTATGAAAACCTGCAGGGTCTTTATCGTGACAGGGTAATAGTTTCTTCATCTCCAATAGTTCTAACTTGGTCAGAGGTGCGTATACATACACACGTTTCAAGGTATTATCGGTACCCATAACTGGATGTACTTCTCGTAATGGGTTCTGTCTTTCAAGACGCTCCATATGATACATTTTTCTTTCTGGGGGCGGAGCGGAAACACATTGTGGGCCTAAGAAAGTGTTATATCTGTGCCGTTGTTCTAGAATTATTTGTATTAACTTGGTACTTAGGCCTCTCCATCTATCCATGAGTAGTGCTTCTAATGTATCATGTAAGGGACCTGGATCAGAATGTTGATTTCTGTATAACGTGAGGAGGTGCTGAATCATATATGTACCTGCTAATTTCTGCTCGTCTGGGGAAAGGTTCAGAAATGTCTGCGCTACTGTGTCATCATTGTATATATTAGGATTGTCAGCCCATAGTACTGCTGACCGGGCTAGTTCTTGTTCATCCATAGAATTGAGTACATGGTACCCCATTCGTTCTCGAAGCATTTTATCAGTGTCTTGAAACTGATGTTCAGGAGAATTCGGTTTTGATATGCCAGAGAGAAAAACTCTCTTGCTTTCCGGGCGAATGCCTTTCCTAAGGTAAGTTCCCTTACCTACATACGCTATCGTATCTGTAGTCTTTTCTGGTTCTTCAGGTCCTTCCTCCTCTTCAGAGGAGGCATTTTCTTTTTCTTTTTCGTGCATTTCTATTACTGCTTTTCTTATTTTCTTGTACATACTAGCTATACAATTCACTTTATCATGTTTTCCTTCGGATATATTTTGGCCCCACTTGTTTAGGGCTTCCATTTCGTCCTGGTCTGTCTCTGGCCTGTCTCGGTCTCTTATTAAGCAATTTATGAAAAAACGTAGTATATATGCTTGAGTGTCAACTTTCTGATGTGCCAGGGCCTCCTTAATACTTTCAGGATTTTCCCCAGTCTGGACAAAATGATATATTCTATCTAGGTGATCAGTCATCCCTGAGAATAACACTAGGTAATCTGTAGCTTGTCGTAAGCGTAGTGATGCTATCAACATCCTATCTTCTTTACCGGGTACTGGATCGTATTTGCAAACTGGAAGCTGTTCTTTGAGTATGTCGAGACGGGGTGATTGGAGTGTAGGGTGCTTCTGCATGTCCCTAAGGTGTAATCTGTGTGTTGCTGGCGGGGTCTGGTAGCCCCCGGTCGCACCTCCTGAGGCAGAGGCTTGGGCATTATCCCTCTGTGGAGTCTGTATATGTACTTGAACTTGTCTCTTAGTAGGATCAGGCAGAAACGGATTTGGTATCTTAACCTTAGGTGTGGGAAGTGGTGGGGGTGGAGGGACGACAGGCTGTCGGACGGGGGAACTTTCTTGCGGTAATGGCGGGATATGGTCTGGAGGCGGGTTGCCACCTCCGTCCCCGTCTCCGTCAGTAGGCGGGGCCGTGAATTGGTGTAAGCGGGTGCTACATCATCTAGATAGGAATTCAGAAATATGTCTTTAGTGGTCCTGTGAATTACTTTAGTTGGAACCAATGGTGGCGGCAGATCTTTCGGTATTTCTGAAGTGGCTTCAGGCGAACCCTCGGCCACTAAGTACATGCCATTTACAAGATTGTTTCGTGCGCGGTCTATTTGTTCTGCTTTTACTCGAATCCCTTCAATAACTAATTCATTTTCTCGGACTTTATCCGGCGCCTCCCTAAGTCTGTCTTCTCTACGGAGTTCTTTTTCGGCACGTTTATGTGATTCTTTACGCCACAGTTATATGGCATCCTTCTGTGATTGTCTGGCCTTCTTTCTCCATAGAGCTTCTTCTACTTTCAGGATGCACTCAGCATCCCACGTTCCTGTAACGGGCCACCTGTGTCTTTCTTCTAGGTGCTTAGTATAATCGGCCCATAAATCTAGATACAATATGGCGTCTATGCCATGCTTATGGTACATGAAATTTCCAGGCGTGTCCCTAGGGGGGATAGGAATTTCTTCCTCTAGTATCCCTTTCCTAGTTCCTATCTGCTTTAACTTATTGAAAAACAGCATCTTGTTTACTTAGTACTGAATGCTCAATCCTTACTACTTAACTCTGAACACAGCTAGTTACTCAAGAACACAATAATGCACATTAAAAACAGTCACTCATACCACGACATTAATCCCATGAAAGACATTTGAGACATATATGACTACCCCCCTATACTGGATGTACTGCTAAACAGCACAGATACACTGCTAAAAACAGTGCAAGAACTGGAATAACGGATATACTGCTAAACAGTACAGATACACTGTCTAAAACAGTGCAGACCGTGTTTGTGTACCCAAACCCGTCTTTACCGGATACATAGTAATGCACCCGTCTAGATACGTCCCAGCAATGGTACTCACCGGGAAGCACGGAAACAGAAGGCCTCGGAAAACTCGACTGGACTGGACCGGACTCGACTCGACTCGACACGTGGATACTTCGGAAACTGGTGGGCCTCTTGACACCTCGGACCTTGCTTCTTTCGGCTAGGCTCTGGTCGGGATCCTCCGCACTCCTCACCGCCTCGTCTGGGTGCTGATCGCAGTCTTCGTCACCTCCGTGGGCCAGAGGGAGATACAGGAAATCCTGCCAGTACGCGTAGTTCCGTCTAACTGATGGCAGGGGACAGAGCTTGCAACGCACCAACCGGCGCGTGGGGTGGGGGAGGGGTCCCTGTTCGGGCGCCAAAATAATGTGGTAAATATTTGATTTACCGTCCTAATTTCTATGCAGGTAAGTACTTAATCAATAATAACTCAATCGGAAAGAAAGAGGCAGAGTCCGTGGTGTTAGAGTTCTTAGGGGTTTTATTCCTTAAAAAGGAATGGTCATGGTACCAGATCGGATATCTTGTTCCTGCCACCACTGGGGTGCAGGAAGGGATAGAGCAATATTTTATTGACAATACATAGCTTATATACTTAAATCACATTATAGAAACCAATACGGTAGGCGTAACAGCTGAGAGAAACAAGATAAAAACACACACGTGGTAGTGATACGTAATTAGAAGGCGTGAACTAGGCGTGAACATAGAGACGTGTGCTAGAAACGTCACAGGTAGGTGTCATAAGTGGGTGGCAACAAAGCAGAATCTTGTAATGGTCAGCAGAAATCTGAGGCCTAGATGCGCGCGCAGCTGCATGACGTGTGATTGACGTGAAACTGGAGGGTGCAGGGGACTTGACATTTACACTGGCGGAAAGAGACAGAAGTCTGGCATGTCAGATCAACTCGTGCCTCTATCATATCTGATATCTGATGTTTTAGGAACTATATTATCTAGACGGAAAAGGTCTCTGGGGCAGAAGCTATTCTATACTGACTGTGAGTGCGTGTTATAAGCGTCTAAGTGTCTGCATGAGAAGCGAGGGGGCATGGGCCTACCATGGTAACAGAGGCTATGAATTACTTGCACGGAGACAGTGAGGCCGGGCCCTTTGCTCTGCAGCTGAGGGGATGTTTACTTAAACTAGTAGGCAGGAATGCATTTTCGAGGAGCGGAACAGATAATTCGAAGGTTGAATACAGTCTTGGCAGGCAGCAGGCTGAGCTAAGCGCCGTGAGCCGCGCAGGGAGTAAGGCAGGGGTCACGGGTACAGAGGCAGCCCAGGCTGAGGCATCTCAGAGTCAGAAGGCAGAAAAGGCTTGATGGCAGAATTCAGGGCCTACTTCGCCTGGGCTGGAAAACGTGTAAAGTACACCACAAAAAGACGTTGGCATAGCATATTTAGAAACTGAATATTCAACCCGTTCATGGCGGGACTGAAAGAGGACATGTTAACGTTGGACGCAAATGTATTTGCGTCTTCATAGCTGGCACAGGAGGGAAGTTACATGCACTTTAAGCTGGTACATGGAGACGGTGGGGTACACGTTAGGGAACATTACTTGACCATAGAATTTAATTTTCCTCATTCCCTCCTTGTTCCCTACGGACCCTTCATGATATATTGATCCTCATGAATCGATCAGTCTGTTCTTGTAACACAATTTGTTCTTCTTTCTTCCTTTCACGATTTGAGAGAAAACTGGAATGTTCAATGCACGATGTGGCACACAGTCCACAAATCGCTGGCCCACACTGTAGGCACAGGCAGCAACTGAATACTATGACAAGGGCAATGCCCAGGAAGGATAGGATCTTCCATCCCCAAGCGGTCAACGTTGTCCAGAACCAACCGGACCAAGTCCAGGTGCCTGGATTCTGATGTATCAAACTTGCAATTTTATGAAGACGTGTAATAGCTTGGTATACTGTTGGCGCGTTTTCTGGAATGAAAACACAGCAAAATGACCCGATGACCTTACAAGCTCCGCCTCTATCTGCCAAGATGACGTCAATAACAAGACGATTTTGAAGAACAACAACCCGCATGGCGGACTGCTCCTCTGTTAAGTTGCCTAGAGCGGAGGCAGTTTCATTCACTACAGCTTCAAGTGTTCTAGTTAATCGGCGTATTAGTTTGCTATTTTGGACGGGACCTGTGAAGAAAAAGAATCCTTTATTGAAATCTGTGTATTGCTCCCATGCCGTTTCAGTATAGTCGACAATCGGGAGATCTCTTCGGAGTCTATTCTTTACTAGATTAGTATTTCTGTGATAATCAGGAGGTGCTAGGAAAACAGGGGGCAGAAGGAAGGCAATGTAACATGTACCATCCCAATCTGGAGGTAAGCGTATGTATGCGGTATGAAGTTACATGCACTTTAAGCTGGTACATGGAGACGGTGGGGTTCACGTTAGGGAACATTACTTGACCATAGAATTTAATTTTCCTCAGGCCGATTTACGGGCCCAGCAGGTTCTCACTCCCCTCCTCCCCACGCCCAGACAGCGGCCGCCATCTTGGGTGAGGGCCAGGACAGCGCGCTAGTGCTAAGGCCGATTTGGGGCCAGAGCTCGATAAAATGGATCGCGCTTTCCGTCCGCGCAGCGGGCGGGCGCAGCGGGCGCGCCGGAGGTGCGCCAGAGGTAAGCCCGTCTGCGCTCGTCCGCGCTAGGAAGAGCTCAGAGCTCGACACTATGGGAGGATTACATCAGGCCCCACGTAAATACTCTAGAGACGCCCTAATACTTATGAAGCAAAATGTAGTAAACCACTGTTTACATTCCATGTCAGGGGACAATCTCTCCACCCACTGTCTAGACTGCCCTTTCAAGTTCAAGGTAGATGGGCCCTGTCAGGATACTTCAGTCTCATTTCGCATGGCCCTAGTCAATTGCAGATCGCTCCCTAAACACGCCGAAGAAATTTACCATATTTTAGATGACCTCCAGTTGGAAATACTCTTCCTAACAGAAACGTGGTTAGGCCCAGACTCAGACCCTGACATCAGTAAAGCTCTACCACCAGGATATCTTATTCAGCATCTAGATCAACTTAAAGGCAAAGGAGGGGGAATCGCTATTATTTATAGGGACCACCTTTCCTGTCGTCTTCAGGGCAGCCCACTTTCTGACTGCGAAAACATTCTTTTTATGATTCAAGTCTCCCCATGTAAATCCCTCTCGGGACTTCTCATCTACCGCCCGCCAGGACCAATAGGACATTTTTGTAGCTCACTCCTAGAACAGTCAGCCATACTGGCCGCTACTCACTCCAGCTTCATGATTTTAGGGGATCTTAATATCCATTTCGATAAGAGTGAATATAAACTAGTCTCAGACCTGATCCTAGACCTTGGAACTCACCAGCTTAAGCTGGAAAGTCGGAGTCCCACCCATATGCTAGGACACCTTTTAGACCCCATTTTCTCTAACATCTCTGACCTTACAATCCCAGGTCCTACCCCAGTACCATGGTCTGATCACTTCTTAATAACGCTCAACTGGCGATTCTCCAGCCTCGCCCGCCCCAGACCACCATCCAGTAAACCGACACGTCCCTGGGCTAAATTAGACCCAGAGAAATGGAAGTATAACCTGGAGCTTTCTTCCCCGTCTTTGGTCTTGGATCCTGCTCTTGCCGACGCAGAATTCTCTAAATGGATCGGAGAAACACTGGATAAAACTCTCCCGAAAAAATCCTACTGCAAACCACGAAAAAAAATCACCTCGCCCTGGTTTACCGAGGAAGTGCGCCTCGTAAATAAGCTCTGCAAAAAAACTGAATGAGAATGGAGAAAAAACTTTGATCCCACCAAAAAACGTGAATATAAACTCATGATTCTCAAATACAAAAAAACTCTTAAAACGGCTCAGTTCAATTACTTTGAAGAAAAAATTAGGCTATCTGCCAATTCCTCTAGGGAGACCTTTCAAATTGCTAAACAACTTTTAAAAGTCCCCGACCCCCCTTCCCATGTGGAACCCTCGGTTAGTCGGTGCAATGAATTAGCCGAGTTTTTCGATTCTAAGGTTAAAAAAATTCTTAACTCCCTTCCCCCACCACCACCGGACCATCCACCCCCTAACTTACCTAGATCCACATCTCAAACTCTGAGCCCCGGCTGAATCAGTTCCCCCCTACCACAGTAGAGACGCCATCCCCAATAGTACAATCAATAAAAAGCGGATCCCCATTGGACCCCGCACCCTTTAACATCCTAAAATCAGTCGCCCCAACCATTTTGCCTTTCATGGTGAATCTTATCAACATCTCGCTATCCCATGGTACCGTTCCACCTAGTTGGAAAAAAGCAACTGTTAAGGCACTGATTAAAAAACCACACCTAGATCCTCTGGACCTAAGCAACTTTCGACCAATCTCTCTCTTACCAGGCACCAGTAAGATCGCAGAAAAATATGTAAATCGCCAACTCTCCGTCTATCTGGAAATCAATGGCCTTCTCAAACCATCACAAACTGGCTTTAGACCAGGCCAGAGTACGGAGACTGCGATGTTGGCGGTGGTCGAAGAGGCAAGAAAGATCATTGATTCAGAAGGATCAGTGGCAGTGATCCTCCTGGACCTCAGTGCGGCCTTCAACACCGTCAACCACTCAACACTGGTCCACAGGCTCAAGAAGTTGAATATCTCAGGGTCTGCCCTATCCTGGCTAGAATCCTTCTTGAGGGACCGTTCCTTTCAGGTTACGGATGGGAATTTCATCTCCAAGTCAACACCTATACACTGCGGGGTCCCTCAGGGCTCATCCCTGAGCCCGACCCTTTTTAATGTATATATGTCCCCCCTCGAGAAGATTGTCGCCCCATTTGGGATTAAGCTTTTAACCTACGCGGACGACACCCAGCTGGTGGTATCCCTGAATCAGCATGACCATTCTCCCTCTGACCTTTACACCTGTCTCAGTGACATAACAACATGGATGGATAAGTCACATCTTAGGCTCAACAGTGACAAGACTGAGATCATGGTCCTGGGTAATCAGTCACACTTCCGCCCTGAGTCCTTGTGGCCTCCCTGTATGGGTACGCCCCCTATACCCAAGCATGAGATCAAGAGCTTGGGGATTTGGTTGGACGAAGGTCTTAACTTTTTCACCCAAGCAAGGAAAACAGCTGGAACTTGCTATGGTCTTCTACGGACCTCTAGAAAAATCCTCCCTTTGCTCCCTGCAAAATCCCAAAGATTACTGATTCAAGGCCTAGTGATGGCCCGATTAGACTATGGTAATGCCTTGTATCTAGGGGCCCCAAACAAGGTGCTGGCTAAACTTCAGACGGTGCAAAACACAGCTGCCCGTCTTCTCACAGGGACACATAGCCGTTGTTCGGCTAAACCAGCCCTAAAATCACTACATTGGCTGCCTATCCAAGAGAGGGTGCATTTTAAAGCCCTCTGCACCACCCATAAAATTCTACACAGAAAAGCCCCACCCATCCTGAAAGACCTTATTGCCCCTAACAAAACCACCAGAACCCTTCGATCCTCATTCTCAAACTTGGCAGCAGTGCCCAGAGTTAGGAAAGCCCGCTTTGGAGGCCATCTGTTTTCATACAACGCCTCCAAGCTGTGGAATGCTCTCCCCCCAGACATCCGAGCCCAGCCTAACCTTCTTCCTTTCCGCAAGGCACTTAAGACTTGGTTGTTCCCTTAAAACCCATTTTTCTTCTCATTCTTTTCTGATCTATCATTAGCGCTGGGTCGCTCATGGGCAGCCATGCGCTTTACAAGTCTGTAAAATAAATAAAATAAATAAACAAGGTTGCTTACAACTTCATCTTATTATTTCTCTTCCCCTGTATGAGTTGTTGGCCCCACAGACCTGCCGTCTCCCCATCCACAGGAGCTCCCCTCGCGGGGGACCCCGCAGTATTCGGATTGGGCATACTGACGTTAGTTGCCTTGATGACAGACCCTAGCGTCCTGACCTAGAATGTCAAGGGCATCCAGACACCTTCTAAGCGATACGCCATTTATGCCTACTTGCAGCGTCATAAGACGAGTATTGCATTTTTGCAGGAGACACATTTGACAGCCTTGGAAGCCTCCCGCCTGCGCGGACGTTGGCGTGGCCAGATATACAGCACCAATTACTCGTCCATGGCTAGAGGGATGATGATATGGGTTATGGCAGGGGTCCCATGGGAAGAAAAGAAAGTTCTAACAGACCCAATGGGGTGGTATGTCCTGATAGGCGGCAGACTGAACGGCCAACCAATATTATTGGGTTCCCTATACGCCTCCAATGTTGCCCAGGGCACCTTCCTGAGTGATTCCTCAGAGATTTTTCTCTGATGGAGAGACTCCCATGGCTCCTGGGGAGGATTTTAATGCAGTACTCGGTGTCTCCCTTGATCGCTCCTTCCCCCCCCCTCACTAATACTACAGCCTCCTCCAATGCTTACCTACTAAACACATGGTTAGATAATTGGGCCCTTTCAGATGTTTGGCGGGAAAGACATCCTCACTCCAGAGTGTTTTCATTCTATTCCCCAGTCCATTAGCTACATGTGCACCTGACCGTGTACTCGCATCCGCAGCCCTCCTCCCTTTGATACAAGCGATGGACTATCTTGGTCGGACACACTCCGATTAAATCCCCTGTTGATTCACCTGGTCTGGGGAACGTCGCCTTCTCCTGTTCCGACCTGGCGTCTACAGACCGCAGCTTTGGAGGACCCCCCCTTCCGAGGCTCGCTGTAGTCCACAATAGCCAACTACTTTGCACTTAATACCGGTTCCACAGCCTCGGTCCTCACTGAGTGGGAGGCTTTTAAGATGTTGGTTGGGGGCTGTTGTCTGGGCCAGACTTGGAGTATTCGCAGGCATTTGTACGCCTCGTTGACCCACATTGTTTAACAGTTGCTCCAGCTCGAGTCACAGGCTGTCACCGACCGACACGTCAGCAGCACCTCTATGCCGAGCGGGAGGCACTTCTAGACCGCCTACGCTGCCATAACTATTTAGCGCATTCGACCCGCTCACATTCGACCGCAGACAAGGCCGGACGACTGCTGGCCTACTTGATTAGAAAGGAACACCCCCAGCGGCCCATACATTTCCTCCTAGACGACCTCGGTCAAGAGCACACCACACAGGGAGACATCCACGCACTTATGACTGAACACTACACTCGCCTCTACGACACCCTCCTGACTGGTAACGCTACCGACGTGGATTCCTTCCTGGCTACTGTGGAGTTACCTACTTTGACATTGGATAAGACCCTGGAACTGGACGCTCCTTTAGCAGAGGAAGAAATACGGGACGCATTGCGTGCCTTGTCCTCGGGTAAAACTCCAGAACCAGAAGGACTCCCAACTGAATTTGTCAAAACCTACGCTGAACATTTGGTGCCGCAACTGCACACGGTGTTCCTGGAGGCAGTCTCGGAGGGGACGTTGCCCCCATCCATGCGTACAGCCAATGAGGTGTCCTTATTGAAACCCAGTAAGGATCCTACGTCTCCTGGCTGCTACCGGCCGGTTGCCATATTGAATTTGGGTTATAAGATCCTGGCGAAGGTCTTGGCCAACCGACTACCTCCACTAGTCCCTGAACTGGAACATTGTGACCAGAATGGATTTGTTCCACATCGTAGTACGGCCCTGAACCTGCGCCACTACTTTCCGGTCGCAGAATATGCCCCAACCGCCAGAATCGCCTTGGTTAAGATGGTGGTCCACCCTTGCCTCCTCTATTATTTTGCCACCCTGCCTCTCATCAACTCGCCCCCCTTCTTTAAGCAACGGGAAAATGTAGTGCAGGATTTTATATGGGGAAACTTATGCCATAGAGTATCCATGGGAAAACTTTACCTACCTACTGAGTTGGGCTGCCTTGCGGTGCCCAATTTCTAACACTACTACCTGGCCTCCCAGCTGTAATGCATTGCCAGGTGGATGTCCTCCCTTTGCCTACTAGATACGGCCTCTATGCAACCGCCGCTATCACTGAAAACCCTTCTCCAGATTTTTCATCCTTGCTCCACACTTAGGCCCCCAGATACTTTTCTCCTCACTGTAGCGCACAAATGTTTCCGTAGGTGTCTTTTCCTCACTAGGACCACCATCCCATATGCACCTGCCATCCCGCTATTGGAAATGCCATGGGGAACACCTACACGACGACGGCTGAGCTACATCACTGGATCTCAGAGGGGATACATGATGTGGGGGACCTCTTTCAAGAAGGCGCACTCATTCCGTTCTAGGAACTCGTAGCGGGCGAGAATATGCATCCTGGGCAGTTCTTGCTACACAGAACACTTATAGCTACGTTAACGTCCAAATGGGGTGAGATGGCTCAGGAACCTCCCATACATCACACTCTGCAGTATCTTCATGTAATGGGTAGGGAAAAACATCTTACGCACTGGTTCGCATCTTCACTTGGCCAACACATGGAAGCAGATCTCACCCGACTGCGGCTTCATTGGGAGGGGGCATAGGGTAGGGCGTTTACAGATAGGGAATGGCTGGCTGCTCGTGGCAGTCCGACCCGCATCCCCCGGAATCAAAGATTTCGACAGATACAATTTTTCATACTCCATCAGGCCTACCTTACCCCAGCCCGCAACAACAGGTATTTCCTTTGCACGGATGCGGTTTGTCCCCACTGCCGGCAAGCGGATGCTGACCTAGTACAAATGCTTTGGGGGTGGCCAGTCCTGACTGACTATTGGAATACTGTGTCCACTACTCTCATTAGCTGCACCTCCCGCACCATTGCTCTGACCTGGGAAGCCCATGTGTTACATCTCTTCAGCAGAAACAAGAAATACAGAGCGGCCACACGGTTTTTACACCTTGGGCTGATAACGGCCAAACGCTTGCTTACCAGGCAGTGGAAGTCCTCCCTGCCACCGCATCACCTTGCTTGGCGTAGATCCCTGCTCAATAGGGCGAGGGCGGAGGGTGTGGTACTGCACAGGGAGGACTTGCTTGGCATTCGTATGTTCCCCCTGACGCCTCAATGGGATGCGATTTTTTAAGTCAAGCCTTCCAGGCAGTGCAAGCTCTGACATACTGTGGGATTACCAAGAAGGTACAGCGTCTTACAGCCTGCTCATTACTTACACTTGGGTGGCTTTACTGTCACCCTCATTTGCTAAGTTTCCTATTTAATGGATTTTTTTGTTCCAGCATGTCAATCTTGTGTTTTTCCCTCCCCAGAAGCAAAGCCTCTTTGCCATCTTCCTGACTGACTGACTTCTACCCTTCTACTGTTTACTTTTAGAGAACTACTGTTTTTTATTTTCTTAAGCCTTCGGCGAGAGTGCATGTGTTTCCCCCTCTCTCCCTCGAGTTCTTATCTCCTTCACCCTCTGCTGCCGAATACCCACCCCCGGCACTCCAATCCACAGCTGCCTCCATGCGTACTGTTACTCCTAGTGCATTCGCTGCATGGGCACGCATGCACTGCTCTGCGAGGCATGCTATATTAGAGTATGGACTTGAAGTCCCGCCCACTTTCCGCCCATATTTTTCATTGGCTTGTGTCATTGTCCTTTGTAAACGCTGGCTTCTGATTGGTTAATAGGCTTGTTAGTCTCTCCTTAGTACCGCCTTGTCTTCATTTGTTATCTCCCATGAGGACACTCCCTTTTACATGTGTTGTTTCTCGGTAGGCTTTAATTACTGCCTCCAAACACTATTTCGTTTAATGTTTTTCTCCTGCCTGCAGCAGGCAGGAAGCTCTCTCGCAAAGCTTTATTATTTTTGTTACATAGCACCACATGCCACGCTAATAGTGGCAGCCTTGCCTTTGCTCTACTTGCTGCGCCAAACGCGACCGCATGTTTTTTTTTTTTTACTATTTCATTCCTTGAACTAGGGTGGCAGAGTGGGCTAAAGAATGGTGATGGATTAAACCCAGATCAGTTGACTGGGGGTGAGTGCTTGAATTGTCAACGCTCCGTCCATCATTTCCTTTGGTTTTTCTTTGTTCGCCATAAGTTGGCAGGGTATGCTCAGACGTGAGTCCTTTGCTCACTTTGCCACTGGATTCAAGCAAGCCGGGCTGCAGACGGCTGAAATGCCAGAAACCGGTCCTCGGAAGCTTGTTTCCGGTCCAGGGAAGGCATGGCTTGGCAGTTCGGGCTGGACTGTTCCCATGAGGCACAGGGTCAGACTGATTTGCATATGGTCCTGTCTGAACTGGGGTGGTGGAGTGAGCTAAAGAACGGTGATGGATTAAACCCAGATCTGTTGACTGGGTGTGAGTGTTTGATTGGTTGAGATGCTCCGTCCATCACCACCCCCTTTTCTACCGAAATTCAAGTGTGTCACACCTACTGAGGAGCCTTCATTGGCTCCCTGTAAGGAAAAGAATATTTTTTAAAACCCTGCTTATCACACAGAAAGCTCTACGGGGAAGGACCTAGCTATCTTAAATGTAGAATATCCTTCTACTCTCCACGTAGACAGTTACACTCCGCCGACCTGTTGGCCAATGTCCCTCGCTTTAAAAAATCTAGATCAGGTGGTAAGTCTCTCTACGTCCTGGGACCATGTCATTGGAATAAAATGTCGCTTCATCTGAGACACATTGAATCCATTCCCCTGTTTCGGAAAAAGCTGAAAACCTGGCTGTTTTCCTGCCCCTAAGCTTACTCTTCCGTGTTGCTACCAGTCAGTCAGCGCCCTGACACCCCTTGAGTAACAGTGCACTTTATAAAAACTCCCTCATAGACACATAGAATGAAGAGTATACATCTCCGAACCAAGGACTATTATAATTATTTAAAGTCGGAAGTTACACTTGGAGGTCACTAAGGGAGAACAATAACAGCCTATATAAACATGTTTATGTATAATCGTTTTGCAATTAGTTCTCAGCACTTGGTTGGGACACTCCCCAGCACAATGAGGGCTAATCATAAGAGGAAGTGCCATTGGTACACCAAACCCTTCGCCTCTTTTTTGAATGTTTCAGGGCAGATCACTCCTGACAGCCATTTGAAGAGACTATCACAATAGGAGTGTTAGCTGGGATTGTGCCACTTTAGTCAGAGAGGGTGTGTGTTTGTAGATTCATATTCCTGTTAAGGATGTAGTCTATTGATTTCCAACGTTCAGCTATGGCCGACCTTCACTTCAGCTCAGTCATTTTAGAAAAAGAGCAGTTTTGATGACAGTTAGGAGAAACCACATCTTGAGAAGATTAGGCTTAATATGGTGGAGTGTCATTCAGGAATTGATGTCATGAGGACTTGGAACACATTTATTATCATTTAGAGTGAGGCTTCTAAATAGAATTGTGAATCATTGTATGAACATTTGGAGCAGTTGAGGAGAAAGGCTAAAGGCTCTCTGTTTAAATTGTAAAGAGTAAGTGAGATGATAGTGCCTTGTAAATGATGTATTGGGGCCAGAGTGTACTAAAGAAGGGATTTGCCATTTTATGTGTTGAGGTTAGTTTAAAGGTACAATATGAACCAATTAAGGATTAAGCTGTTCATACCCAGATTTCCTCTGATGATTTTCAGAAGGTTGGAATGATTAACAGTGCCAAAGCACACGACAGGTTAAAGAGGATGGGCAGGCAAGAGCTGCCTTTGTGAAGACAGTCATTTGGATAGGCAGGTAGTTTCAGTATAGCGGTCTTGGCGCCGTGTCCAGGTATGAAAAGTGAATGATACTCATAATGAAGACAATTTTCTTCCATAAACTGTTTGCATCCCTACAAGGCTTTCAAAGACTTTAGCAAGGAAGGGTAAGTTTGACAACAAACAGGTTTATAAGACCACTGCACCCACTCCTGAATTTCTCTGCCAAGGAGAGACCTGCCCTCTTCTTAGACAGTCCTGGACTGTTACATGCAGAAGAGAGACATTGATCAAGTTCATCCAGAAAGCTGCCACAAACTAACTGATATTTTTTAAAAGCATGGAGGAAATGTGCTCTGAGAAATGAGAGAATGGTTTGAATCTGGTGGTGGTACTAAGAGTTTCCATTAGAGAAACGTCCCTGAAAAGTTCCCAGGTAAACTTAAATTTCTGAATTGGATTGAATTTGTTTGAGTTCTGTTTTTCACTTTTGCCTCAAACCCGATGAAAACATTATTTCAGCTTTCTCTAGATTTATGCTCCGCTTCAAATGAGGGTTTCTTGACTCTAATATTTTAAAGGTACCTTTTCAACGTGATTTTTACTTGCTTAGTCTGTATCATGACAAGAGTAGATTTACTTTTGAAGAGAAGCTTTTTCTAAATCTTTCTTTCATTAATTATATTAACATGGTTCCCTGTTTGGAGATTCTGACCCCACGTGCGCTCAGTTACTGGGAGGTATTTTCTTACTTCACTCGGTTATTTAAAAAATGATTGTGCTTATCTTTCCGTTTTTTTGTCTTTGGTTTTTGGGAGCTAGTACATCAATGATATCTGTAATATTCAAAGAGTACTGAGTTGTAAGCCCACTGACCTCACTGTAAGAGTGGATGATTTGTAAGACTGAGTAAATTTGAATGCACAAGTGTTCTGATTGATATTCCTTAGGTCTCTCATGCATTGGTTGGATCTTCATAGTTGGCCTCCGGTCTCAGGCTTTGAGAAAGGGATTGAGAAGGAGATCAGGAACAGTGGGATATGTGGCATAGTGGACAAGATGGTGGCCGGCTAGAACGTGGCCTCAAGGCTTTCTATTCTCATCTACCAAGTAGATCTGGTGATGGCTCTTCCCGATAGTGAAAGTGAAAATAATGCAAAACATTTGATTAAGAACAAGCAAAGGGATTTTTTTTTTGCCTCTTCAAATACTATGCATGGGTAAACATGGCTGATCTGCTTATTATAACATGGAATGTTGAAGGCTAAATCAGCAAGACAAGGTTGATTGCAGAAGAAATGAAAACATTTAAGGTACATATAGTCTGCAGTCAGGAAACACACATCACCTATAAAGAACAAAAGGTATTAACACAATAAAGTTATCAAACATTAGTATGCTCTACCCAACATGTTTTCATTCATGGCCTTGCAATGTTGCCTTATTTAGTTGTGTCTCAAATTACATGGGAATCTGCTGATACGAATGAAAGATGGGTGATTGGTCAAATACATTGGGTCACAACATGTTTATATTCTGTTAAATGTATGGTCCTAATATAGATTATACAGAATTATTTAAATGTCTTGCCATATATTAAGCAGGTGGGGGAACCCATCCATAAACTATGGAGATTTAATTTGTTCATTAGATAAAATAAGTTTCATAAATCGAAATGCTGGTCTTTAAAGCGTGCACCAGGTAGTAGCATCAATCTTAAGCTTAGCTGAAATATGTGGCCTGTCGTGCTGTTGTTAAAATTTAAAGGACATGATCCAGAGTATACATTCTTCTCTCATCCCCATTAAAAAGTATTCCCATGTTGATGCACTACTGGAAGAGAGAGCGTAAACAACAAAGGTGCAATTAAGTATTTTCCAAAGGTTTATTCTTATCATAACCTACTTTTAATAGTCATCAAGGTTAACAACACGCACAGGCCATGCTCTGGGCGAACATACGACAGAACTCTTTTGGGCGACCCTGAATATATTGATACGATGCAAGGATGCAAACTTTAGGCACCATAATATCAGCTCTGAGCACCCCATATAGTATGAAGTGCTTTTAAAGCGGAGGCTCAACATTAAGCTATTCAATAATGAAAGTAACAAACACCCACAATCAAATCAGGCAGCGATAGTTACATTCAATAGAACTAGAATATAAATAAACACTTACAGGCAGCCCTTAATAAGGATCTGACAAAATCTGTGATATTTGCACAACTGGTTATGGCAAAAGCTGTGGTCTGGAAGGATTACTTGTAAAGATCTGCAGGCAGATATATGATTAATCAACAAAAAACATATGATTATAGTGAGTCCGTAGAGAGGGTATTCGCTGTCAAAATGAGAGAAGCTTTTGCACGGTAAAACATTGATTCAACGAAAAATGCACAAGGAATTCAGATCACACGTATAGGTGATATTGGTAACGTTTCTCAGGAAAACTACCAAAGGGTGTAAACTGAAAGGAAGATTTCTGGTACAAATCTTCTCATATATAAATTCTATGCAGCTTGATATATTCACACAAGTTACACATATTTGCTAGGTGCCCATTCCTTGTCACGGAATAGAAACTGCTTTAATAAATCTTCGCCTAGTAAAACCACTGGGGAAGATGGCATACCTCTTTACGTCTGTAAAGCTCTCTGTTCTATGTTTGCACATTTTTGCTTTCCCTCTTCTGAGAGATTCAGCAGGACTGTATAATACCGAAAGCTTAGACTCGGGCCAATATTGTTTTTTTTATTTAACAAAAAAGAGTAGGACCTCTATAGATCAGGGATCAAATATACCGAGATCATTAAGAAACAGTGATGCCAAAATATACGGAAAGAATTTGACTACTTGCATTAGGAGAATTATAGCTGATGTAATCTCACCAGGAAAGTTCGATTTTGTTCCTGCATATGCACCATCGATCATATAAATTGTGCAGTGGCACCATTAGATATAGCAGCAGCGTAGAGGAACTATTTAACAATAATCCTGCTCAGTGCTAAAAAAAAAATCCATGGATGGCATAATTTTGTTATCAATTGTTGTTTATGAAAAGAGTGGAGTTTGCCAAACGTCAACAAATCAATCCAGGCTTTTTACTAAGAACCTAAACATAACGTTTAAATGATGGGTAAAGTCTCAACAACCATACAGATTTATAGGTAAAGATGTCAGGGTTGTCACTGCTCACCACTATTACTTGGTCTGTATCTGGAGCGTTTTGTATGCCAGCTTTTACCATCAGAAACTATCATCCCAATCACTAACAAGAGCTATTTAACAAAGTTATTGACATATACAGATGACATTGCAGTTTTTTTCAGATAAAATTAATAAAACAATGAAACTCTTCAAAAATTACCTTTTTTACTTTTGGAAACATTTTAGGATATTTTTTAAATAAACACAAATAGATTATATCCAACTGTTTCTTCCATACATAAGATGAAAGAGTGGTTTGATCAGCTACTTATCCAGGGTTTAATCTCACGACTGATGTCAATGATCTAATACTCTACGACCCCCTATTACAGAAAGTTAAAGGTAACCTGAAGAATTGTAGTTGTATACAGGTTGAACTTTATTGGATGCTGCAGGTGTATACAGCTGTTAATAAATTCAAAACTACAGAGTATGGTAGATGCATTTATAAACGGCTCACTTGGAAATATAAAAGACTGAGCCGAGCATTAAAACATCTTAGGCTACCCTTGTATTGGGGTGGTTGTGCTTTACTCACTTTAATAGTATGATTGGGAAGCTTTGTTGAAGCATATGAGCTTACTTATAATTATAACCACTGGTACTGCACATTTTACTACAGAGCTCCCATTGATCTTAGTTTAGGGGAAAGCAGCAGTGTACTTTCTTCGGTTTACTGAGCCCAGTTATCCTAAGAGAGTAGGTCACATAACAGTGAAATCTGCTATTATTCTTTGGAAAGCCTGTCAGCGCCAGTTCAGTTTCACTCAGATTATTAAAACACCCCTTTTTCGCAATGCTTGGACCTTCCTGATATTTTTCAGCTACCTAATCGTCGAACGTGGGAAATATTCAGGGATAGCACATCTTAGAGAGTTATTTTATAGTGATGCACTATTCACCTGTTGATATATCCCAGAGGAAGTTCATTTGCCCTACTATATTTTAGAAGGACAGAGAGAGCTAATCTGAGTTTGACCAAATATTTTCTGTTGGTCGCTCTCCTTAGAGACAGTTTTAGTTATTTATTTATTTATTTATTTAAAGAGTTTTAAATAGCGCTGGCTAGACCCGGAGGTATCAGAGCGCTTTACATGAGAATCAACAAAGTAACAGAAAATGTTCAACAATTACACAATAAATCTCCCAAAAAAAGAATAGGTAATACAATTAGGAGAGGGGAAAAAGGAGAGAGAGGGGTAGTGGAGGAGGCAGGGGAGGTGAGAACGGGAGGATAAGGGAAGAGACAATATGGAGAGACGAAAAGAGATCTGTCTAAGGACCGACGGGGTAAAGTGAAGACCAAGGAGAGAATCCACGGCCCATCGCACCTGTAGCTAAACCAGGTAGCTCCATCAGGCATCAGACATAAAAAAAGTTCAGTCTCAATACATTGAGAGAAGGGAGAAGGGAGAAGGAGAGACATAAAAAGAGGGAGGATGTGGGAGGAGACAGCAGGAGGAACTAAAGGAAGTGCAACAATGTGGTTTAACAGTATAACAGAAAAAGATCAACAATTATACCTTACAACGAACAGTCAGCAATACGTTAGGAGAGGAGAGAAAGGAGAGAGAAAAGAAGTGGGGGGTAGGTGAGGTGAAAAAGTGAGGATAAGGGAAGAGACAACCGTAGAGACGAGAGGAAGGCCGTCTAAAGACCGACTGGGTCGGTGACGACCAAGGAGGGAATCCACGGTCCGTCTCCCCTATAGCTAAACCAGGTAGCTCCATCGGGCATCAGACAAAGTAGTTCGGTCTCAGGTGTCGAGGGAAGAGGTTTGCAGAAAAACAGGATGGGATGGAGATACGACAGAAAGACGAAGGAAAGTCTGCCCAAAGACCGGCTGGGTAGGTGACGGTTGAGGGGGAGTCCCAAAGCCCATCTCCTCTATAGCTATCAGGTAGCTCCATCGGGCTTTGGCCAAATAGCTAGGTCTCAATAAGAAACAATTTAAGGAACATGGATGGCAAAATAAATGGAGCGTAGAGGGGAGGGGACAGGGAAGGTAAGAAAGGGAGGATAGGGGAAGAGACAACAAGGAGAGACGAAATGAAAACTGTCTAAAGGCCAACTGGGTAGGTGACGACCAAGGAGGGAGTCCACGGCCCATCTCCCCTATAGCTAAACCAGGTAGCTCCATCGGGCATCAGATAGAAAAGTTCAGTCTCAATACATTGAAAGAGGAGAGAAGTAGAGATAATAAATAGAGGGAGGAGGCGGGAAGAGACGACAGGAGAGACGAAAGGAAGTCTGGCTAAAGACCGACTGGGTAGGTGACGTCCAAGGAGGGAATCCCTGACCTGTCTCCCCTATACCAGGTAACTCCATTGGGCATCAAACAGAATAGCTAGCTCTCAAATGACGCGGGAAAATTCACAGGTAAACAGGGTGGGGACTAGGGCCAGGACAGGTAAGGGCAGAAATCAGTTGCAGGAAAGTGGAGAGGAGTAGAGCGGGGAGGGGTAGGGGGTAGGTAGTTCAGTAAAAGTTACATGATTATAAACAGTTACTGGATGTCTTGGCTGAGGTCCTTCCGAAGTTTTGTCTTAAAGTCCCTAAACATGCTCAGAAAAACGTCTTTTGCCAGGGCCATGTTGTCCGCTACCTTGCTAGTCGTCTTCTTTAGCGGCATATGGGCGGAGCCAGGAGGACCCCGCTGTGGTGGCAGAGAGATGTCTTGGGCTCGAGGGAGTAGGACTATAGAAGCTGGCCGTGGGATGATCAATAAAGGCTGGCTTGGTCCTGGCACCACAGTGAGTGCGTAGGGCAGTCACACATACAGGGCAACCACTTGCTTGTCGTGCGGCACTTCGCCTCTTCAAACCGTGGAGGGTCTCAGGGATTGCGCCTCCTTAGTTGGCAGACAACTACCAGCAAGATGAAACATAATCATTTAACATTTTATTCCATTTTCATAGTAGACTGTACCGACGATCTAGAGGCTAAAGCTAGTTACAGGCACGCCACGCGGAATAATGAGGCGGATGCTAAGTAACAAGAATCTCTTCAATGCGGCCTCCAGCTGTTGATGTTCACCAACTTTTAGATTTAGAACTACAAGACCATTTTTCAGTAATATTATACTCCATCTAGATTACTCAAATGGGGCCACTGTCACCAATCTGTCTCTCGAGGGTGGCGGCTGGAGGGGGCTGATCGTCTGCATATGTTTGCATGCTGCCGATGTTACAAGAATTCTGGAGATACAATTTCCATATATAAAGCAGCGTATTGCATTCACAATTATTCATGTCATATCAGTTAATCATGCTAGGAGTATATTATTCTATCCTCAGAGCTCTCTCAGCTGCAGCATTTTTTGCAGTAACAAGATTGTCTTTGCACCAGAGTGGCTCAGCCCAGGTCCTCCGCCAGTTCGGCCATGGTGGTCAAAGCATATAGCTTCCTATTATCTTACTCTTTCAGTAATTCTTTATAATGAGAGGATAAGTCAGAACAATTGCTAAAGTCTCCTGAGCCCCCTAGCGGATTAATGTTGTTTTATCTCTTAGAAAAATAAAGATTCTCTCAGGTTTTGATTTGATATTTTTTTAATTTTAGTTATTTTTGATAACTGCTTTGGATTAATGAGGGAAAGTTTTATGAACAAATTGAAATATTATAAAGCTTTATACTAATTTACTTTCACTTTCATAATTAAAAAAGCAAAGAAGGATCTGACAAATCCTACACAGTTGTGTTTCTTTCTTCAGTAATCTTTTAGTTGCAATAAAGAGATCCAAAGCAGACCCTCTCACATATGTGGGGGTCAGGCAATGTTTATGAGGTCACTAATGAGTCAGAATGCAAATAGTTGAGAGACAGTAGAATCATTCATATCTCCCCTTGGAAATGAAATCAACAAGGAAGATGTTATTAGAAAGAGAAATAGATCTGTCCGTGATGAGCTCCATCATCTGTTCCGCAAAGCTTGCGTTAACCGCAGTTGGATGAGGTTTAGACCCACTGTTTTTTTCCAACGGAAAGCCACTGGAAGGTGGATAATCTGTCATTCCTCAAACCCGTGCATTCTCATGAGTGTTTGTGGATGATCATTACTCTGTCAATAGTTTTTGCTCTTCGATCAGGGTGCAAACTAGAATATTCTGATGGTTTAAGAAGGTCCATCTCTGGTTGAGATGATGCGTTTAACCAGATATTATTTAGAGAGAGTATGTTGGGGTTATTTGCAATAAACATGTCAGCAATCTGAAGGTTATGTTTTAACGTCGATCAACAGTTATAGAAGAGGCATTTGAGGTAGGACTGGATTGTGTGCATGGAGGGGGGGTGATCATGTTCTAATCTATGTGAGATTGTCAAGGTGTGAACCTTTTCTGTGGTAACTTCTAGTTTTTTTCTTTTGTACTCAACGATTGGAATATTAGCCATCCAATGGTTATCCGGCAGATTCTTCAGAGTCATAATTCCTAAGTAGATCCTCAATGTCT
Source organism: Lissotriton vulgaris (assembly GCF_964263255.1). NCBI lineage: Eukaryota > Metazoa > Chordata > Amphibia > Caudata > Salamandridae > Lissotriton > Lissotriton vulgaris. The sequence continues at coordinate 393,688,587 of NC_141699.1, read as the reverse complement.
TCTGCTTTCATGGGGATCTTTATTGTTACAGGGCCTGTACGACTTAACAACTGGATTTAGGGCATGTGTAATAACACCGGACTTGAGTATTGTCAAAATGTATCACCAGGTGCAAAGTAGAGCAATTACATTAAAGATCAGTTGAGAAGGGTCTCCCTTCAGCGAGGAGGACACCAGTTGTGGAAAAGATGATGTTGAGTTCGGAGTTTAAGCAAGAAATCCTAGGAGAATGCTAACACTCTGGGTGTTGGGCTCAGTATTCAAGAGGGAGGGCGTGAAGGCACTGCCATTCCTTGGTTGTTAGTAGGGTAGCTGCAATGCCCCACAGCATGAGGGCCATAGTTTCTTAGTATTGTTCCAAGGTTTGAGGCTGACTGAGTTATAGATTTCAAGAACTTAGCGGGAATTTTGGGACCCAACCCATCACAAGAAAGAAAGAGCAAGATAGAAAGTGGAGAGAATACCTCAAATTAGCTCATCACAGAATAAACAAATGGAACTTCTCTTGGGCCAAAAAAAGTCAAGCTTTAGCTCCCGGGCCCCACCTATGAAAGTCCAGGAGATGCTGGCCGGCAACATTTACAACCACCACCTAGATAAAGGGATTTTTATGTATGGTAAGTGGAATTTCAGTTGAAACATAATGGTGGTCAAAAACACAGAAGGTGGGGGAGGGTCTATGGGGCCAAGTTTAGAGACCAGTTGTACTTCGTACCCCTGAATCAGAACCTTCACAACTATAGGAAGAACAACGGTCTATGGTGGTCACCTAGCCATGCTGTAGCGGAGAGCAACCATTAATATGAAGGTTTTGTACACACAGATCCACAAAATATATGTGTGTGTAGGACCTCCTGGAGTCCACAAGTACATGTGTAAACGAATAATGGCAAGAGCTCACGAATATATATGTATAATGAAGCAATGAGGAGGTCATCTATAGATGTTTACAACTGCACTAAAGAGCTGTGTTTTATCCATTTATAAGAGCATTGAGAGAACATTTTATGTATATACTAGCAGCCCGCCCCGGCGTTGCCCGGGGCAGAAGGGGGCTGGGGGCATCATTTTAGGCTTCTGTGCACTCCCGCCCGGGCCCCCGCCCGCCCCGACATTGCCCAGACCGCCTCCGGCTCGCCTCCCTCCCGCTCCCCGCGCTCCGGACTTCACGCCACTCTTCTTTTAGGCTTCTGTGCACTCCCGCCCGGGGGTCCGCCCGCCCCAACATTGCCCAGACCGCCTCCCGCCTGGCCTTTGCCTTACCTGAGCCGCCACTCCTCCCCGCGCTCCGGACTTCACCGCCACTCCTCGCCGCTCGTCACCGCTCCTTCACCGCCACTCCTCACCGCTCGTCACCGCTCCTCCCCGCCTGTTGTCATCGCGCACGTGTAGTTCGCGGTCAGTGCTACGTCGCGGCCGGCGCTAGTTTTAGGGGACTACTTTGTTTTTAAATTTTAATTTTTTTATTTACGTTTTATTTTTATTTTATGTCGCCTATGTCCATCTACACACCCTGAGGATTACAACAATGTATTGGGTGTGTGGATTGGCGCTGTGGTTCCAGAGTTTACCTTGCCAAAAGGTTTCTGTTCTCTCTTTATAATAGTAGTATAGATGCAAAGTTATCTGATTGTCTGTCAGAGTGGTTTTACTACGCCGACCCCATTCCCTGCACTCAGATGTCCTGCCCAATATGGACAGACATTAGACATCAGACTGCAGGGAATTGTATTTTGCATCTTTCCCTTTGGGTACTATGGCCAGGAGTGGCAGCAAGGAAACGCTATAGCTACTGCTCTCAGAGTTGCCACCCTGATCAGTTTTCTACCGGTACCACTGGTGTTTTAATGTCGTGGCCAGCATAAGAATAAGCAAAATCACCCATAGCACTTTTAAATGTGATCTAGAGCTATGTTAATGATCCCTGACTAATGATTAAAGGAAGCAAAGGCAGAGAAGTCATGTTACAAATAAATACATACAGTTTTGTTGAAAGTCCTATTTAGTATCATGTCCGGGACTTTTCAGACTGTTAAAACAACTAGCTGGTATTTTTCTCATTGAAAGGTGGCAACCCTATGCTCCATAGGTATGTAATTTCCTTTCCCCACAGCCGGAAGCCCTGCCACTAAGTATATGTACAACATAGATACTACTGCAGTGGAGGGCCCCATTTTATCTACATTGTTTTTAATACTTCTCTAGCTTTCCAGCAAGAACTTTGTATCTTTTCACACCCTTACATATGAGTAGAAACACTGGGTAGTTATTGTTAGGATTGTTTTTCCATAGGAAAAGCAGTTTTTGGTTTGCTTAGTTATAACTTTGGGGCCATTTGCCTGATCTCCACAAAACGTTCCCCATATTTTTGTCTTCTTCCTCAGCTTCATCATGGAAAGTTCCAAGGTATTTCATCCAGTGAAAGTTGAGAAATAGAAGGCTGGGGGAGATCAAAAAGCTTTTTTCCCATTCATTTTGCAGCACCCTTCCTTCCTGAACCATAATAGGCCTGGGGACCCCATTCACTGGAGACAAACTTCAAAGGGAAGTGGGTGTGTTGCACATCTCCCTGAGCCTGTAAAGGCCCTGGGGATCCCATCCCCAGGGCTGTCTCCATTACTGTGTCCCGTGGCGGCCTCTCCCGAGACACAGTAGTTTGCAGGTAAACATGTCTGCTCCCACCTGGCGGGAACATTTTTAAACTCCCAGAGGGTTGGAGCAAACATGCCTTCCCTGTCCGCAGAAACAAGGCATGTTTGCTGTCACTCGACAGGAGCTTTAAAAATGCTCCTCCAGGTTGGGAGCATACTTTTTTTCTCCTGCCCAATCGGGCTGGGAAACGCACATTGCTCTTGCCTGGTGGGAGCAAAGAAAAACAGCTGCTCCCTCCAAGTGGGAACAATGCCAGCTCCCGCAGCATATTGGGTAGGTGCATGCCGTGAGCCGGGCGGGGTCACGGGTGCCCAGGGGTTCCTCTTGCAGCCCCCAACTTACTGTTTGGTGGGTATCCAAGGTGAGCACCCACAACAAGGACCAAAGGCCCTGAGGGATGGGGTCCCAGGGGCCACATTAGGCTCAGGGAGGGGGATGGTCGTCCTCCTACCCTTAAAGTTCAGTGCAGCCCCAAAGGATGGGGTCTCCGGATCTATTAGGGCTCTGGGCAGTGGACTGCATGCCCCCTCACCCTTTGAATGCAATTCAGCTATGGAGGATGGAGTCCCTGGGGCCTATTAAGGCTCACGGACTGGGGCTGCACGCCCCCTCCCCTTAAACTATATGTTTTGGCCCCAGGGATGGGACCCTCGAGTCCCTTGTGGGTCGGGGAGCAGACCAGGCACCCACCCCCTTAAAAAATATAATTTGAACCAGATAGAGTCCTCTGGGCCACTGTTAGCTACAGTGCGGGGGCGTGCCCTCCACTTAATGTTTAAAAATAAACGCCCGGTTTGGTGTCCCCTGAGACTTTAGTCACTCGGGGAGGGAGGGTCGCGTGCCTCGCTTCCCTTAATAAAAAAACACAAAGGCCCCAGGGGATGGGATCCGCTGGACTCAAATTGACGTAGGGAGTGGAGCCATGAAGGCTATGCCCAGCCGCCAATCTCATGCTGCAAATAACCAAAGACTGCGGTTGGCATAGTGCTGCCTGCTTGCCGGGGGTTAGTCAGAGGACTGCGGCCAGGCCCTGCAGCCACCCTACCTCTGCACAAGGCCTTTGGCTTTACATATGGTTATAAAAAAATTCTTTAAAATATAGATACTCTGAAAAATTCACCCAAAAAAACAAAAGTTATAGTTAGTTGAAAATTTCAGTGACGAAATAAACGTACAAAACAACAGAAATTCACAAGTCCTAGTTATCTCAAGTAACTATAACTCATTCCCTAAGGTAACTATAACTCTCGTCCTCACCATGCACGGCTAATTACCGCACATGTTACTCATCACTCATGACATCTTCTATGACATAATTGATAATATCACTGCAACATTTGCAATGAAATTAGTGATGAGAAAACTGTGCATGGTAGGGGCGGGAGTCATAGATATCTTACTACACGAGTTATAGTCACTTGAGATAACCATAACCAGTGAATTTCAGTGGTTTTATACATTTAAAATGTTAAGGTGTCAGTGAAATTTTCACCTTACTAGAACGTTACTTTAACCTTTGTTTTTCCCTGTATGTATATATATATATATATATATATATATACACACACCATGAAAAAACTAAAAGGTTGGGGATTAGTTATAGTTAGGAGAATATTACTTTATTAGTTGGTTTCAAGCCCTATTTAAATGAGACAAACATTTGAAATTTTATAGTTATAATTTTCATTTATAATTTACCAACCACATTCAGGTTACTGTAAGTAACGCACCTCCGGACACACTTTTATTTATTACTTAAATGCTTAATTTCGGAAGAACCTAAAAATCAATATCACTCGCACACCTGCATATACACTTCTGTCTCCTCACTCGCCGCACCTTACTAACTATAACTCGCCTCTTAACCATGCACTGTGTTTTGACAAATCATCTCATTTCAGATGTAGCAAGTGTTTTTTGAAAAATAGAATTGCACATGATATTAGGGATGTAAAATAGAACAGTACAAGCAGTGCATGAAGGAGGTGCAAGTTATAGCTAATGTAAACCTTAACCTAACCTTTGTTTTTTCATTGAATTTCAGTGGTTTTTAAACATTAGGATGAAAGTGTATTAAATAATGTATCTGAAAGAGACCATTTTAGTTATAGATTCCTTACCTTAGAATTACCTGCAGGCATCAGTCTGGATCCAGAGATTTTTTATTTATCAGTACCCCTGCGCGTCGGTAGGTGGTGTCTGTCGACTCTGCGTCCATCGTTGCCGTCATGGTCACCGGAATGACGTTGCAGTATCTACTTAGACGCTGCCCCTGTGTGCTGATGTCAGTTCTTCCTTTTTCCGCACCAGCCAGTGAGATCCAGAGAGAGTGACACCCTGAATAATTTTTTGACAAAAACTTTTCCGACTTTTGTCGACATCTTTTTCGTGTCGTTCGACTCCTCCTACACGTAGGAATATCCCATTGCTGGCCCGGCTTCAAGCCTTGTGACTGCTGTCACAAGTTGGTCGGTCACAGACCTGCACCTTGTGTGCCTCTGGTGCCTGGAGCATGACCATGACCCGAAGTCATGCTCCGACTGCCGGGCCATGAACCTGAAGTCGTTGTAGGAGCAGTCCCAAAAGCTTCCGGAGGCCTGGCAGTCTGCTCCGTGCCACTCAAGGTCCCAGTCAAGAGGGAGGTCGCGGGACCGGTCGCGGAGTCACCACCATCATTCCTCCTCAAAGTCTTTGTCTTCAGGTAAGTCGATACGAATAAGGTGGTCCCAGAGACTAAGTAGCTAGAATAAATTCAAAAGGAAATTATAACAACATTGTTTTTATTCACAACGTGTATCGTAAAAAATTATTCTCGAAATACATCCATAAAATCATCACATTTAATGCCCCTAAGAGGTAGGATAGGGAAGGGAAGTGTTGGGATGGTGAGGGTACTAATTGGGTACTTAAACAGTGGTCACTATGACCTAAATGAGCCAGAGATAATTATTAATTACCAAAAGAGACAGTTACAGTTCATTGACAAACTAAAAATACACTCATGCCTCCAGAAAACAGAATCAACAAATGAAAATTCATGGAAAAGGCTGAAATAGAAGGAGGAGTGTCGACGTTTCGACCCAGGTTAGCGCAGGCTGGAGTGGAACCTTGCTACAGGGTCTTCATCAGGACAAGGGCAGATGAAGGGACAGTGGATCTGTGTGGAAGTTTAATAAAACTCTATTATAAAAAGGTCAAAAATGATCCTCAATAATCATAAAAACAATTATAAATGGCCGAGAGTAATTGCAAGCATACAATCATAATGAAAGGGTCACAACGAGGAATACACAGACAGCAGTGTCCGGTGCTGGTCAAAGATTGTTTAAGCCTGGCATGCTGGACAAATTATGGGGGCCTCATGTCTTAGCTGTTGTAATTATATAAGACATCGCATATCCTAATGCTATGACCAGGTGTCGGTCCATATAGGAATTAGGCAAGTGTTGGTCCATATGGGAGCTGGGTAACGGACTCATAGTAGTCGTTTTTCGGCTCAAATAGCATGAATTACATACAACAGATCATACATGCAGGATAATTACTCATATTAGATACATCCGACTAATTACCTGATCTTTAAAGACGTAATCAAAGGTAAAGCAAGGATCGCTCACAAGAATCAGGATCCTATAAGGAGTAGATGGTGTAAGAATCATTGGCAATCGGCTGGAGAAATTAATGCAATCACTATTTCAATGCGCCTACCTGAATTGATAATGGAGCAGTAGAATATGGGGGGCGCAGTTATTTTGAGTGATGTCACTCTTCGTGAATATCGTTGTTCTGTCAAAACACATACCAAGGTGCTAAGTATCGATTATATATGCTCCATTATCAATTCAGGTTGGCGCATTGAAATAGTGATTGCATTAATTTCTCCAGCCGATTGCCAATGATTCTTACACCATCTACTCCTTATAGGATTCTGATTCTTGTGAGCGATCCTTGCGTGGCAGGTCGTCGTCCTTCGGCACTGCCCGTGGAGCCTACTGGGATGGCTCTGAGTTTCCCCCCCTTCACGGGAGCCAGAGCATCACCCGCCCAGCTTTGTGCTTTTTACGAAGCCCTCCACTCCATCTTTGGGCAGCCCAACTCTTCTGGCGTGCCTTCGGGCCCCGCGGAGTCAACTGGGGGCTCTAGACCTTAGATGCCAGCGGCTCCGGCCTTGGTGCCGCAGGGTCTCCAGGGATGTAGGCCTGGATCCGGATCAGGCCAGCGGACCTCAGGACACCTCCCCCGGCGCCAATTCTTCTGACTACACCACTGATGCTAGTTCTGTCCCCGGCTGGTGTCAACCCGGCCCCCCCTCGACTTGGACACAGAGCCATACGGGCAGAGAGTGACGCCTTTACCAGCACGGACTGGTACTTTTGTACCACTGTTCTTCCCTGGCATTCTTTGTCACCTCGAGTGGCACCCAGAGGAGGGCAAGGAGGACTGGGAGGGGTCTGTAGACCCTCTAGAAGACCAGCCTGAAGAGCCAGACTGGAGAGAGGAGTTGGGTGAGGCCAGCGGTCTGGATACCTCCCCAGACCTTGGTATGCCTTCTCCCCCTACCGTGGCCACGGACGAGGGAGCCTCCTACGTTGTGGTGATGCTTCGGATGGCTGAGGCCTTGGGCCTTGAGCTTTCTACGGTGGCAGTCAGGACTAACCTCCTAGATGATGTACTTCAGCCAGCAGCAGCCTCTTCTAAGCCCCTGCTGTCGTTCAATGAGCCCATCTCAGACACCCTTCTGGGCACTTGGTTCAAGCCCAGCACAGGGGCCCCTGTGGATGGGATGATTGCACAACACCAACGCATGGCCTCAGGTGACCCAATTTTCCTCTCCCAACACCCTACCCCAGAAAGCTTGGCGGTCCAAGCCTCAACATCCAAAGGCGATTCCCTACTGCTGCCCCAGACAGGGAATCCAAGAAGCTGGAGCATTTTTGGAAGAAGATGTTTTCGTCTACCACTTTAGAACTGCGATCGGTGAACACCACATGTCTCTTGGGCCGGTACACCCACTCTGTTTTGGGCACAGTTGCGCAGGTGCTGCCATGGTGCCTGGGAGGAGACCTGGGCCATACTTGTGTAGTCACAGATGGTAGAGACGCAGCAAAGTTTGCCATTCGATGTGGGCTGGACACTGCCGACTCCCTGGGTAGAACGATTTCTACGTCAGTAGCCTGAGACGCCATGTCTGGCTGAGGTCCACTGGCTTCTCCGGGAAAGTCAATCAACCCTTTTGTACATTTTCCTTGATGGCCGTCGCCTGTTTGGTAACAAGGCAGACAATGCAATCGAACACTTCAAGGACTCTAGACCTACGGCCAGATCCTTGTGCCTCACTTTCCCTTTGCGCCCCAATCAGTCTGCCTTTTGCCTCTTTCGTGGCTATGGAAGGGGTGCCCCACCACGTTTCTCCCAGGGCCAAAGGTCTGCGCAAGCTACCCAGCCTCTGCACAGCTGGGCACGTGGGACCCAGCGCCATGCGTCTGGGGGCCAGTGGGTGGGCCAGTCCACCAGTGCCCCCTCTGTAGCCGCCTCTAAACCTTCCTAGTTCGACTTTTCAGGGCCACCAGTTGCCAGTGGGCGGCAGGATTTGCCATCACCTCCCCCACTGTCACAACATCACGTCAGACAGGTGGGCTTTGCAGATATTCCAAAGGGGCTACTCCCCCCCCCCTTCGAGACTACCCCTCCCTCCATGCCACCAACACTCCATCACGTCAGAGGATCACTTGGCCCTTCTGCGTCAGGAAGTTACGACTCTCCTGGCCAAGGGAGTTATCGAGCGACTCCCTGTGCCAGAATTAGGTTGTGGTTGCTACTCCCACTATTTCTGGTACCCAAGAAGGACAAAGGCCTGCATCCTATCTTAGACCTCAGGGACATCAACCGCTCCCTCCGGAAGTAGAAGTTCAAGATGTTAACCTTGGCTCAGGTCTTGTCTCCCCTCAACACTGGAAACTGGATGGTAGTGTTGAACTTGCAGGACGCTTGTTTTCCCATCCCTGTTCTGCCAGCCCACAAGCGTTATCTATGGTTCACGCTAGGCCACGAGCATTTTCAGTTCACCGGGCTCCCCTTTGGCCTTATTAGTGCCCCCCGGATGTTCACGAAAGTAATGGCGGTGGTTGCAGCTCACCTGCGCAGATTAGGGGTTCCAGTCTTCCCCTATCTCAACGACTGGCTGTTGAAGGCGAGCACGCCCCAGGCAGTTGTCTCCCACCTCTAGACTACAGCAGACCTCCTCCATTCGCTGGGGTTCACTATCAACGTGCCGAAGTCACACCTGATTCCCTTCTAGAAGCTCCTTTTCATCAGAGCGGTTCTGGACACTGCACAGTTTAGGGCCTATCCTCCCGAGCAACGAGTCCAGGATATACAGGCTATGATATAGATGTTATAGCCTCTATCCCGGATTTCGGTGGGAATGAGGCAGCTGCGTCTCATGGTTTTTGCATCCTGCTGGTGGGTCCTGCCAGGTGGAATATGCAGACTCTGCAGTGGGACCTGAAGTTCCAGTCGGCGCAGCATCAGGTGAATCTGTCCGACTGCATCTAGATCTCGGAGGGCACTGCACACCAATTGCAGTGGTGGGTAATGAACTAGGATTGGGTCAACGGCAGATCCCTCTCCTTTCCCCAACCACAGTTCACAGCGGTGACAGATGCGTCACTCATGGGATGTGGCGGCCACATGAGGGAGGTGGAGATCAGGGGCCTCTGGTCTCCGGCGCTGTCCGGGTTCCACATCAATCTTCTGGAGCTATGGGTGATTCGTCTGGCACTGAAGGCATTCCTTCCTTTTGTCAAAGGAAGGATAGTGCAGGTGTTCATGGACAAACAACACCACTGCCATGTGGTACTGCACCAAACAGGGCACGGTGGGGTCATGGACCCTTTGTCAGGAGGCTCTTCGCTCTGGACGTGGCTGGAACATCAAGGCATGTCCCTGGTGTTACAACACCTGGCAGGTTCTCTGAAAGCCAGGGCGAACAAACTCAGCTGCAGGTACATGATGGATCACGACTGGCGTCTACTTCACTCGAAGGTGGTCCAAGGTCTCTTTCAGCAGTGGGGAGAGCCTTGGTTAGATCTGTTCACCACCAACAAGAATACGCAGTGTCAGCAGTTCTGCGCGTTGGAATTTCCAAGGCGGCACTCGCTCCGTGACACTTTTTGTCGCAAGTGTAGTTGCGGTCTTCTATACGCCTTTCCGCCTATACCACTTCTGTTAAGAATGCTGAAGAACTTCAAGTGCAACCAAGCCCAAATCATTCTTGGGGCTTCGGACTGAGCACGAATCTGGTATCCCGAGCTCTTGAACATGGCTCTCGACCCTCCGATCAAACTACCTCTTCGGGATGATCTTCTGTCGCAAGCGCAGGGGACGGTCCTCCACCAAAACCTGTCCAGCCCCCACCTCCTTGCTTGGAGATTGAGTGGCAATAGTTGACAGCTTACAATCTTCCTCCTGAAGTCTGTAATATTATCTTGGCAGCCAGGCGTCCCTCTACTAAAACAGTATACACCTGTGGATGGAACAAATTTGTGGCTGGGTGCGCAGCAAAGGCTGTGGATCCCCTTACTGCCCCTCTTTCAGAGGTTCTCCTATTCATTCTTTCTTTGGTCCAGCAGGGTTCTGCTATGGGCACTCTTAAAGGCTAACTTTCGGCCATTTCAGCCTTTCTTGCCTTCCTGATCAGCCTTCTCTTTTCAAGTCCCCTACTGTAAATAGGTTTCTTAAGGGATTACTTAACTCTTTCCTCCTATTCCTTTCGTAATGCCTCAGTGGGACTTGAATCTGGTCTTAACTTACCTCATGTGTGCTCCTTTCAAGCCCCTACATAATTGTCCTCTCAGACTCTTGACCTTAAAGACTGCTTTTCTGGTTGCCATCACCTCTGCTTGCAGGGTGAGTGAGCTTCAGGCTCTATCTTTTTTTTTTTTTTTAAACTTTATTGATAGGAAGGAATAATGGTTAATTAGTTACATACATCATGTCAGTAATCGTTACAGTTCACAAAAAGTATCATATCAGTAGGTAATGAGCGACGATTTCGTAACAATGACTGAGTCGTTGGTGGCTCCCTGGGCCTTGCATATATCTCAATTACAGGTTTACAGTACGTAGTTTGTGGTCCCTAATCAACCCTTCCCTCAAACATCAGTAATGGCTACATCTCTTTTTTATGAAAACTATAGTAACAAACATCCCAACGTATCCCCCCAACCATGTGTCATCGCAACCCCTCTGCGCCACCCTTAGCCTTTAGCAGCCTGCGCCACCTCTTACATCGCGTTGTACGGCCAGGTCCGTGTCGCTAGTGCAACAATGTTCCGTGCCTGTGGCCACTGACCTTGTATGTTACATTCACTCCTCCTCCTCATCAGAGTCTAGGTCCTCTCCTTCAGGTAAGGGCTCACAGATTTCCCCTCTGTATGCGTTCCACGCCGCCCAGACCTTGTTCCACTTCCGGGGCGCTGCCCTGAGTACATAAACCGCCCTCTCCGTCACCATTAGGATGTCCATATTTTTAGCCCACCTACTGGAGGTAGGGACGTCCGGTGCCCCCCATTTCTGTGCTATATCCCGCTTTGCCACCGTCAGTGCCAGTGATGCCCAGATCAGCTCATACCTGCCCAGATCGTTGGGGTCCCAGATATTTAGGAGGCATTTGCGTGGTTCAGGCAAGATGGAGAGTTTAAGGGCCTGGGAGATGGATCGGAGCACCTGCCTCCAGAATTCGCGTATTTGTGGGCATTCCCATAGTGTGTGAATTAGTGTTCCCTCCTCCCCGCAGCCCCTCAGACAGAAGGGGTGTTGCGCTCTCTGTATTGTGTGTAACAGTGTCCTGGTGTAGTAGATGCGGTGGAGGATTTTGAGTTGCACCAGTCGTAGCTTACTAGAGATTCCCACCTCCCTCGGGGAGGCCAACGCCTCATTCCATTCAAATTCGTCTGTCTCGCCTAGTTCCCTTTCCCATTTTTCTTTAAGCTTTAGCGTGGGGTCTTTGAGATTGTTTATCAGTTTTTTATAGGTAAGGGAGGTGGCGCTTTGGAGCATGAAGTCTGTAAGCAGTCTGTCCTCCAATGGGGAGGAGTCCGGTAATGTGGTGCCAGCAGGGACTGCCTGTAGCAGCGCATGCCTAATCTGTACATACCGAAACGTTTCCGTAGGTCCGAGGTTGTATTGTTGTTGCAGGTGAGGGAATGGAATCACTGAGTCATTGTCCCAGAGGTCCCCTACTGTAGAGATACCTATGGAGTCCCATCGGTCAAACCCCTTGCAGCCTCTCAGATTCCCCAACGCCTTCGTGTCCCACAAGGGCGTCATTTTAGTAATTCGGCCTGCCCACCCCAGACGGGCCTGCGCCAAGTGCCACAGCGCCGCCGTGTGTTTGGTTGGACCAATGAGGGTTTTCAGCTGCGACTTGTTGTAGAGCACGGACAGCATACAGTCAGTCCCGAGTTGTGACCAATCCGCCCGATAGGCCGGGTCGTCTTTGGGGGCGTGGATCCAGTAGTTTATAATTTTGAGTTGGGCTGCCCAGTAATATAGCTGAATGTTGGGGAGCGCTATACCCCCCTCGTACCAGCTTTTTACCAGCTTGTCGTATGCTATGCGCGCCGGGCCTGTATTCCAGAGGAGTACAGTCACCAGTGCAACAATCTGTTGGAAATAGCGCGGTGGCACTAGGTGTGGAGTGTTTTCCAGGACGTAAAGGAGTCTCGGGAGGGCCATCATCTTGTACAATGCCGCCCTGCCCAGTAACGTCAGAGGGAGGGCCGCCCAGTGTTTAACATCTGCTCGCAGGCGATCTATGGGTGGTTTTAGGTTGTTAACAAAGAATTCAGCCTCTCCGCTCGTGATGATAATACCTAAGTATTTGAAGGAAGTCGACGTCGCCAGCAGTGGGCAGTCTCCCTGCAGTCTTGGCGCCGGGCCTCTCAACGTGTATATGGTGGATTTCGACCAGTTGAGGGTGTAGCCCGACGCGCGCCCATGTGTGTCACAGAGGTCTAGCAGGGCTGGGATGCCGGTTTCCGGCGCGGTCATGTAGATAAGCATGTCGTCTGCATACAGTGAGATTTTGTCCTCCCATCCCCCCTCCCATTTGATGCCCGCGAACAGGGTTGTCGATCTGATCTGGATGGCCAGGGGTTCGAGTACCAAAGCGAAAAGCAGGGGGGACAGGGGGCAGCCCTGTCTAGTCCCCCTACCTAAAGGGAACCTCGGTGACGTGTGGCCATTGGCTACCACCTGTGCGACGGGATTCGCATAAAGCAACCTTATCCATGAGATGTATTTCGGCCCAAATCCCATGCGCTCCAGCACCATGAAGAGGTATTCCCACTCTACCAGATCGAACGCCATTTTGGCGTCTAAGGAGAGGATCACCGCCGGTTCCGTGAGGAGGTGTGATCGCGCCAGCACTCCGTGGACTCTTCTAAGATTCAACGCAGTGCTCCGGTGGGGCATAAAGCCCGACTGATCAGGGTGGATTAACGTACTGAGGTGGGGTAGCAAACGGGCGGCTAAAAGTTTAGCCAGTATCTTGGCCTCTATGTTCAACAATGATATCGGACGGTATGAGGTGCACTCCGTCGGGGGTTTCCCGGGCTTGGGTATTGTTACAATCGTGGCCGTGCGTTGATCCAGCGGCAGCTCTAGCCTGTCTCTGCTCTCTAAATACATGGCCAACAACGGGGCACTGATGTCCGAAGCCACGGACTTGTACCATTCTACCGGTATCCCATTAGGGCCCAGTGCTTTACCGGACTGTAGCGCTTGGATCGCTAGCTGGATCTCCTCCTCCGTCGGGTCTAGTTCTAGGGTGTCTCTATCCGCTTGCGCTATGGTGGGGATAGCAATATCTGTGAGTGTTGCCGTCGCTAAGTGTCGTGTGACCCTCCTTTCCGGTGTGTATATTTCCTGGAAGTGACGCGCTAGTTCGCAGACTATTTCTGCTGGGCGCATCAGTGTTCGTCCATCTTCAGTGTCAAGCCTATGAATACCTCTTGCTCCATTCCCTCTCTTATCTAGCCATGCCAGCATACGACCCGCTTTGTCGCCCACATCGTAAATCCTATGTCTAGTGTTTGCGATATATCCCTTCTCTGTCGTTTTGAGATGTGCTAGGTACTGTTGCTGCCGGACCATGAGGGTGTGTGTCGTGGATGGGGAGGGGTTCGTCATATGAGCGTTATTGGCTGTGTCGAGTGCAAGTTCCAGATCAATGAGTTCCTTACGTGAGTCCCGTTTGTGTCCCGTAATCGCAGCGATGGCCGCCCCCCTGAGGACTGTCTTGTATGCCTCCCATAGGGTGGAGGGTGACTCCACCGTGCCGGTGTTTTCAGCAAAATACTGTGTCGTCACTAGTTTGAGCTTTTTCCGAATCTTGGGGACTTTTAGGAAATTGGGGTAGATTGGGTAGAGCCGAGCATTCCGTGTCCCCCCGGTGGTGAGTGACAGGACCATTGGAGAGTGATCTGAGATCCCCCTGGGTAGTGTGTCCACTTTGTCTATTGTGTCTAGTCCCACTCCCAGTGCCATGAAGTAGTCTATGCGAGATAGGCTATTGTGTACTGGCGAGTAGTAAGTGTAGTGAGTGGTCTCAGCATGCAACATTCGCCATAGGTCAACCAGGCCCAGGGCTTCCGCGAAGTCCGACAGTGGCGTCGTGCCTCGTGATCTGGTTCTGGAGGGAAAGGTGTCATGAAGTGGATCCATTACAGCATTGAAGTCCCCCCCTATAATCGTGTTGCTATCGGGGAGATCAAGAAGGAATTTGCCCAGTGCTGGTAGTGCCACTGAGTGTAGGGCTGGGGGAATATATACTGAGACCACATTTAGCGCTCTGCCTTCCCATTGCCCATGAACCGCAGCAAAGCGACCCTGGTCGTCCGCCACACGGCGGGTCACCATGAAGGGGGAAGACTTTCTCACTAGTATGCCTGTTCCCCTGGATCCAGTAGTGAAGTCTGCGTGCACCGCCATTGTATAGCCTCGTCTATCTAGGGCTTTGCAGGTGGACCCTGTGAGGTGGGTTTCCTGTAAGAGAACCATATCAGGATTCTGGCGTTTTAAGGCCTGGAGGACCAGGCCTCTCTTGATTTTGTCACCCAGGCCCCGGACATTCCATGTCAATATGCGTAGTGGGGGGACCCCCCTGGTCGTGGAGGTGGCCCCTGCGGGCGTGTGATTAAGTGGCCTGGCCATAAGGCTGACTAGGGAGTTTTGCACACAACGTGTGCTGTGGCGTGATCCTTGGGCCGACCTGTGTTATGCTGCATAGGGGATACGCAAGTGCTCGGGTGACAGAACCTTGAAGGTGTGGTGCGATGACTACAAACAAAAGAAAACATTCCAACATGAAAACTTCAATCCCATCCCCCCTCCCTGCTACCCTGCTCCACGGACAAACTCCTGCCCGCTTCCCCAACTGTGCAGAGTGCTTTAACCCTCCCCTCAACATCTTACTTGCTCGTGGGGTAGGTGAGTCCCCTCCGGGCACTGCCTGTGCCCACCCTACTCAGCCGCGTCCGAGCCACGGCGCCGCGGCCCTCACAGTCTCTAAAGCAGTATAGTCCAGTGTCACCTCGGAGCCCCTTGTCCGGAGTCCAGCGGGTCTCTCTCAAGGTCCGAGTCCAGGCCGTTTCCGCTCCCTTGGCGTGGTGGTTGGGAGGATTGGCTGGGTGATGTCCTGTCTGTACTGTGTCGCGGTCGGTCCCGCTGTGAGCGATGTCGCTGTCCTGCCGGTCTCCAGCCCTCCAGCCATTCTTGAGCCACCTCCGGCGTGTCAAAGAACCAAGTCTTCCCCTCGGCCACTATCCGCAATTTTGCCGGGAACATCATGGAGTATGGTAATTCTCTGTCTCGTAGCGCCTTCTTTACCTCCGTGAAGGATTTGCGTCGCCTGGCCACCTCTGCCGTGTAGTCAGGGAAAAACGCCAAGGATGCATTCTGAATCCGCACTGGCGGTGAAGTCCTTGCCGCCTGCAATATTGCATCCCTATCTCTGAAATTAAAGAGCCGCGCCAGTACTGGTCTTGGAGCTGCTCCCGTCTTGGGGGGGCCCCCCGGGACTCTGTGCGCCCTCTCCACCGAAAAGAAGTGGGACAGGCCTTTGGGCTGGAGTTTGTTCTTGATGAGATCTTCAATGTAGAGGTCCATGGCCCCTTTCCCTTCCGTCTCCGGAAGCCCCAGGATACGCACGTTATTGCGTCGCGAACGCCCTTCCTGGTCGTCCAGCTTGTCATGTAGGAGCCTGGTAACTTTCTGCATCCTTTCCATGGCCATTTGTAGCTCCGAGGTGTCTTCCACGAGTGACTTCGTGACCACTTCCACTTGCGACACCCTCTCCGCCATCTTGTGAAAGTCCGCTCGCAGAAGGGAGACCTCCGAGGAGATGGCGCCCACTGTAGTTTTCACCTCCGAGAGCGTTCTCATGATGTCCTCCAACGTTATTTTTGGTGTTTTATCTGCGTCTGGAGCCTGCCCTGTGGAGGGTCTTCCTGTGGACTGCTGCTGTCCTTGGTGACCATAGGCGAACTTGTCCAGCTTAGCTTGCGTGGATCCGCTCCTGAGGCCTTTACCCGCCATGGTGTTGGGGTTAGCGAGGACCAGGGCTAAGTTATAGGCCGTCGCGACCTGCGTGGTTTCGGGAGTTCCGCAGACAGAGATTAGTCAAAGAGTAGTCTGCAGCGGGAGGCGGACAGAGCGACCCCCCTGTCGTTTAAGCAAGTCTTACTGGCTGCCTGCGTGGGATGTGTTGAGCCACTGGTATGATGTGCTTCGGCGTCCCCGATATTCTACTGCTGGGACGAAGCGGCCTCTGCGACCCCACTCTTATTCTGTCGTGCCGGTCTGCCTCTCGGTACCACCTCGGCCAGTGTAGACGTTGGACCTGGGTTTCCGCCCCCCCGCACACTGGTCAGGCCACCGCGTGGTGGGCCTCTGGTTCTGCTCCGGTGCCACTGGTGCGCCTGGGTGAATGTGGCTTCCGAGGTCTCCTCCTGCACTCCCGCGCTGCTGTCCTGCAATACGGCGTCCCCCTACTCCCCCGCTGACACGTGGGGTGTGATAGTGTCCTCCGCAGTGCTGTGCAGCTCGCTAGGCTTCCGGGGGGGGGGGGGGGGGGGGGGGGGTCCGCTGGACGCCGACTCCGCTCCGTGCGGATAAGGCTGGGGTGCACTAACCACTGTGTTGCCCAGGTCCCGCTGGGTGGGTACCGCAGTCCGCTCGCCACCGATGGATGTCGCCAAGGTCGCCAGGCTCGATCGAAGTTCCCGGCAGGTACCGGGGTGTTGTCACTTCCCTCGGCCGGCCTCACTGCACTTCCGCCGGGGCCCCGATGGTACGCTAGACCGGTGTTTCTCCGCTGGTCGTAGGCCCTCACTCGCCACACGACGTAACTCGGGCTCCGGTGTGCCGATTGTTCTGCAACTTGGACCGGGTGCACCGCTTCGGCCCCGAACTCGAACGCCGCCGCTTCAGGCGTGCGTAGTATCGGATAAGTGAGACGGATTTACTGGAAGGCTGCAGTGCCCTCGGGAGCTCTCACACTAAGCGGCCGCCATGCTTGGCTGCTAGCCACGCCCCGTCCAGGCTCTATCTTTTAAACCTCCTTTCCTTGCTGTCCATCCGTACAAGGTTGTCCTTCGAACCAGACTTTCTTTTCTTCCCACAGTGGTTACCTCTTTCTACATAGGACAGACCATCAGTTAGCCCACCTTCCTCCCATCCCCGCTTCCTTCCAAGGAGGAGGGGAGACTCCACCATCTGGATCCAAAACGTGCATTATCATTTTATCTGGATTGCACAAAACAATTCCAGGTGTTCGATCAACTCTTTGTTGGCTATGTGGGCGCTAAGAAAGGTCGGGCCGTGCACAATTGGGCCATCTCTCAATGGGTCATTCTTTGCATTAAAATCTGTTATTCCTTGGTGAAAAAGGAGACTTGAGTAGGACTGCGCGCCTAATCCACCAGGGTGACGGCAGCCACTAGGGATTTGGGACGTGGAGTCCCCCTCAGTGACATCTGCCAGGCAGCCACGTGGGGATCACTGCACACTTTTACTAAACATTACTGCCTGGATAGTCAAGTCCGGAGAGACAGCTTCTTTGGTCGTTCATTTCTCCAGGACTTTCTGGTGTGAACTTGGTTCCCAGATCCACCTCTAGGAATGGTATTGCTGGGGTATCTATTCTAAGGTAAGGAATCTATAACTAATGGTTTCTTTCAGATGAACAAGTTACTTACCTTCGGTAACGATGTATCTGGAAGAGACATACATTACTTATAGATTCCTTACCTCCTCACCCATCCTTCCCGTTCTGCGAACTGACTTCTTGGGAGAAGGGACTCCCTTATAGGGCCCTAGTTTTGTGCACCAATGGTCAGTGTCTTGCAGGGGCGGTGTCTAAGTTCATACTGCAACGTCATTCCGACGACCACACCGCTAGACGCGGAGTCGACCGACAGCACCCACCGACGCGCTGGTACTGCTAAAAATCTCCTGATCCAGTCTGACGCCTGGGGGTAATTTTAAGGTAAGGATCTATAACTACGCATGTCTCTTACAGATACATCATTACCGAAGGTAAGTAACTTGTCTTCAGTGAGATGAACAAGGCATATTAATATGAAAACCTGTATAACACCTAAGAAGTTTTTTGGGCAATGTTTTCTGAACTTGGTAGAATCTGGGCTGTTTATGTAGGCCACGTATTAATAAAGTTTTATTTTAAAATGTATGTAAATATTTGTAGTGTAGAACGGATTTTGCAACATTCTCTTTTTTAATAGTCATGTATTTCCGTTTGTAGTCCAAAATTTCAGTGGAATTTTTTGTTTTAAGTTTGCCAATGCTGTGTTGCTACCTAAACACTACTGCGGCGGAACTGTGGTACTTTGCGTATATAAAAAGGATTCTGATTGACTACCAATACAACAAATAACAGTAAGCAGGAAGCTTATTTCCTGATTGGATCGTTTACCTCCAGCTTCCAGAACTGGAAGAAAGTCTTCTTATTTCTGATAAGCTGTTTTGTCTAGAGGCTACAGAATGCCTGATCAGGGAGTTGGAGCTCATGAGGGTGGACAGCAGAACAGAGAGGACGAAAAAAAAGTCCTGGATACATATAATGTACAACTCACAACAAGGAGAAGACTGTGAGGCCGTGTTTTACCCTACCAAAAGGGGGATAAAAATAAATGTCCCCCATTACATGTAACATTTACCAAAAGGTTATATCGCGTGGAACCAGGCAGCAGTATTTGTTTGGGACAATGGGTAGAAAAAGCACCTTAAATCCATGCACTTGGCACGATGGAGATGAGCACAAAAACAAGGCACAGGGAGCTTCAGGACTTTGTTGCCCAAACCTCGTCTGCTCCAGCTGAGGAGTACTCAGTGAGACAATCTACCTCTGCTGCCTCCAATGCACCACCAGCACCGTCATCAGCTCTAGTTTCTATCCCACCTTCTCGAAGTACCATCCTTGTACACAGGTAGAAACAGGACAGAGACAGAGTGGAGCAGTATGGCAGTACCACTTCCTACTGTCTTCTCGGCCAAAGGGTCATCGTCACTGCAGAGAGGGATGCAAACATTATTATTATTTGTTTTTTTAATCTGTTTTATTATTATTAGATTTTCCTAGCCAGAGCAGACATACACAATATACATTACTGTTAATGGTGTCCATTTGATAGGTACATTGAAATCAAGTATACATTCAAGCAGATTTAAACAACTTAGACCCACATTCTCATCTGCAGTGTGTATAGACATCTGCCATATATCCCTATGTCGTAAGCGTTTGTGGCTGGCGCTTTTGTCAGCCCCGCCACATGCATGTAAGTTGCATACCGATTCTGCTAATTTTTTCTGTGTAGCCATCTGGGAACTGGGGAGGCGGGTTTTAATGCAACAGGGGCACCTTAAAACATAACAGGTGACTCTGTGAGAACGAACTAAAGTGCTCCCTGTTCCCCCCACCGGGTGTATCTTCCGTACTGTCGCACAAGTATGGAAATCTGTTGTGTGTTTAAGAGGCAATATTGGGCAATGCACATTTTTATTTGCTTCCTGTTTTCTCGGTTCAGGTTTTTGGCAGTCAATGTTCTCTCCTTCTAATGTGTATCCCTATACAGTGGCGTTCGCTGATGGCGTACCTTCCGTATTGATATTGTGTATGCTTTGCAGCTCGGCAAGTATCACATCCCAACTTGCAGTGAGTGGAGTCTTCCAGATGTAGCGCAATGCTACCGGCTTTCGCCCTTGTCAGCATGGAGTGTCTCCATGCTAGGATGTATGGAGGATCCTGAGCCTTCCATCTCCGGGTGATCAGTCTTTTCGCTACCACGAAGCCTAGATCTAGAAACCTTGAAGTCACTGTATGTGCTCGGCTTCTGCGGTATAGATGTAAAATGTATACTTTTCATTCAAATGAAAGGGGGCGGTCTGTGCATTGAGCGAAAGTGTCTGCCACCTCTGCACAATACCTATACAGTGTGGGGCATCCCCATAGCACATGTTATAGATCGGTGTCTATGAGACAGGCGGCATCTACTCGGCCAAAACACTGATTTATTTTTGCGGGTGTAGGTATGCTCTTTGAGTGTTGTAGTATTGTATTTGGTGTAGGCATGCGTTCCTGGGGATGTGGACAGGGTTCTCCGATACTGAGGTCCACTCAGGGTCCTTGAGTGGCTGTCGCATGTCTTCTTCGCAGTGACGCCGAAGCGGCGCCAGTGTGACTGCTGTGTGTTGTCTCAGTGAAGCTGCGAAACAAAGGAGTAAGGTGTCCCCCATGCCCCATCATGTGTAAATACTTCATGGTGAGGTGAGTTTGGGGCTCATTGGTTAAATCCCCCCATTTGGAAGAAAGGGCACCCAATAGCGAGCGGTATAATAAGAACTGACCTGGGTGTAATCTGCCATCTACCACTAATCTGTTTTGGAATGAGGATCTCTTCCAGATAGAGATCTCCTGTATCCTGGATTCCAGCCTCCTGCCATCCCAGCAGTTCAGCTGCTGAGGTCGTTAGGTGTCCTTTGTGCATCCATTCTAGTGGCAAAGCAGGCGCGCATGGCATCACGTGCCTGGTAATGTTCATGCTCCTACGGTAACATCTATGAGGCACTTCAAGTAGTAATGATGCAGGTGGCTTTATCTTTGCTCAAGGGTGGAATAGGGTAATCGGTGCAGTTAAAGAGCAGGGTGGTTGAGTAGTCGCTGTGCCGCAAAGTTGCCAATCCACCATTCATCTTGCCACCCATTGCAGCTGTGCTGCTAGGAAATACTGCTCTAGGTGTGGAGCCGTGAGACCTCCCTGATCCATGGGCAAGTAGAGCTTCTTCATCATCACTCAGTGCTGGGAGTTGCCCCATGTGAAGTCTCTGACCAATTTCTCCAGTGGGAGGAAAAAGAAGGGTGGAATTTATAGTGGTACATTACAAAATAATATAGTAGCCTTGGAAGGATTACCATTTTGGTGAGTGCCGCTCCCCCTGTCACCAATAGTGGAAAAGTTTCCCATAATACCCTTTGAGAGCGGCCGGCAGTCAGTGCTCTTCCCAGGTTACCATCTAGCAAATCTGCCGGCAATCTGTGTATTCTTATTCCTAAGTAGCGGAAGGCGTCTACTTCTCACCTGACACGCACCCTTAAGGTCATATACCAGATCTTGGCATCTCTCATCAAAAGGGTAAAGACATGATTTGGAAGTGTTGACTTTAAGTCCCAATTAGGAGGCAAATTCCCCTAAAATGTGTGGCAAACCCAGGGGGATCGAGCGTGTATCTTTGATATACACCAGTAGATCGTCAGCGTACAGTGATATCATGTGTGTACCATCTCCAATCTGGATGTCTCCGTCTACCCTGGTGCGGACAGCGTCTGCCAGCGGCTCTATGGCTTGCGAGAAGAGGAGAGGGGATGGCATCGGCTCAGTGTAAAAAGAAATGTGTGTAAATGTGCTATCTAGCCTATATTGCGCTAGCACAGTGACTGAATACTTCTATTCTAGGGAGTCAAATGCTTTCTCAAGGTCTAGCACTAGACACCCAGAGTGCAGCCAGCAGGGTGCGGAGTATGTTGCGACTTTAAAAAAGCTCCTCAATTTGAGTGGCTTGGCGAGGGCACAAACCCATTTTGGTCTGCATGCACAAAGGCCAGGACCACTGGCGCCAGTCGGTCGGCTAGTATCTTCCCCAGTATCTGATAGTCTGCGTTAAGGAGGGCTAGTGGTCTGTAGGAGCCCAATTCTGTGGGATCCTTATCAGGCTAAAGCAGTGATACCAGGCTCGCCTCACGCATGGATGGGGAGAGCCTTCTCTCACCTAAGGCCTTAGTGTAGAGTGTGTGTAGTTCCAGGTTCAGTGATGTGGCATGCTCTTTATAATACTCAGCCGGGAAACTGTCAGGTCCATGGGTTTAGCCTGTGGCCAATGCTTTTATTGCATCACGAATTTCATCCTGGGAGATTGGCGTGCTGAATGTCTCTCTTTGCTCTGGGGTAACCCCGGGTAGCTGCACTGTATCTAAGAAGGCATTCAGATGATGTTTGTGACGTTGCCCCGAAGACTGATAGAGGAGTGCATAATGACTGGTCATTTCTGCGTGTATTTCATGCTGTGTGTACAGGATATGAACCCCCTCATTTAGTATAGTGCATATGGGCTGACACGTTTTTTCCTGGCGCGGATCCATGCAAGCATCCGGCCCGCTTTGTCTCCTGTAGCGTGTGTGCACGAGGAGTGTGACGTATAGTTGTGACATTTGAGCCTCTCTAAGAGCTCCCCATTCTCTGCACATAGCTTTATCCCCTCTAATCTTCGTGTGTCTCCTGCACCCATTGCTGCACTAGTTTTTCGCATTTGTTTGTGTATGTTCCATGTAAGTCCTAAGCAATGTCCTCTGGTGGTCAACTTAAAGGGGTCCCATTCTAAAAGTGTGTCACCTGTAGAACCATCATTGGTCTCAAAGTAGTCCAGGACTGCTGTCCCTAAGGAAGCACAAAATGCCTGGTCTTCTAGTGCTGTTGGTGGCGCCAGGTAGGGACAGGCAGTGGGGAGGGATGCGAACATTAGGATGCAACTTGTGATTTCACATGTTTGTCCTCCCGAAAACCCTACATTTTTGTTTTGGTTTTACCACTTTTCCCTTTGTGGCTTTAACTTAGGGAATGTGTGTTTGTTCAGTTGGTCCTGTTGACCTAAAAAGAAAAACACAAAAGAAGAAAATAAAGTTATAATCAGAACTACCCACATACTTCTAATAATAAAGAGCTGTTGCCAATACTAACCACAATTTTCACAGCTATGACATGTATAAGTGGAGAAAAAAAATCACAGAAAGATAAGTAAAAGGTAAGAATTATGTAGTTAAACTTGTGTTTTGATATGTGCGAAATAGTATGGAAGGTTGTAATAATGAGTGGTATCTGAAAGTTCCCAGACATAACATAGTAGTATTGTGCTATATGAACATAATTCAGTGGGTATATCAACAAAAATGTTTGGGGTATTTCTTAGACAGGACTAAGATTAATGTCACAGAATCATATCATCGCTTAGCACCTACAGAGGTGAAGATGAGCATAATATTGTAATCATCATTAAAAGCTGGGGGGAAACACAAATCAAATGGAATGTGAAGAGAACCCACAAATGCTGTGCTTGCCCAACAGTTTACTCGTCTACTCAGTAATAGGTATGAGTCTTGCAAATGTTTTTAGTATTGATGTCTCAGAGGACACCCACTAACCCCACGGCTTGCTGTGTTTTGCTCACTCTTGCCCGCACCCAAAAACACACTTACCAGATATGGCACAAGCGAACATAGTCACATGGAACGTGTTGGTTATGCACACGCCTGCACGCTGATACTCTATATATGCCTAGTAGCGGCTGATGACTAAAAATGTGAGGCATAAAAGTTATGCATGAGTTACCAATGGCGAGCAGGCATAGCGAGCGAGCCTAACCACCAAAAGAGGGGTTCAGGGATTTTCCCCCTGAGATAATTTTTTTAAAAAAAGAGTGGGCAAATGATGCATTTTCAAGCAAATTTGAGAGAACAAGTTGGTTAATAAAGAAATTGTGAACGTATAGTTATGACATCAATAAAAAGATTTCATATTATGACATAGGTAGCTGCTTATTCAGCATATCCACAGAACTTCATAATAGACTTTGCAATAACACCTCTGAATATGCTAGACATCTGATGCTATGATGGCAGCACTGAGCAGTGCCTCATTACAGGAGCAAGACTTTCTAAGTGTAATGATGCTGCTTGTTTTAATATTTATATGCAATTCTTTTTACGGGATTTGGTTGTAACCTTTTAATGTTTTAAGAGCTGTACCCAAAATAAGCTTAAATTGAAATCACATACATACCACCAGTTCCCTTTCAGAAAATTCAACTCTTTGGAAGTTTAAAAACACAAGAGAGTCTATTTGTGAATCATTTTGGCGGTCAATCCCCATTCAACCGAATTACTGAATCTTCAAATAGTAGTGTTGCTTTTATGGGCGCTAGGAGGCTGAACACTAGGGCAGACCCCGTTGAATCTGCAAACACCAGTGGCCTAACCACTTGCATGTGCATAACCTTGTCTGTGCATCTTTGATGCATTAACAACCAGAATGCCGTAGTGCCTCAGTTCCTTATATTTCTAGCAGCGCTACCTATCCGTGTGAAGCCTTCTGTGTTCTGAAGCACAATCACTGTCATATGCTGTAATTCCTTTGTAGGTGATTTTCATGACCCAAGTACAAACATGTTTCCTGCACGGACTTAGAGATGATTAATGAATGGAGTGCGCAGGCTGGGCAGATGTAACTAAACTGTGATGTAGCCGTTTGCATGCAGTAATGGGGCTAGTAGTGACTACTACGCACAATATTTGGCAGTGGCATGGATTATATTTCTGCAGCAACAGCAATAAAACCTTCTGCTGCTGCGGCAACTTTTGATAAATTTGGAACCTTGTATATTTTACACAGCCATCGCTTCTTTGTTCATAGCATCAGTTTAGAAAACTGCTACCTGCTCTGCATACTCTCCACCATGCAGGAAGAACTCCTCAGTAGACAGAAATGCTGACAAATCAAATTAGGTGGCAATGTGAAGATTATCTCGCCTTGACACGACTGAAGCGGAAGGGCAGTTCATCTGGGGACCTCACTAATTCTTTTTTTACTTCAAAAGTGGGGCGAGGGTGGCTATAGGGTTTCTTTAGATGCAATTTGCACTGGCACCCTGCAGCATCCCTGCACTGCAATTGCTTAGCTAATACCATGTACCAGTTCCATTACTAGGAAATTTCTTCAAAGCAAAAGTCGAAACATTCCCGGGCAGCTGCCTAGAAATAAGAAACGCTTCCTCACAAAGGCTACTGCTCATGGAAAAATGAAAAAAAAATGACTTTGAATTGACACCAATACACCAGAAATAATTAGGCAAGCGTGGCTTCATTCTTCCTCGAACGGACAAGAGGCCCAAGTACAGAACCCTGCACAGTCAGGAGCTCTTCTACTTGCTGCCTGGGTCCCTGTGGGTTGGGTAGAAGAGGGTGACGCAGTGAGGCTCGTTAGTAGATTAGTCTCACTCTACTCCATGCTGCCTATTCAGAACCGGGGAGCAAAGGCTGCTCCTAACCTCGCCCTTCTCCTCCAGGGCATGTTGGTCTAGGGTCAATGTGCACTTTTTCATCACAGTTTTACCCGAGAAAACAGGCCTTGTCAGGTCTCCTGGACGCTCCCAAAGGTCAGGCCTGCCAGAAGTGTGTGATAATCATACACATAACCGAGCACACTGAAGGCATGTGTGCAGTTAGGCAAGTCAATAGAAAGAATTTAATTTAAGTTTAATAAGGTAAATCTAAAACTTACTATTGAGCCAGCTCAGCTAACGGACGACGAGGAGTAGGTCTGGTACAGCGACAGAGCACATGCACTGCAGCACTCATTGACTTTGGTAGTCCGGATTGAAAGCTGTTGGACTCCACCCATCAGGACTCCTCAGCCAATAAAAACACACAAGCATTGGAGGAGGCGAAGGCTGCATTCCATGGTCGACACCCACTCCAACATCAACCCCACAAAGTCTGCCCTGCCCTCTCCCATTATATGAATGGTGCTCTTCAGACCTCGCCCTGGAAAGGCTCAGTATATGCCCAAAATAAAGCCCATGCATTGCCGCTTAAATTTGCAACACCCTCCACAGTGATGTCACTGTCCTGGTTTGTGCCTATAGGGCGAGAATCATTCATGCTCGCTTGGCACGTGCGTAGTTTGGTACTCCTACCAAACAAAACAAAAAACCTTTCGTAAAAAAGCACACTGCCTTGCCATAACAGGGAGGGGGAGAAAAACCTACAAGCCGCTATAGTCAAAAGCCACCATTAGCTATTGGACTAGAGCTGCTCATAGGTTTTTCTCCCGATCTCCCGGGATGGCAGGGCAACGTCCCTTTTGCCCTTTAACACCAGCTGCCCTTGTATATGCCTACTTGCAGCGCAGGTCTACCAGCGTAGCCTTATTACAGGAGACATACATGACACTCACAGAACTAGAGAGCTTACGCAGGAGGTGGCGAGGTCAGATATATGGCTCTGCTTACTCTGCCCATGCATGCAGCGCCTTAGTATGGATAAGGGCTGGGGTCCCATTTGTGAAGGAGGAGGAGGCAAGAGATACTGAGAGCAGGTATGCATTTGTGAAGGGGCGGTTAAAAGGTCAGACACTGCTCATAGGTTCTGTTTATGCCCCCAACGTAGATCAATCCTGCTTTCTAGACAGCTTAACTGGGGTACTGGTCAGGTGGGGCGGAATGCCATGGCTCCTAGAAGGGGAATTTAGCTTGGTCCCTAATGTGGACCTAGACAGGTCTTTTCCACCCCTCTCAAGAACCCCCAATGAACAGATCATGGCAGACTGGCTAACTTACTGGCATCTGTTAGACATCTGGCGAGCCCTTAACCCCAACATACGGGTTTACTGATACTACTCTGCGGTGCACAGGCTACATGTACAACTTGATCGCATAGTGGGTTCGCATGCCCTATTCCCACTCGTTCGGAAGATAGAATATTTGAGTCAGACACACTCTGATCATAACCCCCAGCTGCTGCAGCTCACCTGGAAGGCGACCCGTCTCCTGGTCACTACATAGAGATTCCAACCGGCGTCTCTGGAAGACGCAGCGTTTCGTTCATCTTTGGAGACGGCAACACTCTAATATTTTGAAACCAATACAGACACAGTGCGCTACACATTGCTGGAATGGGAAGCCTTCAAGGTAACTGTGAGGGGACACTTTTTAAGGACCACTTGAAATATACGCAAGCAACTATCCGACTCTCTTAAAACAATAGAGGCATAACTGCTGAGGCATGAAACAAGTGAGACGAGAGGAAATTGTGGCACACAGAGCCTAGAAGCTCTATGCGCAGAAAATGCAGAGCACTTAGAAGCGGCTCCAATGTTCAAATTACACAGCACACACGCTATGGCAGATCGTATGGGCCGGAGGCTAGCGTGACTTATAAGATAAGTACATGCGCGTCAATCGAAAGGTGCGTTGCGCACAGATGTGGGGCAAAAGATATACACACACCACGAAATACATGCAGCCATGACCCGCCACTATGCCCTTCTATATCAGTCCCAGGGACAATTCAGCGAACAGCACCTACAGGCGTTCCTGGACACCATTTAATTACCTGAAGCGACACCAGAGCACAGGGAAATACTGAATGAGCCGATTTCGCTACAGGAGATCGGGGAAGCAATTGCATCTCTGGCCGCCGGGAAGTCACCAGGACCGGATGGACTGCCGGCAGAGTATTACAAAGCGTACTGGAAGTCACTCACGCACCGCCTGCTTGCATTATATGAGACTGCCCTGGATGGACGGCAGCTCCCTCCATCTCTACGGGAGGCGCATCTGGTAACGATGCTTAAATCTGACAAAGATCCGACGGAAGTTGGTTTGTACAGACCTTTAGCTTTGCTTAATATAGGCTATAAAATACTAGCAAGAGTTCTGGCAGGCAGACTCGCGCAGGTGGTCCCCATGCTGATTGATACGGACCAGAATGGTTTTGTACCATCCCGAAGCACTTTGATAAACCTGCGTAGCTTCTTTAGGATCGCGCCGGACACCATACCAACTTAGCCACGCTCGGGTTGTCTAGTACTAGACCTAGAGAAAGCTTTTGACTCCTTGGAATGGGAGTTCCTATTCGTAACACTGGAGAAGTATAATCTAGGCTCCACATTTCTGCAAATGACCCGCCTCCTTTACAAAGAACCATCTGTTAGAGTCAAATTGGGCACGTACATATCAGATGCAATCCCAGTGCAGAGAGGGACTAGACAGGGATGCCCTTTGTCCCCTCTCCTCTTTGCCCTTGCCAAAGAGCCACTTGCAGAGGCAATCCGCACTCAGCTGGGCGATGGTATCCCTCTAGCAGATGGCATACATAGGGTGTCTATACGCAGATGATCTGCTGGTAGATCCTAGGGATATTGAGGATATACCTTGGCAGCTGGCGCATATCCTGCGGGAATTCACCGCTCTCTCAGAGTTGAGGGTTAACGCTGATAAATCTTGCATATACTCATTCAATGAAGGGAATCGTGACCCGGGCCTTGTTCTTAATGGTGGGAGGGTGCAGTGGAGGGTGGACACGTTCAGCTGTTTAGGCATAAGAATATATCAGCAGCTGGCAGACCTGTTTGACGGCAACCTGATTAGAGCATTGGCAGCCATCAGATCCCAGATGCGATTTTGGTGCATGCTCCTACTCGCTGTAACGGGTAGGGTGGCACTCACTAAAATGGTGATTCTCCCTAGGTTCCCATACTACTTTGCAAATCTGCCACTATATATCCCCCTTCCCTTTTTTGGTGCGCTGGAGAAAGTGATCAGGGATTTTATTTGGGGCAACGCCCGGCACAGAGTAGCCATAAAGAAATTATATCTGCCCACAGACCGGGGAGGCCTACTGGTCCCAAACTTTGAGCAGTACTACCTAGCCGCCCAACTGCAATGGATAGCCAGGTGGCTGGCTGATCCCCAGCACGATGACACTGCAAATACACAGCCGCCCTACACACTGCAGCAGCTGATAATACTATTTCATCCCGGTGAGAATGTAAGAACACTGGAGCCACTATTACTCAAGGTGGCACATTAGGTGCTTTTGCAGGAGCCTCTCTATAACTAGGCATACTATGCTCTACGTGCTTGCGTTGCCACCGGAGGGATCTCCCAGAGGCCAGACACCTATTGCAGCCACCGAACTTCAGGACTGGCATGTGGCAGAAGTCCAATCCCTGGTAAATTTATACAGTGATCGGACACTCGTCCCATACTTGACATTAGTAGAGGCACAGGGTCAAGACTGATTTGCATATGGCCATGTCTGAACTGGGGTGACTTGGTGAGCAAAATAAGGATGGATTAAACCCAGATCTGTGACTGGGGGTGAATGTTTTGCCATTGTGCAACATTCCGTCCATCATCTTGTGTGTTTTGCTGTTCACCCTATGTGGGAAGGGTATGCCCAGATGTGGGTCCCTTGCTCACTAAGCCATTGGAGTCAAGCTATCCTGGCTGAAGACGGCTGATAGCCAGAAACCGGTCCTAGGATGCTTGATTCTGGTCCAGGGAAGACTTGGCTTGGCAGTTCGGTCTGGATTGTTCCCATGAGGCCCAGGGTCAAGGCTAATTTGCATATGGCCATGTCTGAAGTGGGGTGGCTTGGTGAGCAAAATAACGATGGATTAAACCCAGATCTGTGACTGGGGGTGAATGTTTTGCCATTGTGCAACATTCCGTCCATCATCTTGTGTGTTTTGCGGTTCACCCTATGTGGGAAGGGTATGCCCAGAGGTGGGTCCCTTGCTCACTAAGCCACTGGAGTCAAGCTATCCTGGCTGAAGACGGCTGATAGCCAGAAACCGGTCCCAGGATGCTTGATTCCGGTCCAGGAAATACATGGCCTGGCAGTTTGGGCTGGACTGTTCCCATGAGGCACAGGGTCAAGATTGATTTGCATATGGCCATGTCTGAACTGGGGTGGCTTGGTGAGCAAAATAACGATGGATTAAGGCCAAATCTGTGACTGGGGGTGAATGTTTTGCCATTGTACAACATTCCGTCCATCATCTTGTGTGTTTTGCTGTTCACCCTATGTGGGAAGGGTATGCCCAGACGTGGGTGCCTTGCTCACAAAGCCACTGGAGTCAAGCTATCCTGACTGAAGATGGCTGATAGCCAGAAACCGGTCCTAGGATGCTTCATTCCGGTCCAGGAAAGACATGGCTTGGCAGTTCGGGCTGGACTGTTCCTATGAGGCACAGGGTCAAGATTGATTTGCATATGGCCATGTCTGAACTTGGGTGGCTTGGTAAACAAAATAACGATGGATTAAACCCAGATCTGTGACTGGGGGTGAATGTTTTGCCATTGTGCAACATTCCGTCCATCATCTTGTGTGTTTTGATAAAGGATTGTATGCCATACAGTCTTGGAAAACAGTATTTTCAATGGTAATGAATGCAGAATCCAAGCCTAGATTTGTGAATTGTAACTGCATAAGCCAAGAAAAGAGGAAAGTGTTCTCTACGAATATATAACGTAAGAACCTTGCTGATCCACAACCAATTTTTGTTGGTTGTTCTATAGAGTCAAATAGTACAACAATAAATTCAATAGCTTCATTATATTAATATCTTAAAAAATGAAGTAAATATTCCATAGATCCATTGACAAACCTCTGTTCCACATCTAAATTGTGCCATAAAATAACCCAAAAGTTTTTACATAGCTGTAACTCTTTTTTTAATCCTGCTGTGCATGATAGCGATTTTTCCATATTTAGTCATTTGGGAAATAATGCTTTAGGTATAGAAATGATTACTCCACGGGTTCCCATCGTATCTTTGCAAGGTAGATATATAATTTCTTGTTTTTAAGATATAGCATTTCCGTATTTAATTGAGAACATTCTTGTAGATTTGGCATCAAGCAAACTACAGGTAATGCTTGTGAAGGGAAATAATGCATTCTTTCTGCAGGACAATGAAGGTTTGAAAGTATTAATGCTTCTTTTTAAAATCATAGTTTTAGCATTTTCCATTAAAATTCCAAGGTGAATTAACATTGCATATACTTCCAAGTGAATTGCAAGTTTCTTTTTGCAAAACTCTTGAATATTGGCTCATTTTTTTTTTCTTTCAAAGGTGTATTTTATTGGTAGAAAACAGAAAGAAAAACATTTGCGACAATCTTGCACAACTCCCCTCACAGGGGGCAATCATGGCAGGCGGGAGAGATTAAGATTAAAGGTGAAGACCCTCATCCAGAGGGCCGGGGCTCGTGAGATAAACAGTCACAGTTCGCGCACTCCAGGTCCAATGTGTGCCCACGGGTGTTAGTGACACAGACCTGGTAGCCCTCGATATCATGGATACCTGCAACCAGCAGCAGCCTCTTCGGAGCATCGTTGTACCTCTCCCGCCACACTCGAGGCATGGCGTCCCAGAAAATTTAACTAAAGAACCCCCCCCCCCCAAAAAAAAAAAAAAAAACCCCTCCCCCCTCCCGGTGGTGGTAGCGTCCTTCGTTCATACTCAATCATACGACTAACACTCATATGTGGAAGAGATGTAGGGCCCGCAATGTGGGTGGGTAGACCGCAGATGGAAGCCCCTTAGAGAGGAAGCGGACCAGTGGACCCCAGCGGAAGGTAACGTTTCTAAAATCCCCCATGAAGTCCTCAGCCATACGCTCCATGCTTAACAAACGCCACAGTCTAGCATACCATAAAGGAATCGCTGGGCCTCCCTTTTCTTCCAGGCCGCTGCCAGGGTAGTCTTGGCCGCCCCAATGCACAACCATAAGATCTTCTTATCCGTCTGGGTCTGATGTTCCAGCAGTGGATCTCGGAGGCCCAGTAGCACGTGTGCCATTGAGTCTGCCACGGAGTATCCCAGGATCTCTTTAATATGAGAGAGGATTTCCTCCCAATAGGGGCGGATAGCGGGGCAGTCCCACCACACGTGGCGGAAGTCACCTAACGGGCCACAGCCCCGCCAGCATCTATCGGAAGCGCCCGGATATATACGGTGTAGTTTGGCTGGGGTGAGGTACCAGTCCATCATCGTTTTAAGATGGGCCTCTCGGAGTTCAACGGAGTGATTGTGTTTCGCCAAATCCCTCCACAACTGCGACCACTCTACATCAGAAATCTCGCGGCCCAACAAATCTTCCCACGATCCCATGTTTCACGGCCTGGGGGACATTGCCGTGGACAGGAGGCGACGGTAAAGAAAGGAGATAGCTCCCCGCATGCCAGAGGCCCGAGCGATAAAGGCCTCAAAGGGGGTGAGAGCTCTAGTAGCGGCGTCGTGAACAGTAGGGGAAAGCGCCCAGTGGAGAAGCTGGGCATGATGGTATCGTTCCGTTGGCAGGACCTCATAGTCCCGTCTGCAGTTGTCAAATGTTAGCGGGGCTACTCCATGAAACAGGTGGGGGAGGGCAAAACAGCCCCCCTTCCTCCAGATATCAAAGGGCCCCTCAAATTGGGCAGGCGGGAAGGCAGGATTGAAATAGATGGGCGTAAACGGGGAGGGGAACGTTGTCCACCTCTCATCCCCGGCGAGTGAATCCCACACCTTCAAGGTGGTACCCGTGGGGGTGCTGATATATTAGGCCTGTCCCTCTTGGGCTTCCACGCCAGATCCCATATCGTCCTCCCCGCCACACTCCTGTCCATATGGAGCCAGTGTTTTTCTGACATCGGCTGAGACCACTCTACCAGTACTCGAAGCTGTGCCGCCTTATAGTAGAGAAGCATATCAGGAAGGCCGACCCCCCCCCCTCCTCCCACGGGCGCCGAAGTCCGGCAAAGGAAAAGCGAGCCCTCCCTCCCCGCCAAATAAAGCGGAGCATGAGGGTTTTTATACTGCGAAAGAAGTCGGCATCGACCACGATGGGGAGTGCCTGGAATAAATATAGCATCTTGGGGAGAAGCGTCATTTTAATCGCGTGAATCCGCCCCAGCCACGAGATGTAAAGAGGTAGCCAGCGCCTCAGATCGGAGCGGATACGTGCCAGCAGGGGGGGGGGGAGTTGGCGGCGTACAGTTTCCCCACCGTGGGAGTGAGGTGGATTCCCAGGTACAGAAGGGAAGAAAGGGTCCATGGCAGGGGAGACAGCGGGCGAAGGCGGTCCACCTCCGCCAGGGAGACCGTAAGGTTCAAAATAAAGGACTTGTCGTAGTTGACCTTAAAGCCCGCAACCTCCTCAAAGCGCGCCAGTTCAGTTTGGACCTGGGGTAGGGAGCGTGCAGGATCTGCTAAAGACAGCAAGACGTCATATGCAAATAACGAGATTTTGTGTTGTTCGCCCGTGAAAGGCAGTCCCCGGATGTCAGGGTGTTCCCGCACCGCCATCGCCAGCGGCTCTATACTCAGGGCAAAGAGCAGGGGCAAAAGCGGGCAACCCTGCCTCGTGCCACGGGAGTGGGGGAAGAAGGCCGACAGGTGACCGTTGACCGAGACCCTGGAGCGGGGGCAGCTATAGTTCGCTCGTATCATGGATACAAACTTGGACGAAAAGCCAAAAGCCGTTAGGGTCTGGAAAAGGAATCCCCAGTCCACCCGATCAAAGGCTTTTTCCGCATCCAACCCCACCAATACCGCCGGGATACGGAAGCGATTAGCCTTTTCAATAAGGTGGACCACACGGCGAGTGTTATCGTGGGTCTGGCGCCCCTTAATGAATCCGGATTGGTCGGGGTGGATGAGAGCGGGCATGAGATCCTGTAGCCTAGCTGCCAATATAGACAAGTATAATTTGGCATCTATATTCAGCAGGGCAATAGGCCTATAGGAGGCACATTTGGTAGGGTCCTTCCCTGGCTTGGGGATAACCGATATAACGGCCTCTGCATTAAGCATGGGCGAATTTTGCGAATCTCGCGTTCGCGAATTTTGCGGATTTGCGAACTCGCAATCCGCAAAATCCGCGAATTCTCGCGAATTTGCGGATTTTTTTTTGTGTTTGCGCGGGTTTCTGCCAGTTCGCGAGGGTTTTGTACAATGTCGCAAATTGCGAACTTACCTGTCGGGTCGCAAGTTTCGCGAACTTGTTGTTTCTACGTGTCCAGCCTGTTTGGGACACTCTTCTTCATCACTGCCAATCTCTGTCACCACTGCCACTCTCTGACTACTCATGCCACCCTCTGGCCCACCCATGCCACCCTCTGTTTCATCACAGCACCCTCTGGTTGTCCAGTCAGTGTACATTATTGTGGCAACGCAAGCACACCTTCCCTGCCTCAAGTGACCTGAATTAATTTGGGGCTGATTAATGTGTCACAGAATATTTTTTTAGCTGGCACCTGCTTCCTTAGTGCTTCCTGATTAGTGATCTTTTGCACTTGCTAAGTGCTTTCATTGTTGCAAAATTAGTTACAACACCTGCCCTGCCCCAACTGACAATAATGAATTAGGGGCTGATTAATGGATTTGAACCTCCAGCCTGGCTCCTGCTTGTCTCCCTTAGCTGTAATTCAGGACCTTTGTGGCATATGTGTAACTATTCTGAGGTTCAGAGCAGGGTCACATAATAGTTGCAACTGGCAACTGAACTCTGGAGGGGCCCCTCAGGAAGCACTACAGGAAATGGCTACTAATGATGAGCCTGAACTTTTGAACCTGGTAAGTAGTTTCAGTTTTGCTAAGATCGTATTTCTGCAATTTTGCACTTATTCGCGGGGCGCGAAGTTGTACTGGGAAGCCGCGAACTCACGCGAACAGTGCGAGCAGTGCGAGCAAAATCCGCTGCTCGCGGATTTGCGGATTTTGCGGGAGATTCGCGAATCTCGCGGATTGCGAATTTACCAAAAATCCGCAAAATCCGCGAGCGAAACGGATTTTCCGCCCATGCTTACTCTGCATGGAGTCTGTGGTCGTGCCCGATTCCGCCATGGCATTGAAGAGGAGTACCAGATGGTCACACAACTCTGCCGCAAAGGTCCGATAAAAGAGTGCCATATAGCCGTCCGCCCCCGGTGCCTTATTGGGGTTCAGGGCTTTGATCGCCGTCAGAACCTCCTCCCTAGTGAAGGGGGCCTCAGGGAAGTCGTTCCACTCGGGAGAGACGTGAGGAAGTAGAAGTGCAGTAAGGTAGTCACGCTGGGTCGCAGGGTCTAGGGAATCCCCTGAGTATAGTGCAGCATAGAACTCTCCAAAAAGTTCAGCTTTTTCTTCATCACGATGGTGCAGGTCACCCCCGGGGTCCTGGATACCTCCTATATACTTCCTCTCCCGTTTGTCCATCAACTGGCGCGCTAGGTGCTTCCCAATCTTGTTACCCTGTGAGTAGGAGAGGCGGCGCAGTTTCAGGAAAGTGAACTCCGCCCTATTATTATAGTGGGACCTAAGTTTACCCCGAACCGCCGTCAGTGAGCGGAGCATCTGTCTGGTGGGATTCTGCTTATGTGTCAGTTCCAACCTGGCCAGTTCGTCCTCTAACCCTTCTCTTTCCACCCGCCGCTGCCTGTTAATAGCCGCGTTGAGGGCTAAGCAACTACCCTTGATCGACGCCTTAAAGGCACCCCAAGTGACAAAAATCGAGGTGTCCTGGACCGGGTTAAGGTAAAAAAATTCGCGGATCGCAGCCCGCAGGGCTCTACAGGGGGGGTCGTCTCTGACCAAGGAGGCTGGGAAATACCACTTGCGCGTTCCCGTACCATCCGGAGCCCAATGAAAACAGAGGGCCAGTAGGCTATGATCGGAGACCGAAAGGGGGAAGATCCTAGCATCGCTCAGGGCTCCCCGCAGGGACTGGCTCAGAAACCCATAGTCCAGGCGGGAATAAGTCTGATGGACATGTGAATAGTAAGTGTAATCTCGGGCTAGGGGATGAAGGGCCCGCCACCCGTCAACCAGCCCACAGTCCGTAAACCGCCTACGTGTCTCAGCCGAACAGACTCCTGCGTCAGCCCTCTGGGGCCGAGAGCAGTCTAGCTCACGATCCCACACCAGGTTAAAATACACCAGTACCAAAAGTGCCCCCACAACAAAGTCCTCCACCGTAGGCAGTAGGTCTTGGAGGAACTTATTTTGGCCAGCATTGGGAGCGTATAGGACTAGAAAGGTGCACAATTTGCCACGGAGCACCCCCTTGACCAAGATCCGTCTACCCTCTTTATCGTTCCTAACCCCCAACGGCTGAAATCTCACTGCTGAACGGAACATAAGAGCCACCCCTCTATGCTTAGTGTGGGCAGAGGATCTATAAATCAGCGGATACTGTTTATGCTTGAGGCGGGACTCGTCCTTCCTCGCCAGGTGCGTTTCTTGGAGGCCCACCACATCCAGATCATGATCAAGAATATATTTCCACACCTTCTGCCTCTTTTGAGGGGAATTCAGCCCCTTCACGTTCCACGTACCGACAGTGACCGGCATCACAGATAAGTACTTGCACTCAGCTCAGCGTCCCTCCACCCTATACCCGACACACGCCACACCATCCAGCACCTTTGGAACCTCAACCAGTCCAGACCCCCTCCAGCTCCCTCCCTCGTACCCCCCACACCTTGAGACTGCAAGAGCAGAAACACACCTCAACACACATTCACTCTACCACCACCACCCCCCCTCATCCCCCTCCAACTCCACCCCAAATGCCTCCCCCCCTCCCCCCCTTCAGGTCTGGAGAGCCTCAACAGGAGTGCCTCCCCCACCGGTAACTCCAAAAGCCCCGAGGGGGCAACATAAAAGGGAAAAAAAAACAAGAAGCAAAGGGCCACCATAAGGGCGCCTTCTGCAGCCCACAGCGGGCCGCGGGTGAGACACCAGTCAATGTCCCATTCAGTCCTTGGACCGGGGTGTCTTCTCCAAAAGTACATAATTACCCACGGTACTTGAGCGGAGGGGGGGTGGTCCCTCCGTCGCCTATCAGCCTTCCCTGCAGGATCATGCCGCTCCCGAGCTGCTCTGCGACAGTGACTCCGTTGCACTCACCACGGAGGCCACTGCTCCGACTCTCTCTTGCTGGCTGGCCGATGGATCTGGCCTACTGTGCACCGTTGGGCGCCCCACTCTCTGCCAAGAAGACGAACGGCGCCGCCGCCGCTCTGGTGATCGATCTGCCCCTGGGGAGGGGGCAGTGTCGTCCAGGCCCAGCAACTCCCTGGCCGCCTGCAGCGATCGAACCTGGACCAGCCTGCTCTGCCAGCGGAAGATAAGGCGAAATGGATGACCCCAGGAGTACGCCACACCCTGCTCCCTCAGGTAGGTTGTCACAGGTTTAAAGGTGCGCCTCTTTTGTAGTGTTGAAGCAGCCAAATCCTGGAAGAATTGGGGGCGATGCTCTCTGAACTGCAAGTCAGTAATCCCTCTCGCCTTCCGGAGTATGCGTTCCTTGAGCACAAAGTCGTGAATGCAGACCAAAATGTCCGGGGGTGGAGCCCCTGTGCCTCTCGGTAGCCCAACTCTATGCACTCTGTCCATTCTGATCTCATGCAGGTCTTCTTCACCCGGGATCTGCAAAAAAAAAGTGCTTCCACATAGCCACGCAAGTCCCCGGCCTCTCCTCCCCAGGGCACCGCACGTATGCGGATGTTATTTCGGCGAGAACGGTTCTCCAAGTCTTCAGCGTGGGCCTGTAGATCCAGGTTTCGCTCCGTCAGCCTGATCACATCTTGTTGGAGCCGATGTACGTCCTCTGCCGTGCCCAGATCGTGCTCTTCCAGCGTCGCGACCCTCTCGCCAATGCCATCGACATCCCTCCTCACCTCCCGGAGGTCCGAGGAGAGCTGAGAACGCAGCTCCGAGATGTCCTCCTTGATGGCCGAAAAAAGTTCTAGCATGAAGGCTTTGGTGGCCGGAGCCTCATCATCCCGCAGCCGGGGAGACGAGCTGGAGCTAGTGCCTGGGGATGTCGTCGCCTGCGATCCCCTCAGGGGCCCCTTTTTGCCGGGTTTGTCCTTACGATTTCTTTGAGCCATCGCGATCCGACCAGTCGCTGGCATCTGCCGGTGATCCCCCTCCAACGATGGCGATCCCCTGCCAGTCGCGCCAGAGGCTCCGCCGCAACCTCGAGGTCTCAGTGCAGCTCTCAATCGCCTCCCAGTGGGCCCACGGTGCTCCCCTCCGTGTCGTTACCAGGGCCAGGCCACTCTGCCAGACGACCCCTCTCTGCTCCCCTCCGGCAGCGCAGGTCACTCCAAGCGCGGATCCGCGTGTCCCGCGCCTCCCTTAGCAGGAGAGGGGCATCACCTCCACGGGCCGCACTCTCATGTCCCGGCCCACTTGTGTGCTAGGCAGCAGTTAGGTAGCCTGCGACTCCCCGCTAGTAGGCAGCCACTGGGGGTTGTCACAGATACGGGCCGCCGCCAGTGCTAGGTTTAGGGAGCCCCCAGGAGAACTTCTCGCTCCTCAGTGCAGGCCTGGGGGCGGGCGCCGCTCCCGACTCTCCTCTGGCCGCGATCGGCCGCACCTCAGGAGACCGGCCGCTGAAGTTGCGTCCCGGCGCCAGGCCGCAGATCCCCGGGCTCGCGTGATCCGGGAGGCCCGTCTCGGCCCTTGGCTCAGCTCGATTTCGCTCCGGGGCCCCACCGGACAGCTCAGTCACTCACCCCCATCGAGATTAGACCTCCGATCGCCGAGGGTGCAGCCGGCGCCAGTCCGGGCGAGCGGCTCCGCAGCTGTGCGGCCCCTCCTCAGCACCGCCGCCGCAAGTCCGCAGCTTCCACAGGTCCGTCACACCACAGGCCCCAGCGCCGATGCGAGGTCAATCCACCACTCTCGGAGCCGCGGGTAGCGCTCAGAGCACCCCAGTGATTCTGGGAGCGTCTCGCTAGGACTAGAGTCGTCGGCAAGGTCCATGAAAGGCTCTAGGCAAGGCTAAGCAGATCACAGCGGCGGAGGGACAGAAAGCACGTCTTACTCCGCCGCCATCTTGGACACGCCCCTTGGCTCACCTTTTATAGGAGTAAGTTGTACTAAGTCTCCGAAAACAATCATGTGTTTTCCGCCAAAGTGAATGTCATAAGATGTCCTTAGTACTTCTTGCATCTGGAAGTGAACAAAAGTCAACATTAAGTTTAAAACAATGCTGACCTCATCTTTAAACAAAACTTGTCATTTTATTTAGAACTCAACTGAGTTCTTGACAAGTATCACTATGTAATTTAAAGTATTCTAGTTTAGTATCATGCTCCACATGCAGTAGTAATAGACAATGTAATGTAATTCTTTTTTTTATCATGTGCTTCTAAACCTGTTGGTATATTAAGAAAAATAATGGTTTACTCTGGCATCAATCCCAATAGAAAAGCAATATGTCTTCAGTAATTGAAGACAAAATATTATCAATTCATCAAGGCAAGGAAAAAATAGGCAGCTAAAAAATACTGTATTGAAAATAATTCATTCATTACATACTTTCATTAATCTAATGCTTTTTTGAGTGTTATAACGAACATTCAGTGATCACACTTAAGTAACAAGCATTTACAATGCAATGGTCTCGGCATTATTAAAGGTAGAGCTATTGGCATTGATCATGACATTTTTTTTTTTAAATCATAAATGAATGGCATTGTCATTTATATTGCCAATAGCTTAATCGCTTGCATATGCGAGACCGGTTGCATTAGCCCCCACACATAGAATAAGTAGTAGAGTGAGTAGTTGATAGTGAGTAGGAGAGAGTTATTAGTAAAGAGTGAGTAGTAAAAAGTGAAAGAGTGAGTATTAAATAGTGAGAGAGTGAGTAGTAAAAAGTCCTAGAGCCACACACATTTACATGCACAGCCACACCCTTACATATACAAAGTGTATTTTTAGTTTCAGAAGTAAAGAGTGAGTAGTATAGAGTGACTAATTATGAGTGAGTAATGTTGAGTAGTAGAGAGTGTGTGAGAGCGAGTGTGTGTGAGAGCGAGTGTGTGTGAGAGCGAGTGTGTGTGTGAGAGCGAGTGTGTGTGAGAGCGAGTGTGTGTGAGAGCTAGTGTGTGTGAGAGCGAGTGTGTGAGAGCGAGTGTGTGTGAGAGCGAGTGTGTGTGAGAGCGAGTGTGTGTGAGAGCGAGTGTGTGTGAGAGCGAGTGTGTGTGAGAGCGAGTGTGTGTGAGAGCGAGTGTGTGTGAGAGAGAGTGTTTGTGAGAGAGAGTGTGTTTGTGAGAGAGAGTGTGTTTGTGAGAGAGAGTGTGTTTGTGTGAGAGAGTGTGTGAGTGTGAGAGTGTGTGGGTGTGTGAGAGTGTGTGTGTGTGTGTGTGTGGGTTTGTGTTACTATCCTTGTGGGGACTTGGGTGTGATAACACACTCACGCTGTGGGGACTTGATTGCACTGTGGGGACCTGAACCCAGGTCCCCACAAGGTAATGTCCTTTAAATGATAAAAAATGGCTCCAGGAACATCTGTGCCAATTTTTACAACTTTTAAAAAAATTGTCTTGTGGGGACCTGTGTTTCAGAAAGTGTGTTTATATTTTTGCTCGCTCTGCCCCCATAGACAGGAGGCAGTACTGCAGTCTTAAACACACTTTGCATTTAAACACACTTTGTTCACCAGGAATACAAGTTAGCAGCAGAAAGCACAGATATTTCAAAGGAAAAGCTGCAAAACCCGGGGTTAAAACATATTTTTCATGCAAAGTAACATTTTCCCCATTTAATAAAGTAAAACTTTATTTACATGAACATTTTGAATTCAGACTATTTGAGTTTAAACATTGTTAAACATTGTTACAAGCAATTTGTATACGATTTGAATCCCAGATTACATCACCATTGTGGTATGAGCCTTACCTGTAATTAAAGAATGATGGTGCATTAAAACATGATACAATATAAACTGATCTGATCGTTTTTTACACATTTTATTAGATATTAATATGCACTTTGGAATACGTTCTTAAGATGATGGCTAGATGAGTGAGTGCCTAGAGTTACATTGTGCTAACAGCTATGCTCTCTCAGATGACAAAATGCAGTAATGTCATGCCCACAGCAATGGGAAGTTTAATTTTATCAGAAAAAGCATGTTCTTAGAACATTAGTGACATTCTTAAAAAATATATTCAAATATTGCCATAAGTTGAAATACATTTAATTGGATTGCTTAATTTTCAAACTGTTCCTAATGCTTTGCAAATTAAATTTGCTTCATTCCCATAGATGGGTGAAGAAAAGTCATATAACAAGCATTGGCAAAGCCAACAGGTGTCGCCTACGAGACAGCTACTGGCTTTGACAGAGTTTTTTGCCCTGTTGTACAGCAGCATGCCTGCTCTGCCTCATGGATGAAATTATAATTACATTTTTTTAAAGCACTATGATGCAGCCAAAACAGACCACATCACAACATTTATTTTTATTGCTGGAAGTAGGGTGAGGGCGTGTGAGGGGTCAACACTATCAACGGAGGGGGTGGAGAAAAGAAAAATCACTGACGCTGCCACTGTTGATCACAGTATATAAAGAAGTTGTCAGAGCCTCCTTGGCCTTAATCAATTATAAAATGCAGACTCTTATATATATATATCAACTGTAGTGAAGTAGGTGCAGAGGCACAGACTCCTGGTTCAGTGGGTATGATTTAAAAGTAAAAAAAGGGGAGGTGGATAGGAGACCAACTCCCTAGCTTACATTTGGGCTCACAGTGCCCTTACTACTGCATTGGCACCCACACTTATTACAGTTTTGACTTAGTGCTTCAGCTAAGGTACAACGTTCTGCTGTAAAATGGGCACCCTCATGTTGATGTCCACTTCAATTTGCCCTTCCTGTGTATTTAAATATAGTTTGCCTTCCATTATCATATTAGTTTAACTACAACATACTGCAGTAGCATAGGCTGTGCTCAACCACCTGCCTTATGAGTGAGAAGGTCTTCAAGTCGGAAGGGTGGAGAGGATGTGGCGTTATGCTAGAGCTGCAAACTTCAAACTCAATTCTTGAAGTTAGCTTGACATCCTGTGATTCTGGTCAAATCACTTAATTTCCCTGTGGCTGAAGAAATTGTACATTACTTAACTGGTGCTCATGTAAAGTGCTTCAAAGTGGAGTGATACAAGCACAGCACTGGTGGGAATGAGGCATTTACAGAAGTATGTGAGAAGTGGCTTCAGTTGCTTCACCATTTATTTATTTATTTATAAAGTTTTATATTTATTTATTTAAGCAATTTGTAGAGCACGCAAATACCCGTGGGTGTCTTGGCGCTGTAGACGGGAGAGGCAGTAGTGAAGTGGTGTGCTGCTCATTGGTATTTATTAGCTTCCTGAAAGCCGGCAGGTATTAATTTGCTTCCTGAAAGCTGGCAGCGATGGACAGGATTTAATTTGCTGAGGGAGGGTGTTCCACAGTCTGGCCAACAGTGATTCTTTTGTCTCCCCAGGAGACCTTGTTTGTGCGGGGATCATGATGAGATTGGCGGTTGAGGATGGTAGGTTTCTGCTAGGTAAGTGGGCGCAAAAGGCTTTTTAGAAAGTCTGGACCTGTGTTATGAATGGCCTTGAAGACAATGCATAGGGCCTTGAATTTTATGCGACTTGTGATTGGAAGCAAGTGCAGGTTTCGCACCACCAAGGAGATAGATTTGTACTTGGGGGTACGTATAATTAACCTCGCAGCGGCACTCTGTACCATCTGTAGTTTGTTAGTGATTTTTTTCTGGACATTCAGGAGCAGGCCGTAGCAATAGTCAATTTTGGACATATCAAGGGTGATAATCAGGGTTTTTCCTGCGCTTGGTGGAAGGAAGGGTAGCAGTTTCTCAATCATTCTAAGAGTGTAGAAGGAGGACGAGGCAATGGCATTGGCATGAGTCGAGAAAGTTAGTTTATCATCAAACATGACGCCCAAGTTTCTTACTTTCAGTACGGGGGGGAGGTGGAGGGCCCAGAGCGGTAGGCCACCAAGTGGGGGACCATGTTGGGTGTAAATTG
The DNA here is from genome assembly GCF_964263255.1 of Lissotriton vulgaris. Lineage (NCBI taxonomy): Eukaryota > Metazoa > Chordata > Amphibia > Caudata > Salamandridae > Lissotriton > Lissotriton vulgaris. The sequence continues at coordinate 393,645,941 of NC_141699.1, read as the reverse complement.
CCAAAGATCATAACCTTTGTTTTTTCGGAGTTTAACTTTAGGCAGTTTTGGGCCATCCAGGAGCTGATGGCGAGCATACCAAATTGAAAACTGGCCACAATTGCTCCTCCATCGTTGTTAATTGCGAGCACCAGCTGTGTCATTGGCGTAAGATGTCATCCCCATCCCATGGGCTTTGATGACCTTGGCCCAGGTCCAACACATAGATATTAAACAGTGTCGACTCAAGGATGATCCTTGTGGCACACCACATGGGAGCATAAAAGACGGGGAGTTATATTCGCCGAGACTCACTAGCTGAGTGCGGTTGGCCAAAAGCGACTCCAGTAAATCTTAGGCTTTGAGTTTAATGCCCATATTTGAGCCACAGTCGATCAGGGTGACATGATCAACCGTGTCGAAAGCTGCTGACAAATCCAGCAGTATCAGAACTGCTGTTCCACCTTGGTCTCGGGTGGCTCTAATCTCGTCTGCAGCTTTGATAAGGGCGGGTTCTGTGCTGTGGTCTTTCCTGAAGCCAAACTGTGTTTCATCCAGGAGATTGTTTTCTTTGATGAAGTGAGCTAGCTGTGTGTTCATTATTTTTTCAAATTCTTTTGCTGGGAAGGGAAGGCTCGTGATGGGTCTGTAACTTTTTGTGTCTAGTGGGTCAAGATGCTGTTTCTTCAGTAGAGGTTTGATGGTTGCCTTTATCCAGGTTGCTGGGTAGATATCAGTGTTGAACATGGCATTACAGATGACTGTGAGTTTAGGGGATAGTTGGTCGGGAAAAAGTTTTGATACCGAGGCTGGGCAAGGATCTGGAGGGGAACCTGATTTGATGGTGAAAATGAAGTCATAGATTTGTGTGTATGAAACTTGTTTGAATTGCGAAAAGGATGGAGACTTGCTATAGTTGTCAGTTGGGGTTGGCAAATAATTTTTGGGTTGCGTAGCGAAGTTGTCATATATTATGCTAACCTTGTCTTGAAATGCACTAGCTAAGGAGTTACACAGGTCCTGAGAGGGTGCTGGTGGAGGGTTTACCTGATCCTGATAGTTTGGTGACTACCTGGAAGATTAATTTAGTTGAGTCTTGGGCCATTTCTATTTGACTTGTGTAATATTTGCTTTTTTTCAGAGATAATGGGCTGTTTATATTGGGAGATGGTAAGTGTAACTTTGGGGTTTAGGGGTGGCTAGTGGTAAAGGGGTGACGTGTAATTCTAGAGTTTTTTTGTGGGTAGTGGTAAAGTGTGTGAAGAGTAATTTTAGAGTTATGAGGTAGGTAGTGATAAAGGGAGGTATGGGTAAGTTTAGGTTTAAATGGTGGGTAGGGGTAAAAGGTGGGAAGGGTAATATTAGGGTTTGTGGGTAGGTAGTGGAAATAGTGGTAGATAATATATATATATATATATATATATATATATATATATATATATATATATATATATATATATATATATATATATATATATAGATATATATATATATATATAGATATATATAGATATATATATATTAATTACCTACTGGCAGTCGCCAGTAGGTATATATAGTTAGGACCTAGTTACCATAGGAAATTCCGAACATTCTATTGGGAATAACTTTGGCGCCGATTGAGGGATCTGCCTGTAATTTTCCTTAAATTTGCCTCGCCGCGCTCCGCTCCTTCCCTGAAAGTTTCGGGGGGATTCGTCATTCGGTGGCCGAGAAAAAAGGGGGGTCCCAAAACATGTTTTCCCCATGTTAATTTCCATAGGGACATTCTGACAAGGCTACAGCTCTAACGGCTGAATGGAATTACACCAAACTTGGCAAAATGGTAGGGACTGGTATGCAGCAGTACCTTTTGTATGTTTGGTGAAAAACCCTCCAGTAATTCTTGAGAAAATTGAATTTGAAATTTTTCAAATGGCATTTTCTATGGGACCTTTAGACACGGCTACAGCCCGAACGGCTGAACAGAATTACACCAAACTTAATAGTAGGGACAGGTATGCAGTAGTGCCTTTTCTATATTTGGTGAAAATCCCTCCAGTAGTTGTTGAGAAATTGAATTTGAGCAAATTATATATCTATATGCGCTCAACATTCTATTGGGAATAACTTTGGCGCCGATTGAGGAATCTGTGTGTAATTTTCCAGAATTTTGGCCAGCTCCGCTCCACTCCTTCCCTGAAAGTTTCCAGAAGATTCTTCAAGCTGGGGCCGAAAGGGGGGTCCCAAAACGTGTTTTCCCCATGTTAATTTCCATAGGGACCTTTAGACACGGCTACAGCCCGAACGGCTGAACGGAATTACACCAAACTTGGCAAAATGGTAGGGACAGGTATGCAGTAGTGCCTTTTCTATATTTGGTGAAAATCCCTCCAGTAGTTCTTGAGAAAATTGAATTTGAGCAAATTATATATCTATTTGCGCTCCCCGTACGCGCACCGTACGCGTACGGTACACGTACCGTACGCGCACGTGCGTGTACCCTTACGTGCGCGAGCGAGTTTCTGATTGGCTGGCAGTCGACTGTCAACATTCCAAACTGTCCAAACCAGGAAGTGTTGGCCACCATCTCGTTTTTCAGGAGAACTGAGGCACAAGAGAGCCCAAAACAAGAGTGGAAAACATGAAAAGGGGGCAGGATAGAGACCCCCCAACCCTCTAGCCCTTCTCAGGGGGTCCCAAAAGGACCCACAAGGGCAAAGAAAAAAAATAAATTAAAAAAATCACGGGGTTCGCGGGGTACGCGCACCGTACACGTACGGTACGCGTACCGTGTGCTTACTTCGCGATTTAAAAAAAATAATAATTTCTTTTTGCACTTGGTGGTCCTTCTGGGACCCCCTGAGAAGGGCTAGGGGGTCAGGGGGTCTCAACCCTGCCCCCTTTTCGCGTTTTCCACTCTTGTTTTGTGCAAGGTTTTTAAAATGCTAATTCCTAACTATATAAGGCCTGAAACCTATGGTTTTTTAAGTGAATTTGCAAGGTTTTTTAAATGCTAATTCCTAACTATATAAGGCCTGAAACCTATGGTTTTTTAAGTGAATTTGCAAGGTTTTTAAAATGCTAATTCCTAATTATATAAGGTCTGAAACCTATGGTTTTTAAGTGAATATATATATATATGTGAATATATATATATATATATATATATATATATATATATATATATATATATATATATATATATATATATATATACTGGAACTTAGCAAATAAAGAAAACATCTTGCCTCATTGAAGTGGTCTGTTCTCCTTCTTCGCCGGTTTTGGCAGGGTATGCTCAGACGTGAGTCCCTTGCTCACTTTGCCACTGGATTCAAGCAAGCCCGGCTGAAGACAGCTGTAATGCCAGAAACCGGTCCTGAGAAGCTTGATTCCGGTCCAGGGAAGACATGGCTTTTAGCGGTTCGGGCTGGACTGTTCCCATGAGGCACATGGTCAGACTGATTTGCATATGGCCATGTCTGAACTGAGGTGGCAGAGTGGGCTAAAGAATGGTGATGGATTAAACCCAGATCAGTTGACTGGGGGTGAGTGCTTGTATTGTCAACGCTCCGCCTTCATTTCCTTTGGTTTTGCTATATATATATATATATATATATATATATATATATACACACACACACACACACACACACGTGGTTTACTTACCTTTAATATACTTACCATTCAAGGTAAAGGTATCCTCATACAACCTGGCTAAATGCATTTTACACAGCTTGCCCTTAGCTGCTGGACATCATGCCAAAATGTGTACTGGAAGCCTTCATCAAATATAAATCTGACACAAGACACCACCAGCTTGCCCTACCATTGTCTAGCAATGCTTGGAAACACAGAAACAGAACAGCCAATGACATAATTAGTATGTGATTCTTTGTCCAGTGTAGTGCAGTGGAACGCTACAAATGTTTATTTAGAACAACCTCAAGTTTGGTTTATTTACGTCACAGAGTTGCAACCACAACCCCATGTTTCCAAGCTGTGCTACCTTCAGCTTATGCACTAACTTATCAAGTTAATGCATGTGCACATAAACAGCCCGATTTAATACAGAAGTGTTGCACCATTCCCTTCCTCATGATACACCTTCTGAATGCCTTTAGTGTTTAACTTGAGTAAGAAGAGTCTTAGACTGCCCATTTTACATTTAGTAGTACTAGCATGAACATTTAGCTCAGAAACACTCCCTCTTATTTATTGCATAAAGATATGTATGCATGGTGCCATATGTGTACTCGCTCAGTACATATTTGTACTTCTAAATTACTTACCGTGAACTGATCAGTCAGTCCTCCTGACTCAGATGCTACGATTATATTGTATTGTACTGTATTTGTGTTTATATAGTGCTTACTACCCCTGATGATGTGTAGATGAGGCCTACAGTGTATGGTACACTACTCCATAACAGAAGATTAGTGCCTTCAATCCAGTTTGTGTTGAAGGTTAAATTAAGAAGAGTTAGGTGTGACCCTTTGTGGGAAGGATGTGAACTCATGTCAAAGGCTGCAGTAGTAAATGAAGGAGATTAAGTATGGTTACACTGTAGGGATGTAATTTCAAAGAAGGACACGTTGTGATCTATGAAATGAGGTGTGAGCAACTTTGTACAACTACAGTAACTGAGAAATGGGCAGACAGGTGCACAAGTTAGAGACAGTTGTACTCCGAGAGTAAAGGCCAGCAGAGGAAGGAGGATAAGGAGAGGATCTTTTGATAGAAAGAAAGGAGAGAGATAAAACACTTAATATTTTTAAAGTAAAGTTAATTTTTCGTGCAGAGTTTTGAGAATTTAGGGGCAGTCTTCCTACCTTTACTTTTAACATAATGCTGAGCAGCAGCCAAAGTTGCTGCCTACATTGTGTTAATGGGACGAGCAAAACAGTACCATATTTAAAATGTGTTGCTGTTTTTCTCTGCCTAGCACTAGCACACTTTTGGCTGCTCTGTGCCAACATATCTATCCTTGCACTGTAGTGCAAGGGTGTGTGCGTTCTGTCAAGAATAGGTATTGTACTGGAAGGGGACCCTTCAATACAAGAATTATGCTTTAATGTTTTTCCCATTTTTATGTGTGCTGTATAATGCAGCACACACTCAAAGTTTGGATTGCTTTTCTGAAAACCCCTTACACCTGCTTCGAGGAGGCGTACATTTTTGGTGAAAATTCCTCTGTACCAATGTTAGTATTTAGGAAAATGCATCTAAACCCATGAGTGGTTGCGTGTGAGCACACATGCAACACCCATGGAATTCCTCTCTTGCTGCAAAGCAGCACAAAGCAACTCGCAGGCAACAAAACATTTTACACTAAGTTTGCATCACTTTTATAGAGTCTTACCTATAGAGAGTTCTAGTTCTTGATATAAGCACGGCATCACAGATGAGGAGACATGGATTAATGGTCATGAGGAAGGAACCTTGGATCTTGAGGCAGAAGTCTAATCTTTCCTTTGATGCTAAAGAAGTGACCTACACTAGATGACTGAACTGCTTTGGGAACTAGAGGGCTTTTATTTTAATGGATGTATTTGTGTGTTATTATCTAGACACAGTTTATGGCCTTCTCTCTCTGTATAGGTTTATCTATTAGGTGCAGTTGAGATTAGTACGCTACTTGGGGTTTAGTTATGGTGTCAGCTATTACACTTATGGTTAGTTGAGGGAATATAAATAGGTGCTCACCTCAATGTAATTATATGTTGGGCTATTCTCCCTATTAAGGCTCCTCCCATAGAATTGATGCATGTATCTTTTCTTTTTAATAAACACAATTGAAATATATATATATACCTGTGGCCTTAACTACATTGGTAGTACGAAGCTGCAGGTACATGTCAGGATATTGCAGCATATAAGAGCCATGCTCCACAGTGACCCAGCGTATCCTGTGGCTCGACATTTTAAGCGAACTCATGCTAATGATATTAATTGCCTTTCATACTACGTCATTAATGCTGTAGCTAAATCTAGAAGAGGAGGCAATAGAGAACGCCAGCTTAGGCAATTAGAGACAAAATTCATTTTAGAGTTCGACTGTAAATGGCCTAGGGCCAGATGTAGGTGGCCATTTACCGGCCGGTAACGGCCGATTTCGGCCGTTACCGACCGGTAAATGGGTTTTTGGGATGTAGGGGGCCAATTTTACCGAATCAGTAAATTTACAGAATCTGTAAAATACCGAATCGGTATTTTTACCGATTCTGTAACTTCTACATGTACGTGGGACTCTTCTGAGTCCCAAAGGCCTTTCAGATTTGGTATTTTACCACCCAATCCAATTGGGTGGTAAAATACCGAATCCAGGTGTGCATGCACATGTGTGCATGCACACCTATGCCATGTGACAGACAGACATGCGCTTAGGGCATGTCTGTGTGCCACATGGCACACATGCCTGTATTTGGGGTGCTAGAGGGTGTCAAAGTGACACCCCCTGCACCCTTGCTGGAATCGGTATTTACCGAATCGGTAAATACCGATTCTGTAATGCCATTGATTCCTATGGGCTTCAATGCCCATAGGAATCAATGGGCATTACCGAATCGGTATTTACAGAATCGGTAAATACCAAATCTTAACGATTCAGTATTTACCGATTCGGTAATACCTACATCCCCCCTCTATTTTACCACTTCTTAAATACCGAATCGGTAAAATTCGGTATTTAAGAAGTGGTAAAATAAAATTACCTACATCTATGCCCTAATGTTTTAAATGCTACAGATGATATGCATAACTTTTTATAATCAGGAAAGAGGTATGGATATGGTAAAGCATTCTGTAAATATTGATAAACTTTGATGAATTTCGATTTCCTTCCTTTCCCTCATGATCTGATTTTAGTGGAATAAGATTCTTTGTAATGCAAGTTAATACTTTTTTTATATATCTTTTTAATAGTATTCTGTCCCTTGTGGGCATTTTACTGTTATTAATATATTAGCTTTTAGATATTTTTGCATTAATGGTGCACTTTATCAGATTAATTTTGTATATAAATATATGTTGTCTATGTGAGCACTTTAAATTTGCACTTTTTGCACACTTTGCAACTACTTTTGCAAAGAAAAAGAGAAAAAAGAAAAAATAATGTTGCACATACACAGTTTAACACATGACCATATGAGGATTTATCCGGTGATACAAGACTAAATAAGACTACATTTTGTAAGCATATGATGGATTTATCCAATTATATATATTTGTCAATAAACAAACGTCAATGAAAGAAAAAAAGGTTTTTGCACATATTTATTTGTATTTTAATGTATTTATGTGCTTAACTAATGTGGCATATATGCGATGTAAAAATATGCTTGTGGACTTAGTCATGATTGAAACAAGCCACTAAAATGTAGTCTTTTCTTTGTATTCATGGCCATGTGACCTGTGATGGTGGTCAAGGGGTGTGTCCACTTTAGAAACAAAAACCAAGACGGCATGTGTGCATTTTACACATGAACAAGGGCTTTTTAGCTTGAAACGTGTTGTGTTGGGTCGTGAAAATTAACTAGACCTTGCCTGAAGTGCTGTGGGGTCTGTGCCTCCTTCTTCGCGGTACCGCCGCTGTGTGGGAGTCCGAAGTGGCAGGAGCAGTCAAGTTTGGATATATATATATAACCCTGTCACTTGGTTCCTCGTTGCCGGGCAATTGCAGCGCTCTATGTCAGTTCGTGTTCCTTGCGGCAGAACCAAGCTGCTTTCCATATAAACACAATTCACTCTTTGCAGAGTGAATAAATAGGACGAACTCGCGTGCTCTGAATTTCTGCACTTTTTATTATTTTTAAACCTACAGATGGATATTGTGGTTGGCAGACACAGATCAACGCGTTTTGTATTAATCATACATTTTACTAATTGCAGCTATCATTATTATTTCTACTAAAACTGAGTTTGACAGTTTTTTGGCATGAGCAGAGACTGGGTAGCCACAATTTATCTCTTAGTTACCTTCTGTTCGCTGTCACTATGCACTTTAATTGACATAACATTTGTGTTAAAGATTTGCTTTTATGGAACAGGGCCATAGTGGCCAAGATGGCAGATGCATTTTAGAAATGCTCCTGGTCTTCCTCCACTATCTGTTGCGTCCCCACCATTTCTGCTGGGCCAGACACACTCCAGCTCTACTGGATGTCAGCTGGTGGCCACCAATGTGGTTGTGGTGCCGAAAGTATCCGATTTGCTGGCTGGCTTCCAGTGGACTTGGAAGTGTGTCCACTGACTTGCCAGGTGGTGTGGATCTGCTCTAGCCATGAAACGGGAAGACCTGCTGAGGTAGCGTAGGAGTCCCAGACTGCTGTGACTGAATGATTGTGCCTAGTCATGATCTGCAGATGGCGAATGGTAGATGGATAGCTGACTGAAGCAGCTGGTAGCCACGCGACGATCTCGCTTCCCGGCCCGTCTCTGCCAGACTGGATCCTTGTCGGACAAGGAACATGAGTGAGCCATACCGTGGATGGCTGCAAGGCTGAGGACACAACACCCACTTTTCGTTGCTTGGGAGGATGTGGACACGGCCGGCTAGGCAACTCCTGGTTGTGGGGCCAGTTGTCCTTGCCTGCAAGGTTGCAAAGGTGACATATTTTCAAAGGAATCCCCACAGCTTTTCGAGCTGCCCCACCACTGTGCTGGTGGGGGTAGGCATACTTGTGCAACAACCCCTCCCAGTCCTCAGCCCTCTACACCACAGCACATTTGGGTGCCACTACTTGGGGGTGTTCCCCACCTGCTGGGAAGGTGGTATCAAGGATTCTAGGCGATGCCTGATTTGGACCTGATGCACCCCTTTGGGCAGAATGACCGAGGTGACGGGCCCGTGCCTCACTGGGCAGAAACACATTGTGGACCCCTGGCTGCTCGTGCTCCCATTAACAACCCCACCATCCCCAGGCACCGGTGTACTCACTTGCCAGGAATCGGCTCAAGACTGTGGAGGTGCTGCCTGCCCAGCCATCCACACCAGAACACAGTGGCTCCTACTGCCCTGATGCAAACACAGCCTTGGTGTCCATCCAACCGCTGAATTGCCTCACCTGCAGTGGGCATGCGGAAGGCCCCTCCAACTCCAATCTAGAATTGACAAGTATACCACCTGTTCCACGAGCTCTCCAAACAGTATGCCCAGTAGCCCCAAGTTCAAAAATCCCTAACTGCCAAGAAAGTTGAACAAATCCTGCTATCTATCCAAACCTCACAGGAAGTGTGGAATAAAAAATCAGTAAGGTAGGAGTGGACATCGCCCTCCTTCACCAGGACCTTTCTAATGTGGCTGGCAGTCACTTAGTGGAAGGAAGGGTTGCCACCCTGGAGGATGATGTTGGTGGCCTTAAGACGAAGGTGACTACGCTGATTTCCACTATCTGCACTGTGGAGGTTATAGCAGAGGATGCCGAACACAGATCAAAAAGCAAGATTCTTCGATTTGTGGGATTTCCGGAAGTTGTCAAAATTCCCCACCCAGAAACCTTCCTATAGAACTGTCTCGGGTCCTGCGTCCCAGGGAGAGTCCTAGCCCTGTGATTCATTGTGGAGCGGGAAACACGGGCCTTGACACAATGCCTTCCATCGGGCGCACCCCATGTTCTATGATAGCTAACACTCTAAACTACATTGACCGTGACAACATCCTGCAAGCAGAATGCACCCAAGGGAAAGTCTTGTTCCAGTCAGCCCACAATATCATATTCGTCAAATACACAAGACAATCCAGAAACACAAATTGCTCAAAACAAAACTGAAGGAAATGTCCCTGCAATATATGGGTCTCTACCAGCAAAATTGAAAGTGATTCACAAATCTAGCTCTTACTACTCCGAAACCCATGAGGTCACCTGGAAACCAGCAGCAGAAAAGCAAGAAATCAGTTGCAACAATCCCCCAGATCTGGTCAATGGGTAGGACCCTCCGCCGCCGTCAGTGGTGACAAACTGCCTAAGACACACCAGTGGCCCAAAACCCGGAGGGGATGTTGTCTATGTAAATATTTCCATGAATCCTCCGACAATGAGCACAGAATCTCCCAAACCAGAAAACCTCTCCGTCACGGCATCCTACATGGCTCAAAAAAACCACGCCTGGGGCTGACGAGTTGGGAGGAATTTCCACGGTGATTGATGCAATGGCCAAGGCAAATCCATATGCGGCTACCTATCCAGCTGCCGATGCATATGGCATAGACATCCAGTTGACTTGGACCCATGATTGTACACTGGATCAGGTCCACCTCAAATGCTCCAAAATGTTTTATGTTTTATTGTTTGGGAGTTTCAGGGTGACAGATGCTTCTGGGGTGGAAGTGTGGGGTGGTGGTCGTTACTGTTGAGGGAATTGCTCTGTTTTAAGTTCTTACTTGTTCTAGTTTGTTAGAGGCACCTTTGTGTGCACCCAAGACCATACATCAAATGCCGTAGCACCAATCCACAGGATGCTAGCCACACCTACTAATAGTCCTCATTGCTGCCTTTCACCTCAATTCATGGTATGTTCATGGCCTCATGGACCACATTAAACGCATAGTGGCTTTCAATTTATCAACCGACACCAGCCGAGCATAGCCCTACTTCAAGAAACCCACTTATTGGGCTCTAACTGCTCTTTGCTGTATTGGCTCAGTTACAACTGTGTCTTTCATGCAGGTTTTAGTCGGGGCTCTAGAGGGGTAGCCATATTAGTCCACAAGCACTTCCTACAGGTGGCCATGTGGTCATTCACCAACCCACAAGGTCCCTGCATCGGAGTGGTGGAGACACACTAGAAGGGAAACCATATTAGCATCCTTAGCATTTCAATACCACCCCAGCTTCAGGGGTAGACCCTCAACAAGCTTACAAAAGTGATCCCAAACTTCCACCTGGGACAATGGTCAATGGCGGTGATTTTAACACTATCCTTAACAGAGACAAAGATTTGCCAGGCCCACCACCAGACACCAACTGGATAAATTCAATGTGTTCATCTCCTTGATTAACCCCCTGGAATTATGAGACATTTGGTAGACCTGGCACCTGAGAGAGGACATGAATACACACATCTTTATCTCTCATCAATCTCATACTTCTCCCTTCCATTGACATGACACAAATGACAGTGGCAACAATTCTCCCCCAATGGATCTCTGAGCATTCACCAGTTACTCTCCATGTGCTGATCCCTATACACCATAAATGGCCACTCTGGTGTCTCAATGCCTAGTTCTTTATAGATAATTGGTCACTCCTACTTTGAGATATGGGTTGAGTTGGTCACCGAGGCAAGGACTCTGTGGGCAGCAAGCAAAGCCATGATCACTGGGTTGGCAAAACACATTGAAAGGGATAAACTGCTGTATAACAGACCTTGAAAATCATATTTTAATGTTGCATACCAAAGCAGTCCCTGAAGTGTCTGACTTCCTCCGTGGCCAAATCGAACTCAATAGTGTTGCACTGTAGCAACTTAAGTTTAATATGTTTAATGAGGCTCATAAATGCTGGAGCGAATCCACCCTGTACATATACGACCAAGGGGATTAAAGCAGTAAACTCCTCTACTGGATTGCCACTTCAGATGCTGGATTCAAATTGATCCCCGCCATTACAAACCCATCGGGACCCCCACTACACACACCAGTCGAGCTAGCAGGAGCCTTTGCGGACTGCTATGGACGGTTATATGACCACCAGAAGAGGTCCACCCAGCATCAAGCCAGCCCCCTACTCGACAGACTACTACTTCCACACCTCACAAACCCTCAGTGAAAAGAACTGGACCAGCCTCTTACAGAGGAATGAAGTAATGTCCACAATGCATGGTTGGAAAGCGGGAAGACTCCCGGTTCTGATGAGTTTCCTTTTGAGTACTAGTTTAAATTCAGAGACATTTGTGCCCCACACAATACCAAAATGGAGTGAAAGGGCTCCTTCCCATCTGACCTAGACTTAGCTTCTATAGTGGTACTTCCCAAAGCTGGACACCCAGCAAACTGGTATGCCTCATACAACCCCATTTCCCTGATAAACAGACACACTTTTTTGCCAAAACATTAGCAAATAGGCTTCAGCGAGTCCTCTGTCCCTTAATGCATCTGGACCAATGTGGCTTTATGCCCAACCACAGTACCTGCCACGGCATTAGGCACATCCACTACAGTGTATACCACTCCAGTGTATGCCCCTCTATTCTATGCTACTCCACTCTACGCAAGTCCACCCTACAATACTACGCTGCACCCTACTCCACTCGATACCACTCTACTGCATGCCACTCCAGTCTAAACCTCTATACTATATTCTATTCCACTCTATGCACTCCACTCTATGCCATTCTACTGTATGACACTCCACTGCATGCCACTCCAGTGTACGCCACTCCAGTGTACGCCACTCCAGTGTATGCTATTGCACTGTACGCCACTACACTGTACCTCACTCCAAACTACGTCACTCCCACTCTATGCCACTCCACTCTATGCCACTCCACTCTATGTTGCTCGACATTGTGAGTGGACTTTTTTTTAAGCCCTGCTAATGTCGTGCATGTTTTACCCATTTTTGAAAGTTTTCCCATATTGCCTGTCTCACTTTTTGTTTTCTTTATCTACCTTCTTTTTCCCTAAAAAAAAAACATTGTTGTAAATACTGTATTTTTGTTTAAATCTAAGGAGCCGTCCAGCAGCCCTCTCAATTCTTAATTCTCCTTTGTATATTTTATACCAACAAAAAAAATCTAATCGAAAGATTCACCCCAAATTTCACCTACATCTTCCAATTTGGGGTTGGGAGTGGAGCAATTTGCCAAAATATGGACTTCCAAAACAACAACAACAATGAGAAATGCATTTCCCTAGTTTACTCATTGACTCTAAAATTGGAGACTCTCAATAAATGAGAAAACTAATAATCCCAATCTCCCAAAATGACAATTGTCTCTTCAATTCAATCAATTGTGCAAGCATGCATTTAGAACAACCTCACCAAGTTAATGTGGGGCGTCCGTCTCTCCGCACTTTGGACAAATGTGTCAGTCTGCAATCAACCAGGTTCGGGACCTCTGCCGGGGAAATCCTGTTGCTGAGGGATGCCGGTTTGAAACGTTAGATGGCAGCTGTGAGAAACTGGTCTCTTGTTTATTGGGGCCCCGCAATCTTTCAGTCTCAGATTGGTCACCTCAGCCACAGACTCAAGAGCTGTTGGATGTCCCACGTAGAGGTCCCCCCAGAGTCGCCATCTGAGCAAACTAAATATTTACGCTTTCAGTAGCAAATTAAAGTGCAAGGTGTTGGAGGCAGACTTTTTTTAAGCCATTTATTACGCTAGCTGGAAACACCCTACAACTCGCACTCCAGTGAAGCCAATGTACAATGCACATGGATCAACGTTTGTTCTGCATATTTATACTCAACTCAATACGTGACTTCATACAAAATTTGCTTAGCATTGGAAATTCCTCGTATCAGCTGGAGGTCAGTTCAAAAGTTGCATCTCATCAGATGAGATTTGAGTATCAGTGGAAAGACCTATTAATTCTGTGGTCTATCAGCTACATGTCATAAACAGATAAGTACATTAGGGGACAAGGTTTCATCTTCCAGGTGTTCAAGAAAGAGTTGCCTAAATGTACAAAGTTTGTTGCTGACTAAACCAAACTTAGAAGCAAAGAAGCTTTTCTCCTGAAGGCAGAGCTGTATTTGAGTTGAACGACATCTGTAGGCCTATAATATGAAATGAATGCATTTTTAGTTCAGTCTATAATACATGTCCTAAAACCAATATTTTACATGGTTGTGTGTGTGGTTGTGTGTGTGTGGTTGTGTGTGGTGGTTGTGTGTGCGGTTGTGGGTGTGGTTGTGGGTGTGGTTGTGTGTGGGTGTGTGGTTGTGGGTGTGGTTGTGTGTGTGGTTGTGTTTGTGTGGTTGTGATTGTGTGAGTGGTTGTGTGTGTGTGTGTGGTTGTGCGTGTGGTTGTGGTTGTGTGTGTGTGTGTGTGGTTGTGTGATTGTGCGAGTGGTTGTTGTGTGTGGTTGTGTGTGTGGTTGTGTGTGTGGTTGTGTGTGTGGTTTTGTGTGTGTGTGGTTTTATGTGTGTTGTGTGTGTGATTGTGTGTGGTTCTGTGTGTCGTTCTGTGTGTGGTTGTGTCTGTGTGGTTGTGTGTGTGGTGTTGTGTGTGTGGTTGTGGTTGTGGTTATGTGTATGGTTGTGTCTGTGTGGCTGTGGTTGTGTGTGTGTGGTTGTGGTTGTGTGTGTGGGTGTGGTTGTGTGTGTGGGTGTGTGTGGTTGTGGGTGTGGTTGTGTGTGGCTGTGGGTGGTTGTGTGGGTGTAGTTGTGGGTGGTTGTGTGGGTGTAGTTGAGGTTGTGTGTGGTTGTGTGTGTGGTTGTGTGTGTTTGTGTGTGTGGTTATGTGTGTGTGTGGTTGTGTGTGGGGGTGTGGTTGTGTGAGTGTGGTTGTGTGAGTGTGGTTGTGTGTGTGTGGTTGTGTGGGTGTGGTTGTGTGGTTTTGTGTGTGTGTGTGTGGTTGTGTGTGTGGTTGTTGTGTGGTTGTGTGTGTGGTTGTGTGTGTGTGTGTGTGTGAGAGAGTGTGTGTGTGTGAGAGAGTGTGTGTGTGTGAGAGAGAGAGTGTGTGTGTGTGAGAGAGTGTGTGTGTGAGAGAGATCATGTGAGAGAGATCATGTGAGAGAGAGTGTGTGAGAGAGAGAGTGAGAGTGTGTGAGAGAGAGACAAAGTGTGAGAGAGACAGGAAGGTGCACTGGCCTACAAAGGCCTGGCAAACTTGTAATGTTTTGAAAGTGTGATCCAATAGGGTTTGGGCATGAGCCATTAAGGTTGGGCGTGGCTTTTGAGAGTTGACTTTGTCAAAGCAGCTCAGGAACTACAGTTAACAACCCCAACAGAACCACCAAAAGTACCCGTTGCTGCCTCCCATGGAAGCTGAAAACACTGCACTGAGTTACAACAGTGCAGAGCTACCACCCATGACCTGGAAAGCTACCTGTAAGGTGTTCCAAATCACATGGCTGTTCATCGTGCAAAAATGTCTCATCACCCGATGTGGCAGTGTGCAGAGTGTCAATACCATGTAGCACACAACAGCACCGTCTGAGCAGGATGCAGTATCCACATCAGCTGAAAAACGGAATCTTCAAATATATAATTTTTGGGCCATTAACTCCGGTCCATAAATATATTCTCTAACATGTGGAAATGTCATGTTTTGTGCATGCCAACTAACCATTGTTAAAATGCAAAGGGTCTGCTTCCATTCTAATTGCAACATCGAACAAGAACACATTTTGTGGTCAGAAAATCCACCTGCAAGCAAGTACAATGTGTAATGGTATCCTGTGTCTCTAATGGAGCGTGCAGCATGGCAGGACAAACAAATCTCAAGTGCCCAGGACATTGAGCACCATACACCCCATGAAATGTATATAGGAGAGTCAGACTCAAATTCTTTCATCGTGTTGCAAACCCTGCTCTGCACCTTAGCATATGGTACATGTGTTTCCCAGGTAAATAAACTCTCCACTGACTGGGTCCAACTCTGCGCAAGGCCTCGAACATTCCTTTTTCTACCAAACTGTAACTTTGTCCCAGAAGGCATAGCGGCAGCATAGCATGGCTAATGAACCCAAGGCCCACTGGCATCAAGATGACAATTAGGCAATCAACCGCTTTAATTTTAATTTCATCTAACATGCTCTTTTTTGCCTTATGCACAGTGTTTTGGAGAAACTTAGGCCTTGCGTGTGACAAACAAAAAAAACCTATTAAATAGTTCATACATAACACATTCTGGTTCTTCCTGATTAATCCATGACACTGGTCATTAGCTATACCGAGCGGAGGGATAAAAACACTTTCAGGATGACACATTAACCAGGCTGTTTGCAAGAGAATAAAATGTCTCCTAAGGACCTTACAGGGGGCAATAATCTTAGCCCCACCTAAATTAATATAGTGTTACGTGCAGTCGTGCATGCCGTTTCTGTGGAAACCATGCAAAATAAAACAACAGGATTCAGCCTACTGCAAACACTGAAGCGTATGCTAGATAGCTTTTAACAACACTTCACTTGTGGATTCCTGTCTGTTGGGCTCAAGCCCGTTTTTCTGATTATTACAGCACCCCCAGCCCAATCAAAACCCAGAAACGATAAACTGATTAATGGCAGAAACTGCTCCCACGTGTGTTCTTATTATGTCTTGTGGCTTGGCAAGGGACTCTCCTGCGCTGGGGCCAAACAGCTAGAAAAGGCAACTAGCATAAAATAACTAAAATAAAACAGAGTAAGATTCATAAATAGAATGTCGACTTTTCCTCTCTCTATCCAATTAAGAACAATTACGTTTTTTTCCACCCACATTTTCTTGATGCTCGCTTACTTCATGGCTGAAACGAAAAGGCTTGCTCTTGGGTAGGACTGATCACAGTTAGTCAGGCCAAACGCCATTACTACAATCCGACCTGCACCCTCACCGCAGGCAGCTGCCGATAGCACTCTGCTTGATGGAATGAATGTAATAAATAAAGACACAAACACACACACACTTGGGGCTGCACTGCATCACTCTGTCCCTTACATCTTAACTTCACTTGCAGGCAGTCAGGCACCACCACGCAGTAACCTCTTGCCGCCCGCCTCCTGAGTGAGCCCGCTCTGCCTGTCCTGTCCGGTGAGGCTGCTGCAATGGTTACTCCTGTCGTCTGCCGCCCTTTGCAACTGAATTTGCTGCGTGTGGGCAGTCGCGAGTGGCATTCAAGTTACTTCCCGTGCACATATTTTCCGGTGCTTTGTTTTAATTTAGTAATTTTTAAACACAGATTTTTTCCCCGTTTTGCAAACTTGCCTCACCTTTCAGCTGCCCTCCTCCACCGAACTTCAAAGGAAGGAACTCCAAAAAAACAATGAGCCTCACTCTTCTTGAGAACGATAACAACAAGGATGGGAAGATGGCAGGAGTGTTACGGCAATCAGAAGTAGTTCACCTCATCAGCAAGAAGCTGATATTTCTACAATAAGAAAACCCTCTGGATAACAACTTGGAGAAAATAACCGCTTGCGCTCCCATTAGCCTTTACCCACACTTTGATGTGGTGGTAAGTGTTCCTGAGCTCATCTGCCCGTTTTTGTGCAATAAACTGGTCACCGAAATTCAAAAGGTTCGAACACAGCGAATTTTAAATAAACTCCCAAAACGCACCTTTCCAGGCACTCGTGTAATTGAATCCCTTTGTTGAGCACTGTTCTGTGGTTTCCCTCCTATAGTCTGTCCTTTGCGCCTTGCAATCAAGCATTTTAGAGCAGTCTGTGCATGTAGCGCTAAACTAATGAACTCAAATATTAAGACCGATATGAAATATTATTTTCTCCATAAACATCAGATGTTGTGCTCTTAGTTCTCCGTACTAAAGGCACGCAGATGGGGAGAGCAGAGGATGGTTGAAAGTCTCCCGCCTGCCCTCTGCCGCCCTGGAACATATGGCAGAGGCCCTTAAAGGCAGCGCTTCTGGAAGAATGGGCTCTCCGGTACCAGGCTCTCCCCGAGCACAAAGAGCTGAAGCTACCGCTCCCGGAACAGGGCTCCGAGCTAATGAAGGCAGCCAGGACAGGGTTCACGGGATGCTAAGTGCCCAGCTCCTCTCCTGCAGCGACCGACTGACTGACCCCGCGACCTCGGAGACAGCAGAAGCTGATCTCCGGACCAGAGGGGAGGCCAAGGGGCGCCCGCATCATCTCGGCAGGAATCCTTTAGGGGCCTAGCAGCAACTGGGAAGGGGGTGGGGGGCTGGACTGTGTGCAGAACGCTTGGAAACTGCATTTGGGAAACGACCTTGGTGTGCCTCGGCTTCTCGGGCAAGGACACTGCGTCTGCAGGCAGGAAATCATAGGCCTCCGCCGTACACGGGCCCAGGTACTGGCGCTCCAACTCCAATAAACTGCCAGGCTTAACCCTGCACACAGACCCCATCATTCCGTGGCATAACAATCGCATAACAAACTGAGAGTTACGCCGCCCGAACGTAAAAGTGATGCTACAGCAGTTGTTTCTTAACCTCGCACATCCAAGTCTACACACACAATCTACAAGAGACCAGCTATAAAATGCAGCGAAATATGCATGGTTAGTGCTGCACCACCATCTTTCTCCGAGGCAAGGCAGAAATGCCTCGGAGAAAGCACGGTCATTTTTCGGATTGAGGGGCGTGTTTACGTTCTCTCCTCTTCCCATTGGCTGGAAGGTAAAATTCCAGCCAATGGGAAGAGGAGAGAAAGTAAATAGAAAGAAGCTTAAAAAAACCGCCCCTGAATCCGAAAAAGACGGGGCTTGGATCGAGTAACGCCCCTCTCCTCCAATGGCTGGCCAGCATTTACTAGGCCAGCCAATGGAGAAGAGGGGTGGGTTCCAAGCCCCCTCTAAGAATCATTAAATCTTCGGCTCCGCCCACTGCGTGGGACGGTCCTCGACCTAAAAAGGGGTGCATTGATAGGTGATAAAGGAAACATAAGTCTCTTACCACACACAGAATTATAAAAACATAGCTTTTTAGGTCTCGCGACCTATCGATGCGCGCAAGCGCATCGAGCGTAGCGAGAATTCATGTGGCGAAAACATCTTCAAACCAAAGGGCTTTCAGCCCCGCGGTTTTCATGCAGTGCCCGTGTACATGCACGCGCATCGCATCCAAGCCCAGCCCAGTCCTCCCCTAGCAGCACTCCTCCCACGCCAGCAACTCCACCTCCCCTCTCTCGCATTCACGCCCACCCACCAGGCTCTCCCGCCCCAATCAGGCTTCCCTCCCAATCCGCCTGCCTCCCCTCGCGCATTCACGCTCCCCCTCCAGGCTCTCCCGCCCCCATCCGGCTTCTCGCATCGCACTCTCTCCTCCCCCCTCCCTTCTCGTATTTTCTTGTTTTCATTCCTGTTCGCCAATGCTACTTTGAATCCATTCTAAACAGGCAAAAGCACTTGTGTGTGTTTTAAAAGCATGCCATGGCTTCAATGTGCGATGGCATTGCACAGGCTTATAGCCACAAGTTGAACGTGTCACTTTACCTATCCCGATACATTCAGTTTCTGAATTTAAGGGCAAATAAGTTACATGTTCTGGTTGTGGCTCCACACTAGTGTTAACATTCTTGACTGCCTGCCTACCCTCGCTCGCATTCCCGACCCAGGCTCTCCCGGCGGCTTTCGTTTTCCGCTTGATTGCCTTCCCTGCTGCTGCTCGCATCGCACTCTCTCCTCCCCCCTCCCTTCTCGTATTTTCTTGTTTTCATTCCTGTTCGCCAATGCTACTTTGAATCCATTCTAAACAGGCAAAAGCACTTGTGTGTGTTTTAAAAGCATGCCATGGCTTCAATGTGCGATGGCATTGCACAGGCTTATAGCCACAAGTTGAACGTGTCACTTTCCCCTCTCTCGCATTCACGCCCACCCACCAGGCTCTCCCGCCCCCATCAGGCTTCCCTCCCAATCCGCCTGCCTCCCCTCGCGCATTCACGCTCCCCCTCCAGGCTCTCCCGCCCCCATCCGGCTTCTCGCATCGCACTCTCTCCTCCCCCCTCCCTTCTCGTATTTTCTTGTTTTCATTCCTGTTCGCCAATGCTACTTTGAATCCATTCTAAACAGGCAAAAGCACTTGTGTGTGTTTTAAAAGCATGCCATGGCTTCAATGTGCGATGGCATTGCACAGGCTTATAGCCACAAGTTGAACGTGTCACTTTACCTATCCCGGTACATTCAGTTTCTGAATTTAAGGGCAAATAAGTTACATGTTCTGGTTGTGGCTCCACACTAGTGTTAACATTCTTGACTGCCTGCCTCCCCTCGCTCGCATTCCCGACCCAGGCTCTCCCGGCGGCTTTCGTTTTCCGCTTGATTGCCTTCCCTGCTGCTGCTCGCATCGCACTCTCTCCTCCCCCCTCCCTTCTCGTATTTTCTTGTTTTCATTCCTGTTCGCCAATGCTACTTTGAATCCATTCTAAACAGGCAAAAGCACTTGTGTGTGTTTTAAAAGCATGCCATGGCTTCAATGTGCGATGGCATTGCACAGGCTTATAGCCACAAGTTGAACGTGTCACTTTACCTATCCCGGTACATTCAGTTTCTGAATTTAAGGGCAAATAAGTTACATGTTCTGGTTGTGGCTCCACACTAGTGTTAACATTCTTGACTTCAGACATGCAGTTAGTGGGAGACGGGTCCACAGCGCAAAAGTGATAATCTGTTCGTCTTTTTCATCATTGCTCAAGCAGTAAAGATGCTGACATAGGCTTTGATTACAGGCAGAGTTCTTAAGATTACTCAGCAAGAAAGGGGCCACGAGACAGACCTGATCACCGGCGTTCATGTGCTCTTGGAACACTCTCAGCGGCTCTGTCTCTCGTGCACACACGCACTTATCTCACAAGCACATTCCATTCTCTCTCTCCAGCACCTCCCCTCTCTCGCATTCACGCCCACCCACCAGGCTCTCCCGCCCCCATCAGGCTTCCCTCCCAATCCGCCTGCCTCCCCTCGCGCATTCACGCTCCCCCTCCAGGCTCTCCCGCCCCCATCCGGCTTCCCTCGTAATCTGCCTGCCTCCCCTCGCTCGCATTCCCGACCCAGGCTCTCCCGGCGGCTTTCGTTTTCCGCTTGATTGCCTTCCCTGCTGCTGCTCGCATCGCACTCTCTCCTCCCCCCTCCCTTCTCGTATTTTCTTGTTTTCATTCCTGTTCGCCAATGCTACTTTGAATCCATTCTAAACAGGCAAAAGCACTTGTGTGTGTTTTAAAAGCATGCCATGGCTTCAATGTGCGATGGCATTGCACAGGCTTATAGCCACAAGTTGAACGTGTCACTTTACCTATCCCGGTACATTCAGTTTCTGAATTTAAGGGCAAATAAGTTACATGTTCTGGTTGTGGCTCCACACTAGTGTTAACATTCTTGACTGCCTGCCTCCCCTCGCTCGCATTCCCGACCCAGGCTCTCCCGGCGGCTTTCGTTTTCCGCTTGATTGCCTTCCCTGCTGCTGCTCGCATCGCACTCTCTCCTCCCCCCTCCCTTCTCGTATTTTCTTGTTTTCATTCCTGTTCGCCAATGCTACTTTGAATCCATTCTAAACAGGCAAAAGCACTTGTGTGTGTTTTAAAAGCATGCCATGGCTTCAATGTGCGATGGCATTGCACAGGCTTATAGCCACAAGTTGAACGTGTCACTTTACCTATCCCGGTACATTCAGTTTCTGAATTTAAGGGCAAATAAGTTACATGTTCTGGTTGTGGCTCCACACTAGTGTTAACATTCTTGACTGCCTGCCTCCCCTCGCTCGCATTCCCGACCCAGGCTCTCCCGGCGGCTTTCGTTTTCCGCTTGATTGCCTTCCCTGCTGCTGCTCGCAATGCACTCTCTCCTCCCCCCTCCCTTCTCGTATTTTCTTGTTTTCATTCCTGTTCGCCAATGCTACTTTGAATCCATTCTAAACAGGCAAAAGCACTTGTGTGTGTTTTAAAAGCATGCCATGGCTTCAATGTGCGATGGCATTGCACAGGCTTATAGCCACAAGTTGAACGTGTCACTTTACCTATCCCGGTACATTCAGTTTCTGAATTTAAGGGCAAATAAGTTACATGTTCTGGTTGTGGCTCCACACTAGTGTTAACATTCTTGACTTCAGACATGCAGTTAGTGGGAGACGGGTCCGCAGCGCAAAAGTGATAATCTGTTCGTCTTTTTCATCATTGCTCAAGCAGTAAAGATGCTGACATAGGCTTTGATTACAGGCAGAGTTCTTAAGATTACTCAGCAAGAAAGGGGCCACGAGACAGACCTGATCACCGGCGTTCATGTGCTCTTGGAACACTCTCAGCGGCTCTGTCTCTCGTGCACACACGCACTTATCTCACAAGCACATTCCATTCTCTCTCTCCAGCACCTCCCCTCTCTCGCATTCACGCCCACCCACCAAGCTCTCCCGCCCCCATCAGGCTTCCCTCCCAATCCGCCTGCCTCCCCTCGCGCATTCACGCTCCCCCTCCAGGCTCTCCCGCCCCCATCCGGCTTCCCTCGTAATCTGCCTGCCTCCCCTCGCTCGCATTCCCGACCCAGGCTCTCCCGGCGGCTTTCGTTTTCCGCTTGATTGCCTTCCCTGCTGCTGCTCGCATCGCACTCTCTCCTCCCCCCTCCCTTCTCGTATTTTCTTGTTTTCATTCCTGTTCGCCAATGCTACTTTGAATCCATTCTAAACAGGCAAAAGCACTTGTGTGTGTTTTAAAAGCATGCCATGGCTTCAATGTGCGATGGCATTGCACAGGCTTATAGCCACAAGTTGAACGTGTCACTTTACCTATCCCGGTACATTCAGTTTCTGAATTTAAGGGCAAATAAGTTACATGTTCTGGTTGTGGCTCCACACTAGTGTTAACATTCTTGACTTCAGACATGCAGTTAGTGGGAGACGGGTCCACAGCGCAAAAGTGATAATCTGTTCGTCTTTTTCATCATTGCTCAAGCAGTAAAGATGCTGACATAGGCTTTGATTACAGGCAGAGTTCTTAAGATTACTCAGCAAGAAAGGGGCCACGAGACAGACCTGATCACCGGCGTTCATGTGCTCTTGGAAGACTCTCAGCGGCTCTGTCTCTCGTGCACACACGCACTTATCTCACAAGCACATTCCATTCTCTCTCTCTCTCGCTCCTCCTCCTCCATGGGGCCTCCTCCCATCCACTCCCTTTCTCTCTACTGTACTCCTCTTCGCACGCACTCACTACCCTCTCCCCTCCTCCGAAATCCGCTGCCAACTTCTACTCCACACAGCCTATTCTATTCCTTTCACCCCCTGCTCCCTTTCTTGGCACCGACATCCGCTGCGGGGTACCTCCCTTCGTCCACACTATCACAGAATGTACTTCTCTTGAAGGGCAGCTCTCGACGCCTCTTGAACTCCGATGCCCAAAAAAGAAAAAAACATGTTTTTTAAACAATCCCAAAAGTTTGTCTGCCCTCTTTTTACTGTGTCCCTCACTGACTTTCAATTCTCACCATCCTCCATTCTTGCCATACTCCATTCTCGCCATACTCCAATCTCGCCATACTCCAGCTCCTATAAAATCAGGCCAGGGTGAAATTCTGATCACACCACTGAAGTTAGCCAAATTCCCATTACTTGATTTGGTCTACTTTTTTAAGTAACGCAGCACCTCATATGGATAGATTGAAACCCTTAGGATGGTATTACTTGACATATTTGTCCACAGGCTCGTTTGCTTAAAAAATATCCCCTTAGATACTGTTAAGCAGAATGTTGCAATGTAGTCCGGGCCATTACTACAGTTTCTGTGTTAAATATTAAGGGACACCACCACAGCACTCAGGGACACCATCACACCACTCAACAACACAACCACACCACTCAGGGACATCACCACACCACTCAGGGACACCACCACAACACTCAGGGACACCACCACATCACTCAGGGACACCACCACATCATCAGTCAGGGACACCACCACACTACTCAGGGACACCACCAAACTACTCAGGGACACCACCACATCACTCAGGGACACCACCACACCACTCAGGGATACCAACACAGCACTCAGGGACACCACCGCAGACCTTAGGGACACCAACACAGCACTCAGGGAGACCACCACATCACTACTGTACACCACAAAATCAATCAAGGACACCACCACATCACTCAGGGACACCACCACACCACTCAGGGACACCACCACATCACTCTGGGACACCACCACATCACTCATGGACACCACCACATCACTCTGGGACACCACCACATCACTCTGGGACACCACCACATCACTCTGGGACTCCACCACATCACTCTAATACACCACCACATCACTCAGCACCATAACAGCATCACTCAGCACCACAACAGCACTGTCCTTGCTGGCTAACAACAAGCATTCCCATAGCCAATAGGACTCGCATTAGGAAAGTGTAAGCTATTGGCTTTGTAAATAACAATGCTATTAATTTATATATTTTCAATGCCAACACATATTAAAAAAATAATCGTCATTTACAATACCAATAGCTCACACTTTCCTAATGCGAGACCTATTGGCAACGCCAGTGCTTGTTTATTCTTCTTTTTCTTTTTCTTTGATTTCTTCTGCCAGCCAACACATGTTTCATCAATGCGTGTGTTACCCTATGACTTCCTCAGGCCTGTAGTCCGTCAGTGTCTACTCAAGCAAATGTAGAAAAGTGAGTAGGAAATCCGTAGGTATCAAACATCTAGATGGCGTCTCCTTTGCCCGGGTGTGGACTCGGGAGTTTTCTGGGTGCTGTCAACCTCTGTACGGGTCGGCTGCTTGCCAGCGGTGATAACGGAGTATTTGTTTTCTGCGTTCAACGAACACACCATTATCACAGCTGGGGAGCAGCCGACCCGCACACAGGTTGACGGTGTCCAGAAAACTCCAGAGTCCCCACCCGGGTAAAGGAGACGCCATCTATACATTTGATATCTACGGATTTCCTACTCACTTTTCTACATTTGCTTGAGAGGATGCTGACGGACTACAGCCCTGAGGAAGTCATAGGTAACACACCCATTGATGAACACGTGTTGGCTGGCAGAAGAAATCAACTAAAAAGAATAAGAATACAAAAGCTGTGTTTATATATTTCTGCGTGTGCTAGGAGATTTATGTTTTGTTTGTTTCATGTTGGATGCAGGGTTGACATCCTTTCTCCTTTAGCACCGCACTAATATGACACACTAGAATAACTGTGTGTACTTGTCATCAAGCGCAGTATCACCTTTAATCTCCCCTGTATAATTATCATAGGTGATAAAGGAGTGAGAAGAAAACATGCATCACACATACAAAGACAAATGACTTCTTTAGTTTATGTTATATAAGAAGAGTCCAAATAGGTCAATTGTCAACGGCGTTTTGAAAGCTGGCAATGTGAGGTCATCATCGGGATTGGACGTGAGCATCCAATATCTAGAAATGTAAAAACATATGTTTGAGAATCACAGGAAGGTGAATCTGGGAGGTAAGTGTAAGGGTAAAAAAAATTGCACTTGCCAGGGGACAGGGAATAAGGAGTCAACAGAGGAGAGGTGCTCCCTTCAGTAATTTTGAAAAGGGAGGCGTGGTTGTCTGATTAATATCTAAATAAAGAAGAAATTTGGAAATTAAACCTGCTAGGAGTGCAGGAATTGCGGGTGGATTGTGTACTTAGGTAGCTGAATTAGTTCACCTAATCTTGGATCAGTGCTGGCTGGCAGGGGGAGCTTTGTCAATAGGAGGTTTGTGCCAGTAGGACTCAGCCTGAGGGTACTGGAGTACCGAAGGTGGAGCACTGAGACACTGGTGGCGCTTGTGCCAGGGGTGGTATAGCACCAATGTCTAGAAGTTATAGAGGGCACTTGATTGAAGGCATTAGTGAAACAGAATAATGAGACAAGGTCCCAGAAACCATAGAAGAGTTAAGTCCTAAGGAGGAGACTGACTGCTGGTGTTGATAGCTTGTAGCCTAATGAGTAGTGTCCCAAAAGTGGAACAAGGAGGTGTAGCTGCCGGTATATTACCCAATACCTCAAGGGCTTATATGTGCGGTTTCTGGTAAGGAAATCCACGGTATGAAAATGTATTCAAATTAAATCAGATGAAAAGCCCAGGACCCCAGCATTATGCAGGGACCTAGGGCAGTATTAATAGCCTCGAGTCGCCTGGGCCCATGGAAGGAAGATCCACAATTGGGAAGCAGCTGCTGTAACCCAATTGATCAAGGTCTGCGGTATGCAGTTACTGAGAAGGAAGAAAATCTGGGTAAAATAAAAGGCCCAGGATCCCAATCTAAAAAAGTGTCCCAGAGTATTGACACTCACCTTATAGGTTTATCAACCCGTGGCTGTCAGCCTAGCGGAGGCAGCAAATGGGTAATCCTGTTGGAGCAATACCCACACATGACACATTTGAATTGATAACATTATGGACATAAGCAGTTATCACAAGCCTTTGCCAGTTCCAGCATGACCTGAACTGAATTGGTGCCTGGGTATCGTAGCGCTTTGCTCGATTTACTTATTTAGTATTGCTGCCTGCTATTGCTCACTGCTGCTGCTCGCATTTCAATCTGTGCTAACCCATTTATTATTGGAGCGCTCGCATTGCCTGATTGTATAATTACAAATTATTGCCTGGTTGTGCCGGTGCCACTGCCCATAGCGACTTCCAACTTTCTGCCCCCAATCTCGTCCTGTTTGGGTTTTGCTATCGCCGCCATATTTGTTGTTGTGCCTCGTAGCCAGCCTCTCCACCCCGCTCCCGCCTCCCAGCTGCTCTTCCCTCATCTCCGCCCCTCACTATCTACATATGTCAATGCAACAGACGCGCAGCGGTCGCGCCCCATGCGCGCCGAAGGTGCGCCAAAGGTAAGCCCGTCTACGCCCGTCCGTGCCTGGACCGTGCCCAGCGCCAGACCCCCTGGCGCCCGCAAAATCCACCCCGGCCGCATAACGTACGACGCCGCAACCCTCTCAGCCCTTAACCCTGGCCGCCCACCAAACTGCTACCTAGCCGCCCCAGGACACACCCATGGACCCTTCACCTGCCACTCCTGCAAGTTCGGCTGCATCAGGACCCACACCAAATCCACAAACTCCAAACAGAGCTCCGACACTAACCACCTAAAGTGCATCCTGCTCAACACCCGCTCGGTCCACAGACACGCCATTGAACTCTGGAACCTACTCGACACTGCATCGCCGGACGTCGCCTTCCCTACAGAAACCTGGATGAACGCCTCATCAGCTCCCGACATCGCCATAGCCATCCCGGACGGCTACAAGATCATCCGAAAGGACCGCACCAACCAAACAGGAGGAGGCATCGCCATCGTTCATAAGAACACCATCCGCATCACGACCAGTTCCGATGATTATCTTGCAACCACCGAACACCTTCACTTCCAGATCCACACCGACCCCAAGACCACACTCAGAGGCACCCTCATCTACAGACCACCAGGACCCCGCACACAATTCAGCGAAGACATCACCGACTTCATCAGCCCACACGCCCTCCCCTCTGAGGACTACATTCTACTGGGAGACCTCAACTTCCACCTGGAAAAGAAAAACGACGGCAACACTACCACCCTTCTGGACAACCTGGCCAACATCGGACTCGAACAACTTGTCAATACCCCCACCCACTATGCCGGACACACGCTCGACCCAATCTTCACCTCCAGCAAGCACATCTCCTTCAATCACACCACAGCTCTCCACTGGACTGACCACAGCTGCGTTCACTTCAACTACAAAAAGACCACGACCCACAACCCCCCACAACCTATTCCCCGAAGAAACTGGAACAAAATTACCACCGACCAGCTCTTCACATCGCTTCACCAAGACCCTCCCGCCAAATCATCGGACCCAAACCAAGCAGCCACCAACCTCACACAATGGATCACCCACAGCGCCAACGAACTAGCACCCTTGAAAAACCATCAAATCAAGCAAGGTAGCAAAAAAGCCCCCTGGTTCAACAATGACCTTAAGAAATCCAAGAAGTTCTGTCGTACCCTCGAGAAAGCCTGGAGAAAAAACCCAACCACTGACAACCTGGCCACCTTCAAGAACGCCACCCGCAAACACCACCAACTGATCCGATCCACCAAGAAATCATTATTCAAGGATCGTCTTGACAACAACGCCCAAAACAGCAAGGAACTATTCAACATCGTCAAAGAATTTACCAACCCCACCGCCGGCACCAACGACATCACTCCCTCCCAAGACCTCTGCGACTCCCTAGCCTCATTCTTCCACAACAAAATCGCCGACATACATAACAGCTTTGGAAACCAGTCCGAAGACCAGTCCACTCCACCCACCTCCGAACCAAAACCGCCCTCTAACATCCTTTGCGACTGGAACCCTATCACCACTGAAGACACCTTCCGCCTGATGAACTCCATCCACTCGGGATCGCCAACCGACCCATGCCCCCACCACATTTTCAACAAAGCAGACTCAATTATCGCACCCCATCTCCGTGACATCATCAACTGCTCCTTCAACTCCGCTACCTTCCCGGAAAGCTGGAAACATGCCGAACTCAGCGCCCTTCTAAAGAAACCCACAACAGACCCCACTGAACTTAAGAACTACCGTCCCATCTCGCTCCTCCCATTCCCTGTCAAAGTCATTGAGAAAGCCGTCAACAGTCAGCTCGCCGCCTTCCTCGAATCCAACAAATCCCTCGACCCCTCACAGTCCGGCTTCCGAGCCAAACACAGCACCGAAACCGCCCTCATCGCAGCAACAGACGACATTCGAACTCTACTGGACAACGGAGAAACAGCTGCCCTCATCCTACTTGACCTCTCCGCAGCCTTCGACACAGTATGTCATAGCACCCTCATACAACGCCCTAGCAACGTCGAAATACAAGGAAAAGCATTGGACTGGATCATCTCGTTCCTCGCCGGAAGAAACCAGAGAGTCCGCCTCCCCCCTTTTAGATCAGAGGCCACCGAAGTCATCTGCGGCGTACCACAAGGATCATCACTCAGTCCCACCCTCTTCAACATATACATGAGTCCCCTCGCATCCATCGCACGCCAACACAACCTCAACATCATCTCCTACGCAGACAACACCCAGCTGATCCTCTCCCTCACCAAAGACCCAAACAACGCCAAAACCAACTTACACGAAGGGATGAAAGAAGTAGCCGAGTGGATGAAGAACAGCCGTTTAAAACTGAACTCAGACAAAATGGAAGTCCTCATCTTAGGTTCATCCCCCGCTGCCTGGGACGACTCATGGTGGCCACCGGCCCTGGGAACCGCACCCATACCTACAGACCACGCACGTAACCTGGGCTTCATCCTGGACTCCTCCCTCTCGATGACCAGACAAGTCAACGCCGTCTCATCATCATGCTTCAACATCCTACGCATGCTCAAAAAAATCTTCCGCTGGATCCCCACCGAAACAAGAAAGACGGTCACCCACGCACTGGTCACAAGCCGACTGGATTACGGAAACACCCTTTACGCCGGAACCACAGCCAAACTACAGAAAAAACTCCAACGCATCCAAAACGCCTCAGCCAGACTCATACTGGACATCCCCCGTCAAGCTCACATTTCCGGTCACCTGAAAGACCTCCACTGGCTCCCCGTCAACAAGAGAATAACGTTCCGTCTCCTCACCCACGCACACAAAGCCCTCTACGACCTAGGACCCGAATGCCTCAACACGCGACTGTCCTTCTACACCCCCACCCGCCAACTACGATCGACCAATCAAGCCCTCGCCGCAATTCCGCGCATCTATAGATCCACCATGGGGGGAAGATCCTTCTCCTACTTAGCGGCCAAAACCTGGAATTCTCTCCCCACCCACCTCTGCCTTACACAGAACCACCTCTCCTTCAGAAAGCAACTAAAAACTTGGATATTCGATAAGTAAAGTACCCCCCCCTCCCCACGCGCCTTGAGACCCTCTGGGTGAGTAGTGTGCTATACAAATTTTCGAACTTGAACTTGAACTTATTGCAATGTAGTATTATAATTACTACATTGACAAAATCAATTTTCATATGCAAGTCCATGTTCTACAGACTGTTAAATTGTTTGTGTATTTGAAGTTGTTTTGAATTTAATTTTGATACGAGGTAATCAAGATTTTGTATGACCTTATGAATTTCATCCATAGCAAGTTCAACCTCACCCATTGCAACAGTGGCCTTGTTATGAATTTTCGGTTGTCCAAGTAGGTCTACAGGTGTTGAAGTAGAAAGGTTATTTCTTGTTCCAGTATCACATAGTAGTTCTGCATTAATTTGCTTTTCTTGTGTATCATTTGTTCTAACATTTCTAAGTATGTGTGAAATTGGCAAACAGTAATTACATTTTTAGATGCATCAAAAGCAGCTTCAATGTTTTCCTCTTTACACCACGGTTGAAAAAGCTGTAGAAGTGTCAAGAAATAGAATTAATTTGTATCTACATTCTGACAACTGAGTTTGCGATGGTTAATTAGTGTTGCTTTTGAATGACGTATTAAACATATGTTTGTGTCTTGAACACAAGTTTTCCAATATTGATATCCTCTGCAACATTATTGCAATAAGTGCAGAATTGAACAACTTCATATGGTGATAAACAATCTAACAAAAGGCTTCTATTTGTGTAGTAAGTGTCCAGCAGATTTGTTTTACACTGTCTTTCTTATCTGGGTCAAATTGAGCAAGGTATTCTATTTCAGGTAGGCTTTTCAGAAATCTTCATCATAATGATCACCATCCTAAAATAAGCCCAGTAATTGCTCAGGATTTACAGTATAAAGTCCCCCCACCCCCCATTTTCCATTCTAGATGTAACCGCAGCCCAGTAGGTTTGGACATTCCCATGTCGGGTGGAAGAAGGTTCCCTCCTGAGAACATTGTCAGAGGCAATGCATGTCCGTCCTCCTCCCCATCTTAACCAGGTTTCTTGCAGCCAGATAGACTCTATGTAGGGTTTTAAGCTGGACCAGTTTTAGTCTCATGGGAATGGCAATTTCCCTGGGAGGCCAACGCGTCTCACCAGTCTTCGTCCTCTAAGTCTCCCACATCTGCCTCCCATTGCTGCTTAAGATGTGCCAACAGATCCGGTTGATTATTGAT
The DNA here is from genome assembly GCF_964263255.1 of Lissotriton vulgaris. Lineage (NCBI taxonomy): Eukaryota > Metazoa > Chordata > Amphibia > Caudata > Salamandridae > Lissotriton > Lissotriton vulgaris. The sequence continues at coordinate 393,615,305 of NC_141699.1, read as the reverse complement.
CAGCTTCTTATATGTTAGAGATATGACTTTCTTGGGCATAGGATCTAATAGCAATCTATCTTCTAGAGGGGATGCCTCAGGGAGAGGCCCCCACTCCGGTATCGCAGCTTTAAGGACATGACTAATCTGTAGATACCTGAATGTTTCTGACTGTGCTAATTAATATTATTTCTGTAGATCTGCAAATGCGATCAGCCCCTTTTTATTCCACATCTCCCCTACTGCTGGGATGTTAATTTGGTCAATATGCCTAGCCACTCGGGCTCCCAGAGTGGGGTTACTGGTGTGATTTTCTTATGCCACCCTAGCTTTTTGGTTACCAGATGCCATGTTTTTAGTGCAGGCTGTAGGGCCGGTGAGTTGTAGGCACTTGGGGCTCGTATAGAGGGCTATACGATATCCACCCTGTCCCATTAGCCACCTATCTCTCTGAAGGCTTGGCTCAGTTTGTGGACCATGGATCCATCGATTGATTACCATTGAGATGCCCAGTAGTATAGTTTAATATCAGGTAGGGCGATTTCGCCATTATACCAACCCCCGTCAGTTTCTGCATTGCAATGCGTTGTGCCCTCTTGTCCCACAGCAGAGTCCGCACTGCACTTTCAATGCTTATAAAATAGGAATCTGGTACCTTGAAGGGGTATTTTTCAGTGCATACAAAACAGGAGGCAATGCCAGCCTTTTAAAAAGAGCTGCTCATCCTAGAAGGGTCAGTGGGAGGGCTCGCCAGTATCGAACATTGGTGCGCACGCGGGTCTATGGCCCCTGTAGATTTGTGTCAAGAAATAGTGTTGTGTCGCTGGTCACATAGATTCCCAAATATCAGAAACCTTCCATTGCCACGGGGATGTCACAGTCTTTCGGCAATTTTGGCCTAGGGCCGTGAACCAGAAATAGCTGGGATTTAGCCCAGTTTATAGTGAGCCTGAGTGATTGCCGAAGATGCAGAATATGTGAAGGATGCAGTGAATTGACGACGCCGGGGAAGCAATGTATAGTAGTATGTCATCCTCGTATAGGGAAATTCTATTTTCATGGTGTTTTGTCCATTTTATTCCCTGATCAAGGGGTCACCCCTTACCCATATCGCCAGTGGTTCCAGTACCAGTGCGAAAATTAATGGTGGCAGGGGGCATCCCTGTCTAGTTCCCCTACTCAGTTGGATCTGTCAGGACGTTTGGCAGTTAACCACTATTTGTGCTTTGGGGTCTGTATATAGGAGCTTAATCCATTTTATGAAGTTGGGTCCAAAACCCATTTGCTTCAGCACCACATATAGGAAAGGCCATTCAATAGCGTCAAATGCCACCTTGGCATTGAGTGACAGCAGGGCAGCGTCCTCCGGTATCGTGTCCACCCTACCCAGCACACCATGGACACAACAGAGATTTAAGCAAGTATTTCGGCCAGGCATAAAGCCTGATTGATCAGTGTGATTATGGGGATAAATCTGTTCGCCAATGCCTTAGCGAGGATTTTGGCCTCTGCAGTAAGGAGTGAGATGGGTCGGTATACTCTGCAGTCTTCTGTTTGCTTGCCCTGTTTGTGTATTACTACAATTGTGGCTAGCCGAATCTCATCTGGCAGGAGACCTTTTTGAAAGCTATCTATGTACAGATCTCAAAGGTGGGGTGTCAATTTAGTGGCTGCCAGGTTAACCAACTCAATTGGGAGCCCATTGGGTCTCATGGCCGTACCCGAGCTTATATCTCGGATTGCTGTCTGTATCTCTTTTTTTGTTGGGTTTCCCTCAAGGGATTCCTGCTTTTCAAGAAAGAGGCCGGTGACCTGGATAGTGGTTAGGAGGTTTCGGCATCCAGAGCAGTGGACTTGGAAGCTGGCGTATAATATCAATACATTTTGAGTTCTTCTGCATCAAATGCATATTTTATTTGTTATTCCAGAAATAGTTTCATGAAATTGCTGGACATCCATTTGATAACTATGGATTGTGGGTGTAAACAACATCTGGACAGGCAGAATTTTCTGAATCAGCATCAAAGTATTTCAATGGTATGTAGTATATAATTGAGTTAACTTCTGTTGGATTCAAGTGAAGTAGAGCATTAAGTTGTTCCATTGTATTACTGGGCTTTAACAAAGTTTAATGTCCGTACAAGGTTTCTCATAGTTAAATGATGGGTGAAAGCATTTTAATAAGATGGAATGTCGAATTGCACTTTTCATTTCCAAGGTAGTCCAAAGAATGTCCTTGTAGCTTAGTAATGTTCCTAAATGGGCAAGTGTCCAAATGCTGTAAAATGTACCTTTTGCTTTGGATTTGTGATTGTTTACATTTTGTCAGAATCGTCCTCACTTCCTGAATGGATATATTTTTAATATTGCACACATAAGTACAATTCATTCATACACAGGTTTTTTCCTGCTCTCTTGAAAATCCTCCTCAGACTGCTGTGCTATATTTACTTTCTAAGCCTACCACAGTATCATCAAACAATGAGAATTTATAAAGTGTGGATAATCACCTGATAGGGTATCCAGGCGCTTGCAGGTCTTGGAGACCCTGCAGTGTGTGTATGGTTGTGGATGATCTAGGTCAAGCTGAGGCTGCTCATACTGTTGAAGAGGTGTGCGGTGTTGTTATTGGTGTTATCGAAGTGGAAATTTAGGGTGCTGAGGAAGATTCTTGGAGTCTAAGGCTAAGGGTGCAATGAAGTCCCTGATAGTGTTGAAGAAGTTGAAGCACAGGCCTGGGGTTGGTATTTGAGGGTGCCTCTGATGGTTGCATTGTTGTCCCTGCGGAGCTTAAAGTTGAGATGTTCCAAGGGGGTTGTGTTGTTGTCAATGGTGGTGGTGCACTCTTTGTGGATGATGGCTTTTCCTCCTCCCGGCTTGTGGGTGCAGTCCTGGTGAATGATTTTATATCCGTCGGGGATCACTGTGGCAATGTCTGGGGTGGGTGTGGGTTGATCCAGGTCTCGGTGAGAAAGACAATGTTGGGTGCGAGGGTGGCGATGAGGTCCCATAATTTGGTGGAATGCTTGCATAGTGAGCATGTGTTGAGAATGGTGCATGTGAGTTGGTGGCTTTGTTTAGGTGGGGTCTGTGGTGTGTTCGGGTGGGACTGTTTGTTGGGCTGGTGTGTGTGCTGTGAAAGGCAAAATGGGAGCAGGTGCAGGGAAAAGGTTCTACTGTGGAGTGTGGGTTTGCACGGAGGCAGTGTTTGTTGTGGCGTCCGGGGTTGTGGGTGAAGAGCTCAGCAGTCGTGTATCTCTGGGGGGGGGGCAGGAGGGCCAGAGGTCGTGGCACTGGGCGTACTCTAGGCGTGGACGGGAACAGATTTGCTTGCCTTTGGTGCGCCTTCAACGCAGCAGCAGCGCACCTGCTGCACACGTCTGCTGCATGGTCGTGCTGTGGCCTGCATTAAATAGGTCCTGGGGTGGGCAGGGCTTCTGTTGGCGGGAACACTGGTAAGTGGGAAATCCCAGATGGGAAAACCTGGGCAGCAGCAGTGTCACTGGATTGGTCTGGAACAAGCAGGAACTAGAAGCCACAGGTAAGTGACAGGCTAGGTGTCCAGGTATCATGTAACACTTTATAACAACCTCCTTTATCTGTCAACGATAGGATCCAACTAGCGTATGGATGGTAAGTGTCTTGATGAAAGTATGGTTCTGTGCTGGATGTATGTGTCTGAGTCCTTCCAAATATTGTGAAAGGTTAGTCTTGTAAGAACTTTGTTACGCAGCTTATGCATTTTGTATTTTCTAATTAAACATGTCCGGTTTTAATCGGATTCAATATTAAAAAGGAACTATTTTATTTTGACTATAAAATATTTTCCAACAATATAATGGACATATTATTTCTGTACCAGTTTATTAGTTGTATTCTTTAGAAAGGGATTTAAAAGTAAATTAGCAAGTACTCAAATTGTTTTGATATAAATTTACTAATGGACTCCCTTCTTGTACGAGTGTACAATGTATTTTAAGCGTTCTTTTTGGGTTGGACATATCCTCAACAGATATTATTTGTCTTGAAGACCGTTTTGCCACTTACCTGCTTCATATCAGTAGTAATCAACATGAACACATTTAGTAATATGCTTACAGGTATTTCGTTTCTTCTGTCCACTTTTTCGTTTCCTTGGTGTGTCTAGCATTACTCTTAACTATTTGGAGTATAATTTCATGTTTCCCCCTGTAATATTTAGTAGGTATAGTGTAAAATGTAGAGAAACCTGTTGGTTATAAGAAACAGAAGAAAACACTATTGTTAATGATAATAAGAACAGTCCAGAAATTGCCTACTTTTTGTACTGTTAAATAGTAATTTCAATTCCTAACAGAAGTATATAGTTGTATTTAACTGTAGTATTCATAAAATTCTATACCAGAAGTCCAATTAGTAAAGGATATTGCAATATGTAGGTTTAGAAATCCACTTCTACTGTTTATCAACAGTCACTAGAGTGCCTATGATTGCATACTACATTTAGTAGTATTAGGCTCGTTTTGTAGCCCGGTTACGGTTCTAATCCTATTACACTGAGTGTTATTTATTGGCCGTATTAGTTATCTAGCTTCTTATTTGTGTTTAATATCATGTGCTCGTAATTAGCTTCTGTTTGTGATGTATTTGTACCAAATACCAATTACATGACAGGTAACTGCTGTATTTACCTACTAATAAAATTGTTTATTGGTTTGCATTCTCATGTGACTTTAAGTGTGTGAATGGTATAACTGCAGTGTAATATAATGTAGTTATGCAGTCTAGTTTATTTCTTATTCACTGTGCTTCTTTTAGTACTGTTTGGGCTATATCAGTAGATCAAGACGAATTAAAGACAATCATTGTGTTTCTTTCAAATATATTACTATATTAGGTTATGTAACATTCTATTGGTCAGTCTACTAACTACATATATATATATTTTTAATAAAGATCGCGTCTGTGATCGAAATACGATACCTGTGAAGCAACAATAAAGCCATCTATACAAGTGAACCCAAGCATCCTGGTGCTTGTTGTTTATACAAACAGGAGTGTTGAGGATATATAGATATATATATATATATATTTCCACCAAACTCTGCCCAGATACGAAGCCGCACTCCACAGCTGCTACATCTCCCCAGCAAGAATCATGGTCCCTGAAACGGCCCCTGACGAAGAAGCGAAGAGGCTTTGAAACGCGTTGGGCCAGAGACTCATAACGGGATGAGAAGCTGCATGTTTTCAAGAAATAAAGAGGTGAATCTTACCGACTGTGGAGTGCGGCTTCGTATCTGGGCAGAGTTTGGTGGAAACACAATCACGGCGGTTCCAGGCCGTGGAAGCAACGCACCGCCCGCATACTAGTGCAAGGGTATGCAAGAGTGGAACAATTCACTTGTGCCTTCGGCGCAGCAGGAGAACTAATTAAGCATGCAGAGTCCCATCCGGGAGCCTAATGGAGGGCTGAAAAAAATTGTCTCGTAGTAAGTGCCAGAGACCAAACCCACTGGAGGGTAGAAAGGATGCTATGGACTACATGCCCCAGTGTGCAGTGCGTAATGGACAGTTATTAAACAGGCGCACCGGAAGCCTATGAATTCACAAGGCACACGAGGGCAGATGCAGCAGCAAGAATCATGGTCCCTGACATGGCCCCTGACGAAGAAGCGAAGAGGCTTTGAAACGCGTTGGGCCAGAGACTCATAACGGGATGAGAAGCTGCATGTTTTGATGAAATAAAGAGGTGAATCTTACCGACTGTGGAGTGCGGCTTCGTATCTGGGCAGAGTTTGGTGGAAACACAATCACGGCGGTTCCAGGCCGTGGAAGCAACGCACAACCCGCATACTAGTGCAAGGGTCTGCGAGAGTGGAACAATTCACCTTTGCCTTCGGCGCAGCAGGAGAACTAATTAAGCATGCAGAGTCCCATCCGGGAGCCTAATGGAGGGCTGAAAAAAATTGTCTCGTAGTAAGTGCCAGAGACCAAACCCACTGGAGGGTAGAAAAGATGCTATGGACTACATGCCCCAGTGTGCAGTGCGTAATGGACAGTTATTAAACAGGCGCACCGGAAGCCTATGAATTCACAAGGCACACGAGGGGAGATGCAGCAGCAAGAATCATGGTCCCTGACACGGCCCCTGACGAAGAAGCGAAAAGGCTTTGAAACGCTTTGGGCCAGAGACTCATAACGGTATGAGAAGCTGCATGTTTTGATGAAATAAAGAGGTGAATCTTACCTACTGTGGAGTGCGGCTTCGTATCTGGGCAGAGTTTGGTGGAAACACAATCACGGCGGTTTCAGGCCGTGGAAGCAACGCACCGCCCGCATACTAGTGCAAGGGTCTGCGAGAGTGGAACAATTCACTTTTGCCTTCGGCGCAGCAGGAGAACTAATTAAGCATGCAGAGTCCCATCCGGGAGCCTAATGGAGGGCTGAAAAAAATTGTCTTGTAGTAAGTGCCATAGACCACACCCACTGGAGGGTAGAAAGGATGCTATGGACTACATGCCCCAGTGTGCAGTGCGTAATGGACAGTTATTAAACAGGGGCACCGGAAGCCTATGAATTCACAAGGCACACGAGGGGAGATGCAGCAGCAAGAATCATGGTCCCTGACACGGCCCCTGACGAAGAAGCGAAGAGGCTTTGAAACGCGTTGGGCCAGAGACTCATAACGGGATGAGAAGCTGCATGTTTTGATGAAATAAAGAGGTGAATCTTACCTACTGTGGAGTGCGGCTTCGTATCTGGGTAGAGTTTGGTGGAAACACAATCACGGCGGTTCCAGGCCGTGGAAGCAACGCACAACCTGCATACTAGTGCAGGGGTCTGCGAGAGTGGAACAAATCCGGGAGCCTAATGGAGGGCTGAAAAAAATTGTCTCGTAGTAAGTGCCAGAGACCAAACCAACTGGAGGGTAGAAAGGATGCTATGGACTACATGCCCCAGTGTGCAGTGCGTAATGGACAGTTATTAAACAGGCGCACCGGAAGCCTATGAATTCACAAGGCACACGAGGGGAGATGCAGCAGCAAGAATCATGGTCCCTGACATGGCCCCTGACGAAGAAGTGAAGAGGCTTTGCAACGCGTTGGGCCAGAGACTCATAACGGGATGAGAAGCTGCATGTTTTCATGAAATAAAGAGGTGAATCTTACCTACTGTGGAGTGCGGCTTCGTATCTGGGCAGAGTTTGGTGGAAACACAATCACGGTGGTTCCAGGCCGTGGAAGCAACGCACCGCCCGCATACTAGTGCAAGGGTCTGCGAGAGTGGAACAATTCACTTTTGCCTTCGGCGCAGCAGGAGAACTAATTAAGCATGCAGAGTCCCATCCGGGAGCCTAATGGAGGGCTGAAAAAAATTGTCTTGTAGTAAGTGCCAGAGACCAAACCCACTGGAGGGTAGAAAGGATGCTATGGACTACATGCCCCAGTGTGCAGTGCGTAATGGACAGTTATTAAACAGGCGCACCGGAAGCCTATGAATTCACAAGGCACACGAGGGGAGATGCAGCAGCAAGAATCATGGTCCCTGACACGGCCCCTGACGAAGAAGCGAAGAGGCTTTGAAACGCGTTGGGCCAGAGACTCATAACGGTATGAGAAGCTGCATGTTTTGATGAAATAAAGAGGTGAATCTTACCTACTGTGGAGTGCGGCTTCGTATCTGGGCAGAGTTTGGTGGAAACACAATCACGGTTGTTCCAGGCCGTGGAAGCAACGCACCGCCCGCATACTAGTGCAAGGGTCTGCGAGAGTGGAACAATTCACTTTTGCCTTCGGCGCAGCAGGAGAACTAATTAAGCATGCAGAGTCCCATCCGGGAGCCTAATGGAGGGCTGAAAAAAATTGTCTCGTAGTAAGTGCCAGAGACCAAACCCACTGGAGGGTAGAAAGGATGCTATGGACTACATGCCCCAGTGTGCAGTGCGTAATGGACAGTTATTAAACAGGCGCACCGGAAGCCTATGAATTCACAAGGCACACAAGGGGAGATGCAGCAGCAAGAATCATGGTCCCTGACACGGCCCCTGACGAAGAAGCAAAGAGGCTTTGAAACGCGTTGGGCCAGAGACTCATAACGGGATGAGAAGCTGCATGTTTTCATGAAATAAAGAGGTGAATCTTACCTACTGTGGAGTGCGGCTTCCTATCTGGGCAGAGTTTGGTGGAAATATATATATATATATATATATATATGTATATGTATATATATATATATATATATATATATATATATATATATATATATATATATTCACAGAAAAAACCATACGTTAGAGACCATATATAGTTAGCTGGGCATTTTATTGATATAAAACCAATGAAATTCCATATATAGTTAGTTGCACTAACTATATATTTCGCGCATCCGCAATCCAATGCTGATGATGTCACATATTACATCATTCATGACATGGTCAGTGACATCTCAAATGACATCACTGATGACATCACTGATGACATCTCAAATGACATCACTGATGACATCACTGATGACATCATCCGGTGTCTGTGTGTTTTTCTTTAGTTTAAATATGCTTTACATATTGAAGAATGAGTGGATGTATAAGAGTATGGATGAAGGATTTGATTGTATAAGTGAGTAAGTATGTGTTAGTATATCTGTGAAAATGTAAGCTGTTCTTTGTTTAACTGTATAGATGAAGAAATCAAAGTGTGATTGTTTCTTTACAGGACTGACTAGGTGTGTGAGTAACTCCATGGATGAGTGGCAGTGTGTGAGTGTCTGCATAGGTGTATGAGTGCATATGATAGTGTTGTAATGATGAGTGACTGTATGTACGAGTGATTGTATGGGTGAATGAGTGAATGTGTGTGTAGACATAGGAATCAGTGAGTGCGTATGTAGTAAATGTTATTCGTGTGTCAATGGTTTCAAAAATGATACTCTGTATTTTACACTAGGTGTAACAGAGGTTATATTAGAGTGTAAGGAGGTGCATTGTATTATCACATGAAGTATATCATCAGTGGTGTGATCATTGATGTTAAATGAGATGTCATCAGTGATGTCATCAGTGATGTCATCAGTGATGTCACTGACCATGTCATGAATGATGTAATATGTGACATCATCAGCATTGGATTGCGGATGCGCGAAATATATAGTTAGTGCAACTAACTATATATGGAATTTCATTGGTTTTATATCAATAAAATGCCCAGCTAACTATATATGGTCTCTAACCTATGGTTTTTTCTGTGAATTTTCAAGGTTTTGTAAATGCAGATTCCTAACTATATATGGTGTATAACTTATGGTTTTTTCAGTGAATTTCATTGGTTTTTTAAAAGCTAATATCTATAGCTGTAAAATATATTCTTTATTACGTGACGTATCACGTAGCCACGTGAGACGCCTCATGACGCGTCGCATAACCGTGACGTATCAGCTCTGCAGCGCAAACAAAACCCGTAACGTAAGCGCGCCGGAGCACGCTTACAGATATATATATTTTTTTTAACCTTAATTAGACAAAATCCACACGTGCCCATATCTTGAGGCCTTGCAAAGGCACATCAAACAAACAGTCCCTACAATTTTGCCAAGTTTGGTGGAAATCTATTCCCTTAAATTTTATTTTACTGTTTCTCTTGGTTTTCCCCTTGTTACGCTTACCGGAACGCTACCCGGTACGCGAACCGGACGCTCCAAAAACACAAGATGGCAGACTCCCGTTACGCTGCCGGTTAGCTGCCCGGTTCGCGTACCGGGAAGCGCCTCTACCGCGAAAAATCTCAATTTTATTTTTTTTTGCCCCGCGGGGCACTTTAATAGCCCCCTCATCAATCCTAGGGGGTCAGGAGGGGTCTACCTTACCCATTTTCCTTCATTTACACCTTTTTTTTTTCCGCCTCTTGTCTCTCGATCCTACCGAGAGACAAGATGGCGGTCGCTCTGGACTGTTTACAATGTTGACAGCCAATCAGCTTCTCCTCAGACTCCCGTTACGCTGCCGGTTAGCTGCCCGGTTAGCTGCCCGGTTCGGGTACCGGGACGCGCCTCTACGGCGAAAAATTGCAAAACATTTTTTTTTTATTTTTTGCCCCGCGGGGCACTTTAATATCCCCCTCATCAATCCTAGGGGGTCAGGAGGGGTCTACCTTGCCCCCTTTCCTTCATTTCCCCCTTCGTTTTTCACCACCTCTTGTCTCTCGATCCTACCGAGAGACAAGATGGCGGCCGCTCCGGACTGTTTAGAATGTTGACAGACACCGGAGAGCCAATCAGCTTCGCTTCGCGAAGTTCCGTTACGCTTCCGGTACGCGAACCGGGGCGCTAACCGGAACGCTGTCACAGATATATATATTTTTTTAAACGTTAATTTCTTAAAATCCACTGGAGCACATATATTGAGACATAGCAAAGGCACGTCGGGCAAACCATATCTACAATTTTGCCAAGTTTCGTGTAAATCCATTCAGCCGTTCGAGCTAAAAGTGAGTCCAACCGCCCTATGGAAAAATGAATGGGAAAAACGCGTTTTGGGACCCCCCTTTTTTCTCGGCCCCCCCTTGACGAAACCCCCCCAAATTTCAGCCAATTCCGTCCACAAACGCCAAAGTTATTCGACATAGAATTTTCAGAAATCCCATAGGAAAAAAATCCTAACTATATATTCCTACTGGCTATCGCCAGTAGGTAATATATATATATATATATATATATATATATATATATATATATATATATATATATATATATATATATATATATATATATATATATATATATATATATATATATATATATATATATATATATATATATATATATATATATATATATATATATATATATATATATATATATATATATATATATCCTATCCTATCCTATCCTACTGGCGGTTGCCAGTAGGTAGTTATAGTTAGGACCTATTATCCATAGGAAAACTGCAACATTCTATTGGCAATAACTTTGGCGTCGATTGTTGAATCTTCTTGAAATTTTCCAAACCTTTGGCCGGCTCAGTTCCGCTCCTTCCCTGAAAGTGTGGGAGTGATAGGTGAAGTGGGGGCGAGAAAAAGGGGGGTCTCAAAACGCTTTTTCCCCATGCAATTCCTCGTAGGATCTTTAGCCACGGCTACAGCTCGAACAGCTGAAAGGAATTACACCAAATTTGGCAGAGAGGTAGTCCTCAGTTCCGACTTGTGCCTTTGGCATATTTGGTGTCAATCTGTTCAGTAGTTTCTTTGAAAATTGCGGTTAAAGTCATTTATATATCTATGGGCGCGGAGGATCCACGGATTGAGGGAGGATTGGCCTCATAGGATAAGCGCACCGTTCCGATCACGTGCTCAATTCTAAATGGCTGTCAAGCGGTTGTAAACATTCGAAACCAGAAACTGTTGCCAGCCATTTTGTGCCTTGGTAGAAGTGAGGATGAAGAAGTCTGTGAAATATGTTGGCAAAACGTGAACTGGGGCAGGTTAGACACACCCTGACCCCCTAGGCCTTCACAGGGGGTGACATAGGTTGCTGCAAAAAATGAAGCATGTATTTTTGAGATATATGTCAAGCTTATGTGTATAGATGTTGGGTGTTTCTACAAAGAAGCCTTTTGTTTATTTAGAGATTTTAGTAATTACAAGTAAGCACCGATGCAGAGTCTAAAGTTCATGAGGAAGACTCGGTTTCCTTCATCTGTAAAATGTAGACTATCTCTTTAATAGATGCCATGCATATTGAAACGCAGATTGTTGTTGTATATGGGCAATATTCTATAGTCTCGTTAGCATGTATTTTTGAGATATATATCAAGCTTATGTGTATAGATGTTGGGTGGTTCTACAAAGAGCCCTTGTGTTTATTGAGAGATTTTAGTAATTACAAGTAAGCACCGATGCAGAGTCTAAAGTTCATGAGGAAGACTCGGTTTCCTTCATCTGTAAAATGTACACTATCTCTTTAATAGATGCCATGCATATTGAAATGCAGATTGTTGTTGTATATGGGCAATATTTCATAGTCTCGTAGAAAGATTTATTCACATGTTTATTCACTTATCTACGCAGATCAGGTGGTCCAGTCTTCCCCTATCTCGACGACTGGTTGCTGAAGGCGGGCTCGCCCCAGACAGTCGTCTCCCACCTCCAGACCACGGTCGAGCTCTTGCACCTGCTGGGGTTGTCCATCAACGTCCCAAAGTCGTACCTGTACCTCTCTCAGAAGCTCCTCTTCATCGGAGCGGTTCTGGACTCAGCGCAGGTTCGGGTTTTTCACTCCGAACAGCGGGTTCGGGATATTTAAGCTCTGATTCTGATCTTTCAGCTTTTATCCCGGGTCTCAGCCAGGTTGACGCTGCTGATCCTGGGGCTGAAGGCCTCCTGCATCCTAGTGGTTCATCACGCAAGGTGGCATGTGAATAAACATAAACATAGGCCACGCAGTTTGCGTCCCGTTATATACAAATTTCAGGGGATGGTGGTTCCCGGGGCTTGAGTGGGCTCACTGAAGCATTTATGAAAACAAGAGTGTGACTACACACTCCCACTAGCAGAACTTGAAGTTATAAAACTGCCCATATATTGAGTGACAATCAAAGTGACCCTTCTTAATAGTGACTTCAAATAGTTATAGAAAAAGATTGTATGTTGATCAATGAATTATTTATGAGATGCAATATATTTATAAAAAGAAAACAGAAAATATCTAACATCAAAATAAAAACAATTTAATCAAACAAAAAAATCTTTTTCTATAACTATTTGAAGTCACTATTAAGAAGGGTCACTTTGATTGTCACTCAATATATGGGCAGTTTTATAACTTCAAGTTCTGCTAGTGGGAGTGTGTAGTCACACTCTTGTTTTCATAAATGCTTATAGTTCCCTACAACTAGCAAACGTAGTTTAAGTAGGGGTCCCCTGTTTTTCAAAATATGTGGGCTTACTGAAGCCCACATACTTGTAATGTTGTAGGGGGATTTGGACGCGAAAGTGGTGCAAGGGGGTTGTAAATCTGGTACACAGTGTTTTGTTTTACTCTGCTTTCCTTTCAGTGATGTAGAAGATCCTGGATAAATATTACAGTTTTTGTACAGCCAGTAACTTATAACCCTAACCCCAAACGGCTTTCTGCCTGTTACCATAGTAACAATTCATGGAACACTTACATGAGCACAGAGGTTAAAAGTTTATCACACTATGTTGCTAATGAGTTAGCCTCAGAATTATACTTCAAATTATATATATCATTTCTATTGATGACTGCTACCCCCACAAAAAAAACAGACGTATGTACTTTTTTAATTAAACTTTTATTAAAACAATAACTGGAACTATAACTAAAAAATAACAATACAATAAATAACTAGAACGATAACTAACAAAATAATATAATAAACAACATATAATATGGAGTCCAAAAGAAGTATTGTAGTTAATCTGCAAAACAAAAAAGAAAATGAGTGTTTAAAATTAGATTGATGTGACTAAATGAGGTCAAACATTACAAGTCAAAGTAACACTTGACGATATTTATATTTTTTTAAATGTTTGCAGTGTGCCTGAAACACTTCCACTGGCATTGTATATGCAGACTTTGGTCCACCCTTTTTATTAATTTTTGCAGTTTGAGATATAATGTCCTACCTCTGTTATTCATCTCCTACTTTCTCCTTTCAAATTCTCTTGTAAAGACGTTAACAACAATTAAAGGGAACATTTTCTGCATATTTTTAATAAAGTATTTGACACAATGCATAGTGACACCGTATTTATTGAATGTTTTGAAATAAATTTTCACAATTCTTAAAAAAGGTGAATGCAAGATAAGTTACTTGCCGCATGTGCAAGACTGCTTTCAAGAGGAGACCCCAATAAAGAGGACTGGTGTGGAACTGCAAGTATGCTGAAGCACTTGCAGACTAAGAATCCGGTCAACTTTGCAAGAGAAGAGTTAAGGAGATTGAGAGAGGCTCCTCCTGCTTCATGAGGAGGCTCAAGTAGCAGTGGAGGAACACCGTCAACCTCTACTGCACAGCCTAATATTCGTCCCCAATTTGGAACCCTTAAAGAAAAAAAGTAAGAAGGTTGGGAGCTCTGTATGCCATCCTAATACGTAATCATCCTTTAGTTATACAGAGATCTACCCTGTATCAGACCTATCCGTACAAGTGTGAATTTGAGATCATCTGCCACCGAAAACCCCTCAAGTACTTATATCCATTACTTTTTAACATCGTTAAGTAGTCGTATTGTGAGTATTTACCTTAAATTTGTCCGTTAAAAAATTGTAAATCTCTCTGGCTTCATACAAGTAGTTCATGCCATATTTGAGACATCAGTGAAATGAACTTGGAACAGGAGGATATACTTTCTTCAATGTTGGTAACTTGCTGCTGAGTTATGTAACATTGTGGTAACTGAAAATAGAGTTAAAAATGTATATGTTGTACATATGTCCAAGCTTAATTTTAATGTTTATAGAAACAATTTTTCTCAATAGTATTAAGATGAAAAGTAATCATCAGAGGTTATATTTGGACAGCAAAATAGGAAATAGTATTGCATTATACAAATGTTAGGCCAAGATTGGTCACTCACTTCATTCACAAACTCCTGGGCTTGATCTGATAGAACTCTTTTTGGACTTCCATGATCTAGAAATTCAGAAATAAATAGCAAGGAAAATTAAAAGACAAGTTTATAAAAAAACTAAATTTTTACTTCGTATCTGAAGTACAGGCTGAAAACATGTAACATATTTACAACAAGGGGTGGTGAGGGACAGAGTCTCTGAATTAAGCAGAAAGCTCTCACCCAGTCAAGAGATCAGGGCTAGATCCAACACCGTTTTTTAGCTCACTGCACCATCCCAGTTTCAGAACCTGGCTGTATGCAAATTAGTCTGTTCCTGTCCCAGTGCATAATGGGAACAGGGCAAACCAAACTACAAAAGCCAATTCTTACACTGGGAAGGAAACAAGCTCCCGGGGACCGGTTTCTGGCATTACAGCCGTCTTCGGCCCGGTTTGCTTGAATCCTGATGGTGCAATGAGCAAGGGTCTCACATCTGAGAATACCCTTCCACGCTTAGGGTGGACAAAAATATTTACAACAAGGGGTGGTGAGGGACAGAGTCTCTGAATTAAGCAGAAAGCTCTCACCCAGTCAAGAGATCAGGGCTAGATCCAACACCGTTTTTTAGCTCACTGCACCATCCCAGTTTCAGAACCTGGCTGTATGCAAATTAGTCTGTTCCTGTCCCAGTGCATAATGGGAACAGGGCAAACCAAACTACAAAAGCCAATTCTTACACTGGGAAGGAAACAAGCTCCCGGGGACCGGTTTCTGGCATTACAGCCGTCTTCGGCCCGGTTTGCTTGAATCCTGATGGTGCAATGAGCAAGGGTCTCACATCTGAGAATACCCTTCCACGCTTAGGGTGGACAAAAATATTTACAACAAGGGGTGGTGAGGGACAGAGTCTCTGAATTAAGCAGAAAGCTCTCACCCAGTCAAGAGATCAGGGCTAGATCCAACACCGTTTTTTAGCTCACTGCACCATCCCAGTTTCAGAACCTGGCTGTATGCAAATTAGTCTGTTCCTGTCCCAGTGCATAATGGGAACAGGGCAAACCAAACTACAAAAGCCAATTCTTACACTGGGAAGGAAACAAGCTCCCGGGGACCGGTTTCTGGCATTACAGCCGTCTTCGGCCCGGTTTGCTTGAATCCTGATTTGACCTGGGTTGGTGCAGTGAGATAAATAACGGTGATGGATCAAGCCCTGATCTTTGGACTGGGTAAAAGTGGTCTGCTTAATTCAGACACTCTGTTCATCACCACCCCCTTTTCTGAATCATTTTTGGCCACTATAGGTGTGGCAGGGTATACTCAGACATGAGTCCCTTTCTCACTGCACCATCAGGATTCAAGCAAGCCGGGCCGAAGACGGCTGAAATGCCAGAAACCGGTCCCCGGTAGCTTGTCTCCTTTCTGGTGAAGAATTGGCTTGGTAGTTTAGTCTGCCCTGTTCCCATGATGCACTGGGCCAGGGACAGACTGATTTGCATATAGCCAGGTTCTGAGCTGGGATGGGGCAGTGAGATAAATAACGGTGATGGATCAAGCCCTGATCTTTGGACTGGGTAAGAGTGGTCTGCTCAATTCAGACACTCTGTTCATCACCACCCCCTTTTGTAAATCGATTTTGGCCACTATAGGTGTGGCAGGGTATACTCAGACATGAGTCCCTTTCTCACTGCTCCATCAGGATTCAAGCAAGCCGGGCCGAAGAGGCTGAAATGCCAGAAACCGGTCCCCGGTAGCTTGTCTCCTTTCTGGTAAAGAATTGGCTTGGTAGTTTAGTCTGCCCTGTTCCCATGATGCACTGGGCCAGGGACAGACTGATTTGCATATAGCCAGGTTCTGAGCTGGGATGGGGCAGTGAGATAAATAACGGTGATGGATCAAGCCCTGATCTTTGGACTGGGTAAGAGTGGTCTGCTCAATTCAGACACTCTGTTCATCACCACCCCCTTTTGTAAATCGATTTTGGCCACTATAGGTGTGGCAGGGTATACTCAGACATGAGTCCCTTTCTCACTGCTCCATCAGGATTCAAGCAAGCCGGGCCGAAGAGGCTGAAATGCCAGAAACCGGTCCCCGGTAGCTTGTCTCCTTTCTGGTAAAGAATTGGCTTGGTAGTTTAGTCTGCCCTGTTCCCATGATGCACTGGGCCAGGGACAGACTGATTTGCATATAGCCAGGTTCTGAGCTGGGATGGGGCAGTGAGATAAATAACGGTGATGGATCAAGCCCTGATCTTTGGACTGGGTAAGAGTGGTCTGCTCAATTCAGACACTCTGTTCATCACCACCCCCTTTTGTAGATCGATTTTGGCCACTATAGGTGTGGCAGGGTATACTCAGACATGAGTCTCTTTCTCACTGCTCCATCAGGATTCAAGCAAGCCGGGCCGAAGAGGCTGAAATGCCAGAAACCGGTCCCCGGTAGCTTGTCTCCTTTCTGGTAAAGAATTGGCTTGGTAGTTTAGTCTGCCCTGTTCCCATGATGCACTGGGCCAGGGACAGACTGATTTGCATATAGCCAGGTTCTGAGCTGGGATGGGGCAGTGAGATAAATAACGGTGATGGATCAAGCCCTGATCTTTGGACTGGGTAAGAGTGGTCTGCTCAATTCAGACACTCTGTTCATCACCACCCCCTTTTGTAAATCGATTTTGGCCACTATAGGTGTGGCAGGGTATACTCAGACATGAGTCCCTTTCTCACTGCTCCATCAGGATTCAAGCAAGCCGGGCCGAAGAGGCTGAAATGCCAGAAACCGGTCCCCGGTAGCTTGTCTCCTTTCTGGTAAAGAATTGGCTTGGTAGTTTAGTCTGCCCTGTTCCCATGATGCACTGGGCCAGGGACAGACTGATTTGCATATAGCCAGGTTCTGAGCTGGGATGGGGCAGTGAGATAAATAACGGTGATGGATCAAGCCCTGATCTTTGGACTGGGTAAGAGTGGTCTGCTCAATTCAGACACTCTGTTCATCACCACCCCCTTTTGTAAATCGATTTTGGCCACTATAGGTGTGGCAGGGTATACTCAGACATGAGTCCCTTTCTCACTGCTCCATCAGGATTCAAGCAAGCCGGGCCGAAGAGGCTGAAATGCCAGAAACCGGTCCCCGGTAGCTTGTCTCCTTTCTGGTAAAGAATTGGCTTGGTAGTTTAGTCTGCCCTGTTCCCATGATGCACTGGGCCAGGGACAGACTGATTTGCATATAGCCAGGTTCTGAGCTGGGATGGGGCAGTGAGATAAATAACGGTGATGGATCAAGCCCTGATCTTTGGACTGGGTAAGAGTGGTCTGCTCAATTCAGACACTCTGTTCATCACCACCCCCTTTTGTAAATCGATTTTGGCCACTATAGGTGTGGCAGGGTATACTCAGACATGAGTCCCTTTCTCACTGCTCCATCAGGATTCAAGCAAGCCGGGCTGAAGAGGCTGAAATGCCAGAAACCGGTCCCCGGTAGCTTGTCTCCTTTCTGGTAAAGAATTGGCTTGGTAGTTTAGTCTGCCCTGTTCCCATGATGCACTGGGCCAGGGACAGACTGATTTGCATATAGCCAGGTTCTGAGCTGGGATGGGGCAGTGAGATAAATAACGGTGATGGATCAAGCCCTGATCTTTGGACTGGGTAAGAGTGGTCTGCTCAATTCAGACACTCTGTTCATCACCACCCCCTTTTGTAAATCGATTTTGGCCACTATAGGTGTGGCAGGGTATACTCAGACATGAGTCCCTTTCTCACTGCTCCATCAGGATTCAAGCAAGCCGGGCCGAAGAGGCTGAAATGCCAGAAACCGGTCCCCGGTAGCTTGTCTCCTTTCTGGTAAAGAATTGGCTTGCTAGTTTAGTCTGCCCTGTTCCCATGATGCACTGGGCCAGGGACAGACTGATTTGCATATAGCCAGGTTCTGAGCTGGGATGGGGCAGTGAGATAAATAACGGTGATGGATCAAGCCCTGATCTTTGGACTGGGTAAGAGTGGTCTGCTCAATTCAGACACTCTGTTCATCACCACCCCCTTTTGTAAATCGATTTTGGCCACTATAGGTGTGGCAGGGTATACTCAGACATGAGTCCCTTTCTCACTGCTCCATCAGGATTCAAGCAAGCCGGGCCGAAGAGGCTGAAATGCCAGAAACCGGTCCCCGGTAGCTTGTCTCCTTTCTGGTAAAGAATTGGCTTGGTAGTTTAGTCTGCCCTGTTCCCATGATGCACTGGGCCAGGGACAGACTGATTTGCATATAGCCAGGTTCTGAGCTGGGATGGGGCAGTGAGATAAATAACGGTGATGGATCAAGCCCTGATCTTTGGACTGGGTAAGAGTGGTCTGCTCAATTCAGACACTCTGTTCATCACCACCCCCTTTTGTAAATCGATTTTGGCCACTATAGGTGTGGCAGGGTATACTCAGACATGAGTCCCTTTCTCACTGCTCCATCAGGATTCAAGCAAGCCGGGCCGAAGAGGCTGAAATGCCAGAAACCGGTCCCCGGTAGCTTGTCTCCTTTCTGGTAAAGAATTGGCTTGGTAGTTTAGTCTGCCCTGTTCCCATGATGCACTGGGCCAGGGACAGACTGATTTGCATATAGCCAGGTTCTGAGCTGGGATGGGGCAGTGAGATAAATAACGGTGATGGATCAAGCCCTGATCTTTGGACTGGGTAAGAGTGGTCTGCTCAATTCAGACACTCTGTTCATCACCACCCCCTTTTGTAAATCGATTTTGGCCACTATAGGTGTGGCAGGGTATACTCAGACATGAGTCCCTTTCTCACTGCTCCATCAGGATTCAAGCAAGCCGGGCCGAAGAGGCTGAAATGCCAGAAACCGGTCCCCGGTAGCTTGTCTCCTTTCTGGTAAAGAATTGGCTTGGTAGTTTAGTCTGCCCTGTTCCCATGATGCACTGGGCCAGGGACAGACTGATTTGCATATAGCCAGGTTCTGAGCTGGGATGGGGCAGTGAGATAAATAACGGTGATGGATCAAGCCCTGATCTTTGGACTGGGTAAGAGTGGTCTGCTCAATTCAGACACTCTGTTCATCACCACCCCCTTTTGTAAATCGATTTTGGCCACTATAGGTGTGGCAGGGTATACTCAGACATGAGTCCCTTTCTCACTGCTCCATCAGGATTCAAGCAAGCCGGGCCGAAGAGGCTGAAATGCCAGAAACCGGTCCCCGGTAGCTTGTCTCCTTTCTGGTAAAGAATTGGCTTGGTAGTTTAGTCTGCCCTGTTCCCATGATGCACTGGGCCAGGGACAGACTGATTTGCATATAGCCAGGTTCTGAGCTGGGATGGGGCAGTGAGATAAATAACGGTGATGGATCAAGCCCTGATCTTTGGACTGGGTAAGAGTGGTCTGCTCAATTCAGACACTCTGTTCATCACCACCCCCTTTTGTAAATCGATTTTGGCCACTATAGGTGTGGCAGGGTATACTCAGACATGAGTCCCTTTCTCACTGCTCCATCAGGATTCAAGCAAGCCGGGCCGAAGAGGCTGAAATGCCAGAAACCGGTCCCCGGTAGCTTGTCTCCTTTCTGGTAAAGAATTGGCTTGGTAGTTTAGTCTGCCCTGTTCCCATGATGCACTGGGCCAGGGACAGACTGATTTGCATATAGCCAGGTTCTGAGCTGGGATGGGGCAGTGAGATAAATAACGGTGATGGATCAAGCCCTGATCTTTGGACTGGGTAAGAGTGGTCTGCTCAATTCAGACACTCTGTTCATCACCACCCCCTTTTGTAAATCGATTTTGGCCACTATAGGTGTGGCAGGGTATACTCAGACATGAGTCCCTTTCTCACTGCTCCATCAGGATTCAAGCAAGCCGGGCCGAAGAGGCTGAAATGCCAGAAACCGGTCCCCGGTAGCTTGTCTCCTTTCTGGTAAAGAATTGGCTTGCTAGTTTAGTCTGCCCTGTTCCCATGATGCACTGGGCCAGGGACAGACTGATTTGCATATAGCCAGGTTCTGAGCTGGGATGGGGCAGTGAGATAAATAACGGTGATGGATCAAGCCCTGATCTTTGGACTGGGTAAGAGTGGTCTGCTCAATTCAGACACTCTGTTCATCACCACCCCCTTTTGTAAATCGATTTTGGCCACTATAGGTGTGGCAGGGTATACTCAGACATGAGTCCCTTTCTCACTGCTCCATCAGGATTCAAGCAAGCCGGGCCGAAGAGGCTGAAATGCCAGAAACCGGTCCCCGGTAGCTTGTCTCCTTTCTGGTAAAGAATTGGCTTGGTAGTTTAGTCTGCCCTGTTCCCATGATGCACTGGGCCAGGGACAGACTGATTTGCATATAGCCAGGTTCTGAGCTGGGATGGGGCAGTGAGATAAATAACGGTGATGGATCAAGCCCTGATCTTTGGACTGGGTAAGAGTGGTCTGCTCAATTCAGACACTCTGTTCATCACCACCCCCTTTTGTAAATCGATTTTGGCCACTATAGGTGTGGCAGGGTATACTCAGACATGAGTCCCTTTCTCACTGCTCCATCAGGATTCAAGCAAGCCGGGCCGAAGAGGCTGAAATGCCAGAAACCGGTCCCCGGTAGCTTGTCTCCTTTCTGGTAAAGAATTGGCTTGTTAGTTTAGTCTGCCCTGTTCCCATGATGCACTGGGCCAGGGACAGACTGATTTGCATATAGCCAGGTTCTGAGCTGGGATGGGGCAGTGAGATAAATAACGGTGATGGATCAAGCCCTGATCTTTGGACTGGGTAAGAGTGGTCTGCTCAATTCAGACACTCTGTTCATCACCACCCCCTTTTGTAAATCGATTTTGGCCACTATAGGTGTGGCAGGGTATACTCAGACATGAGTCCCTTTCTCACTGCTCCATCAGGATTCAAGCAAGCCGGGCCGAAGAGGCTGAAATGCCAGAAACCGGTCCCCGGTAGCTTGTCTCCTTTCTGGTAAAGAATTGGCTTGGTAGTTTAGTCTGCCCTGTTCCCATGATGCACTGGGCCAGGGACAGACTGATTTGCATATAGCCAGGTTCTGAGCTGGGATGGGGCAGTGAGATAAATAACGGTGATGGATCAAGCCCTGATCTTTGGACTGGGTAAGAGTGGTCTGCTCAATTCAGACACTCTGTTCATCACCACCCCCTTTTGTAAATCGATTTTGGCCACTATAGGTGTGGCAGGGTATACTCAGACATGAGTCCCTTTCTCACTGCTCCATCAGGATTCAAGCAAGCCGGGCCGAAGAGGCTGAAATGCCAGAAACCGGTCCCCGGTAGCTTGTCTCCTTTCTGGTAAAGAATTGGCTTGGTAGTTTAGTCTGCCCTGTTCCCATGATGCACTGGGCCAGGGACAGACTGATTTGCATATAGCCAGGTTCTGAGCTGGGATGGGGCAGTGAGATAAATAACGGTGATGGATCAAGCCCTGATCTTTGGACTGGGTAAGAGTGGTCTGCTCAATTCAGACACTCTGTTCATCACCACCCCCTTTTGTAAATCGATTTTGGCCACTATAGGTGTGGCAGGGTATACTCAGACATGAGTCCCTTTCTCACTGCTCCATCAGGATTCAAGCAAGCCGGGCCGAAGAGGCTGAAATGCCAGAAACCGGTCCCCGGTAGCTTGTCTCCTTTCTGGTAAAGAATTGGCTTGGTAGTTTAGTCTGCCCTGTTCCCATGATGCACTGGGCCAGGGACAGACTGATTTGCATATAGCCAGGTTCTGAGCTGGGATGGGGCAGTGAGATAAATAACGGTGATGGATCAAGCCCTGATCTTTGGACTGGGTAAGAGTGGTCTGCTCAATTCAGACACTCTGTTCATCACCACCCCCTTTTGTAAATCGATTTTGGCCACTATAGGTGTGGCAGGGTATACTCAGACATGAGTCCCTTTCTCACTGCTCCATCAGGATTCAAGCAAGCCGGGCCGAAGAGGCTGAAATGCCAGAAACCGGTCCCCGGTAGCTTGTCTCCTTTCTGGTAAAGAATTGGCTTGGTAGTTTAGTCTGCCCTGTTCCCATGATGCACTGGGCCAGGGACAGACTGATTTGCATATAGCCAGGTTCTGAGCTGGGATGGGGCAGTGAGATAAATAACGGTGATGGATCAAGCCCTGATCTTTGGACTGGGTAAGAGTGGTCTGCTCAATTCAGACACTCTGTTCATCACCACCCCCTTTTGTAAATCGATTTTGGCCACTATAGGTGTGGCAGGGTATACTCAGACATGAGTCCCTTTCTCACTGCTCCATCAGGATTCAAGCAAGCCGGGCCGAAGAGGCTGAAATGCCAGAAACCGGTCCCCGGTAGCTTGTCTCCTTTCTGGTAAAGAATTGGCTTGTTAGTTTAGTCTGCCCTGTTCCCATGATGCACTGGGCCAGGGACAGACTGATTTGCATATAGCCAGGTTCTGAGCTGGGATGGGGCAGTGAGATAAATAACGGTGATGGATCAAGCCCTGATCTTTGGACTGGGTAAGAGTGGTCTGCTCAATTCAGACACTCTGTTCATCACCACCCCCTTTTGTAAATCGATTTTGGCCACTATAGGTGTGGCAGGGTATACTCAGACATGAGTCCCTTTCTCACTGCTCCATCAGGATTCAAGCAAGCCGGGCCGAAGAGGCTGAAATGCCAGAAACCGGTCCCCGGTAGCTTGTCTCCTTTCTGGTAAAGAATTGGCTTGGTAGTTTAGTCTGCCCTGTTCCCATGATGCACTGGGCCAGGGACAGACTGATTTGCATATAGCCAGGTTCTGAGCTGGGATGGGGCAGTGAGATAAATAACGGTGATGGATCAAGCCCTGATCTTTGGACTGGGTAAGAGTGGTCTGCTCAATTCAGACACTCTGTTCATCACCACCCCCTTTTGTAAATCGATTTTGGCCACTATAGGTGTGGCAGGGTATACTCAGACATGAGTCCCTTTCTCACTGCTCCATCAGGATTCAAGCAAGCCGGGCCGAAGAGGCTGAAATGCCAGAAACCGGTCCCCGGTAGCTTGTCTCCTTTCTGGTAAAGAATTGGCTTGGTAGTTTAGTCTGCCCTGTTCCCATGATGCACTGGGCCAGGGACAGACTGATTTGCATATAGCCAGGTTCTGAGCTGGGATGGGGCAGTGAGATAAATAACGGTGATGGATCAAGCCCTGATCTTTGGACTGGGTAAGAGTGGTCTGCTCAATTCAGACACTCTGTTCATCACC
Source organism: Lissotriton vulgaris (assembly GCF_964263255.1). Classification (NCBI taxonomy): domain Eukaryota; kingdom Metazoa; phylum Chordata; class Amphibia; order Caudata; family Salamandridae; genus Lissotriton; species Lissotriton vulgaris. The sequence continues at coordinate 393,591,600 of NC_141699.1, read as the reverse complement.
ACCCCCTTTTGTAAATCGATTTTGGCCACTATAGGTGTGGCAGGGTATACTCAGACATGAGTCCCTTTCTCACTGCTCCATCAGGATTCAAGCAAGCCGGGCCGAAGAGGCTGAAATGCCAGAAACCGGTCCCCGGTAGCTTGTCTCCTTTCTGGTAAAGAATTGGCTTGGTAGTTTAGTCTGCCCTGTTCCCATGATGCACTGGGCCAGGGACAGACTGATTTGCATATAGCCAGGTTCTGAGCTGGGATGGGGCAGTGAGATAAATAACGGTGATGGATCAAGCCCTGATCTTTGGACTGGGTAAGAGTGGTCTGCTCAATTCAGACACTCTGTTCATCACCACCCCCTTTTGTAAATCGATTTTGGCCACTATAGGTGTGGCAGGGTATACTCAGACATGAGTCCCTTTCTCACTGCTCCATCAGGATTCAAGCAAGCCGGGCCGAAGAGGCTGAAATGCCAGAAACCGGTCCCCGGTAGCTTGTCTCCTTTCTGGTAAAGAATTGGCTTGGTAGTTTAGTCTGCCCTGTTCCCATGATGCACTGGGCCAGGGACAGACTGATTTGCATATAGCCAGGTTCTGAGCTGGGATGGGGCAGTGAGATAAATAACGGTGATGGATCAAGCCCTGATCTTTGGACTGGGTAAGAGTGGTCTGCTCAATTCAGACACTCTGTTCATCACCACCCCCTTTTGTAAATCGAAAACATGTAACAAGCATTAAAATGAGAAATGGGTTTCAGAAAGAAACGTCTATAAGACTATCACAATGCAGATTTATATTTTATAAAAATATTTATAGAAGCAAGAAAAATAATAACTCATACATTGTTCAATTTTAAATCACATATTTGAGCAATAAAATCGGGAGGACATGCTTTTTTCACGTTTGGTTGATTTCAGAATGCCTACGAATTCTAGTAAAACATGACAATAACACAGTTATCTGTCTGCAAACATATGAAATACACAAGTGCTTATCTCAGAATGGTTTTTGATCATGAACTGTTGAAGACAAACCTTATAACTCCATTAGGCCCATTGCAATTTTCGGATGATAACATATGGAGAGCAGTCAGTTTATCTGGTGTGTCGAGTTGTTCACCACCACGTGGTATAGTGTATGGGCAGGACAGCTTGTGGCGACCAGTACGTCTCATGGTTGAGATATCTGTATAATGAGATAGAACAGGGGGCAAATTAAGTTTAAGGTTATTAAAAAACATGGAGAGCGTGCTAAAATACAGCATTGACCAATCAATTATATGTGCAGTGCATGGGGAGGAAGCAGCACGTGACCCACTACTTAAAAAATTATATGCAGCAGGATTAAGTGATTTGCTCAGAAACATCGCCTACCAAGGTAAAATATTTAAGTTATAAAAGCTGGAAACCGTGCTAAAATACACTTTTGCCGAAAACGTTACTTTTGCAATGCATGGGGCACATGACGCACTACTTACACGACAAAAACTACATCGTATTCACTTGAACAGCACGTAGCACACTGCTGTAGGAGCAGCCGCTTGGCAAATTAAACAAACGCACCAGGATTAAGTGATTTGCACAGAAACAAAAGTTACGAAGTCAACTTTAACAATATAAAAAAGCAGGAAAGCGTGCTTAAAAACAGCATTGCCAAATCGAACATAAATTAGCATTTACGCAGTATTTAAAGATTGTTCAGATTAATTAATTTAATTACTCTTTAAAAAAGTGCTCACCTACGAAGAAGTGGATATGAACACTCTCAATGGCTGTGACTGCGGAATAGGAAAAGTTCAAGAAGGTTGGCAGCTTATAAATGCTTTGCAGAAGGATGATTGGTTGAGCATGATGTCACTGGGTGTGAGAGCTGTGATTGGGCATGTTATAATTGAGCATGCGGAAATAAAATGAAATACGTTAGGGGTACATAGCCAGACCTCGGAACGTATTGTGTGCATGCGTAACATTAACACGCATGTGCTACCACAAACATGCATGCGCAAAGTGAAGGCAATTCCTACAGGGTACATATGTAGATGGAGTTCGGTTGTCCCCGTGGTCTTGAAGTGGATTCAGGAGGGGGGCTTTGCAGCCCTCCTCTATAAAAAATTAATATATAATTAGCCATGCCCCGGGGGCTGGGGACCCCGGTGCCCGGAATTGGGCACCGGAGGGGGCCACACGGCCCACTTCCCATAAACAAATTGAATATGTATACTCCGCTTATTGTCATCGTACCATAAGCGCACCCTTCCGATCACGCGCTGAAGGCTAATTGGCTGTCAAGTGGTTGTCAACATTCAAAACTAGAAACTGTTGGCAGCCATTTTATGTCTCGGTACAAGGGAGGCTGAAGAAGCGTGTGAAATGTGTGTTTAAAACGTGAAAAGGGGAGGGTAGACACACCCTGATCCTCTAGGTCTACTCAGGGGGTCCCACAAGGTCTCCCAGGCCCTTATTTCTTTTTTTGTTTAGCGGAAAAATCGCGGGGTGCGCGTATGATCTGCGCATTCTAGCGATATTTTTTTTTTTTTAAAAGACGTAGGCTTCCACGCGTCTTTGGTCATTTGCATTCTTTCAACTGTTTAGAGGAGATGCAGCAGTGCTGTATCCGGGATCCACCACTGAGTAAGAAAAGGTAACGATAACATTATTTACCTGCTAAGTGAATTTCTACCCATAGGATAACAGTGATGTACTTTTTAAGAAAGTTAAAGAAAATTATCAAAATAATAACCTCAAATAATCTCTTGTCTTAATATTTATATTAAATATATATATAAATACATTTTTCAACATTAAAAAAATCGCGGAAGTAGCGCACACACCGCGTCTGATATGTATATAACGTCACGCGCTACCGCGAGTCCGTCACGTCGCTTTATACGTACATCTCTCGTATGTGCAAGGTGTCACGCACAAGTAGCATAGCAACCGCGTGGGAAAAGTTGTACCCGTCGCACATCCTTTGCGGATCCTAGACAGCGACCCTAAAATGGCGGACACGTTTCGCGCAGTAAATGAGTAGGGTGTTCATAGGGTGCCAACTGCAACAAAAAATAATAAAAAAGAATTTAAGTATACTATAAGCAATATAAAATAATGAAAAAATATATATTTTTATGTAAAAAAAAATTAAAAAATGTGTCATGTAATTTAAGAAATAACATCTAAAAATAAAAAGATTAAAAAAATGTAGTTAGAAAATATTTTAAAAAAACAAATATTTACAAATTAGCATTTAAAAATCTTTGAAATTCACTGAAAAAACCATAGGTTTCAGACATGGTATAGTTAGGAATTAGTATTTGAAAAACCTTTGAAATTCACTGAAAAAAAACATAGGTTTCAGATAAGTTATAGTTAGGAATTAGCATTTAAAAAAACCTTAGAAATTCACTGAAAAAAACCATAGGTTTCAGGGGTGTTATAGTTAGCTGGATATTTCACTCGTATAAAACCGAAATTCCCCCGTTATAGTTAGTTGTACTAACTATAACTCGTGCGCCCGTAATCCACTGCTGATGATGTCACATATTACATCATTCATGACATGGTCAGTGACATCACTGATGACATCTCAAATGACATCACTGATGACATCACTGATGACATCATCCATGTGACAAGCTGATGCACCTGATCATACAGTAGCATAATCTTTTTACACACATTATAAAATATGAAGTACCATATTTGAAACATTGACACACCAGTACAAGTTTCTAAAAACCCACTCAGTGATTCCTACATCTACACACACATCTAAACACTTACCTATAGATTCACTCATACATGCTAACAAAGATCAATAGAACACTATTAAATATACTTATATACCTACATCAACATTACACACCAGCACATATCTGATTCCTTTATGCAGACATCCTACTCACTTATGCAAACAATTGATCATACTTACATTTACTTATCTATACACTTATACAAACACCACTTTATTTATTTATATAGATAGTAACTCATACTTAGTGTGTTATAAAATCACTATTACATGTATACAGTTATCCATACATCACTCATACAATCACTGAGTATTATGTATACTTATTTATATACAATAACTGTCACATACACTGCTTGTTATATTTTTAGTTTGTTGGACATATATCATTGAGAAATATATTTACTCGTCACCACACCCATAAAGAGATTCACTCACCCAAATAACTGTTTCCACATACAGTCTTAACCTCATATACTTACTAAACCAACTATTTACACATCTTTCCACAGTCACACATGTCCCGCCCAACCACACACACATTCATTCACTATCACATACAAACACTCATTTAACTAATTAATAACTAATGTATACATTCACATAGGTAGTAACCAACTTATGTAGTAGTTTACACAACAAGAGATAGAGTGATATAAGTAGTCATACAGTTTAATCACTATCCAATATATTTAGTGAGACACTTAAAATTCCTCACTAAGACAGTCAATCACATTGGTACTAAATCCTCCATTCACACACTTATACATCCACTCAGTCTTCAAGGCAGATTGCTATATGTATAAAACTTATTTAAATAACGAACCAAACCACTTTCATTGGATAATGTCATCAGTGATGTCATTTGAGATGTCATCAGTGATGTCACTGACCATGTCATGAATGATGTAATATGTGACATCATCAGCAGTGGATTGCGGGTGCGTGAGTTATAGTTAGTACAACTAACTATAACGGGGGAATTTCAATGGTTTTATGAGTGAAATGTCCAGCTAACTATAACACCCCTGAAACCTATGTTTTTTCAGTGAATATATATATCTATATATATATATATATATATATATATGTTCAACAAGTGAGCCCTCGTGCTCAAGGAGGAACACATCACTCTCCCCACCTCCGGTGTATAAGCCTCGCTGTCACACGCAATGCCTTCCTTCAAATCATCATTTCACATGTCGAAGCGTTTCAAGGCAGGTACACCCCTTCATCTGGACTCAGCACAGGCACAAATGAGAGGCTCACCACTCGTTCCATTGCACAATTTTATTTAGTGGAAAACGCCCTAAGTGGGCGTGGCATCCTTGTGACTACCAGCAGCATGCTGGTCTATGAAGTCCCAGGAGAGGTGAGTTTTAATTAATATTCTTGAGTAGATTCAAATTTCCTGTTTGGTTAGCTGCATTCAAATTCCTATAGTAGGACAGAAGCTTGGATTGCGTGCAAAATAACCCTGGGAGAGCGCGCCCAACAAGAAGGAACAGTTCCTTCCATCTGCCCTCCGCGCTCCGCTGCATGTCCAGCCTGAACCGAAGGTGGTGCTCTCCTCCCCGGCCAAGAGCAGCCGCGCATTAAATGATACACCGGAGGTGGGGAGAGTGATGTGTGCCTCCTTGAGCATGAGGGCTCACTTGTTGAGCATATATATATATATATATATATATATATATATAATATTAAATTCACCTGTTCTAAATCTGATAGCTATGAAGAGGCAATCGAGAGAATCAAGAAAAGGGGGTACTCTAAAAAGATCTTAGAGGAAATATCCAAAAGGGTAACACAACAGGACAGGCAACAACTCTTGGCACAGTCCCTAAGGAGCAAAAAGAGGATTCTATAACTAGATTAATTTTAACTTTTTCAACCGATTCTGAGGCAATTCGAAATATTGTTGGCAGACATTGGAATATCTTGGTAGCCAATATAGGGGTTGGTCATCTTATCCCCTCACAACCTAGCGAGAATTATAGAAAAAGTACATCTTTAAAAGATTTATTGGTCCATAGTCACTTTGTGAGTAAAACCAGAGAGAAACCAACGGTGAGGAGTTTCTTTCCCTGTACAAAATGTAAGGCATGCAGAAAAAGTGTAAAGAATAAGGATTACCCTATACCAGGAATTCAAACCAACAAAAAAATCACCAAGTTGCTTAACTGTAACACAGGTTTTGTTGAGTATTGTCTGGTTGTGTGTGCTACCTACTATATGTGGGAAACACGGTACACCAGGCAAAGAAGAGAGTACTCGAACATTTAAGGGCCATAACTAATAGTGATAACAGTTATCCGGTGGCCAGACATTTTGCCTCCTGCCATCAGAGCAACAGCAACCTCCTCAGCATCTACTGTATTGCTCATGTACCTGCATTGTAGAGAGGAGGGGACAGGGTAAGAATCTTTTGAAAACTGGAATCAAAATATATAGTGGAGTTGAGGACTTGTACCCCGTTTGGTTTGAATAGCGAAGAAGAGCTGTGAGTATGGATGAAGTGGATATTGAATTCTGTTCTAGATGTCACGGAATTTCTTCAGTTCTTCCTTCTCTTTCATCAAAATGTAGATATATTAGCCTCTTGAAATATTAAAAACAAGAAGGAGATATGTAGTAATGGGAGACATTAATAGATGTATGGTCACTTTAATCAAGAAATTCTGAAGAACATATAAGCACATAGTTCCTTTAATTTTTTTGCACGAGGAGTCTGTTTTCACTGTTAATGATGACAAGGTGCCACAGATTATGTATAAACTTGGGTGATTTACGAGTACTTGTACTCGTGACCAAGGAGGTCTCCCTCCGAAACCCGTCGAGTGTGAACAGGCTGTGAATAAACAACACGCTGGAAAGGATTGAGTGGCTCGGACATCGTTTTATCTGGAAACTGCACTAACGCTTTGTTTTGGATATTGGAGGTTCGAGACCCCATCTGAGCCGCCACCCCAAGTGGCTGGGGTTTCTGCGCGGCAACTAAGGTGGAATATATATATATTAGGGTCTGCAAGGGGGAAGGGCTATATATACTTTCAAGATACAGGGCGCCAATCAGATTGATAAAGGCTTCTGTGAAGTCGAAACGCGTCTCTCTATCCATGGGGTCATGTGAGACTTGAATCAATAAAGAAAGCCATACCTGACATCTTCGAGTACGTGCCTTCTTCTTTGTTGGAGTAGGATGGAGTATTCATCAAATTACAGCGTTTTTGCGGTTCAACGCTGATCACGTAACACCAGTTGTTTGTGGCTCTACTTTTGACCGCTTGTTGTTGGAGGAGCATGGGAATGCTGATGGTGGAGCCCCCAGAGACTGTACCAGGAAGAGGCCTAAGGATGACAGCAGATGGGACACGACAATCTCGTAGCAGGGCGGTTTTCCAGACTGCCATTACGGGGTTAATGTTTCCTCTGTTTAGAAATGCCTTGCTCAGGAGTCTGGTGCTCTCTGGTGACTGGGCACCGTGGACGCCAACACGGATGCAATGAGGATGTCTCGGCACTAGCAATTTTTATTCATTGGTCTCCTCCGACCCATGTTCATGCTCGTTTTTCTAAATTCAGTGCTACATACAAACAAAGACATTGAGGCTTTTTCCTTCATCACATCTTTTGTTACGAGACTCTGACTGCTCGTTTTACCGCGTTGATGGCTGCTGGCCTCAGCATCCTTAATTATACATGTTTACTGGTTTCAAGGTCTAAGCCCAAGACTGATTTTCGCTGGTTCGCTTTGGGGCATTATGGGAATTGAAGTCCATTTGGGGATGTGAGTGTGCACCGGGAAGCGGACATTGAATGAAGGAATTACACACTTGGTGTTCCCTTCAAACTCCCTGGTGTCATGTTTGTCATCATTCAGGCTCCCGGCCTCTTGCGCAGGACTAAGACACATCCTCGGACCCACCCCATCAGCCTGGGACGACTCCTGGTGGCCCACATCTCTGGGCACAGCCCCTGAACCCACCGACCATGCACGCAACCTGGGGTTCATCCTCGACTCCGCCCTCTCCATGACCAAGCAAGTCAATGCCATCTCCGTGTCCTGCTTCAACACCCTCCGAATGCTCCGCAGGGTCTTCAAATGGATCCCTCCCGACACTAGAAAAACCGTCACCCAGGCCCTCATCACCACCAGACTCGACTACTGGAACTCCCTCTACTCAGGAACAACAACCAAGCTCCTGAGACGACTACAACGAATCCAGAACGGCTATGCACGACATATCCTCGACGTCCCCCGACGTAGCCACATCACACCCCACCTAAGAGGCCTACACTGGCTCCCCGTCAACAAGAGGATCACCTTCAAACTCCTCATCCACGCGCACAAAGCACTACACAACACCGGACCAGGATACCTCAACGACCGACTCAGCTTCCACACCCCCACCCGCAGCCTCCGCTCTGCCAACCTCGCCCTCGCCACAGTTCCTCGTATCCGAAAAACCACAGCTGGTGTCAGATCCTTCTCCTACCTCGCCGCCAAGACCTGGAACGCTCTCCCTACCAGCCTACGACAGACCCAGGACCTGCTGGCCTTCAGAAGACTTCTCAAGACCTGGCTCTTGGATCAGTAGCAGTCCCCCCCCAGCTCCTTGGGACCCTCATGGGTATGTAGCGCGCTTTAGAAATGCAATGATTGATTGTAGCGATTTCATTTCATTTGGGTGAAAGTTAAAACCAATTCCCGTAGTTCATCTTGAAAAATCAAAAACATGTTGGCCTCATGTTTATTTGAATTAGGGCGACGGATTAAACAATGCCTCTGTTTTATTATGTTTGAAATACTTGCAGCACGCTAGCATGCATTTCCATTTAAATGTGTGTTTTTAATATTAAGGACTTAATGTTCTAGAGGGATTGGCGCCACCATTTGAACTTGCAAAAGATGTATTTCCTCCCCCGATAGACCGGTGATTATATTATCCTGGATTGCTGTTTCTACACGTACTATGCAAAGTTAAATGTAACAAAGCCTGGTGATTCATTTCGATGCAATGTGTTGTTTAAATTCACTACACTATGTGTTTCATGAACATTAATGCATTTCGTAATTTCATTAGCTACATTTCTCCACTTTCAATGTCAGGAGCATGCTTTTATATTTGTAGATACCTTTTGCATTTACACGTGGTTAAAGTGAAACAGTATTTCTTTGATGTCTATTAGGGACTGCAAGGGGGACGGGCTATATATACTTTCAAGATCCAGGGCGCCAATCAGATTGATAAAGGCTTCTGTGAAGTCGAAACGCGTCTCTCTAGCCATGGGGTCGTGTGAGACCTGAATCAATTAAGGAAGCCATACCTGACATCTTCGAGTACATGCCTTCTTCTTTGTTGTAGTATAAATATATATATATATATATATATATATATATATATATATATATATATATATATATATATATATATATATATATATATACACACTTGAAGATGAAGGATCACAAGAAAACAACAGCCAGCCAGGGCAAACACCTGGATCCAAAAGGATACAATGAGTCACAAAGAAGTGACTCAAACAGATAGATTCACCAAAAAACAAAAATATATTTCCACTACAACGTTTCAGCTTCCGCCTTCCTCAGGTAGTTTCAAGATGGTAAGCTCAGAGGCTGCACAGATGACACAGCTGAATTTTCAAAAAGCATCATGAGTGAAGATTCCATTTGGAATTTGGAATCAATGCAGTCCTGAGAGTTCTTGAGATATGCAGTAATCAGGTTGTATTGTCAGTAATGTTCAGGCCATCTGGATGCAATGATTTTAAACGGTACATCCAGAAGTTTTCCCTGGAGTCCAGTAGTTCTTCCTTTGAGACATGTTCCACGGGGAATATCTTCAAATCTGATAGTGAATGATCCGCAAGGTTAAATTGATTGGCTACAGGCTGGTCAATTTGCTTATTAATTATTGCTGATTTGTGGTTCCTGAATCGTGTGCGGAGGTCATTCACTGTTTGGCCTACATATTGTTTTTTACAGCTTTGCCGTTGGCACTGAATCACATAAATAATGCATGTTGAGCGACATGTAAGATGCTGCCTTATTGCACCGGTCCTTCTGGTAACATAACTAGTAACTGATGATGTTTGTAAAAGGTATTCACACGTGATGCACCTTGTAGAGTCACAGCAACGAACCCCTGCATTTGTTACAGCTTGCTTGAGTACAGCTCTCACAATAAGAGATCGTAAATTTGGAGCTCTGCGGTAAGCAATGACTGGCGGTTTTGGAAAAACCTTTTGCAATTTTTCACAAGTGGACAGTAAGGGAAACATTTTTTTGCATTATATTTCTGTAGTTGGGAGCTGATGGATGATAGTCAACTAGTTAACTCAAATAACTATAATGGCCAAAATTCTCTGGTTTTGTACGAGTGAAATGTCCAACTAACAATAACGTCCCTGAAACCTCTGTTTTTTTCAGTGAATGTCAAAGGTTTTTTAAATGCTAATGTCTAACTATAACGTCCCTGAAACCCATGGTTTTTTCAGTGAATTTTCAAGGATTTTTGAATGCTGATTACTAACTATAGCGTCCTTGGAACCTATGGTTTTTCCAGTGAATTTCTAATGTTTTTTAAATGCTAATTTCTAACTATAATGTAGTAGTCACGTTTGCAGAGTGGTGCAGAAAGGGGCCTTGGCCTCTGACCAGTGCTCAGGAATTCTGCTGCGTAGGACTTACAGGAGGTACCAGGATTTCTAATTGGCTGCCAAAGTCCCTCCGGAGTAAAGTGGACTTCATCCCCCAACCAGTACTGTGCATTAGACGCGTTTGCCGAGTGGTGGAGAAAGGTGAGCGTGGCCTCCAAGACCTCTTAGCAATCCCACTGTGTGGTACTTACTGGAGGTAGCAGGAGGGATAGTTGCCCCCCAAGGTCAACCATGGGGGCCAAGTACCCCTCCTATTACCTCCAGTAAGTCCCTCACAGCAGGATTACTAAGTTCTCATAGCAGGCCACATCCCCTTTCTCCACCACTCTGCAAACGCACTTCCTGGCGGTCCTTAGGGGCCAACTAGCCTACCTGATACCTCCAGTATTTCCCAGATCGTGGGATTGCTGCCAGGTGGACACAGGCCACGCCCCCTTTCTCCACCACTCTGCAAACACGCCTCCTGGTGCATTCTGGGTTGGGGGATTAAGTCCCCTTGAATCCTGAGGGTCCCTGGGGGCCAACTAGCTCACCAGGTACCTCCAGTAAGCCCCAAACATCTGGATTGCTGAGAGTGGTCTGAGGCCACGACCCCTTTTTACACACTCTGCAAACGCCCCTCCTGGAGCACTGCTGTCCGGGGGATGAAGTCCATTTTAGTCCTGAGGTCCTAAGAGCACAAGAGGACTTCTTCGCCCCACCTGCAATGCGCCAAGAGGTGCGTTTGCAGAATGGTGTAAATCACTATAGTGTTAAAACAAGCCCCAGGGAGGTGGCGGTCCCCGCCCCCCGCATTTAATAATGATTTCCCCAGGGAGGTGGCGGTCCCCGGGACTGCTGGTGGGCCACATGCCCCCGCTCATTATTAAGAAAGCCCTGGGGAGTTGGCAGTCCCTGGGGCTGCGGGGGCCCGCTTGGTCCCCGCATATATTATGCGCATTGCCCCCGGGACCTGGCCCACACGGGGCTCATTAAAATAAAGCGCAGGAGTCAGCACTACGTTTTTTTAGAAAACAAAATGCTTTTTTGGGCTCTGGGGGTCCCAGCCCCAGAGGTCAGGGTGTTTCTACCCTGCCCCCTTTTCTTTCTTCATCTTTTTTCTTGTGACTCGGTTGACCCGAGTCACAAGATGGCTGCCAGCACTTCCTGGTTTAAAGTGTTGACAGCCAATTAGAATCAAGCTCGTGCTCGGGAGGGTTCGCGGATCCACTGTGGTCCCAACATATCGATATTATGTATTTTATGAATTTCTCAGGAACAACGGAAGGAATTTACACCATTTTAAGCAAAGAGTGCACTCTGGACCAAGTGCTACCTCTCTGCCAAATTTGGTATAATTCCGTTCAGCAGTTCAGGCTGTAGCCGCGACAATGGCAATTAACTGGGAGAAAACGCGTTTTCGGACCCCCCTCTGTTCTCGGCCCCACTTGACAAATCACCCCGAAACTTTCAAGACAGGAGCTGACCGGAGCACCCCATTAGTTTTGAAAATTTCGCGAAGATACGTCAAACGCCGCCAAAGGTATTGGCAAATCAAAAAACGCTTTTCCTATGGAAACTAGGTCCTTTCCTCCTTTTATGACCTTTTGATATTGCCCCTCTGGGCTGAAGCCTTCCCTTACCTTTTTCTTCTTCACAGTCTTTGTCATGAATACCAGTTGTCAGATAATGTATTTTGATTTTCTTTATGTAATTTTGATAGCTTTTTGTGTTTTCTGAGATGTTGGATGGCAGGCAATATTATATCTTTATGCAGTATATGACATAGGAAGGCTGTTTAAATATACAACCTGTATCAATGGTGTTGGTTGGGGGACAATTATGTTTCTACAGATGATTGTGTTGAAGATTATGCATTTCAAGTTTATGGGTATATAGTATGTCTCTGATGATTATTTCCTCTGAATCTATATACTTTTTAGCACACTTGGGCAGAATGGAGGCACACATCTATGCTTATTTTTATTTATTTTTTTTAAATATATTTTTATTGCAGGAAACACGTATGAGTACAACATTGGCACCTGAAATGTAATCTGGGTTCGTGTTGGTTACAGGAACAGTACGACTATACACGGCCATTCAGCCCACAACCCGGGGGTCGGGCGGCGTGTGCCATTCTTCTGTTGTTTATTTGTCTCTGTTCTCGCCGGTTTTCATAGGTGATAGAATAAATCACTTCTGCTTTTTCAAACACCCCAACCCAACATATCCCCCCTCCCTCCTATCGCCTTGTCCCCCAGAGGAAGAAAAGTGTCTTTCATCATGGTACCGGATTCTAACGTTTAACGGAGGTGATCGTCGCTCCTCCCCCCCTATCCCCCACCCTCCTCCCCCCTCGTCATCGGTAAATTTGGAGCTCTGCGGTAAGCAATGACTGGCGGTTTTGGAAAAACCTTTTGCAATTTTTCACAAGTGGACAGTAAGGGAAACATTTTTTTGCATTATATTTCTGTAGTTGGGAGCTGATGGATGATAGTCAACTAGTTAACTCAAATAACTATAATGGCCAAAATTCTCTGGTTTTGTACGAGTGAAATGTCCAACTAACAATAACGTCCCTGAAACCTCTGTTTTTTTCAGTGAATGTCAAAGGTTTTTTAAATGCTAATGTCTAACTATAACGTCCCTGAAACCCATGGTTTTTTCAGTGAATTTTCAAGGATTTTTGAATGCTGATTACTAACTATAGCGTCCTTGGAACCTATGGTTTTTCCAGTGAATTTCTAATGTTTTTTAAATGCTAATTTCTAACTATAATGTAGTAGTCACGTTTGCAGAGTGGTGCAGAAAGGGGCCTTGGCCTCTGACCAGTGCTCAGGAATTCTGCTGCGTAGGACTTACAGGAGGTACCAGGATTGCTACTTGGCTGCCAAAGTCCCTCCGGAGTAAAGTGGACTTCATCCCCCAACCAGTACTGTGCATTAGGCGCGTTTGCCGAGTGGTGGAGAAAGGTGAGCGTGGCCTCCAAGACCTCTTAGCAATCCCACTGTGTGGTACTTACTGGAGGTAGCAGGAGGGATAGTTGCCCCCCAAGGTCAACCATGGGGGCCAAGTACCCCTCCTATTACCTCCAGTAAGTCCCTCACAGCAGGATTACTAAGTTCTCATAGCAGGCCACATCCCCTTTCTCCACCACTCTGCAAACGCACTTCCTGGCGGTCCTTAGGGGCCAACTAGCCTACCTGATACCTCCAGTATTTCCCAGATCGTGGGATTGCTGCCAGGTGGACACAGGCCACGCCCCCTTTCTCCACCACTCTGCAAACACGCCTCCTGGTGCATTCTGGGTTGGGGGATTAAGTCCCCTTGAATCCTGAGGGTCCCTGGGGGCCAACTAGCTCACCAGGTACCTCCAGTAAGCCCCACACATCTGGATTGCTGAGAGTGGTCTGAGGCCACGACCCCTTTTTACACACTCTGCAAACGCCCCTCCTGGAGCACTGCTGTCCGGGGGATGAAGTCCATTTTAGTCCTGAGGTCCTAAGAGCACAAGAGGACTTCTTCGCCCCACCTGCAATGCGCCAAGAGGTGCGTTTGCAGAATGGTGTAAATCACTATAGTGTTAAAACAAGCCCCAGGGAGGTGGCGGTCCCCGCCCCCCGCATTTAATAATGATTTCCCCAGGGAAGTGGCGGTCCCCGGGACTGCTGGTGGGCCACATGCCCCCGCTCATTATTAAGAAAGCCCTGGGGAGTTGGCAGTCCCTGGGGCTGCGGGGGCCCGCTTGGTCCCCGCATATATTATGCGCATTGCCCCCGGGACCTGGCCCACACGGGGCTCATTAAAATAAAGCGCAGGAGTCAGCACTACGTTTTTTTAGAAAACAAAATGCTTTTTTGGGCTCTGGGGGTCCCAGCCCCAGGGGTCAGGGTGTTTCTACCCTGCCCCCTTTTCTTTCTTCATCTTTTTTCTTGTGACTCGGTTGACCCGAGTCACAAGATGGCTGCCAGCACTTCCTGGTTTAAAGTGTTGACAGCCAATTAGAATCAAACTCGTGCTCGGGAGGGTTCGCGGATCCACTGTGGTCCCAACATATCGATATTATGTATTTTATGAATTTCTCAGGAACAACGGAAGGAATTTACACCATTTTAAGCAAAGAGTGCACTCTGGACCAAGTGCTACCTCTCTGCCAAATTTGGTATAATTCCGTTCAGCAGTTCAGGCTGTAGCCGCGACAATGGCAATTAACTGGGAGAAAACGCGTTTTCGGACCCCCCTCTGTTCTCGGCCCCACTTGACAAATCACCCCGAAACTTTCAAGACAGGAGCTGACCGGAGCACCCCATTAGTTTTGAAAATTTCGCGAAGATACGTCAAACGCCGCCAAAGGTATTGGCAAATCAAAAAACGCTTTTCCTATGGAAACTAGGTCCTTTCCTCCTTTTATGACCTTTTGATATTGCCCCTCTGGGCTGAAGCCTTCCCTTACCTTTTTCTTCTTCACAGTCTTTGTCATGAATACCAGTTGTCAGATAATGTATTTTGATTTTCTTTATGTAATTTTGATAGCTTTTTGTGTTTTCTGAGATGTTGGATGGCAGGCAATATTATATCTTTATGCAGTATATGACATAGAAAGGCTGTTTAAATATACAACCTGTATCAATGGTGTTGGTTGGGGGACAATTATGTTTCTACAGATGATTGTGTTGAAGATTATGCATTTCAAGTTTATGGGTATATAGTATGTCTCTGATGATTATTTCCTCTGAATCTATATACTTTTTAGCACACTTGGGCAGAATAGAGGCACACATCTATGCTTATTTTTTTTTTTTTTTTTAAATATATTTTTATTGCAGGAAACACGTATGAGTACAACATTGGCACCTGAAATGTAATCTGGGTTCGTGTTGGTTACAGGAACAGTACGACTATACACGGCCATTCAGCCCACAACCCGGGGGTCGGGCGGCGTGTGCCATTCTTCTGTTGTTTATTTGTCTCTGTTCTCGCCGGTTTTCATAGGTGATAGAATAAATCACTTCTGCTTTTTCAAACACCCCAACCCAACATATCCCCCCTCCCTCCTATCGCCTTGTCCCCCAGAGGAAGAAAAGTGTCTTTCATCATGGTACCGGATTCTAACGTTTAACGGAGGTGATCGTCGCTCCTCCCCACCTATCCCCCACCCTCCTCCCCCCTCGTCATCGGTAGTCTATCTCGAGGTTGCATGTCGTGTGCAGTAAGCTGAGATTGTCTATGTCAGGGGCACTCCAGCAATAGCATCTTGTTGGGAATCAGGCTGCCCCCCATCAGTGCTGTCTGAATCGGTGAGTGTGTCAATGTCGCGCAGGGCCTGCACTATCGTTTCCCAAGCCTGTGCCGCCTCTAAGCACACATCTATGCTTATTATCACTATCACATAGGTTACCTTAATTTATAATCCTGTGCAGCACAGAATCCTGCTGCAAAGGAGACTATGAATTTATATATTGAACTCATTATGTTTTTCAACAAAATGCTGAGGCTCTTTGAATAATAGATGGTTTAATTTACATTATCACACTGTATTTGTAAGTTTGAGGAATTCTTTATTAAAATATTTTTAATCATATATGAGTGTACTGAGAACGGCCATTACAAGATGTCGCCCACTATGTCTTGAAATGTATGTTCACTTTGTCCTTTCTCTATGTTCACGTTTATGAGGTTAAAATAGGTGGGATTGGCACTGCTGGTCATGTGATCAAGGCCATTTGATCGAAACACATAATGGGTTCTTGATTGCAATAAATGGTTTTGCACTCTATCTTCACTTAGTGGAACGTCTGTATTCTTTTTCCTTGTTGGACTTTGGTAACAATAACCGAGTGTCAGTCCCTCGGGTGCTGTTCCACCTCCAGAATGAATGGGGGCTTCCAAAGGAACCTGTATGGACTTGAATATATATATTTATTTTTTTGCAATAAAAAATTATTTAAACTTATAGTTAGGAAAACTTTCTTTATTATTTCTATACAAAGTAAACTTAAACTACACAAACATTAGAAATTCTAAAGTTAGTCATACTTTAAATTTATCATTTACGTACCACCTTTAAATTACTGTAACTTTATTTGTTCTCTCTGTACAAACCAAACTTAAACTACACAATTATTAGAACTACTAACGATCTAGTCATACCTTCAATTTCTAATATATGCACCTTCTTCAAATTATTATAACTTGTGCACCACTGTCACAGTGTAGTGAACTTGGTAGCCACCCTACATTAACTATAACTTGCGCTGCTTATACCCTTACATATCACATCACTTAAACTATCTGAAATCATAGCATTTATAAGAACACTTTTGATGTCACAAATCACGTAATTTATGAGAGCACTGTGCATGGTAGAGTGGCGAGTTCTAGTTAATGTAGTGCGGCTATCAAGTTCACTACACTGTGTATGGAGGTGTGTGAGTTATAAGAATTTGACGGTGTCACGTAAATTTGAAATTTAAGAAATAAGTATAACTTTAGAAATTCTAATGTTTGTGTAGTTTAAGTTTGCTTTGTATAGAAAGAATAAATAAAGTTATAGTAATTTAAATGTGGTGCATAAATTAGAAATTTAAGGTATAACAATAACTTTTGACTTTCTAATGTTTGTGCAGTTAAAGTTCCCTCCAAAACGTCTTCCTTTCTTCACAGGGCACACTGGTCTTTGTGAGCAGGTAGGCACTGCTACTCCATGGAAGATGGTCTTGGATTTCCCTGGGTGATGTCCATTCGCTGGGCTGGGATACTAAGCCCCCAGTCCTGCTCACAAGTGGATGTCTTGCAGAGCTTCTCCTCCTTGACATGCAGCCCAACTGTCTGCTTTACAGTTGACAATTTTGGAGGTCTTGAGCTCCCCTTCTAATAGTCCATTTCCAGACGCCAAATGCAATTGAGCGTCTAAGTCTTTGAAGTTTGTGCTAGCAGTCTGCTTCCTTTTGAAGTGCCCACTCATCTGTTTTTCACTTCCTACAGAAAACTATTTGTCACAGCAGGAGTGACTACAAATCTGATAGTCCCACAACACAGGCCATTAGAGTGATGAGAGGTTCAGACCTGGAAGTGACCCACAGTGATATATACAGCAAAAGGTTACCCCAGCCTTACTCTTGATGATTCTCGTATCAGCCTTGTCTCCTTCCTAAGATGTGCCCAGCCCATTTCCAGGGACCATTCTCAGAATCAAAGAGCATTCTTTGAAGTGTACCGAAGAGCCTGGCTCTTCCTCCCAGTGTATGTCCCACCAAGCTCTCACAAATGGAGCAATCCACAAACCTTTCTGCTGGGAATCCTCTACCCCACCATGCTCCTTCAGTCTGCCCTGGGTCTCCTAAAATGGAACCCAGAGTGTTCCACATATTGTACTACTCACAGGCACACATACACACAGCACACACATGCAACTACGAACTTAATGTAGGCTAAGGGTGGATTAACCACACAGCAGCAGAATGTTAAGAGTGGCCCTGTAGGCCTCCTTTCAGTCACACAGGTAAAAAAGTCTGTTCACTCCCTCTGATCACTGCACGGTGTGCTGCTACCAGCAAACTCAGTCTACTTAACTCCTGGTAAAGGCAGTAGCCTTTCATCACTATGATGTTTGCGCTTTGGGCATCCCTCCCCGTCCAACAAGACTTCAATCTTAGAGACAGGGCTATGTGATGGTGGACACCCATGATCCGTGTTAAAAAATATGCACCGGGAATCGAGATATAATTTGTGCTGGGGCACTCAGAGCAGGGGTGCATATCCATCGCCATGTGAGTCACTTTTTCGTCCCAACATCTGTTGATATATATTGTGGTTTATGACAAAGACATTATTGTTTAGGCAGATGTCAGTCATTTGAAGTAACTTTTTTGAGTGCTGAAATTCACCAATATTCCTTTGTTTATGAAATTACTTGCAAGCATTGAGACCAATGTAATATTCAATTGCAGTATATAGCAAAATCACATCTGTCGAGATCATCCTATAATCTCTGTGCCAATTAATGTTGGTCTAAATGCATAATATCTTTCACTGTAGGAGCTAAGTAGTAATCCACGTATTTGCAAACAGGGTCTAGCAAGCTGAGACAAAGTGCCAATCTGGCTGATTCACAAGAGTTGTATGTACCTTTTGTGTAAAGAATATAGGACTCTCCACTTTGAAATAGCAATATTCATCTTTATTTAGAAGTAATTATGATTGCCACATTGACAATAGTTTAGGATATCCTTGGTTGATTTAATTTGTGGGATTCTTATTAAGTTTTCCATAGTTCTTTTATTCATTAATTGTTGCATAGCTTAATTTATATGAGAGTCTTTCTTCATAATTACTACATTTCTGTCTACAACAGCCGGCTTGATGACAATTTTAGAATTATGTTGTAAGCCAATGAGGGCTTGTCTTTCATCCTTAGTTAATTTTTCACATTTTTGATTTCTGTTTTTCTTAAGTTTGTTTATTTCTTAAAGCATATCAATTTTGTGCCCTGGTTATAGAGTTAGGCAGTGTTTGGATTTTCCCTTTCAAGTTGCTATATTTATGACATTCCCATCAAGTGCGAATGGTTTTAAAATTTGCCTGCCTGTGGCTTCTTGAACGGTTTCTCTTGTTATCAATTCATGTAGTTTGATGAGATCTGGAACTTGTTCAGTATTTAAGTTTGGATCATTTAAAGTTGCACTTTGTGCATTTGTTTTCATATTTGTCTACAGTTTTTGAATAATTACAAGTGCCTTAGCAAACTTCAGTGTCCCTATATATTTACACCTATCAATGTTGGTTCAAACATAACTGAAATGTTGTTCCAAGCAGAAGGATAATCACCTAGTCAGTACTTACATTTAATTTTGTGTGATTTGGTGATCTGATAAATTGAGTACTAGGTTGTCTGTCCTCTTGTGTTAGTGTATTATTCTTCACTTCCTTTGGTTCCGTAGAGAATAATGTTGTTCTTCTTTTGTTTTGTCTGGTTTTCCTCTTTCTTTTTGATCAGGGCCATCTTCCTTGTCTTGTTCTCATTGGTATGTCATTGTATAAGAGTCTCATCTCTTCTAAAAATATGTCTTTTGTGCTGGTCTTTCGATTTTGGCAGAGGTGCTCTCCCTTTGGCTTATATTGATGTATGATTCACTTGTTTCTTCCTGTTCAAACATTTCCATTGTAATATGGTCCAAAGCATGTATTTGTTTTCAATACATCTAAGAATTATGCAAATACACCCAAATAGTTGAGCTCATCTCTAGCAAACTTTCTATGTTTTGACATCATCTTCATGTTTATTGAGTCTTTCTTCCATGGTCTTTCTCAAGGTTTCCACTTATTCCTTATCCAATATCAGCAATAGTTTTTTTCAATTTCTTTAATTTCTATTAGTAGTTTGTCGTAATCTTTTTTGGTGTATTTGGTTATTATTTCCATTATGCATTTTGAACATAGCGTTTATTTTCATTCCATTTCTGCAAAAGTTTCATTTTTGTATTGGTTGGGTTGATTGATATATATATTCATTGAAAAAACAGGTTACAGGGACGTTCTAGTTAGGAAATGGAATTTTAAAAAACCTTAGAAATTCACTTAAAAAAAACAAAGATTACAGTGACATTATAGTTGGGCTCAGGTTTGACTCGTTAACAACCGGTGAAATTCAGCAGTTATAGTTAGCTGAGCTAACTATAACTCGCCACCCCCCATGCACTGCTTATGACCTCACATATTACATCGCTCATTACATGGTCAGTGACCCCCTCCAATGTTAAGAAAGCCCTGGGAAGGTGGTGGTCTCGGGGATGGGGGTCTGAGACGGATCCCCTTCATTATTTAATTTTAGCCCCAGGGAGTTGTCGTTCCCCGGGTCAGTGGGGTCGCCAGACAGGCCTTTCAAATATGTCATGTGAGCCTCCATGTAGGTGCCAGTTCCTTGGGCCGGGGGTCTGAGACGGATCCCTTCATTATTTAATTGTAGCCCGTGAGGTGGCAGTCACTTGGGCAGCGGGGGCATGGGTGGGCACCCTCTCAAATATGTTATGTGAGCCCCGGGCGGTGGCGGTCCCCAGGGCCGGGTGTCAGATTCGGACCCCCCTTTATACTTCATTGTAGCCCCGGGGAGGTGGCAGTCCCCAGGGCAGCAGGGGGCCGTCCATGCCCCCTACAAATATGTTATGTGAGCCCTGGGGAGGTGGAGGTCCCGGGGGCTGCGGGATGCTGAGCAGCCCTCATGCACTTTCTGTCTGTTTTGAGTGCCCTGGAGAGGTGGCGGTCCCCGGGGTTTGGGAAAAACCTAAGAGGAGGGCCCCATGAACCCTGTACCTTGTTTACTCGCATGCTCCCCGGGATTTGGCCCACCCGGGGGTTTTAGAAAAAAGATACGTGGGAGCCCACAAGCCTTTTTTTTGTATTTTGCTGCAGAGTCGCGGATCCACCCACGAGTCTGATGGTAACATTTAAAAAAAAAATGTTGTTTGTACTCAAGCAGGGTTCCTGTAGGACACCCCACCATATCTGGGGAGTCAGGGTATACCTACCCTGTCCCCTTTTCTTTCTTTTTTACTTTTTTCTGATATTTGGCTTGAAGCTGAGTCCCAAGATGGCTACCAACATTTCCTAGTTGGTGTTGGCAGCCAATCAAATTTAGTAGGATCTGCAAGTCCACTGCAAGGACTCGCGTTCCCAGACATCTATATTTTTTTTAATTAGATATCTGAAAAACTACTAAAACGGATTTACACCAGATCACAAAAAGCACGCTTTCTGGATAAACATCTAGCTTTCTGCCAAACTTGTTGTCATTGCATTCAGCAGTTTGGGCTGTAGTCATGTTAAAAAAATGAAAGATCCCCATAGACTTAACATGAGGAAAATACGTTGTGGAACACCCTTTTTTTCTCGGCCAAGGCTTGACCGATCACTCAAAACTTTCAAAACAGTAGCTGAAGCAAAAAGGGGAAGTTATGTCAAAATTTCGCTGCGATTTGTCTATCGGTGCCAAAGTTATTCGCATTAAAAAAAGCTTTTCCCTTTGGAAACTTCGCTATCGCCAGTAGGCGACAGTAGCCACTCTGTAGTTATGTCAAGATTTCCCAGAGATAGGAATTCCCTGGATTTTTCCCTATTAATAACTTTGTGCCTGTTTGACGAATCTACATGAAACTTTGTCGACCTTAGCTTTTTCTACTTTGGCAGATGATGCTGTTTTGCGGTAATTGGTCAAGGGGGTGCAAAGAAATAGGAGGGTTCCAAAACTCGTTTATCTTCCAATGCATTTTCCATAGTCTTTGTACTCACAGATAGCGGTCAGATGGCTTGTTGGATTTCCATGAAATTTGGCAGGATTCCAGATTATGATGTGCAGATGATCATTTTTGGTAGTACAGAGAAGTAGAGTACATATTTTTAAAGTTATAAGGTATTTAAACTTAGCAATATTTGAAGTTGCATTAGTTTTGCATAATTGTGCGGTATTTTGACAAAGTGCAGCAGTACATTGCGATGACAAGGCATTATGAGAATGGCTATTGACTGCCTTTACAAACATTAAAGGCAGCAATGTTGTTTTACGTACACTTTGGCTGTGTTCTGGAATAGGGTCTTAGATATAGGTCAGTATTAGGTTGAATATTTTTCCCTCCCTACTACTACTTTTTTAAAGTGGTAATAAGTAAAGAAAAATGTGTTAAAGTTTTCTATATATTTTTTTAAAGTACATAGTGCTGCAGTACTTCCAAGGAAGTACTGCATTACTTAAAATTAAAATATGTTAAATACTTCTCTGCACTACAATATTTTCACAAATATAGTGTACAATTGTGTATTTTCAATGTTTTATATATTTACTTTAAAAAACAAATTAACACAGTACTGTGGTACTACTTAGAAAGTACTGTACTACTAAGAAATAATAAAAACAGAACTAATTTTGTAAAAAAGGTTACACTGTAGTACACTATATTTCACAAGTATAGTGTACTACAGTGTCTTTTTTCTTTTTTTACATATTTCTTTTTTAATTGTCCCGTAAGTATCGCAGTACTATGTAGGAACGAGCACAGTTGTGCATAAGCTTAAAAAAATATAGGAAAATATTTGTTATTTTCCTTACATATTGCCACTTTAATAAAGTCAAAATACCAAGGGAACACCTATACAACCTACTGTTTACTTTATCTAAGGTCCTAACCCAGGACACAGCCTAGGTGTGGAATAAACTACATGGCTGTGTTTTACTTTTGTAAATGCAGCCATTAGCCAATTATATACTGCATTGTAATTGGCATGTACCACAGTATACCGCAAAGTTACAGCAGCACACTATATTAATAAGTGTTTAGGCTCTTATACACACAAGGGTTGAGGCAATAGACCTGCACCTGTTACAGTCTGTGACTTTGAAATGTTGCGATGGTGCTCAAGAAACCAAGGAACACAACCCTGTCTGTTCCTTTCAGGGCAAAACCCAAAATACAAGGCAAAATGTGGAATCAGCAGCCATCAAAAAGTATCTTCCCTAGTCTCTAATATTCTTCAATCAAGGATAAAGTAGTTTCCAAATGAACAGGTCCGTACTTGAATCCGGTTTATTTTCAATTCTTTATTGTGGTGTTCAACAATAGATAAAAAAGATCCAGTATTACAGCAAGTTTTTCTCTTTTTTAGCCAACGCGTTTCGTCTCATGAATGAGACTTCTTCAGGGCTTATAAAATTGTCTTAATGGAATTAAGTATACATGGAAGGTCCCTCCGTTCAAACACAATTTAGAAGATCTGTCAATTCAGATTTGTATCCTGAAGAGACAGTAAAGGCATGGTAGCCTAAGAAACTCGGTCATCCAACGTGAAGCAGCACCTTCCATTTATATTGAATTCCAAGACAATTTTATAAGCCCTGAAGAAGTCTCATTCATGAGACGAAACGCGTTGGATAAAAAAGAGAAAAACTTGCTGTAATACTGGATCGTTTTTTATCTATTGTTGAACACCACAATAAAGAATTGAAAATAAACCGCATTCAAGTGCGGACCTGTTCATTTGGAAACTACTTTATCCTTGATTGAAGATTATTAGAGACTATGGAAGATACTTTTTGATGGGTGCTGATTCCACATTTTGCCAAGTGTTTAGGCTCTTATAACTTTATTACTACTAACTAGTTTACACATAATACCAACAATTACACTTTCCACCCCATAATATATAATTCTGTATCATTTTATCTACATCCGTTCAGCCACTTTTGCACTACGACTTTTTAAAATGCAGTCTACTACACCACACAGTACTCCACTCTAAGCCACTACACTCTATGCCACTACTGTACACTTCACTACACTCTACACTATTCAACTTTACGTGACTCCACTCTATGCCACTCTACTCTATGCAACTCCACTCTACGACATTCTACTCTGAGACTTCACTTTATGCTACTCCCCTCTATTCCACTCTATGCTATTCTACAGAACCCTACACCACTCCACACTATTCCACTCTAAGGCACTCCACTCTATGCCATTCTATTGTACAGCAATCCACTCTATGCCACTCTGCTCTGTGCTATTGTACTCTACGCACTCCACTCGACCCCACTCCGCCCTATGACACTCTATGCTGATATTTCACTCTATGGCACTACACTCTATGCTACTCAACTGGACACCTCAACACTGTACTCTAGTCCACTCTACTCCACTCCAATCTACGGTATTCCAGTGTATGCCACTCCATTCTAAGCCACTCCACTCTACATCATTCCACTGTACGCCACTCCACTGTACACCACTGCGTGCTACGCTATTTCTCCGTATACTATTCCACTCTACCCTATTGGATTCTACGCCACTCCACGCTATGCCACACTACAACCCTCAACTCTACGACAATCCATTCTACTCCACTTAATGCCACTCCACTGTATCCCACTTCACTCTAAGCCACTCTACTCTATTGCAGCCTATGCCACACCACTCCATTCTACACCACTCCATGCTACGCTATTCCACTATATGCTACATTGCTCTAGCCCACTGTCCTCTCCTCTGCTCCACTCCACTCTATGCTATTCCGCTGTACTCATATCTAGTCACAACCACTCTACTATATAGATACCAGTCATTGCGTTCAGAGCTGCATGAGACAGATTAACTCCTGGATGAGCAAGCATTGTCTCAAGCTCAACGCTGGGAAAACCAAGGTGATTTTGTTTGGTAACAACCCCAATTTCTGGTCAGCATCTTGCTGGCCTATAGAAATAGGACTCCTTCCTGCTCCCACTAGTAAAGCCAAGAGTCTGGGGGTCATTATAGATGATCTCCAGTTTAAATCTAGGCAAACAAATCAATGCTGTGGTCTCCTCATCCTACAATACCCTAAGAATACTCAAGAAAATAGTAATCTTTCTTCCCACCTCTGTTAGGAAGACAGTAAGTTCTACGTTAATACTGTCCAAAATAGACTACTACAATGGCCTTTATAATTGCTTGCAGGCTCAATACATGAACAAACTTCAAGTGCTTCAGAATTCTGCAGCCAGACTTTTACTGGAACTGCCTAGGCACCACTCTGTTTCTCTCGCATTGAAAGATCCCCACTGGCTGAAGGTCAAGAACAGAATCAAGTTTAAGTCTCTCTGTTTTACCTATAAAGCCCTTCACAACTCCGGACCTCTCTTCTTGAAGAAAGCCTTTTCCTGGTACACTCTTACCAGAAATCTAAGATTATCAGGCTCATTTAAAATCAATGCAAATAGAAAGAACGAAAACCCTGCCTTAGGATATAAAGGCCCTAACAAAGGGGTCCAACAGATATAGGTAAAGGGGTGATTAACCTAGGGGTTGACATAACACATAACAATCACATGGTCAAATCAAGGATAAGCGAAACAATTCATATTTGAAAATATATTTCTTTTTTTATTATAATTTTTTTCATATAAAGAATAACAGTGATATAAATATAAAGTTTCTTTTAAAGTCTCATATGTACAAAATAGATCCTCAGTAAAATAGACATGAATAAGCAAGCAATAAATAAGAAAAATTCTATCCTACCCAGTAACGGCCACACAACATACATTCAGGTTCACTCACTTCAATCACCAACACCAACATGAGTCATTTGGCCGAGATATCTGGACGGCGGAACCCCTGCTATACGGAGACAGCATTTTTGAATTAAGACTAGCCAGCACCCACCTGGGTCAGTTACCGCCGATGGAGGACGGCACATAGACTTTGACCCCATGAAGAAGAATCTTCATTAAAACCAAGAGACCTGCGCATTAGAACCCCAGTCTAGGAACTACCTGGTTACATTGAAGCTTATGAAATCTATATACCTCTGGAAAACAACGGGACGCACATTAAAAGACAGTCCTATCTACCTTAACCAGAAACGCTGGCTAGAAGGATGTTCTGCCCTACCCAAAACCTGCCTGAGAATTGTGAGCCCTGAAAGAAGAAAACATTAAGTTGAAGCGCTGATAATCAAAAGGCTTGGATCGATTTGAAGGTTCACCCACTATAAATTATCCCTGATTTCCTTCAGATATCCTTTACCTGGATGAATAAGACACATATACAGATTGTGTCTTCCTTCCTGTCCCCCCTCCCAGTATACTGCCCTTTGCCCTGACGAAGGTGTGGCCCCATTGGCCTTCCACCGAAACGCGCGTCGGCTTATGTCCCCAGGAAAATGACTATTGTCCCTTTTACATCAGGACCTGTAGTCAGAACCACCCCCCTGGATTAAAACATCCCGACCTGTACAATACGTGAAACCATCTTTGTGCTGTATTCGCCAGGACTAGACGAATGGATGTAGCATGAGTGGTGAATGAGATCAAATAGATTAGGTTTGTTGGTGATTGAAGTGAGTGAACCTGAATGTATGTTGTGTGGCCGTTACTGGGTAGGATAGAATTTTTCTTATTTATTGCTTGCTTATTCATGTCTATTTTACTGAGGATCTATTTTGTACATATGAGACTTTAAAAGAAACTTTATATTTATATCACTGTTATTCTTTATATGAAAAAAATTATAATAAAAAAAGAAATATATTTTCAAATATGAATTGTTTCGCTTATCCTTGATTTGACCATGTGATTGTTATGTGTTATGTCAACCCCTAGGTTAATCACCCCTTTACCTATATCTGTTGGACCCCTTTGTTAGGGCCTTTATATCCTAAGGCAGGGTTTTCGTTCTTTCTATTTGCATTGGTTTTCCCCCCATTACCTGCCTATATCCTAAAGATACCCTTGGGGAACCCCCTTCTGTGTCTACTCATTTAAAATCAATTCCATCAGATTTAAGAAACTTAAATGTTGAGGGAGCAACTTATTGGCCGGAGCATCCAAATCTTGAAATCTCCCCCGTTACATATAAGGTTAGCCCCCTCCCTACTTCAATTCAGAAAACACCTGAAAACATGGCTTTTTAATCAGTAGGCTCTCTTTCTTTTCTTTTCTCTTCCTCACCTTTGCTCGCTGAACCAGTGCCAAGGCACCTCCGGGTATACGTTGCGCTTAACAAGTTCTGTTAACATAACATAACATACTGTATGGCACTCCACTGTGTGCTCCTGCATTCTGGGCCTCTCCACTCTATGCCATTTCCCAGTACCACACTCAACTCAAGCCCCAATACGCCACTGAAGTCTACACCCCTCCACTCTATTACAGTCTGTTCTACCCCACTCTACTCTACACCATTCCAATGTACTTTTCTCCACTTTATGGCACTCTGCTGTACACCACTCTACTGTATGCCACTCAACTGAACGGCACTCCACTTGACGCTATGCCACTCTATGCCACTCTACTCTAGTCTATGCTACTCAGATTTGGTTTTATTGTGCAGTTATGTAAAAACAAGACAATATTTTACCTAGACTCCAAAATTTACAACCATTATGCAATTAGTATAACCATTTTACAACCATTTTGTAATTAATAAATGCAGAAGGGAGGGGGAAAACACAAAAAATGCATTTATAAGAACCGTAAGTACTCCTTCTTGATTTAAAAAGCAATATGTGAGCGCTAAAAGCTGCAGTCAGAGTCAATTGATTGTTGTCTTGTGAATTATCTATTGGCCTAGGGACCCAGCAAGGATGTCCCCTTACCTCCCACCTCTTTGCCCTTACAGTGGAATCCCAGGCTTGTTGAATCCGAGTACACCTTAACATCCGAGGCTTCAAGACCATGGATTCTGAAGGTGTAGAGGAAACGATTTCCTTCTACATGGATGACTCCAGCTATATATTACCAAACCCAGACCACCATTCCCACCCTGTTCCATGTATTAGAGGAGTGTGGGCAGAACTCTGGATACAAAATTAACTGGGGCAAGTCCACTTTATATTCCCCGAGTCCTGTACAGGAATGGCCCTCCTTCCCTGGAAATCTGAAAGTGACCCCTGAGGGTTTTAAATACCTTGACATGTTGACACCCCATAGAGAACTATGCCATCACCACAACCTTGGGTGAATAGTATCCAATTTCCAAAGGGACACGGAATGGTGGAAAGAACTGCCTCTATCATTACTACAGCAGGCAGCACTTTTTAAAATGATCACACTACCACATTGTTTTATGCTCTTCAGAACACATATTTCCTACTCCTAGGGTCCACTTTTACTGACATTAATGGAGAGGTACGATTTCTCCTGTGATAAGGTGGGCATCCCAGGATAGGACTTAAGACCTTACAACAAAACCCTTATAATGATGGGATAGCCATCCCCATACAGAGGTCTATCAATGGGCGGCGCATGTGATCCACCTCAAATGATTGGGCGGATATGCCACGGACCACCCTACATATAGGCTGGAGAGTGGTACTTTAGCCCTCAGCACTCATCTACTCTTTCTCTATGACGGTAAAGGAGTCTGAAGCCTACTCTTGGCAACTCAGGTGACCTTGGGGTGTGGAGGAGGACTACAAGAGTTATTGGATGGGTCAGTAAGATCACTAAAGAGACTCAGATTTGTGTAAGGATACATAGTTGCAAGAGATTGGCAAACTACAGGAATTTGGGGCGTAGGATTTGATTGTAATCTCCTCCTCTTTTGCAGAGATTTTGGAAAGAGGGGTGCTTAAATCCCCAGCAATTTTTTGTAAAGAATACAACTTACATAAGTCCCAGTTTTTAAAATATTCATAGCTAAGACACACATGGCTAGCCAAGGTCCTGATAGCTCCTAAGATACCAGGTTATGCATCATTGGACGGGAGATTGTTACTAGAGGCACGTACTAGAGGGGCTATAGCTCTCACTTACAGAACACAATATGCCCAATAATCTGAGCACCCTACGGGAGCGCTGGGTACGAGATGGGGGAGACCTAGAAGACATCGACTGGGAGGAGGCACTTATGCACCCTAGAGAAGTTGCCATTAAGTCCTGGTTGCACCTCATCTAGTACTGAATCCTACACAGGGCATACGATGATAGGGAAAGACTCCACAACATGGGCAAAGCAGAACCTCCAACATGCCTTCAGGGACACACTGCTAGAGGGCCCTTTATGCATACAGTATGGGGATGCCACCTCATCCAAGGGTACTTGACTAGATTTTGGAGGAACTGGGTAAAGTTCTGGAGTTTGCACTTCCAAAAGAGCATGCATATGTCATATTAGGTATTCCAAACAATGTAGATGTTCTAACACCCCAACTTCTTTTCAGTGCCCTGGGATTAGTGGTCGCCAAGTGAAATGTGGCGAGGAGGTGCGGTGGCTGAAGTGCCAACTGTTCAGGAATGGATGAGGGGGATGGAACTTTAAATGGTCACCAAAAAGTTCACAAATGCCAGTGGGTGCTGCCCTCGAAAATTCTGCAAGATATGAGGTAGTGGATCAATTACTATGGGCTTGATTGTATTGATGTTGCTGCGGACCCCCGGCTCGATTCATTGACAAATACAAGCCATGAAACTCACCATGGTCAAGTGGCCTGCACATAAAAATAACGCACAGTTAAGAAATGGTGTTGGAAATATGCCTGTATATTATGTAATGGAAGAAATGCTAAATAAAAAGATATTTCTAAAAAAATAAAATTGTGCAAAAATGCAAACCAATAGATATGAGAAGCGACTGTAGTTAAAACAGTCCTCGACGTAAATAAAAATACAGCCCAGAGTAGAACCAATTTAAAGTGATTTGTGCAGCTTATCGGAAAGTGCTATATGTATCATCTACTTCATATGAGATATGCTACTACACAACTGCACTTTATGCCACTACACTCTTTGCCAATCTACTATATGCTATTCCACTGAATGCCACTCCAATCTGTCACTCTACTGTATGCCATTCCACTATACACCACTCCACTATACACCACTCCACTCTACACTATTGCACTGTATGCCACTTCACTCTATCCCACTTTACGCCACTTATGCGATTCCATTGTATGCCATTCCTCTGTACGCCACTCCACTTCACTCTTCAATACTCCATACCACTCCACTTAATGGCACTTCACTCAACTACAGTACATTCTACGATTTGAAAACTTTATTCCAAATTACTATAACTCATGCACCTCCGTTCACGGTGTTGTGAGCTTGCTAGCCACACTACATTAACTATAAGTTATGCCTTTACAATGCACTGCTTATAACATTTCAGATTACATCTCTTATAACACGTGAAATCCTAGCTCTCATAACAACACTTATGACATCTTAAATGACATCATTCATGAGACCACTGTGTATGGTAAAGTGGTGAGTTATAGTTAATATAGAGTGACTAATGAGTTGACAACACTGTGAATGGCGGTGTGCGAGTTATAATAATTTGGAGGTGGCACGTATAACTTTAGAATTTCCAACATTTGTGTAGTTCATGTTTGGTTTGTCTAGAAAGAATAAAGTTTAGAAATAAAGTGTGTTTGAAATATGCTTGTATGAAGTGTAATGTTTTACCTTCCATGTGCTGCTTGGCAAATATGGATTTACCGCTGTCCGAATCTCTGCGTATCATGTACTTGTCCTCCATACCACTGTAGTTGTTGTATGTATTTCAAAGTGGTTACTATAAAAAAAATGCAAAATAAAGATATTTTTTTTAATATATATATATATTCAGTATGTGCAAAAAAGCAGACCTATAAAATGTGAAGCGACTGTAGTTGAAACAGTCCTGAACGTAAATAAAAATACTGCCCAGAGTAGAACCCATTTAAAGTGACTAGTGCAACTTATCGGAAAGTGCTTTTTGTATCACCTACTTCATATAAGATATGTATATGCTACTACACTCTACACAACTGCACTCTATGTCACTCCACGCTAATCTACTCCATGCTATTACACTGAACGCCACTACACTCTATGCCCCTCTACTGTATGCCATTCCACTATACGCCACTCCACTCTACGTTATTGTACTGTATGCCACTTCACTCTATGTCACTCTACACCACTTTATGCAATTCCATTGTATGCAATTCCTCTGTACGCCACTCCACTTCACTCTTCGATACTCCACTATACAACACTGTCCTCCACTATACTCTATACCACTCCACTTAACGGCACTTCACTCGACTACAGTACACTCTACATTTTGAAAACTTTATTCCAAATTACTATAATAACTTGTGCACCTCCTTTCACAGTGTTGTGAGCTTGCTACCCACACTACATTAACTATAACTCGTGCCTTTACAATGCACTGCTTATAACTTTTCATATTACATCACTTATAACATGTGAAATTCTAGCATTCATAACAACACTTATGACATCCCAAATGACATTATTTATGAGAACACTGTGCATGGTAAAGTGGTGAGTTATAGTTAATGTAGTGTGGCTAGCAAGTTGACAACACTGTGAATGGCAGTGAGCAAGTTATAGTAATTTGGAGGTGGTGCGTATAACTTTAGAATTTCCAAAGTTTATGTAGTTTAAGTTTGGTTCATCTAGAAATAATAAATAAAGTGTTTCTAACTATAACTATATAACCTTTGGTTCTTTCATATATATATATATCTATATATTGTTTGGGGGAAATTTTGTGAAGATTCGTCAAATGGCACCAAAGATATAAGCAAGTCAAAATACGCCTTACCTATGGTAACATGGCCCTAACTATAACTACCTACTGGCGACCACCAGTAGGTAGGTAGGAAGGATGTGAAAGTATATATATATATCGAAGTACATCTCCTGACTGCCAATGCCACGGCGGAACCAAGCAGGTGCGGACCTCTTCCCCCAAAAAAGATTCACGTACAATGACAGGCCACCAACACACAGGATTGTGTGAGCAGTATTTCAATTTATTTGCATTTTCTAGGACGATTGTCCTCCATGACGCGTTTCACTCCGTGAACGGAGCTTGATCACATGACGCGCCCCAGAAAGCAGTGCAAATTTAAAGTGAACGTAAAAGCCCAAACAACCCTCAAATATAGGCTGAAGGGCAGCAATGTGCAAAAATAAAGCATAACAACAGATAACGGCAAAGAGAGGTTATACAATTACAGGAAATACGCAAGCTGGAATGAAAGATTAATGCGCAACACAGTAATTCCTCAGTGATCACCAGTAGGTAGGTAGGTAGGAAGGATGTGTATGTATATATATATATATATATATATATATATATATATCAGGCAGTTTCTTCAAACCTCCACAGACGCGGCGAGAGAAGAGGCTGACCTCACGGCTCAGGCAAAAAATTCTTTATTCACCTTTCAAAGCGACGCGTTTCGAGTAACTGTGTACTCTTGATCACACATATATATACATACATACACATACACATACACATATATACATACAACACTTAAGGGCTATATTGCATGCTGACCCTTCCTATCCGGTAGCACACCATTTTGAGGCCAAGCATAATAAAGATCTTACTTGTTTGAAATACTATGTGATAGGATCAGTATTGCCCTTACGTAGAGGAGGCAACAGAGAGTTGTTATTGCGACAACTCGAAACACGTTTCATATTAGAGCTCGATAGTAAATGGCCGAATGGCCTCAACAATACTGAAGATTTTTACAATTTCTTGTAAAACACTATGAACTCTGGTATTGTATAGTATATTAATCATCATTTTTTGCCCCTCTTTGTGGTTTCAGCCTAAAAAGTTTGTCTGTGGTCAGTCAATGTCAGGTATTCTGCCCATATGTTATTGAGTAGTCAGGTTCCCTGTTGCTCACTATCACTTGTCACAATGGGCAGATATGTATACTCTCTCTTATGAATTTCGAGCATTAAAAGATAGTCAGGTTCCCTGTTATCGATTAAGGTTTAGTTAATGCTCATGATTAAAAGCACTTTACTATGTAAATTAATATGAATTAATTGCATATGTACATGTCATCAATTTTTCTATATTGCACCGTCTTTTTACCATTTTAAGATCAATGGTTCTTTCATCCTTCCCTCTATTTTTATCACATTTTTATCACATTTTATCACTATTTAACTTTTAGGCACACTTTTTGGTATGTTCTTTTAAGATAATTACATTATGAAATCAATGTTTTTAGAAATGCATTTTTTTAAAACAATGAATAGTCCCTGATTTTATGATGGGTAATGATTGGTTGTTCTTAATGCATTCTTTAATATGTTATAACTTGTATTTCATTGTCTTGTTGAATATACAGTTTGCACTTTATTTCAAGCCTCTTTGCACACTAGGCATGGGTGTCCTAGCTTTTTTTAGGTTGTTATTTTAGTATTGCTCTGTTAGGCCCTATATCAGTCGGAAGAATTCAACTGTTTCAACAAGGTGTTGATATAAGCGAATATAATAATTGATGCTATTTCTTGATGATATATTTACAACATCTGTGTATGTGATATCTCTGGATTTACCCAGTTATGATATTTCCCCTTGAATTTATTCAGAAAGTAGATTGCGATGTATAAAAAATCTTTTTATACGTTGTATACACTACGCATTGATGCTGAAATCACTATGTTTACAGAATTTTCTGTTATGTTTTAAAACTTACATAGAAATAGTCTGTTTTCCCCTTTTGTGAAAGTCATGTGACCCTTAAGGGGGCAGGGCAGCAGGCGGAGCACTGTAGCACTTTAAAAGCACTGATAATATCACTAATGCCTTGCATGTGAACAAGGGCTGCTAAGCCCGAAACGCGTCATGTTTGGTTGGTTGGGGAAAATACTGGAAAAATAAAACACTTATCTGAATACTGCGGTCTGTCTCCTGCTTCGCCGGTCCTGCTGGATTGGAGGTGGTATCTTGGAGTCACTGTTGATACATACATACATATATATATATCCCTTTTTGGGAATTGGTGTAAATCGATTCAGTACTTTTGGAGATGGAATCTAAATTTGTATATATAGGGAAGCAGCTTCTCGGAGAATTCGACTACCCCAGTGCTCATACCTGTTTGGCTACCAACACTTCAAACCAGGAAGTGTTGGCAGTCAACTTGGGACTCAACTTGATTCAAGTCCCACAGAAAATGGTTTTAAAAAAGAGAAGGAGGCAGGGTAGGAATACCCTGACCCCCCTAGACCTCTTTGGCGGTCCCTTAGGGACCCTGCCAGGGCAAACATCTTTTTTAAGATCAGCGGGATTGGCGCTTAACATTTTTCAAAAGAGAAGCCCAGGCTCCCACGCTAGTAATAAGCCCCTAGGTGGGCCATGTCCAGGTGGCATGGCGGCCATTGATATTTTTAAGAAATGGGGGATCTGGCGGACCCCCCGTGCCCCAGACACTGCCACCTCCTCGGGGCTACTGTAATATAACTTGGAAGCTTGCATACCCCCATGCTCCAGAGACCACCACCTCCCAGGTCTATTTCCATTTGTAATGGGAAGGGCCTCATGGACCCCCGGACACCACCACACTCCCAGGGCCAAATTCTATTTTTGTGATGGGAGCGGGGACGTGTGGTCCTCCTCATGGACCATTATCACCCGGGGCAGGCCCAAGAACAACAAAGTAGGGGGGCCACGTGGCCCCCTCCTGGAGGCAAGATGGCCCTGGGGATCGCCACCACCCAGGAATGGCTCCTGCTATGTCCCGGGTGCCCACCACTGGTACATAGATGTTGTTTGTGGCTTAGCAGGTGCTTTACTGCTCCCGACAAGTCACAGCAAACGCCCTGCTTCCAGCAAGCGAGAGCAGACAAAATGCTCTTGCAGGCTGGAAGCGGAGGACTAGTCTTTTTCTCTGCCCACAATCAAGCAAGCAAGGAGATAGACTAATGGCTTTCAGACACAGGGAGCTGCATGTTTAGCGCTCCCTGTTTCTGAAAGCAATGCTGGCTCCTGCAGGAGGCGGGGAGCAGGCAGGGACCACTGCGACCTTGAGGCTCCCCCTTGGTCCCCAACGGACTTTGCTGGGTGCCCTGGGTGGGCCCACTTTTTCAAATAAGGAGTTAGGTCCTGGGATATGCAGTTGGTTGGACCCTAATTAAATTCCAACTATACACAGATTTACCAACTGCACAATTCTTTCATGTCTCTGCAAAACAAACTAATATCAATTAAGTTTGTAAGGTAAACTTTATTTATACCTTTTTATTTCATTTGTTTTTTACTTATTTTCATCTTTATCATTATCTAAGAAAAACACTGTACATTTTGACACACAACTACAGGACATTAAATTCTCCATAGATTCTAGATGTGCCAAAATGACACAAAAGACAGAGCCCCGATGAGAACCCGAAAATTGATGTCATAGGGTTTGAAACGCGTCGGCATATTTAAAAAGAGATTGACTTTGAATGTCCAGTAGACCAACGAATCTAGTTGTGGTCTTTTGAAACTTTTTGCTTTTTGAATTTCCTTTTCCCACATTAGTTTGTTGTTGATGGAATATTCAGTACAACGTGACGTAGTTTTGTCAATGGTGTCATTAAATAACACCTCTTACAATTGATGTTTACTGATGAAAATTGATTATGAATTGCATATCGTATTTATATGTATTGTGGAATTGTATTACATGTATGTGGATTTGTATTGTAGTTGTGTGTCAAAATGTACAGTGTTTTTCTTAGATAATGATAAAGATGAAAATAAGTAAAAAACAAATGAAATAAAAAGGTATAAATAAAGTGTACCTTACAAACTTAATTGATATTAGTTTGTTTTGCTCAATTCAGAGACATGAAAGAATTGTTCAGTTGGTAAATCTGTGTATAGCTGGGTGGGACCACGGCCCCCACAATGAGTGATGTACTTTGACATGTCATCATTGATGTCACTGACCATGTCGTGAGTGATATAATATGTGAGGTCATAAGCAGTGCATTGCAGGGGCGTACGTTATATTTAGCTCAGGTAGCTATAACTGCTGAACTTCACTGGTTTTGAATGAGTGAAGTGTCAGCCTAACTATAATGTCCCTGTAACCTTTATTTTTTCTGTGAATTTCTGAGGTCTTTTTTATTCTATTTCCTAACTATAACGTCCACGTAACCGTTGGTTTTGTCAGTGAATTTCTAAGGTTTTTTAAATTCTATTTCCTAACTATAATGTGCCTGTAACCTTGGGTTGTTTCAGTTAAAATATATCTATATCTATCTATCTAGCTATTGATAGATAGATAGATAGATAGATAGATAGATAGATAGATAGATAGATAGATAGATAGATAGATAGATACAAAGAATTTATTGAGTTTTTGCAACTGTCTAATAAAACTGGGCCAGTGGTGCAATTACAGGATAAATCAGAACATATAGTAATCACTTTGTAAATGTCCAGCTTGCTTATTCACAAAATCAATCAAACTCAGGGTGACATATTCCAGTATACTCCTCCCTGAGGGCACCCAGTGGCATATAATCTAAACCATGTGAAACTTAATAGTGTAATTTGTGCTAAACAGTTTTTTAAAGTTTCCAGTTTCGACTGTGTGACTGTCCAAAAATTAGGATGACTGTTATTCTGAATCTGAGGCTCAAGGGTTATTCCAGTTAACAACTGGCACACTGTGAACAGTGGTGCATAAGTTATAGTAATTTGGAGGTGGTGCGTACATTTTAAATTTAAGTTTTAATTATAACTTTAGAATTTCTATGTTTGTGTGGTTTACCTTTGGTTTGTATAGAAAGAATAACGTTTCCTAACTATAACTACTTGTTAATCTTTGTTTTGTTCATACTTGATGGGTAATTATAATGTAGTACAATATTGCCATCAAGAGATTGTGATCACATCATAAACCTAGAGGCTGAAGTCAGCATGGATTTTAAATATCACCACCAGAGGCATTTGTGGACCGAACTGCAAATGTTACCTGTTACGTATTTTGTTTTTATTTCATGTTTATTTTGGGGTAACTATTTTGAAAAAACTGTTTTTTTCTAAACAAAGCCAGCAATGTTTAGGTTTTGTTTATCTTGCTTGAATAAATCTACATATATAAAAACGAAAGTATGTCTGTTTGTCCTTTATGCATTCCTATACCATTCATCGGATCAACAAGAAACTTTGGGAAGTTGTTGAGTACACTCCCGCAAAGGTTTCTGGCAAAAAAAAAATATATTTTTTTTTTAAATATCGCCCCCCCAGGGCCCTCATAATCTTTCCAATACTGAACGTTTACAGTTTACGATGCAACTCGCTTTTGCAATGACCATTAACAAAGCACAAGGACAATCGCTGCAAGTGTGTGGACTAGATTTGGAAAATCCGTGCTTCTCACATGGACAACTGTATGTGGCCAGCTCACACATCGGAAAACCTTCTGATTTATTTGTGTACGCACCAGACGGAAAAACAAAAAATACTGTGTATCCATAAGCACTCGAATAAATAAACAGAATTAAAACAACACTTTCAAATGTTTTCCATATTAAAATGAATAAGTTTCAATAAAAATGACACAATGTAAATTGAATGTTATCATAACAAGTTTTCTTAAATTTCCTTTCTTCTGAGATAGCATCAACGCGCGACGGGTAAGCTAGTGGTTGATAAAACAATGGACAATGAGCACTGGATTCAAGTGATGGTGTGGAGTTAAGCACATAATTATGGATTTAACTCCTTTGCCATACAGTATGTTGATTTAACAAATTGTTTTTAGCTAAAAATGGATAGAAATAATACTGACAGAAAGTGGGCCGCATAACTTGCATTTTCGCTATGTAAGTTAGATAAGTATAATGTGGTCCCCCATGCTCCAAAATTCTAGTATCCCTGGCAATGGTAAAACTCTGCAGAGTAGTTTGGGGACGGTAATTATAATGATGAAATCCACGTCACAGGAAGCCATGTTTGTACCACTGTGTTTTGTGGAGTAACAGCAGCCAAACATGGCAAAAAAATGTATACATGTATGCCGTGTCAGGGGAAAATGTGGCCCAAAAGCACGTGCTGCTTAGAACAACTGTACATTGATACGTTTATTATTATAGTGCAAAAGTAAAATTCCAGTTTATTACTACAAGAGAGTGAAACTGACATGAGAAAACACTGTTTAAATTACTTTAAAGGTTGATAAAAGTCTTCAAATAGTCATTCTGCCTCTTCAATGTGATTTTAACTTACTGCACAAATTTAACTCCTTCCACCCTGGTTGTGGGTAAAGCCTAATTCTAAAAAAAAGAAATACAAATAAAAAAATGAGAGGGCATAAAACATATGCAGATGTGCAGAGTATGATACGGTATTCATAACCAATTTTTTTAAGGGGAGAATGGCACGTGACCCACTCGAGGATTCGTTTCTGATAAGTGGCCCCCTCACACTCTCAACAATGGTAATAAATAGCATGTTACAATTAGCACATCTGTGTAATATACATATATATATATATATATAATCAAGGCCGCAGGTCGGCGGCCGAAACGCTTTATGTGGATCTGTTTAGGCTGTGAATAAACTCACAATCTCACCTGCTGCTGTGGTCTGTGCCTATGTATATATATTCCCACGTTATAGTTAGTTGGACTTACTATAACTTGCGCGCCTGCAATGTGCTACTGATGACGTCACATATTACATCACTCATGACATGGTCAGTGACATCACTCATGACATCACTGATGACACCATCCAGTGAATGTGTGTCTTTCTGAAAAATCAATATGTTTCATATATGTATTTGTAAAGGTCGATGGACGAATAAATGTTTAAATAAGTGTGTAAATGGATGTTTATTTTTAATAAAATGTTGATTGGTTAACTGGCTTATAAAGTGTATCTTAGTGAATACATATATTAGCGAGTAATTTTTAAATATTTAAATATATGTATCAGTGTTTCACTTTGTGTATAAGTGGCTGCATGGGTTGGTGACTGACTCACTGTTTGTATGTGTTTTGAAGACAGCGTATGTGCAGGACTGTATGGGTGGATGAGTGTGTATATGTGTGTGTTAGTGAGTGAATGCCTGCCTCACTAGTGTCTTTATGAGTAACAACATATGTTTTAATCTAGTATATGTGAGTATTGATGTATATAAGTGAGTATATGTGAGAGTGAGAGATTGAAAGAGTTCCTGTTTAAATAAGTATGTGTTTCTATAAGTGATTGTTTAAGAGAGTAAGTATGTGTAAGTTTCCTTAGAAGTAATGT
This sequence comes from Lissotriton vulgaris, assembly GCF_964263255.1. Lineage (NCBI taxonomy): Eukaryota > Metazoa > Chordata > Amphibia > Caudata > Salamandridae > Lissotriton > Lissotriton vulgaris. The sequence continues at coordinate 393,552,651 of NC_141699.1, read as the reverse complement.
GCTAGTGTGTGTATAGCTGTATATGCAAATAAATGGATGTTCAATAGTTTATTTGCATGTGTGAGTATGTATGTGAGTAACTTTTGGATGACTGTCGGTGTGTAACAGTATGTATATGTGTATCACTACATATGATGAGTGAGTATATGTATGAGTGACTATATAGAACTGTTGCTGAATGAGAGGATGTGTATATCGAAGGTGGAATTACTGAATTGGTTGTTGTAACTGGTATGGGTATCTCTATTTTTTTGAAAATGTTAGTTTCTATTTTTTAATATGTGTTTCAAGGGTTACATTACACTGAAAGGAGGTATGTCAGTCTGTCACAAGGATGGTGTCATCAGTGATGTCATGAGTGATGTCACTAACCATGTCATGAGTGATGTAATATGTGACGTCATCAGCAGTGCATTGCAGGCGCGCAAGTTATAGTGAGTCCAACTAACTATAACGTGGGAATTTCAATGGTTTTATGTCAGTAAAATTTCCAGCTAACTATAACTGGTGTGAAACCTATGGTTTTTTTCAGTGAATTTAATAGGTTTTTTAAATGCTAATTCCTAACTATAACTGGTGTGAAACCTATGGTTTTTTCAGTGAATTTCATAGGTTTTTTAAATGCTAATTCCTAACTATAACTGGTGTGAAACCTTTGGTTTTTTCAGTGAATTTCAAAGGTTTTTAATAGCAAATTTCTATAGCTATGAAATGTAATATTTTTTATAATGAATCCTATATTGTATATTTATGTAATACTATTTTTTTATGTATATTGTTCATGTTTTGTTTTTTTTGCCCTGGAGCGCTCCCGGTGCGCGTCCCTGTGAGCGCACCGGTAAGCGCAGTCTTGCGGCGCGCCCCAGGGCGCGTACCGGTGAGCGTCCCGTCAGCGCTTTTGCCGCGAACGAAAACATCATTGTGACGTATCGCGTAGCCGCGTCCGCGTAAACGCACCCGGAAGCACACGAGCGCATACGATCGCGCAACGTAAGCATACGACGCGCTTACGCGATGCGCCCCGGGGCGCGCCCGTGGGCGCGTAGCGTAAGCGCGTCGGGTCATGTGACCTAAAAATAACACTTTTTATTGGTTCAGGACAGTTTTGGTTTCCAAATGATGAAATCCCTGGTCATGTGACCTGAAAATAACACTTTTCATTGGTTCAGGACAGTTTTTTTTTCCTAATGATGAAAGCCCCCACCTTTTTTCCTCATTCTCACTTTGTACTTTGAGTGAAGAAGACCTGTTGAAAGACCTCTTTCTACCTTTTTGGACTGAAAAATGGCTTCAGTAGCAGCAGCAGGAGCATCTCAGCCACCACCACCACCACCACCACCAAGAGGACCACCACAACACAACAGTGGTGGAGATGAAGAAGAGGAGGGGGAGGAGGAGGAGGAAGACGGGAGGAGGAAATTCCTGCCAGAAGATAATACCCCATATAGGCCAAAGCAGCACATTATATGGGAGTTTTTTTCCATCCCAAAGGACCAAAAAAAAGTGAATGCGCCAAGGGTTACTTGCCAAATCTGTGGCACTGAACTTTCAAGGGGGAACCCTAACAAGAAATACTCATTTGGCAATAACACCATGATTCGCCACATGCAGCGCCGGCATCCTAACAACTATGCTGCGGCAGAGGTCCGAGAACTGGCCAGACACCCTCCCCAATCTTCACCCAGCACCTCCAAAAGAAAGCAACCCACTCCATCGGGACCAGAGAAAAGGGAGTTGGTCCCAAACATACAACCCCAGTTTGGGCAATACAAGATCACTTGTATATTTTGTGGTAAAACAATCACCTATGGTGAGCAAAGCATAAAGCTCATCAACCGTGCTGGTGACAACCACAATTGCCCCAAAAAACCATAATTTTTTCCTGATTTTTTTTTTGCTCCAGTTGAGCCGTTTACAATTCCCTGTTTTTTGTTTCTCCCCATAAAAATAACAAAAAAAATATAAAATTGTTCATAAAAGCCAAAAAACGTACAAAATGTTCAAAAAAACATTACAAAAAATATAAAACAACAAAAAGAAGAAAAAAAACAGTTCTTTTTAGAACTACCTCCAATTTATAAAAAAAGGCTACATTTTTTAAAAACTGTAATTCTTTTTTCCCCATGGTACGCTCCCCGGTGCGCGTACCGGGCGCTCCCCCCGCGCAAATCGGAAAAAAAATTATTTTTTTTTTGCCCCGCGGGGCCCTTTTATGGCCCCCACATCAAACCTAGGGGGTCAGGGGGGTCTACTCTGCCCCCTTTTGGTCCTATCCCCCTTTGTTTTTGCCACTTTTTGTGTCTCGATCCTACCGAGACATAAGATGGCGGCCGCTCCGGACTGTTTGGAATGTTGACAGACACCCGAGAGCCAATCAGCTTTCCGCGCGCAGCGCGCTGGTTCGCGCCCCGGTGCGCGTACCGAGGCCGCGCTTATAGATATATATATATTTTTTTAACCTAAATTACTCAAAATCCACTGGAGCACATATCTTGAGACATAGCAAAGGCACATCGGGCTACCAGTCCCTACAATTTTGCCAAGTTTGGTGGAAATCCATTCAGCCGTTCGGGCTAAAAGTGAGTTCGACCGCCCTATGGAAATTAACATGGGGAAAACACGTTTTGGGACCCCCTTTTATCTCTGCCCCCGCTTGACGAATCCCCCTCAAACTTTCAGGGAAGGAGCGGAGCGCCGCGAGGCAAATTTGTGGAGAAATTTCAGGCAGATTCCTCAACCGGCGCCAAAGTTATTCCCAATAGAATGTTGCGAATTCCCTATACAAAATAATCCTAACTATAACTACCTACTGGCGACCGGCAGTAGGATATATATATATATATATATATATATATATATATATATATATATATATATTTTCTCCCTGCTAGCGCTTGTCAAAATGCTCCAGCAATCTTTCAAACTCAAGAAAGAAATGGCACTCTGGGGCGGACAAAGATCAAGATTTGTTTATTTCACCAGGCCTCACCAGACAGGACGCGTTTCGGCTGCAGTGTTTTTATGCTCTCCATGCCATTCCAGTTTGAACCCAGCCATATGCAAATCAGTCTTGACCCTGTGCCCCATGGGAAAAGTCCAGCCCGAACTGCCAAGCCAGGCCCTCCCTGGACTGGAAATAAGCATCCTAGGACTGGTTTCGGGCTTTCAGTCCTCATCAGCCAGGATAGCTTGATTCCAGTGGCATGGAGAGCAAGGGACTCACGTCTGAGCATACCCGTCCCACTCGGGGTGACAAATGCAAAAACAACAGTTGATGGACAGAATGCAGAACAATGTCATACATTTACCCCAGTACAGAGATCTGGGCCTAAATCCATCGTTTTTTTTGCTCACCATGCCATTCCAGTTTGAACCCAGCCATATGCATATATATACACAAACACACACACCATTCCAGTTAAAGTAAATGTGACTACATAACACAATATTTTGAACGTTTACTTGCAAACTGTACTGATTTACACATTTATTACTACACTACAAAGGTGTTATTACCTCAGTAGAGAATAGCAGACTTAAGAAAACACTGCTTTATGCCTCACATAATGCATTCTAGAATCACTTTTCGAAGAAACCCTTTCACAAGTCCTAGTTGTGTGAACTCATTTCGGTGCACATATGTAAACCCCTTTTGTTCTGTTTATGTTTAAACACCTTTGTTTTTAACAATAGCAATTAAATAAAACAGCATGGCAACCATATCCGCTGTCTGCAATTTATTTCCATTGCTGAGGGAGGGGAGGGGGTGATCCACTTGAGGTCCAGTATATTCATCATTATAGAAAAAAATCAGCATTCGACACAGTGTTTTCCACACACAGATATATGTGTGTGGCCTGCTTATCTTACAATGCATATATAATGGCACGCCAAGGGGCCTGTGTTTGAGAGAGACCTCCGAGAAGACCTTATAGCTATATATACGTAGTATTAAGGGCGTGCGAAATGGATACAGAAGCAACGAATAGACCCCACGCATAAAATCACACGCACTAATGAAGCTTTTACATTTGTGTACACATTCACCACTAAACCGGTGCATGGGACACCGATAACAACCCCCCACCCTCCACCCCCGCCCCCGGTTTCCAATTCCAGCGGATTTAGGTGCTCTCGCCCGTGTTTTTGTCCGCCTCGCATCCTCTTAAAGCGTCCTCGCCTTTAATGGGGGAGGGACCCTCAGAGGCAGCGCTCGCAGCTGCTGCTATAAGAGGCGGGGAGGGCTGTGTGTGTCCCTGAGAGATGCACGGTCTGTGTGCAGCGGGCAGGAGACGACACTCGGTTCCCTCTGACAGGCATGGGCGGGAAGCGACTGTGATCACCAGAGCCTAGCCCCTTCACCCGCCCCAAAGCCCTACCTCCCCACACACTCACATTATCTGCCAGCCAGAGAGCCCGAGGCACAGGTAAGGATTAAGGTGCATTGTTACGGATGGGGGTGGGTCTCCGTTCTAGCACAGCAAAGGATGCTGCTAGTGAAGGCTGAGGTGCATTGGCAGCGCGGTGCTTGTGCCAGGGCTACAGTCTGGATCCGTGTTGTTTCAGGTCAGGGGGCACTGCCTTTCAATCAGGATTCAGGTGCTGTGGCCAAGCTGTGCCAGTTCTTGACCCGGCGCCTCGGGGTAACACAGGGCAGGAATGAGAGGCAGTGCAGAGCCGTGTGTGGGCCGCATTGTAGGAATCTGAGCGGGGCTTCAGGTCGTGGTAGCGGGGCATCAGCAGGCGTCCGCTGGGCTCCAGCAGTGGCATCTCAGGGATGCTTTAGGCTAGGACTGAGGTGCATTGGAAGAGCTGTGTTGGCCTTAATTCTGAAACGGGAGGGAGTGATTTGCTTTAAGATTAATTAACCTGCTCTGACAGAACTGAGTGGGGTCTCTTTAGGGACAAGGACCAGTGCGATCAGGATGGAGTTGTATATGCAGAGCTGTAGGTGGGCCCCAGCACTGCAGGTAGAACTGGAGTTCAGGACCGAGGTGGAGTTTAAGAGTTGTGTCACCTAGTACTGCAACAGCTTGGCCATCTCAGAAATGAGGCGCATTGGTGTCGATATACGGAGCTCTTGGCACTGCATGATGAATGCATCGGTAGACCTGTTTGTGGACTACCGTGTGCTTCTGGAGCTCAGGCATGGTTTTTATGAACGGATTTGCAGGGGCAGTCGCGCAGTTACGGGCTGGTGTGCAGAGGCAGAGCTGTGCGTGACTCTTGTATTAGAATAGCATAGGCTAACCCTGGTCAGGTCTTAGGTACATTGTCGGAGCTGTGTATGTTTCTTGTGGCTGGCAGTGCACGTGCACTACTGCAGGCAAGGGTTGATGTGTCTTGGCAGAGCAGTGTATCGTTCTTGTGGCTGGAAGTGCACGTGCTCTACTGCACGTGAGGGTTGATGTGTCTTGGCAGAGCAGTGCATGGTTCTTGTGGCTGGAAGTGCACGTGCACTACTTCAGGTAAGGGTTGATGTGTCTTGGCAGAGGAGTGCATGGTTCTTGTGGCTGGAAGTGCTTGTGCACTACTGCAGGTAAGGGTTGATGTGTCTTGGCAGAGGAGTGCATGGTTCTTGTGGCAGGAAGTGCTTGTGCACTACTGCAGGTAAGGGTTGATGTGTCTTAGCAGAGCAGTGCATGGTTCTTGTGGCTGGAAGTGCACGTGCACTACTTCAGGTAAGGGTTGATGTGTCTTGGCAGAGCAGTGTATCGTTCTTGTGGCTGGAAGTGCACGTATGCTACTGCAGGTAAGGGTTGATCTGTCTTGGCAGAGCAGTGCATGGTTCTTGTGGCTGTAAGTGCACGTGCACTACTTCAGGTAAGGGTTGATGTGTCTTGGCAGAGGAGTGCATGGTTCTTGTGGCTGTAAGTGCACGTGCACTACTGCTGGTAAGGGTTGATCTGTCTTGGCAGAGCAGTGCGTGGTTCTTGTGGCTGTAAGTGCACGTGCACTACTTCAGGTAAGGGTTGATGTGTCTTGGCAGAGGAGTGCATGGTTCTTGTGGCTGGAAGTGCTTGTGCACTACTGCTGGTAAGGGTTGATGTGTCTTGGCAAGCAGTGCATGGTTCTTGTGGCTGTAAGTGCACGTGCACTACTGCAGGTAAGGGTTGATCTGTCTTGGCAGAGCAGTGCATCGTTCTTGTGGCTGGAAGTGCACGTATACTACTGCAGATAAGGGTTGATCTGTCTTGGCAGAGCAGTGCATCGTTCTTGTGGCTGGAAGTGCACGTGCACTACTGCAGGTAAGGGTTGATCTGTCTTGGCAGAGTAGTGTATCGTTCTTGTGGCTGGAAGTGCACGTGCTCTACTGCACGCGAGGGTTGATCTGTCTTGGCAGAGCAGTGCATGGTTCTTGTGGCTGTAAGTGCACATGCACTACTTCAGGTAAGGGTTGATGTGTCTTGGCAGAGGAGTGCATTGTTCTTGTGGCTGGAAGTGCTTGTGCACTACTGCAGGTAAGGGTTGATGTGTCTTAGCAGAGCAGTGCGTGGTTCTTGTGGCTGTAAGTGCACGTGCACTACTGCTGGTAAGGGTTGATGTGTCTTGGCAAGCAGTGCATGGTTCTTGTGGCTGTAAGTGCACGTGCACTACTGCAGGTAAGGGTTGATCTGTCTTGGCAGAGCAGTGCATGGTTCTTGTGGCTGTAAGTGCACGTGCACTACTTCAGGTAAGGGTTGATGTGTCTTGGCAGAGGAGTGCATGGTTCTTGTGGCTGGAAGTGCTTGTGCACTACTGCAGGTAAGGGTTGATGTGTCTTAGCAGAGCAGTGCGTGGTTCTTGTGGCTGTAAGTGCACGTGCACTACTGCTGGTAAGGGTTGATGTGTCTTGGCAAGCAGTGCATGGTTCTTGTGGCTGTAAGTGCACGTGCACTACTGCAGGTAAGGGTTGATGTGTCTTAGCAGAGCAGTGCATGGTTCTTGTGGCAGGAAGTGCACATGCACTACTTCAGGTAAGGGTTGATGTGTCTTGGCAGAGCAGTGCATGGTTCTTGTGGCTGGAAGTGCACGTGCACTACTTCAGGTAAGGGTTGCTGTGTCTTGGCAGAGGAGTGCATGGTTCTTGTGGCTGGAAGTGCTTGTGCACTACTGCAGGTAAGGGTTGATGTGTCTTAGCAGAGCAGTGCGTGGTTCTTGTGGCTGTAAGTGCACGTGCACTACTGCAGGCAAGGGTTGATGTGTCTTGGCAGAGCAGTGTATCGTTCTTGTGGCTGGAAGTGCACGTATGCTACTGCAGGTAAGGGTTGACAGGTCTTGGCAGAGCAGTGCATGGTTCTTGTGGCTGTAAGTGCATGTGCACTACTTCAGGTAAGGGTTGATGTGTCTTGGCAGAGGAGTGCATGGTTCTTGTGGCTGTAAGTGCACGTGCACTACTGCTGGTAAGGGTTGATCTGTCTTGGCAGAGCAGTGCGTGGTTCTTGTGGCTGTAAGTGCACGTGCACTACTTCAGGTAAGGGTTGATCTGTCTTGGCAGAGCAGTGCGTGGTTCTTGTGGCTGTAAGTGCACGTGCACTACTGCTGGTAAGGGTTGATGTGTCTTGGCAAGCAGTGCATGGTTCTTGTGGCTGTAAGTGCACGTGCACTACTTCAGGTAAGGGTTGATCTGTCTTGGCAGAGCAGTGCGTGGTTCTTGTGGCTGTAAGTGCAAGTGCACTACTGCTGGTAAGGGTTGATGTGTCTTGGCAAGCAGTGCATGGTTCTTGTGGCTGTAAGTGCACGTATACTACTGCAGATAAGGGTTGATCTGTCTTGGCAGAGCAGTGCATGGTTCTTGTGGCTGTAAGTGCACGTGCACTACTGCTGGTAAGGGTTGATGTGTCTTGGCAGAGCAGTGTATCGTTCTTGTGGCTGGAAGTGCACGTGCACTACTGCAGGTAAAGGTTGATCTGTCTTGGCAGAGCAGTGTATCGTTCTTGTGGCTGGAAGTGCACGTGCTCTACTGCACGCGAGGGTTGATCTGTCTTGGCAGAGCAGTGCATGGTTCTTGTGGCTGTAAGTGCACGTGCACTACTTCAGGTAAGGGTTGATGTGTCTTGGCAGAGGAGTGCATGGTTCTTGTGGCTGGAAGTGCTTGTGCACCACTGCAGGTAAGGGTTGATGTGTCTTAGCAGAGCAGTGCGTGGTTCTTGTGGCTGTAAGTGCACGTGCACTACTGCTGGTAAGGGTTGATGTGTCTTGGCAAGCAGTGCATGGTTCTTGTGGCTGTAAGTGCACGTGCACTACTGCAGGTAAGGGTTGATCTGTCTTGGCAGAGCAGTGCATGGTTCTTGTGGCTGTAAGTGCACGTGCACTACTTCAGGTAAGGGTTGATGTGTCTTGGCAGAGCAGTGCATGGTTCTTGTGGCTGGAAGTGCACGTGCACTACTTCAGGTAAGGGTTGCTGTGTCTTGGCAGAGGAGTGCATGGTTCTTGTGGCTGGAAGTGCTTGTGCACTACTGCAGGTAAGGGTTGATGTGTCTTAGCAGAGCAGTGCGTGGTTCTTGTGGCTGTAAGTGCACGTGCACTACTGCAGGCAAGGGTTGATGTGTCTTGGCAGAGCAGTGTATCGTTCTTGTGGCTGGAAGTGCACGTATGCTACTGCAGGTAAGGGTTGATCTGTCTTGGCAGAGCAGTGCATGGTTCTTGTGGCTGTAAGTGCACGTGCACTACTTCAGGTAAGGGTTGATGTGTCTTGGCAGAGGAGTGCATGGTTCTTGTGGCTGTAAGTGCACGTGCACTACTGCTGGTAAGGGTTGATCTGTCTTGGCAGAGCAGTGCGTGGTTCTTGTGGCTGTAAGTGCACGTGCACTACTTCAGGTAAGGGTTGATCTGTCTTGGCAGAGCAGTGCGTGGTTCTTGTGGCTGTAAGTGCACGTGCACTACTGCTGGTAAGGGTTGATGTGTCTTGGCAAGCAGTGCATGGTTCTTGTGGCTGTAAGTGCACGTGCACTACTTCAGGTAAGGGTTGATCTGTCTTGGCAGAGCAGTGCGTGGTTCTTGTGGCTGTAAGTGCACGTGCACTACTGCTGGTAAGGGTTGATGTGTCTTGGCAAGCAGTGCATGGTTCTTGTGGCTGTAAGTGCACGTATACTACTGCAGATAAGGGTTGATCTGTCTTGGCATAGCAGTGCATGGTTCTTGTGGCTGTAAGTGCACGTGCACTACTGCTGGTAAGGGTTGATGTGTCTTGGCAGAGCAGTGTATCGTTCTTGTGGCTGGAAGTGCACGTGCACTACTGCAGGTAAGGGTTGATCTGTCTTGGCAGAGCAGTCTATCGTTCTTGTGGCTGGAAGTGCACGTGCTCTACTGCACGCGAGGGTTGATCTGTCTTGGCAGAGCAGTGCATGGTTCTTGTGGCTGTAAGTGCACGTGCACTACTTCAGGTAAGGGTTGATGTGTCTTGGCAGAGGAGTGCATGGTTCTTGTGGCTGGAAGTGCTTGTGCACTACTGCAGGTAAGGGTTGATGTGTCTTAGCAGAGCAGTGCGTGGTTCTTGTGGCTGTAAGTGCACGTGCACTACTGCTGGTAAGGGTTGATGTGTCTTGGCAAGCAGTGCATGGTTCTTGTGGCTGTAAGTGCACGTGCACTACTGCAGGTAAGGGTTGATCTGTCTTGGCAGAGCAGTGCATGGTTCTTGTGGCTGTAAGTGCACGTGCACTACTTCAGGTAAGGGTTGATGTGTCTTGGCAGAGCAGTGCATGGTTCTTGTGGCTGTAAGTGCACGTGCACTACTTCAGGTAAGGGTTGATGTGTCTTGGCAGAGCAGTGCATGGTTCTTGTGGCTGGAAGTGCACGTGCACTACTTCAGGTAAGGGTTGCTGTGTCTTGGCAGAGGAGTGCATGGTTCTTGTGGCTGGAAGTGCTTGTGCACTACTGCAGGTAAGGGTTGATGTGTCTTAGCAGAGCAGTGCGTGGTTCTTGTGGCTGTAAGTGCACGTGCACTACTGCAGGCAAGGGTTGATGTGTCTTGGCAGAGCAGTGCATGGTTCTTGTGGCTGTAAGTGCACGTGCACTACTGCACATGAGGGTTGATGTGTCTTGGCAGAGCAGTGTATCGTTCTTGTGGCTGTAAGTGCACGTATGCTACTGCAGATAAGGGTTGATCTGTCTTGGCAGAGCAGTGCGTGGTTCTTGTGGCTGTAAGTGCACGTGCACTACTGCAGGTAAGGGTTGATCTGTCTTGGCAGAGCAGTGTATCGTTCTTGTGGCTGGAAGTGCACGTGCTCTACTGCACGCGAGGGTTGATGTGTCTTGGCAAGCAGTGCATGGTTCTTGTGGCTGTAAGTGCACGTGCACTACTGCAGGTAAGGGTTGATCTGTCTTGGCAGAGGAGTGCATGGTTCTTGTGGCTGTAAGTGCACGTGCACAACTGCACGCGAGGGTTGATGTGTCTTGGCAAGCAGTGCATGGTTCTTGTGGCTGTAAGTGCACGTGCACTACTGCACGCGAGGGTTGATCTGTCTTGGCAGAGCAGTGCATGGTTCTTGTGGCTGTAAGTGCACGTGCACTACTGCAGGTAAGGGTTGATCTGTCTTGGCAGAGCAGTGCATGGTTCTTGTGGCTGTAAGTGCACGTGCACTACTGCAGGTAAGGGTTGATCTGTCTTGGCAGAGCAGTGCATGGTTCTTGTGGCTGTAAGTGCACGTGCACTACTTCAGGTAAGGGTTGATGTGTCTTGGCAGAGCAGTGCATGGTTCTTGTGGCTGTAAGTGCACGTGCACTACTTCAGGTAAGGGTTGCTGTGTCTTGGCAGAGGAGTGCATGGTTCTTGTGGCTGGAAGTGCTTGTGCACTACTGCAGGTAAGGGTTGATGTGTCTTAGCAGAGCAGTGCGTGGTTCTTGTGGCTGTAAGTGCACGTGCACTACTGCAGGCAAGGGTTGATGTGTCTTGGCAGAGCAGTGTATCGTTCTTGTGGCTGGAAGTGCATGTGCTCTACTGCACATGAGGGTTGATGTGTCTTGGCAGAGCAGTGATTGGTACTTGTGGTCGGAAGTGCACGTATGCTACTGCAGATAAGGGTTGATCTGTCTTGGCAGAGCAGTGCGTGGTTCTTGTGGCTGTAAGTGCACGTGCACTACTGCAGGTAAGGGTTGATCTGTCTTGGCAGAGCAGTGTATCGTTCTTGTGGCTGGAAGTGCACGTGCTCTACTGCACGCGAGGGTTGATGTGTCTTGGCAGAGCAGTGTATCGTTCTTGTGGCTGGAAGTGCACGTGCACGACTGCAGGTAAGGGTTGATCTGTCTTGGCAGAGCAGTGCATGGTTCTTGTGGCTGTAAGTGCACGTGCACTACTGCTGGTAAGGGTTGATGTGTCTTGGCAGAGGAGTGCATGGTTCTTGTGGCTGGAAGTGCTTGTGCACTACTTCAGGTAAGGGTTGATGTGTCTTGGCAGAGGAGTGCATGGTTCTTGTGGCTGTAAGTGCACGTGCACTACTGCTGGTAAGGGTTGATCTGTCTTGGCAGAGCAGTGCGTGGTTCTTGTGGCTGTAAGTGCACGTGCACTACTGCAGGTAAGGGTTGATCTGTCTTGGCAGAGCAGTGTATCGTTCTTGTGGCTGGAAGTGCACGTGCTCTACTGCACGCGAGGGTTGATGTGTCTTGGCAGAGCAGTGTATCGTTCTTGTGGCTGGAAGTGCACGTATGCTACTGCAGGTAAGGGTTGATCTGTCTTGGCAGAGCAGTGCATGGTTCTTGTGGCTGTAAGTGCACGTGCACTACTTCAGGTAAGGGTTGATGTGTCTTGGCAGAGGAGTGCATGGTTCTTGTGGCTGTAAGTGCACGTGCACTACTGCAGGTAAGGGTTGATCTGTCTTGGCAGAGCAGTGTATCGTTCTTGTGGCTGGAAGTGCACGTGCTCTACTGCACGCGAGGGTTGATGTGTCTTGGCAAGCAGTGCATGGTTCTTGTGGCTGTAAGTGCACGTGCACTACTGCAGGTAAGGGTTGATCTGTCTTGGCAGAGCAGTGCATGGTTCTTGTGGCTGTAAGTGCACGTGCACTACTTCAGGTAAGGGTTGATGTGTCTTGGCAGAGCAGTGCGTGGTTCTTGTGGCTGTAAGTGCACGTGCACTACTGCAGGTAAGGGTTGATCTGTCTTGGCAGAGCAGTGTATCGTTCTTGTGGCTGGAAGTGCACGTGCTCTACTGCACGCGAGGGTTGATGTGTCTTGGCAAGCAGTGCATGGTTCTTGTGGCTGTAAGTGCACGTGCACTACTGCAGGTAAGGGTTGATCTGTCTTGGCAGAGCAGTGCATGGTTCTTGTGGCTGTAAGTGCACGTGCACTACTTCAGGTAAGGGTTGATGTGTCTTGGCAGAGGAGTGCATGGTTCTTGTGGCTGGAAGTGCTTGTGCACTACTGCAGGTAAGGGTTGATGTGTCTTAGCAGAGCAGTGCGTGGTTCTTGTGGCTGTAAGTGCACGTGCACTACTGCTGGTAAGGGTTGATGTGTCTTGGCAAGCAGTGCATGGTTCTTGTGGCTGTAAGTGCACGTGCACTACTGCAGGTAAGGGTTGATCTGTCTTGGCAGAGCAGTGCATGGTTCTTGTGGCTGTAAGTGCACGTGCACTACTGCTGGTAAGGGTTGATGTGTCTTGGCAAGCAGTGCATGGTTCTTGTGGCTGTAAGTGCACGTGCACTACTTCAGGTAAGGGTTGATCTGTCTTGGCAGAGCAGTGCGTGGTTCTTGTGGCTGTAAGTGCAAGTGCACTACTGCTGGTAAGGGTTGATGTGTCTTGGCAAGCAGTGCATGGTTCTTGTGGCTGTAAGTGCACGTATACTACTGCAGATAAGGGTTGATCTGTCTTGGCAGAGCAGTGCATGGTTCTTGTGGCTGTAAGTGCACGTGCACTACTGCACGCGAGGGTTGATCTGTCTTGGCAGAGCAGTGCATGGTTCTTGTGGCTGTAAGTGCACGTGCACTACTTCAGGTAAGGGTTGATGTGTCTTGGCAGAGGAGTGCATGGTTCTTGTGGCTGGAAGTGCTTGTGCACCACTGCAGGTAAGGGTTGATGTGTCTTAGCAGAGCAGTGCGTGGTTCTTGTGGCTGTAAGTGCACGTGCACTACTGCTGGTAAGGGTTGATGTGTCTTGGCAAGCAGTGCATGGTTCTTGTGGCTGTAAGTGCACGTGCACTACTGCAGGTAAGGGTTGATCTGTCTTGGCAGAGCAGTGCATGGTTCTTGTGGCTGTAAGTGCACGTGCACTACTTCAGGTAAGGGTTGATGTGTCTTGGCAGAGCAGTGCATGGTTCTTGTGGCTGGAAGTGCACGTGCACTACTTCAGATAAGGGTTGCTGTGTCTTGGCAGAGGAGTGCATGGTTCTTGTGGCTGGAAGTGCTTGTGCACTACTGCAGGTAAGGGTTGATGTGTCTTAGCAGAGCAGTGCGTGGTTCTTGTGGCTGTAAGTGCACGTGCACTACTGCAGGCAAGGGTTGATGTGTCTTGGCAGAGCAGTGTATCGTTCTTGTGGCTGGAAGTGCACGTATGCTACTGCAGGTAAGGGTTGATCTGTCTTGGCAGAGCAGTGCATGGTTCTTGTGGCTGTAAGTGCACGTGCACTACTTCAGGTAAGGGTTGATGTGTCTTGGCAGAGGAGTGCATGGTTCTTGTGGCTGTAAGTGCACGTGCACTACTGCTGGTAAGGGTTGATCTGTCTTGGCAGAGCAGTGCGTGGTTCTTGTGGCTGTAAGTGCACGTGCACTACTTCAGGTAAGGGTTGATCTGTCTTGGCAGAGCAGTGCGTGGTTCTTGTGGCTGTAAGTGCACGTGCACTACTGCTGGTAAGGGTTGATGTGTCTTGGCAAGCAGTGCATGGTTCTTGTGGCTGTAAGTGCACGTGCACTACTTCAGGTAAGGGTTGATCTGTCTTGGCAGAGCAGTGCGTGGTTCTTGTGGCTGTAAGTGCACGTGCACTACTGCTGGTAAGGGTTGATGTGTCTTGGCAAGCAGTGCATGGTTCTTGTGGCTGTAAGTGCACGTATACTACTGCAGATAAGGGTTGATCTGTCTTGGCAGAGCAGTGCATGGTTCTTGTGGCTGTAAGTGCACGTGCACTACTGCTGGTAAGGGTTGATGTGTCTTGGCAGAGCAGTGTATCGTTCTTGTGGCTGGAAGTGCACGTGCACTACTGCAGGTAAGGGTTGATCTGTCTTGGCAGAGCAGTCTATCGTTCTTGTGGCTGGAAGTGCACGTGCTCTACTGCACGCGAGGGTTGATCTGTCTTGGCAGAGCAGTGCATGGTTCTTGTGGCTGTAAGTGCACGTGCATTACTTCAGGTAAGGGTTGATGTGTCTTGGCAGAGGAGTGCATGGTTCTTGTGGCTGGAAGTGCTTGTGCACTACTGCAGGTAAGGGTTGATGTGTCTTAGCAGAGCAGTGCGTGGTTCTTGTGGCTGTAAGTGCACGTGCACTACTGCTGGTAAGGGTTGATGTGTCTTGGCAAGCAGTGCATGGTTCTTGTGGCTGTAAGTGCACGTGCACTACTGCAGGTAAGGGTTGATCTGTCTTGGCAGAGCAGTGCATGGTTCTTGTGGCTGTAAGTGCACGTGCACTACTTCAGGTAAGGGTTGATGTGTCTTGGCAGAGCAGTGCATGGTTCTTGTGGCTGTAAGTGCACGTGCACTACTTCAGGTAAGGGTTGATGTGTCTTGGCAGAGCAGTGCATGGTTCTTGTGGCTGGAAGTGCACGTGCACTACTTCAGGTAAGGGTTGCTGTGTCTTGGCAGAGGAGTGCATGGTTCTTGTGGCTGGAAGTGCTTGTGCACTACTGCAGGTAAGGGTTGATGTGTCTTAGCAGAGCAGTGCGTGGTTCTTGTGGCTGTAAGTGCACGTGCACTACTGCAGGCAAGGGTTGATGTGTCTTGGCAGAGCAGTGCATGGTTCTTGTGGCTGTAAGTGCACGTGCACTACTGCACATGAGGGTTGATGTGTCTTGGCAGAGCAGTGTATCGTTCTTGTGGCTGTAAGTGCACGTATGCTACTGCAGATAAGGGTTGATCTGTCTTGGCAGAGCAGTGCGTGGTTCTTGTGGCTGTAAGTGCACGTGCACTACTGCAGGTAAGGGTTGATCTGTCTTGGCAGAGCAGTGTATCGTTCTTGTGGCTGGAAGTGCACGTGCTCTACTGCACGCGAGGGTTGATGTGTCTTGGCAAGCAGTGCATGGTTCTTGTGGCTGTAAGTGCACGTGCACTACTGCAGGTAAGGGTTGATCTGTCTTGGCAGAGGAGTGCATGGTTCTTGTGGCTGTAAGTGCACGTGCACAACTGCACGCGAGGGTTGATGTGTCTTGGCAAGCAGTGCATGGTTCTTGTGGCTGTAAGTGCACGTGCACTACTGCACGCGAGGGTTGATCTGTCTTGGCAGAGCAGTGCATGGTTCTTGTGGCTGTAAGTGCACGTGCACTACTGCAGGTAAGGGTTGATCTGTCTTGGCAGAGCAGTGCATGGTTCTTGTGGCTGTAAGTGCACGTGCACTACTGCAGGTAAGGGTTGATCTGTCTTGGCAGAGCAGTGCATGGTTCTTGTGGCTGTAAGTGCACGTGCACTACTTCAGGTAAGGGTTGATGTGTCTTGGCAGAGCAGTGCATGGTTCTTGTGGCTGTAAGTGCACGTGCACTACTTCAGGTAAGGGTTGCTGTGTCTTGGCAGAGGAGTGCATGGTTCTTGTGGCTGGAAGTGCTTGTGCACTACTGCAGGTAAGGGTTGATGTGTCTTAGCAGAGCAGTGCGTGGTTCTTGTGGCTGTAAGTGCACGTGCACTACTGCAGGCAAGGGTTGATGTGTCTTGGCAGAGCAGTGTATCGTTCTTGTGGCTGGAAGTGCATGTGCTCTACTGCACATGAGGGTTGATGTGTCTTGGCAGAGCAGTGATTGGTACTTGTGGTCGGAAGTGCACGTATGCTACTGCAGATAAGGGTTGATCTGTCTTGGCAGAGCAGTGCGTGGTTCTTGTGGCTGTAAGTGCACGTGCACTACTGCAGGTAAGGGTTGATCTGTCTTGGCAGAGCAGTGTATCGTTCTTGTGGCTGGAAGTGCACGTGCTCTACTGCACGCGAGGGTTGATGTGTCTTGGCAGAGCAGTGTATCGTTCTTGTGGCTGGAAGTGCACGTGCACGACTGCAGGTAAGGGTTGATCTGTCTTGGCAGAGCAGTGCATGGTTCTTGTGGCTGTAAGTGCACGTGCACTACTGCTGGTAAGGGTTGATGTGTCTTGGCAGAGGAGTGCATGGTTCTTGTGGCTGGAAGTGCTTGTGCACTACTTCAGGTAAGGGTTGATGTGTCTTGGCAGAGGAGTGCATGGTTCTTGTGGCTGTAAGTGCACGTGCACTACTGCTGG
This sequence comes from Lissotriton vulgaris, assembly GCF_964263255.1. Classification (NCBI taxonomy): domain Eukaryota; kingdom Metazoa; phylum Chordata; class Amphibia; order Caudata; family Salamandridae; genus Lissotriton; species Lissotriton vulgaris. Next base: position 393,536,341 of record NC_141699.1, on the reverse strand, counting down.
TAAGGGTTGATCTGTCTTGGCAGAGCAGTGCGTGGTTCTTGTGGCTGTAAGTGCACGTGCACTACTGCAGGTAAGGGTTGATCTGTCTTGGCAGAGCAGTGTATCGTTCTTGTGGCTGGAAGTGCACGTGCTCTACTGCACGCGAGGGTTGATGTGTCTTGGCAGAGCAGTGTATCGTTCTTGTGGCTGGAAGTGCACGTATGCTACTGCAGGTAAGGGTTGATCTGTCTTGGCAGAGCAGTGCATGGTTCTTGTGGCTGTAAGTGCACGTGCACTACTTCAGGTAAGGGTTGATGTGTCTTGGCAGAGGAGTGCATGGTTCTTGTGGCTGTAAGTGCACGTGCACTACTGCAGGTAAGGGTTGATCTGTCTTGGCAGAGCAGTGTATCGTTCTTGTGGCTGGAAGTGCACGTGCTCTACTGCACGCGAGGGTTGATGTGTCTTGGCAAGCAGTGCATGGTTCTTGTGGCTGTAAGTGCATGTGCACTACTGCAGGTAAGGGTTGATCTGTCTTGGCAGAGCAGTGCATGGTTCTTGTGGCTGTAAGTGCACGTGCACTACTTCAGGTAAGGGTTGATGTGTCTTGGCAGAGCAGTGCGTGGTTCTTGTGGCTGTAAGTGCACGTGCACTACTGCAGGTAAGGGTTGATCTGTCTTGGCAGAGCAGTGTATCGTTCTTGTGGCTGGAAGTGCACGTGCTCTACTGCACGCGAGGGTTGATGTGTCTTGGCAAGCAGTGCATGGTTCTTGTGGCTGTAAGTGCACGTGCACTACTGCAGGTAAGGGTTGATCTGTCTTGGCAGAGCAGTGCATGGTTCTTGTGGCTGTAAGTGCACGTGCACTACTTCAGGTAAGGGTTGATGTGTCTTGGCAGAGGAGTGCATGGTTCTTGTGGCTGGAAGTGCTTGTGCACTACTGCAGGTAAGGGTTGATGTGTCTTAGCAGAGCAGTGCGTGGTTCTTGTGGCTGTAAGTGCACGTGCACTACTGCTGGTAAGGGTTGATGTGTCTTGGCAAGCAGTGCATGGTTCTTGTGGCTGTAAGTGCACGTGCACTACTGCAGGTAAGGGTTGATCTGTCTTGGCAGAGCAGTGCATGGTTCTTGTGGCTGTAAGTGCACGTGCACTACTGCTGGTAAGGGTTGATGTGTCTTGGCAAGCAGTGCATGGTTCTTGTGGCTGTAAGTGCACGTGCACTACTTCAGGTAAGGGTTGATCTGTCTTGGCAGAGCAGTGCGTGGTTCTTGTGGCTGTAAGTGCAAGTGCACTACTGCTGGTAAGGGTTGATGTGTCTTGGCAAGCAGTGCATGGTTCTTGTGGCTGTAAGTGCACGTATACTACTGCAGATAAGGGTTGATCTGTCTTGGCAGAGCAGTGCATGGTTCTTGTGGCTGTAAGTGCACGTGCACTACTGCACGCGAGGGTTGATCTGTCTTGGCAGAGCAGTGCATGGTTCTTGTGGCTGTAAGTGCACGTGCACTACTTCAGGTAAGGGTTGATGTGTCTTGGCAGAGGAGTGCATGGTTCTTGTGGCTGGAAGTGCTTGTGCACCACTGCAGGTAAGGGTTGATGTGTCTTAGCAGAGCAGTGCGTGGTTCTTGTGGCTGTAAGTGCACGTGCACTACTGCTGGTAAGGGTTGATGTGTCTTGGCAAGCAGTGCATGGTTCTTGTGGCTGTAAGTGCACGTGCACTACTGCAGGTAAGGGTTGATCTGTCTTGGCAGAGCAGTGCATGGTTCTTGTGGCTGGAAGTGCACGTGCACTACTTCAGATAAGGGTTGCTGTGTCTTGGCAGAGGAGTGCATGGTTCTTGTGGCTGGAAGTGCTTGTGCACTACTGCAGGTAAGGGTTGATGTGTCTTAGCAGAGCAGTGCGTGGTTCTTGTGGCTGGAAGTGCACGTATGCTACTGCAGGTAAGGGTTGATCTGTCTTGGCAGAGCAGTGCATGGTTCTTGTGGCTGTAAGTGCACGTGCACTACTTCAGGTAAGGGTTGATGTGTCTTGGCAGAGGAGTGCATGGTTCTTGTGGCTGTAAGTGCACGTGCACTACTGCTGGTAAGGGTTGATCTGTCTTGGCAGAGCAGTGCGTGGTTCTTGTGGCTGTAAGTGCACGTGCACTACTTCAGGTAAGGGTTGATCTGTCTTGGCAGAGCAGTGCGTGGTTCTTGTGGCTGTAAGTGCACGTGCACTACTGCTGGTAAGGGTTGATGTGTCTTGGCAAGCAGTGCATGGTTCTTGTGGCTGTAAGTGCACGTGCACTACTTCAGGTAAGGGTTGATCTGTCTTGGCAGAGCAGTGCGTGGTTCTTGTGGCTGTAAGTGCACGTGCACTACTGCTGGTAAGGGTTGATGTGTCTTGGCAAGCAGTGCATGGTTCTTGTGGCTGTAAGTGCACGTATACTACTGCAGATAAGGGTTGATCTGTCTTGGCAGAGCAGTGCATGGTTCTTGTGGCTGTAAGTGCACGTGCACTACTGCTGGTAAGGGTTGATGTGTCTTGGCAGAGCAGTGTATCGTTCTTGTGGCTGGAAGTGCACGTGCACTACTGCAGGTAAGGGTTGATCTGTCTTGGCAGAGCAGTCTATCGTTCTTGTGGCTGGAAGTGCACGTGCTCTACTGCACGCGAGGGTTGATCTGTCTTGGCAGAGCAGTGCATGGTTCTTGTGGCTGTAAGTGCACGTGCACTACTTCAGGTAAGGGTTGATGTGTCTTGGCAGAGGAGTGCATGGTTCTTGTGGCTGGAAGTGCTTGTGCACTACTGCAGGTAAGGGTTGATGTGTCTTAGCAGAGCAGTGCGTGGTTCTTGTGGCTGTAAGTGCACGTGCACTACTGCTGGTAAGGGTTGATGTGTCTTGGCAAGCAGTGCATGGTTCTTGTGGCTGTAAGTGCACGTGCACTACTGCAGGTAAGGGTTGATCTGTCTTGGCAGAGCAGTGCATGGTTCTTGTGGCTGTAAGTGCACGTGCACTACTTCAGGTAAGGGTTGATGTGTCTTGGCAGAGCAGTGCATGGTTCTTGTGGCTGTAAGTGCACGTGCACTACTTCAGGTAAGGGTTGATGTGTCTTGGCAGAGCAGTGCATGGTTCTTGTGGCTGGAAGTGCACGTGCACTACTTCAGGTAAGGGTTGCTGTGTCTTGGCAGAGGAGTGCATGGTTCTTGTGGCTGGAAGTGCTTGTGCACTACTGCAGGTAAGGGTTGATGTGTCTTAGCAGAGCAGTGCGTGGTTCTTGTGGCTGTAAGTGCACGTGCACTACTGCAGGCAAGGGTTGATGTGTCTTGGCAGAGCAGTGCATGGTTCTTGTGGCTGTAAGTGCACGTGCACTACTGCACATGAGGGTTGATGTGTCTTGGCAGAGCAGTGTATCGTTCTTGTGGCTGTAAGTGCACGTATGCTACTGCAGATAAGGGTTGATCTGTCTTGGCAGAGCAGTGCATGGTTCTTGTGGCTGTAAGTGCACGTGCACTACTTCAGGTAAGGGTTGATGTGTCTTGGCAGAGGAGTGCATGGTTCTTGTGGCTGTAAGTGCACGTGCACTACTGCTGGTAAGGGTTGATCTGTCTTGGCAGAGCAGTGCGTGGTTCTTGTGGCTGTAAGTGCACGTGCACTACTTCAGGTAAGGGTTGATCTGTCTTGGCAGAGCAGTGCGTGGTTCTTGTGGCTGTAAGTGCACGTGCACTACTGCTGGTAAGGGTTGATGTGTCTTGGCAAGCAGTGCATGGTTCTTGTGGCTGTAAGTGCACGTGCACTACTTCAGGTAAGGGTTGATCTGTCTTGGCAGAGCAGTGCGTGGTTCTTGTGGCTGTAAGTGCACGTGCACTACTGCTGGTAAGGGTTGATGTGTCTTGGCAAGCAGTGCATGGTTCTTGTGGCTGGAAGTGCTTGTGCACTACTGCAGGTAAGGGTTGATGTGTCTTAGCAGAGCAGTGCATGGTTCTTGTGGCAGGAAGTGCACGTGCACTACTTCAGGTAAGGGTTGATGTGTCTTGGCAGAGCAGTGCATGGTTCTTGTGGCTGGAAGTGCACGTGCACTACTTCAGGTAAGGGTTGCTGTGTCTTGGCAGAGGAGTGCATGGTTCTTGTGGCTGGAAGTGCTTGTGCACTACTGCAGGTAAGGGTTGATGTGTCTTAGCAGAGCAGTGCGTGGTTCTTGTGGCTGTAAGTGCACGTGCACTACTGCAGGCAAGGGTTGATGTGTCTTGGCAGAGCAGTGTATCGTTCTTGTGGCTGGAAGTGCACGTATGCTACTGCAGGTAAGGGTTGACAGGTCTTGGCAGAGCAGTGCATGGTTCTTGTGGCTGTAAGTGCATGTGCACTACTTCAGGTAAGGGTTGATGTGTCTTGGCAGAGGAGTGCATGGTTCTTGTGGCTGTAAGTGCACGTGCACTACTGCTGGTAAGGGTTGATCTGTCTTGGCAGAGCAGTGCGTGGTTCTTGTGGCTGTAAGTGCACGTGCACTACTTCAGGTAAGGGTTGATCTGTCTTGGCAGAGCAGTGCGTGGTTCTTGTGGCTGTAAGTGCACGTGCACTACTGCTGGTAAGGGTTGATGTGTCTTGGCAAGCAGTGCATGGTTCTTGTGGCTGTAAGTGCACGTGCACTACTTCAGGTAAGGGTTGATCTGTCTTGGCAGAGCAGTGTGTGGTTCTTGTGGCTGTAAGTGCAAGTGCACTACTGCTGGTAAGGGTTGATGTGTCTTGGCAAGCAGTGCATGGTTCTTGTGGCTGTAAGTGCACGTATACTACTGCAGATAAGGGTTGATCTGTCTTGGCAGAGCAGTGCATGGTTCTTGTGGCTGTAAGTGCACGTGCACTACTGCTGGTAAGGGTTGATGTGTCTTGGCAGAGCAGTGTATCGTTCTTGTGGCTGGAAGTGCACGTGCACTACTGCAGGTAAGGGTTGATCTGTCTTGGCAGAGCAGTGTATCGTTCTTGTGGCTGGAAGTGCACGTGCTCTACTGCACGCGAGGGTTGATCTGTCTTGGCAGAGCAGTGCATGGTTCTTGTGGCTGTAAGTGCACGTGCACTACTTCAGGTAAGGGTTGATGTGTCTTGGCAGAGGAGTGCATGGTTCTTGTGGCTGGAAGTGCTTGTGCACCACTGCAGGTAAGGGTTGATGTGTCTTAGCAGAGCAGTGCGTGGTTCTTGTGGCTGTAAGTGCACGTGCACTACTGCTGGTAAGGGTTGATGTGTCTTGGCAAGCAGTGCATGGTTCTTGTGGCTGTAAGTGCACGTGCACTACTGCAGGTAAGGGTTGATCTGTCTTGGCAGAGCAGTGCATGGTTCTTGTGGCTGTAAGTGCACGTGCACTACTTCAGGTAAGGGTTGATGTGTCTTGGCAGAGCAGTGCATGGTTCTTGTGGCTGGAAGTGCACGTGCACTACTTCAGGTAAGGGTTGCTGTGTCTTGGCAGAGGAGTGCATGGTTCTTGTGGCTGGAAGTGCTTGTGCACTACTGCAGGTAAGGGTTGATGTGTCTTAGCAGAGCAGTGCGTGGTTCTTGTGGCTGTAAGTGCACGTGCACTACTGCAGGCAAGGGTTGATGTGTCTTGGCAGAGCAGTGTATCGTTCTTGTGGCTGGAAGTGCACGTATGCTACTGCAGGTAAGGGTTGATCTGTCTTGGCAGAGCAGTGCATGGTTCTTGTGGCTGTAAGTGCACGTGCACTACTTCAGGTAAGGGTTGATGTGTCTTGGCAGAGGAGTGCATGGTTCTTGTGGCTGTAAGTGCACGTGCACTACTGCTGGTAAGGGTTGATCTGTCTTGGCAGAGCAGTGCGTGGTTCTTGTGGCTGTAAGTGCACGTGCACTACTTCAGGTAAGGGTTGATCTGTCTTGGCAGAGCAGTGCGTGGTTCTTGTGGCTGTAAGTGCACGTGCACTACTGCTGGTAAGGGTTGATGTGTCTTGGCAAGCAGTGCATGGTTCTTGTGGCTGTAAGTGCACGTGCACTACTTCAGGTAAGGGTTGATCTGTCTTGGCAGAGCAGTGCGTGGTTCTTGTGGCTGTAAGTGCACGTGCACTACTGCTGGTAAGGGTTGATGTGTCTTGGCAAGCAGTGCATGGTTCTTGTGGCTGTAAGTGCACGTATACTACTGCAGATAAGGGTTGATCTGTCTTGGCAGAGCAGTGCATGGTTCTTGTGGCTGTAAGTGCACGTGCACTACTGCTGGTAAGGGTTGATGTGTCTTGGCAGAGCAGTGTATCGTTCTTGTGGCTGGAAGTGCACGTGCACTACTGCAGGTAAGGGTTGATCTGTCTTGGCAGAGCAGTCTATCGTTCTTGTGGCTGGAAGTGCACGTGCTCTACTGCACGCGAGGGTTGATCTGTCTTGGCAGAGCAGTGCATGGTTCTTGTGGCTGTAAGTGCACGTGCACTACTTCAGGTAAGGGTTGATGTGTCTTGGCAGAGGAGTGCATGGTTCTTGTGGCTGGAAGTGCTTGTGCACTACTGCAGGTAAGGGTTGATGTGTCTTAGCAGAGCAGTGCGTGGTTCTTGTGGCTGTAAGTGCACGTGCACTACTGCTGGTAAGGGTTGATGTGTCTTGGCAAGCAGTGCATGGTTCTTGTGGCTGTAAGTGCACGTGCACTACTGCAGGTAAGGGTTGATCTGTCTTGGCAGAGCAGTGCATGGTTCTTGTGGCTGTAAGTGCACGTGCACTACTTCAGGTAAGGGTTGATGTGTCTTGGCAGAGCAGTGCATGGTTCTTGTGGCTGTAAGTGCACGTGCACTACTTCAGGTAAGGGTTGATGTGTCTTGGCAGAGCAGTGCATGGTTCTTGTGGCTGGAAGTGCACGTGCACTACTTCAGGTAAGGGTTGCTGTGTCTTGGCAGAGGAGTGCATGGTTCTTGTGGCTGGAAGTGCTTGTGCACTACTGCAGGTAAGGGTTGATGTGTCTTAGCAGAGCAGTGCGTGGTTCTTGTGGCTGTAAGTGCACGTGCACTACTGCAGGCAAGGGTTGATGTGTCTTGGCAGAGCAGTGCATGGTTCTTGTGGCTGTAAGTGCACGTGCACTACTGCACATGAGGGTTGATGTGTCTTGGCAGAGCAGTGTATCGTTCTTGTGGCTGTAAGTGCACGTATGCTACTGCAGATAAGGGTTGATCTGTCTTGGCAGAGCAGTGCATGGTTCTTGTGGCTGTAAGTGCACGTGCACTACTTCAGGTAAGGGTTGATGTGTCTTGGCAGAGGAGTGCATGGTTCTTGTGGCTGTAAGTGCACGTGCACTACTGCTGGTAAGGGTTGATCTGTCTTGGCAGAGCAGTGCGTGGTTCTTGTGGCTGTAAGTGCACGTGCACTACTTCAGGTAAGGGTTGATCTGTCTTGGCAGAGCAGTGCGTGGTTCTTGTGGCTGTAAGTGCACGTGCACTACTGCTGGTAAGGGTTGATGTGTCTTGGCAAGCAGTGCATGGTTCTTGTGGCTGTAAGTGCACGTGCACTACTTCAGGTAAGGGTTGATCTGTCTTGGCAGAGCAGTGCGTGGTTCTTGTGGCTGTAAGTGCACGTGCACTACTGCTGGTAAGGGTTGATGTGTCTTGGCAAGCAGTGCATGGTTCTTGTGGCTGGAAGTGCTTGTGCACTACTGCAGGTAAGGGTTGATGTGTCTTAGCAGAGCAGTGCATGGTTCTTGTGGCAGGAAGTGCACGTGCACTACTTCAGGTAAGGGTTGATGTGTCTTGGCAGAGCAGTGCATGGCAATTGTTCGACAGATGCTCCCATACCATCAGGTTAAATAGTTGCTCGTATGTCGTGACGTTGCTTCCTCGGATCCAGCCCTCGAAGGCTCGGCTAAAGTATGTTACATAGTCCACCCAAGTTGTACCCGGGATGCGGGTGCAGTCTCGGAACCTCTGACGGTACATCTCGGGTGTGAGACCATAGCGGGTGAGGAGGGCCGCTTTCATATGGTCGTAGGAGGTCATCTGGTGGTCCGGGAGCTGTAGTAGGGTGTCGCGGCCCTCGTTGAGGAATCTTCCCCAGAGACCGGCTCCCCAGTCGCTTCTATCGATCCGGTGTGCAGTCATAGCGATTTCATAGGCTTTAAACCATTGCTGGATGTCGTCCTCTCTGAAGTATTCTCGGACAACATCCTTGGGGATGTGTACCTTTTTGTCTGTGGCCCCTGAGGTGGGGGGTCGCTCGGGTACCCCTGCTTCTTTATTCTGCTTGCGTAGGTTGATCTCGGCTAGGTTTCGTTCGTGTTCGTACGCTAGTTTTTTTTCCTCGAGCTCCCTTTGTCTCTGTTTCTCCTCTCTTTCTTCTCGGAGACGCAGGTGCTCTAAGTTGATTTTTTTTTCGGCCAACTTAAGTTCAACGTCCATTTTAAGTCGGGCCATTTCTAGTTCGTGTAGTCGGGTCCTTTCTCTTTCCTGGATCTCGCCTTGCGAGAGACCCGTTCTTTGCCCTTCCGGGGCCGTGGTCGTTTTTTCTACGGTGCTTTGATCAGGGGTTCCGGCAGCCCCGGTTTCTGCCCAAGATTCTAGGGCATGCTTAAAATCGTCCTTGGTACTCAGTCCGGTGGTAGCGATACCCAGTTCGATGCAGAATTGTTTAAGTTCACGATGGTTGTACTCCTCCAATTTCTCCATTTGGAATTTCTCGGTTGATCCGCTCTCTTTCGTGGTCATTGTGACTTCGTCGTGGGGTGAGCTACTCTCTGTACGTTTATGCGGTGATTCGGATCGCGCCGCTGGCCACCAATGTTAGACGGACCAGGAGGGTCGGCCGAGGTTACGGGGAGAGGTCTCCAGGGAGAGTCGTCTCCAACGTCTGTACAGATAAGTAACTTCCCCCCCACAGACGGACACCACACAAGGTTGAAGGTTAACGAGACTTTATATGCAATTCTTAGGTTACGAGGATGGATACAAGGAGGTCTGGACTCAGGGGTCCCCTCGGTTCTAGTCTCTGGTTTAGGAAAGGGGTAGCGGGACAGTCTTAGTTACCAATGAGTACAAAATAGCTCTCAATCCTCGAGCTCGGCGTTCTAGATGATCGGGCCGTGGAGGAGCCAAGCAGGTCCCGAGATGGATGAAGGAAGGACGACGGTCCGCGGCGGAGCCTGCAGGTCCCGGTGGAAGATGACGGTTACAACGGTCCGCGGCCACGCCAGCAGATCCCGACGACGATGAAGGATGAAGGTTACGACGGCTGTGGCAGCGCCAACAGGCAGGACGATGGTGCACAGGACAGAGCTATGGCAGCGCCAGTAGTCCGTCCAGGATGAGTTCCTCTTTACGTCTCTCGACTCCAAGATACAACTGCCTTCCTGCTCTGGAGCTGCCCCAGTTATAGGGCTGGCGTGCTTTGATGTCCGGACCCTCGCACTTGGAGGTCGGGAGGTCCGGGATGGGGGAGTCCAGACACCCAGCAGGGGGGTGGAGCCAGCGCCCGGGGAGGCGATGGGCGAGCGGCACTTGGTGGGGGAGAGCCATCGGCACCTCTTTCTCCCATTGACTTGCCAAGTAGCCCGCTCACCTCCTGGGTGGAGGGTGGTGCCGGAATGTCTGAGGCCGGGCCAGGCCCAGGGTTGAGGTCGATCGGGGGCCAGGCGGCCTCGTGGTGGAGTGTCCAAGATGGCGCCCCAGGCTGGGCGCGTGGGCCGGCAGTGGATCGGACCCTCGAGGTCGGCAGGCTCGAGGGCAGGGGTCCCTGAGGGGACGGAGGACGTGCAATGGTGGTGTGTGGTACTTGCGGGACTGGGCTCAGGCCTGGTTGGGCCGGGGGAGAGCGGCCCTTCATGTGGCCTGTCCAACAATGGTTCTTGTGGCTGGAAGTGCACGTGCACTACTTCAGGTAAGGGTTGCTGTGTCTTGGCAGAGGAGTGCATGGTTCTTGTGGCTGGAAGTGCTTGTGCACTACTGCAGGTAAGGGTTGATGTGTCTTAGCAGAGCAGTGCGTGGTTCTTGTGGCTGTAAGTGCACGTGCACTACTGCAGGCAAGGGTTGATGTGTCTTGGCAGAGCAGTGTATCGTTCTTGTGGCTGGAAGTGCACGTATGCTACTGCAGGTAAGGGTTGACAGGTCTTGGCAGAGCAGTGCATGGTTCTTGTGGCTGTAAGTGCATGTGCACTACTTCAGGTAAGGGTTGATGTGTCTTGGCAGAGGAGTGCATGGTTCTTGTGGCTGTAAGTGCACGTGCACTACTGCTGGTAAGGGTTGATCTGTCTTGGCAGAGCAGTGCGTGGTTCTTGTGGCTGTAAGTGCACGTGCACTACTTCAGGTAAGGGTTGATCTGTCTTGGCAGAGCAGTGCGTGGTTCTTGTGGCTGTAAGTGCACGTGCACTACTGCTGGTAAGGGTTGATGTGTCTTGGCAAGCAGTGCATGGTTCTTGTGGCTGTAAGTGCACGTGCACTACTTCAGGTAAGGGTTGATCTGTCTTGGCAGAGCAGTGCGTGGTTCTTGTGGCTGTAAGTGCAAGTGCACTACTGCTGGTAAGGGTTGATGTGTCTTGGCAAGCAGTGCATGGTTCTTGTGGCTGTAAGTGCACGTATACTACTGCAGATAAGGGTTGATCTGTCTTGGCAGAGCAGTGCATGGTTCTTGTGGCTGTAAGTGCACGTGCACTACTGCTGGTAAGGGTTGATGTGTCTTGGCAGAGCAGTGTATCGTTCTTGTGGCTGGAAGTGCACGTGCACTACTGCAGGTAAGGGTTGATCTGTCTTGGCAGAGCAGTGTATCGTTCTTGTGGCTGGAAGTGCACGTGCTCTACTGCACGCGAGGGTTGATCTGTCTTGGCAGAGCAGTGCATGGTTCTTGTGGCTGTAAGTGCACGTGCACTACTTCAGGTAAGGGTTGATGTGTCTTGGCAGAGGAGTGCATGGTTCTTGTGGCTGGAAGTGCTTGTGCACCACTGCAGGTAAGGGTTGATGTGTCTTAGCAGAGCAGTGCGTGGTTCTTGTGGCTGTAAGTGCACGTGCACTACTGCTGGTAAGGGTTGATGTGTCTTGGCAAGCAGTGCATGGTTCTTGTGGCTGTAAGTGCACATGCACTACTGCAGGTAAGGGTTGATCTGTCTTGGCAGAGCAGTGCATGGTTCTTGTGGCTGTAAGTGCACGTGCACTACTTCAGGTAAGGGTTGATGTGTCTTGGCAGAGCAGTGCATGGTTCTTGTGGCTGTAAGTGCACGTGCACTACTTCAGGTAAGGGTTGATGTGTCTTGGCAGAGCAGTGCATGGTTCTTGTGGCTGTAAGTGCACGTGCACTACTTCAGGTAAGGGTTGATGTGTCTTGGCAGAGCAGTGCATGGTTCTTGTGGCTGGAAGTGCACGTGCACTACTTCAGGTAAGGGTTGCTGTGTCTTGGCAGAGGAGTGCATGGTTCTTGTGGCTGGAAGTGCTTGTGCACTACTGCAGGTAAGGGTTGATGTGTCTTAGCAGAGCAGTGCGTGGTTCTTGTGGCTGTAAGTGCACGTGCACTACTGCAGGCAAGGGTTGATGTGTCTTGGCAGAGCAGTGCATGGTTCTTGTGGCTGTAAGTGCACGTGCACTACTGCACATGAGGGTTGATGTGTCTTGGCAGAGCAGTGTATCGTTCTTGTGGCTGTAAGTGCACGTATGCTACTGCAGATAAGGGTTGATCTGTCTTGGCAGAGCAGTGCATGGTTCTTGTGGCTGTAAGTGCACGTGCACTACTTCAGGTAAGGGTTGATGTGTCTTGGCAGAGGAGTGCATGGTTCTTGTGGCTGTAAGTGCACGTGCACTACTGCTGGTAAGGGTTGATCTGTCTTGGCAGAGCAGTGCGTGGTTCTTGTGGCTGTAAGTGCACGTGCACTACTTCAGGTAAGGGTTGATCTGTCTTGGCAGAGCAGTGCGTGGTTCTTGTGGCTGTAAGTGCACGTGCACTACTGCTGGTAAGGGGTGATGTGTCTTGGCAAGCAGTGCATGGTTCTTGTGGCTGTAAGTGCACGTGCACTACTTCAGGTAAGGGTTGATCTGTCTTGGCAGAGCAGTGCGTGGTTCTTGTGGCTGTAAGTGCACGTGCACTACTGCTGGTAAGGGTTGATGTGTCTTGGCAAGCAGTGCATGGTTCTTGTGGCTGGAAGTGCTTGTGCACTACTGCAGGTAAGGGTTGATGTGTCTTAGCAGAGCAGTGCATGGTTCTTGTGGCAGGAAGTGCACGTGCACTACTTCAGGTAAGGGTTGATGTGTCTTGGCAGAGCAGTGCATGGTTCTTGTGGCTGGAAGTGCACGTGCACTACTTCAGGTAAGGGTTGCTGTGTCTTGGCAGAGGAGTGCATGGTTCTTGTGGCTGGAAGTGCTTGTGCACTACTGCAGGTAAGGGTTGATGTGTCTTAGCAGAGCAGTGCGTGGTTCTTGTGGCTGTAAGTGCACGTGCACTACTGCAGGCAAGGGTTGATGTGTCTTGGCAGAGCAGTGTATCGTTCTTGTGGCTGGAAGTGCACGTATGCTACTGCAGGTAAGGGTTGACAGGTCTTGGCAGAGCAGTGCATGGTTCTTGTGGCTGTAAGTGCATGTGCACTACTTCAGGTAAGGGTTGATGTGTCTTGGCAGAGGAGTGCATGGTTCTTGTGGCTGTAAGTGCACGTGCACTACTGCTGGTAAGGGTTGATCTGTCTTGGCAGAGCAGTGCGTGGTTCTTGTGGCTGTAAGTGCACGTGCACTACTTCAGGTAAGGGTTGATCTGTCTTGGCAGAGCAGTGCGTGGTTCTTGTGGCTGTAAGTGCACGTGCACTACTGCTGGTAAGGGTTGATGTGTCTTGGCAAGCAGTGCATGGTTCTTGTGGCTGTAAGTGCACGTGCACTACTTCAGGTAAGGGTTGATCTGTCTTGGCAGAGCAGTGCGTGGTTCTTGTGGCTGTAAGTGCACGTGCACTACTGCTGGTAAGGGTTGATGTGTCTTGGCAAGCAGTGCATGGTTCTTGTGGCTGTAAGTGCACGTGCACTACTGCAGGTAAGGGTTGATCTGTCTTGGCAGAGCAGTGCATGGTTCTTGTGGCTGTAAGTGCACGTGCACTACTTCAGGTAAGGGTTGATGTGTCTTGGCAGAGCAGTGCATGGTTCTTGTGGCTGTAAGTGCACGTGCACTACTTCAGGTAAGGGTTGATGTGTCTTGGCAGAGCAGTGCATGGTTCTTGTGGCTGGAAGTGCACGTGCACTACTTCAGGTAAGGGTTGCTGTGTCTTGGCAGAGGAGTGCATGGTTCTTGTGGCTGGAAGTGCTTGTGCACTACTGCAGGTAAGGGTTGATGTGTCTTAGCAGAGCAGTGCGTGGTTCTTGTGGCTGTAAGTGCACGTGCACTACTGCAGGCAAGGGTTGATGTGTCTTGGCAGAGCAGTGCATGGTTCTTGTGGCTGTAAGTGCACGTGCACTACTGCACATGAGGGTTGATGTGTCTTGGCAGAGCAGTGTATCGTTCTTGTGGCTGTAAGTGCACGTATGCTACTGCAGATAAGGGTTGATCTGTCTTGGCAGAGCAGTGCGTGGTTCTTGTGGCTGTAAGTGCACGTGCACTACTGCAGGTAAGGGTTGATCTGTCTTGGCAGAGCAGTGTATCGTTCTTGTGGCTGGAAGTGCACGTGCTCTACTGCACGCGAGGGTTGATGTGTCTTGGCAAGCAGTGCATGGTTCTTGTGGCTGTAAGTGCACGTGCACTACTGCAGGTAAGGGTTGATCTGTCTTGGCAGAGGAGTGCATGGTTCTTGTGGCTGTAAGTGCACGTGCACAACTGCACGCGAGGGTTGATGTGTCTTGGCAAGCAGTGCATGGTTCTTGTGGCTGTAAGTGCACGTGCACTACTGCACGCGAGGGTTGATCTGTCTTGGCAGAGCAGTGCATGGTTCTTGTGGCTGTAAGTGCACGTGCACTACTGCAGGTAAGGGTTGATCTGTCTTGGCAGAGCAGTGCATGGTTCTTGTGGCTGTAAGTGCACGTGCACTACTGCAGGTAAGGGTTGATCTGTCTTGGCAGAGCAGTGCATGGTTCTTGTGGCTGTAAGTGCACGTGCACTACTTCAGGTAAGGGTTGATGTGTCTTGGCAGAGCAGTGCATGGTTCTTGTGGCTGTAAGTGCACGTGCACTACTTCAGGTAAGGGTTGCTGTGTCTTGGCAGAGGAGTGCATGGTTCTTGTGGCTGGAAGTGCTTGTGCACTACTGCAGGTAAGGGTTGATGTGTCTTAGCAGAGCAGTGCGTGGTTCTTGTGGCTGTAAGTGCACGTGCACTACTGCAGGCAAGGGTTGATGTGTCTTGGCAGAGCAGTGTATCGTTCTTGTGGCTGGAAGTGCATGTGCTCTACTGCACATGAGGGTTGATGTGTCTTGGCAGAGCAGTGATTGGTACTTGTGGTCGGAAGTGCACGTATGCTACTGCAGATAAGGGTTGATCTGTCTTGGCAGAGCAGTGCGTGGTTCTTGTGGCTGTAAGTGCACGTGCACTACTGCAGGTAAGGGTTGATCTGTCTTGGCAGAGCAGTGTATCGTTCTTGTGGCTGGAAGTGCACGTGCTCTACTGCACGCGAGGGTTGATGTGTCTTGGCAGAGCAGTGTATCGTTCTTGTGGCTGGAAGTGCACGTGCACGACTGCAGGTAAGGGTTGATCTGTCTTGGCAGAGCAGTGCATGGTTCTTGTGGCTGTAAGTGCACGTGCACTACTGCTGGTAAGGGTTGATGTGTCTTGGCAGAGGAGTGCATGGTTCTTGTGGCTGGAAGTGCTTGTGCACTACTTCAGGTAAGGGTTGATGTGTCTTGGCAGAGGAGTGCATGGTTCTTGTGGCTGTAAGTGCACGTGCACTACTGCTGGTAAGGGTTGATCTGTCTTGGCAGAGCAGTGCGTGGTTCTTGTGGCTGTAAGTGCACGTGCACTACTGCAGGTAAGGGTTGATCTGTCTTGGCAGAGCAGTGTATCGTTCTTGTGGCTGGAAGTGCACGTGCTCTACTGCACGCGAGGGTTGATGTGTCTTGGCAGAGCAGTGTATCGTTCTTGTGGCTGGAAGTGCACGTATGCTACTGCAGGTAAGGGTTGATCTGTCTTGGCAGAGCAGTGCATGGTTCTTGTGGCTGTAAGTGCACGTGCACTACTTCAGGTAAGGGTTGATGTGTCTTGGCAGAGGAGTGCATGGTTCTTGTGGCTGTAAGTGCACGTGCACTACTGCAGGTAAGGGTTGATCTGTCTTGGCAGAGCAGTGTATCGTTCTTGTGGCTGGAAGTGCACGTGCTCTACTGCACGCGAGGGTTGATGTGTCTTGGCAAGCAGTGCATGGTTCTTGTGGCTGTAAGTGCACGTGCACTACTGCAGGTAAGGGTTGATCTGTCTTGGCAGAGCAGTGCATGGTTCTTGTGGCTGTAAGTGCACGTGCACTACTTCAGGTAAGGGTTGATGTGTCTTGGCAGAGCAGTGCGTGGTTCTTGTGGCTGTAAGTGCACGTGCACTACTGCAGGTAAGGGTTGATCTGTCTTGGCAGAGCAGTGTATCGTTCTTGTGGCTGGAAGTGCACGTGCTCTACTGCACGCGAGGGTTGATGTGTCTTGGCAAGCAGTGCATGGTTCTTGTGGCTGTAAGTGCACGTGCACTACTGCAGGTAAGGGTTGATCTGTCTTGGCAGAGCAGTGCATGGTTCTTGTGGCTGTAAGTGCACGTGCACTACTTCAGGTAAGGGTTGATGTGTCTTGGCAGAGGAGTGCATGGTTCTTGTGGCTGGAAGTGCTTGTGCACTACTGCAGGTAAGGGTTGATGTGTCTTAGCAGAGCAGTGCGTGGTTCTTGTGGCTGTAAGTGCACGTGCACTACTGCTGGTAAGGGTTGATGTGTCTTGGCAAGCAGTGCATGGTTCTTGTGGCTGTAAGTGCACGTGCACTACTGCAGGTAAGGGTTGATCTGTCTTGGCAGAGCAGTGCATGGTTCTTGTGGCTGTAAGTGCACGTGCACTACTGCAGGTAAGGGTTGATCTGTCTTGGCAGAGCAGTGCATGGTTCTTGTGGCTGTAAGTGCACGTGCACTACTTCAGGTAAGGGTTGCTGTGTCTTGGCAGAGGAGTGCATGGTTCTTGTGGCTGTAAGTGCACGTGCACTACTGCACATGAGGGTTGATGTGTCTTGGCAGAGCAGTGATTGGTACTTGTGGTCGGAAGTGCACGTATGCTACTGCAGATAAGGGTTGATCTGTCTTGGCAGAGCAGTGCGTGGTTCTTGTGGCTGTAAGTGCACGTGCACTACTGCAGGTAAGGGTTGATCTGTCTTGGCAGAGCAGTGTATCGTTCTTGTGGCTGGAAGTGCACGTGCTCTACTGCACGCGAGGGTTGATGTGTCTTGGCAGAGCAGTGTATCGTTCTTGTGGCTGGAAGTGCACGTATGCTACTGCAGGTAAGGGTTGATCTGTCTTGGCAGAGCAGTGTATCGTTCTTGTGGCTGGAAGTGCACGTGCTCTACTGCACGCGAGGGTTGATGTGTCTTGGCAGAGCAGTGCATGGTTCTTGTGGCTGTAAGTGCACGTGCACTACTGCAGGTAAGGGTTGATCTGTCTTGGCAGAGCAGTGCATGGTTCTTGTGGCTGTAAGTGCACGTGCACTACTGCTGGTAAGGGTTGATCTGTCTTGGCAGAGCAGTGCATGGTTCTTGTGGCTGTAAGTGCACGTGCACTACTTCAGGTAAGGGTTGATGTGTCTTGGCAGAGGAGTGCATGGTTCTTGTGGCTGTAAGTGCACGTGCACTACTGTTGGTAAGGGTTGATCTGTCTTGGCAGAGCAGTGCATGGTTCTTGTGGCTGTAAGTGCACGTGCACTACTGCAGGTAAGGGTTGCTGTGTCTTGGCAGAACAGTGCATGGTTCTTGTGGCCGGAAGTGCATGTGCACTACTGCAGGTAAGGGTTGATGTGTCTTGGCAAGCAGTGCAAGGCTCTTGTGGCCGGATGTGGACATGCACTACTGCAGGTAGCGGTTGATGTGTCTTGGCAGAGGAGTGCATGGTTCTTGTGGCTGGAAATGCTTGTGCACTACTGCAGGTAGCGGTTGATGTGTCTTGGCAGAGGAGTGCATGGTTCTTGTGGCCGGAAATGCATGTGCATTACTGCAGGTAAGGGTTGATGTGTCTTGGCAGAGAAGTGAATGGCTTGAAGTGCTTGTGCACTACTGCAGGTAAGGGTTGATGTGTCTTTGCTGAGCAGTGCATGGCTCATGTGCCTGGAAATGCATGTGCACTATTGCAGTTAAGGGTCGATGTGTCTTGGCAGAGACGTGCATGGTTCTTGTGTCTGGAAGTGCACGTGCGCTACTGCAGTTAAGGGTTGACAGGTCTTGGCAGAGCAGTGTATGGTTCTTGTGGCCGGAAGTGCATTTGCACCACTGCAGGTAAGGGTTGATGTGTCTTGGCATAGCAGTGCATGGTCCTTGTGGTCAGAGTGCATGTGCACTACTGCAGGTAAGAGTCAATGTCTTTTGGCAGAGGAGTGCATGGTTCTTGTGGCTGAAAGTGCACGTGCACTACTGCTGGTAAGGATAGATTTTTCTTGGCAGAGCAGTGCATGGTTCTTGTGTCCGGAAGTGCACGTGCACTACTACCAGTAAGGGTTGATGTGTCTTGGCAGAGCAGTGCAAGGTTCCTGTGGCCAGATGTGCATGTGCACTACTGCAGGTAAGGGTCGATGTATCTTGGCAGAAGAGTGCATGGTTCTTGTGGCTGGAAGTGCAGGTGCACTACTGCAGGTAAGGGTTGATGTGTCTTAACTGAGCAGTGCATGGTTCTTGCGGCCGGAAGTGTTTGTGCACTACTCTAGGTAAGGGTTGATGTGTCTTGGCAAAGGAGTGCATGGTTCATGTGGCGGGAAATGCAAGTGCACTACTGCAGGTAAGGGTTGATGTGTCTTGGAAGAACAGTGCATGGTGCTTGTGGCTGGAAATGCGTGTGCACTACTGCAGGTAAGGGTTGATGTGTCTTGGCTGAGTAGTGCATCGTTCATGTGGCTGGAAATGCATGTGCACTACTGTAGGTAAGGGTTGATGTGTCTTGGCAGAGCAGTGCATGGTTCTTGTGGTTGGAAGTGTTTGTGGCCTACTGCAGGTATGGGTTGATCCGTGCATGATTCTTGTGGCCGGAAGTGCACATGCACTACTGCAGTTAAGGGTCGATGTGACTTGGCAGAGGAGTGCATGGTTTTTGTGTCTAGAAGTGAACATGCGCTACTGCAATTAAGGGTTGACGTGTCTTGGCAGAGTAGTGCATGGTTCTTGTGGCACGTAGTGCATGTGCGCTACTGCAGGTAAGGGTTGTTGTGTCTTAGCAGAGCAGTGCATGGTTCTTGTGGCAGGAAGTGCATGTGCACTACTGCAGGTAAGGGTTGATGTGTCTTTGCAGAGCAGTGCATGGTTCTTCTGGCTGGAAGTGCATGTGCACTACTCCAGGTAAGGGTTGATGTGTCTAGGCAGAGCAGTTCATGGTTCTTGTGGCCAGAGTGCATGTGCACGACTGCAGGTAAGGGTTGATGTGTCTTGGCAGATCAGTGCATGGTTCTTGTTGTCAGAAGTGCACGTGCACTACTGCAGGTAAAGGTCAATGTCTCTTGGCAGAGGAGTGCATGGTTCTTGTGGCTGAAAGTGCACATGCACTACTGCTGGTAAGGATAGATGTGTCTTGGCAGAGCAGTGCATGGTTCTTGTGGCCAGAAGTGCACTTGCACTACTGCAGGTAAAGGTCAATGCCTCTTGGCAGAGGAGTGCATGGTTCTTTTGGCAGGAAGTGCACATGCACTACTGCTGGTAAGGATAGATGTGTCTTGGCAGAGCAGTGCATGGTTCTTGTGGCCGGAAGTGTACGTGCACTACTGCAGGTAAGGGTTGATGTGTCTTGGCAGATCAGTGCATGGTTCTTGTGGCCAGAAGTGCACGTGCACGACTGCAGGTAAGGGTTGATGTGTCTTGGCAGATCAGTGCATGGATCTTGTTGTCAGAAGTGCACGTGCACTACTGCAGGTAAAGGTCAATGTCTCTTGGCAGAGGAGTGCATGGTTCTTGTGGCTGAAAGTGCACATGCACTACTGCTGGTAAGGATAGATGTGTCTTGGCAGAGCAGTGCATGGTTCTTGTGGCCAGAAGTGCACTTGCACTACTGCAGGTAAAGGTCAATGCCTCTTGGCAGAGGAGTGCATGGTTCTTTTGGCAGGAAGTGCACATGCACTACTGCTGGTAAGGATAGATGTGTCTTGGCAAGCAGTGCATGGTTCTTGTGGCTGTAAGTGCACATGCACTACTGCAGGTAAGGGTTGATCTGTCTTGGCAGAGCAGTGCATGGTTCTTGTGGCTGTAAGTGCACGTGCACTACTTCAGGTAAGGGTTGATGTGTCTTGGCAGAGGAGTGCATGGTTCTTGTGGCTGGAAGTGCTTGTGCACTACTGCAGGTAAGGGTTGATGTGTCTTAGCAGAGCAGTGCGTGGTTCTTGTGGCTGTAAGTGCACGTGCACTACTGCTGGTAAGGGTTGATGTGTCTTGGCAAGCAGTGCATGGTTCTTGTGGCTGTAAGTGCACGTGCACTACTGCAGGTAAGGGTTGATCTGTCTTGGCAGAGCAGTGCATGGTTCTTGTGGCTGTAAGTGCACGTGCACTACTGCAGGTAAGGGTTGATCTGTCTTGGCAGAGCAGTGCATGGTTCTTGTGGCTGTAAGTGCACGTGCACTACTTCAGGTAAGGGTTGATGTGTCTTGGCAGAGCAGTGCATGGTTCTTGTGGCTGTAAGTGCACGTGCACTACTTCAGGTAAGGGTTGCTGTGTCTTGGCAGAGGAGTGCATGGTTCTTGTGGCTGGAAGTGCTTGTGCACTACTGCAGGTAAGGGTTGATGTGTCTTAGCAGAGCAGTGCGTGGTTCTTGTGGCTGTAAGTGCACGTGCACTACTGCAGGCAAGGGTTGATGTGTCTTGGCAGAGCAGTGTATCGTTCTTGTGGCTGGAAGTGCATGTGCTCTACTGCACATGAGGGTTGATGTGTCTTGGCAGAGCAGTGATTGGTACTTGTGGTCGGAAGTGCACGTATGCTACTGCAGATAAGGGTTGATCTGTCTTGGCAGAGCAGTGCGTGGTTCTTGTGGCTGTAAGTGCACGTGCACTACTGCAGGTAAGGGTTGATCTGTCTTGGCAGAGCAGTGTATCGTTCTTGTGGCTGGAAGTGCACGTATGCTACTGCAGGTAAGGGTTGATCTGTCTTGGCAGAGCAGTGCATGGTTCTTGTGGCTGTAAGTGCACGTGCACTACTTCAGGTAAGGGTTGATGTGTCTTGGCAGAGGAGTGCATGGTTCTTGTGGCTGTAAGTGCACGTGCACTACTGCTGGTAAGGGTTGATCTGTCTTGGCAGAGCAGTGCGTGGTTCTTGTGGCTGTAAGTGCACGTGCACTACTGCAGGTAAGGGTTGATCTGTCTTGGCAGAGCAGTGTATCGTTCTTGTGGCTGGAAGTGCACGTGCTCTACTGCACGCGAGGGTTGATGTGTCTTGGCAAGCAGTGCATGGTTCTTGTGGCTGTAAGTGCACGTGCACTACTGCAGGTAAGGGTTGATCTGTCTTGGCAGAGCAGTGCATGGTTCTTGTGGCTGTAAGTGCACGTGCACTACTTCAGGTAAGGGTTGATGTGTCTTGGCAGAGGAGTGCATGGTTCTTGTGGCTGGAAGTGCTTGTGCACTACTGCAGGTAAGGGTTGATGTGTCTTAGCAGAGCAGTGCGTGGTTCTTGTGGCTGTAAGTGCACGTGCACTACTGCTGGTAAGGGTTGATGTGTCTTGGCAAGCAGTGCATGGTTCTTGTGGCTGTAAGTGCACGTGCACTACTGCAGGTAAGGGTTGATCTGTCTTGGCAGAGCAGTGCATGGTTCTTGTGGCTGTAAGTGCACGTGCACTACTGCAGGTAAGGGTTGATCTGTCTTGGCAGAGCAGTGCATGGTTCTTGTGGCTGTAAGTGCACGTGCACTACTTCAGGTAAGGGTTGATGTGTCTTGGCAGAGCAGTGCATGGTTCTTGTGGCTGTAAGTGCACGTGCACTACTTCAGGTAAGGGTTGCTGTGTCTTGGCAGAGGAGTGCATGGTTCTTGTGGCTGGAAGTGCTTGTGCACTACTGCAGGTAAGGGTTGATGTGTCTTAGCAGAGCAGTGCGTGGTTCTTGTGGCTGTAAGTGCACGTGCACTACTGCAGGCAAGGGTTGATGTGTCTTGGCAGAGCAGTGCATGGTTCTTGTGGCTGTAAGTGCACGTGCACTACTGCACATGAGGGTTGATGTGTCTTGGCAGAGCAGTGCATGGTTCTTGTGGCTGTAAGTGCACGTATACTACTGCAGATAAGGGTTGATCTGTCTTGGCAGAGCAGTGCGTGGTTCTTGTGGCTGTAAGTGCACGTGCACTACTGCAGGTAAGGGTTGATCTGTCTTGGCAGAGCAGTGTATCGTTCTTGTGGCTGGAAGTGCACGTGCTCTACTGCACGCGAGGGTTGATGTGTCTTGGCAGAGCAGTGTATCGTTCTTGTGGCTGGAAGTGCACGTATGCTACTGCAGGTAAGGGTTGATCTGTCTTGGCAGAGCAGTGTATCGTTCTTGTGGCTGGAAGTGCACGTGCTCTACTGCACGCGAGGGTTGATGTGTCTTGGCAGAGCAGTGCATGGTTCTTGTGGCTGTAAGTGCACGTCCACTACTGCAGGTAAGGGTTGATCTGTCTTGGCAGAGCAGTGCATGGTTCTTGTGGCTGTAAGTGCACGTGCACTACTTCAGGTAAGGGTTGATGTGTCTTGGCAGAGGAGTGCATGGTTCTTGTGGCTGGAAGTGCTTGTGCACTACTGCAGGTAAGGGTTGATGTGTCTTGGCAGAGCAGTGCATGGTTCTTGTGGCTGTAAGTGCACGTGCACTACTGCTGGTAAGGGTTGATCTGTCTTGGCAGAGCAGTGCATGGTTCTTGTGGCTGGAAGTGCATGTGCACTACTCCAGGTAAGGGTTGATGTGTCTAGGCAGAGCAGTTCATGGTTCTTGTGGCCAGAGTGCATGTGCACGACTGCAGGTAAGGGTTGATGTGTCTTGGCAGATCAGTGCATGGTTCTTGTTGTCAGAAGTGCACGTGCACTACTGCAGGTAAAGGTCAATGTCTCTTGGCAAAGGAGTGCATGGTTCTTGTGGCTGAAAGTGCACATGCACTACTGCTGGTAAGGATAGATGTGTCTTGGCAGAGCAGTGCATGGTTCTTGTGGCCAGAAGTGCACTTGCACTACTGCAGGTAAAGGTCAATGCCTCTTGGCAGAGGAGTGCATGGTTCTTTTGGCAGGAAGTGCACATGCACTACTGCTGGTAAGGATAGATGTGTCTTGGCAGAGCAGTGCATGGTTCTTGTGGCCGGAAGTGTACGTGCACTACTGCAGGTAAGGGTTGATGTGTCTTGGCAGATCAGTGCATGGTTCTTGTGGCCAGAAGTGCACGTGCACGACTGCAGGTAAGGGTTGATGTGTCTTGGCAGATCAGTGCATGGTTCTTGTTGTCAGAAGTGCACGTGCACTACTGCAGGTAAAGGTCAATGTCTCTTGGCAGAGGAGTGCATGGTTCTTGTGGCTGAAAGTGCACATGCACTACTGCTGGTAAGGATAGATGTGTCTTGGCAGAGCAGTGCATGGTTCTTGTGGCCGGAAGTGTACGTGCACTACTGCAGGTAAGCGTTGATCTGTCATGGCAGAGCTTTGCATGGTTCTTGTGGACATAGTGCATGTGCACTACTGCAGGTAAGGGTCGATGTATCTTAGCAGAACAGTGCATGGTTCTTGTGGCCGGAAGGTGGAAATAATCAGCACAATACAACCAATACCTGACGAATTTTAAAAACTGTATATATAATTGTTATTACCCTGATATTTGGCGCGCTAACTCCCCGGTCCACCGCAGCAAATTCATGCTGTTTGTGTGGAGGGAGGAACAGCGCTTGTACTTCTGGATTGTTCCTTGGTGGGCAGTCATCTTACCGAGGGTGACGGTCTAGTCTCCCCCCACCTCCCTGACTACAAAAGGGCTGGACACCTACGCGCTCGACAGATTGAATACTAACTTTGCAGCGCTAACGTGTGTATTGTAAAACGAATTTGTTGCAAGGGGTTTTTACCTGACGAATTTTTAAAACTGTATATATAATTGTTATTACCCTGATATTTGACGCGCTAACTCCCCGGTCCACCGCAGCAAATTCATGCTGTTTGTGTGGAGGAAGGAACAGCGCTTGTACTTGCAGATTGTTCCTTGGTGGGCAGCCATCTTACCGAGGGTGGCGGTCTAGTCTCCACCCACCTCCTAATCTACATCAGCCTCAGTCCTTTCGCGCAGCGGTGACGCACAGCGGAAGCGCCATAGACGCACCAAAGAGAAGCCAGTCTGCGCCAGTCCGCGTCCAGACGCTTCTGGCTTCGGGATCGGGCAATATGGTAGGGCGGCGCATTACATATAGTGCTCCCACACTGCATGCTTTACGACCCATTGCTAATCCCCTCTGTTTTAACTCACTCTTTCCTCACTCCACTAATACTGGCTGTAAAACATGAGACTGGTGTCTCCTCCCTCCTATTTTAGGCAATCATCCGTCTACACATACAAAGAAAATGTTTCTCCTTAATTGTCGGTCCCTCCCAAAGCACCACACTGAACTGGCGTTACTGATAGAGGAGTTTAACCCTGAAGCCCTCTTTTTAACCGAGACATGGCTTCAGTTAC
The DNA here is from genome assembly GCF_964263255.1 of Lissotriton vulgaris. NCBI lineage: Eukaryota > Metazoa > Chordata > Amphibia > Caudata > Salamandridae > Lissotriton > Lissotriton vulgaris. The sequence continues at coordinate 393,512,703 of NC_141699.1, read as the reverse complement.
AAAATGATCCTGCATCAGTATAGGCCACTCCTCAAGGCTACACCCTTAAGCGACTGGATCGCCAGTCAGGTAGAGGTGGAGGACTGGCCATCATCTATAAAGATATTTACAGATGTCGTGTTACCTCCTCTACCACTTCAGCCTGCGAGAGTCTACACTTTTCTCTTGATTTTTCCCCCACCATTACCTTTTCCGGCATTTTAGTCTATCGACCACCGGGCTCCCTCGGCGATTTCATCGCTATTATGACAGATTTGGCCGCTAACTTAGTGCTCACCTCAGCAAATCTCACTCTGCTGGGTGACTTAAATTTGCATTTAGATGATCCCCTTGATGTCGCCGCTAACAATCTTCGTTCAAATCTTCAGGCCATCGACTTGTCCCAAAAGGGTTTTCAGGCGACACACAACAAGGGTCATCTTCTAGATCATGTCTATAGCAATTTAGACAATCTATCGGTGGAAGTACCGATACCACTGCCCTGGACCGACCATTTTTTAATTCCTCTTACATGGTCCATAAATACTCCCTCTATCTCACAAGCTCATGATAAACATTGGGGTAGGAAATGGAGCTCTCTTCCGCTTCCTAAGTGGGAACAGGCTCTCTCTGAACAGCCACCCCAACAGACTAGGAATCCCGACACGGCAGCTCTCAATTTTGATAATTGGATTTCCAGTACACCAGATCAAGTTCTCCCGAAGGGCTCTTTGCAAGTAATAAAAAGATCTAAAGTAGCACCTTGGTATTCTCCGGCCCTCAGGACGTTGAAACAAGTCTGCCGTAAAGCGGAGAGAGCCTGGAGGAAAGATCGCTCCCAACTGAAGGAATTAGAGCATAAAGCGGCAATAAGGCACTGTAAGAGTGAAATAAAACTTGCTCAAGCTGAGTTCTATGAAACCAAAATTAACATGGCAGCTAACTCCCCTAGAGAAATTTTTAAAATTGCGAAATCTTTAATTTCTCCTCCTTCTGAGCTCTTGCCATCTGAGGGTGCACAGGCCCGCTGTGATAACCGAGCCACCTTCTTCTTCCAGAAGATTCAGGCCATTTATTCCCTACTTTCGACAGGTAGTGAAGATACGGCTTCCTCCTCTACTCTGGACTCTGACCTGCCTGTGTCCTGTTCATTGGTCACTTTTCCACTTCTGGATCCCAGTACATTAGATATATTGGGCCACAAAGTCACCTCGGGATCTCCAAATGATCCAGCCCCTCCGCAGGCCTTAGCTAAAGTGATTGATACTATCCGCCCGTTCATCCTGGATGCTCTTAACACCTCTATCACCTCCAACTCCGCTCCAGCCACATGGAAGTGCGTGATGGTAAGGGCCCTGTTGAAAAAGCAGAATTTGGATCAGAACAATCTGTCCAATTTCCGCCCTATCTCGCTGCTTCCGTGGATGAGTAAACTGTTAGAGAGACATATCAATAAAATCTTAGTGGATTATTTAGAGTCCAACAATCTTCTACAGGTCTCCCAGACGGGGTTTCGTCCCCAGCATGGTACTGAAACCGCCCTTCTGGCAGTGACAGAGGCAGCTAGAGCTATAATGGACCAGGGAGGAAAAACAGCCATCATACTTCTTGATCTCAGTGCCGCGTTCGACACTGTTAACCATGCCACACTATTACATTGTTTGAAGGGCATGGGTGTGTCGGGCGCGGCCTTGACTTGGCTGACTTCCTTCCTGGAGGAGCGCTTTTTCCAGGTGTTTGAGGGCGAGGTGGTATCATCTAAGCATCCGCTTAGCTGTGGGGTCCCGCAGGGCTCCTCCCTGAGCCCCACCCTTTTTAATGTTTATATGCAGCCTCTGGAGAAGATAGTCCTCCCTTTTGGTGTGCGGATTGTCACCTACGCAGACGATACCCAACTGGTGGTCTCTCTGGACCACGATGAGGGTTCGTCTAACACCTTGGGCCCTTGTCTAGAGGCTGTTGCTAAGTGGATGCACTCCTCCCACCTCAAACTCAACGGGGAGAAGACCGAGATCATGTTACTGGGTAACCCTTCCCTGACCTCCTTTGCGTCTATCTGGCCTTCATGTCTCGGTGCCCCCCCCCCCCTAAAGCGCAGATAAAGAGTATGGGAATCTGGCTTGACAGAGCGCTGGATTTCTCAGTCCAAGCCACCAAAACTGCCTCCACATGTGTGGGGCTAATGAAAATGCTCCGCAAAGTGCTCCCTCTGCTTACATTCCAGGCGAGAAGGGTCATGGTACAGGCCTTGATACTCTCTCGCCTGGACTATGGAAATGTTTTATATCTAGGAGCCCCGGCGGCAGTGACTAACAGGCTCCAAGTCCCCCAAAACTGTGCCGCCCGATTATTATTCAACATCCCTCGCTGGCAATCAGCAAGGAATGCTCTAAAAGAACTCCATTGGCTGCCAGAACGCAGTTTAAGGCCATGTGCATTTTGCACAAATCTTTCCATCGAACAGGCCCGGCAGTTTTGTACCCCCTAGTGTTACCTTACTCACCATCCAGAGCCCTTCGCTCGGCTTCATTGCATTTGGCAACCACGTCAAAAATCAAGAAAGCCCGCTGGGGTGGTCGCTCTTTCACTCACACAGCGGCAAGGCTCTGGAATTCCCTGCCTCTAACCCTCAGACAAAATAACAACGAATGTCATTCAGGAGAGATCTAAAAACCTACTTGTTCACAAAAGCGTACTAAGTTACCCGGTAGCCCGACACAGTAATCAGTCTAAAGCGCTGCGAGGCCTCCGGGTAGTTATGCGGTATACAAGTGCAATTTTTCATTTCATTTAATTTCATTTCATTTCATTTCAATTCAAATACAGTGTCAATGTACAATAGACAACAACTGACTCTATATGTTTTATTAATAAAGGTATCAACAATTTTTGTCTGACAATTACACTTATCAATTTGGTTGCCTAAACAATTATTTATACTGTGATTAAATTCTATTACTTATTTTCACAGTTTTTACAGTTCTGAATTAATTAGATGATTCAAATAGCACATTTACAATATAAAAACAACATTCAATGATGACATGGCTTTGAATTCTAGTATATCCTACGCGCGTTTCGGCTCCCAGCCTTCATCAGGAAGCCATGAATAAACTTGAATCAGAACCTCTTTAAGTTTGCTATCAGGCAACCGATTGAATATAATAATACGAGGCACTACTCTGATTTATAGGGTAATTCAGCGATATACTACGAGATTGATGCTGAAGATACACTTTTTCGAGATATTCATGATATTTATCAGGTATTAGCCTACTTGGCTTGTTATTTTGCTACTACCTTTTTAAACAATACATTGCTGTTTAACATAATATCATACTCTTAAGTAAAACGGAGTGTTTATATTCTGAACTCCGTTTGAGACTTTTAAACAGTTTGTGGACACTATGTTAACAGGAAGACCCCATAACATCAGTGGTTGTCAACCACTACTTAAGTGTAAATGTCCCTTAATGTGAGGAGCATCCACCAGGTATATTTGATCCTTATATACTGCCTTTTCATTCTATTTTTTTCAGGGTTGTATCTAGTCTATTTATATTGGCATATTAGGTACTGGTTGCCTGTTACTTTTCCCCGACCATCTGTATAGTTCCATCTGCCCTGCCAAGGTAAATATGTCCTGGAGAGGCTTTTTGTGTGTACTGTTTTAGTGCTTACGTTCTTTTTAGTCTTGGGCACCTATAGACTGGCCGCAAAGCCACATTAGTTGATACTCTTCGATCCAGAGGTTAGAGTGATTCACACCCACTATGAGGTATTATGATTAGGCCAGGTAGTGCAAATTCGCCTTCTACTTGTTTTTTCTCCCATTTAATTGGGCTATGTAGATAACTACCTTTATTATGGAGATTCCATTCGTCATATTTTTCTAATTTCTCCTCTATTTTCTTCATTTCTAATTCTGACTTATTCTTGCTTGTTCTTCTTGTTCGCTTGTATCCCTTCATCTAATTAATTTCAGGTGGAACCTAGATATAAGTTCTAGAAGTTTCATTCATTGAATTCGTAATGCAATGTTCACTTGGTGATGGATTTTGGGTGACATAGATTAATGGTCACAAACCCAACAGAGTTATTTAGTTAGGTTGTTTATTATGAATGTTTAACGACAAGTAGTTTTTAATGTTAATTGGATGTGCACTACTGACGGTAAGTGTTGATGTGTCTTGGCAGACCAGTGTATGGATCTTGTGGCCGCAAATGCAAGTGCACTACTGCTGGTAAGGATAGATTTTTCTTGGCAGAGCAGTGCATGGTTCCCGTTGCTGGAAGTGCTTGTGCACGACTGCAGGTAAGGGTTGATGTGTCTTGGCTGAGCAGTGCATGCTCATGTGGCCGGAAATGCACGTGCACTACTGCAGGTAAGGATAGATGTGTCTTGGCAGAGCATTGCTTGGTTCTTAGTATTAGAATAGTATGGAATGCTGCAGGACTGAGCTTCATGGTTAGAGCTAAGGAAGGTTCTCAGGACATGAGTAGTAGGACATGCTCACCAAGTTTAACCTGACCTCTCCCCTTTTCCTCTCTTGCAGGGAATGTTGCACACCGGCCTGTACGGCTCTCCCTATTGGCTCCCAGACCGAGGGTCCCTAATCGCCCATGACCCTGGAGGAGTCCCATCCTCTCCTGCAGCATACACCCTGCACCCCAACCCAGCTTATGGTATGATGTTCTTCTTTCTCTTCCTTCCATGCAAGGTGGACATCCTAGTCTTAGTGATTGGGGGCACTCATGTAGCCATCTGAGCATCCTTAAATTGATTCTAGTTATTGAGACTTGCCTTATTTGGTATGGCATTTCTTATCATCAAATACCCAGATAAAAGATACAATGATTACAGCAAGATGGCTGTATTGTGTAATAATAAAAGACCTCTTTATAGCGGCAGCATTCTCTTATGAAATACTCGTTGAAAGTGGACTATTTGCCATCAAACCTATCTCCAGAGGTAACAAGTGGATATCGAGATTGAACCGTGTTTTTGCCACTTTTAAGGGGTGAGAACGATATTTAAGTCACTATATTTGAATATGAAGCACAGATGTTTGATGTGATTGCTTGGTCTTTATGTTACAAGGATGGCATAGATTGAGTTTACTCCCATTTTTGTAAACCTTACCGTAGATATCGAAAAGATACCCTCAGTTGTAAGGAAGTTAAATAACATACTTTGCATAGCAAAAATATACCAATTACACATATAATCACCGAAAAATGTCAAAGTACCTCTGCGGCGGGACCAAAACGTGTGAAGGTCAAGCGGGAGTTCCATACTCCCATAAACACATAAGAATGATTTTTAGGTCTCGCCTGCGTTGCAGCGCGTGCGCTGCTCGCTTGTGAGATCTATAGTAGTTGGTTTTCTGTCTGCCTTCTTTGGAAGTGGAGTTGGTGACCGCCCTGTCTCCCTTAGGCCCCGCCCACCCTGACTGGATATTTTACTCGTGCACGGCACCATTTAGTGCAGGCACGAGCAGTGGCTCTCTCTCTCGCCTACAGGACGTATCGGCACAGTTTGTCCGTACTGAAACCTGTGCATGCACACAAATCTTTTCAGCGTGCTCGTTTTTTAAAATGTACTTATTTAATCATTGCGAGTCGAAAAATTCACCCTTCAACTTTCCGTTGTAACTTTGCTGAGGGAGTGGTGAATGCGAAAAGGCAAGTGGAAGGTCCTGGAGGTGCCTCTCATAGACTTGGCGCGTACACATTATCATTTTTCTTTTTCAACCATGCTTTCCAGGTGGGAATCCTGCACCAAAGCAGAGTCCCTGCCAAGCTGTGAATAGATCTGCAGGCCGACGTAGAACACTATAATTTAGGTACTTTAATCATTGTAGCACTCTCTGCGGTTTTGCAAGCAGTAGATGTAATGATAGATTCTGCGTGGGCAGAGTGAACGAAAAACGGATTTGGGTAGTAGAATGTGTGCGTTTTTTGGCTCAAGAGCGTTTTCTGTAAGCATGCTGCAGCTTTGTGGCTAGTCTGTAGGGGGTGGTGTTGGACAACAGGACTTATAGTATTCTGGATGAAAACAGGATATCTTAAATTACATTCACACGTGTCTTATAGCAGTATTCAGGGTAGTCAAGATATTTCACATCTTCAAGTTTTAGCACGTTACGTTGTTTTTTGTCATTTGTATTTGTGGTATATATGTGGACTTGTGAATGCGTTCTCATTTAAAAAAAAATTACTTTGCAAGTAGAGTAGTACGCTTAATATGATATGCGTCAAAAAGGCTGACGCTGCATGACGCATACTTTTGCAAACATATTTGAATACTTTATTATTCTTATTTTGAATTAAAAACCGACCATAGAAGTTATGAATTGTTTGTCTGGCTGGCTTGTTTTGTTTGAGTGTATACACAAATAATGAATATACTTTAAAGTCAGTCACAAGAAGTCGTTACCCTTTTATTCATTGATGTTGCAGTTATGTAGGGAGTAATGGTTTCCTTCCGCATCTACATTTTTATTTGGGCTTTATTGAAGTTTGTCGGCCTCTGATCGTCACAAATGAGACTACTCAGGACCCAAATAAAGCAATTTGAGGCCAGAAAGACTGTTCGTTTTTCACATAAGACTTTATAGACGATGGTTAGTGCCTTAAAGGGGCCTCTAGAGTGGATAGGCAACAAATGTAGGACATAAGCACAGAAGTGATGTGTACTCATCCTCTGGTATCATGAACCCTGTCATCCCTGAGCCACATTTCTGTCATGAACAATAAATCAATATAATACCTGGCATACAAATATATATAAATATATATATATATATATATATATATATATATATATATATATATATATATATATATATATATATATATATATATATATTCACTTAAAAAAACATAGGTTTCAGGCCTTATATAGTTAGGAATTAGCATTTAAAAACCATTGAAATTGCTCCTATATAGTTGTTGTACTAACTATATTTCGCGCACCCGGAATCCACTGCTGATGATGTCACATATTACATCATTCATGACATGGTCAGTGACATCACTGATGACACCACTGATGACATCCCAAATTACATCACTGATGACATCTCATTTGACATCACTGATGACATCACTCTGATGACATCATCCAGTGACTGTGTGTTTCTGTAAAGTTTAAATATGTTTTACATATTGAAGAATGAGTGGATGTATAAGTGTCTGGATGAAGGATTTAGTAGGTGCGTGACTGACTGTATGAGTGAGTGATTAAATGTGTCTTACTAAATGCATGGGTTAGTGACTAAACTGTCTGAATGTGTGCATCAGTATGTCTGTTGTTGTGGAAGCTGCTGCATATGTTGATCAGTAGCTATATGAGGGGCTATATGGGTTATTGATTGGTTGCCCAAGTATTTGAATGGGAGACTGAGTGTGTGTGTGGGTGGCTGGGAGGTGTGTGACTCTGTGCATAGATGTGTGAGCAGTTGATTCACTAGGTGTATGAGTTCAAGAGTACATGTGGAAACAGCTATATGGGCGGTTGACTGTGTGCATGGGTGTGTTGGTGAGTGAATGGATATCTCAGTGCTACATGTGCAAGTAAGTACATATGTAAAACACAGTGCATGTGAGAGTTGGCATATATAAATGACTATACATGAGAGCCAGTGAATGTGTGAGTAGCTATATGGATCATTGTGTACCTGTATCAGTGATTGTATAAGAGAGTAAGTATGTGTTAGTATATGTTTCAATAAGTAAGGTGTTGTGTGTATAACTGTACAGTAGAGGAAATGGAAGTGTGATTGATTCTTTGCATGACTGACTAGGTGTGTGAGTAACTCCATGGATGAGTGGCAGTAAGTGAGTGTCTGTATAGGTGTATGAGTGCATATGATAGTGTTGTATTGATGAGTGACTGTATGTATGAGTGATTCTATGGGTGAATGGGTGAATGTGTGTGTAGACCTAGGAATCAGTGAGTGTGTATGTAGTAACTGGTATTGGTGTGTCAATGGTTTCAAGAATGGTAGTCTGTATTTAACACTGGGTGTATCAAAGGTTATATTAGAGTGTGAGGAGGTGCATCGTATTATCACATGAATGATATCATCAGTGATGTCAAATGAGATGTCATCAGTGATGTCATCAGTGATGTCACTGACCATTTCATGAATGATGTAATATGTGACATCATCAGCAGTGGATTGCGGGTGCGCAAAATATAGTTAGTACAACTAACCATATAGGAGCAATTTCAATGGTTTTTTAAATGCTAATTCCTAACTATATAAGGCCTGAAACCTATGGTTTTTTAAGTGAATTTGCAAGGTTTTTTAAATGCTAATTCCTAACTATATAAGGCTTGAAACCTATGGTTTTTTCAGTGAATTTGCAAGGTTTTTTAAATGCTAATTCCTAAATATATCAGGCATGAAACCTATATTATTTTTCAATAAATTTCAAAGGTTTTGTAAATGCTAATTCTATTAGAGGATAACGTTTATATATGTTATTATCCTTCTGGGACCACCTGAGCAGCCATCTTGTTTCTCAGGAGAAGTGAGGCACAAGAGAGCACAAAACAAGAGTGAAAAGCACAAAAAGGGGGCAGGGTTGAGACCCCCTGACTCCCTAGCCCTTCTCAGGGGGTCCCAGAGAATCGCGAGTTACGCGCACGGTACGCGTAACCTGCGCGTACCCTGCGATTTTATTTTTTTTTGCCCTTGGGGGTCCTTTTGTGACCCCCTGAGAAGGGCTAGAGGGTTGGGGTGTCTCTACCCTGCCCCCTTTTCGTGTTTTTCACTCTTTATTTGGGCTCTCTTGTGCCTCAGTTCTCCTGAAAAACAATATGGTGGCCAACACTTCCTGGTTTGGACAGTTTGGAATGTTGACAGTCGACTGCCAGCCAATCAGAAACTCGCTCGCGCACGTAAGTGTACGCGCACGTACGCGTACGGTACTCGTACGGTGAGCGCATATAGATATATAATTTGATCAAATTCAATTTTCTCAACAACTACTGGAGGGATTTTCACCAAATATAGAAAAGGCACTACTGCATACCTGTCCCTACCATTTTGCCAAGTTTGGTGTAATTCCGTTCAGCCGTTCGGGCTGTAGCCGTGTCTAAAGGTCCCATAGAAAATGCCATTTGAAAAATTTCAAATTCAATTTTCTCAAGAACTACTGGAGGGACTTTCACAAAACATAGCAAAGGCACATCTGCATACCAGGCCCTACCATTTTGCCAAGTTTGGTGTAATTCCATTCAGCCGTTCGAGCTGTAGCCTTGTCAGAATGTCCCTATGGAAATTAACATGGGGAAAACTCGTTTTGGGACCCCACTTTTTTCTCGGCCCCCGCTTGACGAATCCCCCGAAACTTTCAGGGCAAATTTAAGGAAAATTACAGGCAGATCCCTCAATCGGCGCCAAAGTTATTCCCAATAGAATGTTCGGAATTTCCTATGGTAACTAGGTCCTAACTATATATACCTACTGGCGACCGCCAGTAGGTAATATATATACATATTTTAATCCACCACTTTTCCCTTGGAGTGAAGGTCTTCAAACTATGGGGCATGTCTCCCTACTCATAGTCACCCTCCTTGGGGTTTGTGGCAGCATTCCCAGGGGATGAAAAGCCTCCAAGAATTTGTAAATGAACATGGCACAACATTATTTATTTGTCGGGTTTCCAGTCTGTCTCCATTTATTGTGATAAAAGTGCATAAAGGGCATTGGAACTGATCCGGTGTGCTGCGGAGCAAGTGTGGTGGCCAGGTCAAAGACATGTCTACAGAGAACACAATATTGTGTAAATATATTGCTGTTTTTGCACCTTAAGGTTATTTACTGCATGTAAAATAACAGCAAGTTTTAAAACTATTTAGGGGGAAATCCACTCTTTGAAATTCTGCCCTCAGCTGGTTAATCTGATCACTGCAGCTGTCTGTGTATGACCGAAAAGTCACATAGTTGAATCCAGGTTGGTGCAGTGGGTAATAGTGAGTTGTGTACTATAGTGCTACGAGGGCGAGTCATAGGTAGGAAGCAGGACCTTATATGTACTAGTGATATCTCCATCGAACAACCTTACAGTGCAACCCAATGACAATGTTTGGACCTTTCTCTCTATTTTATGGACGTTTTCACTGCTTTAGGAAAACGGCAAACTGCCAACAGCCTCTATTTCTTATATTTGTATGATAAATCTAAAGTGCATGACACTCGAGGCAAAATGTGAAAGCGCTGGATTGGTTTAGAGGTAGGGCTTCGTGCCTCACCTCTGGAGTAAATGGAGAGATTGACTGAAATTCCTGCCTACTTAAGGGTTTAAGAAGATTCCTGTGTACTTCTTTCAGGCAAAAAGGTTGCCACTCAGCAGCTCCATAAAGCTTTACATGCCCAACGCAATGTCAAGACCTTTCTGCATCTATGCACTTTACACTTAGATACTTTAACAAGCATTTGCAATGCAATAGGTCTCGCATTTGCGAGAGTTTAGGCTATTGGCATTGTAAATGACAATTCTTTTTATTTATCTGTTTTTAAAACCAACAAAATCTCGCAAATGCGAGACCTATTGCATTGCAAATGCTTGTTTCCTCCAGCTTTGGGTTTAATATCTTGTTATGGTTAGGTGCCTTCTCTCTGAGGATCAAAGATAGCATGTCCCAGCCCTTTGATATACCAAACACCACTAGACATTAAGAGGTCCCAACACCTATAAATGTTTAAAGGCGATTATAAGGCATGTGGTGATACATTGAGATCCTGACCATGCCGATGGAGGCGTACCATTACTTTCCCTACATTACCATGTCTGATCTTTACCCGGTAAGGTTAACTCGACAATGCCATTACCTCATTTCACAATAACTTAGTGATGATCTAACAGTGGCTATGGGGAGAGTTAGCATTAGGGTTAAGGCAAGGTTTTCATATTAAAAAATATATATATATATATATTCTATTTGGTTTAATCTAATTGTAATTATCTCATACAAAAAATAAGTATCAAAACGGTGTAACAAGCTGCAGGGAAGCTGTGATGCTGTGCTTCAAACCCGAAGAGGTCCAGTTAAACTGCAGACTGACGAAGTTTTTTGACATAGTATCTACAAGACTTACCCAACCACAAAGTCCAGAGATCAACAGCAAGTAACAACCTGCCAACCAAAGAACAGTCTGGCGAGGTCCCGCCAAGTCAAAGTACGCAGAGTAGACTAACTTATACTCTCAATTTCACAAATAGGGTAGAGACATTGTAATCGAGAATGATAACTTAATTAGTTTTAAAACACCTTTTTCCTTTAACAAAACTAGTGTTTTTAAGTTTATAATGATTTTAATGATATACGTTTTATATTGTGAGTTTTAATTAACTGTACAATAAAGAAATTAAATTAAACAATCATGCAAAAAATAAGTTTAGGCTAGGGTTTATGTTTGATTAGAATGAGGGCATTGCGGTAAGATTAAGGGTTCCTTGTTTTTAAATTAAATCCAAATGAATGGGCAAAGGGCACTACTTATATAGCTCCCTTGTTTAGCATGGTTAGAATCTCCTGTTGTATCAGACAAAGGTGGAGCTGAAATCTCTTCTAAGGTGGTGTATACGGAGGTCTTTGAAAAATTCCAAGTATGACCATATGTTATTAGGTCTAAAACCCAACAGTATTTAATCATACTCTCCAGCATCTGTGATAATTGATGATTCGACCTCCAACGGTACTTGAGAAAGATATTTTTGTGGCTGGCACCCTTGTCACATCACTGTCTTTTAATAGAGTTCTTATTTCAAGGCCATTGCTTTCTTCCTCTGGCACTTGTTTTTGTGTAAGAGAGTTGTAGAGGAGCCCTAATCTGCTGTTAGGCATATGTTGCCGGTAGGCGTGTTTAGGGTGTTGATAGGGTTGATATTGGTAAAATGTATTTCTCCTTCTGATTGTAAATTGACTCCAGCCTCTCGCCCAAAAGGACTGGAGTTTCTGCTGGAGGATTCCAAGAGATATTTTTGAGTCAGTGTGTGCATAGCATCATCACCATGCTTGCCAAAGAGTTCCTCTCTATCATAGGGCATGCCCAAGATCTTACTGTGGACCACAGGCCTGAAAGATGCTGCCTTCATCCAGCCCTGCCTTTGGAGAACGCAGCACCTGCTAGCGGTCTGAACCCCGTAGATAGTATCAATGGCACAGTCTATCATCTCAGATGAAGCTTGTTCCCCCCCATGCAGAATGTTCGTGGCTTCAGGTCTTTTGTCTTTCGGCCAAATGTCATGTACGACCACATCTGTCTGTTATAATGACTTAGGATCACCAAGGAATTGGCCACCCTCACTGTAGTTGCTATCATGGCCGATAATCTCTTCCCAATGTTGTCCAAATACCTCCCTTCCATGTCTGGTGAGTAGAACAGGATGTACTTGGATCCTACAATCTTCTTTGCTCAGCTTGTATTACTACGGAGGTGGGCCTAGGAATTCCTTTTTGAAAAGTGGGTGGAAAGTCCGAGGGCTTACATTTTTTTTATCTAGACGAGGGAGAACTGCAGACACTGTTGCAGGATTTTTCATGACCTTTATGCTGTCAGTCCAAATTAAGGGGGTCATTACGATCGCGGACGGACTTGAGTCCGTCCGGGACCCCAGAGCATGAGGGAACGTCCGCATGGGCTGCGGCGTTCCCTCTGTGCAGATTAGGATGTGACCGCCTGGGTGGCGGTCACATCCTCTATTTTAACATTGCGGCGGGTGGAGCTTCAAGCTGCACCCGCAGCAATGTTAAAAAAGCATGCACAGCATTTGCCTGCACAAAGCGGCAGGCACCGCGCGGTGCCTGCTGCATTGTGCACACAAATGCAGGGGGGTACCATAGGTACCCCCCATGTGCACCCCCCACCCCCCACTACACCTAGGGGGCCCGCAACGGGCCCCCGCAGTGCAGTTACACATGCTTTTCCACGGCGGAAAAGCCACCGCGGAAAAGCATGTTCAAAAGCACATCCTAATCTGGCTGACGGTGTCTGAGAGACACCGTCACCATTTTAGTGCTTTTCCGCCGCGGTTGTAAGCCAGCCGCGGCGGAAAAGCTGCGGACCTAAACCATGACCCACCAGCCATCCTAATGTGGCGGTGGGTCCTGGTGGGTCCGCAGAGGATTTTCCGCATCCTCCGGGCCGGCGGTGGCTTCCGCCGGCCCGGAAGATGCGGAAAATCCTCCATCGTAATGACCCCCTAAGTCTACTCTGGGAATGGCTTTCACAGATTTCCTAGCCGACTCTTTGAAATCATAATAGGAACAATCTGATTGATTGACTGCGACTGGTAAAACAGATTATGAAAGCCTATGGTGTTTTTTGTCAGGGAGTCTGCTGGTCATGGTGGGGAAACAGCTGGCAAAGAATGTTCCGATTTTGAACCAATATCCTGGTCATCTGGTACTTCTGCGTCTTCATGATCATCATCTGAGTAGATGTCATTGGCCGCTGCAGGTAATGCAGGCCTTGACCGATGGTTTCTGTTTTCTTGGACTTAGAAGCAATGGCACAATATGTGGACTACAAGTGGTAGATGGTTTTGTCTGTGCTACTGGCAAATGAGGTGGTAAATTTGGTTACTTTGGTGATTTTGTTTTCAAAGGCATTAGGAATCTTTTAAAGTAATCAGCCAACATAAGCCTTACATGTTTAACCAATGCTCATGGAACCTGCATCATTTCTTTAAGAAATTCTGTATCTGATAGGGACTTCTAGCCACAGATTCCTTACCATAGAATGTTCCCAGGCATCAGAGTCGATCCGGAAACTTTTAAGGAGCAGCACCACTGCGCGCTGATAGGTGGCGTCATTCAGCTCCACGTGATGTTGTTAGTGTCATATGCGCCGAAAATGACATGCAGGGTGCCTATATATGTAACACCCCGTCACACTGACATCAGTTCTTTTCTTTCTGCGCCAGTCAGCGCAGATACAGAGAGAGCTACTCCCCAATTACTTTTTTGTCTGACCTTTTTTTTGGATTGTTTTTTAGACTTCGTCTCCTGGTATCAGGATGTCCACCAAAAAGGAAGGTTTTAAACCAGGCGGCATCTGTCAATGCCAGATGTAGGTGACGGACCAGCATTTCGTTTGCCTTTTATGTGTGGAGCGTGACTAGGAGACCAAAACAAGCGAGGATTGCTGCAACATGTATCCAAAGGCTCTGACAAAGCAGTCCCTCAAGCTCTTCGCTGCCTGACGCCAATCGACCCCGCAATGTTCCAGATCCTGGTCGCTGGGAAGGTCCCAAGATCATTCACGAGCTACACCCAGCGATCATTATGCCACTCCAAGCCGTCGGGAAAATCAAGTAATTCCCTCACGAAACATAAGACGAAGAGGTAGACTTCGCTGCACGAGTCTTTGTATAAGTCGCAGGGCTATAGGATCTAGTGGCCTAACTCTGTGGTGGAGTCTGCAGTTGGGCCGTCTCCATGTCCCCTGAATTTCCAGAAGCTGCAACAAAACACTTTCAGCGAAAAGAATTTTATGAGGCCATGCACCTCATCTTTGGGTGGCATGATGCCACCGGTCCGGGGTGGGCCCCATCTGGTTTTCTGTTGGCAAGATTTCCCTCAGCACCATTTGGGGCCTAGGGATCCAGTGATAGATTCGGAGGGGCGCCAGTCGAGCAACATCAACCTTCCACGGTGCTCACTCCAGCGCCACTGGTGTTCAGCAGTGTCGCTGCCACCATCATCATTCCTGACTCCTGACACGAAGCTGGGCGGGTGTCATCCGATGCCGGTTCTGCCATTGACCTGGGGACACCACCTGGGAGAGATTGAGATCAGACGACTGTCGTCTCCCTGTGGAATCCGGGCTCCAAATTAACCTGTCGCAGCTTCTGGCAATCCGTTTGGCATTGAAAGCCTTTCTTCCTTCAGTGAGGGGAAGGCTGGTACAAGTGTTCACGGACAAACACCACTGCCATGTGGTATTGTAACAAACAGGGCGGGTTGGGGTCATGGATTCTCTGTCAAGAGACACTGCACCTTTGGACGTGGCTGGAACACCAGGTCATATCTATACCGTTTCTACACCTGGCGGGCTCTCTAAATGTCAGTACAGGCAAACTCAGCTTTTGATGTCTAGTGGATCACAAGGTGGCACAAGACCTCTTTCAAAGTGGGGAAATCCTTGATTAGATCGGTTCGCCACCACTGAGAATGGGCATTGCCAGCAGCTTTGAGCGCTGGAGCTCCCAAAGCAACTCTCACTTGGAGCCGCTTTTGTATCGTGTGGACATCTTTACACCAATACCACTCCTGTCCAGAGTTCTCAAGATGATCTGGCATGACTGGGCCAAAGTCATTCTAGTAGCTCTGAATTGGTCACAGACATTCTGGTAGCCTGAGCTATTGAGCATGAGCACTGGTCCTTCGATCAGGCTGTCTCTTTGGGAGTATCTTCTGTCACAGCAGCTGGGCAGGGTTCTGAACCTGAAAATCCTTTGCCTTCAAGCGTAGATATAGAGCGGCGACACTTGACAGCATTCCACCTTCCGCCTGACGGCTGCAATGTTATTTTGGCAGGCAGGCTTCCCTCCACTAAGACGGTACAAACCTGCTGTTGGAG
Organism: Lissotriton vulgaris; assembly: GCF_964263255.1. Lineage (NCBI taxonomy): Eukaryota > Metazoa > Chordata > Amphibia > Caudata > Salamandridae > Lissotriton > Lissotriton vulgaris. The sequence goes on along the minus strand of NC_141699.1, from coordinate 393,497,122 downwards.
CAAGTTCATGGCATGGTGTACAGATAAACACGTTGATGCTTTGTCTGCACCCCTTTCCCAGGTTCTCCCTTTCATGCTTTCCTTGGCGCAGCAAGGCTCTGCTTTAGGCACATTGAAAGGTTATCTTTCTGCTATCTTAGCATTTCTGCAGTTGGCATACCAGCCTTCCCTTTTAAAATCTCCTATTGTACATAGGTTATTGAAAGGTCTCCAACATATGTTTCCACCAGCACCTTTAATTATGCCTCAGTGGGACTTGAATTTGGTTCTTACGTTTCTGATGTATCTCCCTTTGAGCCGCTCTGCAACCTCCCACTCATTCTGCTAACCATCAAAACTGCTGTTCTACTGACGATAACATCTGCCTGCAGGGTCAGTGAGTTACAAGGACTGTCAGCAAATCCTCTGTAGGCCAGTCTATCACTCTACCTACATTCTACGCTTCACCTCATCCCTCTAAATAGGAGGTGAGACTCCACCAGCAGGACCCAAAAAGAGTATTGTTGTTCTACTTTGACCACACAAAAGAGTTCCAGGTGGACATTCAACTCTTTGTGGGGTATGTTGGAACCAAGAAAGGGAAGGCAGTGCAGAAATGGACCATCTCACAATGGGTAGTACTCTGCATCAAAATCTGCTACACCTTGGCCAAAGAGCAAAAGGATGCAAGCACTGCTTTATCTCAGGAGTTTTTGCCATTGATATCTGCCAGGTATCAATGTGGGCTTCTTTGCATATGTTTGCAAAGCACTACTGCCTGGACAACCAGGTCCGGCATGACAGTCAATTTTCCCATTCAGTCCTACAGGACTTTTAGTCTAATCCATATTGCAGCCCCAACTCCGGGAAGGTATTGCTTGGGTATCTATTCTAAGGTGAGGAATATGTGACTAGAAGTCGCTATCAGTTGAGCAAGATACTTACCTTCGGTAAGCCTTATCTGGTAGGGACTCCATCTAGCCGCAGGTTCCTTACTGACAAACCCATCCTCCCCCGTTCTTTGAACAGATTATAGTGTAAAGTGTTCATCCCTTCTAACCAGTGGTCATTGCTCTTCTTGGCTCCATGCTTCTGGTATGGAAAGTTGCGAAAAGAAGCTTACATCAGCATGCTGGGATGGCGTCAATACAGGCACCATGCATGTCATTTCCATCGCAGATGATGCCTTGCGGAGCCAAACTACGCACCCAACCAATGCGCAGAGGTACTGCTCATCAAAAATGTCAGGATCCAGTCCGATTCCTGGGGAATATTCTAAGCTAACAAATCCTCGGCTAGATAGTCTCTACCAGATAAGGTGCTACTAACGGTAAGTAACTTGTTCTTGTTTGTAGGGCACATGGTCCTCAAAGTAATGTATGTCTTACTTTGCAACTTGTCTCGTGAGTGTCAGTCTGAGGTGGAAATGAGTATTGGCCTTCTATGCATTGCTAATCTTCCTCTGGATATTTGACATGAAGATCAGTTGGACAAAAGGTGAGGCTCTTCTTCAGAATCTTCAAGGTACAGTAGGGGACTTAGGGGCAACAGTAATACTTTTCTTAGTGACACATCTTCTAGATTTAAAGGCACAGAAATTCCATTCTCTGTGATAAATGTAATTTTCTGGTGCTTCATCAACAGTTTTGTCGGTGCCGCAGTCAACGGTTTCTTCATCATCCAAACCTCTACAAATGTTAATAGGAAAGATATGTTTGATGGAGTGGCTATCATTGCTATTGTTGTCGTCGTCGATGTTGTTGCCAACTTTGTCATCATCAACAGAGGCAACCCTGATTTCATCGATGGGAGCTTTGTTGATGGTTCATCATTGAGGCAGGTACCGTTGATGGGGCCAGATGATATTTTAGTAAGTAGGAAAGGTATCTTTTTGAATGGGGTTGGAAGCTGTGACGATGGGCTATGTTTAGAAGCTACATCATCTTTTTTGCTTTGTTGATAAAAAAAATCTCTAATTATGGTCTTTGGAAGGCCTCCTATCAGACACACAATATCAACATTTATTAGCTTTCCAGGCACACAATATCAAGTACATAAAAATGTATTTTTCCCCCATAGGTTACCAGGAAATATGCAAAGTTTAATTTATGAATGTTTTTCTTGGCCTGAAAAAAGAGGGGAACAATTTTTCTGTAATATGTAGACATGTAAGCATTTTTATATTTATGTACTTATTCCTACTGTTGACTATACACTTCTCTAATTATTTTATAGTGCAATCTCCCCAGTGTCTCCAGGACAGGACTTGCAATATGTGGACACATGGTGGGACTGTGTCACCATGCCCATGGCGGGATGTCACCACCTCTCCTGCTTTTTGCCCATCATTTTCCTACTCCTCTCCATTTACCTCATCCTTCTCTGACCCAACAGCTCTGTCTTCCCTTGATCCCCATCCCGCCTATGCTTACCCTCCAGCAATCGACACCTGGCCATACCCACAATCTTCAGCTCCACCCTGGCCGGTTCATTCCCAGGTGGAACAGAAGGCTCTCCTGGGTCGCTGTGCATACACTAACGGTACGTGGGGTGCTGGGGAAAAGTGGTTGGGTGCTAATTTCTTATAGCTATTTCTTCCATCCTGGCATGTCTAAAGATGATGGTTCCGCAAATGTGACCCCTTGCAATAGGTTACTCATCTACATTAAGGAACACCGAGAAAAAGTGATGTGCTCAGTGTGCTCTCACACGTTAAATCACTAGCCCAGAAGCAAATATCAGATCAGCGCTTTGAAAAGTGATGACAGTACATTGTCCTTACTCTGATTTGTTCTCTGCCTTGTTAATAAGTTGATAGCTCTTATGTATGTTAATCTACAGCTAAACTTTGGAAAGAACAACCTGCTTTGTCAGTCTTACAATGGAACTTCAGAGAACCTTCTCCTAAAGCAGTACTTGTGGTGTGTTCTCATATAAGAAATATCAGTCTCCAGTAAAGCATGGCCAGTGGCTCAAACACTTATCTGGGTTTTTAGGAATACATTCCTCCTCTCCCTGTCTCATATTTTGACTGGGATGTCATTCAGGCCCATGTTGGGTACAACTCATGATAGCATATTAGGTTGTGGTTCCACTTGTGTCCATCAAGAGATGATATGAGTAGAGGTCCCCTTGCAAGCCATGATGAGAGCCTGGGGGTATGGTCCCTTTCCCTGCTATGCTTTGGTTACAAGGCTCTGGTCTGTTTGAATGCTATGCCTGGATTGTGTGGCTCTGGTCTCTAAATGCTTCTGTGATGAGCTAGGTCGGTTGTGGACCTTTTGGCTGCCATGTTAGCATGCTTTAGTGATGATCTCTTTAACTTCTATGATCCATAGTCCCTTTGATGGGCATGATGATATGTTGGTATGGGAGTCCCTTACATTGCATTGATGGTTATTTAGCTCTGCCTTGTTTTGGTTTGTTTGCAGATCTTCCCAACTGGGATGCTGGTGGGCTGCCAAGGATCGAGGGCCCACGTAGACTGTCCACATACCCCAATCCTGGCCCTTCGCTTCCCTTCCTGGAACCAGCTGAGCAAACGCCGACAGCTACACCACCTCAGGTGAAAGCACTTGTGAGTTTTATCTCTGATTGGGGCACCTTGTGAAAGACTGAATGACTCAAGGAGCTATTATAACATGAGAAACAATATCCAAGCTCGGCGATGGTCAGTGTAAGGAGCTCCATACACTAAAATGGGTTCTGTTACATTTGCCAACAAACTGCACAGTACAAGCAACATTTCAGCCTTCATAGTCTTCTCACTAGACCCAATGTTTACATCTAGTGAGTCTCTGAAAACCTGTGAGATTTTAGATGTGAAATTTGTTTTTGTGTGGTTTATTAGTAGTTGTGGAAGAGAAGGGTTTTAAAGTTTTAAAAAGCAAACCAATTTGAGCTCTTTCTTGAGGATATTGAAAAGGAGTCATAAATTACTGGGACCAGAACTGAGCATATATTTTTCCGAGTTAGTTATCATCAACAGTGGCAGAGGAAGCTCCATTTTTTTAAATAGCTGTCATTCGGAGTTGTTCAGTGGATATGGGTTTTTGTGTGTTATAGGTCTTTTGGCTATTCATGATTTTGTGTGTGATTCATGCTGTTTTGAATACTATTCTGTATTGTTGTTCAACTACTGATGTTTCTTGAATATGAGTCTATGTGCACGTGCTTGTGGAATTGGGTTATTACTTTGGCTGCCGTGACTTAATCAGATTGCCGCTCTCACTGTGATTTGAAACACATCTATTGAGTATGTGAGTGATCATTTGATGAAGTGGAAACAGCCTATAATCCTTGGAAGAAACCCTAGTGAAGTTACAGCAATGTTAAGGGGACCCAGGAAAGAGATTAGGGAGAGTTTGTCTCAAGATTTCCCAGGGAATGAGCAACCATGAAGTCATGAGCAGACTGATCTGTATGGAAATTAGGACTAATACTTAAAGGCTAAATCCTGTGACCGGTCAATAGGAATCGGTCAGAGCCCGAGTCTAGCGGTTGTTGAGAGGGCTTGATTGGTGGAGATCTTTGGCTGTAGGTCAGTACTTCTCTAGACAGGACCACTCTGGACCTTCATCAGAGTTTCTTCTAGCTTTGCCTTACCCAGACATAGTTCACTATCTTTCTGGTCCTATTATACTCGCCCATGCTTCACCTCTCCGACAGAGTAGGCGAGTCGGGCTAGTGGTGCATCTGCAGCAAGGGCTCAGTGGGATCCAACCTCAGCCAGCCCGTGCCATCCCTAGCCCTTGTTGCACCACAGATTTCTAATCAGCCATATGACCCACGCACGTGTTAGACAGGTCAGATGGGTAACTGAAATTGCTGCCTACGCCTGGTGTGGGCCAACCTGCCCGGCGGCGGAAAACGGTTGGGGCGCACCAAGCACAGTCCACCCCAGTCAACTTTCCTAGCCAAAGTATTACCTTTAAAGGCCTTTGAGGAACGGCTTAAAATGGCATGTGAATTTAGTGCATATGTTTAAGACAATTCAAGTTCTAATGTAGTGCTACACACCACTGAACGTAAATTCAGAATGCTTGTATATGGGGTTAGACACAGATAGACTAGTAAATACACAAAAACAACAGTAGAGAAAGATGACTGCTTCTTCTTTGTTACTGGTGTTGTGAAGGAAGTGTTAGGCTTTTGAAGACTCTCTAAAGTGGGTGTTTGGCATTTTCTTTACGAACTTTGAGTTGTTTTGCGTCAGTTGGAGATGTAGTTGGAGGGCATTCCATAGTACTGTCACTCTGACATCCAAGCTTCTTGAAGAACAGTGTTTATAGTTCCTTCAAGGAATATATAAAGTAATTAGAATTTGCAAACTAAGCTGAACTACTTGTAAAACGCTAGTTCATCTACTCAAATATGTCAAGAGATTTCACTAATCACTAATAAAATTTCGTTGCCATCCTATAGTAGTAGATACCTCTGAAGATATGACCCCAAATTATACTGGAAAACAAGGTAAGGAACTAGCACGATTTTAAAAACAATCAGCATTCTTCTGTTTGCTTCAAAAACACAACCTGTAGTTAAGGTGATGTTAAATATCCAGTACTTTTTAAAGGAATAACACAAGTTGTGTTTTACTCAAACAAACATATGAAAAGAATTTGCAGTTGATTCTTTTCTCTCTGTTTGTTGTCACCACAAAATGATGGATGTTGTTTTCTCTCCATTCAGTTCTAGAGGGGAATCAGTGGATATCCTGACAGACCTTTAAGTGTAAAAGGCTAGTATGGATAGGCCATGGTGACTTGTGTCATGTGCCTTCTATAACATATTATATGGCTGCTCAACAGGCAAATCTGCTTTAGCCCAGTGTGTACGTTGTTAGAACAGTCTGCTGCACTGGAAGTATGCACTGCTTTATGACTTCATTGGTTGATGGTTGTCCAGATGGGATGATAGCAAATCCTCAACTTGTTGTGAAGAGCTACTTGAAGACCGTTCAGTGTCTCACCATACACCTTGCTGCAGAATTGTAAATTTGCATAACACACTATGGGCCAGATGTACAACCCACCAATTTGCGACTCGCAAATTGCGTTGCATTTGCAACTTGCAATTTACGACTTGCAAGTTGCGACTCGCAAATTGGGATGTATAACAGTTTCTCAGACACTGTTTGCGATTCCTAATGGGGTCGCAAATTGCATGCCTCATGAATATTAATGAAGCCGGCGTAATTTGTGACCCCATTAGGAATGGCTAGCACCCTCAGGGATGGTGGCCTGCTGGAGTCAGCAGACCACCATGTCTTGGACTGCTTTTAAATAAAGCAGTCTTTTTGTTTTTTTAATGCAGCCCATTTTCCTTAAAGGAAAATGGGATGCATTTAAAAAACAAAAATGTAACTTTTCAGTTACATTTTTTAAGGGCAGGGAGTGGTCCATGGTACCACTGCCTGCTCTTAAAAATATTTTCTCACGTACTCACAAAGGGGAAGGGGTCTCCTGGAAACCTCTTCCAGTTTGCGAGTGGTTTACCACTTACTTGAAATAGGTGGCAAACTGCTAGTGTTCTGCAGCAGCAACTGTGGTTGCAAAACAATTGTACATGGCATGGTGACTCGCTATTAAGCAGGGTCGCCCCTTCCTAATAGCGGGAGTCAGTGACTCACAAAATAGCATTTGTACATGCCATTTCCATTTTTTGCGGTCACAAACGGAAAAATCTCCCGTTTGCTGCTGCAAGAATGTATCGCACATCTGGCCCAGAGTGTAATCTAAGAAGTAAAGCATTAGGGAATCCTTGATTCCCAACACATTTTTGGAATTCCTTTCTGCTTCTTTCAGATTTCTGCAGAAATGTTTTGAAGGGCGTGGGAGCCATATTTTGATATTCCATTGGCCCTGTTGCATGTTCTGTTCTTTTTGTAAACTGGGGACGGATAAACAGCAGTGCCACATTCTGTTCTTTTAATGTATGCAAAAGGCATCTCACTCTTTTCCGAAAGGCAGTACTTGATGGTTGTATTGGATCACTCTATGTTAGGATGATCTGCTAATAGGTTTTCCCTGTTATTTATTATCTACTAAATGTTCTAGGCAAACACTTCAGGGATCTCCCAAGGTTGTCCCTTCTAAGTTCCAATACGGTGGTGGATTCAGGGGATCTACATGATGTATCTATATCTCGAGGTCTACCTCTGTTAGTTATGATCTGCTAATGGATTAGGAGATCCCCTTCATGGATCTCTCAAGATTGTCTGTCTAAGTTTTGAAAAGGGCTCCTCCCTGGCCGTAAAATTCCTCTGTCCCTTTATCTAATTATATTTGTTCTGCCAATAATTTACATACCTGGTACAGGACAAGTGATGATAATTTTAAGGATGAGTTATCTGCAACTACGACTGACTTTGTTAGTTATGAGTCAGTGAATCTAGTATCTATTTTCATCCTTTATGGTATCAGCATGTTACATCAACAAAAGTTCGAAAAGGGAGACTACAGTAGCCGGGTGGTGTTAATATATCTAAACTGTTTTAGCTAAATGCTGCCTTGTGACTTTTGGTCTATGGTTACTAGAGGCCTGGGCAAACAGGATTTAAAAAAGTCAGACATCCAGACTTCCAGAGGGGCACCTTAGCACTCAATAATGAAACCTGATCTGAGGAATTACCCCCCATAGCACCTTAGGGTCAAGGATGGAGAGATATTGGCGATAGAAAAGAAAGCCCCAAGTGAAAGTGCAACCCATCATAGCATTACCCCCAGCTTCTTGCCCATATGTGATCATCCTTGTCGGTGTCCCTGGTCTAAGGAGGGGTCAAAAGAAGTCTTATGAACAGTTATTCAACAAGACTGTGAACTGGTTGGGCCATTACAGAAGTTTTCTGCCTAGATTGGCCAATAACATATTGATGCTAAGGTGGGTGGATTGGTAATTGGAGCCACTGGAGTCAAGCTATCCTGGCTGAAGACGGCTGATAGCTATAAACCGGTCCTAGGATGCTTGATTCCGGTCCAGGGAAGACTTGGCTTGGCAGTTCGGGCTGGATTGTTCCCATGAGGCACAGGGTCAAGACTGATTTGCATATGGCAATGTCTGAACTGGGGTGGCTTGGTGAGCTAAATAACGATGAATTAAACCCAGATCTGTGACTGGGGGTGAATGTTTTGCCATTGTGCAACATTCCGTCCATCATCTTGTGTGTTTTGCTGTTCACCCTATGTGGGAAGGGTATGCCCAGATGTGGGTCCCGTGCTCACTAAGCCACCGGAGTCAAGCTATCCTGGCTGAAGACGGCTGATAGCCAGAAACCGGTCCTAGGATGCTTGATTCCGGTCCAGGGAAGACATGGCTTGGCAGTTCGGGCTGGACTGTTCCCATGAGGGACAGGGCCAAGACTGATTTGCATATGGCCATGTCTGAACTGGGGTGACTTTGTGAGCAAAATAACGATGGATTAAACCCAGATCTGTGACTGGGGTGAATGTTTTGCTATTGTGCAACATTCCGTCCATCATCTTGTGTGTTTTGAACTTTCAACAAGCAAGACTAGCTTTTAAATCTGCAATGTTTACATAATATTAAAGTATGTTGGTATTTATCTAGATCTCTAACAGGGGTGTATTTCGCTTGTGTATGATATTGTATTTTTGTTGATTTTTATGCTCTGGTCATGTATTTATTGATGTTTTATTGTATTTTTATGGCTGCTGATGCTAATCGTGATCTCAGGCATATGACACAGTGCTCATGACGCGGAGGGCTGTTTAAATGACATACACACATTGTACAAAGATATTTGTGCTTAGATTAATGGATGTAGGTGGACCCCTTTTTTCTACCAAAATAGTGGACCCTAAAATTGAGGTTTTTGTTTACAAGGGTCCATTAGGACGAGCCTCCTTACAGTTCACTCACAACCAACTATGTCTGCTTATTAGATTTATCTTATTTTGCTATTTTTATATAATTGTATTGCATGTTGCTACCCATCTAGATTTTCAGAAGGGGAATTTCAATGTATATGTATATATGATTTTGTAGTCTCTGGATAGGTTATGTATTGACCAAAGATTTTCAACAGTTTTTAATTATGTATATTTTGCATTTATGATTGCTATTGCAAATTGAATGAAGAAAATCTGACTGACTGAAAAAGTAAAATCCCACATATTAAGTTATTTGATGATCCCATGTCACTAATTTCTGTCAAGATTTTCTTCCATTTCGTATAACTCAGATTTTTCTGTAATGCCACCTACTGTTCTTGATCCAGTAACAGCTGAAATGATTGCTTCCATCATCAATGATGTAAACTGTTTGGGCCAACCTATTACAATCTATTGAGTTCTTTTAATAAAATCCTAGGTTTATGGAAATGTAGCCATATTATCTTGATATATAATAAAAGGATGCAAGACCAACCCCTTTAACTGTCGGCATATTGTGCTGTTAGATCAACAGAGAAAGTATTTGCCACGGTTACCATCTTGGGTATATGAGAATCACTTGTTGCCAATTAAACAGGTAGGCTTCTGTGCCTTATGCTCCACAATTGATAATATCTTATACCTACAACTTTTGTGTGAAATTATATCTTGCGTACGTCCATTTCAGTTATGCATTGAGTCATGTTGACCACCTAAAATTAGGGCAAAAACTGAAAGACTTGAATATGCATGATCATTCGTTACATGCCATAGTAAATCCATATTCTGACATTTGGCTAAGGATTATGGCTAGGACTGTCCAATAACTAACTGCTAAAATCCCTATGGCAAATGGCTTAAGACAAGGCTGTGTTCTTTCCCCTTTATTATTTTCACCGTATGCATCTGATTTTCCTTTATTTGTGAAATAGTTGAATCCTTCTTCTGCCAAACTAGGGTCCGTAGAGTTATCTGTACTAATGTATGCGGGTGACCTAGTATTATTCGACCTCACCCAACCAGGATGACAGCATACATTTGACACTTTGATGCCTTTACTAGATGCCCCATAATTTGGTGGCTAACTAATATATCACTGAAATCATGATAATGGGGGCTCACGCGGTAGCTGCCCCTCACCAGATCAAGGGTAATCATCTTTAAATTGTCAACCAATATCTCTATCTGGGAGTAATAGTCTTTAATAATGTATTATGTCTAGCTTATGGAGCACAGTCTGCTAAAGTGATCTTGGTTCGACTGGTTAATTACAATTTTGTTTAAAGTTCAACATTAGAGAGATGTGATTTTGACTTTAAAGTCTATATTTTCAAAATTCCATCTGTCAACCTACATGCTATTGAGGCTCAAGCTCCATCTTCCATAGGTAAAATAGATGAAGTAGAATCCCAGCTTTGGTGGGCTTATTTTAGACAAGCTGAGCTTAGCTTGGAGCTTGGTTATCCCTGATGATTTATCGAGCTTATGTTCAGTAATCCATTACTTTTCTCAGCTCTCTAAGCCCCCAGCCTCCGTTCTAAAAACAATTCTTTGGCATTAATAGATGCTGATTTGAAATATTCGTTCTTTAATTTATTTTATTGTTCTATGGATAGGTTGGAAATAACTAAACAGGAGACTTTCAGACAACCCTGAATAGCCAATATTAAACGTTTGTTAAAAAATTTCCAGGAGTAAAATGTTTGATGGGAATATCACCCAATGCCTAAACAACAAACCATTGCTCTGTAATTAAAATTTACTGTTTGAATTATTTGTGACATTTGTAAACCACTTTGAAATATTCCTGTGAAAATATTTCATTTAAAATTTTGTAATGAAATAAAAAGAACTGGTTGATTCAAGCAGGTCTGCTTGTGGGAGCTCTCAAGATTTCTTCTGGTTGGTCTGGAAATTGGCTGTAATCTGAGGTTTTAATGTCCGCCCAGGATCTGATAGGGCTTTGTGACAAAGGTCCTTCCCAAGGGTAAAGGGCTGCTGTTGTTGATGTGATAGGATTAAGTGTTGAGATCTGTCTTTGATAAGCTTTGAGGAGAACTATCTGTAGATAAAAATTGCAAACTCTTCATGTTATTATCTTACTGTGATGGATGGTGACTCAGTGTGGTTGTCTTTTGCTAGCTTCTCCAGAAGGACAAACATGCTGAGCATCTCTGTATAACCCTTCCTCTTCACTTGTGGCTTTCTATTGACCAGGACATGTGACATGTAGAGTGTGTGATAATCTGTGTAACGGTCAAGGGTGAGAAATCTCATTATCATCATGTGTTTCTCATTGAAGAGTTGTCACCTGGTTCTGTTTGTCTTTATTATAGGGAGAAGCCCAGCCAATAACAGAGGAATGCATGCAGTCCAATGGAGATCTAAATATCACGCCCAGTGTTGTAAGTGGACACCCCACGTCACTTTTTCTTGTAACAAGAGCACTTAGTACCTCAAGGCCTATCAGTGGACCAGTCTCTCTTTAAGCTGTTAAAGCAACAATTTTCCTAACCCAACCAGGCTCTTGTGTGTTTCACTCTGACTCATAGTTGACAGTCCTCTGTGTTCATCCCAAGCCATCTTAAATTCAGTTTATCTTGCACCATTTCTGCTGAATAATCCTCCATTGGTTCACACCACTTTCTACTATGTTACATTAGATTACTAAAATATAAACATAGCACTGAGGCACCTTTAGGGTGTGACAATCACTAACTCATTCACCTATTCTCACTCAAATGTTGATAAAGAACTTTGTACTCTTACTTGCTAACATACTCTTTCCCCGTCACATCTCTACAAATGCAGTCACTCATTTTTTTTCAACTGATGCAAGTAGTCATGGTTTGGTTTACTCACTTACTAAGCCCCTTTTTGGGAACTCTCACTGAATTTTTCAAACCCTCGCTCCCTGTATTCTGTTTACCATCTCATCAGTGCTCACTAACTGATACCTACTTAATATTCTATCTTTAAAGGTGAACTCTCCCCATTCAACCACTTACACACCTGCCCATTGAATCCCGCTCATTGAAAACGTATATTCTCTGGCACTTTGTAGGCACTCATTTTAACTCACTTGTGCACTCACATGTTCCAAATACTCACTTTCTTTTGCTCTGCAGGTGCAAGCTATTAAGGACGACAGGCTGATGTGGAACTCACAAGTGTTTGTGACAGACATAAGGGGGCAGATACCTCCGCTGACCAGTACAGAATTCACTGTGGAGGATCAAGGTGAGTGAGTCCCAGATCCCGAATCAATCCTTTAGTTGTCGACTTTAAGATGGCATTGTCCTCCAGAGTCTAAGAGGGGGGTCTGATCGACAGGGAAATACAAGGCCTGACTAAAAGTTTTAACTTTCTTAGACAAAGTGATTTTTTTCACCTTGGGCACCAACTTTGCTGTTTGTTGGAACATCTAGCACCTCAAGCTTTTGGTAGCCTAGAATAACTGGACAACATAACTTTGCCAAAAAACAGTGCTAGAAAAATGTGAATTCAGGTAAATGATGGTTGTACTTTTGCAGAATCAGTAATATGACACACAGTTTAGGCAGGGGTAAAACAGTTTAATTATCAAACATGGCACTATATGTAAGTGAGACCGGTATGAAGTGGGGCTGATCCAGTATCATTGCATTTGCTTTGAACGGATGTACCATGTTACAACGCATACCATTACAACTACCTACTGTTACAACGCGACCATTACAACGCATACCATTACAACGCATAGCGCTTTGAGGTGCTGGATAGTGGTAAGTATAATTTACTATTCTAACTCCAGTCCCCGTGGACCCTAGGGAAGGTGTTGGATAGTAAATTATACTTATTCCCTATCCTAGAGCGCCCCCCAGCGCAATGCGTTGTAATGGTATGCGTTGTAAAAGTAGCGTTGTAACAGTATTGCGTTGTAAGAAATGCGTTGTAACAGGTGTATACCGCTTTGAACTGGTAGGTGGAATTTTCAACTTCACTTTTCTCTCTCTCGCTCTCTTTGTTCAAGGCAATGCCAGCCCCCGCTTCATCCGCTGCACGACCTACACCATACCAGCCAGTGCCCAGCTAGCTGAGCTCTCACACTTGCCACTGGCAGCAGTGGTGAAACCCTTAGCATCTCTACCACCGACAGAGGTAAGACATTCTCATCCTGCATCACACATCTATCTGGCACTAAGCATATCCCAGTCCATAAGCTAACAGTCCCATGTCTCACACCACCTCATATTGTAACCATCCCACCTATTTCAACCTTGTAAGGTTTTTAGGTACAACAGAAGCATACTTCTGTACTTCTGCCACAGAAATAACCACATATCGATCAGTAAAGCTGTGGTTGACCAGACTTTAGCTAAATCACCCAAGATAGTTGAGAAGTGTCAAGATTAATCCCTTTTCCTTACGTCCTCTGTTCTTTAAAAAAAAAAAGCACAAGAAAAGTGACAAAAATGCTCTTTGCTTAAGCAATAATCTCTGTTTTACCAAATAAAAAGAGCTGACAATATTTTCAACATCTTAGCCAGTATTAAAGGTTTTCCCTAATCTTTTTAATTTTTTTTATTTTTTTTTATTGACAGCACGAGAAAACAAGAAGAAGATACTTTTAGTAACATAAACAATAAGAGAAAAATAAGCAAAAATAATAACAGATCCATACAGAGGTATAATTCTAGCCAGATCAGGACAAGACAATAGATCATAAAACAACATTACATAACAGAGAGAAAAATACATTTTTAACCATCACATTCATTAAGCCTTAACATTCGTTAGATGCAAAATTTATTTAAGAAGAATTTAAAGAAATAAAAGTTCCCCATATTCTATCCAATTTCATCATTGATCGCACTCCCCTTATTTTAGCTAGTGCAGACTCCATAGTATAAATTTCATTAACAAGAGACCACCATTCCATAATGTGCGGGGGTTTCAAAGATATCCATGCCCTAGCGATAGTCAATCTGGCACATGAAAATAAGATAGTTAATAAATCTTTATGTGGGCCGTTTAGCGGTTGTATACCTAATAATACCGTCATTACTGAAAAAGGGGATAAAATAACTAATTTTTGGTTCAGAATATTTTCTAATCCGGACCAGAACTCCGAAAATGCCGGACATGAAAAAAGCATGTTTTCAAGATCCGCTGCTGCTAGATCGCATTTGGGACACTTGGAGCAATCACTTGGTGGGCTATTTTGGGACCATTTTGATATTCTTTGCGGGGTATAATATAGAAGACATATTGTTTATTATAGTTGGAGCCTTAAACTAGACGATTGTACTACATTGTTAATGTTACAAAATGAAGCAGATACCTTGTTGGCAGAAATATTGATACCTAATCTTGTGGTCCATTTCATAGCAAGCTTCAAGCAGTCATCAGCCTTAAAGTGATAAAGGCATTTGTAGCCCTCACTAATTAATGATTTAGCCTTTTCAGAGTAAAGACAAATCCAAATATCAAAATCAGAAACTTCCCTCAAATTCATTTTACGTTTAAAAAAATCCCGGCTTTGCATATATTTAAACCGCATCGATTGAGTCAGTTTATAGAGAACTTTAAGTGTCGCGAAGTCCAAAAAGCACTCAGCACCAAAAAGATCCCCTAAAGTATTTATACCAGAATTAGCCCACGCACTCACTGCTCCATCGTTAAAAATTCCGGGAAGTCCCAGGTTGCCCCACAGCGGTAGCTTAGAGTGAAAAAAAGAGGTCCTACATATAGTCAACATCGAGTTACATATTCTGACCATCTCCCTCGCCATCGGTTTTTCCCCAATCTCAATTGATAATATTTCAGATTTAGATTTGGGGCCTTCAAATTACTCCCCCTTTCCTTCACAGTAACGTTCCACGATACCTACACCAGTTTTCTCGGACACATTTAGGATTCCCATCTTTTCAAGTGTTTTGGAGAAATATGGATGCACCTGTATACTTAACAAACCTTCAGGCACTGAGACAAGTTGTTTTCAGCGTATACCTGAGCTCAGTCAATGCTCATCCATGACTAAACCAACTCCCTCCAGAGATTGCCCCTTCTACGACTCAGGCTAATTCTTGAATCCGTCCAAAACCAGAGGGTGTTGGTTTAACAATACCTTGTGTTCCACAGCCAAGGACTCCAAAGATGTTCAAAGTGGACATATGGCCTAAAATACAGAGCAAAATGGTTATCTACATCCCACCGGACAATCTAATTACACAAGATTGCCCCATGTAAACAACATTTTACCTGGGCCTAGCAGAAGACCCAGAGCTGGGTGTGAATGGCCCTCAACAATTGCTGTTCAAATATTAGCCGCCTGTGAACAGAGCAGTCCGAGGAAGTTGTATATTGCAACCCCTGTATGATTCACATGTTCCAGTTCCTCTGCCCCCACAGACGACTTTTCATCGTGTAGGGCCCCGGTCTGTACTCTAGACCGACTCGTCAAGTAGTGAGTGCATTGCAGAAGCATTTTCTTATATCACCTGTGAAGAGTGGTGGGTCTCGATCAGGAGTGGTGATTGCGAAAGTGGTGGGCGGCAAACGAATTGCAGCCGAGTTCTTTATTGATTTTTAGATCAAAGTAATAATCAATCACCCGTCCTGCATGGCAAAGCAGACGTGCTGAACCGCAAGCGCTAAGTTTTGAATGTTACACAGTCCACTGCCAGGGGAATCTAGGGCCAGATGTACGAAGAAGCTATTTAGCATTTCTTAACGTGCTAAATCGCTATTTTGGCTCATTAAGACATGCTAATTAGCCTTCTGGCATGTACAAAGACAGTTTGGGAATCGCAAAATTTGATTTCTAGTTTTCTACCCAGTAGAAATTGTATTTTGCGACACCCAAGTAGGAAATTGCTAATAGGGATTTCCTATTTGCGATTTACTATGCAAATGTACAAAGCATTTCCTAAATGTGAATTGGGTATTTAGGAAATGCTATGACCATCGACTCAAAGTCGATGGTAACCATGTGCGATTTGAAAAAAGCTCCACAAGGCTTTTTATAAAGTGAAATAAAGTGCACACATGCCCCTAGGGCATGTGTGCGTTGTATATGTGCACCACTTTTTTTAGGGTGCAACAACAGGGGTCTTAAGCTGAACCCCACCCTTGTTTTAGCATTTCCCAATTTGCGATTTTCTATTAGGAAATCGCAAATTAGAAAATAAAATAACATTTGTACCTATGGGCCTTTAAGCCCATAGCAGGAATGAATGGTTTTGTGTTAGCTAAATCACTCTGTAGGAATCACTATTAGGGAATCTCAATGTTTGTACATACCATTTTGAGTTTCCATAATAGCAATTTCTAAGGAGTTGGCATTTACGAAATGCAAAATAAGTATTTTGTACTACTGGCCACTAGAGCGCACCTATTTGGTAAACAAACTAATCAGTGGAAAGTAAAACAAGCAGTGGCAAAAGCCAATAGGTCTCGCCTCTGGAGAGCTATTGGCTTGGACAATGGGTTTTGCTGATGGGGGAAAAAATGCTGCTCTGAAACGATTAAAAAGAAAGTGAAGCAATGCCAATACGTACGGAAAACAATCAAATAAATGCAGATCTGAAACGATAAAAAGAAAGGGAAGCATTGCCGGTGCGTGCAGGACATAACCAAAAACGTTTTGCCTAAAAAAAGTTATTGCCGAAAATAAGTTCTCCAAAGCACATATAAAGTGATACAATGCCAGAGCAAAAAATAATGCCGTTACGTGTGGAAAGAACATTTAAATGCCGATCTTAAATGATAAAAAAGAAAGTGACTTAAATTACAAAATTAAATGATAAAAAATAGTTTTATTAGAGGCAGAAGTACAGCGCCAGTAGCAGAGGGACACAAATTAAACTTAGCTGCAGAAATGTAAAAGGAAGTGATGTCAGACGCATTGTAGCAAATTAGGATGCAGATACACTGATTGACAATGAAGCTTGCTAATTTTAATTGATGACGAGGCTGTCAGCCCTTTGCTGTATACAATATCACTTCCAGTAACAGCACATGTGCGCTGTTAGGCAAGACCTAAAAAGGACCAGTTTTGAGAGAACATGTCTGTGTTGGGTAACCCAGTAAATGTAAAGAAAGCTAGACCAAAGGCCACAATACTTTTTACTGATTTCATCATAGTAATTGCAATTATTGTGCTGACTCAAATAATTCTGAGAATTGTTATAAGTCGAAAAGACTAGGAAGTTTAAACTTATCTTTCTCCCAGAATCCACAGACAAGAGTGCAGACATATCAGAACCCAAAAACTGAACACACATTTGTATGCATATCAAACAAGCATTGGAAATACAATAGGTCTCGCATTAGAAAAGTTGGAGCTATTGGTCTTGTAAATGACAAATATTTTATTTATGTGTTGGTTTTTAAAATAGCTAAATTGATAGCATTGCCATTTACAATGCCATTAGTTATAACTTTCGCGAATGTGACACCTATAGCATTTGTAATGCAACATGTTTTGTATTTACGTGACTTAGATGGCAGCTCTGGTCGTTAGGACACATCTGCGGTTTAACTGAGACCTAAAAAGAAAGAAAACGAGGGTCATCCACACTATGCGAGCCCTCCTGGCTTGGACCGGAGTCCCTCACCTGCTCCTTGTTCCTGGGAGGAGGGGGCTGGCAGGTAGCCGAGGGATTAACCACTGATTGGAGGCAGGGAGGGGGGGGAACAATGAATATTTTCACACCAAACAAATTTCACGCTCCATGTGTCCCCTCTCGACCTCCGAGGATGTCAGGTGACAGTAAACTGTGAAACGAAAGTAACGCCCCTCCCCAGACGCCTGTTGCGCCTAGGAACTGTTTGACGAGACACTGGCACTTTTAATTGAAAAAAATATTGCGTCCCGGCGTCTTGAAAGGGGAGGCGGGTGTGTTCAAAATCAAGCACCGAGAGGAGCCGATGAGTGACGGGCCAGAACAAGAGTGAACCAGGCTGTTATGGAGCGCATGGGGTGGCCTGGGCTGCCTGGGTGGACACAGACCAGCAACAGTTCTGAGAACAGGGTTCGTGTGAACGCTAGTTTGTAGGGATGGAGGAAAAGGTAAGAACAAAAGGTACAGCGACCGCGAGTTCACGCTGCATGACGGTAAACGCAAAACTTCAAGTACCAGAATTCAACATGCTGAGTGGCAACCCAGGGCAGCTGTACATCACACATGAGGCGGAGTGGGGTCTCTTGGCCTCTAAGCTCGTGTTGATCCAGGTGGGAACTCGGTTTACATTGCCAAATGTATCCAAAACACAGTGCACGTTCTGATTTTCAAGGCAGCGCCAGGGCGCATCTTAGTGTGGCCAAGATGTGATCATGCAAAACAGGTGTGCGCCTAACAGGTATTACTTCTGGGTGTGAAATCCGCTCCTGCAGTACTCTTCGGCCTCATTCTTCTTACAATTTGACATTGTTCCCAACAGGCTTTACGTCATGGGCCGCTAGTCCGTCCTGTTTTTTTCCGATCGATAGAGCTCTGAATTCTGGGACTTGTATGCTCGTTTCTCCTCAGTGTGTGTGTGTAAGGGGGTGCTCTATGTTCCCGCTTGTAGGCAGCTGATTGCTAAAAGAAACTAAGCAGAACTGTCTGCAAAAACAATAGTGGCGCAAGAGCCGCACATTCCGCTGGGCCGCGTGAGGGCTCAATGGAAAAGCTTCTTAAACACAATGTTATGGGTCATCCTTTTGGGTGTGAGTAAAAGTGCACACCTTTTATTCTGGCCAGGACCCAGCTTTTTAAAAAGGCGTCAATACACATATTTTTTCGCTCTTTGAGAAGCCACAATTTGAGCGCCACGCCAATCGATCAATTGCGTTTGTAATCATCAATAAGCTAAAATAAAGAAAATACTTCGGAAAGCGAAATATAAATTCCACCTAATTGCACTACCAGCTAGCTGAACAAGACGGAGGGTATTGCTGTGGAGATGGGGGGAGAAGAAATGCGACACGGCCGCAGAAGGGGGCGGAGCTGGGAGAGCGGCGATGAAGCAGGGGCCTTTGAAGTGAAGCTAAGCTTCACTTCAAAGGAGTGGGAGGATTGCTGCTGGGGAGCAGATGGCGATTTGATGATGTGCATGCGCATTTTAGGTCAATGCGCTTGCGAATTGACCTAAAAGCGCACGGGCACAGCATCAAATCGCCAGTCTAGGTAAACCTTGTTTAAGCCCCTATAGTCTCGCTCAATGCGCATGCGCATTGAGAGGCGAGACCTAAAAGTACATACAGCAGGTTAGCTAAATGGAACTTAGAATGAATAATCAATTACAGTCCTACCTCTAATTGGCAGTTGTAAGAAATTAGGTTATTACTGGAGTAGGATAAGTTCCTATCTCAAGTAATAATCACAACCCTTGTCAGGGTGAACCCTTACAGCCACTAAATTGACCTGAGCTTAACCTAACCACCTAGTAGCTATTGCACAGAGCAGATGGGCTTAACTTGGAGGCAATGTGTAAAGTATTTATGTAGTACTAAAACAATAATAAAGTCCAAATGCAAAACGATAAAAATCCTAAAACGATTTAGAAGAATAGAATTTAATTTAATAAACAATATGACACCAAAATGAGAAAAATACAATAGTTGAAATCGGAGATAACTATTTAAAATGTTTTGAGTAGAAATAGTGCCTAGGAGCACAAAGTGCAAATGATAGTCAATGGATGCGGTAGAACAGGGCAGGGGCACAATTTGACAGTGGCTATGATGGAGCATAGGTTGGATTCCCTAACCAATTTCGTCCTGGTCTGACTTTAGTATTTAAGCTCCAGTCAACCACAGGAGTACACTTTTAAAGCCCCCAGGGCCTAAGTGGAGGCACAGAGAGACTCACAGGGTGGCAGGCAGAGGCTAACAGGAGGGCCTCGGTCCAATTGCCACTGATCAGATGGACAGTTGCAGGAAAAGGCCTCATGTAGCTTGTGTCCCTGTAGCTTCATCAGAAAGTCTTCTTCTATTTACAAGAGAAAAAGCAGATCCAGTCCTCCAGGGCTCTTCCCAGGTTGCAGATAGCAGGTTCATTCCTGTTCTGATTTTCCACAGGTCCAGGAGTGTTTGAAAGTGGGTGCCTGGCGATGGCACAATTATGCCTGGTATGAGCAGGTGGGTGGGAATAATCCCTGGGGATGCAGTAATCCAGTGGTTCCCAAACTTCTTCAACCCACGGCTCCCTTGTCCTATTAACCGTCGGTCGCGACTCCCCACTTTTTTTTTTTTAGGGTGGGGGTTGTAAGCCCGGCCTCAGGAGTGGGTGGTCTCAGAAAGTGTAAAATGGTGACTGCAATGTTTTGATTTAGGTCCACTGAACAGTCCTTAAAGGGTTACAAAGAACAGCACCTCTCTCTTCCCATTAACAAAGTAAAGGGGATTGGAGTAGCTTGACCAAGACTGGCAACAAGCAGAGGAAACCTGCAATACTTTCAGAGAGAATACTCTTCAAAATGAGACAGAGTGGGGGGCACCGGTAGACCAGACCGGTACCTCTGCACCCAGAAGGCGTAAAGTACCAGGGAGCACTTAAATGGCACTTGTAGCAGAGTGTGAACTACAAACCAGTGTAATTTAGACATTAAAGTGGTTTGGAAATATTTAAATTGTGCCTGTGACTTCATTACTATTGTTGGGAGTCATAAATACATATTAAATACTTATTAAAATAAACGTTAACTTTTTTCTTACTCCCCATATTAGACAGCTGGATTAAGTGATTTGTAGTGCTATGGCAGGGTTCTGTAGTCCGGCATGGCAGGAACAATAAATGAAAAAGAGGTTCTTTAAAGAAGGCTTTAGCAGGACTAAACTTTTGATTAGAGGGTTTGTTAATCAACGGCTGAGTGCTGTGGAATACAAAACTAGTCCTAAGAATTAAGGGATAAGCTCAGTCAAGACTGATCTCAAGTAAAAGTGGAGGGACCTCTAAAGCCAAAACCAGCAATAGGGAGCGCACACTGAGGGACAAAATAAGATTCAGCCAGAGTGAAGAATAGTTGACAAGCAGGAACCCAAAACGTCCCAGAGTACCTTAGCATCCTTGAAGCTCAGCAGCAATGCGTCTCTCTTGCCTTCCGCTAGCTGGACGCTATCCATAGACATGATATTTCCAAAGAAAGAGAAATTTGCTTGCAGCTCCAGCTTCTCCTTGTGCCCTTTATTTTCTGTACTTTTGTTTGTGGCGAAGAATACTCATCCTGTACTGCATCGAGCCCGGTGTGCCTCTAACATGTGAAAAACCTCCGTTTGGAATGACTGTGAGCTTGTTCAACATGCTTGCGGTCATAGAAATAAAAAGAGGGCCGCATGAACACGGTCCTCAGAGGAGATGCACGTCTTTCACCGCCCAGTGGTTCCCAAACTCACAAACTATGTGCTTGGTGCGCAGGTCCCTTGGTTGGTTTTGATGGTGCACCGGGGTGCCGCGACGCACAGATTGGCAACCACTACGCTAATCAGTGGGGTAAGGTTCCCGGCACTTACCTTACTCACTTTGAGCAATTTCAAGGCTTTGGCCCAACTAAATGTGAGCTCTGAGTGCTGGGTGTGTGCGTCGAGGTTGCACTATGGTAATCCTAGTGTCCTCCCACATTTAATACCAAACAAAATCCTGTTTGATGCAGTCCCTGTACCCACAACAAAATACAGAAGTCTGGTGGAACCAAGCTCATTTGTCAGCAACTAGACAAGGGATACCCAAGAATTATGTTAGGATCCTGCCTTCGCACTTCGGAGTACACCCCAGATGTTATATGCAAATCCAGCAGACCTGCCAAACAGGCTGTGACAGTGTAATGTCAAAAGGTGGCCCACTGTGATCAGGCCCTGACTTGCTGGGGGGGGAGGACAAAAGAAGGGCCCTGCACCGGTGTCAGCTAACATTTGAATGTGACAAGTGAGGCCTCTTTGAAGTGCACCCCAAGTGTCATATGAAAAACCCAGCAGATCCGTCTATCAGAATGTCACATTCATGCTGGACTTGACACTTTAGTATAGAAAAAGATCCTCCCAACTCGCATATTCTGTCACATTCAGATGGGTCATCTCTGCTATTCGGGCCAGCCTATTGATTGCTTCTATGAACAAGTTCCACCTCATTCACACATGTTTACATGCTGATTACTTAGTGGCAGAGTTTGGAGAGCAAAATGCAGATTTAGCTTCGAGGGACTTCAGGCAGGGCAAAGATAACTTAGGTTTTTAATAACTAATAAAAATTGTTTTATTTTTATTTTCTAGCTAGTCCCATTCCTGAGATACCGTATTAGTATTTACTATTGCAGCCCAGTGCCTTCCTATGGAACAGCCAACCCCGATACCACTCGCTTTTAGGACTTTTTCACTGTAAGGACTAGTTTAACATTTATCCTTTACATATTCTAATTTTGAATACCAAGCACCTTCACCTATAGGTAATAAGACCTGCTGAGGGGTGGCATGTAAATATTTAAAAGGAAAGTTTAGCCCTGTCAAAATGGGTTCTTTTGACAGGTCGAATTGTAGTTACAACCTGAACAGCCAGGCTACTGGTGGCAAGCCTGCAATCATGTTTACACTGTCCCTGTTTTAGGTGCCACATGGGGTGCAGCAGTCCACTTGTGACTTTTAACTTGCAGTCCCCGGTTACACCATGGTACCATATATATACTAGGAACTTATGGTTAGGTTATATATGCCAATCAGGTGTATACCAATTTCATCATGTTCAAAAGAGCAGCACAGGTGCTTTATCACTGGTTAGCAGGTGTAAAGTGCACAGAGTTTTATAGCCAACACAAAAAGGTTCAGCAAAAAGGCAAAAAAATTCCAGGGGACCCTGCAGAAAGGGCACATTTTCAACAGCAGTACTTACATAAAAATATTTCTGTGTAACATTAGTAGCACAAGAACACAACCTGTTGACTTCCTGACAAAGCGTGCAAAGAAAATAAGAATCTATTATGAATTGAAGTGGCGAGATAACCAATAAAGAATACAAGTAAAACATAACCTCTAAAGTAAAGGAATAAGCAATCCTCATCTAAGTGTGAATAAGCAATTCTCACCTTAGACAACTGGAACGTCCAAAATTAAACTAATGTGCACAAAAGTGAATTCATCCTGCCATCTGGTGGACAATAAACAATACAACAGGAATTCGAACAAATACATTGAAAACAGAACCATCATAATTATATTTGTCTGCAGAACTGCCTTATCCAAACCAAATTCACATTAACTATTGATACATTTTTATAAATGCCAAAAATCCCAATTCCCTCCGACTCTCTCACTCTACAGATTTTCTTATTCTCCCCTTTCAGTTAAAAGACACAAATAACGCCATGTGTCACTTTCAGCACGTGTGCTGGACACCAACAAATTCAGATCCTGAGGACCAGACCATTTAGGCGGAGAGAAAAAAATACAAAGCCCTTCCACATCAGGCTAAAATATATTTCAATGAACCCTAGCAACTTTAAATTGAATAACAATTCCAGCTTGATCCAAGGGTTTCAACACAACTGCAGATTTGCAAATGCCCAACACTCAGATATCACAGACACGGCCTACAAACAATCATTGATCTGTATTACCAAATCCTGACTAACTCTAACCATGTAGCATTTTTCACAGAATCTTGGCTAAATATAACATCCAAGCCCAATATGGACATTCGTATCCCTCCTGACAATTACTCCATCAAAAAGGATAGAACTTGCGCAGTTGGAGGCAGTATTGACACAAGTTAGGATTTACGAACTGCCAAAAATTCATACACCTAGCTTTGACTTTTGAAGTTCTAAAACTCTGCCTTGGATGCCTTCAAATCTCACAAAAGGAAACCTTATACATTCAAATGATTTTCATGCCACTGAAATCCCACAAGTTGATGGCAGAAACAAACAAGTACATTCCTTTACAGCAAATAAAGTTGCAAAATAACATCTTCATTAGTGACTTTAACATCCACTGAAGAAATAAAAAAGACAATCTCTTCAACTAATTTAATGCTGTTTGAGTAGCAAGAACCTTAAACAACTATCCTCTTGATAAACCCATAGCAAAGGGAAAATTCTAGACCTAGTGATCACACATAAACCCAGACTAAATCCAAACACAGCACCAAAGTCTGGGACAGCATTTTCACCCTCACCCCAGCGTGACCTTCATCACAGAGAATGGGTTCACTCCCAGATCAGCTCTGAAGATCGTTATCAACAACAAAACCACCTTCAGAGGCACCCTCGCATACATTCCAGAATGTATTTCCCTGCTTGTTATCGAATCTGAATACATCTTCCTAGGAGACCTCAACATTCACCTTGATGACCCTTACAGACACCAACTCCACTGACCTCCTGGAATGAATGGAGAACATCAGCCTCACACAGCTGGTCCCAGACCTTCTGCACAGGGCTAGACACATGCTGAACTCCATTTTCACGTCTAGCAAAATAGTCCGATAGAGCCATACCACGGAACTCACTTGGTCCGACCATTCCATCGTACACTGTACCATAGCCATATACCCCAGCAACCCCCCCCCCCCCAACACCACAGCTCCCCTTACCACAGCTGTGCCAAAGTCACGCAGCACCAATGGACTAACGCTGTCAGCCTCTCCCAGCCCGACACCTCCATCAACCTGAACCAGGAAGTACAGAACTTCATCACCTGGATAACCTGCGCCGCCAACTGAGTCGCCCTCACCAAGCCAGCCAGAATGCACGGACCCACCACACAAGCCAGCCTGCACTCCCCAGATCTCAGCACAGCGAAACCCATATGCAAACAACCGGAAAGATAATGGCGCTCCAGCAGAAACAACAGCGATCGATCCATTGTCAACAACTACCACCGCCTCCTCAAAGCTGCGAAAAAGAGGGCCCTGACACACCACATTGAGGCCAGCGCCAACCAGACCATCGTCCGAGAGTTCACCTGTCCATCAACCACAGAAAACTTGATCCCCTCCTCACAGGAACTCTGTGACGCTCCTGCAGACCACTTTCACAACAAGACAGCCACCATATGCAGAAACTTTGAACCCCAAGCCACCGAGCTCCTTAGCATCCCCACTCCCACAGAGACTGCCGCCAGCCACCCACCCACCACATGAGAACAACTTAGCACACTGGACACCAAGGCCTTAACGAACTCCATCTGCTCAGGAGCACCCACCGACCTATGCCCCATCGACTCTTCAGCCTCGGAACCGACAAGATCAGCCATCAACTCACCACCATCCTCATCACCTCCCTCATCACAGCCACCTTTCCCGATGCCTGGAAACATGCAGAGGTCTGACCCCTTCGCAAGAAAGCCTCCGCAGAACCCAACAACATCCGGAACTATGGCCCCCATCTCGCTGCCCTCGCTTCTAGCCAAAGTCCTGGAGAAGGCCATCAACCTCCAACTCACGAAACATCTGGAGAGAAACAACCTCCTATACCCCTCCCAATTAGGATTCAGAGCCAACCACAGCACAGAAACGGCCTTGATCGATGCAACATACGACATCTGGACCCTAATTGACAGAGGAGAATCGGAAGCCCTGATCCTTCTCAACTCCCTGCTGCTTTCTTCGCTGCCCCAGATCAGAATCAAAGATGACGCTCCTAGATGGATGGCATCCTTCCTCATAGGGTGCACACAGAGAATCTGTCTGCCTCTCTTCACATCACAGCCCAAGCACACCATCTGCGGTGTCCCACAAGGCTCATCCATCAGTCTCACTCTCTTCAGCATCTACATAATGCCGCTAGCCTACATCGTCAGAACCTGCAACATCATCTCCTACACCGTTGACACCCAGCTCATCCTTTCACCCTCAGCGGACCCCACCACGATGAAAATCAACTTTCACAGCTGGATGAAGAATATCTCTGCCTGGATAAAAGACAACTGCCTGAAGCTCAGCACAGACAAAACCGATGTGCTGATTTTCAGCAACCGCACCTCCCTCTTGAACGGCTTGTAGCCAACGGAATTTGGACCCACCCTCACTCCGAGAGAACACACTTGCAAACTTTACGTCATCCTATACATCAAACTTTTCATGAAACTATAGGTCAACGCCATTTCCTCAGCCTGCTTCCACACGCTCAACATGCTTTGCAGAATTTTCGAATGGCTACCTACCAGCACCAGGCGAACAGTGATGCAGGCCCTTATCACCAGCCTTCTGACGTAAGGAAATTCACTCCATACAGGCAACACCAGCGAACTATTGGAAAGACTTCATAGGATTCAAAACACAACAGCCAGACTGATCCTTAGCCTGCCCAAAAGGACCCACATCACCGAGCAACTGAGAGCCCTCCACTGGCTCCATACCCATCCAGAAGAGATGCCATTTCAAGCTTCTGACCCACGCCTACAAAGCCCTACACAACCAAGGACCAGCATATAAGAACCACCACTTGAACTTCCACCAACCACCTAGAAGCCTCCGCCCACCTCGCCCTCGCACATACACCATGCATCCACCACTGCCGCACTAAAGGTCAATCTTTCTCCCACCTCGCTGCCAAAACCTGGAACGGCCTTCTCCTCCACCTTCAAAGAGCTCTATCAATGGCAGACTTCAGGAAGGTTCCCAAGACCTGGCTCTTTGACTGAGACCCGCAGACAAGAGCATGGATACCCACACGGGTGATAAGCCGTACTGTATAAGTACAGCCTGATTGATTAATTGAACATTATCCACCTTGATCCATTTCATGGAGACTGGTTGGACTACATTTTTATTCCATTTCCCATAGATCCTCAGTCTGACAGAGGAATACTTAATTGCATCTTGTAAATGTATATACCAGGAGGCAATTGAGGCAGATATAAAAAGTTCTTGCTTACCTTTGACTCAATTGCAAGATATAAATAATATGGCAAATCTTTTATATCAAAAGATTTGATTGACTGCAGATAAACTAGCTCTGCAGAAAAAGAGAAATATTTACTCAAACAACTATATTCCGTGGTTCTCCCATGTGTTGCGTCAACAAACAGCAAAATGTATAAATCTAGAAAGAAAATGGACAAGGGATTTAGAAGAGGATATTCTCACAAAACTAAAAAAGTGATGAGCAACTACAATATATTATCACAACAATATCTTCTTTCCTAGAAAAGAAATTCCAGAACTTCAAACAAACCAAATTAATTGTACACAATGGAAAAACATCTATCCAGACGTCTGCAAAATCAGATTATTCTACAGAAACATACCACAGTTTTGCAAAACACTTCATAGATAAAACAGTTACCATCAGGGGAAATCTGAAAAGAATCTCTGAACCAATCCACCAGCCCACACCACAGAGTACCTGGTCTCAGTCTCAATTCACACAAAAAATACTGGAATCTACTAGAGGAAGGGTGATTACAATGTATAGTATGCATTCTGTGCTGGGCAACAGTTACCAGCACCATTCATTAAATCTGTGTGTAAAGTTTTTGATGAAATCTGGTGCCCAATTGTGCTTCACTCCAAAAAAGAAGCATCCCCTGATGCCTTCAAAGTTAGGGTATGTCTCCCCTCTCTTAAAAAGAGCAGATGTAGACTCAGACTCAATCTCAAACTACAGCCCAGGATTGGCAAAATAAGGGAAAACAGTGTTTCAGATCTATTAAATGCACCAATACAACAACAAAAAACTGCTACACAACCACCAATCTGGATTTCACAAATGGCGTAGCACAGAAACTGGACAATCAAAATAGTAAATGGCATACACTGCACTGATTCTACTCATCCTCCTAGTTCTATATGTGATTTTTACCACTTGACCACCACAACAAAGTGGAACCCACAAGTGTGCATGGGTAAGTCTGGAACAGTTCTCTTTTGGTTTGTCAACGGAAAGCAATTGATGATAATGAATGTCCACATTTCTCTAATGCTACCTATCCCATATGGCGTTCTGCAAGGATCTATTCTGGCCTCCACACTTTTCAAACTTTGTCAAACCAGTCGGTGCATTGCTATATCAGTTCAAAGTGTTCATCATCCACAAATATGTGGATGCTACCCAACTATACATGAAAATCACGGAAGGAATTTAAGGATGTAGTTCCCGTCAAAAACTCCCTAAGGACAGTTAAAAAATAGATATCAACAAACTACTGAAAACCTGATCCAACTTAGACCAAATGTATACTACTCTGCAGAGACTTGCCACCAGAAATTTAGACTGACATGCTAACTGAACTGTATTCCAAATGTTTCAAACCCATTCTAAAATATAAAGTTAAATATGTTGGATTATGGATAGAATGAAATCTGTCCATGAACCCTGAAATCGATTACCCTCCCCCTCCCAATTTTCCCGGCTCAACAGTACTGTCCCAAAAATGCCTCAAATCCATCCTCTCACATTAAGATTCAGATCAGTCCTACAAGCAATAGCCATCTCAAATAATCCCCTGAAGAGCCTCAAATATGGCTTTGACTCCACACAAGCTAACTAACCACTGTTCAGCTACTCTCCTAGGAACGATCTCCCAAAAAGGTAAGCCTGTCTTCCCTATCTTGAGGGACGTACAGTGGCTACATGTGAAGGGTAGGATAAAATGTAAAACAGCATGCCTAACTTTAAAAGCCTTGAACTTAGACTCGCCATCCTAGCTTCATTCCTTATTACATATTTCTGGATGCAAAGGAGAACTAGCCAAATACCTTTACAACCTGAAAGCAAGACATTTAAATCCAATCAAGGCACCCAAAAAATATTTGCAGGTGTGGCTCCATCTCTCTCGAACTCTGTACCACAAGACTTCAGATTTCAAGAAAAGCTGGTCATTTTCAGGGCAAATATTGAAAATATTTCTTTTTAAGAAACACCTAAAAACATACTGGTAGTATCCGGCCTGATTACCACTTGATGTCCCATTAATTCTTCAAACGCATGTCTTGACATATTTTGTGGGAGAATAGCCTAGTTCGTTATGATGCTTGTGTTCTGTTTTAATTTGTTAATTGTATACTTGATCCTTCAGGTAAAGCTGTTATCTGTAAAGCGCTCTAACACCCATTTCAGGTAGAGTAGTGCTTTAAAATTACCTAAAGTAAATAAATAAACAAATAAATAAACTATGATCTTTGGTTACTCTGTGTATTATTAAGATTAAGCATTAGTCCACACAGAGAAACACGAACATGCATAATCTAAAAATAATTTTCTTGAACATCTTCACAGCCCGTACTAGCCTCAGGTATTATCTAATATGTTTTAAAGTAATTAAGAGGGCATGTTGTGCTTAATGCTGCAAATAATATTGTAGAGAATTATGATAAGTCCTTATATTTACTACACAACATTGTAAAGTCAAAGTCTGTGACTTAGGGCCTGATTTAGGGTTTGTCATACAGGTTACCCTGTTACAAACATTAAAGGCATCCCGTCCACCACATTGCAAGTGCCATTGGATATAATGCCCTTGTGATACGGCGGACAGGATATCTGCCTCGTTTGGGACCGAGTAACTTGCCTGCCAACTTTCCAATCAGGCCTTTACTAACCGGAGTGCAGGAACTGGGCCCAGTAGTTTAGGACTATCGTCACAAGGGAGCTACCTAGTAACATAATTTGCACAATTAAAACACTGAATCTGATTTATGCAGTATCTTGGATACCAACAAAAACTACAAGCTATCCTAACTCTTGTGATCTTCAAGATGGACTATGCCAACCTCCTATACCTAGAGGCTCTCCGATTCTTTATACTCAAAGTACAACAAATTCAGAATGCTGTGGCAAGACGTCTCCTACACATACAGCCCGAGGAACACACTATTCCATCTTTCAAGCCCTTCACTGGCTATCTGTAGCTAGACGATCAATGTTAGAGGCACTATCTATCATTCAGAGATCCTCTCATGGAAAAAGACCATTATGCTTACAGTTGAATTTTAGACAATATTCAGAAAAATGGGCACTGTGTTTGAGTTGAGCAACATGGTACCTGTTTACGGAAAGAAGCAGGTAGGAGATTCCAAGTTCTCAGCCAAAGCAGCAAAACTAAGGCGCTCCTCGCCAAACAAAATACGAAGGGTCCACAAGAAATTAAGATGAGAGTTGAGAACCTAGATGTTTACCATATAAGTAGAAGAGCGTAGAACTACAACACACTGCATTAAGAACAAACAACTCCCTCTACCAGCTGATGACAATCTAATGACAGAAGCAGGTAAACCACCAGTACCAGAGGCACCATGCCCTCCCCAACTACTCCCAGCAATGGCTGGATCAAGTACTGATCGCACACAGTACAACTGTCTTTTTTGACGTCCCTTCCCCTATTGCCTCCTTCTCCACGAATTCCCTCAATACCACTCACAAGCCATGCATGTCATCTCTCTATAGCACCTTTCTGACAAGCATTTAATTTTTTAATAGCGCTACTCATAGTTTACTCACACTCAGTTCTGTGATCTGCATAGTACACTTTCTTTGTAGCAGGCATATTAACCCTCTGCATTGAGTGGGTGGAGTTCCCATGTGAGTGCAAAGTGAGCGATGCAACAGTGTGAGAGTAGGGTAAGACGAGTGACTGCAGAGTGAGGTGTCCATATGAATTTGGGTATGCATGTAAGTGCAGAGTGCGACGAATAAATGCATGGTTAGTGATGGGCTTGTTTGAGTGAGATTGCAGATTGAGCAGTGAGGGAGACAGATGAGTAGAGTGTCACATGAGTGCAGGATGAGTAATGTGCTTGTGTGACTGCAGGGTGAGGTACAGGGTGAACAGCACAAGTGCGATGTGAGTGCAGAGTGATCACTGTGAGTGCAGGGTGAGCGGGTGAATAGTATGAGTGCATGGTGATCAGTGTGAGTGCATTGTGATCGATGTGAGTTCAGGGTGAAGCAAACACAAGGAGGTGATTGGCGGAGCGCTGAAACTTTTCAGACTCTCACCCCAGT
This sequence comes from Lissotriton vulgaris, assembly GCF_964263255.1. Taxonomy (NCBI): domain Eukaryota; kingdom Metazoa; phylum Chordata; class Amphibia; order Caudata; family Salamandridae; genus Lissotriton; species Lissotriton vulgaris. The sequence goes on along the minus strand of NC_141699.1, from coordinate 393,466,352 downwards.
CACAGATCTGGGTTGAATCCATCATCGTTCTTTAGCTCATTTTGCCACCCCAGTTCAGACACAGCTATATGCAAATCATTCTTGACCCTGTGCCTCATGGGAACAGTCCAGCCCGAACTGCCAAGCCATGTCATCCCTGGACTGAAAACAAGCATCATGGGGCTGGTTCCGGGGTAACACCCCTCATCGGCCAGGATAGCTTGAATCCAGTGGCAAAAAGAGCAAGGGACTCACATCTGTCATACCCTGCCAACTTAGGGCGAACAAAGAAAACACAAGGAGATTGAGTTCAGGGTGAGCACGAAAGTGAAGGGCGAGAATGAGGAGTGAGTTGTCTGAGGGCAGGGTGCATCCCAGACACTTAAAGTAACTCAGCATGCTACTGATGACAGCGTAGGGTTTCAGATATAAGTTAAAGTATTGCTATTATGACATTAATCAGGGTTTGTGGATGGAGGAAATAAATAATGTGCTGATCCTGCAACAAACGTTCACTCTTATGATTAGGGTTGCCAGCTCATTATTTTGATGTCGCAGACGATACAAAAATAAACAGTCACCTAAAGCCGTATTTTTAGCACTTATCTTTGCATACTTCGAACAGCAAATACAAATAAAACGCACCTTTAATTGTGTTCTAGGGCTGCCTGAATGATCCATTACCGATACTTAAAGGGAACAAAGACAGAAAAGTCTCATTACAAATGAATACATACTTTTTTATTCATAACCCTGTTTAGTGTCAAGATGAGGATTTTGCAAGCTCTTTAAACAACGCATGGCTGAAATTTTTTTTTACAACCCTACTTTATATTTCTGTTCATGAAATGCATTCTCACACTACGGCAGTAAATATAAAATACAAATGTAAGGAATAAGCAGAATGGGGGCCTGAAGGGTACTGAAATCAGAAAAAACCCGAAGCCTCGGTAACCAGTTTACAAAGTCATATAAATATTCAAATGGTCTTTCTAGACCAGCAAAGGATTCGAGTGCCGGAGATAAGGCTCCAGACACCACCCAGCCAGATCCCACAGCAGCTCGAGCTGCACCAGCCTGGGCTGAGACATGACAGTGGGGGGCTGAAGGCCCTTTTAGCCCTATGGGAGTTGCGCGCCTAGTGGGATTGCTTCTTCACTCGTCTACAGCTCCCAGGAGCTGCTCTGCATAGAGCAGGCAGAGAGGCTTTTTTCAGTTCAGGTTCAGTCCCTTTTGACCAGGTGCAACATTTAGATTTCTTTGAGTGAGAACTTGATCCAAATTCCACATGCGTGTTTCTCACAAACACTTGTCACTTGAGGTAGTTGGAGATGTGGATCCCCACAGTGTTCTTTATGAAGCTGCTGTGACCACAGCGATTGTTTTTGGGAGTGGGCTGTGAAACCTTATACGTTGTGAGTATGTATGTATCTCCTTATGTCAATCTTTTGTGATCCCAATGCAGGCCCCACTGCCTCTGGCTGAAGGTGTGGCGGGTGGTCCTGTGCAGTGCAGAGTGTGCGGTGCACACATGAGTCCTTTCATGCGGTTTGTGGAGGCAGGTCAGCGGTTCTGCTGTGCATTCTGCTCCTCGCTTTCAGAAGGTGAGTTGATACTCTGCACTTTTGCCAGTGTGTGATGTGCACTGCATCCAGTCTCCCCACTTTCTATACAACAAATGCAGATATCTTTGCACCTTTTTTTGCAAGGGTGTCAGGACAACACTAGGGAGTATGTAAGCAACTGTGGTTACCTTCCCAGAATATGCTGCTGTACAAGGAAACTAGGGCCTATCCACATGTTTATACCTAGGCATAGTATAACATAAGGAAATCAGGTCAAAGCCCACCTATAGTTTCCCTCCATGATACAGTGAAAGGAATCTAGAGACGATCAGTAACTGCCCTGGATGATACTACAGAAGGAAACAACTCACCTATAACTCCACTGACTGATACTATGAAGGAAACTAGGGCCCAACTCACCTATAACTCCACTGACTGATACTATGAAGGAAACTAGGGCCCAACTCACCTATAACTCCACTGACTGATACTATGAAGGAAACTAGGGCCCAACTCACCTATAACTCCCTTGCCTGATAATATAGAAGGAAATTATCCCCCAACTCATCTGTAACTCCACTGCCCGATACTATTGAAGGAAACTAGTGCCTAACTCACCTGTATGTCCACTACCTGATACTAAAGAAGGACACTAGGCTCCAACTGATCTTTCGCCCTAAACATGACCCTCACAACCTGTCCCTCTTAGTATGTCCCTTCTTTTCTTCCCCTCTTGACATGTCTCTACACACACGCTAGCCCATTTGTGATAGGCATATAGGCAGTTTTTTGTGTATTGTATTCCCCACCTGAATATCTGGCTTCATCTTGTTTCAGTCCCATGGCAGTACTTCCTCCCCACAGACCGAGAGGGCAGGCGGAGTGACCATCAGAGGCGGCCAGAGCTCTGCAGGGGTTCTTATGAATTCCTGCTGCCAGCGTCCCAGGACACGGTGAGTGATCATGGCTTGTAGCTTACATGTCTAATACAGGTGGCCAGACGGACCTCTGACACTCAGTACCACTTTTATCTCGCTCAGAAATACAGCTGTCTGGTCAGGATAAGACAACACCACTAGACAGGCAGGTAAATGTACATGTATGCTTACCACATACAGAAAAACATGTTATGTTATGGGAATTATCCCACTGTAAAAAACGCTGTTATGTGCCCAAACTGAAATGTGCAATCTGTAAAATAATTCAAATATTAGTCATTCATAGCTAAAGGAATTCTTCATGGAGACTGCAAATTATAATTCAATTCTGTTCACCTGGGCGTTAGCATCTTATGTCAAAAAACCTGCCCAGAGATTGGTCAGAAATTAGGTCCAGTGATCTCCAAGATCAAAAACATTCTGCTCAGAAAAGATTAACAGGGCACAGTGAGGATACTCTGTCTGACCACAGGGCTGTGTGTGAAAGAGGAGGTGTGCCGGGGTCTCTAGCGCTGCATATGTATGTATGACTATCTGTTTGCATCACCACAAGAGAAATAACGGATAGAAAAACTGCATTTAACAGACAGCAAAATGAACAGGCAACCTACATAAACTGTCATATGTGTTTTGCTTTAGCAACACAAGTATGGCGCGTCATTGGATTGTGTTGGTTCATAAAGGTATACTGCCCCCCTTACAGGTCTTGCAAACCTGTCTTTTGTGCCAAAAATGCTGGTGAGAAGATGGTATGGTTGTTTGCCCTGCACCCCTGATATCTGCACTGCACCCCCTAACTGGAGGAGTACAGCTGCTCTGCGGTGTAGCCAGTGAGGTAATCAGTGGGAGTGTATTGAGCCTGAAAGGCAAGTTCTGACCACACTTGTTTAGATGAGTGCTAGGGCAGCTCATTAGTATCATATTGAGGGCTGTTCCTCCAATATTTATGCCTCTGCTTTCTCAGATGTCAGAGCCTCTAGGGAAGTTAAGATCCCCTTCTTCATCTTAGCGTCACAAGTAAACAAATGTCTTAGGGCTTGTGAACATTTCTCACTCGGTAACCAGAAGTGAGGTAAAAGACAATGCAGGGACAATGCAGTGGAGAAGTGTGGCTCAATGATTAGAGGGGCAGACCCTGATGCAGACGTCTAGCCCGGGACCAGGGTTCAATTCCCCGCCTCGGCGGGTCTTGGGCTCAAAATTCCACGGACCTGATAATTCTCGCCTCGGTGCTTATTCCAATCATGGAGTCCCACTCTGCAACTCTGGGCAATAGCTTGCTTAATCTCCACAACGGTCCCCACAATGCTAAGGATGCCTGGCCTCCACCTTGGGGGTATTTTACAGAACAGGGGACCCTAGACATTGAGGATCAAATAAATAATAGACATATACTTAATAGTATATATGACCTCTGCCCAGCCGGACAGGTTTTTTAATTATGCAATTTTTTTGTTACTCCGTATAAATGACAATTATACAAAAGTGGGCACAGCCTGTGACCCACAAGAAACAAGGACAAAACAAGTGACACAAACAATTATGTAGAAACGCTCAAAAGCGGTCTGTACTCATTCCTTGGTAATACAGACTAGTTTATAATCACAGCAACCCATTGTTGTTCAGAAATTATGAAGTCAAATCAACATATGGTGCATTTAGGTCGACGACGTTTCGATGCAATTACACAATACTTGCATCATCATCAGGACAAAAAATAATATGTCATGTTTGTCTTGGAAATTAATTACAATCACAAAGCCTCGTGATTGTTCAGAATGGCTCCATAGTAAGCATTCCGCACAGCGTTAGCCAAATGGTTTCGTTTCCGTGAGAGGTAATGGATGGTTATTTCGGCCTTTCAATGCGATTGGTCCTGGTTAGTACTTCATATGAGGGATAATCTGTTGCAGCATGATGGCTGGACGGGGGGATTCTGGCGGCGATCGCTCTTGGGGGTGCCCAGGAGTGGACGCCTCATAGGAAAAGCCAGGATGGGTTCCACAGCGGTATTCATACAAGCGCCTTGAGACCCTTGCGGGTGAGTAGTGCGCTATACAAGTATCAATTTACATTTTACATTTACAGGGAGACTGCCACCAGTCAACCGACCAACAGCCCAGATCAAATCTGGGCATTCCGTGGAACAACAAATGTTCTCACATGTTTCTGCGCGACCCTAAACAAGATGTAACATATCTTCCTCCCTAAAACAATGAAATAAAACACAACAGATCAAAACAAACATGATGGCCAAATAACTGCATTCTCAAAATGAACACACCGGCTAAATAATCAATAAGTGAAAATATGAATACAATATTACAATAATATAGAATTCACTAGAGCAATGGGACCCTAAATGCAAAGGTGGTAATACACTTAATAATCGTTGACCAACTCAGGCTTTTGCTTGAACTTTCTTTGATGAATCCCAGAGATCTTAGTAGTATATTATCTTGTTTCATCGTAAATTTGATTCTTACCACACCATGGATGCATGCCAGCACCTTCACCACTGTTGGAGTTTGGGCCCAGTCCAACATTTATCTTCAGATGGGCAACCTTTCTAGCAGTAAAAGAGGTAAAGGAAGAAAACTATTACTTGTTAACATCTTAATATAGTGCAAACCTTGTGGCCACACAATAATCCACATGACGACTTAATTTAGGTTTCGTAGGGATTAATTATAAATTTAGAAACAAATAAATGTAGACCAATCTTAAGTCTTAACATAATCATATAAAAATACAGACAGACCAAGATAAGACCAAATATCCTGAAGAGATTTACCCCATATAATACAAAGGAGACAACTAACTATGACTATGATGCAGATGATCAGGAAAACTAATTGAGTATTATTTTTCATCTGATGATTCTTCAAAGTAAACAAAGCGCGAGATATCTCTCTCTACACTACCTTAAAAGGGGCAACCCTAAGCTAAGAAGTAGCCACCCTCCTTACTCAACCACGCTGTAGATTGGCCACAGTGGGTGGTCGTGCCTTCTCCTATTTACTCCCAGCAGCTTGGAATAAGCTGCCAATGGAACTGCGGAAGGAGACCAATTTGTTGTCCTTCCGAAAGAAACTAAAAGCAGTGCTTTTCCAGCAAGCATGGGGTGGCTTGTAATCTTATGAATAGTTGTCCTCCACGGTACATGATGTTTCGATCCTGACAAAGCGCTTAGAGGCCCCTGGGTTATAATACGCTATATAAATTAAATAAAATCAAAAAAATTAAATTAAGTATTTGATGAAGGTGAAATCAGTAAGGTTTCAGCTGTCGGAGTCTTCAGTAGAAGGCACTCCAACTATGGGTCAAGTAGCATAAAGCCACACAAGCAGAAACATAGGTCTGTTCCCTGGGAAAACCCTAAGATGACTCTTCTGTCCCTCACTTAGTTCAGCATAAAACATCAATTGCAGTCAGAGTAAACAATCCCATGTGATCTGTGCCGGTGAATTTCCAAAGCTCGAGTAGAACTGGATACTTTCTCCCCCTTTCCCACATCTATAAGTTGCAACTTTGCTCGTCCTTGGTCATTCATCTCCTCACCCATGAGAACTCACCTCTTTGCCCGTTACTGCACTTCTCCTTGCTAACTTCGTCTTCTCATACCTTGCTATCTCAAGAAAACAAAACCCTCCTATGCTAACTAAGGATCCTTTCTCTCTTCATGTCTGCAGTTGGCACAAAATACAAGTACACACATTCTACATTTAAGGTTAAATACAAATTTAAACTCTAAACGTGAGCATGGACCAAACTTTTTCTCTAAACCCACCCCAGACATCTTTAGCAGTGCATAGAGTTGCAGAATATGCGCACATTTTTACACACACATAAATGCAGCTCATTAATACATGTATTAAATGTAAGAATTACGAAACTTTAGGTTAAACCAAGTCTGCCTAAACAACCTCACCATAGCATCTCTTCCTACATGCATCGATCTGTGACAGTACCTGGTCATCGGTGGCTACAAACTATTACACAGTATGGGCCTTCCATCTCCTGAAACCCAAATGTCATCACGTTTAACACAGACTGCTCAGATCCAACCCTCCTGTAACTCCTCTGTAACTTCCTCATGCAGCTTTTTAACTTCCTCCGATGTATCACCGATGTATCAGCAATTGTCATCAAAAGGCTAAAGTTGGTTTAATCTGTTCCCTCATTTTTGTATTCACCATTGAAAGTACAAACATTTAGTTCACAGTAACGTGCAACTTCGTCAGCAAAACGATTACCTATTGTCACAAAATCGTTTTGTTTACAATGATAAGAGCTGTTAACAACAGCAACTTTTGATGTCATTTGCATGGCTTCTAACAGTTTTCTCACATTTTCTCCATGCGTATCGGGGACCCTGATGAGGTAATAAATCCCCTCTGAGACCATAACTGTCTGAAGTCGTGAACCACACCGAACTCATACTGGTTAGTGCCGAATACTGTGACTTTTAGCTGGTCTGAAAAGCAGCATGCTCTGGTAAGGGCAATCAGTTCTGCCACCTGCATGGAGAATACTCCTTGAAGCCAGGCAGCTTTCACCACTCACGTAACTATACAAGCAGCATAAGCAGCCTTCAAGTTACTCTCATTGTCCCCTGATAGTAGAGCCATCTATAAACAGGGTGCAATCAGATTCAGACTGGCTTGTCAGAAATTCGGGACAGGGCTTGGTACATAGTTCAGTGACATCAAGACAGTCATGCTGTACTTTGATCTCATCCACATCACAATCACGTAAATGTAACAGAATAGCAGGGTTCAGGACCAGACATCTTTTCAGGGTGACATATTCTGCACTAAAATTGTCTGTTCATACCTCGGGAGCCTACTATATTTTAGGAGCTGAGTATGAGTTTGAGTCAATAATATCTCAACAGAGTGGGGAAGGAGAACAGTCAAAGGATGACCCATCACAATGCTTTCGCATCTCTCTATGCTGACATCAGTTAAAGCAATTGATTTGAGAGATCTGGGCTACGCAAATGCTACTGGATCCAGAGTAGATGAGAAATAGGCAACTGTTTTTTTGGCTCCCATGATTCTGTGTCAAAATGGAGAGCGCACAACCTTCTTGTTCAATACAAATGAGCGGGAACACTTTGTTGTAATCTGGTATTCCTAATGCAGGAGCACAACAAAGGCTTTCTCTCAGCTCCTGGAATGAATTCAAACAGGCATTGTTCCAAGGCACCAGATGGGACACATCTTTGTTTTTCAGCCTCTAGAAAGACCTGGTAATTAGGAAAAAGTTGGGTATCCACTGGCAACAGTAGCCCACCATTCCCAGAAACATCCTGACTTCGTTCTGCATGTGAGGCGGATTCATGTGCATGATCACCGAGATTCTTTCTTGCGACACCTTTCTTGCACCCTTCACAATGTGATGTTCTAAGTAGGGAACTTCTGACATACAGTACTGCACTTTGCTTGTGGACATTTTATGTCCATTCTCAGCCAAATTGTTCAGTAAGGCATTTTTATTTTTCAAGATCTCGTTAAACATGGAAGGACTCTCTGTGTACCCTTGTGGAACATGGCACCACGGTAAAACACAATTTCCCAGCCAAAAAGTGAATAAAAATCTCATGGAGGAGAACAGAAAAGAAGGCCTAACAACGATCAATGACAGTGAACCATTTAGATGCACATGGAATCTGAAAAATTATCACAGAGGGATTTGGTACCACCGTAAAACAAGGAACCACTACATTATGTATCTTGCGAAGATCCTGCGCAATGCAGTACTTACTACTCAGCTTTTGCAAGTTCATAATGGGTGAATTACGTGGACCCCTCAGGATATCCTTCAAAATGCCCTGCTCAATCATAGTATCAATCAGGGGCTTGGCCAGCAACATGGCCATATAGTTGCTCCCGCCGGAGGCTCCGGCGGCCCAGAATTAATCCTGTACCAAATCCTGTCCTGATAATGGCCCTGCAAGCCAGACAGGGCCAAATGGTGGCCGGGACAGACACACTGAAGATGGACAAAATGGCGGCTCACAGAGGAAGACGGCCCAAAGGGGGGCACGAAGACGAGTTTGGGGGCGTCCCGACTCCACAAAGGGGCTACATCCCCCCTCCTGTCCCTTACAGCATCGTTGGTCCTGACTAGAGGCTCCTTTGGTACTGACACACATTCGAGTTGGTGCTCGGGTGGGACGGCTATGAGTTGCCGCAGAGAGCGGAAGAGTGAGGAGCTGCTTCTGATGAAGAGCAACTCTCAAGAAAAGAGTACCAACCCGGATACCGGAGGCCTCCAGAACGGAGGTAGAAGCGGACACAGTTGGGTGACCCAGAGGCCCGGGAGAATGACGCTCCGGAGCCGGACCCCGGGGCCAAAGAGCTGAAGAAAGAGATGCCTCCACAGAAGCAGAGAGCGGAAGATTGTGGCTCGCCCCTGAAGAAGAGAAGCTCCAGACGAGTAGGGAACCTAAGGTCTCCCAACCTGAGATGGACGCTGTGTCCACGGAGTGCCACAGAAGCCTGGATAGATGTGCATCTTCCTTCTGGCCACACCCGGGGTCATCTAGTGATACCCCGGGTGCACATTGTGGCCCGACCAGTAACTGAGTGTGCTGGGGGGCTACTGCGTAGGGCGGGAACCTAACTGTTACATGAGAGTGGAAGGGTGGACAGCGCAGACCCAGACCCGGAGAGCAGGCCACTTAGAAGACAGAAGCCCAAGAACAGGTCCAGAATGCACGACCGGGAGAGACAGCCCAGAAAAGAGGAAAGGGACAGTTTAGGCACTTGGGCCTAGTGAACTGAGCCTTAAACACCTTCAGCTTGGGAGAGTACACCGCTTAAGTAGAAGTTAAGCACTTCCAGATAACTTAGGGAAGAGTAGGATCTCTCAAGAGAAGACACAAGGCACGAATGTGGGGAAGGGGAAAGCCTAGGGAAAGAAGGAACAGACAGAGCACATACCCCTCACTCCTGTATCACTACGATACCAAGGCCAAACCTGGGTCCAGGAGGGTGAAGGCTTATAAAGACTGAACTGGACTGCTACACAGTGGGAAGCAAACCCCTCCCTCCCCACCCCACCCATCACCCAGAGGAATCTGTCAGTCGGGAGTCTCGCCTCTTGGGAACTGTGGTAGAGCCCTAGGCGGAGAAAGTACTCTCACAGAGGGGGGACGGCTCTTCCGAGTGAAGGACACAGCAAGGGGCCCGAAGCAAAGCAACTGAGATGGGGGAAGGCCAAGAGGCAAAAAAGGGATCACTGAATCGGCTCATAGGAATATCTGACGAGACAAGGGAAGATGACCACTATACCAAAACCATCGGCCAGACTACAGGGCTATTGGGGAGACTCCACGCCCACCAGACATCACCACTGTCCTGCAGGTAATACAGTCTTCAAGGGAGGCCTCGGAGGGGAGGATAGGAGGTCCGTTCCGAAGATTTGTGCCATGTGTCAGAAACAGTCACACCGACAGAGCACCATATATCTGAAGGGGAAGATGTGTCCCACACCCTACATAAGGAAGTCTCCAGTCTCACAACAATCCTGAAGGAGGTAGCCCGAAAAGTAGATGATGCAGAAAACCAGGCTTAAAGGAACAACCTACGCTATATATGATTCCCAGAGGGATCAGAAGGAACAAACGTAGGACTCTTCCCTCACTGAATGGCTCAAGATCTCCCTCCCGCAGCTAATTCTCCTCCTGCTTTGGAATTGAAGGGGCACATTGAATGCCCGGTGCAAGACCACTAGCAGGAGCAACTCCATGGCCACTAATAGCACAATTCTTAAACTTTCAAGATCGAGAACTGATACTCCGAGAGATGAGCCAACTTGGAGAAGTCCGTCAAGCCAGCATCAAGAAAATGGTCTTTCCTGACTATTCAAGAGAAGTCTAGAAGCAAAGGAGGACCTTTGATTCTGTCAAAGCCAAATTGAGACAACTCCCATCCAGTAGATGCTGCTCTTCCTAGCAAAGCTCAAAGTGCTGAATCAGGGCAATTTAATATTTTTCCAGACACCGGAGGAGGCCTGAGTAGACGAGCGTACCCCTTGAGCGGTAGCCATGCCTCCTCTGGGACCCCTGGTGCGGTGGCACCACAGGACTAGCAATCCAGACAAATGTGAGAAAAAAAGACCCGAGGACTGGGCCGGACAAGCAAAACATGGGAGTGGCCCCCTTTCATGGGAGGCACAGCTCTGGTGAGGCAAACCACTCGACAGAGACGAAGGAAGATAGATGGTTGACAGTGGTCAGACAGATATACCCTAGGGTCCAAGCACGCAACACCTCTGACCCATCTGAAAAGGAACTCTCAGTGAACACAGAGAGTGACCACCCATTTCTGCAGAAGATTACGAGCATGGAGGAACGAAAAACACAATGTCATACATGAACCCACAAAACAACAGGTGGCAGAAGGAGGTGAAGTAGGTTGAGGAACATGGGCCAGTTGGAGGCCCGAGGATGGTAAGACGGCACACAGCAAGACCTAGTGGGTGTCTAACTCTTATTGAGGAACTCTTTCTTTTTCTGTTGGAGGGGAGGGATATTTCCAAGGGGTGAAGTTACAAGGGGGAAGGGACACAGACCTTTCAGGATAGCTACGCCGTGGTTGTCATGTTGACAGTTAGGGAAGCAGGTATGGGTAGTGGGAGAGAGTGGGGAGGGGCAGAGTTGGGGAACCAAGTTATAAAAAGACAAAATGGGGCGGGTGACATTTCAGTAAGGGAAAGACAAGGAGATTGTGGAAACAAGGGCAAAGTAAACAGAGCATAACACCAAACATATATAATATGGCGCCATCACCGGGAGAAATCTCACAGATACAAGGCGAAGGGGCATTCTCAATGCTGACATGGAATGTCAACGGACTCTGAAATAAAATAAAGAGGAGGTTAGTAACCAACTATTTCAAGAGACTGAAACCTGATATAATCTTCCTCCAGGAGACGCACCTTCAGGGCACACACTGCGTTCCTTGGGAGAGGGACGTATACCACGCTAGCTCATGCGGGATTCTCAAAGGGATCCAGGGGAGTGGCTATATTAGTAAAAAGAACCCCCCCTTTCACATCAGTAAAACATGGGTAGACTACAACGGCACATATGTTGCATCCCAGGGCACATTGGGCAGAGAATGCTCACCCTAATAATTGTCTATGCACACCCTAGACTATGAAAACTCACACTGGGCAATGTGGTCAAGATACTATTAGAATTTGCGCCGTATACACATATAGTAGGAAGAGACTTCAACGATATATGGACCCACACATAAACTGTACATACACGTCGTCGAGACAACACTTCTCGCTGGATTCCTGAACACCCTGGGGCTGGTTGATCAATGGCGCAAACATCACCCCATTGACCGAGTATACTCCTTCTTGGGTGCACACAAGGTGTTTTCCAGGCTATCCTATCTTCTCGCCCTAGCAGGAGAAATGGAAACTATTGAGAAGACCGAATACCTGGTGAGGGGTCTGTCATACCACTCACCATTGTGGTAAACCGTGGAGTGACAAGCTCACGGGCAGTGATCTGGGTGGAGGTTAAACGCCTAGAACCTGCGAGATCAGGTAGCAGCCCACAAAATAAGGGTGGAATCTGAACTATAGTTCCGCAAGCAATGACCGCTCATTGTGTTCTGCAGTAATCCTATGGGAGAAATTCAAGACAGTGCTCCATGACAGTGCACAAAACATAGCGCTTAAGGAATAGAAGGAGACCTGCAAAATTGAGGCACTAGAGTGCAAGCTCCTAGAGTTAGAGGGACAGCTAGACCTGGAAGCCAACCCACTTATACTCCATCAGATAGCTGTCACCCAAAGGGAATATTAAACCCTAGCCCTCCAGGAAGCGAAACCTCAGCACTTAGTAATGCAACATCGCCTTTACGAGACTGGAGACAGGGCAGGAGTCTAGACGGGTAATGACCATTCAAATTGATGGCGTGACATACACAATGCCCCAGAGTTTAGCAGAAGCATTTGCAGGCTACTACTCAGACGTTTACAAGGCCAAGACCCTAGAGAATTGCTCCCAGATTTGTGAATATTTAAGCACAATCAATATCCCCACTCTCTCAATAGACGATTGAACACTCCTTGATAAAGAACTTATTCCAGCCTACTTGGCCGACACCTCCTAAAGATGTATCTAGCAGCACAGGCAGAAGGGACCCTTCCGCCAGATCTTCATAATGCCACATTAGTGGTGATCCACAAACTGAGAAAGCCCGCCTCAGAGTGAGGAGCTTACTGGCCCATTTCCTTACTTAACGTGGACTCCAAAATATTACCTACCATACTGGCGACACAACTGTTGTCAGTTATAACTTCCCTCATCCACTGTGACCAGTCCGGATTCATTCTACAGAGGGTGACCAGACTTAACCGGCTGGTCAATTGGCTAGACATGGTGCAAAACAGACCTGAGCCACACACATTCTTAACCCTGGATGCAGAGAAAGCATTCAGTGCCATACACTGGCAATTCATGAGACCGGCACTACTTAAATTTGGGTTTTGCCCTACCTTCCTAGCCTGGATTGACCTATTATACACCAACCAGAGGGCAAGGGTGTGGGTCAATCGGTTAGTCTTGGCGGAGTTTCCAGTGTGCTGGGGCACCAGGCAAGAGTGTCCTCTGCCGCCACTACAATTTGCCCTAGTTCTGGAACCATTGGCTTGCTTGATCCGAGTTCACCCTGACATAAGAGGCTTTAAAGATGATCAAGGATTGCTCAGAGATGAATGGATGTCCCTCTACACGGATGACATCCTCCACTCTGTCACCAACCCAAAGCGACACCCCCCACCATACTACAGGTATTTGGGAAATACGAAAAACATGAGTGATACAGGTAAACGCGGACAAATCTAGCCTTTACCCAGTAGGAGGGTGGTTAGATACACAGGGCCTTTCCCGACAATTACAAGTGAACAGAGAGGGGTTTTGATTGTCTCTACATAACTATTAACACAGCAGTGAGTCTTGCCCACAACATAAAGAAACTGCTGACGGAATTGCATGAGGATGTGGAAAGGTGGAGTAGACTCCCCTTGGCGCTACTGGGTAGAGCGGCTATGTTCAAAATTGTCACCCTTCCAAAATTAATCTACATCCTCCAAAATACATATCACAAACTCCTGTGGAAATTTTTAAAACATTAGAGAGAGACATGTACACTGCTTTGGGATGGGCGACATCCACAGGGTAGCACCCCAGACTCTCCAGCGGAGTCTGTACAATAGTGGTATAGCGCTCCCTGACATACAATCATACTACCGGACAGCACAATAGGGTTCACCAACGACTAAGGCCACATAGAGGGTGATCACCCAACTTACGCCCTAGACAGACTCCAGTTTCAAACTTGAACACATCTACACTCCCTATATGGGGGCAGAGGTGTGAGGTAACTACTGCTAGCAAATCAGAGGGCCATAGAAGCATGGAAGGGGGCGGACTGTCAAATGAAGTGGAGCAAGAAATGTACAAAAGAGACACCCCTCTGGGAAGGGACACTCCTGTTAGAACTGGGTAAGCTCAAGGATTTCAGACATGGTGGGTATATCCAGACTCTGGTACCTACTAGAGGGAGGTGCCTTGATTTCCTTCAACTCACTCCAACAGGAGTATAAGCTGAATGATACCCAACAATATAAATATTTACAACTGCAACACGCTTGGTGAGTGGAACAACTAGACACATCAAATATCCCAGAGTTTGCACCCCTAAAGGGAAGACTGCTTCTAGGAGAAATACCAAGCAAAGCCATCTCATGGACAGACAAAACCCTGATAAACAACATACCAGACAACCTGGGAGCCATTAAGACTTAATGGGAGGCCACCACGGGTGAATCGGAGGATATAGAGTGGGAGACAGCATTGATTCACCCCAGAGAAGTAGCCATCAAGTTAGGGTTGAGATTGATACAATTTAAGATCCCACACAGGGTTTACTTTGACAGGGCTTACCTACATGGAATCAGGAGGGCCGAATCTCCAGGATACCTCCGCCGCAGGACAGAACATGGGACCTACATATACACATACTATGGGACTGCCACCATATTAGGTCACATTGGAACCAAATAACATAAGTTTAGGCAAGGTAGAAGACACAAAAATACCCACTGATGCCAAATATGTTATGTTGGGTGTTCCCTCAGAGGTAGACCTCCCCTGGCGCAAACTCCTATTGTTCAACTTGGGGCTGATGGTGGCTAAGAGAGACATTGCACGAAAATGGGGAGTCTCTGCTCTCCCAACAGTGACAGAGTGTAGAAAAGGTATGAACGTATATATGAGTGAAGAGAAGGTGACATACAAAGCAAGAGGATGCCCAAAAAAGTTCACCAAGGTTTGGAGTCCCTGATTGAGATACTGTGGGCTGGACATGGGAGGGGAGACAGATGAATCCCACCCTGGCCTGGAACAACCAAGAGAAAGAGGAGACGTAAAATCTCCCCTTTCTCGCCAAACACCATAAGATGGTACTAACCACTAGACAAGGCTCGGTGATGGCCACACCAGAAATTATCTGTACTTTTATCCAATGTTCCCTCTAATTTTTTCCCTCTGTGTGCGGCAGTGTAGGGTCTCTGTGCGCTGCAGCCATGGCTATGTGCGCCAGGAACCAGACCTCACGTGTGGGTTCAGCGCCAAATCTCACTCCAAACTTTTGCTTAAAAAAGTGAATAGTGCATTTCCACAAATACAGCACCACGTTAAGGGTCTCAAGGCAGGTTTGCAATTTGGATACACACGACATGACATGAATTGGTGACACAGGCAAGTACACTTCAATTTTAGAAAAGCACAAGACTCCAATGTTGGTACCATCATAAGAATTTACTGCGGTAGATGTAATGTTACTTGTTGTATTATAAATCTTTATCCAGAGACAAAAAGATGCAGCAAAATAGCAATTTCCACTCTTGCCTGTCTCTGCTTTCTCCTTTTGTGCCTGTTTCCCTGTCTTTCTCTTCCTTCTCCTTTTCAGTTGGTGTGTTTCTCTCTCTTGTTGGCGGTCAATATGGGATGAGGAAAAATAAATGCCAGTCCCCAAAAAACGAGTGAGGGTGAGACCACCGGCTCAAATTAACCACTGGGCACATGTAATGAAGAAAAACGTGTAAAATGTAATGGGTATTATCATCGTCTTTTAAAGACAGTGAAGGGTTGTAGTGACAGGATAGTAAATTACGGAACCTCAAGGAGGAGGAGTTTGCACGTCACCTAAATCCTGCAATGGCTTTGTAGCACCACAAGACAACATGGAGTTTCCATTGGTTGAAATGTTTAATTAACAAAAATACAAAGGGTACACTCAAATGGTTTGTTAATGCCCCCAGAAAACACGTGGTTATGTCAGGTGGCTAGCCTGTTTTATTATGGCATGAAACTGATGTTGTATCAAACGTATATCAAGATAAATTTCTGTCTGTTAATCATTATGTGGAGATTGTGTGTTTTTTCATTTTTAAATTGCTGTTTTAAATGCATATTTAGCTAGCTGGAGGGGAGATTTGATGCCGGCTTCCTGCAGTGTTAAAAAACAGACACCCAGCTGCAAAGAAATGTTTTGTTTTTGTTTTCAGTGAGTAGGAGGTTACTCATTGCAATGGCAACCTTCTCCTATTTTAACATTCTGCCTTCAGGGCCCAAAGACACAAGAGCAGGGCTGCAGTCTAGTGAAAAGGCAGGCCCAAAGTGAAACTAGATCAAAGAATAGTATTATGGAGCTGGAAGTAAGGGGAAGGGGCAGAAAACAAAACTTGTTTTATTTAGTGTAGATCATGGGTATTCACAAAGTTTCTCTTGGGGCCAAATTTACAGTGTGGTTTGTGGTTGAGGGCCGCACCGGTGGGGGCAAGGTCAGTGGGGGAAGGGGGCGGGCTAGATAAAAAAAAAACTGTGACCATGAAGTTGAACATGAGGTTTAACACAGGCCCCATGCAGTGGACGCCTTCTTATTATTCTGAGCCTCCAGACCTTGCATACACACCTCTCTCTCTCTCTGTCGCTCGCTTGCTCGCTCTCTCTATCTCTCTCCCTCCCTCTGTATCTCCCTCCCTCTCTCTCTCTCTCACTCTGTCTCCCCCTCTCTATCTCTCTCCCGCTCTTTCTCTCTATCCCTCCCTCCCACTTTCTCCCTCCCTCTGTCTCCATCTGTCTCCTTCTATCTGTCTCCCTCCCTCTGTCTCCCTCTACTGTCTCCGTCTATCTGTCTCCCTCCCTCTATCTGTCTCCCTCCCTCTGTCTGTTTCCATCTGTCTGTCGCCCTCTGTCTCCCACCCTCCCTCTGTCTCTGTCTCCCTCTCTCCCTCTGTCTCCCTCTCTCTCTGTCTCCCTCTGTCTGTTTCTGTCTCCCTCTCTCTGTCTCCCTCTCTCTGTCTCCCTCGCTCTCCCTTCCTCTGTCACCCTCTGTCTCCCTTCCTCTGTCTCCCTCCTTCCCTCTCTCTCCCTCCGTCTTCCTCTCCGTCTCCTTCTCCGTCTCTCTGCCTCTCTATCTCTGCCCTTGTCTGTCCCTGCCGGTGTCTCTATCTGTCTGTTTCTGTCTCTATCTGTCTCTGTCTCTGTCTCTGTGCCTCGGGCAGTGCACAGTATGGGATGGGATGCACACCTTTTGTTTTTACTTTTTACCTTGTGCTATTCAAACTTGTCCACATTCTCCTTTAGATGCGTGCAGAATGGTGAAGTGCCAACCCGTTATGATACCAAAGACTGAAACACAACATGATAACAGGGGCGTAAACACACCCAAACCACTCGCACAGCTTAAGTGCGCCATTTCTGCCTCTCCTTTATTTTTTACTCATTAATGTATTCTTTATATACTTTCTTCTTTTCCTCTTCTTTTCACAGTCATTTAAGTACTCATCCGCATGTGTAATTATGTTCCATTGTCCAAGTTTCTAATATTCACGATGTGTCCATCCGGACCTCTCTACATAAATACGACTGAAGCAAGGTTCGTCAAAAGGCAGCGTTTATTCTAAAAAACAATGCATTTCGGGCTCAAGCGCCCTTCTTCGGGGGTCACTATAAAGAACAATAAAATGTGAATCAATTACAATTATACCATAATATTGCATTTTGCTCTATAAAACAGTACAAATTTATATGTGATTTCTTAAAATGAACACATATTGTAAACTGTTTGCTCAAATGTTCCCTCCAAAATAGAATGAAAAACATTTCCATCAATGCAGCTAATCACCCTCCGTTATCAAAACAAACCATTGAATTTTAAACTTTCATCTTCCCTTGAGCCTTTCCCCTCCCTCCATCACGTTCTACCAAACGTTAAGCTTTTTCCCTTCTCGTGACGCACTTAATCTCCCATAATATTGTTGGGCTCTTCAAAACATTTACCTTAGTTGATTTGTTTTTAATGTGTACTGTTTATGTTTTTAACATACAAATAAATTTCAAATATTTTTTATATATAGATATATGTTTTGTCATGATTGCTCAAGAGTAGTGTTCAATACTAACATTTAGGCTTCATTTTCTAGTAATTTCGCCAAGGGAATTTTTTGATTTTACTGTCTAAAAGTACCCTATTCCCCTTGTGCAAGGGGTCTCTCTCTAATAATTTTACATTAACCTGGATACGAACTGGCTCAACCCTTTGGATGAGTCCGATATCCTTTCCAGAAAAATCCTAAACTAGATCTCTCACTGTGTCTATGAGATCCAACAGTAAGCCTTCAACTGTCAACACGGGGAACAGGGAGATGCATTAGCTCTGACTTGCTAGTTTAAAGGCAACGTCTCCATAGTTTGTCTGAAGCTCAATACTCTTCGGTGTGCAATAGATGGTGCAATTTAACTTGCACAGCAAGTCACGTCCTAAGAGGCACACAGGACTAGAATCACAACCTCAAATTGATGATTAGTCTCAGATGTCCCTATCTTCACAGGCACTTGTTCAGTAAGGGGGTTTGACACCTTGTATTTGCTTCTCATACCACATGGATTGTTTTTTCAGAGAGGGGTAGGTTTGGAGCATCTGCTGTTCTCACAGTAAAGAAGGTAGCACCATTGTCAATCAGGAAGGTAACATTCTGGGCATCTACATCAGAATCAACATATGATTAAATTGTGCATTACTCGCAGCTTGCTGTGGCATATGGGGCTGTGGTACTTGCATCATATTACCTTGGGAACCCGCCGAACTTTGGAATCTCGTTCTGGGCACATTGTACAGTACATGCACATATCCTCCATTTGGTACTTCCCGTAAAGGAAAAGCCTTGACACCCAGTTCCATTTCCCCCAAAAGAGGAGGTTCTCCCGTTGTTCTTTTAGAACCCTTTTTTTGCCCATTGTTCTTACCATTTGTCTAAAGAGCTCCAAATTCAGATGTTCAAAATTAATTTTCGAATTTGGGTCTTCAATCCTGGTATTCTCAGATTCTCTATGTTCTGATTGCTGAATGCAAGTCTATGTTTTTTCTGTAAAGCACTTGTTGGTTCTATATCAACGTCACATCTCTGAGCAAATTCAGATAATTTCTCATGGGCCTCTCTTGTTCTTCTAGTGGAGCCAATGAGAACAATTGTATTCCCTGGTTATCTGCTCCAGTTTCTGGTACCTTTGCTTCTGTAGAAGCAAGCACTCTCTGACTGTAATTCCCTGCAGGACTAGAATTGTACAGCAAAACTATAGGTCCAATAGTAACCAGTACTGTAAGAACATCCGGAACTTTCGAAGCCAAGTTAGTCCTACAATTTCAGTTGAACTTGGGACTCCCATGGTCTCTCCTTTTGTAGTTTGTGTTGTGCCAGTTGATGTAACCACTACAACTCCAGAGCTAGAAGTAACCAATGCTGGAGCACTTCCAGAACGACCAGTAGCACTCGTATTTTCCCCAGTATTGGAACTTTCATAGATTCCCATGCTTTTGTATCATTCCCGGTCATCGGAATGGGAGTCTCGGTAACAAAAATAACATAGCAGTAGATACAAAAGAGAAAGAAAAAGGCCTAGGCCTCATTCCCTTTTGTAGCATATCCGGCTGTTTTTGTAAAAGAGACCAAACTAAGCATCAGTAAATCAGAAGAGCCTCATCCCTTAGAACCCTCCTGAAGGAACCTCAGAGCCTCAGGTTTTCTACTGCACGTTGTGCTTAGGGAGTCTCCTTTAAGCTCTGCTCAATCTTCTACTCTTTTGAGGTTTTTCTTCAGTTCTTTCTTCAGGATTGTTGGCTGTTCCTACCAGGATGTCTGATAAGGAGAAGAAGGCCCTTTTCAAGTCATTTTCCACCTGTGGCAAGAAAAGGCTGTCTATAGAGGACAGGCATAAGGACTGTATATATTGCCTGTACCAGGATCAAAAGGCTGTGGACTGCAAGATCTGCCGCACCTTTTCTACTAAGACCCTCCGGGACCGTGAGGGTCGGCTCCTCACTTGGCTTCAGAAATTGAAGTCTAGAAAAGACACGGTGTCCAGGGACAGTGAGGACTTATCTTCATCTTCATCTTCTAGAAGGTCAGTCAAAAAGGGTAGGGTTTCCCCTTCACTTTCTGTGGAGTGTCCAGTGAAGGCCTCAAAAAAGACCCCCGTGAGTGTGAGAGCCAAAGTCCTGTCAAATCTCCTCATCACGGTGTAAAGGAGAGGGAGGGACCATCTACGCTGTCCACTGTGATGAAGACTGCTCCAGTCTTCAAAAAGCCATCTTCTCTGTCATTTGAGAAGTCAGACAAACGTTCCAAGTCGTCGACAACGCAGCAGAATGCTCCATCGACGAAGGCGTCAAAGGCTAAGGTTAAAGTGGTGCTGTCGACGGTACGGTCGAAATCGACGGTGTTGACAGCGACGTCGACGAGGATGTCAATGGGAACATCAACGACAGCGACGACAAAGATTTCGTCGACGATGGTAACGACGACGACGAGTGCTTCGACGACGGCAACATTGACGACGATGACAGCGGGAGTGTCGACGGTCTCGTCACCGATGCCCATCTCGTCGTCACCAGTTTATCCGCTGATGGGGCTTTTCCGTCGAGGACATCGACGGCAGGTTTACCTTTATCTGCTCCATCGTCGGCGGGACCGCCAACGATACTGTCGTTGATGGAGAAAATTCCTATTTCTTAAGAATTACTCCGGACATGACGTCTCCAAGGAGGGTTACCCCCTTGCCTCCCACTTTGTTGTTAGAAGAGGAAGATGAGGATTCTGATAGTGATGATCAGGACTCGTTTGGGTATGCGCACAGTCCATCCCAACTGCTTGTTAAATGTCAGGAGACAGATTCGGAGGGAGAGTTTCTTCAGGAGTGTTCATATCAACATTCTTCTCAACCGCAGGGGTTCACAGGCCAAGAGATTGTATCTGTTCCTACTTCTTTCTTGCAAGATCTCCATAACATGTTGCAGGATTACAAATCTAGGTGCTCTCAGCCTGCTGCTATTCTGGCTACTCAAGCCTTGCCTACCCCTAAAACTCCAGTGATGATCTCTCCAGAATTGCCAACTCAGGTGATCTCTCAGCCTTCAACACTACCGGACATACAGGATGATTCCTCGGATGAGGATCAGAATCTCGATGACAGGCCTAATCAGGGCTGAGAATGGGATGAGTATGTAATCCCGGACCCGGCGTCACCATGTCCAGACCCTGTGGATTCCCCTCTGGTGGATATCGGGGGTTTCAAAGTTAATGGAGAGGGCATCTAGCAGATTCCAGCTGCCTATGTCTTCTGTTGCCACTGAGTGTTTTCTCTATGACTTTAAAGAGCCATATAAAAAGGTTACCAAATCTATTCCTATTGTACAACATGTATGGGATGAAGGTCTTAAGGCTATGAAGAACCCGGCTACGGTGGTCCCTGTCCTACCGCGCCTGGAAAAGAAATATAAGGCGCCTAGGATGGTCCGGCGTCTCTGACTGGGCACCCAAAACCAGACTCAGTGATTTCGCAGGCGGCACAGAGGAAGTCCCGCAACCCTTTGGCGCCTTTGACTACTCCCCCTGATAAAGAGGGCAGGAGGCTAGATAACGCTGGAATAAGATTCTCTTCAATGGCTAGTCTTCTGGTGCGGGCAGATAATGCCTTGGCGATACTGGGCTGGTATGATCGCCAGTTATGGTGTGACCTTTCACCTTATTTAGATCAACTTCCCCAAGAAGCGAAAGGTGACGCGAATAAGATACTACAGGAAGGGGAAGCAGCATCAGCCGAGGTAATCGATTGTGCCATGGACATTGCCACAACGGCTTTTCGCTCCCTAACTGGGGCAGCGGTTCTTCGTGGCCAAGGATGGCTCAGAGGGAGTTGGTTCAGGCCAGATGTCCAGAGTAAGATCTTGGATCTTCCTTTCGATGGAGAGGCATTGTTTGGAAAACACATTGATGATACCCTCCAAGATATTAAAAAGGATACAGAGACGTCTAGGTCTCTTGGTACCCTTCAATACCGGAAGGCTCTTTTCAGGGGTGCCAGGGGCAGGAGTACCACATACAGAGGCTCATACCAGCAGCAGCGGTACTCGTCATATGGATCAGGGTCACAACAATATCGCCAGCCCTATCATCAGAAACCGGGTCAAACCTCGACTTTCTGAAGATCGAATACCAGAGTGAAACAAAACCGCCAGGGACGTGATACGTCCAAGAGGCAATAGCGGCGTTCTGGCTCTTCCTGCTGTGCCCACCTCCAGGACAACATCTGTAGGAGGCAGGGTATCACAATACCTCCGCAACTGGTCTCAGATAACATCGGACCGTTGGGTGCTCAGCATAATTCGAAAGGGTCATACCTTGGAATTCACTCAAATCCCATCTTCCAAGCCCCCGTGCTGCCATTCCATCGAAACATCTGCGTCTCTTGTAGCTAGAAGTTCATCAGATGCTCCTGAAGGAGCTGTGGAGCTGGTTCCCTCATCTCAAAGAGGGAAAGGTTTTTTTCAAGGTTTTTCCTGGTGAAGAAGACGCTGGAGGGGAGCTAAACACCTATCTCATTTCCCAATCCTTTCGAATGGTTTCCCTTCAGGATATCTTACGTCTCATCAATGCACGGGATTTTATGGCCACTCTCAATCTCGAAGATGCGTATTTTCACATACATATTCACCTAGCACACAGGAGGTTTCTACAATTTACAGTAGCCAAGAGCCACTTTCAATTCAGGGTTTTACCCTTCGGACTTCGCTCTGCCCCAAGAATCTTTACCAAGGTGCTGGCACCGGTGGCCGCTTTCCTGCAGAGACATCACTTTCAGGTCTTCCCTTACCTGGACGATTGGTTGCTGAAGGCCCCATCCAGGGAGGCTGAGAGGGAAGTGTTCAACGCATGTACGAACCTATTCCAGAATTTGGGTCATACTCTCAACAAGGAAAAATCATTTTTGATTCCGTCCAGGACAGCACGTTTCCTGGGGGCCATTTTGGAGTCAAATCTCAACAAGGCTTTCCCATCCTTAGAAAGGCAGGAAAAACTGCGAGCCATGGCACTGCTCTAGAGAAAAAGAAGGTGTCTTTCAGTACGCCGTTACAAATCCCTTCTGGGGGTGATCTCCTCATGCATCCCTCTAATACCTCACTGCAGATTGCGCATGCTCCCCCTTCAAGAGCAGCTAGACAAACAGTGAAAGCAAGTTCACGGCTCATTTGACGACAAGGTGACGATCAATAAAAAGAGCGGCCTTGTGGTGGACAAGACAGGAAAACCTTTCCCAAGGTCTATCCTTCGTAGGCAATCAGTCTCCTCAAGTGGTGACAACGGATGCGTCACTGGACGGCTGGGGTGCGGTGCTTCAGGATCTTCATGTCAGCGGGCATTGGTTTCCCCAGCACCGTCTTCATCACATCAACCTCCTAGAACTCAGGGCTATCAAGCTGGCACTTCAAGAAATTCTTCCTCGGCTGCATGGGTCGAATGTTCTCATCAGAACGGACAACACCACGGCCATGCATTACATAAACAAGGAAGGGGGTACCAGACCTCTTCCGTTGTCTCAGGAAGCCCAGAAGATTTAGGAGTGGGCTATTCTGCACGGAATAACACTACTGGCAGAACATCTACCAGGAATTCTAAACAAAAAGGCGGACAGACTCAGCAGGCTATCTTCCGTCAGTCACGAATGGGAGCTGAACCAGGTGGTCTTGGAGGAGGTTTTCCAACGATGGGGCAAACCCTCGATAGATCTATTTGCCACCCCGGCCAACAAGAAATTCCGGTTTTACGCAAGCAGGCTTCACCATCGAGGGTCGTTGGGGAATGCGCTTTCGATAGCTTGGTCAAAAGCATTTGTGTACACCTTTCCCCCCATTCCAGTGATCCCCAGGCTTCTCAGGAAGATCAAAGCAGAACCGTGCAAGATGATCTTGATAGCCCCTGCGTGGCCACAACAGTTCTGGTTCACGGAACTTCACCTTCTGTCTCTCGTCCCTCCTCTTCCTTTGCGGAAGATTCCGGACCTTCTCTTGATGTCCTGCGGGCAGATTTGGCATCCGGATCCACACCGGACTGCAAGGATCCTGAGCAGCGAGAATTCATGAACCTTCCCATCTCGAATGAAGTGAGAGAGGTTTTGTCTCAAGCTAGAGCTCCTTCTACAAATAAAACTTTCAGTTTTAAATGGAAGAGATTTTGCATTTGGTGCAGGAAGGAAAGTGTTGACCCCTTCACGTCTCAACCACATCAACTTCTACCTTATCTCTTGTATTTGGCTAAGACAGGATTGGCTCATTCATTCATAAAAGTTCACCTGCATCTGGACCTTTTCTTTGGTCTTCAAGAATAATAAACAGTTTCTCAAGGGTTTATTCCGCGTCTTCCCCTGGGTGAGGCCTCCGCCTCCCACTTGGCATTTGAATTTGGTCCTCCAACAGCTCATGAAAGATCCCTTTGAACCGATTCATTGGGCAGACATGAAATTTCTTTCGTGGAAATTGGCTCTCCTTCTTGCCCTCACATCAGCAAGACGCATTGGGGAATTACAGGTTCTCACAAATCAGGAACCTTTTCTCCAGTTCAAAAGAAATACCATGATTTTAAGAATGAGTCCGAAGTTCATACCTAAAGTGCCTTCGGACTTTCACTTTACCGGACCTGTGATTCCTAGGTCTTTCTTTCGTCAACCTTCAACACCAGCGGAGAGGTCACTCCATCTCTGGACGTGCAGTGGTGCTTGAAATTTTATCTGGATCGCACCAAAGAGTTTCGTAAGTCTTCACAGTTATTCATTGCTTTTGGTTGTCCGCGCAAAGGCCTTCCACTTTTGAAGCAAAGTATTGCAAGATGGATTTCCAGTGCCATTCTATCTAAACCACTGGTCAGCAGGATCAGGGCACACTCCACAAGATCTGTGGCTTCATCTACAGCTCTCTTCGCGGGAGTGCACATCAGAGACATTTGCAGAGCTGCAACTTGGAGCAACGTACACACATTTACGAAGCATTACTGCTTGGAGACCTTCACGCAGGAAGACACAGCTATGGGCCGGGCAGTCCTGAGGAACCTCTTCCACTGATTGGTGAGCTTCCCTTACTATCCCTCCTTCCTATTTCTGCACATTTTGTATCTAATGTTGCTACTAATGGCCATTCTAATGTGTCTTTACTTCTTCTCTTATGAGAGTATGCATACTGAGATGTTTTGTATTTAAGCCACAAAATGTGCTTTATTGCTACTGCTAGCTACTCTGATACAAAAGCATGGGAATCTATGAAAGTTCCAATACTGGGGCAAGAAAGCAAGTTACTTACCTGTAACTTTGGTTCCCCAGTATTGGTAACTTTCATAGATTCCCATGCGCCCACCCTCCTCCCCGAGGAAAGCTCAGCCTTCAGCAGATGTGGTTACTGTTACAACTGCTACGAAAATCTGAGGCTCTGAGGTTCCTTCAGGAGGGTTCTAAGGGATGAGGCTCTTCTGATTGGCTGATGCTTAGTTTGGTCTCTTTTACAAAAAAAGGCGGATATGCTACAAAAGTGAATGAGGCCTAGGCCTTTTTCTTTCTCTTTTGTACCTACTGCTATGTTATTTTTGTTACCGAGACTCCCATTCCTATGAATGGGAATGATACAAAAGCATGGGAATCTATGAATGTTACCTATACTGGGGAACCAAAGTTACAGGTAAGTAACTTGTTTTCTTCACCTACTTCCCATATGCCTCTGATTATATGGGGGGTTAGACGTTTCGCTAACAGTCCATCCAACATGCTATCACTTGCATCACTGTCACTGTCTGCATTTCCCTCAATCTTCTCAATCAAGCGATAACTTTATTTCGGTCAACTGACCTTAAAAGAAGAAAGTACATATACATATATGAAAAGAAGTAATGTATACATGTTCATTAATTTCAATAAAATAATACATTAAAATATGATCGAATTTACAAATAGTATACGAAAACGTGAGGTGATTAAAACCATCATTTACATAAAAAGATAAACAGATATAAAATATAAAACATTCTCCTTTTTCTTTCTCCTTCTCTCTGCATCATTTCCCTCGCTTGTTATGGCTGTGTATAATGTCGCTCCCTCAATCGTATCCTCTACTATTGTTCATACCCTCTCACGTCTGAACGCATCACTTTCTTCATCCTACTTTGATATTGGTCTCTTTGCGTTAAATGCACAGCACATTCCCATGAATTAAGTGCCTCAAACTTTGTTAATCTATGTAATAATTTAATGGCAAAAAATATACCTCTCAAATGATCAGTTATTCTCAAATTGAAAGTACTGTAGCATGGAAACATCAATGCACCTTCTTTCTCTGTGATCCTGTGCCAATCCTTAAGCCATATAATAGTATGGAGCCCTACTTTCATTGCCATATAATGAGCTGATGTGTCCTCCAGTGGTGCTTCCTTGTCAATTCTGGTAGGCACACCTACATCTCCTCATAACATATTACTTATTGCTCTAAAACATTTATTTTTGTGACCTTATTATTTCAATATTTTCAATTCAATCCAAATTAAACAACTTTCAAGTTCTGCTGCAATAAAATCTCCAATAAGAGCTCAGTTTCCAATAGACAATTGCAACCAATCCAAGCGCGACGTTACACCAACAAACCTATTCCAACTCCGCACACTCTGACATCTCTCACTCCTTGCAGCAGTTCACCCTCCTTCACAATCTTTCCCACACTCTCCCTTTCCCTTCAGTTTATACTAAAACATTAACTAACAATTGTCTGCTCCGCAAGAACAATCGATAGAATCACTGATCCAAATAACACACATTTACAAGTGAAACCTTGACCAGCGTGGAATCACTTAAATCAGTATAGGTTCCCTCCTGTGCTAAAGCGTTAACACACTAATTACAACTCTATCTTCCATTTCAAAAGTTCCCTATCTCGTTTGGCCCATCCAAAACGTCTTATGACAAACCCCACAAAACCTTAGCTTACCATTGCAACACAGTGTCTTCTGCAGCTTCATTATATATCTTGGGATGTTAGGTCACGTTGGATCCGATAACTACTACAACAACTTAACACCACATTCACCCTACTCCCACAACATCTCTGCCAGACATCACACACTCACTATTGTACCACAAGCTACGCATAGTGTGTGTGTGTATATATATATATATATATATATATATATACAACAAAAGAGTGTCCTCCTATAAAGACGCACTTGAAGTAACAGGATGAGGCTGCTTATTTTAAACAGCTTCGTTTCTTTATTTCATTACCGGACATCTCAGCGCTTGATTGTTTAAAACAAAGCCCTATGCGTTTCAGAGCTCCCTGCTCCTTGTTCACGGGCTGGAGGCGATGTCATCTGGCTGGAAGGGAAGAGAAGCCAAGTCTTTCCGCTTTTTCATACTTGATCGACCACAGGTGGGTCACGCCCTCCAGTGGGCTCGTTCATGTAGACAGGTTACTGGGACTTGTAGTTTTCTCTTCCTGCAAAACTCGCATTTTAAATCCTTCAGTGGATTTCCAGTGTCCATTAAACATCCGTTTATGCCTTATTTATTCCTCTCTGGTGAGGCACAAGTTCTGGACTCCGGTGTCTTTTCTTGACTGTTGACGACCTGCGTGCGCCAAGCAGATAGTCTGTGCGCGCAGCCCTCCATTATTTCAGAGGGAGTGCAGTCCTCTCGGCCAGGACAGGCCGAAATATATACAACAAAAGAGTGTCCTCCTATGAAGACGCACTTGAAGTAACAGGATGAGGCTGCTTATTTTAAACAGCTTCGATTCTTTATTTCATTACCGGACATCTCAGCGCTTGATTGTTTAAAACAAAGCCCTACGCGTTTCAGAGCTCCCTGCTCCTTGTTCACGGGCTGGAGGCGATGTCATCTGGCTGGAAGGGAAGAGAAGCCAAGTCTTTCCGCTTTTTCATACTTGATCGACCACAGGTGGGTCACGCCCTCCAGTGGGCTCGTTCATGTAGACAGGTTACTGGGACTTGTAGTTTTCTCTTCCTGCAAAACTCGCATTTTAAATCCTTCAGTGGATTTCCAGTGTCCATTAAACATCCGTTTATGCCTTATTTATTCCTCTCATTTAGGTTTTGATTCTGCACTTAGTTGCACTCATACAAATGTGGGCCTCATGCGCAAATATCATATTGCTACTCTTAGAAACTTCAGGCACCACCAATAACTTGTCTCCCAACAACACATCACCCCGGACCGAAAATTCTTTACTCAAGTTACGATATACTCTGCATCAAGAGATGCCATATCCTTACGTGGCTACAGCGCAGTGAAATATGCTTTGATTTCTTCAAAAACCTTATCCTCCTTTACAGCCTGCACCCATTCTTCATGAGATATACGCCCTCCAGTGATCTCGTTACACTAGAAACCATCCACCCTTCATCATTAACCTCACCTTCACCATACTCCTTTGCTGGTAACCGTGAAAGACAATCAACTAAAGCGTTTGTCTTAGATGAAATATATACCATTCTATAACTATACTCCATCATCCTTAACACTCATCTCAAAATCCTATCTGAGTTTTGATTGGTACGTTTGGTGATGAAGACATACCAAAATGGGCGATAGTCTCTGCAAATCAAAAACTTGTTGCCCCAGACAAATTTCTTAAAATGTTTACACTCCACAGCAAGTCAACTGTTTCTATGGTAGAATAAGTGAGTTCTATATCTCTTAAAGGCCTAGAAACATACACTATAGCAGCGTCCTTAATATCTCTGCATTGGAACAATACAGCACCTAGGCCCATACTACTGGCTTCTATGCCAATTATATCCCTAGTGTCAACAGGTTTTAGCCCTTTGATATGGCTATGCTTTTCTTCAGCAAAACAACCTCATATTCGCACTCAGCAGACCACTCAAATTTGGTATTTTTTAGCCTAAATTTCTACATTTAGTTGTGGAAGCAAACATACTGATAAAATGAGAATAGTCCCCTACCAGGCCCAGAAACAAATGCAAGTGATCCTTACACTTAGGAGATGACTTTTATCAGTTTCTTCTTAGACAATACCCCATTGTCATCAAGCCAATGGCCGACATATTCAATCGCTTTATCACCAATCTTGCACTTATCTTGTTTGACAGTCAATCAATATCTTTGCAAATAGTCAAAACAGAATTCAGTACTGTTGTGAGCTCCTATGTTCTCTACGAATATCAAAATGTCATCCTGGAACTAAGTCACAGTCTTTACATCATGAAATAGCTGATGCATTGCCCTTTGGAAGACCACAGAGGCTGATGCCAATCCAAAAGGCTTGCACATGAATCTGTATGCTCCTTCCGGTGTAATGAAAAATGTGAGAGGCCTGTAATATGGATGAAGAGAAGTCTGGAGATACGCCAATTACAACTCCAAAATGGTAAACACCTTTGTTCCTTTGATGGTCAACAGCATATCACCAATGTGGGGCAAGGGATGTCTGTCTACCCAGGTTGCTTTGATCAAATCCCCGAGATCCACACTTAGCAGTAAATACCTATTGGCCTTCTCGGCCAATACCATCAAAACCAACCATTCCAATGCCTTGATCTCCTCTATGATGTTATTGTTGCATAAGCTCTGTGATTCTCATCGTAGAGGTTCTCTCATCAACAGCGGCACACACTGTGGTTTATGCGCCTTCGGTGATGCCCCACTGTGCAACACAATTTTATGTGTGACATCCTTTAACCCTAACTCATCCTTGAAGACCTCAGGCAATGTTTGTTCTCACATGACAGCCCTCAACACATTTATTTTAGACTCTACACCCAGCACCTGATCATGATGATTGGGGTCGAATCGTTTTTACAAACCTTTTAGCTGTAGTCACTCCAGCAAACAAGAACTATCTCTGGCAATATACAGAATTGATATAATTCTAAACCCTGAGGTTTTAGCTATGCTTCAAAATAACCTAACAAATTCCCATGAACAACTAACTTTATGTCCGGAGGAGTCAATACATGGTTGGGAAATTTGTCAGGATGCTCTTCATTAATTAGAGTATAATGAGCATCTGAATCCACCATGGTGTAGCACACACTATCAAATAAAATAGTATAAAAAGGCTGGTCCTTGTTTATGGGATTTCCAACTTTACTAATCTCTCACAAAAGTTCTTCTGTCACGTAATCTCTTTGATCATCACTAATAGTACTGACAGAACTTTTTGACTTTCCCAACATATTCCCGTCTTTGCCCTGCAAACCCCTGCAAAACGCCCTTTCATTTGACACATCTGACCCATGGCAGGGCCATTGGCATCCGTAGAAAGATGCTCCTCCATGAATAACAGGACATGTCCTTGTCATAACCAAATCAATTTTTACGACCAAAACGTGGCTCTACCTTTCCAATTTTTAGTTTGGAATCCGATTACAGAAGAGTTGCTACCTTCCAGTCTCCTCTGGCGCCATTTCTTTTAACCCCCTCATCTGTATTTTCTACCGCTTTCGCTATGTCAATTGCCTTTTGCAAAGTTGGCTCTTTGTGTTCAACAGTTTTTTTCCTTTGGTTCTTCTTGTTGAATGCTTTCTGTACAAATTGATCTCACAACATGTCATCTAAAAACTTTTTATAACTACACGTAAATGCTTGTAATCTTAATGCCACCATGATATTGTCTACAGATACGCCAGGAAGTTGACTCCTTTTGAGAAACTTAAATCTTTTCACAACATAATTTTTTTCTTGCCGTAATTTAAATCCAACTCTTCCAATGCCAACTCATAATCCTCATGATCAATTTCATCTTCATCGGTCTCAAGCAGAGGTGGAAGATGTTTGACTAGCTATCTTTCCACACCCAGACAATGCCTGTCCCCGTTCAAGATGGCCACCGTGGTTGAGCCCGCAAAAGAAGCTCCTGGGATAGGGATCACTCTTCTGTGATTATCCCTGCTTATGCCCCCCATCCACTCTTCCACTCGACATCCCTGCATCAAGAAACTTGTCTGCAATGCAGCGTTCCGTTTTACACCCTGCAAAAAAGCAAATTTGGCTTGTAATCTACCTGAAGGCCATTTCTGTGACGGCGATGCTCCCTGGGGACTGCCTCTGTCTCGAGAGCGGAGCGGTACGGAGCCTCCCGAGTCTGGGCTGATGCTGATGCCGAGTCCCGCCGCAGCAGCCGGGCGAGTCTCTTTCTTGCCATTCACTGCACCTGAGCTCCCACTGCGGCTGGTGATTGTTGAAACCCGCGGATTGTAGCCTAACCAATCGACCGTGGCTCCACTGAGTGAGTAATTGCGACCACCAACCCCGATAACGACGAGGGGTTATATACAATGCCAAATTACCCTCCGAAGCTCCTGATCCTCATGGCACTAACGGTTCTCAATCTCCGCTATGGTTGTTTATTTGTTTCAGCACAATAAAACCGCTTTTGAAATTTTGCGGTGATTTTGTGCTGACGCGGCCTGATTCCAAAATGGTGGCGATCAGCGCTTGACTGAGAGCACTTCACCCTTCTCCTATGGGGCTGCGGTGTAGAAGATAACCAATCTGTGCTAATGCTGGTCTTGGTAGCGCTGAGTATTAGGAGCGCTAACTTGCATAATGATGTGCTTATTGCGGTGACTTTCTTCGCGTGTGGCCTGACCTTTAGATGGCGTTTGAGTTAACTAACTGCAGGAATGGTGTGCCCAGTAAATCGATTTCTACCCAATAGGATCATCCTCCCATAAGTGTGCCAAGCAATGTGCCAGTGCCCATTATAATTTTAACTGTGCTCAGTTCAGAGGGAGATTTTTTTTTTATGCTGACTTTGGTCCCTTGGCAGCGTCCCCTGAGCCCGGACCTTTATCGGGGTCGGAGCCCGCGGCTTGAGGTATTTATTCTTTATCAGTGACTGTGCACAGTCCCTCCACATGCAATTCACCCCTCTGAGAGAGCTGATTCCTTAGCTTCCACTTAGGTGATTTCGCCACATTGTGCAATTTTCGTTTACTTGCGCAACTTCTGATGGACGGTTGTGGCTGGAAAGAGAGGGTCACCTGAGCCTGACCATGCAACATCCCCCGAAACCGGACCTTGATCGGGGTCGGAGCCCGCGACTGGAGGTATGTAGTCATTGTCAATGGCTGCACACCGTCCCTCCACATACAATTCACCCCTCGGAGCGTGATGATTCCTTAACTCCCACCGCCAGGGACCCTTCTTTCTATTTTTACCGCCACCAGTGTTCTTTCCCTATGACCTAGCAACACTATTTGACCTTTGAGATTGCTGTAGATGGAACTCTGACAATGCCCCATGGGCGGAAACCAAAACTGTTTGTACTTACCGGGGAGCCCGAGTACCCTTGGTCGTTGGCCGATGGAACTGTCCAATCACCACGAAGACCTCTGAACCTGAAGTCTGTGTCTTCCTCAACTCTCCTTTCACCATCTTTGTCCCAGTGGCCAGCTGGAGATCGTTGCGGAAAGCTCTCCCCAGTAACACCAGGACCAATGTCTCTCCTGACCTTATTTCCCCCCTCTCCTCCCCTCCTCCCTACCCCCTACCCCTCTTGAGTCTTGACTTTGGATCACCTCCTGTTCCTCTCTCTATTCTGGTGGAACCCTAAACGCATACATGGTCGATTCCTGGTGGAACTGCACCAACAGCTATAGGGGAGATTGGCTCTGGCACACCGCCATTGTCGTCACCTACCCAACCGGACTTCTGACATTTGTCTCGTTTCTTCCCCGCCGCTGCTTTTGCTCTTTAATTTTTTTCCCGTTGCGACCTAGCTGTTTGACTGATGCCCGGTGGAACTACCTGATAGCTAAAGAGGAGATGGACTGTGGACTTCCCCCTCGATCATCACCTACCCAGCCGGACTTTGGGCAGACCCTCCTTCTCTCCATTCTATCTAACTCCTACCCCTTAACCCGACCCCCTTACACTTCTAAACTCCATTTATTTCGTCCTCAACACTCTTGAAATGTTTTTCTAGTAACTGATGTAATGTGTAACTGAAGTAATTTTATAATTTCTGTGGAACCTTATGTAAAGCGCTCTGGTACCTCCGGGTCTAGACAGCGCTATATAAAACTTTTAAACTAAAATAAATGCCTTAAAATAGCTAATTTGTCAGCTTTGGTATACATGTTTCCACCAGCAGCCTCTACATTTGCTTTTAATCTTTCCTTTCAATTTTGCCATTTTAACAAGGGCTCCTTGAGAGAGTTAAGAAAAGGCAATGGTGCACTCATACCTTCCATGAGAGGAGTCAATAGTACCAATGTAGAGCAAAAGCAAAACCTTTGTTATTGCTGTTTAAATATAGTGTCCTGTAAATTCAGGCTAAAAACAGCACCTCCAGCACATGTCTGCCAAGCATAGATTTTGCAGCTTGTATAGAGCGTTACTAAGCTGCTTGCTGAAACTGCAGCGCAAAGTGTCTCTTTTGTGCAGCTCCAGTTGAAGTAGTATGAATGTGTGTGTGTATATATATATATATATATATACTAGCAGCCCGTCCCGACGTTGTCCGGGTATGAATTGCTGCCGGCCAGTAGTATATTGTTTTGTAGGATTTCGTTTTGATGACATTTCTTATCTGTGACAGCCTGTGAAACGCTCTGATTCACAGTGCACTGCTGATGCACTTAAGAGTGCGCGTTCAGTAGTGTGTGAACTCGAGTTTCCCTACTTTATTTTTCCTTGCAATATTATATAGATCGAACTCGACAACATGGCATGAGCACAATTTACAATACAGAAGAACACATTCATTTGTGGTAGGCACGGGGAGACAAAGCGATTTGCCTGGAATCACAGGATGTTGAGCTGATGCCGAGATTCGAACGTAGCTCCCCAGCTCTAAAGTTCGCAATTCTAGAACTTGTGGCGGGAGGTGTGTCTAAAAGTGTTTGTCGCTGCTGGCCATCAATGAGAGAGACCTGTGCATTTTTCAAATGGGTGGTGAAAAAATCTGAGTATGTTGCTGGAGATGTGGGCCGCCGTGCCACCAATGTACTTACCGGGGGAGGGTAAACACCCATTATTCCGCAACTTTCTTTCCGCATACCATCACTCTGCATACTTTCATTACGAAAGTACCATGACTCCGCAATGCCATTATAACGCATGGCATTACATTTTATATGCTTTTACCACGCATACATTTACAACGAATTCGTTGTAAATACATGAATGGTAAAAGCATGTTTTTTTTTTTAGTGTTTGGATAAGGTAAGTATGGGTATAGGGGTATATGTTTTGGGGTACTGAGGTATATATTTTGGGGTGTTCGAG
The DNA here is from genome assembly GCF_964263255.1 of Lissotriton vulgaris. NCBI lineage: Eukaryota > Metazoa > Chordata > Amphibia > Caudata > Salamandridae > Lissotriton > Lissotriton vulgaris. Next base: position 393,432,189 of record NC_141699.1, on the reverse strand, counting down.
TATTTTAAGGGTTCAGATATAGTTTTGGGTTATGGGGTACAGGGGTAGTTTTAGGGTTTAGGATTAGGTATGGGTTTTTGGGCACAGGGGTATTTTTAGGGTTCAGGGATAGGTTTGGTTTTGGGGTACAGGGGTATTTTAGGGTTCCGGGGTAGGTTTGGGTTTTGGGGTACAGGGGTATTTTAAGGGTTCAGGGCTAGGTTTGGGGTACAGGGGTATTTTTAGGGTTCAGGGGTAGATTTGGGTTTTAAAGTACAGGGGTATTTATAGGGTTCAGGGCTAGGTTTGGGTTTTGCGGTACAGGGGTATTTTTAGGGTTTAGGGATAGGTTTGGGTTTTGGGGTACAGGGTTTATTTATAGGGTTAAGATAGGTTAGTGTTTAAGGGTGTTGGGGTATTTTAAGGAGTAAGGGTGGGTTATGATTATGGGGTGCAGGGGTATTTAAAGGGAGCAGGGTGGGATTAGCACACGATATGAGACATGGCATGAAGGGCGGAACGTAACACACACACCCAGCGTTTGTCACGCCCCCAGCACACGCCCACAAGGGACTACTTTGCTGGCACGGTTCTTTTACCTTTTAAATGTATATGTTGGGCGTCTGCATAGCCTATGTCCTTCTGCTGCAACTGCCCTTTACAACGCTGTATTGGGTGATGTGATTGGTGCTGTGGTTCCTGAGATTACCCGCCTCAAAGGTTTGGGCTCTCTCTTTATTATATTAGTATGGATATATATTTAAATTTATTACCTACTGGCGGTCCCCAGTGGGTAGTTATAGTTAGATCCTATTTTCCATAGGAAAAGCATTTATTGATGTGCTAATAACTTTTGGGTTGTTTGACGAATCTTCGCGAAATTCTCCAAAAAAAGGTCCATCCAGGTCAGCTCCCATCCTGAAAATTTAGGGGTGATTCGTCAAATGGGGGCTTAGAAAAAAGGGGGTCCCAAAAAGGGTTTTCTCCATGTTAATTTCTATAGGAAACTTTAGCCAAGGCTACAGCCCGAATTGCTGAACGGAATTACACCACATTTGGCAAAAAGGTAGGGCTTGGTTCAGAAAGCGACCTTTTTTAAATGGTGTAAATCAATTCAGTAGTTGCTGAGAAATAAAAAAAAATAAGAGTAAAAAAATCAAATTCCCATAGGAAACTTTAGGCAAGGCTACAGCCCGAACTGCTGAATAGAACTACACCAAAATTGGCAAAAGGGTAGTTCTTGGTTCAGAAAGCGACCTTTTGTAAAATTTGCAAATCCGTTCAGTAGTTGCTGAGAAAATCGAAAAATAAAAATATCGATATCTAGGGGCGTGGAGGGTGTACGAACCCTCCTGACCACTTCATTCTAATTGGCTGCCAACACTCCAAACCAGGAAGTGTTGACAGCAATCTTGTGACTCAGTAGAGCTGAGTCACAAGAAAACAGTAGAAAAAAGATAAAAAAAGAAGAAAAGAGGGCAGGTAGAAACACCATGATCCCCTAGCCCTGCTCAGGGGTTCCCACAAGGATCCCCAGAGCCCAAAAAAGCATTTTTGTAAAAGAAAATTGGCAAAATTTATGCTGGGGTCGCGAATCCCGCTGAAATATATATTTTTTAAAAGCGCTGGCTCCCGCGCTTCATTTAATTGATACCCCCTGGGTGGGCCAGGTTCCGGGGGCATTGCCCAAAAATATTAGCAGGGCCCCTGCAGCCTCAGGGACCGCCACCTCCCCGGGCCGGCTCCTGCAGTGTCCCGGGGGGCCCACCCCCGGGACACTGCTATTTGATATGGCAGGGCAGGAGCCCTGCGGCTCCTGCCCTTCCATAGCAAAATCTGCTTTGGATTTTGGAAGCGAGAACAGGTTTTGAGCTGTAAACAAATAAAGTGTGGAGAGGTCCTAATACCCCCTATGCTGCCCCGGGGACCACCACCTGCCCGGGGCTCTTTTCTTTAATTTTAAAATGTGTTGGGGGGGGGGGGGGGGGGGAGGCTTGAGTCCCCCCACGCCCCGGGTACCACCACCACCCCGGGGCACTCTATATTTAAATTTGTAGTTTTGTTACGGACCCAAAGGACCACCACATTTGGAATGTTGGGAGGGGGCCGCGCTGCCCCCCTCCAGGAGCCCTTGATGGCCCTAGGGACCGCCACCCCCCCCATCCACCTCCCCCATGGCTGGCTCCTGCAGTGTCCCTGGGTGCCCAACCCCGGGACACTACTATTTGCTATGGCATGGCGGGAGCCCTGTGGCTCCCGCCCTTCCATAGCAAAATCTGTTTTGGATTTTGGAAGCAAGAGCAGATTGCTTTTCCACACGGGAGCTGCATGTTAGCAGCTCCCCATGTGGAAAAGCAATGCCGGCTCCCGCAGGAGGTAGGGAGCAGGCGGGACCGTGGGGGCATTGGGGCTGATCACACATACTGAGTGATCAGTCTTGCAGTGATATGCTCCTGAGATTTTAAAGCGTTTATCGTGAAATGGAGTCATATTTTTGGTATTGACTCCGAATTGACAAGCTTTGCATTAGCTGCACTTTCGAAACCCTGTGGCTTGTTGGAGCCATGTATTTTGTGGTATCCCTTCATAACTACTTTCTAGTAAAGCATATTCCATGGGGTATGCTCTCCTATAAGTAATGGAAGGATTTCTCTGAATTAATATGCCTATAACTTAGTTCCCTTTAACTTCATACAAATGCTTGAGAAATGATCCCCCTCAGGGCCTGATCTTGGTTATTTTATGTTGGGATTAATCTAATGATTTAATTGTTTTTGTTCCTTGAGTCCCTAGTCCTATTAGAAATTAACAGGGATTCTCTGCCTTTCTGGTTAACTATTTCAACTGTTCTTTCTAATAAATCTCTTGAATATCCCTGCTCTCTAAATCTCACTATGTATTGTCTCTTTCTGATAATCCTCATTGTAGCACTGCAGTTTCTCCTTAATCGTAACATCTTCCCATAGGTGCATTTTCTATTTATAATTTTAAATTGTATAATTGGAAATTATTGGAAAGTAAGAACACCAAGATTGCAGCCTGAAGTCTCTAACCAGCAGGAGCCGCAAGGAATGGTTCTGAGTAAAAACACCTAACAAATTGCCTAGGAACAGATGTGGTCTTGAGTTGAGCTTCTGGGCACTGGTTGTGCAGAACATACCGATGAACATAGCGCTTAAACATTTGCTATGACTCGCCTGGAGCCCATAGAACACAGTCAAATGCCATGAACAACAGACTCTGGGAAAGGTGAGTAGGTTGAGTGGATCCAGTGATGCCACAGGCTATGTAATGTAGCTAGAGTCCACACAGCATGACCAGAGGCTGTGCCCTACGGGCTCAGTGGTCAAAAGGGGTTCACAGGCGGCATGGTTACAGGCCTCACCTTGAGTCCACAGGGCAAAGCTGAAAGCTTTGGGGCAGGGGGGATGTGCATGAGGCACAGCCATAAACCTTGCTCTGAGCTCTGAGCTCACAGGGCATGGGGAAGGGCTGGGCCCTCTGGCCTGTTGTGTTAGGGAGCAAGCAATTAGGATATGGCTGTAGCCTTAGGTTTATGCCCAGTGGGCTTCTGTGGAGTGAAAATTATGGCCATGTAATGTGCCAAGAGCCCAAAGGAGACCATGTCTTGTGCCAGTGCTCACAGGACTCAGCCGTCAGCCATGCCTAGCAAACTCTGAATGCAGAATGTTCCACAAAGCTTTGCCCTACCACCAGAAACTATGCCCCAGAGTCTGCCATAAGCACAGGTAAAGGCGTCTGGCAATGAAATCTCCCAGCCTATGAGCTCTTAGAATCTTCTGCTCATGGCCTTAGGACAAGGGCATAGAATGTGACCTATATTGAGACTGACCCAAATAAATTTACTTCCCGAATATGGCCCCCAAGGCATGGAACATGAATTCAGATACTCAATTGTCCATCTGCATTGGAAATAGTTTCGGGAATTAGACGTAAAAATAAAATGCGGTCTGTAATGCAAGGCTAGTGGTCTATAAAGTAATATATAGATACTATGCAATAAATGTAACTGCAGGTCAGAATCCTGATCACAGTGTTTAGGAGATTTCATGAACTTAGCACATGTGCTTTAGATGTTGTCAAGTGGGAAATAAACTACTCAGTTTTTAGTGTAAACTGGGAGGATGATCTTGACTCTGAGATGGTTAGACAATCCAATTAGGATAACAGAGTACTGGAGATGCGCGAGCGCGTCAACCAAGATGGCCGCCGCCACCGGAGCTCCGTGAACTCCACAGCCCATAACGTCTTGTTTACGACGAATTTGTGATAAAAAGTCGGCGAAAATACCGGCGCTTGCCTCCCTATGCAACTCCTTACCTGTGGAGTCTTTTCCTGACGAATTTCTTCAACGGAAGTGCATTTGCTGGCTTCATGGTTCCTGCTCCCAGCTTCACTTGCAGGTACTGCCGGCTTTGAATGCCTGGGGGCGGAGTAAAATCTGTGACAGAGCCTGGCTTGGGCCTAGCCACGCCTACAGCCTAGTTTAGCTGCTGCACCTATTGCTTTAGAGAGATTTTCGACGTTTTTGTTCCTATTTACGTCATTTATCTCACTTTTTGAGGTGGATTTTCCTTATTTTATTATTCCTACGTAGTAGTGAATATTTTTTCACCTCAGAATGGATTCCAAACAGTCAACTACTAATAAAAGGAAGCAGCAGGTTTCTCCTCCTCCAACTAAATCTAAGGTGGTGGAATCCTCAGAACCTTCTCTTGCGCTAATTTTGGAGGAAATTAAGGCATAACGTCTGAATACTGACACTATTGCCTCAAAAGTCAAAAATGTTCGGAAAGATATGGCTTCCATTTCAATGAAGGTTTCTGACAATGTCATTAAAATTCAAGATAATAAAAACAAGTTGGACGCTTTTACTCCTTTAATGGCCAAAATTGTTCCAATGCATACTCAATTGTTGGACATGGAAAATCGCAATAGGCAATATAATCTTCTCATTTTTAATTTGCCTGAAGACGTTGAAGGGACCAATTGCCGACTCTATCTAGAATCTCTTCTACCAGGTCTTTTGAATATTAAATTCTCCGAAAAATTTGAAATTGACAAAGCCCATAGAGTCCCATCTCACCGGAACCCTCGACATACTAGGCCACGGAAAATGATTTTTAAGGTGCTGCGCCATCATCATTTGGTTCTTATTCGAAAAGCTGCCAGAGAAATTCCATCGTTGTTGGTGAATGGAACCAAAATCTTTATTCACCAGGATTTTGCTAAAGAAACTGTGGCTATTCGTAAAGAGTTTTCTTCCCTTCGTCCACAGCTGAGGAGCCTTGGTTTCAAATATGGACTTTTTGATCCTTCTACAATGCGTGTGTGGAAAGACATTGTCTCCAAATCTTTTCAGCGCCCAGAAGATCTCCGGTTATTTCTTGATCAACAAGCTCCTCCATCCATGGATACTCAAGACCCTAATTCTTGAATTAAGTTCGTCTGACTTCATGTGTCACATCTCTGCATAATTTTATTCATGGGCTCCAACGGTTACTGGCCATGCTTGAGGAACGTGTGTGCGTTTCTTTGTCTCTATTCATGTTTCTTGTTTGTCCTTTCTCTCTCTTTTTTGTTTCTTCCCTTCCTATTTTCTGCATAGAGTTACTCTTTTAACATGTCTTTTTCTTCCTTCTTCTTGTTCTGATTTCCTTCTTTCCTTCCTCTTAAATCTAAATGGCTAATATTCATATTATCAAGGTTGTTTCTCTCAATGTAAAAGGTTTAAGACCTCCAGTAAAACGTACAAAAATTCTAGATTATTTAGGTAGTTGTAAAGCTGATATTTGTTTTGTTCAAGAAACGCATGTTGAAGATAAAGTTTTACAATATATGAACAAAAAATGGGTAGATTATATTGTCTCCTCACCTGCTAAAGGTAAAAAGAATGGGGTCGCTGTTTTCTTTGCTAAGAGATTGCATTGTCAAATTCTTAATAAGATTTCAGATTCTGAAGGCAGATATATTATAGTTAAAGTCAAAATACATGATTCTATTTTCTTTTTGTTTAATGTTTATGGTCCTACAGCAGATGATCCTGCTTTTTGGGCTACTGTTACAACTGAAGTTTTAAAGTTGGGAAAAGTTCCCTTGATTTTTGGGGGAGATCTTAATGTTTTTGCAGACCCCTTACTAGATAGATTATCTACCTCTAGGTTTCGACCGTCCAAGATCTTTCATGCCTTTAAGACTTTTCTTCATACCACTAGGTTAGCTGACATTTGGAGGTTACACTATCCCACTGGTAAGGAATTTTCTTTTTTCTCCAATCCTCATAATTCCCATTCCAGAATTGATTATTTTTTACTTTCCCCCTCTCTCATTCAATTGGCAAATAATCCTACTATTGGTACTATTGACGTATCTGACCATGCCCTGATTTCTTTTGTTCTAAATGTCTCGTCTTCTTTTGCTAAGCAATCTAGATGGCGTATGAATACTGATATTGTCCTTAATAACACTCATAAGCCCAAGTTGTTGCAAGCGATTCAAGATTATTTTACATTTAACCCGGAAAACTCTACCTCTGTTAATAATCGGTGGGATGCATTTAAAGCTTATATCAGAGGTTCTACAATTTCTATTATGGCACATGAGAATAAGAAATTTAATTCAAATATTAAATCCTTAGAGAAACAAATAGCTCATTTTGAACGTTTATTTATTACTTCTAGTGATCCTCAATATAAACTTAAACTACAAAAGCTTAGATATGAATTTAATGCTATTCTTAGTACTAGGGCTGGGGTCCAGCTTTCTAAGTCTAATGCTAGATTCCATTTTAATTCCAATAGGTCCGGTAAGCTCCTTGCTAATTATTTACGTATTAAAAGGGATAAAACGCAGATTACCTCCATTCAAGGTCCTCAAGGTAAAATTGCGCTTTCCCACAATGATATTGTTCAAGAATTTTTACATTTTTACTCCACCTTGTATAATAAACCAGATTTTTGTGATGATTCTCTAATTGATGCCTTTTTAAATTACTCTAATTTACCTCATATTTCTTCCTCTGATAAACTTGAGTTGGATTCCCCTATTACTACTGATGAAATACTGGCTGCTATTAAATCTCTTCCAAAAAATAAATCTCCTGGTCCTGATGGCATCCCTGCCGAATTTTATAAAGAATTTCAAAATCATCTATTACCTTATTTGCACCAGATTTTTTCTCACTTTTGTTCATCAGGCACCATTTCGGGCTCTTTTTCAGAAGCCTTAATTGTGGTACTTCCCAAACCTGATAAAGACCCTACCCTTGTCTCTAATTACCGTCCCATTTCTCTGATTAATCAAGACTGTAAATTATATGCTAAAATCCTTGCCTCTAGATTAGCTCCTGTCCTCCATTCTATTATCCACCCTGAACAATCTGGTTTTATGAAAAATAGATATTCTGCTAACAATACTAGAACATTATTACATATCATTGAACAAAGCCCTGCTCTCCTTGTCCCTGCTGGTGTTATGGCATTAGATGCGGAAAAAGCTTTTGATAAAATCCATTGGCAGTTTTTATTTAAAACTTGATTATCTTTTAATTTTGGTCCATCCTTTATTCGTATGATTTCTGCTTTATACTATGCTCCCACTGCTCGATTGTTTATTAATGGTCAGATTTCTAACCAATTTTCCCTTTTTAGAGGTACACGTCAGGGTTGTCCCTTATCCCCTCTTTTATTTTTATTGGGAATTGAGCCTTTTCTTAATTTCATTCGTAAATCTGATCATATTCAGGGTATCACTATTAAAAATGTTACTGTCAAAACTGGCATATGCTGATGATGTGTTATTATTTATTAGTAATCCTGCATCATCTGTTCCATTTTTGCTTGATATTATTTCTAAATATTCAGTTGTATCAGGATATAAATTAAATGTTAGTAAAACTGATTTTTTTCCTTTAAATATGCTTTGTACTCCTGATATGTTACCTTCACAGGATATTGTTTGGCAAAAGAGTAAGTTGAAATATCTTGGTATATTATTTTCATCTTCCTTGCCTGCTACCTTGAAATTAAATTGTGATTTCATTTTTTATTATATTAAACAAAAAACCTCCAAGTGGTCTTCCCTTCATCTTTCCTGGTGGGGAAGAATGGAATCTATTAAAATGAATATTGCCCCGAAAATATTTTATTCTCTTGCAATGATACCAACTCAATTCCCACTCAAAGTTTAGAAAGATATTGATAAATTGTTATCTAAATTTCTTTGGAATAATAAACCTCCTCGTATTGCTTATAAAAAATTGAAAATTCCTAAATGCCAAGTTGGTTTTGCCTTACCTGATTTCTATTTATATCATAAGGCTTTCATCTTAAAACAGAGCTCATTATGGTTTAATATGTCACCTATTGTTAATCCTCCTATTTGGTTTCATATTGAAACTTCTCTTGCAAAACCTTTTCCTTTGCCATCCTTATTAACTATGTCTCCTACCTCTAAGATTATACATTCCTCGTCCATAATCAAATCTTCCAGATTAATTTTTAATGATTTAGACTCTAATTTTGCAATTCCTTTACTTTCAAGGTGCATTTGTCTTTATGGCATAGTGCTTTAATAAAATTAAACAGAAATGTTTCTTTTTGGTCTTCATGGATTGCTAAGGGTATTTTCTTTCTTAAAGATGTTTTCTTAGATGGTGCATTTATTCCTTTTACTCAACTCCAAGTAAAATTCAATCTGCCAATGTCCGATTTGTTAAAATACCAATTTCTATGTAATTCCATTTTAGATTCATTCCCAGATGGTATCCCGTCTGTATCCTCAGCTGACTTTTTAATTTATATCAAAACTGTTTCTGTGTCTTCAAAGGCAGTTTCTGTATTTTATAAAAAACTTACTATTTCATTAGGCTCCAATGTTGATATAATTTCCACTTTTTGGAATGCTGAACTTTCCATTTCCATTTGAACTGATTCATGGTCATTAATTTGGACTAATAGTATTTCTGGATGGTTACCAGTTTCACTTTATCAAACCAATGCTTATATTTTGTTTAATTCTTTATGGACTCCATTACGTTTATTCAAAGCTAAAATTATTACCATCAAACCTATGTTGGCATTGTAATTTACATCCTGGTTCTTTACGTCACATGTTATTTGATTGTCCTATTATTATGACATTTTGGTCTGAAGTATGGAATGTGATATTGAAAACTTTGCCTATTTCTGATTTGCTTACTTATAAATTGTTAATATGTAAATCTGTTGCCTTAATTACTCCTCTTGAAGATGCTGAAGCAAAGTTATTTAATTTTTTGGTTTCGGCTGCGTTCAAATCAATTACTTTTTGTTGGAAGGATGCTACTTCTCTTTCAGTTCATGCTTGGTGGTCTTGGATTATCTTTACAAGAAGAGGTGCTCAATTATCTTTACAAGGTGTTCATCATAATTCTTTGCATTTTCAATCGTTTTGGTCACCTATAGATTCATATATACAGTTATGATTCCTGTTCTTTCAATGTTATTATGTTATTTATTGATTATCATACTGTTTTTGTAGCTATTTGTTGGTAACTCTATTTGGTTAATTTATTATGATATGAATTGTATATTTCCCTCTTCCCTTCCTTCCTACCCTTCCTTCTTCCCTTCTGTTTTTAGTTATCCTTTCATTGACGTTGGTTTTATGCGATGTAATTTATTTGTGACTGCTTATTTATGATAGTGCTTATTCGCTTCCATGTAATTTAATGAATTATCTTATCAGTTTTCTGTATGTATTTCTGTGTTTTTCCTCTGTCAAAATTTCAATAAAATCCTTTTTAACTTAAAAAAAAAAGGATAACAGAGTACTGATCCTCAACTGCTGTTTAGGCGTTGAGGGTCAGTATTAGAGTTTGGCAAAAAACACTATGTAAATTAACCCTAAAGCACAAACAGGACTTAATTAAGAAAGGGTAATTGTTAAAGTATACAGGCACCAATACCAATAAAGAAAGGAGAATAAGGGAAATGAGGGAGTAGAAACATTTGTGCAAAGTTACCAGGTTTAAGCTAAACATCTTAGGTCTCAGCAAAGTGCAACAAATGTTTATCATGGCACAAATTAAGAATTGATGGTCATCATGGTAAATTTATCCCAGTTGCCTTTAAAACATTTAAAAAGTTTGCAGTAGAACACATTTACAATTAAATCTTGAGTCACATCGAATGTTGGAGTGCTTGCTTGCAAATTGAATCCTCAAAGTCTTTGGGAATTCAGCATAAAGTGACTGGTGGATATTGAGGTTCTCTATAGCAAGTACTTATGAATCAGGAACCAGTTTTATAGCTAGGATAATGGCCCAATATTTGTGAATGTGTGAAGATGCCTGTGTGTTGTTTTTATCTTCCATAGCTCATTTTCAAATGTTAGAAAGTTTGTGGACATGTGGAAGGTGCCCTATAGTCTTCAAACCTTTAGTAAGACCAATTAGAATATAAAGATAGTCTTTTGTTTGAGGTTTGAATCACACATACAGACTGGTTCTGATTCAACAGTATTAGAAATAATACGGTCAGACAAAGAGTCCTGGAATCAACAAATAGTTGTCCATAGTTGTTGCTAGATTTTTGGTAAAGGGTCTCTGTATGTAGGGCTACGAAGCCTAGAGCCATGCCACATTTTTAGGACCATTCCAAAGTAAATGATAGCCCCCTCTTGCTTTTCACTTTCTGCACCACAGAGATGTAGATGGTGTACTTGCCAGGAGTTGTTTGTTCAGCTTGGGGTCATTCTAAAGCCTTTCCTGAAAGCAGTCTCCCTCACAGCAGGGAGTGTAACACTTGAGTATTGGTGATGCTGATTTACGGCTGCAGTCACACTTTTGAAAGTCCTACCTTCTTCTTTGTAGGACTCCTTGCCTCCAGCCTTTCTCTTCCTCATTGATGTGTCGCAAGATGCTCTGCAAAGTGGACTAGTCCAGATGGTATGCGAGGAGTTGAAGGCCCGGCTCTGCACTACACCCAGGTAAAATACACATTTTGAGTAATTCGCCAAATAAGTCCACATAGGCATAGTCTGACAACTGATCTTTCCTCAATCCAGCCCTACTGGCTACTTAGACGTGAGCCGGACATGTATGTGACTCTATTCTGGCTCTACCAGCTGTTCAGATAGCTCTGGACCATCAGAAAGTTATTGGAATCGTTTTTTTGCCCTCTGCAAATTTTTGCAACATTCCTGGTTTTCAACCGTTACAAAGTTCCCAAGGCTTTCCTGTTTACCATCGCCTTCAATCATGCAACTGTTTTCTGCATATTGCAAGATAATTTTAACTGTTTAAGTGGAACATGTTTATATACTCTTTTTATGTGCAATGGGAAACATATGTGGGCTTTTTCTGTGCACTTTAAATTTTGCAGAGGATTTCTATTTAAATAAAAATCCTCACATGCCTCCTCGCCATCTGAAAAAGTTTATTAGCAAAATAAAAATCGGCATTGAATCACAGGGTTCAGCGACAAGAGGTTCCACATGACCCCAGTGAACGTAAATTCTCTAACATTCAAGTACATAATATAAATATATATGTTCTCATGCACAGGGTTCAAATGTTGACCACAATGCAAACTGAAACAAAGGCTTAGCAGGTGCAGAGACTAAAACATGGTATATAGTACATGTTCAGCCTTCAAAATGATACAAAAATGTAAATTTTCAGAGTTGAGAATTTCTCAATCAGGATACCAAACATGATAACAAGGTTTACATGTCTGAAGTTACACTGCTTGGTATCGCAGTTAACATTAGCAAGATGATTGCTTCAGCTACCACAGTTATTCAAAGGCCAATCATAAAAATATCACATACTGTGCAATGGCAAATGTAGGCATTCTTATCTTCATGTTATTCTTTTGTGACATAAATTGTGTCAAAGTCTAAAACTTTACAACCTACACAAAGTTGCAGCGTTTTGTGAGTAACTCAAAAATTACACTCCCAACTTTTGATATTGTACGGCTCTCAAAACCCTCAAACGCACAGTGAAACGATGGTATGTTCATTATCTTTTGTGAGATTGCTTCTCGCCCAATTAATCCCCTGTTCTTTTTCCAAGGGATTCTGGAGACTCTAAGATACCCCCCACCCGCATTGGCATCCTCACCTACAACAGGACTGTACACTTCTACAACCTGAGTTCCCACCTGACTCTGCCACAGATGCTGGTTATGACTGATCCAGCCCATGTGGAAGTGCCCCTGAGGGAGGGGCTGATCGTGTGCCCCGTCGATTCAAGAGACATGCTTGTGAGGTTAGTCAGAGCTATTCACTAACTAACTACTATATATGTACATAGGGCCTATGGACATTGGACAATGAGAAAAAGTGACTCACCTGTTCCATGCATATTTCCAAAGAACTTTCTTAAGAGTTTAGCCCATTCCTGAGCTTTCGTCTGCTGCAGTTGTGCATTAAGTTGGGTATGTTTTCTTATGGTGCAGTTCTAAATTATTGGTTAGGTTGGAGTCATATCAGTTATATGGTCCATTAGTAATGTGCGGTCATGATTGCATTTAGTTAGGTCTTCAAAGTAGGCAGTCATACTTTCTATTGGTTAGATCCTTCTAGGATATGGTTACGCACTCGATTAGTTAGATCTCCCCCTGGTACAATTGTGCATTCCATTGCTTAGGGTCTCTCAGAGTATGGAGTGTGTGATAACGGATTTTTACACCTACAAGTTGCCCTCATTAGGCCTGGTCTGTACCGAGTGCTTGTTACTCACTAAATCCTCCCTTTTATATTCCAGTTTGCTAGATGGGATTCCTGGTCTCTTTGCAGGCACAGAGGAGACGGAAGCCGTATTTACACCTGCAATACGAGCCGGCCTTGAGGTGCTAAAGGTAAGGTGGACCATGCATGGATAAAAGCAAGGAAGAGGTGCTAGCCAATAATAAAGAGGAGAGTGTTGGCACTCATTAATAAAAGTAAACTGCCAGATCTATGCCCACAAGGTTCATGGCCACTGCTGTAAATTCCTGTCACTCTTGATTTTGAGAGGAGGCCATGTGCTGGAGGTGTAGTGTAATGAGAAAAAGCAAGAAATGAAAAGAAAAAGTAATTGCATAGAAATAGTCACTGTAGACTTCATGGGGTTGAAGAAGCGTACACATGTGTCTTTGTGCATATATTTTGGCTGGCAAAATGGATGGTACTCTGTACTCCGAAGTTTACCTCCCTAATGTAAAGCTAAGAAGGTCTTTGGTCTCTGGTACTCCTTAACGTTGTCTATTTTCTTTGCTACAAGTCTAAACCTGGAGAGACAATTTTAGTCAGTGTTCAACACTTATTCCTGTTGCTGGATGCCTTGGGCACTGCAATATAGTCCTCTTTGTTGTTTTAATTTCCTTTTATTCAAATGTTAATAATCACACAAACATAAAAATAGGAAACAGTTTGCTAAGAAAAAGTCAAAATCTTCACTTACCCATATTATCTTTATGCCATCACTACAGTTAATGCTTCTGTGCTTGTCTAGTGTGGGGGTTCTCTGATCAAAGCGCCAGGATGCCCTCTGGGTGACAGGTTTGCGCTCTATAAGTATGCTAAATAAATAAAATAAATAAATAAATAAATAAATAAATAATAATGATATACAATAGTTTCAGAATTGATGGTCTCCTCAGTAGTCTTGTATTGAGCAAAATAGTTCCACGTCCAATTTAAAAAAAGAAATATTAGCAAAGCCAATGTGTATGCCGTTGCCTGACAGCCTTTTGACTTCCTTGATGCTTGTTTTGTTAAGGTTTTGCAAAACTTTATTGCTGTAGATTCTGCCTGACCTCATCAAAAACCCACAACAAATATTTATGGCTTCAAAAGCACATATTGCCATAGTAGAGTTACAATGAAGTTACTCAATGGTTTAAATGGGCTGACCCTGCTGCTTGATGCTGTATAATGTTGTGGGTGGTACAAAACTGTTAATAATACTATAACAGAGGAATAGATTAAATGGACTGGCTAAAAGCCTCTATAAGTAAAGATATTTGGAGGTTAGTGGATTTTTGTTTGGGGTGAATGGCAGTTCATCACAACTAATCAAGTCACTAACCTATTCAGTATTTTACACCCGAGCTTAACCCCTGGATACTGTGGCACAGAGCAGACAGGCTTACCTTAATGAAAATGCATAAAGCATTGAGAAGTACAAAATAGTTAAAACATCTAAAACACTAAAAAAATCCCACTCTTGTTTCTCAAAAGAGAGAAGAATTTAATAAACAAAATTACACCACGGTGTAAAAATCAAACTAAGGGAACCAGCTATATGAATTTTAAAAACATGAAGAGAAAAAGCACCAAGAAAAAGTAAAGCACCAATAGAAGATGCTGTAAGTGTGTCACTGGGACCTAGGCAGGATTTCACTCCAACCAAGCTGGAGCATAGGTCTGATAAACCAATCAGGTTAATCACGGTCAATAATTTTACCTTCTGACTTGGTCACTGTAATGTTTTCATTTTCAAACAGCAGGTGCAGTCCTTCCTCTGTTCTTCCACAGGTCCAGAAATTGTTCTGAGAAGCTTATGATCATGTCCATTTTTGTACAGTTTAGTAGCCAGTGGGTGAGGGACTCCAGGATATTACATAACAAATGGGGAAAAGTCCCCAGGGTCAACCCTACCCACTTATACAGCACAACCTGTTTGCCATCCTGTAAGCTATCCTAAAGTGCACTAGTCTTATGGCAATCCAAGATGGAACAGGCTTTTTGCCATTGGAAGGAGGTTGTGGGTCAGTCGGAGTTCCTTCCTCCTAAGCTACACCAAACAGGTTCTGGGACCACTGAGATGGAGCAAGCTGATCACCATGCGTCCTAGGATCAAGGAGTTTTCTCCTCCTAGGTCTCTTTTTCCACAAGATTATGGATAGGCCTGACTAACCTCTGTCCCTTTGCAGTTAATGAAGTTTCTGCGACCTTCCCAATGGCCCTTCCTGAGCTGAACTGTATTACACTCTCTGCATCCAGCCCATCTTGTCTCCAGACCTAAGTCATTGTCTCTGCTCCTCTGTTCTGGGAGCACTTTAACACCTCATTTAGGTCTTCCACTGGCAGGACAGCTGCTTTCAGGCTAATGCCAAGATCTTCAGACAGGAAAAAGGCAACTTTCTAAAAGTTAATTTTTCTAAATATTTACTAACTACAATATGGAATCAGATTTTTATTAAATATTAAAAATTGTGGTTGAACTATTTGTGTTCTTGTCCCAACCCTGAGATAGCAGAACTAATATTTTATTCTGCACTCATCTTATTTTCTCATAGGACAGCCAGATCCTTCCACAGTGAA
This sequence comes from Lissotriton vulgaris, assembly GCF_964263255.1. Lineage (NCBI taxonomy): Eukaryota > Metazoa > Chordata > Amphibia > Caudata > Salamandridae > Lissotriton > Lissotriton vulgaris. The sequence goes on along the minus strand of NC_141699.1, from coordinate 393,416,895 downwards.
AACAGCAGTAGGAGGTTTGTCACTTCAGGGACATGGCAACATTAAAGTTCTACATGTATCCTGTTTAACTACCATGCACCCTACCTCTTGGGCTGCAAGGCCTACCTAGTGGTGACATTATTATTTAAAAGGAAGATTTTCTTCATCTAAAGGGTTATTTTGGCAGGTCGGGATGCAGGTTTAACCCCTCCCATGCCCATGACAAGCTCAGCTGGTCATAAGCCACGGTGCCCCAGTGCTCATGACGAGCTGAGCTCATCATGGCCCGTGGAACGCTCGCACGCTGGGCTAATTCCCCTGCTGTGCTGATCGTTCCATTAAACAGGCGTGGCTCATGACGAGCTGAGCTCGTCATGGGCATGGGGGCGCTTTGCGCGCCCCCCCCCCCCCCATCACAGCAGGGGAATAGCTCCTGCAGCCAAGGGGTTAAACTGCAGCAGTCAGGATACCCTAGTAGGCTTAAAGACGTGTTTTCCTGGTCACAGTGGATGGCACAGCAAGTGCTGTGGTCAACAGGTGACATTTAAGTTTCTAGGCCATGAATGCAATTTTTACATCATATAGTATGGCCTTATTGGATAGTTAAATATACCAGTCGATGATTGCCAAGTGTTTAAGAGGTCAGAGCACATACACTGGTCACTGGGCATAGTGCTCCTTTGCACACAGCCTAAAAATCAGCAGTAAACATCGTCAAAAAATGGGGGCGACAATGCAAAAAGGGGCATATTCTCATAATATTACCCAGATAATTTCAGTAAAACCAAAATGAATTGGCTAACGCCATACATAAAAAGTGCAGTTTGATAAAACATGCTTAAAATATTCCAGTTCAATTCCTCAAAACCACTTAATCAGTCAGTGACTATTAACTCCTGTCTAAACAATAGTTTTTTAAACCTTAGCATTTCACCCAATCTTAATGGTATTTCACCCAATCGAAAGATTTGTGATCAAACTGGGCCTATCTGCAAAAACATTTAACATTAATTGGGGAGGGAGGGTTGGCCTTTTTTTAAATCCTCCTTCTCAGAAATAAAAAAAAGAAATAGGATAGACAGGCCAGAGCCTCATTGAGTAGGTGTTTCCCACTGTTGTTGCTGCCATCTCAGCGTCCATTTGGTTTGATAATATGTCAAGCTTTTTTGTGTAGATAGGATCTATTTTTCTGGGAGATTTCCTTAAATCTCATTCTTTCAGCTGTCTCTCAGCTGTTTAAGTCAGATTGCACTATTGTGGTGGAATAAACAAAAGGAAGGTTGACCATGATTTTTGCATGACTTTGCATTCCTGATGTTCTCATCATGACTGAGTGTCCAATTTGCCATGCAATATAATGTATGAGATATAAGGAAGAAAATATGGTTGGTTGGCTAAACTGCTGTTTTTAAAACGGGGACCTTGGGTTGAAATTCCAGCTCTCTTGACCAAAAACCTTCATACTGTGGAAATATCACGTTATCTCCCGGTACCTAAAATTGTAACTATGTGTGAAATGAATATATGAAAGATTTGCCTTTGTGATATTTAGATATTTACAACAAGGGGTGGTGAGGGACAGAGTCTCTGAATTAAGCAGAAAGCGAGCGCTGTGGGGAGAGCACCCAACAGGGAGGAGAAAGGCCCTTGGGAGGTCCTGCCAGCAAGATCTAAAAACCTTTGCCGTGAGGGGAACGGCCGCGGACAGGCCGACAACAGCGCCAGCACCCTGACCGCCGCGGGGGCAAGGGACTACATCCCCCAGGTGCCCCGGCGGTCAGGTGACATCAGCGGAGCGCCCGGAGGCGCAGGGGTAAAAGCCACGAGAGCCGAGCGCTGGTGGCGAGCGCTGTGGGGAGAGCACCCAACAGGGAGGAGAAAGGCCCTTGGGAGGTCCTGCCAGCAAGATCTAAAAACCTTTGCCGTGAGGGGAACGGCCGCGGACAGGCCGACAACAGCGCCAGCACCCTGACCGCCGCGGGGGCAAGGGACTACATCCCCCAGGTGCCCCGGCGGTTAGGTGACATCAGCGGAGCGCCCGGAGGCGCAGGGGTAAAAGCCACGAGAACCTCTCGCACCGCGAGTCGCGCCGGGCGAAGCCCGGGCAAAGGGCGGGCCCTCTACGGCCCTCATCGGACAGAGGAGGACGGGGACGGGCCACCCCCTTTGCAAGTTGTGAGGTAAATTTCCGACCCGTATCACTGTAGTACTGTATTCATGCCTAAATCAGGGGATATGTCCAATCACATCCCGGACGATATATTTGCACATTCCCCATCTAGCTTCCCATGGCTGGATGACCTGAACAGTTTGTGCAAGGTCAAATATGTGCCTGCAGCACCCTCCCCCACTCCAAAACGTCGCAACTCATTATCACAGCCAAGGGAGCAGAATTGTCTTTCTGATACAAAACCCACACCTCCCAGGGCTGCGCTTGTCAAAAAGAAGATTGCGGGGAACAAAGCCAATGTGAGTTCTACTAAACTTCAAACACCTGATAAACCTTCTCCAAGCCCAAATCCACCCTTAACTAATCCTCTTTCTACCATGCCACCTGGTGTCAACCTGGAGGATTTATCACCACCTTCCCACCAGGCCTTGCTATCTATAGTTGATCATCTGCTCAAATCTTTAATACACCCCTTGATGGACAAAATCTCTATGTTGGGGAATAAGCTCATAGGGCTGGAGAACTCCATTGAAGCACTCCGGAAACCCTCAGCCCATATCGCAACAACTCATTGTCCACCCACTACCGTCCATTCAAATTTACCTAACTTGACTACTTCATATGAAGCGGCGCCTATCCAATTGCCAACCCCCACCTCCTCACCGCCTATTAAACCCAAAGCCCCCCCGAAATTGAAAAACCCACGTCATGCTCCTCCTAAACCTACATATACCACCCACATCCACTTACCTCCAGAAGCGGCGCCTTTTGTCATTGTCCTGTCGGGAGTCCCTGAATTAACAGAAGGCAAAGCTGAGAGACACCACGAACTAATGAACAAGGTCAAATATTGGCTATCAAAAAACAGACCTCTGCCCCACTACCTTGATGGCCGAATAATAAGTGTCCGGAGGGTGGGATGGCTTGGGCCTCTTAAAAAGGACATTTCGGGGGATCTGATCTTGATACGTTTTAGGAGTAGACTCATTGTGCCATACATGCGGACGTGGCTACCCCAGAATGGAGACGGGCTCATTTCTACCTGGAACCTTCATGACTTTTACCCTTATAGGCCCTACATGTTTTCCCCTAGTACCTGGGGCATTGATAGCTTCCGGGGTGGTAGTGGAACATACCCAAGAAACTGCAGTAGTTTTCCAGTGGCCTTTAACTGTCCCATACCACTGTACAATGGTTTTTCTGTGTCATAATTATTAATTCTTGTAGATTACTGTGCCCTATAACGTGGTCTAAAGGTGGCGTAAAGCACGTTTAATGGACTAACTGTGTAACCAAAAGTTATTAGGAGACTTATTTTAAAATGTTTATAAATGTATTTATGTATGCTTTTATGATTTTAATATCTAAAATCGAATAAAGCTTTGATTCATTCAAAAAAAAAAAAAAAAAGCAGAAAGCTCTCACCCAGTCAAGAGATCAGGGCTAGATCCAACACCGTTTTTTAGCTCACTGCACCATCCCAGTTTCAGAACCTGGCTGTATGCAAATTAGTCTGTTCCTGTCCCAGTGCATGATGGGAACAGGGCAAACCAAACTACAAAAGCCAATTCTTACACTGGGAAGGAAACAAGCTCCCGGGGACCGGTTTCTGGCATTACAGCCGTCTTCGGCCCGGTTTGCTTGAATCCTGATGGTGCAATGAGTAAGGGTCTCACATCTGAGAATACCCTTCCATGCTTAGGGTGGACAAAAATATTTACAACAAGGGGTGGTGAGGGACAGAGTCTCTGAATTAAGCAGAAAGCTCTCACCCAGTCAAGAGATCAGGGTTAGATCCAACACCGTTTTTTAGCTCACTGCACCATCCCAGTTTCAGAACCTGGCTGTATGCAAATTAGTCTGTTCCTGTCCCAGTGCATGATGGGAACAGGGCAAACCAAACTACAAAAGCCAATTCTTACACTGGGGAGGAAACAAGCTCCCGGGGACCGGTTTCTGGCATTACAGCCGTCTTCGGCCCGGTTTGCTTGAATCCTGATGGTGCAATGAGCAAGGGTCTCACATCTGAGAATACCCTTCCACGCTTAGGGTGGACAAAAATATTTACAACAAGGGGTGGTGAGGGACTGAGTCTCTGAATTAAGCAGAAAGCTCTCACCCAGTCAAGAGATCAGGGCTAGATCCAACACCGTTTTTTAGCTCACAGCACCATCCCAGTTTCAGAACCTGGCTGTATGCAAATTAGTCTGTTCCTGTCCCAGTGCATGATGGGAACAGGGCAAACCAAACTACAAAAGCCAATTCTTACACTGGGAAGGAAACAAGCTCCCGGGGACCGGTTTCTGGCATTACAGCCGTCTTCGGCCCGGTTTGCTTGAATCCTGATTTGACCTGGGTTGGTGCAGTGAGATAAATAACGGTGATGGATCAAGCCCTGATCTTTGGACTGGGTAAAAGTGGTCTGCTTAATTCAGACACTCTGTTCATCACCACCCCCTTTTCTGAATCATTTTTGGCCACTATAGGTGTGGCAGGGTATACTCAGACATGAGTCCCTTTCTCACTGCACCATCAGGATTCAAGCAAGCCGGGCCGAAGACGGCTGAAATGCCAGAAACCGGTCCCCGGTAGCTTGTCTCCTTTCTGGTGAAGAATTGGCTTGGTAGTTTAGTCTGCCCTGTTCCCATGATGCACTGGGCCAGGGACAGACTGATTTGCATATAGCCAGGTTCTGACCTGGGTTGGTGCAGTGAGATAAATAACGGTGATGGATCAAGCCCTGATCTTTGGACTGGGTAAGAGTGGTCTGCTTAATTCAGACACTCTGTTCATCACCACCCCCTTTTCTGAATCATTTTTGGCCACTATAGGTGTGGCAGGGTATACTCAGACATGAGTCCCTTTCTCACTGCACCATCAGGATTCAAGCAAGCCAGGCCGAAGATGGCTGAAATGCCAGAAACCGGTCCCCGGTAGCTTGTCTCCTTTCTGGTGAAGAATTGGCTTGGTAGTTTAGTCTGCCCTGTTCCCATGATGCACTGGGCCAGGGACAGACTGATTTGCATATAGCCAGGTTCTGACCTGGGTTGGTGCAGTGAGATAAATAACGGTGATGGATCAAGCCCTGATCTTTGGACTGGGTAAGAGTGGTCTGCTTAATTCAGACACTCTGTTCATCACCACCCCCTTTTCTGAATCCTTTGTGATATTTAGATGCACAAATCACCTCTTGGTGTTACACAACCTTGTATCGTCATCCACCATCACCTGATATTGGTCAGTACTTCATTGCTTCCTTTCTAGGTTTGCATTGAATAAATATATCCCCCGTCTGGGGCCATGCTTAACTGAAGAACTAGAAAATGTACAGCTCAACAACTTGGACCTTCCCAAGACCCACTTTAACACACCCATGCAAACTAGTCTTTGTTATGAGATGTTCCCTCTGATGGCTCGGACTCTCTTGGCAGTGGATAGATGGCTGGTGAGGCATCTTTCAGGCACCCAACATCAGGGGTTTTAGACATAAAGACATTTGCCTGATTTAGACTTTGGCAGACAAATTCCCCTGTCACAAAAGTGACACATATCCTTTAAGGCTTATTACAAGTTCTTTATTTCCAATGGAATTTGTAATAAAGAGGATGAGATATCCCTCTTCTTTGTAAAGGGGTAACCCATCTAACAAGCTCTAGATTAGACCATTAATATTGAGAGGCAAAGTCTAAAGCAGCATAGTTGTGAAAAGCTCAGTGCTGATTAGCTTGAAGTTGAAGAGCGCTTCAAGATCATTATACCAGGGTCCGTAACAAATTTCCAGATAACAGTTGTGTGTTAGACTTTACAGTCCTGGATATAGTCCAAACTTTTGACTCCTTCTGAGTGAGGTTTATTGGAATCTATTATGGATACTTACAACTGCAACCTCTGCCAAGCATTTAAAGCTTGTTTCTTAGAGGTCCAGAGCAAGACTCTGTCTTTCTAAGAAACAAGCTGTCTCTAGAGTCTGTGATCAGCTGAGGGGTGTGCAAGAAACATTCTTCTTCACCCTCATTTAAAAGTCATGCCTGACACAGTGGATCTGGGGCAGCAAAGTCTTATAGAGCAGCGAGAGCTATCGTATTGGAGAAACATAATAGAGCTCTATGGGTACCATCTTTCAAAGTTTGAAAGTTGCAGATCAATATGTGGGGTTGCAGGGTGGCAGGCTTTTAAACTTAGAGACTCTATGATGACATTTCTGTTTGAGTGAAACGATGCTTAACAACACATGCTGGATTTTCCCTTCACTGGTACTATTTTAGTTAAAGTTCATGCAGATGGTGAATTCCAGCACAAGAGATGTGGGATGATCATCTGCCCTCGTTTGTAATGTTTCTCACTTTTTCTGTTCTAGGAGTGTGGCTGCCCTGGCAAGATCTTTATGTTTCATTCATCAATGCTTACTATGGATAGAAAGCTGCAATTAAGCACAACACCTCAATCGGCCTCCTGTAAAAAGGAAAAGGTGAGACTAGAGTTAGATTAAAAGTTGTCTTTTTGTTCTTTTAGGATCAGGCAAAATACATGCCTGATCGATTGGCTTGCTGCCAAAGAAAAACTCAATGAATAATTTAGCATTCAGTCCCTGTATAGCTGATATTAAAGCAAACATGAGTGACAGGTAGGGATTGGCTGAGAAAAGGTCTGGATGCTCATTCGATTAGTCTATAAACCATGTTCTCTCCAGTGCCTATGTATGACTCTGACTATTGTATTGTATTGTAAAGTAGCCTACCCGAAATAGGAGATGCTGATGGACAGGAAGCATTTTCCCAGAAAAGGCTGGCTCTAATGTTTGGTTAATGCCTACTGTAAAACTGGCAGTCATGATAGAATCGCGATATTATAGCCAGTGGCAGCTGGTATGGATCCGGAGGGGTAGGAGAGGGATGGTGTGAAGAAAACCCCCCACTTACCTCTTCACTGTCCTCCGTCGTCTCTCCTCCTCTTCCCAACGAGTCCCGGAATGGAACAGGAAGCACACAGACTCCCTTAAGCCAATCACGACACTGCTGTCACCGTAACAGCAGCATCGTGATTGATGTCAGTGCCGTGGTTCGGTGCTCCGATGGGAACTATAAGCCTGTGCATGTTCTCCACCCAGGCTGTGAATTACAGCCTGGTGGAGATCATGCAAAGTATGCATGACTGTTTGGCCAGTTTAGCAGAGGAGCCGCCACTGATTATAGCCTTATAGCACCCTGCAGAGGGCATACCGATGGCTCTGGCCTATAACGAGGGAGAGGGCCTATAACAACCTGAATAGCCTTAGGCAGAATGACGGTAAGGCTATTAGAAGATTCCACCCATTGAAGACTGAATGTTCTAAATTAAAAAGGGAGAAACAAAAAGTACAAGCAATGGAATGTTGGAAAAGAAGGCCTATACCAGCCATTCTAAACCTTGAGATGCTTCATTATCTTCAATAAAATTCCAAACATTTCAATGTTCTGATAAGGATTACATTCTATGAGAGTGAATCACTATAGCCTTATAGCCTGCTGTAGCGGGCGATACCGGCCATTAAAGTTCTGCTCCAGCGTTAAAGGCCCGAGCGGAAGGCGAGGGCCTTTAACAAGGGAGCAGGACTTTAATGGCCGGTATAGCCCAGCTAGGAAGGGCTATAGGGCTAATAAAACATTCTGCCACTAGAGGGCAGAATATTATAACAAATAAAACAAAGGCCTCTTGGAGCCCGAGGGTGTTTAAGTCCCCTCGGCCTCCGGGAGGCCTTTGTTCACAGCAACAGCGGTGAACAAAAGCAACATTGGAATGTTGCTCTGCAGGCTTTTACCGGATCGTAGAAGCACGGAGCACTCTATTGTATTCAATGTAGTGCTCCACATTCCAGTGTTCTAATATAGCCTTATAGCCCGCTGTAGAGAGCTATACCGGCTATTAAAGGCCCTCTCCAGCGTTAAAGGCCCCGAGCCGAAGGCGAGGGCCTTTAACAAGGGAGAGGGACTTTAATAGCGGTATAGCCCTCTACGAAGGGCTATAAGGCTATTAGAACATTCTGTCACTAGAGGACAGAATGTGCTAACAAAAAAAACAAAGCCTTTTGGGAACGTGAGGGGATTGGAATCCCCTCAGGTTCCCTTAAGCCTTTGTTCACAGCCAGAGCTGTGAACAAAGAAAGATTGGGATGTTGGAGCTCGAGGCTTATACCAGCCATTATAAGCCCAGAGCACTCCATTGTTTTCAATTGAGCTCCCAACATTCCAGTGTTCTAATACTGGGTATGAATGTGCACCATCTGTACAAACCATAAATGATTTCTCAACTAACAGGACCCAAACCATAAAGATGCCACTGGTGCGCAGGTAAATGCAGGTATCAGGAATGCGAGTGGATACAAGATTTCATGGAGTAGAAGAGAAAGTGACCTGTTTCCGACAATATGGCATCCTGACCAAATCACAAGTGCTGTGTGTGAAACCATAAGGGCTCCATGCTTGACAGTGAGGGCTCTGGCTGAGGTGTTAGTACTCTGTATAGAATAGTGAGGGCTGAAGACTGAAGCACAGGTACAGTGAAAGTGAAGATGAATCTGTACTAGGATTTTAACATAAGAAACATGAAAGCAGACTCATCACTCTTTCAGTCATAAAAGAAGTACCTGTTAGTCCAATACTGAGGCTAAGACACACCTGATCAGGGCTTTAAGTGGGCTGGGTCCATCTGGGTCTCAGACCCAGGAGTAATACATTGGACATTGAAACGGGTCCCATATGATTGTTCTTGGCCTAACTGGTAAAACACTGATCTATTTCTGAACAATGAATGTAAAAACTGTTAGAGTGATCCATGTCAGAGATTTAGTACCTCTTTATATTTCACATGTTTCTCTTCATCGTCCATTACCTAACAGTGTTATTATTTCCAAGATGTTGTTTTTTTGTAATCTTTTCCATGTAGCATATTACTTTTGTATTGCACTTTATCTTAAACTGCTAACGATCATTGACAAATCCAATTGTACTGTCTGGTTTTACGTGTGTGGCAGTTGTTGTGTTGTATATCTGGATTTAATAACAGAAAGCTTATAGAAGCAGCAAAATGCCTGTTGGGTAGCACACTATGGGAATCACAGAAGTTTAATTCACATGTTTAAGCCATGCCCTTAATTACATAGGCCATGCCACTTTTAGCAAGGCCCCACCCCCAGACTTGGTTTAATGAAGTCTAATCCAGTCTGTTCCTCTACACCTCAATCCTGACCAGCAGCCCCAGACCAACCTCCTATGTTTAACAATAGTGAACATGTGGTACTGTACCACAAACATTGGTCACATGCAGTACCTCTTGCTATTCTAGGAGAGGGGGCTACTTATGCCTCTGCAGCACCACAAGCTATTTCAAGAGGGAGATCCACACATTGGCCTAACCTGATCTATTTCCTGGGCGTACGCAGAGACTCTTGGCTTAATTACTTCGATGTTTTGGGGTGTTTCTATTGCATTTACAGATGTAAATGGTTACCTTCATATTGCACTCCTGAGTACTGAATGTAATTTTAATAAAATTTCTAGTCGGTCTTTCATCCCCGGGACACTGTGAGTGAGGAGCTGGCGGAGGAGTGCGTCAGTCAAGGATGTGCGGTTGACCTCTTCCTTTGCCCACAAAGGCCATGCACTGACATGGCAACACTCGGATACATCCCTGGGGCCACAGGCGGCAACCTGCATAACTATGGCGAGTTCCAGGTAAGACATTTCTTTCTGCTGCCATGTGAATTTGTACCATTAGTCCAGTGAATTAGAAAATTGCATCCTTTGTAGGCATGTGCCTTTTCTGAGTGGAAACATCTTCTTTTCCTCTTTACTGACTACTTCCTGTTCTGTACAAAACATAGCACTCTATGGGGAAGACATGTCTAAGAACTGTTTGGAGTCAGTCTGGGGACCTCCTAGTCGACTGTGGTAGTATGTCTTAGGCATCAGGTACTATCGGTGGTGCTTGCAGCATAGACGCATGTCACTCTGCACATCTGAGAGTTATAAAGCTGTTTGTGACATAATCATCGGACTTAGTTTCTTTTCTATTTTTCCAAAACGTTCCCCCAGTTCCTCTCCTGACTGCCCCTCGGCCTTCTTATCGAAGTCCATGTAAAAGCCAACCTTAGAAGTTCATTCATTTACAGATGGGGCAATAGGTACAGTCTAATATTTACAAATTAAGGTTTTTGCCAACAAGATCACATAGAATAAAAGACGTTGCTGTATCTCTCTGAAAAATGTATGCCCCGGGCTTCTCTTATTCCAAAAATGATAAGATGAGGGCTTACCTCTATATCTTGTTGAAACACTTCTTTGATCACTATACGTATATTATTCTAATACGTTTACAAGGTTGGGCAGCGCACAACCATGTGAAGATCATCCGCCTGGATTTCCTTACACTTTTTACACCTTCCCTCAGCCTGGTTGGAGACCTTCGCCAGTAATTTCGGGGACAAATGAATTCTAAGAACAGTAGAAAAACAATTCTTCCTCAATTATGCAGATTTGACAGTTTTGTCTTAATATTTCATAGATACTTGCCGTGAACTTTCTATCCCAGGAGCAGGCAAGTTCAAACAGCAGATGCTGTAAGGTTCTGAGGCTTCTCTCTACTCAAAACATAGTAAGCCAACATACCAATATGCAACTTCTTTCCTGTTTGGGTTTTGGCTATACAAATCCATCTTCCAAATTTTATTTTTAGACCACTTCTGCTTTGCACTTCAGAAACTTAATTCTTGATAACCAAACCGTGAAATGTTCCCTCCAGTTTGACGATACATATCTTCCAAGTGTTGGAGTTGATCATCCTTGATTAGGATGTTCCTACTTGACTATTCTACTACTATACAGTGGCTTTCTCAAATACTCCTCCCATATTTGAGCCCATAACACTCCTGAGGGCATGCCGCAAACCTGCAGCTGACCTCAAGATCTTGATCCTCATTTTTCAAAGTATTTGTGAGCCCCGAACTTATACAAAAATGTTCCTCTACATAATCCTTTCAGCATCTCCTGATAGAGCGTCCTCAACTTGGATTCTCCTGGGATCCCAAATAATTATCGAAACGTTTTGATCTGAAAAATCCAACAATAAAGTTTCACTCCCGGAAAAAACTCAAACAACATCTCAGCTATGTCTTCCTTAGTTTCTTCCACAATAGTCCAGTCCCTTTCGAATTCCAAATAAAGCTGTCAATTATAGCCAGTTCAAATTTACTAAAGCTTAGAGGAATGCTTTTCAAGATGTACGTAATCTTAGGAATGATTAATATTTTTACTAGATTAATTTTGCCAGAGTCTCAATGGCAGGTTTTCCCACCTTCCCAGGCAATGACTAACTTCCTTTCTCACCTTATGCATGTTTATTGGTATCTCTTCTATCCTATGTGTAATGCTTCTACCCAGGTACCTAATTACTTGTTTTATTCTGATGTTTGCTTAATCTATATTCCATGTTTTTATTTCTGACTTTTCATCATTCGCCTGGTGCCTGGAAATATTACTAAATTTGAGTGTTCAATATCATCAATATACATTAAGACATTGTCTGCGTATATTGCTACCTTGTTACTTATCAATCCTAAATGGAATAATCTCCTTTTCTTGTCTTAATTGAGCTAATGGGTCAATATACAGATTGAAAAGGAGGGGCGATAACAGTCATCCCTCTTTCAACCTTAAAATCCTGAGTAAGATTCCCATTAATTAATAGGCTAGCAAAAGTGGATTCATATAATGTTTCTACAGTTCGCACAAATTAATTTCTGTCTCCAAATCGGTGTAAGGCCTCCCGCCAGTAGATGCAGTTAACTCTATCAAAGGTCTTGGCCGCATATAGAGTAATAATAGCTAACGTTTTTTGTATTCCTCTGCAATATCCACTGTACCAATCAACAAATGAAGCAACTCATTCATTTGTTGCCCCAGAATAAAGCCCCTCTGGTCTTCCTTAACCAACCCCTGCATCGGCCCACTCAGGTCTTAGATAAAATACTGGCAACTACTTGATAGTCACAGTTCTGGGGAAATAGGCCTACGTTACCCAGGCTGCGTAGAACCTTTCCCTAGTTTCAAAATAAGAGTAGTAGTAGCCATATGTCAAGAAAGAGGGGGTTGATCGTCCTTCAATCAAAATAACATTGAAAAGTTCTTGAAGTGCCGGCACTAAGATTTCGACAAGTTCTTTGTAAAGATCTCCCAAAATACCATTGGGGCTCAGAGCCTTCCCCCTTCTAATTGCAACCTTGACTTCCCAAATTTCATCTCTGTTATAGATGCATTTAAGTGTCTAACTATGCCTCTTGGGGTGCTGCAATGTTTACCCTATTCAGCCATTTTCTACTTGCCATTGAAGTTACATATAAGTTGTCATTATACATTGCTCTAGAATGCTCATGAACGATTCCCTCTATCTGATCCAAATTAGTCACTAGTTGCTTTGTAACTGGGTATTATAAACTTTTAATATTGTTTTGCATCATATCCGTAGGTACTTTCCAAGCTAACAAAGCTAAGCTATTTTCGCTATACTCAAAGTGCCTAATTTTACTGGCCTCTCACCTCTTTTTAATTTTAGCCTCCAGCTCCACTTATACTTCCATTGCACCTCCTCATAATTTTTACTTAATTTCTGTAGAGTCCTCCTATAGTATACCGACCCTTAGTTAAGAAGATTGGCTAGTAAGACTACTAAAGGGCCAAGCTCCACCTCATCAGGACCATAATAAGATGTGCAAATATAAACCTCAGTCAAATACTTCAGGTTAAGAATAACCCGCCTACTGATCTATGTCTGTTTGCTGCACTTCTATACTAGGGAACTTCTTTACTGGTATCGTAACTGCCTTTGAAGAACCAGCTGTATCAGTACTACCAATTTGCTGAATCCATCTCTTTCTATTAAATACCTTTTCCAACTCACCACGAGACGTATGCGTCTCTTGGAACATTATAATATCTGCCTTGGCTTCCTTAGTATGTTCAATCACCATTTGCTGTTTAAACTGCTCCTTAAACCATTAACATTCCAAGACAATAGGATGAACTCCTTACATGACGTCATTGCTGTTCTGACTCCTACACCTGGTGTTAGAGGACATCTTTTTCTCTATTTTTCTCCCTCTATCTATGCTACTCCCCTGAGACCCCCCCACCCACACCTCCAAATCCATGTGACTCTCAAAACCATCCTTTGGGGATTCTTCCTCATCCGACTTATACCACGCCTACTCACACCTCTGACACAGTATTCTCCAATTGCTTAAATGTAACACACTTTTTTACAGCTTTCATACAACTAGTTCCTTACACATGAGGACTATCATCCGTCTCCATGCTCCTGACATTATACATTTTGTTTTGCCACATAACTCTGAGGTAGGCTAGGAATTTAATTTGTAGTTTCGCCCACCAGCTGCAAGTCTGGAATATGCTTCCTCAACTCCCATTATTTCTCCTTAGTTTCTCCGCATAAATATATGACAGATAAAAATGAAGGGGGGCGAATCCAAGATGCCAGGGAAACGCTGCTCGCGTTAAGTGAGCAAGTACCTCTCGGCGCTGTACTCTGCAGTCTAGAAGTAATTTTCTAGCGACTTGTTTGTGGGCTTACCTCATCCCTTATGTGTTCCAATTTTTTCACCTCCCTTTACCTTTTTCGATAAGATTCTGAGCTGGTTTCGGTTTTGGGTGCATGTTGGGTGGCTGTGAAGGAATGCAGAAGGCAGTTGGTTGAAGTCGTGTGACCCAGCTCTTGAGACTTGGGTGAGTCACGCGATTGAGTGCTGGTTGCTGGGAGTGTAGCTGGGAGAACAACAGGAGAAGCGTTGTTAGCCCAGGCAGGATCCGGGTGTGCAGGATCTGCAGCAATCAGTTGGTTCCCTTTGAGACGTCAGAAGGCACGTCTCTGTACTGAGGGGGGAGGGGAAAAGCTGGAGCCAAAAGATAAATGCGGATTGGAAGGAGTGGAGGTCCCTAAACCAACTTACACTCTGATAGGCTCAGCTGGAGCACAGGCAGCAGCACCACATAACGCTGGCTTAAGAACAATCAATCAATCAGGGGGTTTGTAGAGTGCGCTACTCACCCGTGAGGATCTCAAGGCGCTGGGGGCAGGGGTGCATATCCGGAACATTCGAAGAGCCAGGTCTTGTGGTCCTTCCTGAACGTGTGTAGTGTTGGGGAATGTCTGATTTTAACAGGGAGTTCCTCACAGGTCCTGGCTGCGATGTAGGAGAAGGCTCTCCCACTGGTTCTGTTTCTGCAGATTCGGGGGACCTCTGCCAGGGAGAGGTCGGTGGAGCGGAGGTTACTCTTAGGTATGTGGAAACATACTCTATCGTTGAGGTATTTGGGTCCGATGTTGTTGAGGGATTTGTAGGCGTGGGTGAGGAGTTTGAAAGTGACCCTCTTCTCGACGAGGAGCCAGTGGAGGCTTTGTAGGTGTTGAAGAACAAGCTGGATAATTTACATAGTAATAGTTTGAGGTCACATACTCCTTGCATTCTCCCCAGAAGTAGAAGAGGATTATACTAACAGCGTCAAGTTAAAAATCACGAATCCTGAGGTGAATAACCAAGCCCCACCAGCAGGCAATATAAGTTATAAAATCCTCTTAGGAAAGCGTAGGGGTGCGGTGAAGCCAACAAATATACTGAGATTCCCCCGTGGTCAAATCCTAATTTCTTGTGTGGCACAGCTCACAAGGTTAAACAGTTAGCCTTCAATTTAGTACAGGGACAACAATATCTTTTCTTTCGTTTAGCATATTTTATTTCTTTTTTTCGTTAGCTTATCAAAATTATTTAAAATGTTTTTTTCCTTTTTTAAGTCTTTTCTTGTGTATACATCAATTCATAAACATAGGTAATAATCCAATCAATTTTAAAAATACAGTAAGAAATGACATGATTTTTACAATGTGCCAAGAAGAACCATGTGCATTACAAAAAATAAATAAAGGAAAAACTAATACCCTGTCTGTCACACACTAACTAACATGCACACTTGCTCATTCATACAGGTCTACAGTCTTACAAACTACAAAACAATTTCTACGGTTGAGGTAACACAGATAGTGATTGTGTTATTTCCAAGCCAACTCCTTCCCTTAAGTCTTATTTTAAGGCATCCCATCCTTCAAATAGCAATGGTATGGCAACAGAGAGCCGCAGGGAGGGTTACTGGTTTGACCCCCGGAAATGATAGCTGAGAGGGGCTCTCTAGGAAACAACTTATCTACAACTCCAACACATGAATTAGATTCATTCTGTGGGACAGAAGCCTCCCCAGTGTCTTTAGATGTGGAGTTAAGTAACCGGTATGAAGTTCTCAGGGTGCTGATGAAGGAATTCTTGCATGAGAGTTAGGGGGGACCACTGCCAACATAGATGTAACTAGTAGCCTACCCTATTCATCTAATATCGGGATGAAAACTCAGAAAAATTAGATTTCCCTGGGTGGGATAGGAGAGGTTCTTGTAAATCTCACAAAGGAAGGGAGGGACAGTTTCTGCATTTCAGAGAACAATCAAAGAGGAACTCAGAAGACTTGAACTCAGCTCAAGAAAAGGATAGCAGATTTGGGGAAACAGACAGCTGAGATAGAGGCTGAGTTAAGACAAAATAAGGATGCAGGAGAGGCGAATGCACTAGCTATAGTACAGTTAAAACCACAGGATAAGGCCTTGATGGAAAATTTAGAAAGGTTTGAGTATCATTCCAGGCGGAATAATTTACGTCTATTGAGAGTGCTGGAGAGGGCTGAAGGTAATGATGTTAGGCAGTTTGCCATCTCACTTTTACCAGATCATTTTCTTAAAGACTCTCCTGCAATACATTTAAATAATGAGATTCAAAGAGTGCATAGAGACCCTTTCAGATTGAACCCATTTCACACAAAAAACAAGGAAGATTATTTTATGTTGTAAGACATATTCAGTTAAAGAAGAAATTCTGGAGAAGGGACTTAAAAATAACTCTCTGGTAGTTTGGTGGGGTACTATGTAACACCGTTTCTTTGACATACACTTATAGATTTAGTTGGCAGGTTTTTTTACGCTCTTTTTATGCAACACATGGAGACCTCAATGCTTAAATCAATTTGAAGACCTTCAAATCTGTTGTTTACTCTATGCAATATGATCCAACCCCACTGTCTTCGAGCCATCTACCATCGCTATTGTCCTTTACCCCGCTGCCACACTCAACCACCCATCTTTTTTACTATAAGTACACCCAGGTGCTAGTAAGGACATCTCAGACTTACACTCCCCAATGTCATTGACCAGGATATCCCCCTGCTGAGATAACTTCAAGTTGATGAACATGTTGCCCGATCCCCGGGATCAGAGTGATCTCTATAATCTGGTACACCCAGACATTTACCTTCAGCTGCAAGAGATAAGGAGTGGCTACCCACTTTCATCTAGGCCTAGTTGAAAGTGGTTAGCCACTCCTGCAAGGTATGAACAGGGTATCGGTTTCAGAAAGAACCTGTGAAGGTGGTAGATGGTGTGATTAGCACTTTTAGACGCATATATCATTATGATACATATCCTTTCTCTTAATGACCAATGACACCAAACCTTTACCGATTTAAAAAATACAAGAACATCGATTTATTAATTGTGTCAGCCAAACATGCACGATTTAGATGCAATATCCAAGGAAACCTCAATTCTTCCACCTATTTTGCCATATTGCTTTATCTTATTGTAAGTCGTCTGTCACTGTTTACTCTGTAAATATCTCTTTGTGCCCTTGCACTATAATAAAAAATTCAAAATAAATAACCGATCACAAATCTCATATACCATGGCACACGGTTTAAAAATCTCCCTGACATCAACTTGAGTTTGAAATGTAAAAGAAAATATAAACAGAAGTTTCTAGGTTTCTTAAAGTCAATTTCTTGATTGCTTCATTTGGTGTTGTGCCTGACTCCTAGGCATCAAGGTATAACTTAACCTGTATGCTGACATATCCTCAACTGTAAAAGGCTATGGTGCCAGTTTCTGTCTTGCAGAATGTATCATTGCTAAGGGTTGTTGTTAATGTGTGTGTGTTATATAACTTCCGTGTGTGCGTTAGTGTGTCACAAGGAAAGGGAGGCTTGCGTGTACCTGGGCATTTTCACCCATGACAGCAAAAACTCCATGGCCATCCTTAAGTAGCTCGTCTATGTATTCGCCATGGGAAACTGACTCGTCACTTAACTTCTTCCTTGCTTTATTCTGGTGTGATTATGCCACGTTATTTGCTGTCAGTCACGCCAAAACTGTTATTCTGAGCTCTTCAGTTGTTCTGCATTTGCCCGATTTTGCTTTGTATGTCAGCACTACAAGTTTGGAAAGAACACTGATTGTAAATTTGTGATCATAGGTAACCGGTTAATTTGAAAATTAGTGAAGTTGTTTACCATATAGGAACAGGAAAGAATCATGAAAGTGTTGCCTTACAAAAGTATTGTGAGATAGGAGAGCAGTGCCAATGGCACAAACACCAAGAATTGCATGGTGGGGAAGGCAGCAAAAAGTGAGAAGCAAAAGATGGCACGGTAATGTGGCAATTGAAGCAAAAAAGGGGAGGGGGCATAAAATATGTAATGTACCTAACAAACGTAAATGATGCAAAAGTAATATGAAACAAAGATTGCTTTTTTCTGTAAAAGAAGCATAGCAGACTTTTTAGTATTCTCAGTTTGTAAATATGGTCATAATTCTAGAAACACAATAGAAGACAAAATGAAAGGTGAGGTGTTTCTAACACACAAAAGGAGATCTGTAAACATTTTATGGACCTAAGCTGTGGAAAATCCGAGATCTTGATTGCTTAGCTCTCTGAAACAAGATGGGCAAAAGCCCAATAATTATCCTTATCGGTAACCAAGTAAGGGGAACGTGAAGTGAAAAAAACACATACTACCTTAATTCCTGTGATCGAAGAAATGCTAAAGACCGGGAAAACTCACATATAATAATACACCACGCCTCCGGTTTAGAAAACAAGCAGTGAGGAGGAAAAGGATAAGACTGAATTAGAACGATTTTAGCACTGTGAGCAAAGACATTTCCCTACTAAGAATAGATATCTTAAAGAATGAATATCAAACAGGGTCAGTGCCTTTTAACACTTGTTGTCCCATAAGTGGAGAGGATAATTCTAATAAAAATACAGTGAGTCACAAAAACATGTGCTCAAGTAACCTAACTCCCGCTCTTAAGAGTTAAGTTGCATGCACCGTGTCCCCTCTGGTGATCTTGTTGTTTCAAGTGAGCTCCATATTTCCTAGCTAATACTTAAAAAAGCATTGTGTGTAAATAAGCATGTAAGTAAAAACATGACAAAGTTCGCTCTAAGAAAGGGCAAGGCCTGGAAACCCGGAAGACAGACAGAATGTCAATTAGTCAATAAAAATACACTAGGAAAGTTGTGTACAAAGATTACGAGAGCGTCTAAAGTAACCACCATATTGGGAGGGAGGGGCACAGCACAGAAAACTGACCACTTGTTGGGTGAAAATTGCTGCTTTATTGATACAGGTGCACGTTAATATTTTTCCAGGCAAACCACCTTACATAACTAAAACCTTGCTATACAACCTTGCTCTACATCCAGTGTACTAGCCCATTGCCGCACCCCACGGTCCCTCCCCCCAACATACCCACCCTGCAGCTAAGTGATTTAACTACATTGCATTCCCACATTTCGACCGATCTATTCCCCCTACATCCTAGGACTCTATGTATGAACCTGTAAGTAACCAAATGTCCTAAACTGAAACTTGAACTACATGCCTCCCCGCCCCTTCCCTTTGGTTCCCGAACTCTTAATGCCAACCAACTTCTGCTAGCTACTGGCAAACGTTTCATTCCTCCGCCACCCAGAACAAGGGTGTAGGGGGGTTGGGAACCAACCCCCCTTTTCTGCACCCACCTCTTCTGTTGCTAGGTGATCTCATTGCCTAATGCCTAATATTCAGATCCTTAGACAACACTTCTCTAATCTCCAATAAGTATAAGTCCATGTCCATCCAAGATAGATGTACCCCATCCACCCTGAAACACTCTGTGGTCTTGAATTTGAAGTCCGAATGACAAAGCTGACCAAAACCGATCTCCTGACAAAAACGTGACATCTGCCAATTCAACTTCCTCTGAGCCCTATCTATCGCCACCTGCATGCAGGCCCCTCTCCAAGAAAGCTGCTTAACAAACTCTATTGCTAACACGTAACACCCTTCTCAATGCTCTCTAATCTCCAGCAAGTCATTTTTCATATTTCTCAAAAACACAATCCCTTTCTCCTTTCTCTTTGAGATGAAGAAACAACATGTCTGAATACCTTTTCTACACAATCATGCCATTCAATGTCTGCATTACGTCCCTCCAAAGCATTCCTCCCTTTCCTTTCCACGTAACCCTAAAAAGGTGATCATTGAAACCCAAATTAGACCCCAAATACCTCTGGTGAGCCTGGATAGCTGCCCACTTGATGAACCAAATGCCCACCACCCAAATATCCACTTCCTCAGCCACTGGGCCTGCTACTGCACCTGGAAAGAAAGATACAAGCAGTAAGCAATTAACCGTGCTGCACCCACCATGTGTCCCTCTCCCCCCAAAGCACGCACATAGTGCCTGTAGCACTTCCATGACCAGCTGCCCAGCTGCATATCTTTGCATGCCAAACCAATGTCTTTTGCAGCAACGCTAACAGGCTGGTACTTTTCCCCTACTGTTGTGCAGAAAATCATACCCATATCTGCTTCGCAACAAGATGTGCAGCACTCACCCAATACTACTGGACATGGGCCTGGTGAACCCTCTTAGTTTAAGTTGACCCTCTTCCCATGCACCCTTTGATTGGTTTTGGAGCAGCTAAGCCATATCTCCTATCTACCTCTTGTCTTATCAATGTCCTTGCACCTGACTCTGCCTGTGCCCATTCTCCCCACCAGTTCTGACATTCTGAAAACCCCAAAAAACCTCCACACCATAAGCGTTGAAAATAAGCAAGTCTCTGCCACATCCCTACTCACCTGAGGCAATTGGCGGAACACTTTGCCAAGTAGGTTGCAAGACAAAGGCTTTCAAATCCACCCCATCTTGCCCTGCTCTCGTGCCCAGCTCTACAGTATCCTGCGTCCCAACTCACCTGCCAATGGGGGGCATTACCATAACAGTTTTCTCATGAATGCCAGCTCTGCCAACTTCCCAGTAATGGTAACCTTTGAGAAAACCTTGTCTATGAGGTCCAATATATAACGGACCACATCATCCACCCGTAAACTGCCTTCTTCCCAGACACTAGGAATTCCTTCCATGCCTGAACATAAGCACTCCGCATCGATTCTGTGAGGGACCCTACCACCTGTAGTACAACCTAAGGACCACAAGTTCTGGAGTATGTGCCTTGGGTCTTTTTTCCGCGTTCTTGGCTAATCCACGGAATCTCACCCACTGTGAACGAGACAAAGCATCCGCAATGTCATTGTCCACCCTGGGCACGTATTGCACCCTGAAGGAGATGTCATAGCGCAAGCGGCCCAACACTAAAACCTGCAGCTGCCTCAGGACCTGCACGTCCCTAGTGGACTGTCAAGTCAAGTCAAGTCAGAGAATTTATATAGCGCACTACATACCCAGAGGGTCTCAAGTCGCTTAAGGAGGGGTAGGGAATCACTTGTCAAATATCCACGTTTTAAGTTGCTTTCTGAATGCTAGGTGGTTCTGGGTAAGGCGAAGGTAGGTGGGAAGTGAGTTCCAGGTTTTAGCTGCCAGGTAGGAGAAGGATCTACCTCCCATGGTGGTCTTGTTGATGCGAGGTACATTGGCAAGGGCTTGGTTGGAAGATCGAAGCTGGCGGGAGGGGGCGTAGAAGGACAGTCGTGTGTTGAGGCATTCTGGTCCGATTTCGTAGAGTGCTTTGTGTGCGTGGGTAAGG
The DNA here is from genome assembly GCF_964263255.1 of Lissotriton vulgaris. Lineage (NCBI taxonomy): Eukaryota > Metazoa > Chordata > Amphibia > Caudata > Salamandridae > Lissotriton > Lissotriton vulgaris. The sequence goes on along the minus strand of NC_141699.1, from coordinate 393,395,794 downwards.
AGCCGGAAAGTGATTCTCTTATTGACGGGAAGCCAGTGGAGGTTTTTCAGGTGACCAGAGATATGTTCTTTACGCGGGATGTCTAATATGAGCCTGGCTGAGGCGTTTTGGATTCGTTGGAGTTTTTTCTGGAGTTTAGCGGTAGTCCCGGCGTAGAGGGTGTTTCCATAGTCCAGTCGGCTCGTGACCAGAGCGTGGGTGACCGTTTTCCTAGTTTCGGTGGGGATCCAACGAAATGTTTTTTTGAGCATGCGAAGAATGTTGAAGCAGGATGAGGAGACGGCGTTGACTTGTCTGTTCATTGAAAGTGAGGAATCCAGGATGACGCCCAGGTTCCGTGCATGGTCTGTCGGGATGGGTGCTTTTCCAAGGGCTTCTGGCCACCAAGAGTCGTCCCATGCAGAGGGGGAGGTACCTAAGATGAGGACTTCTGTTTTATCTGAGTTCAGTTTCAGACGGCTGTGTTTCATCCATTCGGCTACTTCTTTCATTCCTTCGTGTAGGTTCGTTTTGGCGTTGCTAGGGTCATTGGTGAGTGATAGGATCAGTTGAGTGTCATCCGCGTAGGAGATGATGTTGAGGTTGTGTTGGCGGGCGATGGACGCGAGGGGGCTCATGTATACGTTGAAAAGGGTGGGGCTGAGTGAGGATCCTTGTGGTACGCCGCAGATGACTTCAGTGGCCACTGACTTGAATGGTGGAAGGCGGACTCTCTGAGTTCTTCCGGTGAGGAACGAGGTGATCCATTCCAGAGCTTTTCCTTGGATTCCGATGTTTGAGGCGCTGTAGAAGGGTGCTATGGCAGACTGTGTCGAAGGCTGCTGAGAGGTCGAGGAGGATGAGGGCGACTGTGTCTCCATTGTCCAGTAGAGTTCGAATGTCGTCTGTTGCTGCGATGAGGCCGGTCTCAGTGCTGTGTTTTGCTCGGAAGCCGGACTGTGAGGAGTCGAGGGATTTGTTGGCTTCGAGGAAGGCGGCGAGCTGGTTGTTGACCGCTTTCTCGATGACTTTGGCCGGGAATGGAAGGAGCGAGATGGGGCGGTAATTTTTGAGTTCGGTGGGGTCTGCTGTGGGTTTCTTCAGAAGGGCGCTGAGTTCAGCGTGTTTCCAGCTTTCCGGGAAGGTGGCGGATTTGAAGGAGCAGTTGATGACGTCTCGGAGGTGCGGTGCTATGATGGAGTCTGCTTTGTTGAAGATGTGGTGAGGGCATGGGTCTGTGGGGGATCCTGAGTGGATGGAGTTCATCAGGCGGATGGTGTCCTCAGTGGAGATTGGGTTCCAGTCATTAAGGATGTTCGAGGGGGGTGGAGGTTCAGTAGATGGTTGGGTGGGTTGGTCTTCGGGTTGGTTGTCGAAGCTGTTGTGGATGTCTGCAATTTTGTTGTGGAAGAATGAGGCTAGGGAGTCGCAGAGTGCTTGAGAGGGGGTGATGTCGTTAGAGTTGGCCGAAGGATTGGTAAATTCCTTGACGATGTTGAAAAGTTCCTTGCTGTTGTGGGCGTTGTTATCTAGTCGTTCCTTGAAGGCGGTTTTCTTGGCTTTTCGGATCAGTTGGTGGTGTATGCGGGTGGCGTTTTTGAAGGCGTCCTTGGTGCTGGTGGTTGGGTCTTTTTTCCAGGCCTTCTCAAGGGAGCGGCAGAGTTTCTTGGATTTCTTAAGATCATCGTTGAACCATGATGCCTTCTTGCTGCCAAGTTTGCTTTGTCGTTTTTTCAGTGGTGCTAGGATGTCGGCGCTGTTGGAAAGCCAAAGGGTGAGGTTGGTGGCGGCTTGGTCGGGGTTTGAGGAGTGGGCTGGGGGGTTTAGAAGAAGCGATGAGGAGATCTGGTCGATGGTGATTTTGTTCCATTTTCTTTGCAGAGTTGGTTGGGGTTGGTTGTTGGGTTTGGGCTTGTTGTAGGTAAAGTGAACGCAGCTGTGGTCAGTCCAGAGGAGAGCCGTAGTGTGGCTGAAGGAGACATGATTGCTGGAGGTGAAGATAGGGTCGAGAGTGTGACCTGCGATGTGGGTGGGGGAAGTGACCAGTTGTTTAAGTCTGAGGTTGGCGAGGTTGTCCAGAAGGGTGGTGGAGTTGCGGTCGTTGTTCTTTTCAAGGTGAAAGTTGAGGTCTCCCAGAAGGATGTAATCTTTGGAGGGGAGGGCGTGTGGGGTGATGAAGTCCGTGATGTCCTCACTAAATTGTGCGCGGGGTCCTGGTGGCCTGTAAAGGAGGGTGCCTCTGAGTGTGGTCTTGGGGTCGATGTGGATCTGGAAGTGAAGGTGTTCAGAGTTGGCGAGATTGATGTCAGAGCTGGTTGAGATGTGGATGGATTTCTTATGGACGATAGCGATTCCTCCTCCTGTGAGGCCGGTACGGTCCTTGCGTATGATCTTATAATCTTCTGGGATGGCAATGGTGATGTCTGGGGCGGAGGAGGCGTTCATCCATGTTTCTGTAAGGAAGGCGACGTCCGGAGAGATGGTGTCTAGTAGATTCCATAGGTCAATGGCGTGCCTGTGGACCGATCGGGTGTTGAGCAAGATGCATTGTAGGTGGTTGGGGTCGGGAATCTGAGGTGTGATCGTAGCGGAGATGTTGACGGTGCCGATGAATCTGCAGGAGTAGCATGAGAAAGGTCCATGGGTGTGTCCAGGAGCGGCTTGGACGCAGTTGGGGGGACGGCCGGGGTTAAGGGCTAGGAGGGTGGAGGCATCGTAGGTAATGCGGGAGGGCTGGGCAATGCGAGGGCCAGGGGGTCTGGCGCTGGGCGCGGGCTCGGCACGGACGGGCGTAGACGGGCTTACCTTTGGCGCACCTTCGGCGCGACTGGGGCGCGGTCGCTGCGCGTGGACGCTGCGCGTTATGACATTGGTCATAAATGGATGGTGGAGGGGGCGGAGCGTGGGAGGGGCAGCAGCTGGGAGGCGGTGGCGGGAGGAGGGGCGGACCAGGGGAAAACAACAACAGAAAATGGAGGGTCAAAGGCTAGGGTCACAGCGTGTAATGAGAAAGAGCCTAAAGCGCACAAATAAGTATCAGTATAGCGGCAATCACCGTTATTTACTCAGCGAGGTCGCGCTTCAAATTAATAAATAAATTAATCGACAGTGCAGCGCGAGAAAATCAATGGAGCGACAGTGCAGCGCTGTAAATAAATAAATAGTTGCGTGCAGCGCTAGGCGAGCAGAGAGCTGCAGAGATGCAGGTCAGGAGAACAAAACGATACCAGCGTCTTGGGAAACAGGAGCGTGGAGGAGCAACCGGACTGAAGGAGGGTCCACTACCTCCACTACTGACATGATGTCAACTCGAAAGAGGACTTTCCTGTGTGCCAACACTGTGCCCCATAATGTCACTGGCACCACTAAAGGGAACAGTTACAAAAAGCTATGCTCCTGCCCCCGTTGCTCCATTGTGCTGGCTGTGGCTCTGCTCACCATCTACACAGCCAATAATGTCTGAAACCCAAACCCCCATGCAGCATCTGAAACAATTTGCACATCCCAGTCCACGTCCTCCCTCCTTGCCAAGGGGATGCATTTGAAAGAGTGCAGCAAAACACACCACGTTTGCAGGTCCTTCTTGACCCTTGCCAAAAGCCTGACATGGTGATGAGGCAGTGAAAACCCTAATAATGCCCGCCCCAACCACCTGCAGAACGTCTTCCCTTCCCATACCACACTGCGCGCAAAGTTGAGGTGACCAAACAGGACCTGAATCTCCCTCACTTTAACCTTATCCCTTTCCAGCATGCCATTTAACAGTGTCAGCATTTTCTCTCTTTTCTGCCACTGGAGTCTGGTCTCCATCCGTTTTGAATCAATCTCAATGCCCAAGACCGATAACACTGTTTGCAAACCCACAGACAATGGGAGAACGGGACAAGAAGTTCAGGATCACTCAAGCAGCATCCGGCATCTCCTCCCAAAGCAAAGCATGCATGACTGTGGGAGTAGTGCAAGTCAGTGGTCACCTTCAGCATTTCATTCAAGAAAGTGAAATGTCTACTTCTGATATCTGGGTTCTCTGAATAGTCAAGTGACCATTCCACCAACACCCACTCCCAAGACATAGGCTTATGTCTTCTTGCTTGAATCAGACTTCACTATTCAGAAACATGGACTGAGATTCAATTAGTTAACTCTGGGAGTCAAACAAGGCAACTCATAATGGGGGCATGCTTTCACCCTTGCATTTTAAATCGTAAGTAGGAAATATATATTTTTTAATTCACCATTCGCAAATTGTCCTCTGGGAGAGGCAAACACAATATGTGCATATGTACAAATGGAGATGCTATATGTGTCTTAGGTAATAAGCCAGTGCAGCTCTTAAAGTCTTTAAATGTTTTGCTTCAATGTGGCAAGTCAACAAGATTGGAATTAACTTTACTAAAACTTAAATAATTTGCTTGTATGATAAATTCCGGTGGGAAGTGAGTGGACAGACAACTGAGGTTGGGGGGTAGTTTTCAGGGCTGGGAGGGACCCTGGTTAGTTTTTCGGGCTGGGGATCAGGAGTATTGGGGCTCAGGACAGGAGATGGGGTGGGGGATAGTTTGTAGGGGTTGGGGTAGTTTTTAAAGCTGGTGGGGGTCGGGGTAGTTTTCAGGGCTACAGGGTCGGGAGTTTTAGAGCTCAGGGCAAAGGACAGGTAACAGGCAGTTTTAAGGCCAAGGTGGCAGTTGGCCTGGGGTAAGGGGGAGGTGGGAGTAGGTTTTAAGGGGTGGGGGCTGGTTTTAGGGCTCAGCGAGGGAGGCTGGCCTCATAGTGGTTTTTAGGGGTCTGACTTTTAGGGCTCAGGGCAGGGGACAGGAGAGGAGCAGTTTTCAGGCAGAGAGGGCAGTTGGGCTGGGGCAGGGTGGTTTGGGGTAGGTTTTAGAGGATGGGGATAGTTTGGGGGCTGGAGTCAGAGTCATTTTTTGGGGCAAGGGGATTGGATTTTAGGGATCAGGATAGGTGGTCAGGGTAGTTTATAGGGCTGGGGCGGCTAGAATACACTGCAGGAGGGCCACATTTTAGGGCTCAGGGCAGAGGGGCAGGAGTGTGATCTTTACCACACATTTCCCTTTGCCAATCATGTCTTTACCACAAAACTGCGTTCTAAAGGCATGCCCAAGGTCTTCAAGGCACTACGTCAATTACTATCCCAACATGGGTTGATTGATGGTTGGCCTGTGACCCACTTGAATGATCCTGGATATACTTATTTTTCTTCACCACATAAGAAATTTGTCCGAATAGATTATATTTTCATACCTAGATATTTTGCACAAGGATCCAATATGTCTGTTAAACCACGTATCACCTCTGATCATGCGCCAATTGTTATGGAGTTACCTATATCTAAAACACATAGAACACAAAGATCCTTCACTTTTAATAAGAAATTGTTATTAGATGAAATATATGTGAATCAAATTATGGATTGGGCCCAGCAATTTCTTGATCATAACAGAGCTTCCACTTCATATGCAATGGTCTGGGATTGTTTTAAGGCAGGGTTACGCGGTGAAACTGCTAGTTATAGTTGGAGTGTACAAAAGAAAAGGAAAAATATAATGATAGAATTATTACGGGACTTAGCGAGTGCAGAGCATGAGTTAATTCACGACATTAGATTACAACGTAACAGCGAAATATCCCAAAATGCGAAACGCAACGCGAAGATAAATGGGATTTGGAGTCAGGATATAGCATTACAATATAAGGCGTTTCGCGCAGAAAGATATGAATATGGGGAGAACATAGGCAGATGTTTAGCACAGAGAATGCGCGGGAGACAAAATATGCAGCGCATAAATTCTATAGAAAACAGTCAGGGAATTCGTGTAGAAACACCAGAGGGGATACTACAAGTTTTCTTTGAATACTATACAAATCTCTATACCCAAGAAGATTTCTCTTTAGATTTACTTAATCAATATATAGACAATTCGGATCTGCCCCATTTAAATTCAGTACAGCAGGAACAATTAGAACTGCCTATTACAATTGAAGAACTTGAGACCTCATTGAAAGAATTAGCCCTCGGGAAGGCCTCTGGTCCTGACAAACTGCCATTAGAAATTTATAAACTCTTATTCCCTATAATTAAAACAGATATGCTTGCAACCTTTTTAGAAGCTCACAAGGGCCATCCTCCACCATCATGGGAAGATGCTAGTATAGTTATATTTCATAAAAAAGACAAACCCTCGCACTTATCTGGGTCTTACCGCCCCATTTCCCTTATAAATGCGGACGCAAAAATATATTCAAAATTTTTGCTAACCGATTGAGTCAAATTGTCCCAACCTTAGTTTCTCAACAACAACATGGCTTTCTTCCAGAACGCGGTACTATTAACCATATACATCGGGTTATCGCAACACTAGATTATGCGTCTGCGCTACGTAAAGACGTTGGACTGGTGCTCTTAGATGCTGAAAAAGCATTTGACCGCGTGTCATGGGCATTTCTGTGGGCTGTTATGAGGAAAATGGGATTTGGTCTACAACTTATATCTTCGCTACAAATCATGTACAGGCATCCGAGGGCTAAGATTTGTATATCTGGACAAGAATCCTCGGCAGTTAATATCACACGGGGCACACAACAGGGTTGTCCCTGTTCACCCTTATTATTTGCTATTTATATCGAACCCTTGCTAAAGGCATTAATGTCATCCCAACAAATTCGGTCTATGTCTTTACCAGGAGGCGATATAAAGGTGTTAGCTTACGCTGACGATATTGCAGTGTTAACTTCTGATCCGGAATCTGCACTAATTGAAATAGAAAATCTGACAGGTGTGTTCGGTAACGTATCCAGATATAAACTTAATAGCCAAAAAAACCAGGTCATATGTTCACCTGGCCTTTGTACTAACGACAGCAGGGTTACGATAGAGGCTAAATACCTGGGCATTAAAATTAGACTCATGCTACAACAGTTAGTCTCGTCAAATTGGGCAGATATATTAATGTCAGTTAAAAATCAACTTGACAAAATAGAATGCCTACATTTATCGTTAGTAGGGAGACGAAATGTCTTAAAAATGACTATTCTCTCAAAAGTGTTATATTATTTTCGAGAAAAACCACTGGAAATACCCACATTAGAACTGAAAAAATTGCAATCTATAACGGATCGATTTTTATGGAGTGGGAGAGCAACACGGAGAGCATCTAAATTCATGACTTTACCAATCTTAAGGGGAGGATGGGGAGTCCCAAACTTTACACTTTACTAGTTGGCATGTCTTATGCAAAACATCAAATATTTCTCAATTGGCGGAACTCCACCCCCATAGTGAAGTAGTGTGGCTCACTGGTTAGAGGCGGCAGACCCGAGAGCAGAGGACAGCCCGGGACCAGGGTTCGATTCCCGGCGCGGCAGGTTTCTGGACCAGAGTCAGCGGACTCGATAATTCTCTCGCCTCGGTGCCCACTCTGATCAGCGATCACACTCGGCAACTCTGGGCATTAGCTTGCCTCATCTTCACTAACGGCCCCACCAGACCGCCGGGGATGCCTGGTCTCACCCTGGAGATACCCATTAAGGGACCATCTCTCAGGGAAGCCAGGAAGGGTTTCGCAGCGGTCGAAGCGCCTTGGGACCCTACGGGTAAGTAGTGCGCTATATAAATGCCTGTACATTTACATGTGAAAGTCCGGATATTTTCTCTCTTCTATTAGGCCCACAATCTCGTCAAATGCTACTTCGTTTTATAGAACCTAGCTATTATAAAAAAAACAGATTCAAACTTATATTGTCTGCTTTCAAAGGATGGCGGTCTATTCGGAAATATATCTCACTGGGTCGTATTAATTTTTACACACCTTGCAACTCTATAGAACTTCTCCCGGTAATCTTCAGGGATCGAACTATGAGCATTTGGCGAGAGAAGGGCATAATAGCTATTGGTGACATGGTTAAAAATGGCATTATTGCCTCATTTCAGGAGTTAAGAGACCAATTTAGCCTGTCGAAACACGACTTCTTTAAGTACTTGCAAATAAGGAATTTTTTCCATACACACCCACATATTGTACCATTAAGCTCTAATGAATTTATGGAAATATTAAAAAAAAACAACACGCATAGGGACTGTTTACAACTTTCTGCTAAACTTACATCAGGACGATATGGATCAACAGGCATCAAAATGGTGTATGAGACTAGGCACAATAACAGTACCATTTCAAGAATCAATATTCATGGCTGATAAAATTATCCTTTCTGCTAATTTATATTCTCCACATTACAAAACTTTATTTATTCTTTATCACACTCCACTCAAAATGTTAAAATGGAGTAATGCATATAACGGGAAATGTTATAGGTGTCAATGTGATTTGGCAGATATTATACATATATTTTCAGACTGCCCTATATTGAAACCTCTTTTTATTTCTATAGAACTTTTTCTAGCACATATCACTAAATGCGATGTAAAAATCTCTAGAGAGATGATTATTTTTGGTTTGTCGAACGATAATGAATTGTTCCCAGGTTATCAAGAGAATAGATATGTTATATTCATGGCCATGGCTGTTGCTCGCCTCTGTATATCTTCAATGGGGTTAAAACCTGAGGCACCTACATATGAAATGTGGCGAGCAAAATTTTATAATATCTTTAATTTGGAGTTTAACCTCTATCGCATTAAATCTATCAGGAAAAAGAGAAGAGGATACAAAATCTGGCAGACTTTGATAGATTATTTGGATTATTAGCGATTATGATTTATGTTATTTAATAATATGAAGATGTTGCCTAGACTGTATATATATTAGATGTTAAGATCACTTCTCGATTTTACTATCTCTATGTATGTTGAATATTCGTTTCTTTCTTTGTATACATGACTTTGACCTGAATCAATAAAAGAAATTAAAAAAAAAAAAAAACTAAAGGCATGCATGGTAAAGATGGGGTTGTGGTTAAGACCGAGTAGTTATAGCATGCCTTGTTGAGGCATTTGTTGTTCCATCTCACAACACTTAGGGCCTGATTGAGATCTTGGCAGACAAGTTACTCTGTCACAATAGTGACATCCAATGGGATTTATATTTCGCCGGATGGGATATTAGCCATCGCTATGACTGAGTAACCCATCGTCAAGATCCAAATCAGGCCCTTCATATTTTAGAAATAAAACAGAATTTGGAAAAGCTTCACCCTTCCCTTTAAAGATAACATTTTGATTTGTAAAATAGAAGACATCTTGATATACAAATGAACCTTTGTTCCACTTGTTTTTTATTGTCAAACTTTCTGTATTAATTTTATCAAAGGCACAGTATCATACAGACATAGTGCAGATGTCAGAAGTCAACAAACTTTACACTGAGAGGCTGATGAAATACAGAGTTGCTATATAATCGTGACTTCTCAGTACAAAGGTCATGGTGAGTTTTCACATATTCAAAACATCAGCAGGTTCAGAAGCTGTATCAGTGCCTTTTATTACCCCTTCACTCCTCCCACAAACTCGATAAAAGGAAAAAGGATAACAAAAACGAGGAATAAACCCCAAACAATTGTCCACGAGTGTGTGGAGTAAGATCATACAGTGAGGCGGGTGGTTGGAATGGTGCGGTGGAGCCCCTGCCGCTGGAAGTGGGGCTTTCTGGTGCTCTAGGGCGATCAGATGTGAAAGAGGTGGAGTGCCCTCGTGCAGGAGGTAAGTGGAAGCCCCTCTGATAGAAAGTTGACTAAGGCCCCTACCCTGGTATTCAAAATTCTTGTTCTTATCCTGGATGATAACCATTGTGATATTGAGGGCGCTGTGGCTTTCTTCCAATTTGTCACCAAGGCCATCTTACCTGCCCTTAAACATACCCACATAATAGTGGTCGTTCGAGGATTGAAGTCGCAGAGTGTCATCTTGTAAGCCCAACAGAGCAAAGCGTAGTGTAGAGGGGATAGGGTAGACCAGTATTGTTTTAATTTGTGCCAGAATTTCTGCCCAAAAGGCCAAATGATCAGACAATCCCAACAAATGTGTCGTACGTTGCAGAGTAGCCCACATCCCCTCCAGCACAAATCAGATGTGCCACGAAACATCTTCTTTAGTTTAGTGGGGTATATGTTTCATGTATATGTGTTTTGTTTATGTGTATATGTGCAGAAAAAAAAGACCTAATAAAAAAATAAAAATAAATAAAAAAAGGAATACCAATCGAACGAAAGTTTATAACGGGTTTCTCTAAGCCCTAGGGATTGGTTAAAACTGGGAATATCTTTCCATAGTTTCTAACAATGCGTCTCTGGAATTGTCATCAAGGATATTGTTCTTGAAGTGTACATGTCGTGGTGTGGTCGAGGGGAGGGTCTGGAGTAGGTAAGCATAAAGGAAAGAGATAGATCCCTTGATTCCTCTAATTTGACGCACAAATATTTCAATGGGGGAGAGCTCTCAGGTCGCAGCTAAATGCATGTCGGGGTGGAGGACCCAATGTTTCAATTGGGTATAGTGATATTGTTCGGCCTCTGGTAGGTCACGATCACATTGCTAGTGTTCGGAGGTCCGTATGTCCAATCCATGAAAAAGATCAGAGACCGCAAGACAGCCTCCCTCTTTCCATATATCAAATGAGCCTGGCGTTCAGGCAGGGTTAGAGTGGGAGAGGGAAGTGGTCCAACCCAGCAACCTCATTGCTGTGTCTCATACTTTAAGGGTAGTGCGAGTAGGTGTGCTTAAGTGTGAATTGGGAGTCTGTCAGATTTCAGTTTCCATATGACATCCCACACATAGCGGCCAACTATAGCTTTGTCCATATGGAGCCATTGTTTTCCCGATGCCCTCAGCGCCCATTCAAAGATTTCTCGCAGTTGTGCCGCCTTATAGTATAAATGGGAGTCTGGTAGAGAAAGACCTACTGCCTCTTTTGGTAGTTTTAGTGGCTTATAAGGGAGGCTTGCCCAGCATCCCTGCCATATAAAACGGACCCCCAGGTGATGGAGTTCCGAGAAAAATTCCTGGGGTAACTTATACGGGATGCCTTGAAAAAGGTATAATAATCACAATAGATCCTTCATTTTGATTGTGTTAATGTGCCCTAGCCAAGAGAGAGTCATTGGCGTTTGAGGTCTGCCTTAAGCTGGCGGGACAAGGGAGGATATTTGGGGCATTTAGATCAGAGATCTCAGGGGTGATTTTGATAACCAGGTAAGTGATGTCTTTTTCACCAACTGAAAAGGGGTTGTGGTCGCCAGAGCCTCCATTTCTGGAGGGGGCAAGGAAAGATTAGGGAGGAAGGACTTATGCAGGCTTAAACAATAAACTGCCAGACCCTCATAATGGGACAACTTGTGTTGTAAAGCCCTCAGTGATGTGGTGGGGGAGGTATAATTCCACTTCTTGAAAGTGCATATATTTGCTTCTTAAAAGTGCAGTTTTCTGATCTAAAACCTTCAGCTCTATCCCAAATAATGTTCTCTTAGTGCTCTTGTTTGATGAAAAAACTATTTAACAAGCGCTCATAAATGGCAGACCTCGTATTTAACAATGCCCCTCCTGCAGGAATACTACAGAACATGCCTTTGGAGACTCGATTTTGGAATTTATATCTCTGAGACCTAAATATTTCTTATTTTAGGCCCTCTCACAGCAAAGTGTGCAACCTTAACAGACTTGCCATATAGGTGCCCAAACAAACACCATTTAACATATTTACCCCTACTTGCAGGTCTCTAAAAATGAATCCATCACAATTCCCCCTACAAATAGGTTTCTGATTCATATTGCCAGAGTGATCGAAGCGATTCTCCTCTTAGGTGGTACTTTCACAATAAGTCAACTAGCCCACCAAACCTGGTCATTCATGAGCGATCAACCGCTTAGCTTTCCATGCGGCGTAAATATAAGATGTCCTTTTTTCTGATGCCCCTATTTTTTCCTTTAGGACATTAATAATTCAATATAATATTAAAAAACTACACATTGTGTAAGGGGGCACCATAGGCTGTATGTTACTTCATAGTGTAATATATCCAGTTAATATGATATAAATTATAAATATGTAATACTGGCACAGGCATATAGGTCAATACTCATTATTTGTGTTTCTACTACTTTCTGCGTCTCACTTAATTCACTTCTCGAAGTATTGTTTGTAATGTTTTATATAGATGCTGTTACATGTGATTGCAGTGTTTGTTGGGTTTTTAAAAACATTGTAGCATAATTGAAGTAAAATGAAACTGATATGGATTTAGCAGAAAACTGGAACATTCTGATCTTTTGTTAAATAGTTCTAGGTGGCTTAACAGGAGGAGGGGGTAGCCTGGTTATGGTGGCGCTCATGGGGGGATGCTAATGGTAGGTCCTCTTGCTTTGTCCTTATAGGGCTCTGTATGATTCAGCAGATGGCTGGACCTTATACACCTTTCACTGAAGGGTGGGTAGTATGTCAATGGCTACTTCACTTGTCTGGCAAGGCTGATGGCATTGTGTTCTTTACCAGGCTGAGGTAGATGGGTGCCGGCTGTTGCAAGACTTCTATCACGCAATGGAGAAGGAAATGGGATTCAATGCACAGGTGAAAATGTACACCAGCAAAGGTGAGATGTTGAGCAGTCATACAAAGAACCAACATAAGGATTGCATGCACTTTTCACCTCAGTGGAGTTGCTTCAAAACTAAGCACTAGGGCATTGACTAGAAGTCTTACCTGCATTCTACTAGGACTCATACCTGGGGAGCAGCAGTACTGTAAGCCACATATCTCCTTTGGATACATATTTAGCCTTTTTCCCTTAGTGTGCTTTTCTTGTATTCTAATACAATGTGATCCATTGGGTGAAGGTATTTGCAGTGTGTTGCCTGAGTGAGTTAAGAATTGTAATTGTAACTACTTCCCAAAGGATATCTTGGGGATGCTTTCAGACACCTTGCCAAACTATTGATTTAAGAGCAAGAGATGGTGTCTAGGGAAGGGACTGATCAAGGCATTGGGGTGGAGCTCTGTGCCTATGTAGAGAGTCAGTCCACCTGTCATTTTTTCAAATTAATGGGGTGGGTTTTTAAACAGGATGGAGTTTGATACTAGTTCCATGTTCTTTTGTCAGGTCTCATAGTTTCCGGCATCATGCAGCCATTTGGCATTAGTAGTCCGGGTGAAACCAGGATGGCGTACACAGATTGTGACCAGTCTTTTATGGTGGAGTTTAAGCCCAGCACCAAGCTCATCCCAGAAGAAGGTGTTTACCTTCAGGTAAGCAGGAGTACCCATAACCAGTCTAGAGCAAACCACTGTTCTCGGCTGATTACTGTCAAGAGGGCAAGACCGCCATCACGTCATCTTAGATGGCTACTGATGCCCCTAACCAAGTCAGCCCCATCTGCAAGAATATTGCTGAAACACCAATATGAAAATAACAGACTGGTCTCAACCCCAGGGCCGCCAACCTCATACCCCTACACCAGTAGTTAACTCGCAACTCAAGACTACTTTGAATAAGCTTGAAGTTTAGTCCATTACTGATATTAGCAACTAGGGATATATCATTACACTATCAATAACAGTGTCCGTACATTGTCCAACCACCCCCACAGCACTGCTGACCCAAGAAGAGAAATTCTTCTAACTTAGAACTCTCCTTCAAAAGCAGTCATGTCCACAACTTGTACATAAGGGCACCTCCAGTTCACTTCAGTAGATCCCCAGGTCCCCAACACACACGGGGGCAACATGAACGCAACCACTCCCACAGCTGTATAAGGTCACTACGGATAACCCATCACAAACACAGAGGCCTTTGCTGATGCAAGGTAAATACAACTAGCTGTTGATACTGCAAAAGGACAATCTGCTACCACTGAAAAAAAATAAACAAGCTTATTTAGGGCAAGTCATCAAGAAAGACCCACACCACTTCTGATCACCTGCTAGACCACAAGCCACAATTTACACTCCACAAGTAAAGTGACCAACAAGTTGCATTGCTTCTTTCTCTCAGAATGTTCCCTTGGTGGGCCTTGGTCACATCTATCTTGACATACATACCTTTATAGCTGTGTCTGATGGTATCTCCTTCCTGTCTCTTTTTCCAACAGTTTGCTTTGTACTACTCTGATCAGGCGGGCCAGCGCAGGGTTCGTGTGCACAACATCAACTTGAACTGCTCCGAGCGTCTGGTGGAGACGTTCCAGCAGAGCCAGGCTGAAGCTCTGCTTTGCTACTTCTCTAAATCAGGTGAGTAATCGTCAGGGATAAGGAGAGGCTTTCAATAACTGACCTCTAACCAATGAGATGTCCTAAGGTAATATTGCAAGATATTCCACACTCCCAATGAGGTGAGAAGATGTCCATGGAGCTGGCTTGTCACTACCACAGATGTGGAAGGAAAGCGTACTGAAAGGGGCTGGCCTCAGGAAGCTAAGCATGGAACACTAGGAAATAGCAAACACAAGGAGATGATGGACGGAGCGCTGAAAGTTTTCAGACACTCACCCCCAGTCACAGATCTGGGTTGAATCCATCATTGTTCTTTAGCTCATTCCGCCACCCCAGTTCAGATTCATTCATATGCAAATCAGTCTTAACCCTGTTCTTTATGGGAACAGTCCAGCCCGAACTACCAAGCCTGGTCCTCACTGGACCAGAAACAAGCATCCTGGAACTGGTTTCGGGGTAACACTCCTCATAAGCCAGGCTAGCTTGAATCCAGTGGCAACGTTAGCAAGGGACCCACGTCTGCCATCTTAGGGCGAACAAAGCAAACACAAGGAGATGATGAACAGAGCGCTGAAACCTTTAAGGCGCTCACTTTCAGTCACAGATCTGGGTTGAATCCATCATCATTCAACACTAGGAGATACCCAAAAACTGCAGAGGATAGGTGGATAAAAAAGCCGTAGGACAGCACAGGAGAAAACTGATATTCACCACACAAACACAGAGTTAATTGGGCCACCTGGAACTATCCTTGAACTGTTTGGGTGGTAAAGAAATATTACCAGGACCTACCTCTGCTACCAAAGAGGATGTTAGTCTATACAACTGGTGCCTTCATATTAGAGAAGGGGAGAAGTCTATCTCTGAGTGACTTAAGTTTGAAGGAGAGTTTCCTAGCTGTAGAGTAATGTGACTTGCAAATCTTTACATACTTTGACATAGTGCACAGTCTGAACGTGCAAGAATCTGAGCCAAAATATACTTTATATCACCAAATCTGCTGCCTGCTTCATGTACCTTCTGTTACACCTTTGCACAAATCTGCCAGCCCAATCAAATACAAAATAGGGGCCACACCAACCGAAGAATTTTGGCAAAAGCAACGGTGAGGCGAGCTATAAGAGTTAGAAAACTTGCGCCATAAAACACAGAGGTCCGAGGCAGAATGTGGCTGGCGTGGGATGTGAATATGCATGGTTGCACATTACTGAAATATATGGGTTACTGGATGCACTTACATGAAAGACGTTTTGTGAGGTAAACTCACAATTTTGCTTTTCTCTGACCCCCACAGCTTACAGCGCAATCCTGCACACTCCTCTGAAGGAAGTGCGTGATGCCCTGGTGACCCGGATTACTCGGATCCTAGCTTGCTACCGCCAACACTGCGCTACCGCCTGTATGACTGATGGACAGGTACCCTCTCAAAGCCACCCAATGTATATATCTTCCGTCTTGTGTTAACCATGCTGGCATGTGCATGTATATATCCATCAATCCCTGCTGCTGTGCAGGTGTCCAAATGATCCTGCTAACTGGATTGCCACTGTGCATGTTTGTTCTTTTCCCTTGTAACTGTGCCACTCTGTGCATGTTTGTGGTTGTCCATCAGACCTCATCCCTACCATACGTCTACAAATAACAGTGTGCCATTACCTCAAAACCCTGGGTTGTTATATCAGTGGACAAATATGTTTTGACTGGTCACCTCTTTAATGAAATAGATGTACCCTACCCCACTAATCAAAGGAGCTTAATTATCTCCTCTCCCAAAAATGCCCGTTGACCTTTGTTTTCTGGAGAGCACTCCAAGCTAAATTTTCAACTTGGACAGAACATCTATTTTAGCATTGAAGTGCATTTGCTTACTGGTGATAACAATGCATTGTTCCCTACTCTCTCCTGCTAGTCAGGGTTGTATCTTTTTGGAGGGCCTACTGTGATGGCCAGTTTCCTTACACCTCATTTTCTGGTTACAAAACATGTAAAAAGATGAGTTGGGTTTTAGTAAATTCAGGTATCAGTGGGGGCACCTTCTTTCATGTTGCTTCCGGAATTTCTGCAGGTCTTGGACTGTGATAGTATGGAATTTGGCTGACCGCATGCAGTCCTCCATGTGTGTGGATTAAGACCCTCAAGGTACGTGCAGTTGTGCCTGAGGATGACAAATCAAAAGGAAGGACCCCACTTGGCTTTCCAACAACTGGGGCTGATCACTGCAAGTAGCGAAGAGGGACAGAAGGAGTGGACTCTCTAGCCAGTGGCCTTGCAGATCCATGGCCTATTGGGAGCAGCAGTACTCTCTGAAATATAAAAAATAGCATTGTATTATTACTGTTCCTACAATATGGTTTAGAACTAGTGCCACTCTGAGCTTTAAGTGGGTCATGATCCATGCCTTTAAGACACGTCTGGTCAGGGGAGAGGGATGAGAGGAAAGCTGCCATCCATTAGCTCTTTAGCTGTTCGATTACAACTGAGAATGTTTTTTTGTTCACTTTTGAAGCATACCTTACAGGACTAGCCTTCGATCTTCTCAACTCTAAAGGTTCTCTTATGTGAACGCTTGCAGGGAGATCCATCAAATTTCTTATACTCAACGTCTTTTCTGGGTAGGCCATGGTCTGGGCTGTTTTGAATCAGATGGTGTTTAGGTTCCAGTTGATTTTCCTTTCCCAGGTTAATTTGGCTTTTCAGAGGGAGCTGGAGGTAATTTTACCCGCGTTTGCTCCTGGCACCTGGTCACACATCATATGTGTCCACATTTAACAGATTTGGTTCCATTGTTGAAATCTTCCATAATTGACCGTTTCTTCTTCATTTTATTATACCAAAAAAAGATGAGAGCAATTGCAAAAGTTACCTGATGGGTCAAGATGGTGATCTCTCAAGCCTATGAACTGATGAGCTCAGTCATGCTGAGAGGTGCTCAGGGACTATCAACAAGAGGTGCTGGCAGCCTCATAAGCGTAGTTTAGGGACACATTTCTTTCCGATATTTTCAGGGCAGCAACTGGACAGCATCCTTTAGTTTTGTATTGCATTACATGTTGGATATGGTGGAGAGGCTTTATCTAGTACAAATTAACCATCAGATGATAAATGGGCTGCAAGTTGAGTGTGCAGTGTAGAGGCTTGTGTGAAGGTCAGTGGTGGTACATTACACTGAAGTGGCAATTTCTGTGTAGGACTGAGACACAGATTTCGTTTTCATACACCCTGAGGAAGTAAGGATTAGGGTGAGGGGAAAATGCCTGGATTTTTTAATTGTTATTATTAGGAATTCAATTATCAATTCATCATCCCAGTACTTACGTTCCCTCCCTGCTGTTGGGAGGTTCCATCTCCTGCAAAATATTTGATGGCCTGGATGCAAAAACAGGATGATTGTTAAGTTTGTCCTTAAGGGCTCATGTGAAGTGAAGGGGCATAAGAAATTGTCATAGACGGGGCCATCATGGGATGAGAGGTTTAATTATTGAAAAATCTATGATGGGGTACTTTAGAATGTACAGAGACTAGGAAAGGAGAAACAGAGTTATAAAGACTATATGGAAGCAGGACTGGAAAAGGAAAAAATGTGCTTCTGTAAGTAACACAAATTGGGGTAGGAGGTGGGTGTCAGAAAGAGCAGAGCCATGGGGGATAGAATCAGTAATACTAAGCCTATGCCCTGTTAATATTTTACAAACTCTGCCTGAAAGAAATTGACATCAGCGGGACATGTGGTAATACATCCGAATTGTATTTCTATATTGGTGACGGACCATTTTCTATGATTAGGGTGTTAAAGAACCGGCTACCAAGAACAAGGTGTCAGAAAGGGCTATTTCTGGTAGGCTAAGGCTGACGCCAAAGCCAGGCAGAAACCACCATTCTAGTCAGGGCAAGGAAGTCACACGCCAAGATAACCCCTGCTCACACCCTTGGTAGCTTGGCACAAGCAGTAAGGCTAAACTCGGAGGCAATGTGTAAAGCATTTGCGCCAGCACACAACAGCAACACCATACTAGGCACACCACAAAAGGAACTCCACACAAGGTTATTATAAAATAACTTTTGTATTGTCAAAACACATATCAGATAAAAATCACACATGTACATTGTGCCAACTGGCACGGGCAACATTCATAAGGGATTATTTACAAGACAGGGCCACATGGGCCACTGTCAGAATCAGATATAGCACTTTTAGAATAAGGAATAATAAACATAAAATGGTAATCAAAAAGATCACAACCAGTATCCACTGGTAACAGGAACCAGGACCTTACTAGGACCACCTGTACTAAAAAGAACAACCACCTAAGAATAAAATACATTTAGGGGTATACACAAGAACACATTACCCATGATGCATGAAACACATTCAGAGGAGTAATAAAGAGAAACACACGATGCCTAAAACATTCAGAGGTGTTAAGAATAAAGCACATGATGCAATAAAATACATTCAGGGGTGCAGCGCAAGAAGACACATGATGCCTAAAACATTCAGAGGTGCAGCGCATGGAAAGAAAGGAAGACACATGATGCATAGAAATACATTCAGAGGTGCACAACAACTCAATAGCGCAAAAACACACAGTAGGCAGTTACCATCCTAGACATAGCAGAAAACCACATTGCGCACAACGTACATAAGCCACCACCTGTGGCAGTCCCTAGGCCAACTGGCCTTGTTGGGGCTCAGACGCCCTGAGTCTCAATGTCAGGGTGCGCTGCCATGCAGCGCCAATCCAAGAACAAGCCTAAACGTAGCAGGTGCCCACTACTTGTTGGGCACCTGAGGACAATCACAAAACCTAAACGGTGCAGCTGCCCACTAATTGCTGGGCAGCTGGGAGTCCAAACTGCGACAGGGTCCTCACTGACCCTTAGGCGCAAACTGCGCCATGCTGGAGCCACACAGGCTCTGGACACCACACATGACCTAAATGTTGGAGCCACACAGGCTCTGGAAACAACTGTGCCCCCTTTAGCCTCGGGGCTTTACACAAAGAAATGCCCCCTCAGAGCCTTCTCAAGGCTCTACAACGTTGGGGTGACCCGCTGCCAATCGGGGCCGCCCTGACTCTGTGCCTCTCAACACGAAATGGGGCGGGGAGCCTCTCAGGGCTCTACACAACGTTGGGGCGACCCGCTGTCAACAGGGGCCGCCCTTCCCGCACCACTCTCTCCATGTTGGAGCGGTCCACTGCCACACGGGACCGCTCTTGACCTTGTGCCTCTACCGGCACCGCCAGCCACATCACGGAGCCCCCAGCCCTTTTACTCACCGGGCTGTTCTCGGCGGGGGCTCCTCTCTGCACCGGAGCGGTGGGGCGGGACTTCCGGTCTTTGACGTGCGGTGGGGGCGGGCACCGGCAATGTGCCCCGCGCCCCCTCCGCCATTCCTCAACTCCTCCGGGGCTCCCTCCAGCACACGGGAGCCCCGACGACCAGGCCGCCATGCTCCTTCATCTCTTCTCTCACCGGGCCGGCAGCATCTTCTGCCGAGCCAGCCAATCCCGTCGCGGCTCCTGTGACGAGCCTCCAGCAGCACCCGGGAGTCAGCCAATGGCAGTGCGGCTCCCGGGACAGGCCAACGATGACGCTCCGCTCCTTCAGCCGATCACGGCGCAATAACACGGATGACGCTGCGCTGCACGGGCCAATCCCGTTGCGGCGTTGGTGAGGGGGCTCAGCTCCTCCAACCAATGGGAGCGCGGCGGCTTCGTTCTTCGGCCCCGCAGCTCCGATCAGGACGGCACTTTGGGAAGAGGCTTTCTGGCCCCGGCAGCGGCGGTGATCAGGCGGCAGATGATTTTCGAGGGCGCGGGTCACGGACAGACCGCCCTCTTGGCCCCACAACCGCTCTTGAGTGGATTCCACGAGGGGAGGCACCACAGACCTCCGACCCTCGCCGGGAATGTGCCGATGAGCACACCGATCCCTTCCTACACTCAGCTGTCGAGCACCACACGCTCCAGGTCCAAAACAGCACGATCTTGCAGTAATTCTTTGCAAAGCTTTAGGAATAAAAGAGGGAGCAGCCTAGCCCCCAGCAGGAAAAGTCCATCAGGAGTCCAGGGGCTGGGCAGGGCTCAGGGATTCCCCTGAGCCCCAGCAGCAGCATGCCCCTGGCAGATTCAAGTTAGAAATAAGAACATTTTGGAAGGGGACACAGCCCCTTCTTATACACAGAAAAGCCTTTGAAGTCCTTTGAAGCAGGCAGTGTGAGAACCAGCTAGACTGGTTTAGAGGGAAGTCCCCTTCAGTATCAGGGACAGAGGTGTCAGTCGCCCAGCGGAGGTGGAGCCAGCTTTGTAGTTAGGCAGGCACAGCCCTTCACTATCAGGTGCCATCTCCTCCCACTTCCCTGGCAGCAGATGCTGCCTTTCATCCATGGGCTGACTTCAGACAACCTCCTGGGCTCTCTAGCCCCTGTCATCCTCAAACCAGACAGTCAATCCACAAGCAGGCCCAGGCACTCTGGGCCAGGCTCACCAGCCAATCACACGCCAGCACCAACTTACACAAATATGCCAACTTCCAAAAGTAGTACTTCTAGACTAGACACAGTCATGCCGCATACATCATTTTGCAGCATTCACTCTCACGAGTTCATACATACTAAACTCGCCCCTGCACTCCCCACACATCAGGAACTACCATGGGCATACATATTCCCCATTCATTCCTATGGGAGGGCAGGTCACTCACCACACATTCACAGAGAGCTCAAGCACTTTATACTGTACCACAGTGAAAAAGTGCGCAGAGGCCTAAAATCACCAACACCAGGTTCCATAAACAGGCTAGGAAAAAGCAAAAAGTCTAGGGGTGAACCTGTCCAACGGGCGGGGTCCAACACAAGGTATATTTTACAAGTCTCATAGGAACGTACTAGTAAGATAGTTCAGTTAGTTAATGCATTTGCTGTGGGGAACTACTGTAATCTGCTGGCATAAGTTTAATAGGTAATCATAAAATAGCTTAGAGAGTGTATGAGCGTTCTTCAGATCAGTGTGACTTACCTGCTGGGTGAAATCCTTGTAGAATACCTCACAGGGTTAAATTGTTTGTTGTCTATACCCTAGTGTTCACAATTGAGCAGACCTGAATATCCAATTTCGGAAGGAGGTCCTAAAGAATGAGAGAAAAAGGGTGGGCGCTCCATTGCGTTCTCCCAGGCTACACCGTAAACCACATAAAGCAAAAGTGATTAGGCTTAACACACAGACTCACATCATGGGTAAATACTCCTGTGTAAGGAGTCCCTTGTCTCATTCTGTGTCTGATGATATGCATTGGACAAAAGTCTTCACAAACAGTGGACAGGTGTGGCAGCACACACCCACCAGGGTGTCATGCTTCATCAATGGCTACATCTCATTCACCAAAGAAAACTCTAGTTGTGAATGGGCTTCTTGTTTTTTTGCAGGGAGTACTTTTGAGGGAGTGTATAGATATAGAGACAGGATCTAGACAGTTTAAAAATCCCGGTATTCTAACCCAGAGATTTTCTTTTAATGGGGGTAGGTCTAGGTAATGATTAAAAACTTTGGTGATGCCTGGAACTGTCTATTATCCCTGCATCTGCATGGGTCAACATGTTTCAGCCTATGTGGTGGCCCTAAAAAAAAGTCTTAGACTTTTTTGAGTACCCTTACTCCTTTTTAGATAAACTCCCTTTTCTACAAATATATGCATACAATTATCAAAAGGCACACTATACCTATTAGTATAGTCCTATGAGACAGCTTTTGCTGGAATTGCAAAGTATTGTGTATGGTCATGTGGGTATTTGAAAAAAATAACATAAATAGAAATGAAAACACATAACTGGGGACTTAAATGGAACATAAATCATAAAAACTCGGGGAAAACTGACTACAACAAGAATTTTTCATGCTCGTGGTAACTACTTGTAGATAACTTTTCACACGTGAACAGTGGGCACAGCAAACCACTTCAAACTTGTGAACATAGTGCAGATCATGCATAGATTCATTCGCACATCAAGATGATGCCTTACCCTAGCTCAGACTCATGAGGGCCCTATGGAAAGATTCACAGGAAAATCCTTTGTAGTCACACACTAAG
The DNA here is from genome assembly GCF_964263255.1 of Lissotriton vulgaris. Classification (NCBI taxonomy): domain Eukaryota; kingdom Metazoa; phylum Chordata; class Amphibia; order Caudata; family Salamandridae; genus Lissotriton; species Lissotriton vulgaris. Next base: position 393,373,559 of record NC_141699.1, on the reverse strand, counting down.
AAACAGTAATATTCAGCAGAAAGATAGTAAGTAAACCAATGCCAACTATTAAGAACAATGAGGGAATGCGTATAATCCCCGTAGAGTCCAGGGACTTCTTCAAAGGTATTTTCCTTTTTGAATACCTTATTGTGCTCGATGAACCCTCTAAATATTGATGGTTCGGAAGAGGGCCAGCAATAAAAAGCTATTGGTTGGCAGTTTCTGCTTCATGTTGAATGGGTCTTACGCACAAAGACGCGTATGATCTGATGTAATGCAATATGCTGCACATTCAAGCGTCATGATACTCATTTGATCTTCTCCCTCGCTCAGAATCATATCCCCCCTCATGGCTTCACTGGGCCCAGCCTAGAGAAAGTGGCTACCTGGATGAACAACTCCTGTCTTACTAAATAGCAATAAAACTGAACTTTTGATCCTTGGCAATCGCCCTAATCCTTTAATGGATTTAGGCAGGCCAAACTGCCATGAACTCCTCCCATGCCACAAACTACCATAAAGACCTGGGGGTCTGGTTGGATGATTCCCCTAAAGGTGGCTCACAAGCAACAAAGCTTGTGGCAACATGCAACATGCTTCAGCATTCTCAGGATGATTAGAAAAATTCTTCATCTACGCCTCTCTCTCTTAGAGACTTGTAGTCCAGGACCTTATACTCTCTCAACTACAGAAACTCCCTTTATCTGGTGCTTCCAAAAAGATCTTACACAAACTGCAGACGGTGCAGATCTCAGCTGCCTGAATTCTGCACAATGTCCCTAGATACTACTACACTTGTCAAAGCTCTTCATTGTATCAGTTCCCTGATGCAGAGCGGATTCAATTTAAATTCCTCTGCCTTGCCCACAGGGCCCTTCTGGAAAGAGGGCCACTGATCTCTCGATCTCTGATCTCCCACTATTTTCCAGGATGCCCCTTGTGCTCCATTTATGCCTTTCTAGCCAAGATCCCTCTTATCAAAAGATCTACATGGGGAGGTCAATCCTTTTACTACAATGTTGCCAAATTGTGGAACATCCTCCCCACCTCCATGAGGTTGACTTGGAATAAACTATTGTTCAGTAAGTCACTCAAAACATGGTTATTCCAGAATGGCCCTCTCTTATTCCTTGTAGAGTTGACTCGTACTAGCAGTGCAGGGATGCCTATGGGTAGCTATGCACTACATAAGTGCTGATAGAATAGATTAGAATAGAATGAGAATGCTGGGCATTGAAGTATTAGCAAGCCCTGCGGTAAAAACATTATGCAGAGGCTCAAACACTGCAGACTGGATGGGTGTAAAAGATCCTTCCATAAATAATGCATTCTGTCCTGCACAGGGACCGGATGAAGTTGTCACATTAAACGAAGATGATCATGTAATATGGGGCGATTACAAACCACTGTAAGGTTTATGTTGATATGAGTACTCTTCAAAAAAAACAACCCTGGTGTAACCTTCATGTTTTTGCAGGTTCCAGCCTGAGTAAAATAGCTAAGTGCAAGTAGCTATATTAATATGCACAAGATAATATGGAATCCTTACACATTTTAGCTTTCCTTCGTCTCAGACTGAGAAAATGGGCACCATTGGATGACTATAATTCTTTGCCAAAAAACAATCCAGTTCAATTCAATTAAAATCAAATAAGCTTTATTCGATATCTCATTGTGAATCATAAAAGCATATACAAATATTACCATATTTAAATTAAAAACTAAGATAAAAGATAAAAACATATAGATAAAAACAGACAAATACGTCTTCCTTCTGAGAATAACATTTCGACAACAGCTTCCTTTGCCTAATAACAGCCATAAGAACCGAGACAAAACAGCACATGTATACAGACTTGTCCGAGATCACAAATAAATAAAGGCTGGCCGACATTGCTCGATTCCAAGCGGTTTTAACAGGGGCTTAATAAAACATTTCCTCAAATCTGAGTAATACTTACAAAAAAAGGATGTTCATGGTACTCTGCATGGATACTTTGTCACAAGGGCATTTCACTAATTCATGCAACCAGTTGTTAGTGGTGGGAAAACTGCTTAGGTGGTGAAAGATATCCAACCGGAAACATGACTAAACAAATCTATGTTGTGAGTTGTATACATTTTCTAGGTAAGGTTGCATACCAAGTGTTGCCAAGATCAGTTGGTTCTTCAGAACAGAAGGTTTGTTAATCTTGGAGGAACGCCTCAGTTCCTCGATTAATGAGTTACATTCCAACTTCAAAGCTTTTTTAGAGATCCTAGTCAAAATTTCTGGTTTATGAAAATACTCAGGATGGCCAATGTCAGCCAGGAAATCACGGACAAATTTAAGCCAGGGAATTTTAAAGCAGACAAGGATCTAAGGCAATTCCTTACAATAGAACAATTAAGGTCCTTGTATTCAGATGGCCAGATCTTATGCCAGAGCAGTACAGGCTAAATCTTGATCAAATATGCTAAGTAATGAACGTCCAATTCAGAATGACGGACAACGGTGGAACAACGTTTTGGGAGGGCAAGGAGTTTCCTTTTATAGACATTTTCTGCCATCTGTAGTAAATCAACATTAGCATAGCCCCACAGCTCTGACCCAAACATGGTAGTCGTCCGGCATTTGGCCTTATATTTGTCCATCATTTCTCTTGGATGTTTGAAACTCAGCTTCCTGGAGAAGTTAAGCAAGGTCGCAATACTGTTGATGAATTGAAGCCTTCTGGACTTGACCGCACTTCTCCAGGTCCCTCTTGATCAAATAGAATACCTAGATAGGAAAATGTTGATCTGGACATAATTTTGGTACTCTCAATAAAGATATTGTGGCAGTTCGTGACTCTTTTCCCAAGTTTGATTACAAAAGTTTTACTTATATTGATTTTCAAACTGTAATTCTGCATAAACTGAGCAAATTCGATATAGTCGCTATAAGCCCAAGGGGGAGTAGGCAATAAGTACAGCGTTGTCTGAATAGAAGAGGGCCGGAATGGGTTGGTGCCCAACTTGGGAAAGATCAGCACATTTGCTAACTAGGATGCTACCTAAGCTGTTAATGTATAATGAAACAAAAAAGGAGCAAGTACACACCCTTGCCGGGCTCCTCTCTTTTTTCTTAAATCGCCAAGTAGATTTTCCGCTTAAACCATAGTGTACTCTAGCCCCACTTGACGCGTACAAATGTCTAATAAGATTCCCAATTCTGTTATCTACACCCATAGTGCGCATTATTGACCATAATTTATCATGCACATCAAAAGCAAAAGCAGAGGATAAATCAACAAATTATAAATGAAGACGTATTTCCCTAATAGTAAATTCAAGTTGATGGCCTGCTCAATTATCCCTACGCCTGGGCGAAATGCGTACTGCAAATCCGAGATAATATTATTGGAATCAGCCCAGTCCTGCGGTCTTCCTAAAAGAATGCGCCCAGCCACCTTAATTAGGGAATCCAACAGGGAATTGGGTCTATATTGCGCTGGGCTGTTACGGTCGCCCCTCTTGTATATAGGCACTATGAGGGAATCTGACCAGGTATTTAAAAATCCTGCACTCGGGGGTCGTGGCTGGCAGCCAGACAAGATGGCCTCAAGTTAACCGAGCTCTGTGGTAGACAGGGCCTTCCCACAAAAATCCGTCCATTAATCCTGCTTATATTCAGAGTTGCTTGACAGCTCCCGGTGGAGGGAAACTTCCGACGCCGGTTGAACTGATCCGGACCTCCGTAGTCCGAGAAATCGCTGAGGACAGACACCGAGAAAATCGCGGGCCGGAGTCACGCTGCCGCCCGGACCTCGCATGGAGCCTCACCCTGGACGCAGGGGTGGGTGGAGCACTGACTCAGCCGCAGGCCGCCAGAGAACGCGCTGATGCTGTGCCGGCGGCGAGGAGACAAAGGTGCTGGGACAAAGTGAATACGCAGCTGGGGCTCCTTACACAATAGAGAAACCCAGGAACCCTCGGGTGGCAGAAAACAAAGAATAGGCGCACATTGCATGAAGTGGAGGTCGCCAGCGCATGCGAAGATATAAACCCCCGTGCCGTGAGTGTTGCATGACGGATTCCAAGGCATTACACCTACTGACGCAGACCTGGCTGCTCCGGACCCCTGGAGTTACAAGATCGTTGGTGGCTGCTGCAGTTGGATTGCGGCCGGTCCCACACCGCGGCCGCGACCTAAAGTAAAGACTGACCCCAGACGCGAAGGGGCCGGCGCAGGACGGAGGTGAGCGGTGTCAGCTGAGACGGAGTTGGGCGCTGGGGACCGAGACGTGCTGCCTCTACTACACAACGCCAAGGCGACCGGAACAGGTAACGAGGTGCCACACAAGAAGGGGAGACCCCCGGCGATCGTTGAGACCGTGCAACGGGAGTCCATTGTGAGACTAACCCAGAACCAACAGACTGCAGAGACTAAGGCTGCGAGCTGTGATCACCGGCGCAGGCGGGGACACACGCCGTTCGAGCATAGGTGGTGGAGATAACCAAAACTTTTAAGGGTACATACTGTTCCCAGCCCAAAAGCGTGACATAACTACATACTTATAAACGTAGCCCAGCAGGACAAGACCACAAGGCTCACTGGCCCTGCCGCAGGAATACGACATTGGTGACGGCACAGTGAAACGTGGTTGGAGGCGGTGGGTAGACCAACCTTCGAGCAGGATGTACCAGGAGACATCGAGCGGCGGCCCTACACAAGACAAAAACCGGCAGCGGCAATGAGTGGAAGAGGGCCCAAAGTACAGCAGACCTCAAAGCTAGACAAATATGCCTATTCCAAAGGCTCCTCCGGGGCGCCGACCAACGCCCGACCTCCTGACACACCGGAGGTCACAGAGGAGGTGACCCTCCAAGATGTGATGGCGGCTCTACGAACAATGCAGTCTTCAATGGGCACGATATCCACGGATATCTCCCTCATACGGGCGGACTTCGCCAAAATGTCGGACCGACTAGTGGAGGTTGAGAAGACGACGGCAGAGCTCTCGGCAGACACTGTAACACTGCAGCAACAAGTACTGCGGCTAGAAGAAGACAACAAACTAATGAAGGCCAAACTTGATGATCACGAAGGCCGCTCCCGACAAAATAACGTGCGCCTCGTAGGTGTGCCGGAAAAGGCAGGGGGACCAGCCCTAGATCTTTTTGTAGAAGATCTGATCCAGAACCAACTACACCCATGAGGACTGTCCAATTACTTTTCAGTAGAAAGAGCGCACCGTATACCAGGAGGCAAACTACGTCCGGGAGCACTACCGCGACCGATCTTGGCGCGCATTTTTAACTTTCGAGATCACGACTCCATCCTGCAGGCTGCACGTATCGCACCGCCAATAAAAATTGAAAATTCGGAAGTCACCTTCTACCGTGACTACACAGCAGCAGTCACACAACAAAGATGTAGTTTCACGGAGGTCTAGAAAGAACAGCGTGCCAGAGAATTAAAACACTCTATGCTTTTCCCGGCGAAGCTCTGAGTAGAATCAGAAGGAAAGACATTGTTCTTCAAGATGCCGGGTGAGGCACGGGACTGGTTGGAGGGTTGAGGCCTGCTAGAGGACCCAAGAACAAGGAGACCACGCAACCTGCGCGCTGAGACGACTGCGGATGGAAACCAAGGAGGAGGTGCATTGTCGTGCGACTGGAACCATGGACACCTACAGGTCACGATAACAACTGCCACTGGACTAACGTACGGCACCTGTATTGCGGAGCTGGACCCTCTGTTGGGCGCTGCTACACGTGATGAAACATTGCTCACGAATAGACTGGGTTATGGACATACGACTTCACAAACTTTGCTTAAGGGGTCGGGACCCACACAGGTAGGATCTACTAGATTTAGAGCAACACTGACGAAAAGGTTTATGATGGGAGAGCTTTGTTATGTACACGGAAGACTCAACCCCACGAGAGATGTGGTTTGTTGGGGAAATTAAGAGCTCTGCTTAGTTGGGGGCAGCTCTGATCCATTCTGCAGCAAGACTCCGAGGACGAAGGACTTACGGTCTCACCCGGGAAGCAGAGGCGCAAATCAAGCCCGCTCCACGGATTACCACAAGCATGGACTAAACGTCAAAACATCTGCTGACGTCAGTGCAGCCCCTGTATGCACACCACGGTGAAATTTTTGAAAAATTGAATTCTCTAGTCTGGATTTATATGACTCTGGTTCAACTGCCTAAGAACCAGTACAGGTCCTGAGGAGAACCCTATTATTCATACGGGTTCGAAACGCGTCGACCACCTTCTCTACATATCTGGTCTACATTCTTTTCGCTTTAAATCAGCCCATGTATCAACGTCTGTAAGGAGAATACCCCTTCTCAGAAACTCTGTTTAAAAGACTCTAGGATTAGTTCTCTAAAAACACCAAGGGATTGATCCGACTGATTTATGACCGATACGTGGTTTCATGTATTTTGTATTTTCGTATTTTTGTACCTAACTGTTGCTCGTATTGTTTTACTGTTCTCTGTGTATGCAAGTGTTTTGTACGATTGGAAGGCCACGAATGTTGAGAGTGTGTAAATAAGCTCTTCACCTGTTATTACTGTTCACTGTACATATGTATATAAAAGACTGTCGTTCTATCCATGCACTAAAAAACATTGTGTCACGTACAAACAAAAAATATATTTTTTGAAAAGAGGAATAAATTTCCAGTTGATTAATGATTCAGCAGGTTGTTTTTGCTTTATTCTGAACACCAATTAAATTCATCTTTGTTCCCTAATAACTTCCCTCAGCAGAGGCGCTTGTGTTGCTTTTTAGTTGGGGGGGCGGGCAGTTTTAGAACTGCCGGGCAGGGAGGCAGGGTGGGGGGGTACGGGTTGAGGGAATCGGGGGGAATGGACCCTCCTTCAGCACGGTTGCTCCCCCACGCTCCAGCCTGGTATCGTTTAACCTCCTGCCTTCGAGATACTAGCGCTGCATTGTCTCAGATAACCTTTCATTTTACAGCGCTACACGATCGCTTCATAGCGCTGCACTGTTGAGATTAACTTAATTATTTAATTAATTGTGCTGCTCTGTGTATTTGACTCATTTAATCAGCGCCGCACTGTCGCTCTTATTTAATTTTTAACGCGACGTCGCTGAGGCAGTTACTTTGCATTTAAACTTTATTCAGCTGCTACTGCGTGTAAGGCTCTCGCCTTTGACCCTCCATTTTGCGTTGTTGTTGTTGTTGCCGCCCCTCCTCCCGCCACCGCCTCCCAGCTGCTGACCCTCCCACCCACGATTAGAACCCTTCCTCGCTCCCGAGATCACTGTGACCGCCTGGACCCTCCTTCAGCACGGTTGCTCCCCCACGCTCCAGCCTGGTATCGTTTAACCTCCTGCCTTCGAGATACTAGCGCTGCATTGTCTCAGATAACCTTTCATTTTACAGCGCTACACGATCGCTTCATAGCGCTGCACTGTTGAGATTAACTTAATTATTTAATTAATTGTGCTGCTCTGTGTATTTGACTCATTTAATCAGCGCCGCACTGTCGCTCTTATTTAATTTTTAACGCGACGTCGCTGAGGCAGTTACTTTGCATTTAAACTTTATTCAGCTGCTACTGCGTGTAAGGCTCTCGCCTTTGACCCTCCATTTTGCGTTGTTGTTGTTGTTGCCGCCCCTCCTCCCGCCACCGCCTCCCAGCTGCTGACCCTCCCACGCTCCGCCCCCTCCACCATCCATTTATGGCCAATGGTCCCACGCGCAGCGTCCACGCGCTACGGCCTCGCCGAAGGTGCGCCAAAGGTAAGCCCGTCTACGCCCGTCCGCGCCTGGACCGCGCCCAGCGCCAGACCCCCTGCCCCTCGCGCTGCCCAGCCCCCCCGCATCACCTACGATGCCGCCACCCTCCTAGCCCTTAACCCCGGTCGCGCCCCCAACTGCGTCCAAGCCGCTCCTGGACGCACCCATGGACCTTTCTCCTGCTACTCCTGCAAATTCAGCGGCACCGACAACATCTCCGCTACGACTACACCACAGATTCCCGACCCCAACCACCTACATTGCATCCTTCTCAACACCTGATCGGTGCACAGGCACGCCATTGACCTATGGAACCTACTAGACACCTTCTCTCCAGACGTCGCCTTCCTTACGGAGACATGGATGAATGCTTCCTCCGCACCAGACATCACCATTGCCATCCCTGAAGACTATAAGATCACTCGCAAAGACCGTACCAGGCACACAGGAGGAGGAATCGCTATCGTCCATAAGAAATCTATCCGCATCTCAACCAGCTCTGACGCCAACCTCGCCAACTCCGAACACGTTCACTTCCAGATCCACATCGACCCCAAAACAACACTCAGAGGCACTCTCCTCTACAGACCACCAGGACCCCGCGCAAAATTCAGTGAAGACATCACGGACTTCATCTCTCCACACGCGCTCCCCTCCAAAGACTATATCCTTCTGGGAGACCTCAACTTTCACCTTGAAAAGTTAAACGACCACAACACCGCCACCCTCGTGGACAACCTCGCCAACCTCGGACTTAAACAACTAGTCACTTCCCTCACCCACATCGCAGGTCACACACTCGACCCCATCTTCACATCCAGCAATCATGTCTCCTTCAGCCACACTACAGATCTCCTATGGACCGACCACAGCTGCGTTCACTTCACCTACAACAAGCCGAAACCCATCAACCACTCCCAACCTACCCTGCAAAGAAACTGGAACAAAATCACCACGGACCAAATCTCCGCATCGCTCCTTCGAAACTCCCCAGCCCTCTCTTCTAACGCCAACGAAGCCGCCGCCAACCTCACCCTATGGTTATCCAACACCGCCGACACCTTAGCACCACTGAAAAAACGTCAAAGCAAACCCGGCAGCAAGAAGGCCTCATGGTTCAACGATGATCTTAAGAAATCCAAGAAACTCTGCCGCTCCCTTGAAAAGGCCTGGAAAAAAGACCCAACCACCAGCACCAAGGACGCCTTCAAAAGCGCCACCCGCACTCACCACCAACTGATCCGAAAAGCCAAGAAAACAGCATTCAAGGATCGACTTGACAACAACGCCCACAACAGCAAGGAACTTTTCAACATCGTCAAGGAATTTTCCAACCCCTCGGCCAACTCCAACGACATCACCCCCTCTCAAACCCTCTGCGACTCCCTAGCCTCTTTTTTCCACAACAAGATTGCAGACATCCACAACAGCTTTGACAACCAACCCGGAAACAAACCCACCCTACCATCTGCTGTCCATCTTCCCCCCGTGAACACCCTTAACGCCTGGAACCCAATCTCCACTGAGGACACCATCCGCCTGATGAATTCCATCCACTCTGGATCCCCCACAGACCCATGCCCTCACCACATCTTCAACAAAGCAGACTCCGTCATAGCACCGCACCTCCGAGACGTCATCAACTGCTCCTTCAACTCCGCCACCTTTCCAGAAAACTGGAAACACGCTGAACTCACCGCCCTTCTGAAAAAACCCACAGCGGACCCCACCGAACTCAAAAATTACCGCCCCATCTCGCTTCTTCCATTCCCGGCCAAAGTCACCGAGAAAGCCGTCAACAACCAGCTCGCCGCCTTCCTCGAAGCCAACAAATCCCTCGACCCCTCACAATCTGGCTTCCGAGCAAAACACAGCACTGAGACCGCCCTCATCGCAGCAACAGACGACATTGGAACTCTACTGGACAATAGAGACACAGTCGCCCTCATCCTCCTCGACCTTTCCGCAGCCTTCGACACAGTCTGCCACAGCACCCTTCTACAACGCCTCAATAACATCGGAATCCAAGGAAAAGCACTTGAATGGATCACCTCGTTCCTCACCGGAAGAACCCAGAGAGTCCGCCTTCCTCCATTCAAGTCCGAGGCCTCTGAAGTCATCTGCGGCGTACCTCAAGGATCCTCACTCAGTCCCACCCTCTTCAACGTATACATGAGCCCCCTCGCGGCCATCGCACGCCAACACAACCTCAACATCATCTCTTACGCGGACGATACTCAACTGATCCTTTCTCTCACCAATGACCCCAGCACCGCCAAAACTAACCTACACGAAGGAATGAAAGAAGTCGCCGAATGGATGAAACAAAGCCGTCTGAAACTGAACTCAGACAAAACAGAAGTCCTCATCTTAGGTACATCCCCCTCTGCTTGGGACGACTCCTGGTGGCCGGAAGCCCTCGGAAAAGCACCCATCCCGACAGACCACGCACGGAACCTTGGCGTCATCCTGGATTCATCACTCTCAATGAACAGACAAGTCAGCGCCGTATCCTCTTCCTGCTTCAACATTCTTCGCATGCTCAGAAAAACATTTCGCTGGATCCCCTCCGAAACAAGGAAAACAGTCACCCACGCTCTGGTCACGAGCCGACTGGACTACGGAAACACCCTCTACGCAGGTACCACCGCTAAACTCCAAAAGAAACTCCAACGAATCCAAAACGCCTCAGCCAGGCTCATATTAGACATCCCACGCAACGAACACATCTCTGGTCACCTTAAAGACCTCCACTGGCTACCCGTCAATAAGAGGATCACTTTCCGACTGCTTACCCACGCACACAAATCACTCTACGACATTGGACCAGATTGCCTCAACTCTCGACTGTCCTTCTACACCCCCTCCCGCCAACTACGTTCTTCCAGCCAAGCCTTCGCCACTGTACCTCGCATCAACAAGACCACCATGGGAGGCAGATCCTTTTCATACCTGGCTGCTAAAACATGGAACGCACTCCCCGCTTACCTTCGCCTCACCCAGAACCACCTAGCGTTCAGAAAACAGCTTAAAACGTGGATATTTGACAAATAATCCTCCTCCCCTTCCTAAGCGCCTTGAAACCCTCTGGGTATGTAGTGCGCTATACAAATTTTATGACTTGACTTGACTTGACTGGACTGCTTAGGTTATGCTTTTCTTGTTAAAATGTTTCTCCTAGGACAGTTGATAGCAAATGCACAATGTACTAATGCCTATGGCGTACACCTTTACTCTGACGCAAATACTAAAACCACAACCGCATATTACAGACGCTATGATACGACGTGACGATCACGACACTAGCTCTCAGGAGCCACGAGCACTAGGGCCTCCCTTAATGGTTATATCATGGAATGTGAATGCCCTGGGGCACAAGATCAAGCAGGGATTGGTTCTGCAATATCTGAAACGAAGGGGCCCCACGGTAGTGCTACTCCAGGAGTCACACCCAGTGGGCAACGCATGTAAAGCGATGGACCATTGGGGTTTCAAAATGGTAGCCCATGCAGAGTTTACATCTGGGTCCCGAGGGGTGGGTATACTGATACATAAAAGTTCAGCCCTGGTGGTGAAGGGGACGTGGACGGATGACCAGGGACGTTTCGCTGCCTTGTCATGTTAATGGGTGGGAAGGATATATAACATGGTTTTGGTGTATGTCCCCCCCAGCGCTTCATCAGACAACCTTACTGGAGCTGGGGAAGTTCCTACTGGATCTTCCGGAAGGGGAATTGATCATAGGTGGGGATTTCAACGCAGAAATAGATGACACCATGGACCGAAGACCGCCCAGAGATACGAAGAGGTCCACTCAGGCCCTGAGGGAATTCAAAGATGCAATGGGATTAACTGACATCTGAAGGGTAATACACCCCACCAAATACCAATACACCTTTCTCTCCGGGGTGCATAACAGTGTTTCCCGAATAGACTACATACTGACTCTAGCAATAACCCCGGAAAGTGTAAGCGAGGTGATACACTTACCAAGGCACATCTTGGATCACTCACCAGTACAATTCACATACACCGCACAGATCCCCGGCAGGAAAAGATTTTTCCCACTCTACCCGGGCTACTTGAAGACCCCTAGAATTGCCAAGGTCCTCATGAAATCCACTGTACAATACTTTACAGAAAACAGACAGTCTGTAGAATCACCCGGCATTTTATGGGAGGCTTACAAGTCAGTAATTAGGGGTCTAGCCATTTCGGTCACTACCGGACACACATGAGAACACTGGAAGAACCTAGACACCTTGGAAGAAGAAGTGCAGAAGGCTGAGGTGGCACATATGGCAAATCCTAATGACAACACAACACAAACCCTGACGTTGGCAGTTCCGGAGTTTAGGGCTTATGCTTGGAAAATTGTGAAAACTAGACACTCTGATACCCTACATACGAATTGGGAGATAAGACTGGGAGAATGCTTGCATGGTTCGAAAGGAGGGAGAAGGCGAGCAGATGGATTGTCCAACTGACATTAGACGACAGCACTGTAACAACAGATCCCCAACTCATAGTGGAAGGGCTGGCAACATACTATGAACAGATTTATACACCACACGCTACAGCCACAATAGAAGAAAACGTACAGCTCCTCCGAGATATAAAAATGCCTACCCTACCACCAGAAGCCATGCAGGATCTAGAAGCAGACTTTACGGCAGAGGAATTGGGGGTGGCGTTGACAGCGCTCCACATCGGAAAAGCAATGGGGCCTAATGGTTTGCCGGTAGAACAGTACAAAAAAGTGGCGGGAACGATCGTACCCCATCTGCTCAATATGTACAATGAGAGCCGAGAGCAGGGGATCTTGCCCAGAGACCAAAGACTGGTCACGATTGTGGCAATACACAAACCAGGTAAACCCACTATGACTAGCTCCTCCTACCTCCCAATATTCCTAATAAACGCAGAAGCAAAGATACTGGCCAAAGCACTGGCACTCCGACTACAGCCACACGTAAAAAGAAAACAAGTTACTTACCTGTAACTTTGATTCCCCAGTATTGGTAACTTTCATAGATCCCCATGCTTTGTATCATTCCCCTGTCGTCGGAACGGGAGTCTCGGAAAAAAGAAAATACCATAGCAGTAGGTACAAAAGAGAAACCTAGGCCTAGGTCTCATCTCATTTTGTAGCCTATCAACCTCTTTTTGTAAAAGAGACCAAAAAAGTTGCAACAACCAATCAGAATAGCCTCACCCCATAGAACCCTCCTGAGAGAGCCTCATATTTTCGTAGCCGTTATGTAACAGTAACTACACCTGTAAAAGGCTGAGCTTTTCCCAGGGGAGGAGGGTGGGCGCATGGGAATCTATGAAAGTTACCAATACTGGGGAACCAAAGTTACGGATAAGTAACTTGTTTTCTTGCCCCAGTATAGGAACTTTCATAGATTCCGATGCTTTGTATCAGAGTAGCTAGCAGTAAGCAATAACAGCACATTTTGTTACATGAGTATCAATACATCCTATCACACTTGTTATCATAGGAAACAAACGTAACCTGTCACCATAGAGAGGAATACAGTATGTGATACAAAATGTGCAATACAGGAAGGAGGGATTGTAGGAAAAGCTCATTGAAAAAGATTTCTCAGGCCTGCCTGTCCAACTGCAGATTTTCTTCCCATTGAAGAGTCCAAGCAGTAAAGCTTTGTGAACGTGTGGGTACTGCTCCACGTAGATGCTCTACAAATGTCTCTGATCGGGACTCCTGCGAAAAGGGCCACAGAGGATGAGACTGATCTCGTCGAATGAGCTCGAACACGTCTTTCCAGCGGTTTGCCCTCTTCTTGGTGACAAAAGTGAATTGCATTGGAAATCTAACGAGATATGCCTTCCACGGAGCACTGTAGGAAACAAAGAGTCGGGATGATTTCCTGAAGCTTTTTGTGCGTTCCAGATAAAATTTCAAACATCTCTGGACATCCAAGGAATGTAACGACCTATCTGCTGGAGAAGTTGGTTGAGGGAAAAAAGACTTTAGAACTACCAGCTCATTCAAATGGAAATCCGTTGGGACCTTTGGTATGAACTTTGGATTTATTCTAAGGATTAGAATGTCTTTCTTGAACTGCATAAAAGGTTCCACAATAGTGAGTGCTTGGAGTTCCCCTATCCTCCTAGCCGATGTTAAGGCTAAAAGAAGAGCCAGCTTCCATGAAAGAAGTTTAAGATCTGCTCTGTGAATCAGCTCAAATGGGGTTCTCATTAGATGAGCCAGAACTAAGTTAAGTTGCAAGACTGGAAGCGGAGGCAGGACCGGAGGAAAAACCCTGAAAAGGCCCTTCAGGAATTGCTTGATAATTCTCGCAGACCAAAGAGAAAGACCAGTGGATGTCCGTCGAAATCTAGAGATAGCAGCTAAGTGTACTTTGATCGAAGAATGTGCCAGACCCGACTTAGCTAGAGAAAAAATGTAAGGCAAAATCTGGTGAGGAACCGAAGTATACGGATGGAGATTCTGCCGTTGACACCATAGACAGAAACGTTTCCATTTTGCATGGTAAGTCTTATTTGTACTTGGTGCACAGGCTTGAGATAGTATCTCCTTACATTCTGTAAAGAGAGGTTTAAATTCTGGAATTCTCTGTACTCAGGAGCCACGCTGTCAACTGGAGTGAGCTCGGATTCGGATGCAGCACCTGACCCTGAGACATTGTCAATAGAGACGGAATGGGCGGTAGGTGTATCGGCTGATCGAGAGAGAGTAGGAGGAGCTCCGTGAACCAGAACTGCCGGGGCCACGCTGGTGCAATCAAAATCATTCTGCAAGGTTCTGCCTTGAGTTTCCTGATCAGCCTCAGAAGTAGGGGTATTGGAGAAAAGGTGTAAACAAATGCGCCGGACCAGGCTATCAAAAGAGCATTCCCCAGTGATCCTCGATGGTGATCCCTGCTTGTATCGTCATTTTTTATTTTCTGGGGTCGCAAACAGGTCTATGGTTGGAGTGCCCCAACTTGAGAAGATCTGATTGAGAGTGTCCTGATCCAGTTCCCACTCGTGACTGATTGATTTCAGACGACTTGGAAAGAAGGCTTGCAATGCTAAATGAATGGCTTTGAGTTCCAGCAGATTGATGTGGGACTTGGGCTGCTCGGGCGTCCAATGTCTGCTCACTTGTAAATCCTGCAACACTGCTCCCCAACCTTCTAGCGAAGCGTCCGTGGTGAGAACCATGGGACATGGGGAGATCCTGAAAGTGAGATATTTTGAAATATTTTTCTTTATTTTCCACCAGCTGCTTGCCTCTTTCATTTCTGGTGTAACTGTTATTTTGTTTTCGAAAGAACCTTCTGCTTGGCACCACTGACTGTCTAGCTGCTCTTGCAGAGGACGCATTTGTAGCCTGCAGTGCGGAACTAATGGTATGCAAGATGAGATCGATCCTAGAGGTGATTTGTAAAGAGCGGACCAACAGAGTTTTCTTCCTTTGTAAGAGACGAGCTGAGAGAATGAGTCTCTTTTGTCTTTCTTCCGAAGGGAAAGCTTTGCATTGATTTGTATCCAGAATGGATCCCAGAAATCTGGCCGTCCTAGACGGGAGAAGGACTGATTTGGATTTGTTGAGTTGAAGACCCAACCGGTTGAACAGTTGAATACAGCAGTCGACCGCCCTGGACGTCGCTTGAAAGGATAAAGCCTTTATCAACCAATCGTCCAGGTAGGGAAAAACCTCCAGAGATTGCTTCCTGAGAAACGCCGCCACTGGGGCCAACACCTTTGTAAATATCCGTGGTGCGGACCTGAGAACAAACGAAATCACCTTGAATTGAAAAAGGCTCTTGGCTATTGTGAAGCGTAGATATCGCCTGTGAGCTGGGTGGATCGGCACGTGGAAATATGCATCCTTTAAATCCCGAGTTGCCATGTAGTCCCCTGGATTGAGAAGACGTAGAATGTCTTGAAGAGAAACCATTCTGAATGACAACTTTATGAGATAGGTGTTGAGCTCCCTTAGATCTAATATTGGGTGCCACTTTTCTTCCATCTTCCGAACCAGGAAACATTTGGAATAAAAACCCTCTCCTTTTGAGAGTGAGGTACCAGTTCTATTGCCCCCTTGATGACTAGTTGATGGGCTTTGAAACAGAGAATTTGCAGATGTTTTGACTCGGTGGCGCGAGGAGCTCTTGAAGGGGGCAATTGTTGAAATTCCAACGTGTGGCCAAGTGGAATGATATTCAAGACCCACCGGTCTGCTGTAATGAGCATCTAGCTGCGTAAACAATGTGAAATCCTGCCCCTGTGAAGATTGGGAATATGAGGAATATCGTTGTTGGTATCCTCCTCTATAGCCGGAAAAACTCTTGCCTTTTGCTCCACGGAATGGCACCTTACGGTATTGAAGAGTACCTAAGGACTTGGCTGTTTGTGTCCTTTTTGATATCCTGTAAGGCATCATCTATATGCTTTCCAAAAAGCATATCCCCATCAAAAGGCAATCCAAAAAAAACCCAGTTAGACCGAAGCCAGCCCTGTCTTCTGAGAACAGCCGAACCTGCCAAGGCACGAAAAGCAGTTGTGGCTATGTCCATGGCGCAGTCAATTATCTCCGAGGAAGAGCATTCTCCTTTCTCTAAAATCTTTCTCACCTCAGCTTTAGCTGTGTCTGGTAACTGATCCACCAACAGAGACATATGACACCACATTTGGCGATCATATCCTCCTAAAATTGCAAGTGCGTTGGAGGCACGAACCAGTAGACATGACATTGAGGAGAACCTTTTTCCCACGTTATCAAGACGTCAACCCCCTTTATCAGGTCGAGAAGCCAGAGGGGCCGATGGGTTCTTTGACTTCCTTTGCGCCGCCTGGGAGATCACAGAGTCTGGCCTAAGTTGGCCAACCAGTCACGCAGGACTTCCTTCAGGGGCCTTGTACTTCTTCTCTAGCCGCGGTAGGACCGGAACAACGGTTGCTGGAGACTGCATGACTTTCACACCCTCAGTCCAAACATGCTCTACGATGGGAATAGAGCGGATAGATTTCTTGTATGGCTCTTTGAAATCATAGAGAAAGCAGTCTGACTGAATCATTGGAATTTTAACCGTTTTGTAGAACGTTTTGAAGCTCTTTCCATGAGGTTATGAAAACCTCCAATGTCAGCTGGAGGTGAGTCTACCAGACCCGGTGAAGGAGAGGGTGGATCTGGAATAATATATTCATCCCACTCTCTGTTCAGATCTTGAACCTCCGTTACATCCCTTCCATCATCAGAGGAATCATCATCATTGTCACCACAAACCTGACCTGAGCGGACACCCTGTCTCCCCACTGCAGGTACCTGTTCCCTTGGTTGAACCTCCACAGCCGAATTAGGTGGTGGTGGTGGTGGAGGAGGTGTATGAATGGATTCAGAGACTTGGGAAGGAAATCTTCTCCTGTAATCCGTTAACATCATCTGCAGGTCAGTTATTAAGGAAGAAGGCATAGAAACCATACCCTGCTGCGATAGATTCTGCATTCTCTCCCTAGAAGGAGGCCGCTGTTCTTCCTCATAGTAGCCATCAGAGTCAGAATCCTGGTATTTTACCTGGAGCTGAGACAGGCTATAAGCGTCCCCATATGGACCATCATCATCATCATCATCCTCCTCATCTGAATAGTCCTCCTCTAAAAGTAAAGCTGAAGGTAAAGCGTTACTCTGCGTGGGGATGTCATTTCAGGTGTGATTTGGCGCCTTCTTATGGAAGTTTTGACTTTTTGTACCGTCGACGAGACCACCGTCGACGGGATCATCGTCGACATTGCTGGAGACGGAGTTGTCGTCGACGAGAGCACTGTCGACGGAGAGAGAACCATCGTCGACGGAGGGGACATCGTCGACGGCCTCGCCTACGAGCTCGTCGTCCGCATTAAAGCAGTCGACGTCATTGCCATCGTCGATGTCGTCTTCGTGGACGTCAACACCACTGTCAGTGACATCCTCGTCGACGTTGAGGTAATCAGTGTCGTCGACGAAAAAGAAAATGAAGCCCCAGCCGTCGACGCAACCGTTGTCGAGGCTGCCATCATCGCCGTTGTCACAGTTGACGCTGTCGTCGTCGCCGCTGTCGTCGCCGGTCCCGTCGACGAGGCAGAAACAGACGTTTTCTGGATTTTCGTTGTCGTCGTCGACGTACCTGCAGATGTCACCATCGACGAGCGGGCTTTCTTGTCAGATTTATGTTCCTGTGGTAGGGAAGCAGGTTTCTTAAAACCTTTTGATTTCCCAGGTGGTGGAGAGACAACAGAAGATTCCTTCTGAGAGGAAACCACCTCTGACACCAATCCCTCTTTCTCCTTTGCACCTCGGTGAGGAGATTTTCGGGGACTAGACATACTAGACCTATCAGAGGTCTTTTGAGAGGTCTTAGAAGGAGGCTCAGCAGAAGTTGAAGGGGAAGACCTACCCCTATTCCTAGATCTTCTTGATGAGGAAGCTGAAGATGAATCTTTGCTGTCACTGGAAATGACCTCCTTTCTAGATTTCATCTTTTGCAGGCAGGTCAGAAGTCTTCCTTCTCTGTCCCTTAATGTTTTAGTAGAGAAGGTTCTGCAGATCTTATACTCTGTAGCTTTGTGATCCGGGTACAAGCAGTAAATACAATCTTCATGCTTGTCCTCTACATAAAGTCTTTTCTTTGAACAAGTAGCACAAGCATTGAACAAAGCTTTCTTCTCTTTATCCGACATCTTGAGTAAAAGGTTGATTTTCCAAGTTGTAGAAAGGAAAAACTAAGCAGAGCTCAAAAGTGACTCCCTTAGCATAACGTGCGGTAGAAAATCTGAAGCTCTGAGGCTCTCTCAGGAGGGTTCTATGGGTGAGGCTATTCTGATTGGTTGTTGCAACTTTTCTGGTCTCTTTTACAAAAAGAGGTGGATAGGCTACAAAATGAGATGAGGCCTAGGCCTAGGTTTCTCTTTAGTACCTACTGCTATGGTATTTTCTATTTACAGAGGCTCCGACGACGCGGGAATGATACAAATCATGGGAATCTATGAAAGTTCCAATACTGGGGCAACATTGATTCACCCTGTTCAGTCAGGATTTATGCCGGGACGTAATACCTCTCTTAATTTAAGACGCTTACATGGAGTGCTGGCTCGGACACCGGAGATACATGAAGATGCGGCCATCCTTTCGTTAGACGCCACAATGGCGTTTGACCTTGTGGAATGGGCGTTTATGTTCGCAGTACTCCAAAAGATGGGGTTTGGCCCTAATTTTTGTGACTGGATTAAACTTCTATACACATGCACTTCTAGCACAGGTGGTAGCAAATGGACGCATATCGCGAGAATTTGAATTGGGGAGGGGCACGAGGCAGGGCTGCCCACTGTCTCCGCTCCTCTTTGCGCTAATACTTGAACCACTTAGGGCTTGGATAAGGCAAGACCTGTCGATTCGTGGGACGAAATGAGAGGCGGGCTGGGAAGACCGGATTTCGCTTTACGCGGCTGATGTGTTAATCTACTTAATGTCCCCGGCGAGATCCCTGGTATTCTTGCTGGATATTTGTACAGCATACAGGAAAGTGTCTGGGTATACTATCAACTGGACAAAATCTCTCCTGTATGCGCTACATGGCCCCACTCCCAAGCTCCCTTGAGTATGTGAGTTACAAATCACGACCAGAGGATTCAAATATTTAGGAATATATGCTACACCTCGGGAAAAAATCTTTATGGAGGAAAACCTAATGAAGCTGCTGGCAAAATTTAGGGCTGATGTCAAACATTGGAGATCGCTTCCGTTGATCTTACTGGGGAGGGCGTCACTCTTCAAAATGCTAGCACTGCCCAGGTTTCTCTACGCTCTTCAGAATACCCCATTTCTAGTCCCCCCTCATACTTTAAAGCAATTGAAGCCAAAGTCTCGACACTGCTGTGGGACAGGAAACCGCCCCACATAGCACAACACAAATTAGTACGTAGCTGGTACGACGGAGGAATCGCATTACCGAATGGTAAATTATACTACGTCCCGCAGGATGAACCGGCATTCAGAATGGATAGGTGCCTACTACCCGTAGATCGACTGATGAAAGCCCTCTACACTAATAAGAGACAAAACACACTGACAGGACCGACTGCACACACGATTAAAATATGCCATACAGCGCAGAGGACACTGGGTTGGGTACTGACACAGGCCACCACCCTCTGGGAGACTCGACGTTTGGGCACCTTGACTAACACTAAGGGTTTCAAGCAATGGGACCTCATTGGTATTACTACAATAGGAGATCTGTGGGTCAAGGGGGAGGTCCTTCCCTTTGCAACGTTGCGGGAAAAATACGGGGTGGCGGAGACAGAATTCTATTGATACGTCCAAATTAGACACACGCTCAAGAGTGCTATCCCCCCAGATACCCAGCTAGCGGAGACGTCGCCCTTAGAAGACAGACTACTCACAGACTATGTGGACAAAAAGGCCATCTCCCAGATCTACCGTAAACTGGTTAATAATCAACCAGACCCCTTGACAACGCTGAGGGAAAGGCTGGCAGAATTAGGAGACATGGAGGAGTCAGATTGGGTGGACGCGCTAGCGTCGGCCCAGGTGGCAGCAATTCCATCTAAGTTAAAACGTATACAACTTAAAGTGCTACACCGGGTATATTATCCACGCACAACATTACACAAACTTGGACACACACCTGATCCACTATGTCTTAGAGGGTGTGGACAGACTGGAACATTTTATCATATAATATGGGAATGTCCACATATATAATCCTACTGGGAACAGGTGATGAATGAAATCTCGGAGGTAGGGAGAGCAGTCGCCCGCTGGATCGCAGAGGATGCCTTCTAAATGTCTGGCAACCTACGGATTTAACTTTGGCACTACAGAACTGGGCCACGCTAGGGACCACAATCGCAAAGCGAAATATCGCCAGGAACTGGGGCTCAGGGGTGATACCTACGCACCAACAATCGGAAAGAGACATGGATGTCGCAATGGTGGTGGTCTACACCCATAGAGGATGTCCTAAAAAATGGTCCAGAATATGGGGACAGTGGAATGACTTTCGGGGAAATATCTGTGAGCCTCCACAAACTGACACACCCCCGAAGCAAGCCCGTAAGCATAGGAAGGATTGCATGGGATGGATTGTAGATGTGATCAGAGGAGGTTGGCGATGGGAGGGGAGTTATGAGTGTAACGTCAATTGCTGTATACTAAAATTTCTAGGCTGCGATACGTCTGTCGTGTATGCCGCAATAGTTGATATATACAATCTATTGTCTGATGGAGATGTTTATTGTTCATGTAGATGCAAAAGTAAATGCAATAATATTAATAAAAATAAATATAAAACAAAAAAAAACCTGCACTCCAGCAGGCTCTAAAAAGAGTTGTTCGAGGTCAATGTTAGATTTGAACAAATCAATCGGGATACCATCTGTACCCGGTGCAGCTGCCTCCACCCCATACTACCTCCCCCGAAGCATATGTCACCTCCAAACACCCAAACCCAAAGTTCAACTTAAAAATTGAAAGTTTAGCATCTTCTAGATGTTGCTAAATGCGGCTTCTCTGTGTTGAGCTGATGCTAGTAGATTTTGCATGTGCTGCATGTCAACGTATGACTTATGGGCAGGCGATGTGGATCACTTACTTGCTTGTTAGTGGTATCATTCATTTAGTCATCTCTACGGTCTCCCCCTCCCTCGGTATTCAGGCGGTTCCCTGGCAATTGCGAGATGGTATAGCCATTGCATCTGTATGCCAGAGGAGTCCGGAGATCCTGCAGAGCATTTGCGCCTCCTGCGAGATCGATTGCGTCAACATCATTTAGGTCTCGAGGCTTGGGTCCGCGTGGAGGTTCTCGACCATGGGGAAGCCTCCAGATCCACCCTAAGGCATCACAAGGATGGTCTTTTAGCTGCCCAATCCCATGCCGCCTGCTGGGTGTCAACGAAATGGGAATGGCCTTCATGAATCACCTTGAGTTTCACCAGGAAATTGAGCATATATTTAAGATTAAGGGGCTTGAGTTTTTGTTTTATCTCATCAAAAGGCTTCTGTTGCCTTTGAGTTTCCCAGGTGTAATCTGAGAATATCATAATTCCGGATACTTGGAATGTTCGAGTCCTGGGTTTGCGGTCCTCGCAATGGATGAAGTCTCTGTCACGCTAGTTAAGGAGCATGGTAATCAGTGGAGGTGCGCCCGGCTGAGGGCGCTTGGCTAACAATGTGTGTGCTCTCTCAATCACACACCATTGCGAAAGGGTGTCCTTTGGTAGCCACGACTGCAGCCAATCTCGTAAGTTTGCCGGATCAGCTGACTCTGATCCCTTTGGTAAGCCCACAATTGCAGACTGTTGCACCAAGATGTTTTCTGCATCTTGGCCAAACTTTTCAAGAGTGGCATTGAGAGATAATAGTGTGACCACTTTGGCCTTGAGGGAAGCTACGTTATCTTCCACCGTGGAGATTATCTCCTCAGCTTCCATGACTATGTGAGCCATATTCTGGAGGTCTTTGGCGAACAAGCGATAAATCTACTTGTACTTCCCATTTCTTAGTTTCAACTGCCTCCCAATATGTTTGGATGGCTGCACCATATTGGCGCCGAGTCGAGGGATTACCCATTCCCCGCCCTTGTAATGGGGTTAGTGGTAAATCTGTCCATTTTATTTTCGGCGTGCGTCACCGGCCCTTTTTCCTTCCCCATGATGTGATGTATGTGGCCACCGGGACGCAGTCTTTATTTGGGGCCTTGTAGAGCCCATAAAAGTAGTCCCTGCTCGGCCTGCTTGCCCTCTGAAGACGAAGGCAACACAAGCTGCCAAGAGTGTCTGTTAAAGTTGTTTTAGGGTGAATTGGGGCCTCATGGTCATGACAATGGTTCCTGGCCTGTTGGTCAGGTCTATGCCCCCACTACAGTCAATGCCCTGGCTTCGCAAGAACTGGGCTGGATTAACAAGGTGGGTGAAGGTGACCTTCCACCCAGTTACGATACTGCGATGGGATCTGGTCCTCTTGAATCCAACCCCGATCTGCCTGCCCAGGCAGGCGATACGGACATATACAAGAGAAGGGGTGAGTGAGGCGTCAATTCCCACTCCAAAGGTAATCCAGTGCCCCGGTAACAGCAGCCCTGTGTCAAAGCAAGATCGTAGTTGTGGGTGGTCAGCAACCTGAAACCCTGGGGTTATGGGCAATCAGTCTGCCATCACTGCGTGACGTCCAGCTAATACTCCGCACTGGGACATGCCCACTGCAAGCCCTCCTTCCCCACCACCCTCACCTCAGTCTCCTGGGTAGGGGGGGGATCAGGGCCACACCAAGTCCGCTTCGAGTCCTTTTGGCAGGCGCAAGCCCACAGCAGGCTATTGTGTAGGCCCCAGCGGTGGGAGGGCCCCTTAAATCCCTGTGGCTGAGTCTCGGCATCCCCCAAGGTCATACAGCCTCGGCAGAGGAGGAGCCACTCCTTCCGGTCTCTGCACCACTCTGCCTCGGCATCTCTGATGCTCCATCACTCCAAGTGAGCAGGCTACGGGGCGTTGCTAGATCCCCAGACTGCTGGGAGCTCAACCGGCGGAGCCCAAAGCAAATTTAGAGGCAGCTCAATTGCTACTCTGCCAGCTCCCAGGGGCATCTACAACATGGGAACATCACAAATCATGACCACCCTTACCCACATCATCAACACCTCAATCACGTCCGCCACTTTCCCAGATGAATGGAAACTTACAGAAATGAACACCTTCCTCGAGAATTTCACAACGGACCCGAATCAACTGAGCAACTTCCGACCCATCTCTCTGCTCCTCTGTCCAGCCAAAGTGATTGAAACCTTTAATAAGCAACTCACAACCCACCTCGAGCTACACCATCTTTTAGACAACACACAATCAGTATTCAGAAAGAACTACAGCACCGAAACAGCACTCACTGTGGCCACCAACAACATTTGAAACACCCTGGACCAAGGAGAAGCAGCTGACCTCATCCTGCTCGACCCCTCCACGGCTGTCGACACTGTCCAACACAAAACCCTCATCAGAAGGCTCCACGAGATTGGCATACAAGGATCCACACTCAAATGGATGTGTTCCTTCCTCACAGGAAGAACCCAAAGGGTCAGGCTGTCACCCTTCAATTCAGAGACCAAGAACCTGATATGCAGTGTCCCACAGGGGTTGTCCCTCAGCCCCACTCTTTTCAACATATACCTGGCACTGCTCACCCACATCATCCGATCACAAGACATTACTGTCATCTCCTACGCCGATGACACTCAATTCATCATGTTCATGATGCACAAGACAAACATTACCAGAACCAACTTCACCAACTGCATGACCATGGTAGCAGACTGGATGTGAACCAACTGCCTGAAGCTTACCTCAGACAAGACTGAAGTACTGGTCTTTGGCAACAACACCTCCCAGTGAGATTCCACCTGGTGACCTTCTGAGCTTGTACCAATACCCACAGGCCATGCAAGAAATCTCTGGATCATCCTAGATGACAAGCTCAACATGATGGCCTAAGTCAATTCAGTGTCCCCCTCTTTCTTCCACATCCTACGCATGCTGTGAAAGATCTTCAAATGGTTGCCTCAGAACACCAGACAGAGTGTCACACAAGCACTCATCAACAGCAGGCTGGACTACGGCAACACTCTCTATGCCAGAATTTCCAAATGATTCCTACACAGACTCTAGACCATTCAGAACGCAACCACACAACTCATACCCGACCTTCCACGCCACACCCACATCACACCACACCTCAGACAGCTTCAGTGGCTCCCCATTCACAAGTGCAGCCAATTCAAACTTCTCACATTCACATACAAAGCCCTCCACAACACAGGACCAGAATACCTGAACAGCTGCAACACTTTCACCAACCCACCAGACACCTACGCTTGCCTCACTCTCACTCGTACACACGCCCCACATACCCAAAAGCAAAACTGGGGGTCGTTCATTCTCCTACATTGCACCCAAGACATGGAACGAGCTCCCTAAACACTTCAGAGCCTCTTCCTCACTGTTTGAGCTCCACAAGAAGCTTCTTCATATAAGCACCTTAGAACACACACCTTGGGCAAGCGCCTGGATTCCCTCTTGAGTGATTAGTGAAATATACAAATCAGTATAACATAACATGAACAGGTATATAGCTTGTTTTAGGGTTTCTTATATTTGGACGCATGCCAAAGATATAAAGTGTCTCTCAATGACTGTTTTAAGCCATATACATTTTATCGCCATTAGGATTCTGGCCAACTGCTAACTTTGAGAATCTTTTCTACCCTCTGTATGGATGTAACTTTTGATAATTAATTTTCATAGTAGTTTGCTTGCTGTAGGAGTCCTGATGAAGACCCCAATGAAATTGGTATGGGGGTTGAAATATCGGCGATTTGTCCTATTGACTGCTAGTCAATATGGAACGAGAAAACTGAATTTGTAATAACACATTTTTGTTTTACTTACATGCTTTTTCCAAGTAGTCAACAGTATATTCCTTGCAGGTTTTATATCACAAAGCGCGCCAATATTCACCTTAGTCACTGTTTCACGTTCACTGTGACTTTTTTTGAATGTCCTACCTTGTATAAGATATATATTATTCCACTATCATTGCCTTATCACTGGAATTGAAATATCGAGAATACATTCATATAAATACAATTAAGTGTATGTATTTTTTGTTTCACACATTGCCAACAAAGCATAGGCCAATATATTTTTTCCGAGGTAGCCATTGTAAATTAGTTGTTTACATTCTATATCCAGGTTCCCAGGAATACAGGGTTGCCCCTTAATTGTTCGGCACCCTTTATCTCCAAAGCTGAAGTCCTGGAAAGATAACACGGAAGACCTTCAGATCAACTCAACCCCTCACGTCTCCAAACCTCACCCAACAGTCCTGTACAGGCCACACTACAACTAACAACATGCATTAGTCACTAATCGAAAAGGGCACCTAGGACGCTGATGCAAATCAGAGTGCTTCACTATCCAGTCAGAGGTACGAAGTGCTACATAAATGCAATCGTACAACACATTACAGTGCCACATTTCCACCGGATTTCTACAGTCATATCTGAATACAAGCAACCTCTAAATTTCCACTGATCTCAATGGGAGACAATGTGTCATATTTAAAGATTTGGTTTTAATATTTTCAAAATTGGAAGTTCTCCAAATTCGTTTGTCTGCATCTCCTCTGCTATCATCTCAAGAATCATTTCAAGAAGGAAAGAACAATGGCCCAATCCTTTTCAGGCAATGCAGTGAGAATCTGGAACTCGTTTCCGCCTCAGCTCCGGACCACCGCCTCCTCCCAGGCCTTCAAAAGGGACCTCAAAGTTCTCCTCCTCCAGAGACACCTCCAAAAGTAATTCACGTCCTCTTGCTATTTGGAGGAAGACTTCCCACTACTGATATTTTCTACTTTCCATGATCATGGAAGTGCCTTCCCAGTGTTTGTCCTGTGGTTGGAGTGTCTGCCTTTTCGCAGTATTCTCCATGTTCTTGTGTTCGGTGCCCTTTTGTAACATGCACACACCACTTTGCCCTTGTAACACACGGTTACTACCTCTCACATGTTTTTACCTTTGATACTTGCACAAGTGCCACCTTGCCTACGTAACGCTTGTTCGTGTGCCTAGCATTTATTGCAGTATTATACCTCAATTTATACTCTGTTTTCTCTTATAACTACACACTTGTCACTTTCCTCTTGTGCACTTGTGACTACCTCATGTATTTTTGGTTGCTCACAATTTTTACTACCTCAAGTATTTTGTTTGCTCACAATTATCACTATTACCTTTACTACCTCATGTATTTTTGGTTGCTCACAATTTTTACTACTACCTCAAGTATTTTGTTTGCTCACAATTGTCACTTTTACCTTTACTACCTCATGTAATTTTGGTGGCTCACAATTTTTACTACCTCATGTATTTTGTTTGCTCACATTTGTCACTATTACCTTATGTAAGTAACGTATGCTTTTGTAATCTGCTCTTTTGTAATGTTTCTCATTATGTTTCATTTCTGTTCCTAATGTGAAGCGCTCTGACGCCTTCGGGTAAAGTCCGCGCTATATAAAAATGCATAAATAAATAAATAAATAAATAAATCTCACACAGTGAGTAGGCCCAATGGTTGCAGGCATGAGTATTCTCTGTAAGGGAGGTAGCCTGATGGTTCCATTTCTTGTGCTCACTCTTCTGCTCTCTTAACCCCCAGCTGGTGATGCCACAGTTCCTGAAGGCTTTACCTGTGTGCCTGAATGCCTTGCGGAAGAGTGAGGTGCTGCTGCCAGGGCTACTGACTACGGTGGATGAGCGTGCATGGCTGCGGCAGGCGGTGCTGGCCATGAGCATAACAGACTGCAGCATACACTTCTACCCACGTATCCTGCCTTTGGTAAGTGTGTTCTGGCAGTAAAAGCAGTCTGGTATGCTGCTATTTATTAGGAGTCTTCATACATTTGTTCTATAACTAGAGCAAGCACTCCATGGTTAACTGATGGGACCTTGTATCTCAGAGTGTGGAGTGGTTACACAAGTAGAGCGGCACTAGGTTCATATGTATGTATCTTAAATGCAAGGATAATTTTAGAATTCATAAGACTGACTTCCAAATTATGCAGATGCTCCTGCTGCTGTGATGTATGGGAATTGCAACTGTGAGAGAGCTCTGGCATTCTGTAAACTGAAAATATATCTAAGTACGAGGGGTTACATATAGTGTTTCCTTATTTTGATCTACTGGGCCTTATTTTCCAGGCGTTATCCTATACACACACACACATATACACACACACTCTCATATATATGTGTGTGTGTGCGCGTATATATATATATATATATATATATATATATATATATATATATATATATATACCTCCAACCGGTTTACCGTGCAACAAAGTATCCAATGCACGTTCCCCAGCACGCAGACAGCCAAATCAATAGTCCGAAGCCAGTCTTCAAGATGTTCTTATTTTATTTCATTTATCAGCATAAAGTGCAGGGTGCAAAAAGAACGTCGAACAGACGCGTTTCGGGCGTGAACGCCCTTGCTCACTGTTAGCGGTAATGAGACTGGCTTACATTTAAATAGTACAATGTAGCATTGAAAAAGCGCGCCCAAATGCAATGCATTGACACAGTAAAAGGACTACAATCATCACAAATCCCAAAATGACATTGTGTATGGGGGCCATATTTGCCTAGTCAAAATGTTATCAAAACACACTGAGAATGCATATGATTGTCTACATGTACAAATACTAATTTGAAGTATATCCCAAACATTATTTTCTTTTTTTCCTTATTTTTCCTTGTGGAAATGGTATACACGTGATCTACTGTTTATGGCTGTCAACAATTTAAAGTGCAAGTGCATAAATCGCGTGCAATTCTTACTTATACACAATAAAGTGACAACGTGCAATATTATACATACTGTGCAAATATGTTGTTTAAATATTCGCTGTGCAAATACGCTAATTTGAATATTTCCTGTGCAAATACGCAATGTTGACAGAAATGATCATAAGTAAAACATCCAAGGAAAATTTTTCAACAAAAAATAATGTTAAGTAGAAAAATCATGTGCTTGAATACATTTTTGTCATTCAAAAAGTTAATGGGCTAGATCCCTGCAATTGGATGATTGACATAATTCATATATGCACAAATGCTTGCGTGCCTTTTACCTGTGTTTTAAAAGATTTTTCAGTTGTGCTGTATTGTACTCATTTATCATAGAAGTCACAGTCCATTATAACTAATGAAAACAAACAAATTATAATGAAAACGGTGAGGGAGTGAATAAGTGTCCATGACCAGTTGTGTTTAGACAACTTAGATAGTGAAGGGATGAATCCAAATTAGAAAAGAAACATAAAAAATCAATCTTTCCACCAAAAAATTAGTAGTTTTTAAAAACATTATTACTAGGATGTTAAATCACATCCTGATTTGCTTAAAAGTTTGACAAAGTGGTTCAGGAGTTTAAGGATTTCATTTTTTTTTTTTTTTTTAAATTTTTGTAAACCTTTATTATGCATTAAGAAAGAACAAATACGGGCCCACAACCATCAGGCCGGCCACGAAAACACAAGGAGCAACAGTGCGTGCAAGTCGGTGACACAGCAATACGTAGTACCATCGGCAAATATTTAAGAGTTACACTGTAAAACACCGTATCACCGTGTCCCAGGATTAATGAAGGTTAATTTAAAATTTTTCTTGCAACTATTGAATTCATTACGTACTGTTTCTAAGTCATAAAAGAAATAATAAAGCAAGAAGGCAGAGTCCGTGCAGGTGGGACCTGATTGAGGCTACAATTCACCATACAATCTAACAACCCGACAAACAAGTCCCCACCCAGGCGGCGTGGCAGCATACAATGACTACAACAAGGTATCAGTCCCAACATCCCACCCAGCAACCGCCGCCACCCATCCCCTAGCATGCCTAGACACGGACCAAGACAGAAAAAGGAAAATAAAAATGAAGAAGGAAAAAATAAGGCACCATAGAACCGAAACCAACTAAAATACTAACCCCCCACCCTACACGCATGCAGAGGCTATGGCCTACCCCCCCCCCCCCCCCCAGCAGTGTGTCTGTCGCCCCATAAACCCGAAATATAGCGAGAAGAAGAAAGAAGTAAGAAAGGAAAAGAATACCATAAACTCCAAGATACAGAGAGTGAGAAAAGAGAATCCTAATCTTCAACTCTCAGAAAAATTGGGAGGAGGTCATTTCCACATACTCCCGGTCACCATCAGCCGACCAAGCGTCCCCGCCCCAATTATCATAGGCACTACTGAACTAGCAAGCAGAACAGCATATGGGGAGGGTCAATTCTAATTGCGCAAGCAAAGCAAACAATAAACAGTCCCAACCTAGTCCCCGCCCGCCCATGCGTTCATTACACTAAATAAGACCTAGCCCTGGCCCGATCTGGGACGCCCCCCTGCGCCCGCCCCTCTTGAGAAGCCAGCAACTGCGAAGAGAAAGGGAGAGCCCGCCCCAACAAGAACAAAGAAACAAAATGGCCACACTCGGTAATGAGGAAATGTCCGAGGACAGGATAGATGTCGCCAGTCCCAAACAGAGTCAATACATAAATGGAGCTGCGTGTCAAAAGCAATATCACCACACAGTGCGGGAGTTAGCAATGTATCCAATAAATAGGCACAGTCAGACAGGATAGTCAGATATTGCAGCGGAGGTCCCTTGAGCTCCATGGGCGAGGTTGTGCTCCGCGTTGGGGAAAGAGACATTGTAGCAGTACAAGGGCGGATAGAATGTACCTCCCTCTCCATGTCGTCGCGAAGCTGTTGATCAATTGCACACTTCCCCGGCAACAATGTTTCACGGACAGGGAGCAGCGGGGGCTGTTCAGTAGGGCAAGGAGAGGGGACGGGCAGGATATAGTCCGATCCAGACAGGCAGCCATCCAGCTTCTCCTCCAGCAGTCGCGAGCTCGCACACCACTCACCTCTCAGTTGAGTAAGAGCCCGGAAAACAGAGGCGAGGGTAAATGGCGATTGGTCATCCATTGCCTCCGTGGTACGAGACGCTTCAGCCAGTTCTGCTCCCCAACCGGGTGCAAGCCAGATATATCGGTCAGGAGCCAGGGCGCCGTCCGCCATTTCTATAGATGAACCAGCCGTCGTGGTCCCGCCGTCAGAGCGAGCAGCGATTGCAGGCAGGGTCGGCATCAGGAGGAGACAGGCAGCTCCGTCGGGACAGGGCAGGTCCTCAATAGCAGGCTGCATGCAGTGGGGGGGCTCTTCTCCGATCGGCACAGGAGAGGCGAGGCAATGAGGGAGTCCCGGCTGCAGGGGCACCTCCGATGTCGGAAAAGCAATGAGTGGCTATTCTTCAGCGTTCCGCAGTGGGAAGCGGCAGTTCAGGCTCCAAATCGGCAGGCAGTCCCAATCACACAAGCGCCCGGCGTAAAGGCCAGACATCCATTCGGCCAGCGCAGGATGGCAGCGCCGCTCCAAAGTGATCGGCCCCTGCAGCCGCGGCAGTCACAGGCGGCGCTTCGTATCACAGGTCCCGGGTCCAGGGCTAGAGTCGTCACCTGCGTGCATCTCGACGATTTATCAGGTTGCCGGGCAGGTAGGAACACCGGAGGGACACCAACGGAATCAGGGAACTTCCCCAAACATCCCGCCGATAAACAGTGGCAGGATAGTAAGCAGGATTGCTGTGCGGGGAACAAAGGCTTGAGGAGCCGGGAGGCTACACGTCCGTCTCCGCGGCCATCTTGGCTCCTCCCAAGGATTTCATTGTTAACGCTACATGGGGAGTTGCTGACTACTCGTATCTGAAGTTCTATTCATTGATATTCAAAACCACATGTTCGAGGCATATGGGCTGCAGATGGTACATTATGAATAGATCGCCATCTGGTGTTGGGCTCGGATGATTGCACTTTGTTTTTCTCTTGGAGAGTCTTTTGTTTCTTGGTGACTCCTCCCTTGGTTGGTAGTGCGCATGGGCATCGGCTCCATCCTTAGATTGTTTTTTTCCGCCATCGGGTTCGGATGAAGATCGAGACGCTCCAGATCAACTTCAGAAGAAAGTGATTTTCGGCGCGTATTCCCTTTCCAATTCGACGGTATTGTTATTCGAACGCGTTCATTTCCATTCCGACGCGTTACAAATTCAAAATAGAAGAGAAAAACTTGGATCTACGTCGAAGAACAGGAGGCCTTTCTCGACGCAGTCAAGCCCGGAGTCCATGGAAAGGACTCCATTCAAAAAATGTCCAACGTGTGGTGCTAAGTTCCCACACAAGGACCTACACGAGGTGTGCAACCTCTGTCTATCGCCTGAACACGAATCCAGGGACTGCGAAGCCTGCGCAGCATTCTCCTCCAAGCTAACGATTAGAAATCGTCGAGCTCGAAGACACGAGGTTTCCAGAATGCAGGCGGAAGCGATCCCGGAGCTGTTCGGAGACAAACAAATCGAGGAAGAAGAGGACCAGTCGGGGTCGGAAGGGGACCAGTCGGAGGTTGAAGAACTCTTCGAGCAACAAACCGTGAGTGACGACGTCCCCTTACCGAAAAACCGACCCCGCGCGGTAACGACCCCGCCCTCGGGCCCGGTCAAACCGCTGAAAAAAGTTTCCGACGCCCCGCCCTCGGGCCCGGCAACGAAACCGAAACTGAAACCGAAACACTCGGACTCCCACCATGTCGGATCCGAGAAAAGGGCGACATCGACTTCGGCACCGAGGCTACATACAAAGGAGAGCTCGGTATCGAAACATTCCATGTCGAAACATAAATATGACTTATCGCCCAAGAGACACTCGATACCAAGAAAGTCGGAATCGAGCAAACATTCGGTGTCGAAAACAACAAGATCTGACGATCGAAAACAAAAGCACCTCTCGGAACCAGGACCCTCGGTACCGATTCAGGAGCAACAGACAGATCCCAAACAAAAGATCTTGTTTATTGATCCACAAACTGGGAAAGTGGTCACGAAGAAGAGAAAGAGTGAACAGTCAGAAGATAAACCTCTTCCTTCAAAAAAGAGAAAAATGGGGACAAATATAACTCCTCCTGCTTCTCCTCGTCCTAGAGTAACACCCTCTTCTCCTATTCCTCACAATAGGCCAAATATTCCTACACCTTCCACACCAAGACCAGCTACACCTCAGTCAGATGTAGACAGTGATCTAGGGGAGGGAGAACCTCAAGGGGATGACGAAACTATCCCAGATGAGGAGGATCCATGGGAAAATTATGATGTAGGGTCAGATGAGGACAACGACCCAGAGCTACATCCCTCAAAGCCTTCACCACCTGATGATAACACAGGTTTTGTGCAGCTCATTAATAGGGCAGCAAAATATCACAAACTAGATATGCATACAGAACCTCAAATAGAGGATTTCTTGTTAGAGACTCTACCTAATGCACAGAGAACATCAGGTACTCTTCCTATGTTGAAGGGTCTTCTTACTCACACAGAGGAAATATTCGAAAACCCAGTGAGAGCCAGGGTGTTAAACCCAAGAATCGATAAAAAATACAAAGCGGCTCCAAAGGACCCAATATTTATTAGAGGGCATGTACCTCTAGACTCGCTGGTGGTCTCAAACGCTCGTAAAAGAGCAAACTCACTATCTACAGGAGAGGCACCTCCACCAGATAAAGAGTCGAAGTTAATAGATGCATCAGGCAAAAGAGTAGCATCACAGGCAGCGAATAGCTGGCGTATAGCCAATACACAAGCACTACTCGCACGTTACGACAGGGCACATTACGATGAGTTAGAAAAACTTCTCACACATCTCCCAAAAGAACATCAGAAGAAGGCAGACCAATTAATACAGGAAGGTAAAATAATAACCAATACTTCCATTAAGTGTGCATTAGACGCAGCAGACACTGCAGCAAGGTCGATTAACACTAGTGTCATGCTAAGAAGGCACGCATGGCTTAGAATCTCAGGATTCAAACAAGAAGTACAAACAGCCCTACTGAACAAACCATTTGATCAGAAGACATTGTTTGGTTCAAGCACAGACGAGACATTAGAAAAAATGAAGAAAGATACGGAAACGGCTAAGTCAATGGGAGCATTGCAACAGCCAACACACAGAGGTTCCTTTCGTAGATCCACCTATAGAGGGGGCTCAAAGAACACAGGAACGAATCAGCAATCCACATCTTTCACACCAACATCACCCAGAGGTAATTCAAGAGGCAGTTACAGAGGTAACAACAATAAGGGAAGAGGCCGCGGAAATAATAACAACCGCAACGCCTCAACACCAAAACAGTGACTTCATAGAACTCCCCCCAGACCACATAACACCGGTCGGGGGACGTCTATCACAGTTCCTACCTGTCTGGGAAAACATCACGTCAGACAAGTGGGTGAGACAAATTATCCAACATGGTTATTGCCTAGAACTCACAGCTACCCCACCAAACATCCCCCCCAAACAGCGTCCAATGAGTCAAGATCATCTGACATTGTTAAGAGAAGAAGTGCTAGCACTTCTACAAAAGCATGCAATAGAGAAGGTCCCAAAAGATCAACAAGGAACAGGAGTATACTCTCTATACTTCCTGATCCCCAAAAAGGACGGGTCCCTAAGACCAATATTAGACCTCAGACCTCTCAATGCTTACATAAATTCGGAGCACTTCCACATGGTCACGCTCCAACAAGTACTCCCTTTACTGAAGAAAGGGGACTTTCTTTCTACACTGGATCTAAAAGACGCTTACTTTCATATCCCAATTCACAAAGCCCACAGAAAATACCTAAGGTTTGTGTTAGAAGGACAACACTATCAGTTCAAAGTCCTTCCGTTCGGTGTCACAACAGCACCGAGAGTTTTCACAAAATGCCTAGCTGTGGTGGCAGCACACCTAAGAAGACAACAAATACATGTCTTCCCATACTTGGACGATTGGCTAATAAAGGCCAAGTCAAAGGAAGAATGTCTTCACAACACACAGAAGACAATTCAATTGCTGCACCACCTAGGGTTCACGGTGAACTACAAAAAATCACACCTGCAACCAAACCAGATTCAGCAATACCTGGGGGCTACAGTAGACACAGAAAAGGCAATAGCATACCCCAACCCAATCAGAGTACAGACAATGGTCGGGTTAATACAAAGATTTCAACCACAACACTCACTACCAGCACGAGTGTTTATGCAACTATTAGGCATGATGTCCTCCTGCATACTGCTAATACCACATGCCAGACTACAAATGCGCCCACTACAAGAGTGTCTAGCGACACAGTGGAATCAGGCTCAAGGTCAGATTACAGATCTGGTGTTGGTAAACGACCGGACGTATCGCTCTCTGAAGTGGTGGAACACAGAAAACATTTCCAAGGGACGGTCGTTCCTAGAGCCAATTCCACAAGTGATAATAACAGCGGACGCATCTCTCTCCGGATGGGGAGCGCATATGGACAGATACACAGTACAGGGGAAGTGGAGTGTGCAGCAAAAGAAACTGCACATCAACTACCTAGAACTATTAGCAATATTTCTAGCACTAAAAGCTTTCCAAATGCAAATAACAGGCAAAGCAGTCCTGATCAGAACAGACAACATGACTGCAATGTACTATATTCAAAAACAGGGGGGGACACACTCTCTCCAACTGTCCAGACTAGCACAGGACATATGGAGATGGGCCATTCCTCAAAAGATCTACCTGTTAGCGGAACACCTACCAGGAGTTCAAAATCAAATAGCAGACATCCTAAGCAGACAGTCAGAACAAGTACACGAATGGGAGCTGCACGACCAAATACTACAGCCATTCTTCCAAAGATGGGGGCAACCAGAGATAGATCTGTTTGCCAATCATCAGAACGCAAAATGCAAAGAATTCGCATCCAGGTACCCACACCAAAGGTCCCAGGGCAATGCACTGTGGATAAATTGGTCCAACAGATTTGCTTACGCGTTCCCTCCTCTACCACTAATTCCATTACTGGTTCGGAAACTGCAGCAACACTCAATGACAATGATACTAGTGGCACCCACGTGGGCAAGACAGCCGTGGTTCACCACGCTGCTACAACTCTCACAAGTACCACATCAAAAGCTAAGGTTATTACCCATGCATCTTACACAGAACCATGGAGAAATAATGCACCCAGATCCCAAACAACTGAACCTAGCGATCTGGCTCCTGAGGTCATAGAGTTTGGGTATTTAGATTTACCACCAGAATGCATGGAAATCATTAAACAAGCAAGACGTCCTACCACCAGAGCATGCTATGCAGCAAAATGGAAGAGGTTTGCTATACACTGTAACAGTAAGCACATCAACCCTCTGGACGCATCCACTAAACAAATCATTTGCTATTTATTACACTTACAGCAATGTAACCTAGCATATACCTCTATCAGAGTTCATCTCGCAGCCATAGCGGCGTACCTACAAAATAGGCAACACCTGTCACTGTTTAAAGTACCAGCAATTAAAGCTTTCATGGAAGGACTCAAAAGAGTCATTCCACCAAGAAGACCACCTTCCCCAGTCTGGAATCTCAACATAGTGCTTACCAGACTAATGGGGCCACCATTTGAACCTATGCATAGGTGTGAAATACAATTCCTCACATGGAAGGTAGCCTTCCTCATAGCTATCACGTCACTCAGAAGAGTAAGTGAACTGCAGGTTTTTACGATTCAAGAACCATTTATGCAGCTACACCAAAATAAAGTGGTTCTTAGAACAAACCCAAAATTCTTACCGAAGGTTATTTCAGCATTCCACATCAATCAGTCAGTGGAATTACCGGTTTTCTTTCCAAAACCACAAACAGTAGCTGAAAGAGCCCTACATACACTGGATGTTAGAAGGGCCATATTGTACTATATAGAAAGAACACAAACTTTCAGAAAGACAAAACAGCTATTTGTTGCGTTTTCTCCCACACATAAAGGCAATCCCATCTCCAAAGCGGGCATTGCCAGATGGATTGTAAAATGCATTCAAATATGCTACTTAAAGGCAAAGAGAACATTAACTGTTCCTCCTAGAGCTCACTCTACACGTAAACTAGGAGCATCTATGGCATTTCTGGGAAACATTCCACTAGATGACATATGCAAAGCGGCTACCTGGGTTACACCGCACACCTTCACAAAACACTATTGTGTAGATGTGCACACAACACAACAAGCTAGAGTGGGACAAGCAGTATTAAAAACATTGTTTCAGACAGTTGCAACAGACACGGGCGACCACCGCTAGGGAGAGAACTGCTGTATAGTCTATTCATAATGTACCATCTGCAGCCCATATGCCTCGAACGGAATATGCTACTTACCAGTATGCATCTGTTCTTGGCATAGAGGGCTGCAGAGTGGTACATGCCCTCCCAGCCTCCCCGGAAACCTGTGTCTGTTCCAACATTATCTTATTTAGATACACTTACATGGGCACTCTTATCTGTATTCTACTATACTACTCCATCTAACCCTACTATGGCAAAACAATCTAAGGATGGAGCCGATGCCCATGCGCACTACCAACCAAGGGTGGAGTCACCAAGAGACAAAAGACTCTCCAAGAGAAAAACAAAGTGCAATCATCCGAGCCCAACACCAGATGGCGATCTATTCATAATGTACCACTCTGCAGCCCTCTATGCCAAGAACAGATGCATACTGGTAAGTAGCATATTCCATTTGTGACATAGATGACAAATGGTACATTCAGAGAAAGTTACTTAAATCTTCCCCCATATTCAGGCCTCCAGGGGTTTTGCTGTTTAATCTGACAATGTATAGTGACTCCAACTGCCTCAATTTTTTCTCATAATCACCACCCTTTTTAGATGTTCTTACGGCATCTATCACAAAGTATTTTAAATGTGATAAGTTCCTATTGTGATGCTGGTCAAAGTGCCGGGCTACCGGGTAGCTCTGGTCACAATTTACTATAGCCCTGAGATGTATACACCAAAATATCACTCCCAACAACCTCCAGCTGACAGGAACTGGCGATGAAGGAGACGGACCACGAAGATCAGGCGAGATGTTCTTTATTTAACCCAGGTTACAGCAATGACTCGTTTCGAGCCCTAGAGCCCTTGCTCACACACCGGTTGTTGTTATCGGATGGGTTTTCAACATTTCTCGCCGTTACTGGCACATTGCCAAATAGCTCCTCCGCTGCATCCTCTCGTTTGCGGACAGTTTCCGGTGACATGCTGTAACTCAGTGGGTATGTTTGTATAATGTAGCGTGAAAAGGTATTTGAAAGAAACAGGTTAGTATTAGATTCCTTACCTTAGAATATCCCCAGGCGTCAGACTGGATTCTGAAACTTTTGTATAGCAGTACCCTTGCGCGTCGGTAGGCGTCGTCTGTGGCTCCGCGTCCGTCGTTGGCGCCGGGATGACATCGCCGGAGTACTTAGACGCCGCTCTCGCGCGCTGACGTCAGTTCTTCTATTTTCCGCACCAGCAAGCGCCGATCCGGAAAAAGTTGTACCCATAGTTAATTTTTGACTAACTTTTTCGATCCTTTTTGATCGTCTTTCGAAGTCTATCGACTCCGACGGTGCCAGTAGGGATACCTGGGTTCAAACCCTGCGCCGATTGTTGCCGAATGATGTCGTGACCGACCCTCATCGCCGGTGCCTTCACTGTCTGGGTCCCGACCACGACAACAAGTCCTGCTCCGACTGCCCGGCCCTGAGGTCCAAAGCTAGACGGGAGCGGTCCCGCAAGCGACTCGAGCTCCGGCAGTCAGCCCGCGCCGCTCGAGGTCCCGGTCCGGAAGGAGGTCGAGGGACCGGTCGCAGGGCCGGAGTCACCACAGTTCCGGGAGTCATCATCGGTCTTCGGGTCGCAGGGCCGGAGTCACCACAGTTCCGGGAGTCGTCATCGGTCTTGAAGTCCTCAGGTAAGAGGCACAAGAAGTCGAAGAGGCGACATCGCTCTTCTGACTCCCCCCGATGCTCGGGCGAAGCGGCCGGGGGTTTGGGCGACACCGCCCCTGCGGCTCCGCAGGCGTCGCGGCCTGCTCCATACCCGCCAGTCCCTGGGCAGAACGCGACGCCGGAGGAGATCGAGACCTTCCTCATGGCCATGAGGTCGCTCACTCCTCCATCGGTTTCCGCGGCGCCTTCGGTCCAAGCGGCCCCGACTGGGCCCCCAAGCGGGCCGGGTGCTTCGGCCCCGGTGCCGTCGGGTGCTTTGGCCCCGGCGCAGTCGGCGACTTCGTTCCCGACGCCGCAGGGCCCCGCCGTATCCGCCTCCGGATCCGGGTCGTCACCGGTCGACCTCACGACCTCGCCGGCGCCCAAGGTGTCGCCCCCGGCGCCTTACCAGGACGACGTCGTCCCCTGTCCTACCCTCGATTCGGGTCCGGCGTCGGAGCGGCGCCGTATTAGACGCCACTTGGAGATTTCTATTTCTATGACCCGGCCCCATCCTTTGAACCGGAGTACCAGGTGATGGGTGGCGAGGAGGATTGGGAGGGGTCCAAGGACCCTCTGGCACGTGAGTGCCAGTCTTCTCAGGACTGGACAGGTGAGCTTGGGGAGGCCAGTGGTCTGGACACTTTGCCCAACACTGGTTTTGTCTCCCCTCCTACCGTGGCTACGGAGGAGGGGGCTGCCTACAGTGTGGTGCTGACGCGGGCTGCCAAGGCCTTGGACCTTGAGCTCCCCGTCGCGGCCGTGAGGACTAACCTCCTCACTGAGGTCCTTAAACCGCAGGCAAGCTCGTCCGAGCCTCTGCTGCCTTTTAATGAGTATGAGCTATACTGGAAAAAGGTATTCTCCTCCCTGAGTTTGGGGTTGCGGTCAGTCAACACCGCGTGCCTCTTGGGCCGTTACACCCACACTCTGTGGGACACGGTCGCGGACGTGCTGCCACAATGTCCGGCGGGGGCCC
The DNA here is from genome assembly GCF_964263255.1 of Lissotriton vulgaris. NCBI lineage: Eukaryota > Metazoa > Chordata > Amphibia > Caudata > Salamandridae > Lissotriton > Lissotriton vulgaris. Next base: position 393,334,395 of record NC_141699.1, on the reverse strand, counting down.
GGATTAAACTCACCCAAGCCCTTGCGGAGGGTCGAGATGCGTCACGGTATTCCATCCGGTGTGGGCTGGATACCACTCACGGGGCAGAGCGATGGTAACGACAGTGGCGATTCCTCGCCACGCCTGGTTGAGGTCCGCCAACTTTTCGGCTGATGTCTTATGTCTTATGGACATGCCGTTTGATGGCCGTCGCCTCTTTGGCGACAAGGCAGACCATGCGCTTGAGCGCTTTAAGGACTCCAGGGCTACGGCCAAGTCCTTGGGCCTCGCGGCCCCGCGCCAGCAAACAGCTGCCTTTCGCTCCTTTCGTGGCCAAGAAAGGGGTGCCCCCACACGTCCTGCCAGCCATGGGCCGCAGACTACCATCCAGCGCGGTGGCGGATGTGGAAACAGCATTGGCGGCGGTCGGGGACAACAGCGAGGACAGTCTACAACTACCCTTTCAGCATCCGCCTCAAAACCCTCCTAGTCCGAGCTTTCAGGCCCATGTGACGCCAGTGGGGGGCAGGGTTCGCCATCACCACCTCCACTGGCGCACTGTCACATCGGACAGGTGGGTGCTGCAAATCGTCCGAAAAGGCTACTCCATCCCCTTCGAGGCTTTCCCTCCAGCCATGCCACCGCAGTACCACCGCGTGTCGGGGATCACTTGAAACTTCTACAAGAGGAAGTTACGGCCTCTTGGCCAAGTGGGCCATCGAGCACGTTCCTGGGCCAGAAGTAGGGTGTGGTTGTTACTCCCACTACTTTCTGGTACCCAAGAAGGGCAAAGGGGGCCTGCGCCCTATCTTGGACCTGCGGAACGTCAACGGCTTCCTCCGGAAGGAGAAGTTCAAGATGCTGACTTTGGCTAAGGTCTTAGCTGCCCTGGACCCGGGAGACTAGATGGTAGCGTTGGACTTGCAGGACGCTTATTTTCACATTCCCGTCCTACCGGCCCACCGGCGTTACCTGCGGTTCACGGTAGGCCACGAGCACTTTCAGTGTACCGTGCTCCCCTTCGGCCTTACCAGCACCCCACGGGTGTTCACAAACGTGATGGCGGTGGTCGCAGCTCATCTGCGCAGGTTAGGGGTTTCAGTCTTCCCCTACCTCGACGACTGGTTGTTGAAGGCGGGCTCACCCAGACAGTCGTCAGCCACCTCCAGACTATGGCCGACCTCCTGCACCTGCTGGGGTTCTCCATCAATGTGCCGAAGTCACACCTGTGTCCCTCTCAGAAGCTCCTCTTCATCGGAGCGGTTCTAGACTCGGCGCAGTTTCAGGTTTATCCTCCTGAACAGCAGGTTCAGGATATTAGGCTCTGATTCCGATCTTTCAGCCGTTATCCCGAGTCTCGGTCAGGTTGACGCTGCGGCTTCTGGGGCTGATGGCCTCCTGCATCCTCCTGGTGCATCACGCCAGGTGGCTGATGCGGGCTCTGCAGTGGGACCTGAAGTTTCAGTGGGCCCAGCATCAGGGCAACTTGTCCGACCATGTCTTGATCTCGGAGGGCACTGCAAGACAGTTGCAGTGGTGGCTCACGGATCAGCAGCAGATCCCTCTCCCTACCCCAACCGGAGCACGTAGTTGTGACGGACGCGTCCCTCCAGGGGTGGGGGGGCCACATGGGAGAGGCGGAGAACAGAGACCTCTGGTCTCCGGCGGAGTCCTGGCTCCACATCAACCTTCTGGAGCTGCGGGCGGTCCGGCTTGTACTGAAGGCGTGAGTGTAGTGCAGGTGTTCACGGACAACACCACCGCCATGTGGTTCTGCAACAAACAGGGCGGAGTTGGGTCGTGGACCCTATGCCAGGAGGCTCTGCTCCTCTGGCAGTGGCTGGAACATCAGGGCGTGACCCTGGTGGTTCAAAACCTGGCAGGTTCCCTGAACGCCATGGCGGACAAACTCAGCCGTCGGTGCATGATGGATCACAAATGGTGTCTGAACTCGGAAGTGGCGCAAGGCCTCTTTCAGCAGGGGGGAGAGCCTTGGTTAGATCTATTCGCCACAGAAGAGAACGCGCAATGTCATCAGTTCTGCGCGTTGGAATTTCCAAGGCGGCACTCGCTCGGAGACTCTTTTCGTCGCGAGCGGAGCTGCGGTCTGTTGTACGCCTTTCCGACTATACCACTTCTACCCATTGTGCTGAAGAAGATCAGACGGGACCGGGCCCAAGTTATCCTTGTGGCTCCGGACTGGGCATGAAGATACTGGTATCCCGAGCTACTCAGCATGTCTGTCGATCTCCTGATTAGTCTGCTTCTTCAGGAGGACCTTCTGTCGCAGCACCACGGGACGGTCCTCCACCCGAACCTGTCCAGTCTCCACCTCCATGCTTGGAGATTGAGCGGCGACAGTTGAGGCGATTTGACTTGCCTCCTAAAGTTTGTAATGTGATTCTGGCAGCCAGGCGTCCCTCCACAAAGTCGGTATACGCCTGCAGGTGGAACAGATTTGTGGCATGGTGCACAGCAAAGGCTGTGGATCCACTCTCTGCCCCCCTTTATGAGGTTCTCCTCTTCCTTCTTTATCCTGCCCAGCAGGGCTCTGCTCTGGACACTATCAATGGCTACCTTTCTGCCCTTTCCGCCTTCTTAAGGCTACCTGATCAGCCTTCTTTGTTCAAGTCCCCGATTGTAAATAGGTTCTTGAAGGGTATCACTCATATGTTCCCCCCTGTTCCTTTTGTGATGCCCCAGTGGAACTTGAACCTGGTTCTGACTTACCTGATGTACGCTCCTTTTGAGCCGCTTCATAACTGTCCTCTCTGTATTCTTACTCTGAAGACTGCTTTCCTGGTTGCCATCACCTCTGCCAGGAAAGTGAGTGAGCTTCAGGCTCTTTCCTCCAAGCCTCCTTTCCTTTCTGTCCATCCGGACAAGGTTGTGTTGCGGACAAGACCCTCTTTCCTGCCCAAGGTAGTGACAGCCTTCCACATCGGGCTGTCCATCACCTTGCCCACCTTCCTTTCGCCTCCGCATCCCCCTAAAGAGGAGGAGCGGCTCCACCATCTGGACCCAAAACGTGCGCTCTCATACTATCTGGATCGCACAAGCCAGTGGATGACCAACTCTTTGTTGGTTACGTGGGCGCTAAGAAGGGATGGGCGGTGCACAAACGGACCATCTCTCGGTGGGTCGTGTTGTGCATCAAGGCATGCTACTCTTTGGCTAAGAAGGAGCCTCCTGTTGTGCTGAGGGCCCATTCCACTCGGGCCACGGCGGCTACTACTGTCCTGGGCCGGGTAGTCCTCTTGCAGAACATCTGTGAGGCAGCTAAGTGGGCCTCGCTGCACACGTTCGCAAGACACTACTGCCTGGACAGCCAAGTCCGGAGGTATGGCTTCTTTGGCTGTTCCGTCTCCAGGACTTTCTGGTGTGATTATTGGTTCGCAAACCCACCACCGGGGTTGGTATTGCTGGGGTATCTATTCTAAGGTAAGGAATCTAATACTAACCTGTTTCTTTCAGATGCACAAGTTACTTACCTTCGGTAACGATATATCTGTAGGAAACAGTAGTTAGTATTAGATTTCTTACCGACCCACCCATCCTGCCCGTTCTGCGAACCGATATCTAGGGTTAAGGTCATCCCCTTTCAGGGCCCTAGTTTCATGGCACCAGTGTTGGTTTCTATCATGGCTCTGCGTTTCTGGCGCGGAAAAGCTGTGTATAAGAACTGACGTCAGCGCGCCAGGGCGGCGTCTAACTACTCAGGCGACGTCATCCCGGCGCCGATAAACGGACGCGGAGCCGCAGACGACGCCTACCGAAGCGTAAGGGTACTGCTACGCAAAAGTTTCCGGATCCAGTCTGACGCCTGGGGATATTCTAAGGTAAGGAATCTAATACTAACTGCTGTTTCTTACAGTTATATCATTACCGAAGGTAAGTAACTTGTGTATCAGCTACAGTCTCTTAGCGCCAATCATTACACCTCCCCACCTATGCGCGTGCCTATTGGGCTCACCGCATATGCAAAAAACGATCCTCCGCAGGTCCTCTGACCCAGTCGTTGGCCGTTTTCCATTTCAGTATCCTCAGTCTTTCGGCAGCAATAGGGGGCGGCAGCCAAAGTTCCGCCAAGGATTCCACAAGAGAAGGTTTGAGGGCGACCACCGTCTTGCACGGAGGGGGTCCGTTACCGGAAGCAAACCAACTTCCGCAGCAACATCCAACAAAATATCACTCCCAACAACATCCAGCTGACAGGAACTGTCGAAAAAGGAGACGGACCACGAAGATATTCTTTATTTAACCCAGGTTGCAGCAGTGACGCGTTTCGAGCCCTATAGCCCTTGTTCACACACCGGTCACAGTGAACATAGTTTGTTTATAAATGCTGTGAAGTGTACTCCCACCCACAACACGTGTCTGGACATGTGACCATAGAGAGTGAGAAAACACTTTGGATTTTGTATTGTGTAGATTATACTTTGTAGTACATCGTAGCAAGTTAAATCTCTAAAATGCATTAAAGCGCCATTATGCAATTAAAAAAATACTACATATAAAGGAAGTATACGACATCGTATAGAGAGATATATATATATATATATATATATATATATATATATATATATATATATATATATATATATATATATATATATATATGAAGGTATAAATCCATGTCATCATCTATTACACAAATGGCGACCCATGTGCCTCATCCTTCAAGGTCAATGTGGTTACTATATATATATATATATAACTTTTAACTGTTTCTTCACACATTCTCAAGTGCCACGTAAAACAAATTAACGTTGTTTCAAAAATGTGCACACACAATGATTTAGGTAATTTTAAATAAGACGAATTTACATATGAAGAAACGTGTTTTGAATCAGGAAAAAAATAACCAGTGTATCCATGTGGCAAAAATTCCGAATTGGTTCTGCTCAAATGGTCAGAGAGGAATAAGCTAAAGTGGATGCTTCTCTGAGTACCTGTGAAACAACGAGGCACTATTTGCATAAGTTACTATTCACTTTACTAATTGAGCGACATTTGCACATAACGATTATTAATGGCCGATGATCAGCCCAAAAGGATGGGGTATGAATACGTTGGCCATTAATAAGGCACTTACCAGAAGATTGAACGCTGTTTCATTGTTTTGAGTATATTTATTGCTTAATATGTGTAAAACTTGTGACATCATCGCAGGTTTTTTTGCCTGAAATACTGGGCATCATATGATAAAAACAATGTGTTGATAATATCGACTGCAACTGTCTTTTTAGGAGAAACTTTGTTGCACTGTCACTTTATGTTTCAAAGTGTGAAACTTTGCTGCTAATGTTGCACTGTCACTTTGTGCATTTCACTAGTATAAAAGAGGGAAAAAATGGAGGCAGCCTTAAGTTTGAAAAAGACCGCATGGGCGGTTGAAATGCGTCCCCTACCAGTATGTGGCCTGCAAAACATTCATTTGAGCAAACCCGAGCGTGCTGGAGTCTGTGTCAAGCAGACCTTGGAACGATTATATATATATATATATATATATATATATATATATATATATATATATATATATATATATATATATATATATAAATATATGCCTTGAGACCCTCTGGGTGAGTAGTGCGCTATACAAATGCGATGATTGATTGATTGATTGATTATATATATATCTTTATATATTTTTTTAACTGTTTCTTCACACAGTGTCAAGTGCCACGTAAAAAAATTAATGATGTTTCAAAAATGTACACACACAATGATTTAGTTAATTTTAAATAAGATTAATTTGCATATGAAGAAACGTGTCTTGAATCAGGAAAAAATAATAACTTGCGTATCCATGTGGCAAAAATCCCGAAATGGTTCTTGGCTACGTTATCTATGTGTTTACATGTGATGTGATTCTAAGGATGTTTACAATGGGTCAACTTATTCTGATGATATTTGTGATTGTGTCGTAGTTAACAAACACAAGTTCAGCCTAATTTCCAATTTCTTGGCAAAGTGATTATCTGAAATTGGTTAATCTGATTGAAACATCCGATTATCGACCTTCATAGTTTGACACTTTTCCTTCGTCCATGCACTTTCCCCCCCACCCCCGAAACTTACTGATATGAATTAACATTTTCTCGCTAATGTTCTTGTTGCTCTGAAACTGGAAGAGCTGTTTTCCGATGAGTTTACTGTGACGCTGGATGTGGCCTGTGCTTGTTGCATCTTTTAATCTAGATCGAAAACCCACACTTGCGACAGATACACCATATTAGTACACTTAGGTACGAGAAAAACACGATACAGGTTTACAGTGCAGCCCAAAAAATAGGTTTCCACAGCATTTTTCAAAAAGGGCAAAACTCTTTTTTGTTAATATCCCGACAACTTCAATAATCACCCGTAAATGTACCTCAAAGAAGCCTGCACTACTTGAGTATTCTCTCTGGAGTCTGAATCTAGACACTTGTATCTAGTAAAGGTATGAACAGATCTCTAGGTGGCAGCTTTACATATTTCTAAAATGAGAACATTTCTAAAAAGAGTTTTCCCCTCCGTAGAATGTGCTTTACGTCTACCAGGTAGGGTCTTCTTAGTTTGTTTGTAAAAAAATAATATACAGGACATTATCCATCTCTAAATAGATTGTTTGATGATTGTAAGCCTTTTTTTTAGTGGACCGTCATTAATGAAAAGATGGTCTGATTCTCTTATATGTTTAGATTTGTTAACATAGAATTTCAGGACTCTTTTTACATTGAGAGAATGTAGAGATCTCTCTGCTAGAGCTGTTGCATTAGGAAAAAATGTTGGTAATAAAATGGTCTGATTAATATGGAATTCTGAAACCACCTTAAGAAGAAAACTGGGGTGAGTTCTCATTACAACTATATTACCGTGGAATATTATACATGAGTCAATAGCGCATAATGCCAGTATTTCACTCACTATGCGTGCTGATGTAATAGCTACTAAGAAAGCCACTTTCCATGTAAGATGTTGCAAAGAGGCTTTAATGAATGGGTTTAAAGTAGGGGGTCCCATTAATTTGGATAGAACAATGTTGCGTTCCCAAGGAGGAGATGGTGACTTAATCAGGGGGAATACCTTCCAAATCCCTTCTAGTAAGTCTTTAATTACAGGTTCTGTATAAAAGAGGTTTGTGATGGAGATTTTCTATAGGCAGTTAGAGCCTCAAGATGTACTTTAATAGAAGAAAATTGTAAACCAGGCCTTGCCAGATGAAGTTGATTGGATATAGTCGCTTCTTCCTAACACAAGGATGGATTGTGGCTGTTCTGGATGCACCACACGCAAAATCTCTTCCACTTAAAGGCATAAGATTTTTTTGTGGAAGGTCTTTTAGCCTTTTGTAGTATGTCTATGGAGTATTGTGGAAGCACTAGATGCCCATATTGTAGGAAGTCAGGAGCCAAGCAGGAAAGTTCAGTGATAGGAAGCTGTGATGCAAAACCTGCCCCTGAACTTGCTTAGGATATCCTGTCTACATAGCAATCTCTTGTGTGGAGCTGAGGCAAATGCTTAAAGACATCTCCCTGACAAGTGTATCAAAAGGGCATTCCCTTCCAACCCTTGTTGGTAGAATCTGGATATGTAATATTGGCTTTTTCCGTTGTTTGCATCTGCAAATAAATCTATTTGTGGATCGTCCCAGTCTTGTAAAACGTCTTGTAAGACCTCGTTGTGTAGAAACCAGTCGCAGTTTTTTATAAATACTCAGCTGACTGAATCTCCATGTATGTTCTGAACACCTGGAGGGTGGACAGCTGTTATCGTTAAATTCCTGGCTATTTGCCATTTCCATATGGTTTGAGTTTTGAGAGATAGATGTTTCAAATAAGATTTTCCCTGCTTGTACAGATAATACATTGTTGTTGTATTGTTGGTCTGAACAGGAAGGGAGCTCTTTTCTATTGATGGAAGAACAGACTTCAGAGCCAGATAAACAGCTCACAATTCTATGAGATTGATATGATAGGTGTTTTCTTTGTCTGACCATACTCCTTGGATTTGCAAGTGTCCATATGAGCTCCCTATTCCTGGAGAGATGGGTCTGTGATCAATGTTTGAACTGGAAGATCTTTATGGAACTGTATTATTATAAAAAGATTTTTTTTGACCATAGAAGAGATTGAATTGCATTCTGTGAGAGCGTCAGTTTCTTTTCTCAGTGGTCCAAGGACTGTTTTCAGGGGCCCTGTCGGCACTGTTGCAAGGGCCATATGTGAAGTCTTGTACATGAAACCAGAAAAATGCAAGACGCCATCAAACCCAGAAGGGATGAGATCTGACTCGCCCTTGGATAAATAGTGTGAAAAAGGCTGTGGCACTTCAGATTGATGATAACTTCTCCAAAGGATACCGTTTTGCAGATTGTGTAACCAGTATTGTTCCATGGTATTGTATTTTGTGTACTGGTTAAACGTTTGAGGCAAATATGGAAGTTCTTGCATGTCTCCGTTGATGATATGCCTTTTATTATCCAGTCGTCTAGGTATGGATAGATAAAGATTGTTTTCTTAGATGGGCTGCGACGACTGAGATAACTTTAGCAAAAGTTTGAGGAGATGATTTTAGTTCGAAAGGTAGGACTTCGTATTGGTAATGTTTTGAGCCCACTGTGGATTGAAGAAACTTTCTATATCTTGCTATCTGAAATTGAAAGTAGGAGTGTTTGAGGTCTTTTGAACACATCCAGTCTCCTTGGTGTAGTTGAGAATAGATCTGGTGTAATGCCAAAATTCGGAATTTTTCTTTCTTTATGTACCTGTTTAGTACTCTAAGATCGAGAATGGGTCTGAATTCTTATTTTGATCCTTCTCTTCTCTCCTAAAAATACCAGGAATAAATTCCCATTTCTCTGTGGTGGAGATGAACCCTCCTTTACAGCATATTTCTGCAATATTTTGTGAATTTCACACTGCAGTAGGTATTTCTGGAACGCCAATGTTTTGGTCTGGGGAACTGAAAGAGAAGGGGGCCTGAAGCAAAGAAAATATCCATTCTGAACAATATTTAAGACCCATTTGTCTATTGTTATTAAATGCCATGACTCACCTAGCCAGAGGTTTTCTTGCAGACTCAGTTTGTTGCTGTTGGGATCTCCTGGCTCTGGAGGACTTAGAAGGATGGTAGAGTTGTTGCTGTTCTTGGTGAGACCAATGGGAGGTTTTTCCCTCTGATGGAAATATCTCCTATTGTAGGGCCTGTACCTTCTAGGAATTCCATTTGCTTTTCTAAACAAACAGTGTTTAAGGTGTCCCTCACTGTCTTAATTCGGAATATTTCATCGTCTGCATGGGACCCAAAGAGTTTGTTTCCTGAAAATTGCAAATTCAGAATGCGAAGTTGTGCTACTGCTCCAAGTCCTGTTAGTCTGAGCCAAGAAGTTCTACGTGCACAGATCCCATGAAAATATCAATAAGCAGCCAGATCTGAAGTGTCAGCTGCTGCACCTACTATCTGGTTTGATACCTGGCAGCTTTCATTCACAATCTCCTGAAAGTCTTGCCTGTCTACTTTTGGGAGTTTTTCTGTAAATTTTGGTAACGTATCCCACAGAAATAAATCATACCTTCCCAACAAAGTGGAAGCACTGCCAACTTTCAGCGTAGATGCTGATGTTCCACACATCTTTTTTCTCGGCGCAGCTATCTGTTTGGTTTCTTTATCTGGTGGTATGGAAGAGGAAGGAGCAAAAATGTGAGACTTTATTGCTGCTGCTACAGTGACCAAATCTGGAGGAGGGTCTGCTCTGAGGAACAGTAGATCCTGTTCAGTTGACCTATATGTTTTAAGAAGTCTAGATAGAGCAGACTCTGCTGATGCAGGTGTGAGAAATAACTGCATTGCAGGTTCCAATAGGCCGGGTACTAGAGGTAGTAGTGGCCTTGCTGTTTTGTCATGTATCGTCTCAAAAAATTACAGATCATGACATAGGTGGGGTAGGCATATGAATATTTAATTTGACTGTCTGTTTACAACCTTGTTAAAAGTGAGAAGATCATCTATCGAAGAAACTCTTGCTGAAGGTGTATCCGTCAAAATAGATGAATAATCCCTGACAAGCTAGATGCAGCCCTCTAAAGGGATGAAAGGGGGTCCCATGGACACCCCAAATATCCCCCTTGCAGGTGGGTGCAGTCACTCACTGCACCCGCCAGCAAGGGGATCTCTAATCCCTTTTAAAAGTGCAGGCAGGTTGCTGCCTGCACAGAGAAACACAGAGCAGCTGATCCAGATTTCTCTTAAATGTGCTGCCCGCAGGCAGCGCAAGTGCACGGCTGCCCGAGACAGTGCATTCTTTCGGATACAGTGCCCTTTCTATGTTTGCATCCGGGACACCTGCTTTAAGGTGCACCATCTGGAAAATGAACTCTATCTGTAATAAGGGCCCAGGTGTATAACCTTTGTCTTCTGCTCGACCACAAGAGTGACAACTTTGAGGCCTATGATGACTTCATGCCAAAGATTCTGAAGGCAAGGGACAAGCTGAGTCAGGCACACTACACCATGCAGGGGTTGAAGTAGAAGTCTTGGACGCCAAAATAAGAATCATTGACGTTAAGAAGGAACACCGCAAGCACAAAGAGAAATTACCCCAGGTAACACCAAAGAAGCATTCAGGGGGAGAGTCTCAAACATCAGACTCTAAATCCAGAAGCCAGCCTCAGCTTCAAAAATCTCACAACCGAAGGCAAACAGAGACTGAAAGAACACCCTGGGTCCCACAGCAAGGACGCACACCTAAACTGATGATGACTTTGAAAGACAATCGAAGTAGAGAGGATTCAACATCGACAGATGAATGAGGTCAGGAGGGTGCCAAAAAAAGAGATTAGTGATACACCGGCAAAGGAAGCCTTGACATCGAAGAGAAAATCAACAAAGATGCTAAAGACTGATCTGCCCAAATCGAGCAGAAGAACAGGAGTCTTGCAGCGGAAATGGCTGCAATTTTGTAGAAGACAAGGGATTTTGATGCATCCCTTCGAGAATTTCGAATCACTCCAAAGCCTTTGCCGGAAAAAGACCCAATTGACAAAGACATTGAAGAACTAGAACCCCCTATGACCCCAGAGCCATGGGAGAAGGAGGAAAAACAGGAATACTTCTTCAACTAAATAATCCTGAAACCATGGGTATGGGTAATTTTCAGGAGACAGAAGGGTCATAATATATGGAGAGTAAGTGGCAAGAAATCAAAACTGTTTCCCCTGATGAGGGGGCTGACACACATCCATTGTGGCCTTTGCGTCTGGATGATATCGCAATGTACAGACAGCTGAAAAAAGAGCGGCTGATAAATATGGGGTGCAACTAGAGAAAGAGAAAACAAAATCATGCTTCCTCCTAGAGATCAATGTAGAGTACTTGCAGCTTGCTGGGCAGTATCACAGATGGCCGAGAAAAAAAAAGTACAAATGCTGTTTCAAAGACCCTTTGTATATAATAGGAATTGACTCAGCTGACTCGGTCATTGCTGCTACAGCCAGGAAAAGGGAAAACATACCAACAACATCTGGACCACCATCAGATAAAGAAAACAAAAACAAGATGCAGCAACTCAATGGCAAATGGTCAACTCAAGTGCTCTGCTAAACAGATATGCATACCACCAGTGGGCTGAGATGGCATAGCTGATGAAGCACCTGCCAAAACAAGATTGCAAGAGGGCAGTTTACCTGGCATAAAAGGGGATAAACATTGCAAATACTTGCTTGAAGACTTCATGCCTGGCTACAGGTGTCAGATTTCAAGCCAAAGGTATAGGCAAATATAATCAACATGCCTTTCAATGGGGAACAACTATTTGAAAGTGCAAAGGATGAAACCCTTCAACAACTGAAGAAGAAAAATGAAACTGCAAAGTCAATGGGAGCCCTGCAATTCAAGGGAAACATACGGAGAGGATCAACACTGGTCTGAAGAGCGGCAGATAGAGGAAGTTTCTCAAGCACAACTTCGCATCAGGGGTTTCAGGGCGCAAGCCAAAGACATATACCTTCTCAATGGCATTATCAAACAACAGGATGACAGCCCTTTTGGGGATGTGAATGAGGAACACCCAAACGGAGGAGTAGCTGCTTTCTCCAATAAGCGACTCACTACATCACCAATCTCTCTCACAGGTAACACCTGTTGGGGGGAGGGGGGGGGGGGATGAGAAAGGGCTTCCTTCAAGAGTGGAGGAAAGTGACCTCAGACAATTGGATATTAAACATCATACAATTTGCATACTGCATGGACCTGATAGACACCACCAGCAAGGAGACCAGAGAAAGTGATCCAAACAGAAGAGGAAACATCCTGTCTACTGAAAGAAGTAGAGGAATTGCTGAGAAAAAAGGCAATAGAAAAAGTGCCAGAGAACGAGATCAATAAGGGAAACTACTCAACATATTTCCTAATTCCAAAGCAGGACAGAACCCTACGTCTTATAATGGACCTCCATTTTATAAACGAGTTCATAAAAACCCATAATTCAAAATGACATCACTGTAAGGTGTCATACCTCAGCTACAACAAAGAGACTGTATGGCCACGATAGATCTCAAAGATGCTTACTTACAAATCAAATCAAAAAGGCTTTATTCGATTTTAGGTTTAAAATCATAAAAGCATACAGACAAATAATACAATCCATTTTAGAAAACATTTTAAAATAAAACTCATAATGGCTTTAAATTGCACAGTTAAAAGATTAAGCATGCTTTACACAACCTTTAGGCAACATTGTAGGTAACAGCGTTCTGAAAGATTTAATAATTACAATACATAAAACTGTTGTACGTCGGTTTGGGACAATTAAAAGCCACTGAAAAACTACTGCCATTACTTAAATGGGTTCCTCTACCCACTGGGTTGTTGTCAATGCCCCGGGGACTAGGGGAAAGCATGTAGGACGTATTAGGGTCATGTAGATTCCAGGTAGAAATAAGTCCATCGCCATTTTGAGATAGCCATGTCTGCATGTATGGCACAATGTGTCTGCTCCTAAATCGTATCAGGATCAAATCGCCCAGGATGTCTTTTTTAAGGGGTCCAAGCCAGCCCACCCTCCGGACACTTATTATTCGGCCATCAAGATGGTAGGGCAGAGGTCTGTTTTTAGAAAGCCAGAACTTGACCTTGTTCATAAGTTCATGTTGTCTCTCAGCTTTACCTTTTGTTAGTTCAGGGACTCCCGAGAGAACAATTACAAAAGGCGCTGCTTCTGGAGGTAAGTGTATATGGGTGGTGCGCACATGTTTAGATGGAATGTGACGTGCTGTTGTCAATTTCGGGGGGGCTTTGGGATTGATAGGCAACAAGGAGGTGGGAGTTGGCAATTGAGTAGGCACCGCTTCCTAAGGAGTGATCAGATTAGGTAGGTTTGGAAGAGCGGTTGTCGGCGGGCATTGAGTTGTTGCAACGTGGGTTGAGGATTTCAGGAGAGATTCAATAGAGTTCTCCAACCCCGTCAGCTTCGCCCCCAACGTAGTGATTTTGTCCATCAAGGGGTGTATTAAAGATTTGATCAGATGCTCGATCATAGTCAGAAGAGCCTGATGGGAGGATGGTGATATGTCGTCCAGGTTAGCAACAGGTGGCGAAATAAAGGACGAATTAATTAAAGGTGGTATAGGACTTGAAGAAGGTTTATCAAGTTTTTGTGTTTTAAGAGGACTCCCGTTGTCTTTGTCCCCATCGATCTTCCTTTTGGCAGGTGTAACCCTGGGAGGTATTTTATGGGTATCAGGAAAGGTTTTCAGCTCCCTAGGACATGGTGATAAGCTACAGCATTTTAACGTGGGGGAAAGTGCTGCTGGAACGTACTTAACCTTACACAGGCTATTTAAGTCATCCAGCCATGGAAAACTAGATGGGGAATGTGCAAATATATCATCCGGGATTTTGTCGGACATATCCCCTGTTTTGGGCTTAGGCATAGTTAGAGAAAGTACAAGTCGGAAATTTACCTCTGAACAGACAAAGGGGGTGGCCCGTCCCCGTCCTCCTCAGTCCGATGAGGGCCGTAGAGGGCCCGCCCTTTGCCCGGGCTTAGCCCCGTGCACAGTCCCGCGCGCGTCCCGCGTCGCGGGACCTCCCGTGTGTTTTTCAGCGCCTCCAGGCGCGTCACGGGCGTCAGCGCCCGCAGGGGATGCCGGGAGTAGTAGTTCTCCCTCCGCGCAGCGGCCACCTGGTGTTCCTCGGCGGCGGCGGGAGGGAGGGCAGCCGGTCAATGGGGAACTCGCAAACCGCCCCACTGGGTTTGCTGGCGAGGGACAAGGTGCTCCTGGCAGGTAAGGGTGGCGCTGGCAGTCAAGCGCAGGGAAGCCCGCTCTGCCGGACCTCCCGTGTGTTTTTCAGCGCGTGACGGGCGTCAGCGCCCGCAGGGGATGCCGTGAGTAGTAGTTCTCCCTCCGCGCAGCGGCCACCTGGTGTTCCTCGGCGGTGGCGGGAGGGAGGGCAGCCGGTCAATGGGGAACTCGCAAACCGCCCCACTGGATTTGCTGGCGAGGGACAAGGTGCTCCTGGCAGGTAAGGGTGGCGCTGGCAGTCAAGCGCAGGGAAGCCCGCTCTGCCGGACCTCCCGTGTGTTTTTCAGCTCGTGACGGGCGTCAGCGCCCGCAGGGGATGCCGGGAGTAGAATGTCCCCTCTGCGCAGCGGCCACCTGGTGTTCCTCGGCGGCGGCGGGAGGGAGGGCAGCCGGTCAATGGGGAACTCGCAAACAGCCCCACTGGGTTTGCTGGCGAGGGACAAGGTGCTCCTGGCAGGTAAGGGTGGCGCTGGCAGTCAAGCGCAGGGAAGCCCGCTCTGCCGGACCTCCCGTGTGTTTTTCAGCGCCTCCAGGCGCGTCACGGGCGTCAGCGCCCGCAGGAGATGCCGGGAGTAGTAGTTCTCCCTCCGCGCAGCGGCCACCTGGTGTTCCTCGGCGGCGGCGGGAGGGAGGGCAGCCGGTCAATGGGGAACTCGCAAACCGCCCCACTGGGTTTGCTGGCGAGGGACAAGGTGCTCCTGGCAGGTAAGGGTGGCGCTCGCAGTCAAGCGCAGGGAAGCCCGCTCTGCCGGACCTCCCGTGTGTTTTTCAGCGCCTCCAGGCGCGTCACGGGCGTCAGCGCCCGCAGGGGATGCCGGGAGTAGTAGTTCTCCCTCCGCGCAGCGGCCACCTGGTGTTCCTCGGCGGCGGCGGGAGGGAGGGCAGCCGGTCAATGGGGAACTCGCAAACCGCCCCACTGGGTTTGCTGGCGAGGGACAAGGTGCTCCTGGCAGGTAAGGGTGGCGCTGGCAGTCAAGCGCAGGGAAGCCCGCTCTGCTGGACCTCCCGTGTGTTTTTCAGCGCCTCCAGGTGCGTCACGGGCGTCAGCGCCCGCAGGGGATGCCGGGAGTAGTAGTTCTCCCTCCGCGCAGCGGCCACCTGGTGTTCCTCGGCGGCGGCGGGAGGGAGGGCAGGCGGTCAATGGGGAACTCGCAAACCGCCCCACTGGGTTTGCTGGCGAGGGACAAGGTGCTCCTGGCAGGTAAGGGTGGCGCTGGCAGTCAAGCGCAGGGAAGCCCCTGTTGGGGGGGGGGTGGGGGGGGGATGAGAAAGGGCTTCCTTCAAGAGTGGAGGAAAGTGACCTCAGACAATTGGATATTAAACATCATACAATTTGCATACTGCATGGACCTGATAGACTTGTTAAGAAACAGGAGGTCCCACTGGTACCCCCTCACTACATCACCAATCTCTCTCACAGGTAACACCTGTTGGGGGGAGGGGGGGATGAGAAAGGGCTTCCTTCAAGAGTGGAGGAAAGTGACCTCAGACAATTGGATATTAAACATCATACAATTTGCATACTGCATGGACCTGATAGACACCACCAGCAAGGAGACCAGAGAAAGTGATCCAAACAGAAGAGGAAACATCCTGTCTACTGAAAGAAGTAGAGGAATTGCTGAGAAAAAAGGCAATAGAAAAAGTGCCAGAGAACGAGATCAATAAGGGAAACTACTCAACATATTTCCTAATTCCAAAGCAGGACAGAACCCTACGTCTTATAATGGACCTCCATTTTATAAACGAGTTCATAAAAACCCATAATTCAAAATGACATCACTGTAAGGTGTCATACCTCAGCTACAACAAAGAGACTGTATGGCCACAATAGATCTCAAAGATGCTTACTTACACATCCCATTGATTCACAGACACAAAAAATATTTGCTTTTTGTGGTGAACAAAACACACTATTTATAAAGTTTTGTGTAGTGCGAACGTGACCCTAGTGGGTATCAGACTGCTTTACATGAGGAGAATATGATTAACAATTGGTCTGGTCAACAGGCAAACATATGCGTGAGAGCCGAACATGTCATAGCTAAAAAGAAAAAAAAAGTAGGTTAACAGGTATTGGACTGGTATAGAGCCAGTTCTATGAAGGACTGTCTACATAGGAGTTTGCTATCAATACAATATCAGTGTCACCGATATATTGACTTAGGGTAAGAACTTAGTCAGAAGATGAGATTTGGCTTCTTTTTTGAAGGTGGAGGCGGAGGAAATTAGGTGAAGGTCCGGTGGTAAAGAGTTCCATATCTTGGGTGCGATAGCCGAGAATGCTCTAGCCCCAGTTTTCTTTTTGTGGGTTCGTTGGTTTTCAGAAACAAGGTGAGCGCACTTCGTGAGGGTCTGCTGCCCCCTGATATTTCTCACTTTTGGGCCAGGTAACCGGGGGTGTTGAAGTGTAACGCTTTGTGCATCATGCAAGCAATTTTCAGTTGTATTCTTGCTTCCTATGGTAGCCATTTTAAGGTTTTTAGGACTGGAGAGATGTGTTCATTTCTTTTAGTTCTGAGGACAAGTCTTGCTGCTGCATTGAGGGAGGCTCTTAGAGGGGCCCGTTTGTATCTAGGTAGGCCACAAAGTGTGGCACTACCATAATCCAGTCTGGATAATACTAGGGCTTGGACCACTTGTTTTAGATCTTCGTGTGGTAGGTAGGGTTTAAGTTTCCGTAGGATGCTCAGTTGGCAGTTTGCTCCTTTGGTGGCTGCATTGGTGTGATCCTGCATATTTAGGCAGAGTCTATGATGTGGCGCGAGCATTTGAGGGATGCAAGATGTTTCAGCCACAGATCAATCTTGGGGTTGTTATTCGGCAGAGAAATTAGAAGAAATTCAGTTTTATCAGCGCTGAGATTGAGGCGGTTAACCGTGAGCCCGAGGTGTGTATTTTGTAGAATGGAATTGAGGGATATAATGTCATCTGGAGAGGCGATATTTAGATATAGCTGACTATCATCCGCGTACATATGGTAGTGGATGTTAGCAGATTTTAGGAGGTTTGCTAGTGGTTCCAGGAATAGGTTAAAGTGAATGGGGGAGAGAGAGGATCCTTGAGGAATGCCAAGAGTTATCACGTTTGACTTTGAGAGAGATTGATTCGTTTTGACTCTTAAGGATCGGTTCTGGGTGAATACGACCCCTGATAAGCCCATCCTTTGTTCCAGTAGTTTCAGTAGGTTGTCGTGTTTAACGGTGTCAAATGCAGCCGATAAATCAAGCAATATTAGAAGGCATGATTTTTTATGATCTAGCATTTTTAGCATGTCATCTACAATATGAGTAAGGGCAGAATCTGTGCTGTGAGCATGATGGAAGAATGATTGGTGTTGATCGAGTAGTTGAACGTTTTCTATGTGCTTGAGTTATTTCTGAACACATTTTTCTAAGAGCTTAGCTAGTGTGGGGATGTTGGACATGGGCCGGAAGTTGTTAAGATCAGAGCAGTCTACCATAGTTTTTTTTTTAGGATGGGTGTTACTTGACCGATTTTTAAGCAGTCAGGGATAGTACCTTGACATAGTTTACAATCTTTGACCATAGTGGGAGAATACAGGTTTTGATCTCTTTGAATATGCTGGGAGGTAGACGGTCCGTGAAGTGGTTGGATGGGTTGAAAGAAGCGAGAATGTTTTACATTTCCTGTTAGCTGATTGGGGAGACGGTGTTCCAAGTGCCATTGTTTTTGGAGGGGGGCCAGGGTGGTTCCTTCCCTTCCGTACATTGGGAGGTGTATAAAAAGCTGACTGGGGCAGCTGGTAGCAGTTCCTTCGCTCGTTGAAGTTCTTTCTCTATCTTTGTTGTTTTATCCTTGAAGAAAGAGGGCAGTTCTTCGCAATTGGCAATTAATTTTCAAAGTTCTGGCCCGTCAAAATAAAATCTGCACCAAGGGTGTTTACAAAGTGCCTCGCAGCAGTGGCAACGCGCTTAAGAAGGAAGGGGATACACGTATATCCTTATTCAGATGACTGGCTGGTGAAAGACAACTCTTAAAACAAATGCAAGAGACATATGCAAAAGTTCAACACTTCTCAGTCTAGGGTTTTCAATAAACAGAAAAGTCATTGCAACAACCAGAACAGGAAAAAATATTTTTGGGAGCGGGAATCAACTCATCAGAAGCAGACATATCCTTGTGAGAAAAAGAGAGTATGACTACTTCTAGAAACTCGCCTCTACAAGAAGGGGCAGTCACTGATAGTGCGGAAACAACTGGGGTAGTTGGCCTCTTGCCTCACTCTAATACCATATGCACTGCTATATATGATACCAATTCAAGAATAGGTTCAAAGTAAATAGTCACAAGCCGCAGGGAGTTGGGAAGTTCTAGTAATTGTCATACAAAGAGTACAGGGGATGGAGTGGTAGAAGACATTTAACAGCTGGAAGATCATTTATACACCCAACTCCCACAGTAACTATTACTAAAGAATCATCACATATGGGTTGTGGAGGTCATGTGGACAGAATCAAGGTCAGAGGAATTCGAAGGAACAAGAAGCAGTACAATATATTAATGTTGCGCTAAAAAACAGTGGGGCATATTATCAAGGGGGTTTATCTCCGCTTTTTTGGCGTTAAAAGGCAAGAAAGCGGAGATAAAATTATCTCCCTATTACCTAGCTGTCGCTAACACCAGTAGGAGATAGCGACCATCTTGGGCCCCGCTTTGCATGTCAGTGATATTTATCACTAATGACATGCAAAGTGGGCGTGCCAAGATGTTAGCGAATGGAAACAGTCGCTAACATCGCTTATTACCAACTTTTGGAGATATTCGCGCTAAGCGCGAATATCTCCAAAAGCTAACACCTGCTCCTGAGCAGTTCTTAGCCATGTTATCCAATGGTAGGTGGATAACATGGCTGAGAGTATTAGCTCGGTAATGCATGAATATCGCTGACTTTTCTGCGATATTCATGCATTTCGGCCTAGTTTTATCGCTTAGGAGATATACCTTGATAATAGCAAGGTTCCTAAGTGATAAAAATCGCCGCAGCTCGGAGATAAAAATATCGCCGCTAAACCAACATAGCGATAATTATCGCTAGTTGTTGGTAATATGCCCCAGTGTTCCTAGCCTTAAAAGCCTTTCAGAGAGAACATAGGGGAAAATGTCTGCTGGTTCAAACAGACAATACAATGATAATGTTCTCTCTCAACATGCAAGAAGGAACACAATCCTTTGGTCTAATCAAGTCTAGCTCAGGTAATCTGGAGGTGGGCCTTTGAAAAAACAAATAAACTTAATAGCAATACATCTTCCAGGGAAAGACAATGTCGAAGTAGACATGGTAAGCAGACAAGCATTCAACTCCAACGAGTGGGAACTCAATCAAACAGTACTCAAACAGATATTGAGGCAATCAAGAACACCCCAGAAATAGATCTATTAGCAACTCCCGAGAATACAAAATGCCAATTCTTTGCTTCAAGACAACCACACCACCACTTCCTAAGGAATGCTCTATTGATAGAATAGTCAGGGACATTTGCTTATGCTTTTACCCCCTTTTACCTAATAGAATTTGCGCAGAAGAACATACAGAGATTACTGAGGCAACAAAATCTGATAACTATGCAAGGGGGAGAGTTCTCCATGAAGAACTAGAAACGTTGAGTTTAGCAGCAAGGCTCCTGAGACTTAGAGTTCGGACATCTAGGTCTACCAAAAAGCACAATGGCAATTCTCAGAGAAGCAAGAAGACCAATAACAAGAAAGTGCTAGAAATCTAAATGGGAAAGATACTCAAGGTGGTGCTAAAAACTAGGCCTATTCAAGGACAATACTAAGTGCACAACAGTCCTAAAATACCTCACATACCTACTAGATTGCAAACTAATGTATGCCTCACTAAAGTTACATTTAGCAGCGATACTGGCCTACACAAGAGGTCATATCGGTAGGAGTTTCTTAAAACACCTGTAATAAAGAGATTTCTAGAGAGAGATATCAGCTAGCACCACCTAGAAGGGTGCCAGTCCGTATATGGAATTTAACTCTGGTATTACCACAGCTAATGAGGAAACCCTTTTAACCTTTACACAAGGCCTCTCTAAAAGTGATCACTTTGAAGATGGCATTCCTTATTGCATTGACATCTCTTTATAGAGAACGTGAACTACAGGCACTCACAATCCAAGAGACATACTTGCAAATACACAGGGACACAATAGTCACAAGTACAGATCCACAGTTCACACCCAAGGTAATCTCGCATTTCTACCTAAATGAATGAATTCACATACCAAGTTTTTTCCAAGAAAGAACGTTATTCACACTAGAAGCTAGAAGAACGATCATGTACCATATGGAGAAAACAAAAAACCAATCAGAAAAGCGAAGCAACTATTTGTCTCATTCATAGAAAATATCATGGGGAAACCAGTGACAAAAAGTTCAATCACCATATGGATTACACTAACAATCTAAATGTGTCACACAGTTGTGAATATACAACTACAAACCAAATTCACACTGTACTTGCAAAAAAAGGAGCAACAATAGCCTCCCTAGCAAATCTAATATTGCAGGATATTTGCATGGCAGCTACTTGTTCCTCATTGCACACATTCATTAAATGTTATTGTATAGACATTCAAATGAACAAGGAAGCTCAAGTGGGACAAAAGGTATTTACAAACTCAAGTTCATCTTCTACCCATCTCCACAAGAATTAAAAAAAAAAAACACTACAAAAATCAATGCACAGCATGTAAATCCAGAAAAGATTCAAGCTACAAAACAACATTTTTTCTTACCTGTAGAAGTAGTTTTGCAGCTTGAAGAATTTTCTGGATTCACAGGCAACTCACCCACCTCCCTGAGAGATGGGGGAGCAAGGAAAAAAGAAGAATCTAAAGATTGTGACAACATGTGGAAGGTTCCAGTGAGGGCGTATGACATCAGAAGAGGCTGGATTAGACACCAAATGGTTGGACAGTAGAAGCCCAACAACAACAAAGAGAAGAAGGACTATTAGTACACTGGAGAATTCTGGACCCAACTACTAGATGGTGAAATAATGCACAGCATGTGAATCCAGAAAGCTCCTAAAGCTGCAAAACTATTCCTACAGGTAAGAAACCATTTCTATTCCGTATGTTCATTCCTTCATGAACAATAAAAATCAGCTATAGTCAAAGTGATCACCTTTTGTTAAACTTTGCATCAATTGGAATTTCCTGAATTTAATTTAGAACTGCCCATTGTACACTGTAATGAAGGTTGCCTCAAATAGGTAATAGCAACCACATTATTTTTAAGTCGCTTTCAAGGTGATTTTGCAATAGGTCTGCACATTACCATCTGTGAAACTGTGCAAGACTTTACAGTAGCACTTCTCTTTTTCAAATGGATCCATGTTAGGAAGTGGTCTCCATTTCCCAATTTTTCATACCCAGCAGTATGATCATGACAAAACTACACATTTTGATATTACCTGGATTGGAAAATTATTTTGCGGACTACTAGCT
The DNA here is from genome assembly GCF_964263255.1 of Lissotriton vulgaris. NCBI lineage: Eukaryota > Metazoa > Chordata > Amphibia > Caudata > Salamandridae > Lissotriton > Lissotriton vulgaris. The sequence goes on along the minus strand of NC_141699.1, from coordinate 393,312,641 downwards.
TTTACAAGGATTTGGCACAACTGAAACCTTACATTTTAAAAGCCTTTCAAGATATCTGTGTAAGTATGTGTAGTGATGTATTTATTTATAGTGCATACACTTAGCTATGTAGTAAAGGAGTATTGTACAAAGGTGGGGAAACGGAGGACTCAGAGAAGGTCTGGAAGAGAATATAGACTGCATAAGAGAATTGCAGAAGGTGTATATTATTCAGAGGGTTAAACATGAAGAAGTTGTTACTTGAAGAGTCTTTATTTCCTTGCTAAAGAAACGAAGTGGAGGAAGTTTACAGGATCTGGCTAGGGAGTTCCAGGTGCTATGAGCACAGCAAAAGAAGGCTTAGCATCTGGTCTTTTGCTTTTGGCAATTTAATGTCTTGAGGTTACCAAGCTCACCAGAGATGTTGACCGTTTCACCTCTTGGGTGACTGCTTGTCATACTTATAGAGACCCATTGTCATTGTGGCAGCTGGATGAAGGGTGCTATTTAGCAGTGTTAGATGTAAGATGAAATGTCGACGAGCAGGAACTTGATTCTGTCAAGATGAACTAGTGCCAGGGTTTGTATGGCTATTATGAAGTCTGTTCAGGGAGAAAAGTTCGAGTTTGCGAAGCATGATGAGTTGGTGCCAGGGAGTTTGTAGCTTATAATCCAACAGCAATGGTGGTGTTCATGTTGAATGCTAGGGTTTTAGCAAACTTGACCAGCTGTAGGGTGAAGCCACCAGGGTTCACTGCTGAGTGCACTGTCTGCACAAATTCCTGTCGGTTGTTGCTCCTGAGTAGCACAGGTTAGGTCTTCAAAGAGTTGACCTTACAAGTACCACTAAGGCATCCACAGACGTTTTAATTTAGATAAGTTGGGATCGATTGTCCGGGTAGAATGCGAAAACCACTAAAGAACAAAGATGTTAATGACGAACAGCGTTGAAAGACCACAGATATCTAGCAAGATATCTCTAGGCATGTTAATACAAATATCCCATAGTTCATTGCTATTCGTAAACATACATGACTTTCCCTCTGCTAATCGAAACATATGTTGCAACCAGCAGTGAAAAATGTTTTTGACACGTAGCCAGTTTCAGGACACATTTGTGCTGTAGGCCATTTATGGTTGCAAAAATTTGATTATTGTTTTCCAAAAGTTGTTTGTCCAGCTCCTCAACTGAAACATTTTCACATCATCATCATGTCGGGTTGCATCTTTTCATGCAAGCTTAAAATCATCCCTATGTGTGCCACTGTGGTCAGCCCAAAACCCCAAACTGAATTGGCAAGCCTTGCTCATCATTTACGTCTATCTAGGCTTCTTATTCCCAATAGGAGGACATTCAGTTACAAGGCACATTTTACTTTCAAAACCTCAACCTAATGGGGGCCAAAGTCTTTACTACTAAACTGTGCTTGTTTTTATTTTAGATGTTTTCCGAAGCATGGTCTAGATAAGTGTGGTGTGAGTATTTTAATGATCATTTAGTAGTAACACAGATAATTATTTCCTTGCAGGTAGTGAAAGTACTTGAAAATGAACATTATATAATTGTAGGAGGGTACAGAGATCAAGTACCTCAAAAATATATAGATGAGGAAGGACAGATGAATGTCAATAAAAATGATAAGTAATAAAATAAGGGGTATTAAGCATAGGATTATATTGATAACTCAAATTGAGTCATGGTTTGGAGAAGGATAAGGATGAGAGGATTGATCTTCTAGGTTCCTCTCATCAGATACCCCTGATCTTACCTATATGATTGAGAGAGATATATCAAGATCATGATTTGCCCTGTCACCGTCAAAACCTTTAAAGTCCTAAGAATCAAACACAAAGCGTTACACAGAAACAGACCAAGATTCCTACAAAAAAGTAACTGCCTCAAACACTGAGCTTATCAGAGACATCACTACAAAAAATACTCACCTATTACAAAACACAAATAGGAGTGAGGTCTTTCTTAGTATCAGCTGCAGCCTTAGAGAATTATATCTGGCTGATCCAGGAGATTAATGCTCATGTCAGGATTAGTAAAAGCCAAAATATGACTCTTACTTATGTGGCAAGATCCAAAAGATTAAGATTCAGCCTCAGCATTAGAAAATTCAAATCTATGGATCTTCAAACCAAATTTCGGACCTTACACTGACAACAGCCTGCCCAACATTTACAGACACAGACTGAATAATGCATCTATGACTGATGCAAATTTGACACACCTGAACCTTCAGTTATTATCGCTCTCATTAGGTGACTCACTAACCAGCAGCACTGGCCATTGCACTGGCCATTACACTGGCACTCGCACATGCAACAGCATATTAACATTCACTTCTATCCATGCCACTCCCTCACCACTTGCAGGGGTGCTTTTATCAGCACCTTATGTGGCATCCACGCCTGTAGCTGCATTAACACCAACCGATGCGGTGGAACCTGCACCGATACCTGCTCTATTGCATCCATCACCACCACCTGCACAACTGACATCTAGTGGTGGCCATTGATCTTTGAAAGATGCAAATCACACCAATTAGGTGAAGTGTTCAATTAACAACTGCATTGACCACTATTCTTAGTTCTTCAAGGATAGGCAACAGGACAGATGTGTTCATCACCATGGCCTGAATCCCAAATGGACGCCATTGAGAATATTACTAGATATTAGAACATTGGAATGTTGGGAGCTCCATTGCAGACAATGGAGTGCTCCCTGCTGCTACTGCCCGGTAAAGGCCCGCAGAGCAACATTCCAATGTTCTACAAAGGCTTCTCGAAGCTCGAGAGGATTTAAATCCCCTCGAGCTTCGAGAACCCTTTGTTTAATTTGTTAGAACATTCTGCCCTCTAGTGGCAGAATGTTCTAATAGCCTTAAAGCCCTTCGTAGCAGGGCTATACCGGCTATTAAAGTCCCGCTGTCTCGTTAAAGTCCTTCGGCTCGGGCCTTTAACGATTCAGCGGGCCTTTAATAGCCGGTATAGCCTGCTACGGCGGGCTATAAGGCTATATTAGAACATTGGATTGTTGAGAGCTCCATTGAAGACAATGGAGAACTTTGGGCTTATAATGGCTGGTATAAGTCCGAACTCCAACATTCCTATGTTTATCGTCATGCGTCTTACTTTTTAATTGAGACCATTTTACCCTTAGTGGGTGGAATATTCTAATAGCCTTATAGCCCTTATCCCTCGGGCTATACCTTTTGTTAAAGACCTTCATATGTGGCTTAGGCCTATAACTCGGGTTCAGGGCCTTTAACAACCCGCGCAGCTCTTGGCAGCGGGCGATAAGGCTATAATAGAAAATTATGTAACTGAGTTTCAGTCTGAGAGGCATATTTATGAGATCCTTGCGCCGCCGTGGCGTCACTTTTTTAGATGCTCCAGCGGCGCAAACCACAAAATCATATTTATGAGGTCACGCAAAGCCACTTTGCGTGGCTTTGAAAGGCCTCATAGATATGGAGCAGGGCAAAGGCAGCGCAAATCGCTGCGTTGCCTTACTCTGCATAGGGAGGCATTTCATGGGCGTTGCAGCGGGTGTTCCTGCAGAACACCCATGGATTTTGACACTTCCCCTGATTTACAAAACCATGTAAACATGTGGATGCACCAAATCCTTATGCCTCCCCAAGAGAGCCACAAAGAGGGGAAATAACTATTTCTCCTTGTTGTTTCCTCTTTTCATGTGTGTTGTATTCTACAGCACACATGAAAAGAGGAAACATCTTCCCAGGATTTTTTGTTGTGCATGAAGGTGCCTTTTCTTGGCCATCTCCAGTTTTCAAGCTCTCCAGATTAAACACATTTATGGTACCTCATCTTTAGAATGCTTTAACTCATCAATAGAGGACTACTTCCCAGGGTCCAATCTTTCTTGGGGCGCATCTGTAATTTATTTTGGGGGTATTAGCTGAAGTACTCTGTAAGCTAACAGACGTGACTTGCTGTCTTTTGCACTTTTTCTAAAGGTGACTGGATTTCAATAGCTGGCAATTTAAGCTCATCACCAGAGTACTATAAACCAGTTACTGGCACTGAATGTTTTTTAACTCCATTCAAAGTTATTTGAGCTCACCTACAACGGTCTGTACGTTAACATAACATTATTTGTCTCTTGTTCCTTCTGAAGTGTGTTTAAACAAATATGCAGAGCACTATGTACTAAGACCAACATATTGTGAGCTTATTTGCTGTTTTCTGCAGTCTAATTATTGTTATAAACAGCAATGAATTCTAATACCAGATAATAAATCAAGTGTAGATTGTGCATCTTTCAAGTGCCCATTTGATGGCTGCACAAAAGGGCATTGTTGTTTTGGAAGCTGGTGCCAATGTGGTACATTGTCATTGAGTGGTGCAGTTATGCTGTCCTTACTCAATAAGGAACTTTTTGGATTTTGCGACATTTCTTTGTTTTCGAACACCTGCTCAGCATGGTCTTAATATTTTCATCCATCACAGTATGATCCTAGGACACCTAAAGTAATACTGCTGCGGCAATTTAGTCACATAAGTCCACTAAAGCTGCAATTAATCCAAGATAAAAATAATGGCAACAGTGTGTGAGGAATTTGGGAAGACTTCTAAAATAGGTTATAGTGTTGCTGTATGGAAAATACATCAATCTCATGCTGAGGCCTCACCTAACCTAGTAGTGGCAGTATGATAATCCAGTACCTTTCAAAAGCACAAAGTCACACTCTCAATGCACCCAACCACTTAACCATTCAGTCTTTAGTGGATGCTGTACAGGAAAACTCTTAAGGGCCTCGCCTAATCAACAAGAAAATGACACAGCGTGGTGCCGCCAGCCATTTGGCTGCGCCATTTTCAAAGCACAGGGATGCGTCGTAGCATCCCTCTGCTTTTCCCTCTTCGGGCACACAATTGGCTGCCATGCACCAGCGCAGGCACCCTTGCTTCATTTTGCAAGGATGCCTGTGTAGAATTCTACGCCTCCCCACAGGAGAGGCGTAGGTGCAACGAGGAGAAATACTTTAATTTCTCCTCGTTTTTTCCTCCTATGTGTGCTGCATTCTACAGCACGCATAGAAAGAGGTAATTGCTATTAATGATTGTTTAAACACAATCATCAATAGCAATTTCCTCTGTCCACTCAAACAGCTAATAGCATTAAGGGGCAGATTTACAAGCCCCTTGCGCCTCTTTTTTACGCTGCCGTTGCGTCACTTTTGTAATGCAGCGGCGGCGCAAAAGATGCGCCATGCTGCGGGGTATTTACAACGTGACGCATCTGGGAGATGCGTCACGTTGTAAAGCCCTGCTCTAGAAAGAGGCGTTCTTGCGCAGGGGGGGGGGCTGAGGGATCCGCTCCGGCGCAGGAATGCCTCCATAAAGTGGCTGAGTGAAATCTACAAGATTTCACTCAGTCACTTTTGAGCCCATGCTGCGTCAAAACCCTGCACCTGCTTGAAGCAGGGGTAAGGATAGACTCAGCATTGTAAAAATAGGGCCCCCCAGAGCATTGCTGGAGCTGCTTCGCGCTTGCGACGCAACTCCAGCAATGCGCCGCCTTCACGGCACATGGTGGCGGAGGCCTGGTGCGCAATAACTGGCGCACCCCTGCTGATATGCAGGGATGCACCAGTTATTGTAAATCTGCCCCTCTGCGTCTAACGATGGATACTCCACTGGGCTTGGCCAAGACGTGATTGACAAAGTCTCAAGCCAGTGGGTAAAAAAGGCTGCATGAAGAAAGCCCGATGGTTGAAAGAGGAGGACCCAAAACCGACTCTAAGTATGTTGTTGGTAATAGGTCTCTTTTAGACAGCTGCACTGTCAACACCCAGACCAAAAATGATAACCAACATAGTAAGAGCCTTGCCAGAGGTTGTCTCTGCTGGTGTCTCAATGAAAAGAACATCCTTGATTTTAATAAAACAACAGTAAACAAAAACAGGGCAATTAATCTGCCCACGTGATCTAGGTATGTTTTTGTACAGAAGCAGCTACGAAAAAGATTTTCAAGAGGTAAATTTGTGCTTCCACAATGTTGGTTAATTTGATACAAATCTTTTAATGCAATAAAATTTACTCACCAACACTGTCAGTCTTTTTGTAAGTCATGCCTCTTTCTTCTTGGGTTTTCAAAACTTTCAGCACCAGTTACAGCCCAGAGGAACCGTGCTGCCTAACGCTGTCCGCTGTTCAGAGAGAGCACTGTCCACCAGCGGAATATACCTGGCGGATAACCGGCTGGCGCTGTTTTTGTGGGTCGGACCACAAGCCGACCCTGAAGCCATTCAGAACCTTCTCGGGGTCCCTGGATTTTCGGCAGTCTGCTGCGGCGCGGTGAGTCCTCGGCAGTAAAGAATGAAACGGAAAACAGAGGCACGCTTTATTTCATGCAGAAATGTGCATTGTTCGCATTCTGAACTTAAAGGATGCAAATCTCTTTCCCGATAACCACTGAATAATCAGTTTTAAGGATAATTTAGCAGTACTTGTATTTATTTGGTATTGAAAATATCTGGGCAGGAAACGCTGAGTATGTTACAAAGTGCTATGTATGAACCTTGAAAAGTTCAAGGGGCATATTTGTAATACTTTCACGCAATGCAGCAAGCCACCTTGCTGAGTGAAAGAGCAAGATTGTGCACGATTTAACATTATATGGCGCATTCCTGTCCTTTCTTTGCTCTGGCGCACTTTTGGTTGCCTAGCGCCAACACAGGCGGTTCCTGCATTGTAAACAGATTGTTTCTGTGCAGGAAGGGACATCATGCTACCAACAACAATCCTGAGAGGTATTTTTCTTTTTCTATGTGTGCAGCAGAATGCTAGTGATAAATCTGGGAATGCGGCAAAATTCATGGGTGGATGCGCGGGAACACCCGCGCTCCACTCCTGGAACGTCCTCCTGGGGCAGAGTAACGCCAGCAGCGGTTTGTGCTGCCTTGCGTTACTCCAGATTTATCAAGACATGCAGGGCCAAGCAAGGTGCCTTTGCGCGGCCTGATAGATCTAACTTTAGTGTTACATCGCCCTTGCGTGGCACAAAGGTGACGTGACACTGCGATAAATATAGGCCCTAGCATACATACTACAAGGTGAAGAGGACCAGCAGATCCCATGCAGACAACATAAAAACAGTATACATTTGATGAAATGCTAGCACTAGAAACCTACAGAGACAAACATCAGCCATTTTTCAGGCAGTGTACTCCAGTGGATTTGTGTAGAGCTGCTCAATTCTTCAGAGAGACTGGATACAGATAGGTCGTTTTCCAGAAAGGTCCAGAGCATAGACGAAGGCAGAACACAACTGTATGAATTTACTGATTGGTCATCAGGAAGCTAGGATCTACTTCCCTTGTGCTCTGCGGAGCAGTGATCGCCCTGTCTAAGTGGATGGGCTGAGGTTTCTTCAAGGATCGCCTGACAAAAGCAGGGGCTCTTAAAGAGATCTAAAAGGGGGTTTAGAGGTGGTGGCTGATAGGCCGCAGGGAACCGTCTTTCAGGTCAGGGTCGTAATAGAGCCTAAGGCTGGAGTCTGCATAGGAGGGTTTGTGGGTGAAGCAGTGTGCTTTGTAAGCAAAAGAGGAGGTAATGGAAAACCATTGGTATGAAAAAGTAGGTGTTGTTAGTTTGAATATGATTGTGAGGAATTTTTAAAGGGTTAGAACTAAGTTAGTCATTCTGATGATAAAAAAAAGAAGGTGGCAGTAGTACATGGGATGATGGCATAGTGCAGGTAGAAAAGTTGAAACCTTTTTCCACAGAGAACAGCGTTACAGGAAGGCAACAATTGTCACCTTACCTTCACCATACGAGTCACCAAACAATTTAACTCCCATCAGTGTCAGAAGTTGTTTAACATTCTAAGTAGCTCAGGTTTTTAAGCACAGGTAGATCAAAAGAAAAAGATTAACCTTGTCTCATGTTCTCCTCGAGTGAGAAGATTTAAACCCAATTGCTGTCAAAAGTTTCATTTCTCATTTTTGTTTTGTCTAGTGTGTGTTGCCTGTGCTGGACAATCCACTCTCTGCTCAAGCAAGGCGAATCGTTGAGAGACTGCAAAAGGAAGGAGCCCGCACTGCAAAGGTGAATTTTTTTCACAGGGTTTGAGGTTTAAAATCAGCTTTTAGGAGGGTTGATCTGGTTTTGTAAGCTCTTGTTCTGGTCTCCTGCAAAATCTAGAAGTATCCTACACAAATATGGTTTTTAGTCACTCTAAAATAAATCTTTTCCCTCCCTATGGCAGTAAATCAAGGACAAAGTACCTTTTCTGGATGTGTGCAGGAAGTACACATAAATGGACAATGTAAGATTTGAACCTAAAAATCTCAAACACATTAACCCCCATCCCTTTTCAACAAAGCCCACGTTCTACAATAAACCCCTGAATGCTTACTTCTTAAAAATTGGTCAAGGTTCGTAAAATGTATGAAATATTCATAGAACTATCTAATCTTATTCTTTGCCTATCTTATTAGGATGATTCCCTCAAAGACCAAAACTATATTAGTGCAGAACCGTTTTCTTCCAGACACTATCCATAGCATCTAAAGGTTAAAACATGGTGGCCAGCTCCTGCAGTCACTATGACTGGCCACGCCACCCCCTTCCAGGGCTCTCACTAGTTCATTGAGCAAGAGGTAACTATTGTTTCACCAGGGAGAGTGTACAAGTGACATGTTTGGCCCTGCAGTACTACTGCCCCTGAGTTAGGAGCAATGCATCTGTCCAATTGTCACCCTGTACCAGAAACTGCCAGTGTTTCTGTTGGTTCTGAGCTCAGACACCAACTGAATTACTTCAGAAGTATCCACCTATGGACTTTGTGCCTAAGATTGTTTGAGAGATAAGATTATGGGCCTTCAGAGATTATGGAAACTAGCCTATCCGGGGTGCTCTCTCCACTTTCAAATAAAGAACTGTGCAGGAAATGTGAAGCTAGGACTCATGGCATGATTGAACAAGGCAATATCTATCTTTGTGAGACACAGAGCTTGGGCAGGAGCACAACATTCCACCATAATTGCACTTGTACACTCTTCCTAGTGCAATATTGGTTACCTCTAGCACAATGGACAGATGAGAGGCCTGGAAAGAAATGGACGTTGTGAATGAATGAATGTCTTAACTGTATAAAATATATTAAAATATTAATCACAATAGTAAATACATTAAATATATATACAAAATCACAAATATATCTATAAATATTCCGTAAGAGCAACATTTCAATCATGCTTCCTTAAGACGACAATAAGCATAATATAAAAATATAGTTAATTTCCCAAAAAATTGACAACTTTTACAAAAACAGTAGGCACTGGCCTCTTCAACAGATCTACAATTAATTAAATGCATTTTTTAGATATTTCTTTCGTATGTCTAGTAAACTAGGACATAAATAATTGAGCGGGCCTTTGACAGTAAGCAGTTAGTGCTCCATGACCCCTCAACTTGGGCTATCGACATCAACAGGAAACGTAACCTCATGTATTTTAGCTTGCATCCTGGATTCAAATTTGAGGCTTAATATTTTAGTTTTATTCCAGAGTACGACTCCATTGCAAAGTGAACATTTTGATATTTCTGTACTATCAACAAGTGCACAGCTCTTGTGTTACTCCAGAGAGCGTGTCTAATTAACTTCATCTGCTCCAATCAGGGCAATTTTGTGAGTTCTGCAGATAGCAGTAGATTGTTTTCCATGATTGTTTTATTTACAGAGGCCAGGTTTAACCCAGTACACTAATCTTGATGGTTTGTTACCTCATTGTAAATCAAAAATCTCAATGAGTATTTGTTTGCTATTGCACAGTCACAACAGTAATTTAACATTGCTGCTGAACGACGAAAGATATCAAGGATAGTTCCAGCAGCTGTTTGCAATAAAAAAAGAAAGAACGAAGATTCAATAAAGAACTGAGCTTTTTACATAAATGTTATCCAAATCGTTAATGCATTTTTAAGGAAGAACTAATGCTCTGTACAATAAGGTAGGAACTAGTTTCGTTTCCAGCACCTTTAGAGATTGACAGATCGCATATCCTCCATGGATTTTCTTAATTTCTTTTAACTGAGAGTGACACTGTCCAGACCTTAGTTTTTAAGTTGGAATGATGATTTGTCCACCTTAATCTATTATCAGCTGTTAAGCCCAAATAAGTGTATGCCGATACTTCTTCTAGAATAATGCAGTTGATTTTTTGTTTAACATGCTTCTATGCTTTCCCAAAGGTCATAACCTTTGTTTGCCCTAGTATTGGAACTTTCATAGATTCCCATGCTTTTGTATCATTCCCCGTCGTCGGAATGGGAGTCTCGGTAACAAAAATAACATAGCAGTAGGTACAAAAGAGAAAGAAAAAGGCCTAACATCATTCCCTTTTGTAGCATATCCGCCTCTTTTTGTAAAAGAGACCAAACTAAGCATCAGCCAATCAGAAGAGCCTCATCCCATAGAACCCTCCTGAAGGAACCTCAGAGCCTCAGATTTTCTACCGCACGTTGTGCTTAGGGAGTCTCCTTTGAGCTCTGCTCAATCTTCTACTCTTTTGAGGTTTTTCTTCAGTTCTTTCTTCAGGATTGTTTGCTGTTCCTACCAGGATGTCTGATAAAGAGAAGAAGGCCCTTTTCAAGTCATGTTCCACCTGTGGCAAGAAAAGGCTGTATGTAGAGGACCAGCATAAGGACTGTATATATTGCCTGTACCCGGATAATATGGCTGCAACTGCAAGATCTGCCGCACCTTTTCTACTAAGACCCTCCGGGACCGTGAGGGTCGGCTCCTCACTTGGCTCCAGAAATTGAAGTATAGAAAAGACACGGTGTCCAGCGACAGTGAGGACTCCTCTTCAGCTTCATCTTCCAGAAGGTCAGTCAAAAGGGGTAGGGTTTCCCCTTCACCTTCTGTGAAGCGTCCAGTGAAGGCCTCAAAAAAGACCTCCTGTGAGTCTGAGACCCAAAGTCCTGTCAAATCTCCTCACCACAGTGTAAAGGAGAGGGAGGGACCATCTACACCGTCCACTGTGATGAAGACTGCTCCAGCCTTCAAATAGCCATATTCTCTATCATCTGAGAAGTCAAACAAAAGTTCCAAGTCATCAACGACGCAGTAGAAGGCTCCGTCGGCAAAGGTGTCGAAGTCCAAGGTTAAAGTGGTGCCGTCGACGGGCTCGTCGTCGGTACGGTCGACGTCGATGGGATCGTCGGCGTCGATGGGATCGTCGACGGTGGCGACAGCGGCGTCGACGGGAACATCGACAGCGACGACGAAGATTTCGTCGACGATGGTAACGTGCTTCAACGACGGCAACATTGACGACGACGAGAGTGTCGACGGTCTCGTTGACGACAGCGTCAACGACGCCCATCTCGTCGTTGGCAGTTCGTCCGTCGGCGGTGGCTTTTCCGTCGACGACATCCGGTTTACCTTTATCTGCTCCATCGTCGATGGGACCGTCAACGATACTGTTGTTGACGGAGAAAATTACTATTTCTTTGAAAAGAATTACTCCGGACATGACGTCTCCAAGGAGGGTTACCTCCTTGCCTCCCGCTTTGTTGTAAGAAGAGGAAGATGAGGATTCTGATAATGATGATCAGGACTCGTTTGGGTATGCGCACAGTGCATCCCAACTGCTTGTTAAATGTCAGGAGACAGATTCGGAGTGAGAGTTTCTTCAGGAGTCTTCATATCAACATTCTTCTCAACCGCAGGGGTTCACAGGCCAAGAGATGGTATCTGTTCCTACTTCTTTCTTGCAAGATCTCCATAACATGTTGCAGGATTACAAATCAAGGTGCTCTCAGCCTGCTGCTATTCCGCTACTCAAGCCTTGGCTACCCCTACAACTCCAGTGATGATCTCTCCAGAATTGCCAACTCAGGTGGTCTCTCAGCTTCAGACACCTGCTCCCCATGTACCTTCAACACTACCGGACATACAGGATGATTTCTCGGATGAGGATCAGAATCTCGATGACAGGCCTAATCAGGGCTTAGAATGGGATGAGTATGTAATCCCGGCGTCACCATTTCCAGACTCTGTGGATTCCCCTCCTGTGGATATCCGGGGGTTCATAAGTTAATGGAGATGGCATCTAGCAGATTCCAGCTGCCTATGTCTTCTGTTGCCACTGAGTGTTTTCTCTATGACTTTAAAGAGCCATATAAAAAGGTTACCAGATCTATTCCTATCATACAACATGTATCGGATGAAGGTCTTAAGGCTATGAAGAACCCGGCTACGGTGGTCCCTGTCCTACTGCGGCTGGAAAAGAAATATAAGGCGCCTGAGGATGGTCCGGCGTCTTTGACTGGGCACCCAAAACCATACTCGGTGATTTCGCAGGCGGCACGGAGGAAGTCCCGCAACCCTTCGGCGCCTTTGACTACTCCCCCTGATGAAGAGGACAGGAGGCTAGATAACGCTGGAAAAAGATTCTCTTTAATGGCTAGTCTTCTGGTGCGGGCAGCTAATGCCTTGGCGATACTGGGCAGGTATGATCGCCAGTTATGGTGTGATCTTTCACCTTATTTAGATCAACTTCCCCAAGAAGCGAAAGGTGACGCGAAGAAGATACTACAGGAAGGGGAAGAAACATCAGCGGAGGTAATCGATTGTGCCATGGACATTGCCACAATGGCTTTTCGTTCACTAGCTGGGGCAGCAGTTCTTCCTCGCCAAGGATGGCTCAGAGCGACTTGGTTCAGGCTGGAGGTCCAGAATAAGATCTTGGATCTTCCTTTCGATGGAGAGGCATTGTTTGGAAACACATAGATGATATCCTTCAAGATATTAGGAAGGATACAGAGACGGCTAGGTCTCTTGGTACGCTTCAATACTGGAAGGCTCCTTTCAGGGGTGCCAGGGGCAGGAGTACCACATACAGAGGCTCATACCAACAGCAGCGGTACTCGTCATATGGATCAGGGTCACAACAGTATCGCCAGCCCTATCATTAGAAACAGGGTCAAACCTCGCCTGTCTCAAGATCGAATACCAGAGGGAAACAGAACCGCCAGGGACATGATACGTCCAAGAGGCAATAGCGGCGTTCTGGCTCTTCCTACTGTGCCCACCTCCTGGACAACATCTGTAGAAGGCAGGGTATTGCAATACCTCTGCAACTGGTGTTGGGTGCTCAGCATAAATCGAAAAGGTCATACCTTGGAATTCACTCAAATCCCACCTTCCAAGCCAACTGCTGCCATTCCATCGAAACATCTGCGTCTCTTGCAGCTCAAAGTTCATCAGATGCTCCAGAAGGAAGCTGTGGAGCTGGTTCCCTCATCTCAAAAAGGGGAAGGGTTTTATTCCAGGTTCTTCCTAGTGAAGAAGATGCTGGAGAAATGGCGCCCTATTTTAGACCTCAGGGAGCTAAACACCTATCTCATTTCCCAATCCTTTCGAATGGTTTCCCTTCAGGATATCTTACGTCTCATCAATCCAGGGGATTTCATGGCCACTCTCGATCACGAAGATGCGTATTTTCACATACCCATTCACCCAGCACACAGGAGGTTTCTACGATTTACAGTAGCCAAGAGACACTTTCAATTCGCTCTGCCCCAAGAATCTTTACCAAGGTGCTGGCACCGGTGACCGCTTTCCTGCAGAGACATCACTTTCAGGTCTTCCCTTACCTGGAAGATTGGTTGCTGAAGGCCCCGTCCAGGGAGTCTGCGAGGGAAGCGGTCAACGCATGTACGAGCCTATTCCAGAATTTGGGTCTTACTCTTAACAAGGAAAAATCATCTCTGATTCCGTCCAGGACAGCGCGTTTCCTGGGGGCCATCTTGGACTCAAATCTCAACAAGGCTTTCCCATCCTTAGAAAGGCAGGAAAAACTGAGAGCCATGGCACTGCTCTTGAGAAAAATAAGGTGTCTTTCAGTACGCCGTTACAAATCCCTTCTGGGGGTGATCTCCTCATGCATCCCTCTAATACCTCACTGCAGATTGCGGATGCTGCCTCTTTAAGAGCAGCTAGACAAACAGTGGAAGCAAGTTTACGGCTCATTCGACGACAAGGTGACAATCACTTTTGCAATGAAAAGAGCAGCCTTGTGGTGGACAAGACAGGAAAACCTTTCCCAAGGTCTAACCTTCGTAGGTAATCCGTCTCCTCAAGTGGTGACAACAGATGCGTCACTAGATGGCTGGGGTGCGGTGCTTCAGGATCTTCATGTCAGCGGGCATTGGTTGCCCCAGCACCGTCTTCTTCACATCAACCTCCTAGATCTCAGGGCTATCAAGCTGGAACTTCAAACATTTTTTCCTCGGCTGCAGGGGTCGGAGGTTCTCATCCGCATGGACAACACCACGGCCATGCACTACATAAACAAGGAAGGGGGTACCAGATCTCTTCCGTTATCTCAGGAAGCCCATAAGATTTGGGAGTGGGATATTCTGCACGGAATAACGCTACGGGCAGAAAATCTACCAGGAATTCTAAACGAAAAGGCGGACAGACTCAGCAGGCTATATTCCGTCAGTCACGAATGGGAGCTGAACCAGGTGGTCTTGGAGGAGGTTGCCGGTTTTACGCAAGCAGGCTTCCCCATCCATGGTCGTCTGGGAATGCGCTTTCGGTCGCTTGTTCAAAAGCATTTTTTGTATGCCTTTCACCCCATTCCAGTGATCCCCAGGCTTCTCAGGAAGATCAAAGCGGAACTGTGCAAGATGATCTTGATAGCCCCTGCATGGCCACAACAGTTCTGGTACACGGAACTTCACCTTCTGTCTCTCGTCCCTCCTCTTCCTTTGCGGACAATGCCGGACCTTCTCACTATGTCCTGCGGGCAGATTTGGTATCCGGATCCACACTCATTACACCTGACTGCATGGCTCCTGAGCAGCGAGAATTCATGAACCTTCCCATCTCGAATGAAGTGAGAGAGGTTTTGTCTCGAGCTAGAGCTCCTTCTACAAATAAAACTTATCGTTTTAAATGGAAGAGATTTTGCATTTGGTGCAGGAAGGAAAGTGTTGACCCCTTCACATCTCAACCACATCAACTTCTACCTTATCTCTTGTCTTTGGCTAAGACAGGATTGGCTCATTCATCCATAAAAGTTCACCTGGCAGCGATCTCTTGCTACAGATGCTCTGCATCTGGGCCTTCTCTTTGGTCTTCAAGAATAATTAAACAGTTCCTCAAGGGTTTATTCCGCGTCTTCCCCCCGATGAGGCCTCTGCCTCCCACTTGGCGTTTGAAGTTGGTCCTCTAACAGCTCATGAAAGATCCCTTCGAACTGATTCATCGGGCAGACATGACATTTCTTTCGTGGAAATTGGCTCTCCTTCTTGCCCTCACATCAGCAAAACACATTGGGGAATTGCAGGCTCTCACAATTCAGGAACCTTTTCTCCAGTACAAAAGAAATACCATGATTTTAAGAACTAATCCGAAGTTCATACCTAAAGTGCCTTCGGACTTTCACTTAAACGAATCTGTGATTCTCAGTTCTTTCTTTCCTCAACCTTCAACACCAGCGGAGAGGTCACTCCATTCTCTGGATGTGCAGTGGTGCTTGAAATTTTATCTGGATCGCACCTAAGAGTTTCGTAAGTCTTCACAGTTATTCATTGCTTTTGGTGGTCCGCGCTAAGGCCTTCCACTTTCGAAGCAAAGTATTGCAAGATGGATCTCCAGTGCCATTCTATATTGACATTCATCAGTGGGTAAACCACTGGACAGCAGGATCAGGGCACACTCCACAAGATATGTGGCTTCATCTACAGCTCTCTTCGCGGGAGTGCACATCAGAGACATTTGCAGAGCTGCAACTTGGAGCAGCGTACACACCTTTAGGAAGCATTACTGTTTAGAGATCTTGACGCAGGAAGACACGGCTGTAGGCCAGGCAGTCCTGAGGAACCTCTTCCACTGATTCGTGAGCTTTCCTTACTATCCCTCCTTCCTATTTCTGCACATTTTGTATCTAATGTTGCTACTAATGGCTATTCTAATGTGTATTTACTTCTTCTCTCATGAGAGTATGCATACTGAGATGTTTTTGTATTTACGCTACAAAATGTGCTTTATTGCTACTGCTAGCTACTCTGATACAAAAGCATGGGAATCTATGAAAGTTCCAATACTGGGGCAAGAAAACAAGTTAATTACCTGTAAGTTTGGTTCCCCAGTATTGGTAACTTTCATAGATTCCAATGCACCCACCCTCCTCCCAGAGAAAAGCTCAGCCTTCAGCAGATGTGGTTACTGTTACACAACGGCTACGAAAATCTGAGGCTCTGAGGTTCCTTCAGGAGGGTTCTAAGGGATGAGGCTCTTCTGATTGACTGATGGTTAGTTTGGTCTCTTTTACAAGAAGAGGTGGATATTCTACAAAAGGGAATGAGGCCTAAGCCTTTTCTTTCTCTTTTGTATCTACTGCTATGTTATTTTTGTTACCGAGTCTCCCATTCCGACAACGGGGAATGATACAAAAGCATGGGAATCTATGAAAGTTGTAATGAATAATCAAAGTGGACACTGTATTTGTGGAATATATTCTAATATTCTAGATCACGTGTAGCTGAGGCCATAAGACTGGACCCATTCGGTCTTGTTTATAAACCCCTCACACACCAACCTGGTTGGTGTCATGCTTCATCATTGGGGTCCAACCAGGCAGCCGAGTGTCGCCTGGTTGTGCTTCTACACCTGACTACAGCGGAGCAGGTGTTGTGCAATAGTGTGATGTGAATGAAGGTGAAAAATTAAAAATTAAAATACACTTCTGAGAATCCTTGCCTAGTAATTTATTCTTGGCGGCCCAGAGTGTAGGTTTAAAAACTATGTGGTGCAACTACAAATAGAAAAATTATGACTACGAGTTGACTATGTGTTGGTGGTCTACATGTTTCCGTCCCTTCAAAAAATTGGCGGGACTTTTTTCAGGACCAAGAGGCGTGCTGTGAGTGGCAAAGGTGGTGCCACAGGTGATTATCACCTACACACGCGCTAAGGTGTGTGGAAAAAGTGAAATAAAAAGGTGCTGCTGTTACTTACAGGCACCAAATGTTTGCGAGAAAAATCTTCGCTATAACATGGTATTCCAGAGATTCGGGGGGTGTGGTTCCGTAGTTCGAGGGTCTGTGGCTCGTAGATTCTGAACCCGTTCAATGAAGATCGTCAGATATAGACGATTTTGGTATCAGCAGACCGCAAATCACGAGTGCGGTGTGTACGAGTGTTTTCGTCGTAATCGATCAATGAGAACACTACGTATTCAGGGATTTCGTTTGAACCCTCGGGTTCCATTTTGTGTGCGGCAGCCATTTTGTGTGGTTGCCCTCACATAGGCCGATGACTATGGCCGAACGAGTCCTTGGGACACGTACACCTTAGCTGACTTTTGCGTGACCTGGCCGAACTGACTCCCTTGCCCGAGGCTGACCTCGCTGAGCCAGTTCCTTGTTAAGCAGCTGGTCAGATAAAGATCAAAGAGCAGGACATTGCTGAGTTTATGGTACACGCACACACCCTTCTATCTTGCTTCTCATCTGTTTCTGTTCCTTCCTTTATGGCTTAATCACTGATTTGGGTTGAGGTCTCTATGAAGGGTTTGTCCGGCCTGATCGAACAGGAATATTGGAATGTGCTTGATCGTTTCTGGTGGGCTGGACAACGGAAAGTGGGATTGTCGTCATGCGATATGTTTTGAAATGTCATGTTTCCATTAGTCAGTTTGTATGTAATTGATGCTAGCCAGGAATGTGAATTTTAGCATAAAAGACGATGCTCCGCTCCTTGAATTTGTGCAGTCTCTAGCGAACCACCCGTGTTGTGCTTCGTAGACCTCTGTTCCTGGTTGCAGCCAATAAACTTGGTCTTTGACGTCATCAAGAAGTGTCCGGTGTCTCTGTTTGCCGAGGCAGGGGAATCCGAAGACATCGGGCGTTATCCCTGACGCCGCTGGGTTCTAACACCCAGTTCTTCAGGGGCGGGGGAGAGGCACTTCCGGAATCGATTTGATACGTGTGTGTCCTCTGCAGGGAACCTAGATCGGGTCCCTCGGCGTCCCGGCGAAGATTTTTCTCGCGAACATTCGGGGCCTGTAAGTAACAGCAGCGCCTTTTTATTTCACTTTTTCCACACACCTTAGCGCGTGTGTAGGAGATAATCACCTGTGGCACCACCTTTGCCACTCACAGCACGCCTCTTGGCCCTGAAGAAAGTCCTGCCCAATTTTTTTAAGGGACTGAAACATGTAGACCACCAACACATAGTCAACTCGTAGTCATAATTTTTCTACTTGTAGTTGTACCACATAGTTTTTAAACCTACACTCTGGGCCGCCAAGAATAAATTACTAGGCAAGAAATCTCAGAAGTGTATTTTAATTTTTAATTTTTCACCTTCATTCACATCACACTATTGCACAACACCCGCTCCGATGTAGTCAGGTGTAGAAGCACAACCAGGTGGCACTCGGCTGCCTGCTTGGACCCCAATGATGAAGCATGACACCAACCAGGTTGGTGTGTGAGGGGTTTATAAACAAGACCGAACTGGTCCAGCCTTATGGCCTCAGCTACAAGTGATCTAGAATATTAGAATATATTCCACATATACAGTGGGATAGTCCACTTTGATTATTCATTACACATTTGGGGACGGGACTTGCCCCTCTAAAAACCCTTGCTCTCCTATTTGTTTAGCTTAATCTATGAAAGTTACCAATACTGGGGAACCAAAGTTACAGGTAAGTAACTTGTTTTCTTTACTGGGGTTGACTTTTAAGTCATTTTAGTTATACATTTTTTGTAACTTCTGCAATTGTGATTGAAGTCCTGATGGTGTCAATGAGAATATCATCATCGGCATATGCTAAATAACTAATTGGTTTACCTCTTAGCTTGGGGGCCAAGCCTTCTAGAGAATTCAAAAATATTGATAGATCTGTAATGTACAGCGAACAAAGTAGTAGCGCTAAAATGCATCCCAGTTTCAGAGAAAGGGACGGTGTGCTCAGTCAAATAGTGACTGTGGTAGCTGCCCACCACGTTTTAACTTTTAGATGATTTGGATAGTGTCTGGAAGAAAATGGTTCTGCGCTAATATTGTTTTGGTCTTGCACGGGAACATCCTAAGAAGACAGGGAAAGATTACGATTATATAGTTCTATAAATATTTCGTACATTTTATTAAACTTGGCTCATCTTTAAGAAGTCTGCCTACAGGGGTGTTGTTGTAAAAAGATACCAGTCAACTCCTTTCCCTCCTTAGTCTTATGGACGAAGCCACGTGGGGGAGGTGATGCCTGGGGGATTTTCACAATGGAAAACACCATTGCTCTTCACATGGCAGTTACTCTGCAGATTCAAATGGATGGGAATTATATTAGGAGTGTCTTTGTGAAGACTTATCTGATGTGGCTGTAGAGGTCAGGCCAGTTAAGTGAAATGCACTATAATTCTAAGGTTTCCTCTTTGTGCACTGTCCTGGTGCACTTCAACCCGAAATCAACTACAGAGATTCATTTGGGTACAACCAAATCCCTGCACACATCCTGAGGCTACCAGAGAGGATCTAGGCTGTTTTCAACCTTGCAGTCACCAAACTCGAAAAGATTGATTCTTACAACATTAGAGTATTTGTAATAGCACAAAGACTTCCCAATTCGCATTACATTATATTCACCTTGAAAACACTACATACCATGGCGTCTACAAGCTGGATCAATCTTGCTCAAGCAAACCGGTATAAAGAGAAATGGAAACAATCATAAATCCAGTTGAGCAATAGGGATCAAACAGACAGTAGAGACCAATTTGTCAGCATTAGGCAGGGAAATGGCTGGACTGAATTACACTGGTGGTCTCATGCTACTGTGAAATGTACTGCCCTTTTGAAACAAAGACTGAACAAACAGGTAGAATCCCATATATTAAAAGAGAAGATAGGCTTAGGACCGAGAGCCTTTTAGATGGAAGACAACATTAGAACTATTTTGTATTATATGTATAATTAACAATATAGGTTACACCTTCCCTCCCCAAAAAAAGTATTAATGTGCAATTTGTAAAAACGGACACATTTATTTTGTTTCAAATTAGTAAACATCATGTTCAACTAAATGAGTTAAATGTTAACTATAATAAAAACCTCCTTTTCTAATGTTCCTACAGCTGTTCGTGGTGAAGCCAGGAGACGAGATGGAAAAGCTTTTCAATATGTTCCTTGAAGAGGACAAAAGCCCGAATGGTGGTGCCTCCTACAAAGACTTCCTGTGCCATATTCACCTTAGCATTCAGCAACTGCTCCGACAGTGACGCCACCTCTTCATATTTGGCTAACATTCTGTTACAGGATTTCCTTAGGTGCTCATCCCACTTAGCAAGTCTTACTGCCAAATGGTAACCTAATGACTTTAGGAAACTAAATATACACAACTGCTTGTGATGCCTTCTGCCTAACAAAGCTTGTGACAAGGGAGAGGAGCACCCCGGTCTCCCTGTGTCCACATTGTCAACCAGTGTACGAAGGTGGAGTCCCTTGCAGCACTTGAGCAGGACAACATTCCAATTAGGAATATTTGGTGGCAACTCAGAAAGCAATTTTACAAGGCAAAGGATGAACACATTTTGCAGGTGGTCAATCAGAAGAAGCTGCTCAGGTAGCATTATCAGACAACAGCTGATCAGGCTCTGTAATTTCTTCTAGGTAAACGTCTTATCACAGGGATCCAGTCTCCTGCCAACTCCTACAGATAGACTTCCTCTCACAGAGAAGCTCCCATTTGGGATATGTACTTCCTGCTACAAAATACAAAGACGGCAGATCTGTTATCTAAATGTCTACCTCCTAATCATTCAACATTTGATACGACACAAATAATTCATTCGAAACTAGGCTTCCCATCAAGTCTGCTGATCATCAACAGTTCTGCAAACAGTGGTTCTGGTCACTTGATCACAGATGATCTGTTCTAGAGTTTTCCCAGTCTGACTTCCAGTGGACAATATGATCAACAAAATCTAGACATACAGAATTTCCCCCCGTTAAACTTCCTGTAAAATGATCACCAAAATGCATCCTTTCACAAACAGACTTGCTAAAAAAAAAGACTAAAATCTGTACAATCCTTCAAAGCAAGTTTCCCTGTTAATGGATTGCCAAAATTAGCATAAAGTTCAGCAACGACAGCTAAAAGTCTATCTTACGCCTACAAAGATCGGATCCTCCAGGCTAGGCTTCCTCATCCATTATCGCAGAGGGCAGCATGAAAAGCATCCTTACTGTCTAGTCTCTCTGCCACATGCCAGCAACCATCTCAGTGGTAGCCTTCCTGTCACATCATCGCCCATGTGCTCAGTGAGGGGGGAAAAACATTCTCATGCCATCAACAATATAACGTTACCCAGTTCAAAACTCAAGGAAAAGTTGAAGTCACAATGGCACCATACAAGTATAGTCGGTGAGAAGCCGTCTGACACCAGGACACACTGAGCAGCTTGTTCCTGAACTCATAAATATGATGGAATACGCATTTGTTTAGGTTGTACAAATGCGATGTAATGATTGAGCAAGATAAATTGTAAACATAGCAAATATGTTGCTGCACGGACATAAAAGGTCTTTGCAAATTGTGCCTATGAGTGCAATTAAAAAGAACATCTCTGAAACATATGCACATCTGTTTTTCATAGGATGCATGCTATTAATAAGCACCGATACAGATACTCATTTGGCTGCTTTCTGTGAAAAGGTTGCACACATTTTCTTTATCTGGAGTTTGAGAAAACTAGCAGAAGGAAAGGGATTTTACCTGTAATCCTAGTTCTCTTCCAGGGGAATCCTCATCAAAGTCATAAGCACTGGATTGTCCCACCCATATGAGGGATCCTGTCAAAAAGGACATATACATTGACAACAATAGACTTCACAGCCCCAAAAAAGGTCTGGAAAGAGACAAATTTAAATTGTTTCAATTTGAAAAATATCTCCAATTTGCAGTAATATAGTAACTGAATCCAAAGCGACTAGAAATATCAGTCACAAACCTCTTTTTTAGAAGCAAAAATAAAGGGAATCTAGGATAATGCTAGCACATAGAGGACACAGCTAAAGCATTAACACTGGCACACTGCCATTAAGGGGTTCACCCTTATGCCAGTGTCTCATCATGCACCTGAGGAGACAGGTCAGTAAATCTTTCAGGCTGCAGGCATAAGGATCTTGGATCACTGAGGTGGTTGTTTTTCTTGGCTTTTTCTCACAAAAATAATTTTTAAACCTGGTTTAACCAACCTCATGCGACATCCTGTAGGACTTCAGGGATTTTTCACCATTTTCCCACTGGGTTTATTTTTTTTAACTTGTTTTTATTGCATTTTTCTAAGAGTAACTGCAATAACAAATAACATGCTGATTCGATATTAGCAGCTGGTATGACAATGGCAAATAAAATAGCAACAATGCAGGTTCGTGCGAGAATGGATACAAGCAGATCTATATGTCATAACTGGCTAGTTAACAAAGCATCCATCATAGCTGTGAAGGCATTTCAGTTCAGGGTGGAGTAGCAAATGGGAGCGGAGCGGCTGCCAAATGTTCTTTGGTCGGGAGGCAAGGGGCAGCAACGTTGCATATATATCACTAGTAGTGTCACAGTACTTGAGATTTCTCATCCAGGCTTTCACTGTCGGTAGTGGGGGTCGGCCCCAGTGTAAGGAAATCTATCTCTTGGCTAACAGTAGGGCAATAGCAGCAAAGCGCTTAATACCCGCCCCTAGGGGATGGGTATATCCCAGTAGTGCAAACAGTGGGGAGGGGTCAACCCCGATTCAACCATCAATGCCAGATGCCCAAAAACCGCCTCTTAAAAGCGCCAGGACGGGGGCAGTTCCATGCCAAATGAATAAAATCAGGCAGCCTATTTAGGTCCATTTTAGCAATTAGTTTGGGGGTGACATATATTTAAAGTGAAGGGGTTTGTGCTTGTATTTGTTAGAGATATAACAAGTCTGCTCACAGCAGTATGCCCACATCTTATCAGTCAAAGGTTGCCCCAAATCTCCCTCCCAAGACACCCGTGCTGCCCCACCCCCTACTGGAAGGAGCGTTTGGGCAAGGTGATACAGTCGGGAGACTGCTATCAGGCAATAACATTTTTGCGACAGGGGAGGGAATTTTTGAGGCTCCATAGTCGAGGAACGTATCGCGACAACCAGTGAGTTTAGCGTCTTGTGTACAAGAAATTTATCTAAAATGGATAGGTTATGGCCCTCTACTACATCCGCGACAGACTACACTTGGCCGTCTCAAAATGCATCTCCCATGGCTCGGAGGCGAGATCGGGTGAGTTGCGTGCTGTGTTAGAGTGTCGATGGTCAGAAGTAACCATGGGTTATTGAGTAGTGGCAGGTGTGGGGAGCATAGGGAGATAGCCTTCAGGTATCTGCAAAGCCTATCCCCAGTCCAACATGTGGTCTGGAGTGTATGAATTTTCGTTGGTGTCCAAGTGAGGTCAAGCAGAAGAATGGTGGAGAGAGGACAGGGGTGAGCCTGTGAATGTTCAGGTTTCAAATACTGTAGCCGTACCTCTGAGTGGTACCAGAAATAGGAATACTGCGTCTGTGCTACTAGGTAATAGAAGTTAAAATCTGGTACTCCAAAACTGCCATGCGCAAAGGGCATTGTGAGTGTCTGCCAATGCACCTGGGCCTGTCCACCAGCCCGAATTAGTTGTGTCAACATGCTCCGGAGAGTAGCAAAAAATGTTGTTGTGAGTGGAATGGGAATATTTAAAAATAAGTAGAGAAAGCGAGGCTGAACATCCATCGTAATAATAGCTATCCAACCGGCAAACGATAGTGGGAGCGTTATCCAGCGATCGGTCTGTGTCAAAAGGGGATCTATGGCTGGGCCACAATTGAGGCGGATGACTTCTGATGCTGTACGGTGTACTAAAATGCTGAGATATCTAGGGGGTCATCGCACCACCGCAAGGGGAAGCCCAACGTGAAAGGGAGGGTAGCATCCGTGAAGGGAAAGACCTCAGACTAGCTCCAGTTAATAACGAGACCAGAAAAGACTTCATACCGGACGACCTCTCGAGTTATTAGAGAGAGATTGGTCACAGGCTCGCGTACAAATAAGAGAACAGCCTCCGCATATAGAGAGGCCAGGAGGGGCCCTTCATGGAATCTGAGTCTCCGCTGGAGATGGCGCTCTTGAAGATGCCGCACCAGAGGGTCCATTGCACTGATGAATAGAAGGGGCGAGAGTGGACATCCCTGCCTGGTGCCTTGCGACGAGAGTGGAGCATAGTGGTTTTCCTGTAGCAGGGCTATATGTATTTTGTGCCTGGCTAGATAGGCTAAGACCTGCCTCCCCTTGCAAGGGTCCAACAGACCGCTTACATTCCATGTCATGCATCGCAACTCTAGGGCCCTCGTCCCCCCAGTCGGTCTCGCTACAGCAGGTGTGATAGCGTGTAGATAGAAACATCTATGTGTGTGGTGCTAGGAAGCCAGCCAGTGCTTGTTGTAATGTCCTGCATTGTACAAACAAACCATAAAACATGGGGGGGGGGGGAACAACCCACCACCCCTCTCTCACATCGGATAACCACCCAACCTGTATGCTGTGAATCCCAATGTCCCACAATCAACAAATTAGGAGATCTCCTGATGTGGAGTGAGGGGGTGGGAGGGGGCAACACCCAGAGCAGGCCACTTAGGTTAATGTCAGTGATGCATACATTCTATGTAACTGCAGTTGAAAAGAGGAGAAAAAGAAATTGTTACACCAATAAAGGATATTCCATCCCATCAATCGCTAAATGGTGAGGAGTATAAGCATGATGGGGACTTTCGCGTAGGTTTAGACTTCACTCTTCTGTCTTTTTACATAGTGTTGAAGAGTGAAGAGTCATTTCCCAGGGGGTGTGTTTGTGATCGATTTGTAGTATTTTCAGAAGTTGGCAGCTTCTGCAGGTGTTTCAAATATGTGAGTTTTACTGTCGACTTGAACTCGAAGGCGCTGGGTACAGTATTACATAACAAATGTTTGCTACTATCAGAGTTTGTTTAATATCTTGAAATTCGCATCAAGCCTCCTGAACTACTGGTGTAAAGTCCGGATAGAACGACAATGACATCCCCTGGAACTGTATATCTCCCACGTCTCTGGCATTGCTCAGTGCAACATCCCGGTCACGATAGTTGAGCAGTTGCGCTATCATGAAGCGTAGGGGGGCACCGGAGGCCAATCTGGGGGCTAGTTTAACACCAACTGTGGTGGAGAACTGTCCCTTCCGAAGTGTTCCACAAGTAGTCGCTCCACGTACGCCTCCATAGGGTCTGTGTTGATGGAGTCGGCCACTCCAGCTCTCCGGAGGTTATTGCGAAGCAATCTAACCCCCAAGTTTTCTGCCTTGGATGCAGTCGTTTTTAAGAGGCGCTCAATGCGATCTAGGTGCTTGGCCATGGCCGATTGCGTATCCTCCACTTCAGAGATGCACTTTTCTGCAGTGTCAAAGCAGGCCCCATGTTGTTCCCGGCAGACATGCATGGTGTCAAGACGAGTCTATGGCCCTGAAGCTGGCGCGTAGCTCCGCCATTATGGCTGCCTTGCCCTCCACAGGGGGCTTTTCAGAGTCTGGTGGGTCCGCAGGGCCTGGGGCATCTCCCCGCGCAGCATCGTTGCGGTCTTCCTACCTGGGGGTTTTGCCGGCCTCAAAATATAGCTTCTGCTGCTTGGGGTCTCCACGGCGCATAATGAGCCGAGGAGGATGAGAAAATGTCTGCTCAGCATGTGGATCGGGGTTAACCAGCGAGGTCAGGGGTTAGCAGGCAGCGATATTGCAGGCACAGGGAAATGGTGTAGGTCCCTGGGGCGTGAAAAGGGCACTTTAACTGTTGGACCGGTCATTCCCCCAGTGAGAAGGGTGTGCAGGACTGTGAGGTATCAGGGTATGTCAGAGACTGTGGTCCCTATTCCAGAACAGCCCCACGTGAGTGCCATGATAGAGATATCGCTCCCGGGGCTCGCCATTTAATTAATTATGTGCCTGTGCTTGCGCCAACTCAGCACTCCTTGCCAGGAGCCAGAGGTTGATGCGTTCAGGTTGTCCAGGGATTGAGCGCGTGACTCACCACAATTAACTAGAGCCAGGAGCTGGGAAGGCAGGCCCGCAACCACTCGGCGCAGGGCCCTCGGTCCCCGGCCTCAATTTGCAGAGGAGCCGCACCCCTGCAGCCCTGCCCTCAGGCTCGCCCACGACCACTGTTGTCGCTGGCCTCCGAGCGCCACGTCAGGCTACCGCCTTCGAAGGACTCCTCACAGACAATAGAGGCACTTGCAGCCACTCCGCTACTCTCTGATCATGCCATGGAGCCAGTGCTTAGTTTGTAAAAAAAAAAAAAAAAAGAAGTGCAGGTGCTGAAAATGTTGCCAAGGAGGCCACAGCTCACTTCTTCCTCCGGTGAGGCCCAATTTCAACACTCTCACTGCCTCAGTCTCTATCTTCTAACCTTGATCTGTTGTCTGTCCCCTAAGTCTTTTGCCTAGGAGTCTATCCTCTCACCTCTCATTGTTTTCTATCATCTTTGTCACACATGGTGTGTTACCTTACTCCCTGTATTTCTGATTTGCCCTCTATTCCTTCTAGACCTGCCCTTTTTCCTCTTCACTTTCATCCATGCTCTGCTCTCTCTCCCCTCGATCTTAGCTCTTTACTATCACTCTTCTAGCAGTGATTAGCTGTGTCTCCGTTTTATCATTTGTCTGCTTTTTTCCCTCTGTCCTGTCCTCTACATCCTTTCATTCTATCTTCTCTCTTCTAAATGCTCTCTTCTTCACATCATGGCTGCTTTCTCTTTGTATCTGATTTGCTCTCCTTTTCTTCTACTTAGCTTTGTCTTATCTCTCTCCTCTTGTTTCTTCCTCCTCTTTACTCCTGCTCTCGGTCTCATCTTTAACACTACTGCTGCCTGTGATCCTATGTCCCTGCTATTTTGAACTCTGCGTTTTCCTGTTGTCATTCCTAAAGAAGTGGAAGATGGCGTGTTTTACTTTCGTACCTACACCGAGTGCAAAAACAAAATGTACACCAAATGAAAATGCTTTTTTTGCATATATTAATTAGTGCGGTATGACTGGGTTTATTGCGGAACAGACGGCTGCTCGAGCACAGCAGGTGATGTCACTGCTAGTGCTGCCTGTAATTAGTAGGTCCAAGGATGGCGATGGCATCGGCAGCCACTGCTCAGTTTGCTGTGACCCTGCCTGCTACAGCACAGGCATTGTCCCCAGCCGTAATGCTGTCAATGCCGGTAAGTATGGCTGTGGTTCCTACTGGACTCGTGCACGCTCAGCAATTACCATGCTGGGGTGCAGCACACAAATTCTACAGGTGACGCCATGGCACAAAAAAGTTGTGTTGGTCCACAGCTGCATCGAGCACATTGAGGATAGCAGCAATGCAGGGCTGCAGGATATGCTACTCTGGCTATGCAGCAAGTGAAAAGTCCACACTTACTTTTGTTTATTCTTCCTCAAGAGCCCTCACTTCCAAGTTCCAAATGCGCTCTCGCAGCTTCCTTGCCTCAACTCTGTCATGAGTCTGCCCCAGCTACAATTATCCAATGGGAGGCTTAGGCTTAGGCAGTGTCCACCATAAGCGTGGAAGTGTATACTCAGATGTGAGTCCCTTGCTCATTGCACCATCAGGATTCAAGCAAGCCGGGCCGACGGCGGCTGAAATGCCAGAAACCGGTCCCCGGAAGCTTGTTTCCTTCCCAGTATAAGAATTGGCTTGGTAGTTTGGTTTGCCCTGTACCCATCATGCACTGGGACAGGAACAGACTAATTTGCATGTAGCCAGGTTCTGAGCTGGGATGGTGCAGTGAGCTAAAAAAAGGTGATGGATCAAGCCCTGATCTTTGGACTGGGTAAGAGTGGTCTGCTTAATTCAGACACTCTGTTCATCACCACCCCCTTTTCTGAATCATTTTATCCACCATAAGCGTGGAAGGGTATACTCAGATGTGAGTCCCTTGCTCATTGCACCATCAGGATTCAAGCAAGCCGGGCCGACGACGGCTGAAATGCCAGAAACCGGTCCCCGGAAGCTTGTTTCCTTCCCAGTATAAGAATTGGCTTGGTAGTTTGGTTTGCCCTGTTCCCATCATGCACTGGGACAGGAACAGACTAATTTGCATGTAGCCAGGTTCTGAGCTGGGATGGTGCAGTGAGCTAAAAAACGGTGATGGATCAAGCCCTGATCTTAGGACTGGGTAAGAGTGGTCTGCTTAATTCAGACACTCTGTTCATCACCACCCCCTTTTCTGAATCATTAGGCTTAGGCAGTGGCAGGATGCAGCAGACGCGGGAAATAGAATGCAAGCCATAGTTTGTTGATGACTTCTTGGATTTGTGATCGGCTTGATGACATCATCACTAACGTGGTGATAGACAATCATGCCTGTCTGGACAGGCGTATGCTGGCCTGTCTATGAACATTTACCAGCCAGTCACCATGCAATGTATGTTATTCTTTTTATTTTTATTTTGAATAATTATTATTGAGACCACCACCTGCAGGGTCAGAAATTGTAGTCCCAGCCCTCTGAAAGAAGTGCCGGTGCTGAGCACCTGCTCAAAATAAGCACTGCATGGAGCTTCTGGTGTCTGCGGCAGCACTCAGGGGGGACGGGACTAATCTCAGCGATGGGATGGAGCTAGGAGTTTTTCCAGCGCGGCGCTCTGGAGCTCCGAGATCAAGCCTCCATCTTGGTGCTTGGTTGGGCCATGCCCCGACCACTGGATTTTAATCCCTCTTCCAGTCAGAATGCGTTCACCTTTTTGTGAAGAACAGTTCAGTCAGTTAATTTTTCTGGCGATAAAGATCATGGGCACGGACTAGAAAAAGTCTACTTTAAAAAATATATATATATATAAATAGCGCAAACTAGACCACAGACATCGGGTATCAGAGCGCTTTATATAGCACCAGTTTGGTTAAAGAAGGACACATTCATTTTTGTTAGGCACAGGAAGATTAAGTGATTTGCCCAGAATCACAGGATGTTTAGCGTAGTTGCTGAGACTCGATCCCGGTTCCCCAGCTTCGAGGTCAACCCCACTAGCCGTAAGGCTACATCCTCTCCCCAAAATTCTTGTCTGTGGAGGTGGGAGGATTGCTTATGGCTTTGATGAGGATTCCTCTTGAGGAGAAATAGGATTACAGGTAATAAACGTGTTCTTCCTTTCCAAGGGATTCTCATCAAGTCATAAAGATTGAATAGAATAGCAAGCTTATTTAATTACATGAAATGCAGACAACAAGAAAAAAGCATAAGTGTTCCCACATTTACCAAAAAAGATTCCTTTAAGAGGCATCCAATTCTGAACCTGAATCCAAACAATAATGTCTGGTAAGGGTATGTATTGACTTGCATTTAGCAGCTTTACATATCTCTGAAATGGGTACATTTCTTAACAGAGCCATGGCCTCTGGTTTTCCCCCAGTTCATTCGGCTCTAGAATTACTAGGAAGGGAATTCTTCGCTAACTGTTAACAGAACACGATGCAAGAACAAAATCCACCTGGAAATGGATTGCTTAAAGTGGAGAAACCAGTCCGAAGAGGACTACAGTTCACAAATAAGTAGTAAGATTGTCAGCCCCCTTTTGTTTTGTCTAGTTAGAATTTTAGTAACCTTTTGACATCGAGCGAATAAATGAAGAGCGCTCTTTCAGCTAGATTCAATTAGTTTGTGAAGAATTTTACCACATAAGTTTGACAAGCAGGGTGGGTTTTCATTAAAACTTGTGTCTTTTGAAAAACCGCATAAGAGTTTTTATTGGGTCGAGTATTTATACTCGAACCTATTACATCTGAACCAAAGTCTCTTGAACCCGCAGATTACCTACAATGCATGTTGTGCACTCGAGCATGAAGCTTCCCCAGGTGCGTGCTTGTCCTCGCACATCATCATCAAAGGCTTCTGCTCCCCCTCACTCACACCACATCCCCATATGCTCCTTTCCTTCCTCCCACTCGCTGGGTCCCCCGCCCCCCCAGCCGAGTTTGTTTGTCTGGGTTTCAGCTCTGCTCTATTTAATAAAAAAAAAATACTTTATCCGAGTTGCTGAATGCAGCAGATGCCACAGAAAATGTTCTCTAAGATTTAACTGCAGAATTTTACTTTTTTGTACTTTAAATCCTTTTTTTACAAAAAAATACGTGATCCGAGTTGCTGAATGCAGCAGATGCCACAGAAAATGTTCTCTAAGATTTAACTGTAGAATTTTACTTTTTTGTACTTTAAATCCTTTTTTTACAACTTCTTTAGAGATCACACGTTAATTGGTTTGTTATTCCAGGACACAAAAACAGATACTCCTTCCTTCCAAGACGCCGGGGAACGAACAGTTAATCTTTTAAAAAGCTGGCTCTGCCTTGTTTTTACTAGTTTTGGTGACAATTTTGAATAAGGTATTTTTTTTAACGATAGATAACTTTCACGGTGTTTTACCATTCTGCACCTATTTGCTCTGTGTAGCGATAAGGTAATTTTTATCACACACCTGGCTTCCACTTTTCCTTTCTGGTGTTTTTTCCATAAAACTTCGGCGAAGCAAAAAGAAATACTCCCAGTAGTCCATGTGCCTGCTCAAGTACCGTAAAGTCACAGGTTAAAATCATGGTAAAACCAATTTAGATTTCATTCTTCCAAGGTCGATAACATGAGTACTTTTGAATTGAACAATGACATGTTTCAAACGCGTAGGCCCAATTATGTTTATGCTAGTTGTAAATTAAATAGGAATGTTTTTATTTTTTAACTCCGGAAGGTATTTTGTATTTTTAAAGGAAACTTGATGGTTTCAGAATAGCATACTCCAGTCTCAGAAACTTAAGAGTTTGACAGAAAATCTACTGCAGTTGTTAAAGCAGTGATCGGAAGCGGTTTTGTCTTGTCTGCTGAACAGTCCGGAAGCCTACAAATTCAGAAACGTATAAACCATGATAAAGGCCAGACACGTGAGGTTCCCTTTGCTGTCATACTACAATATATGTGCTTTTATTCTTCTTCTTTTGTACTCCGCCATGATTAAGTATTGTGACTATTCATATGTAAAGGTCCCAGACAACCATTACAGTTCATGTTACGATTGCACAGGAATCCGCCCCCCTACCCCTCCCACAAAGCAAGACAAGAACATCAAAGGGGCCATCTGCTTTTCCTGAATTCCTTTGTGGACATCTGCTTTTTCTGCCCCTCCCTCTCCCCCACCACAGAGCAGCCTCAGGCTCAAAGTACTTTGCACGCTGTGCTCGTACCCAGCAGACGTTTGTAATCCTCTCAACTGTAACTCAACTTTCGAACATTGGTGATAAATGTGCTTTTTTAAGTGAGCCTAATTTCCACCCTTTATATTGAGCAAACGCTTACGTTATGCACCTGGTCAAAATTTACCTTAACTTGTCATTTTTGCAGTCATGTACATTAATATAGGCTGCCAAGCACTTCCAGCCTGCCATACGCTTTAAAATTCTGGTCACCCTACGCTTATGGGACACTCAAACCCCGCTCTGCCGAAGCACCTCAGTCCTACACCCCCACTCATCCACTAATACCACTACTAGGACACACACCCCGTTCTGCCAAAGCACCTCAGTCCTACACCCCCCGCCCCTCCACTTACACTGCTACTACCCCCACCCCTCCACTTATACTGCTAATTGGACATAAGCCCCGCTCTGCCAAAGCACCTCAGTCCTACACCCCCCACCTATCCACTTATACCACTACTGAACACACACCCCGCTCTGCCAAAGCACCTCAGTCCTACACCCACCACCCATCCACTTACACCGCTACTGGGACACACACCCCGCTCTGCAAAGCACCTTAGTCCTACACCCTCCCCTCCAGTTATACAACTACTGGGACACAAACCCCGCTCTGCCAAAGCACCTTAGTCCTACACCCCCCCTCCACTTATACAACTACTGGGACATAAACCCTGCTCTGCCAAAGCACCTTAGTCCTACACCCCCCCTCCACTTATACAACTACTGGGACATAAACCCTGCTCTGCCAAAGCACCTTAGTCCTACACCCCCCCCCTCCACTTATACAACTACTGGGACACAAACCCCGCTCTGCCAAAGCACCTTAGTCCTACACCCCCCTCCACTTATACAACTACTGGGACACAAACCCTGCTCTGGCAAAGCACCTTAGTCCTACACCCCCCTCCACTTATACAGTTACTTGGACATAAACCCCTCTATGCCAAAGCATCTCAGTCCTACACCCCCCACCCATCCACTTATACCGCTACTGGGACACAAATTGCGCTCTGCCACAGCACCTTAGTCCTACACCCCCCTCCACTTATACTGCTACTGGGACACAAACCCGCTGTGCCAAAGCACCTCAGTTTTACACCCCTGCACCTCCACTTACACTTTACACTACAACTGGGACACAAACCCCGCTCTACCAAAGCACTTCAGTCCGACACCCCCGACCCTCCACTTATGCCGCAACTGGGACACAAAACCCTGCTCTGCCACAGCATCTTAGTCCTACACCCCCTCACCCCCAGTTATACTGCTACTGAGACACAAACCCGCTCTGCCAAAGCACCTCAGTCCTACACCCCCGGCCCTCCACTTATACCGCTACTGGGACATACACCCCGCTCTGCCAAAGCACCTCAGTCCTATACTCACGAACCCCCCCCCCCCCCCCCTCTCATACCACTACTGGGACAAAACCCCAGCTCAGCCAAAGCACCTCAATCGTACACCCCCCCCCCACTTATGCCGCTACTGGGACATAAACCCAGCTCTGGCAAAGCACCTCAGTCCTACACTCACTCCCCCCCCCCATACGCCCCTCCACTTATACCGCTACTGGGACAAAACCCCGCTCAGCCAAAGCACCTAAATCCTACACCCTCCTCCACTTAGGCCGCTACTTGGACACAAACCCAGCTCTGCCAAAGCACCTCAGTCCTACACTCGTCCCCCCTACCCCTTCACTTGTACTGCTACTGGGACAAAAACCCCGCTCTGCCAAAGCACTTCAGTCCTACACCCCCCACCCCTTCACTTATACCGCTACTATCCCGCCCCTCCACTTATACTGCTAATATAACATAAGCCCCGCTCTGCCAAAGCACCTCAGTGCTACACACTCACCCCCCCTTACCCCCTTCACCTATACCGCTACTGGGACACAAACCCCGCTCTGCCAAAGCACCTCAGTCCTACACCCCCCCCCCCGTACCTCCACCTATACCGCTACTGGGACACAAACCCCGCTCTGCCAAAGCATCTCAGTCCTACACCCTACCCGGACCTTCACTTACACTTCTACTTGCACATAAACCCCGCTCTGCCAAAGCACCTCAGTCCTACACCCCCCACCCATTGACTTATACCGCTACTGGGACAAAAACCCCGCTCAACCAAAGCACCTCAATCCTACACCCCCCTCCACTTCTACCACTACTAGGACACAAACCCCACTCTGCCAAAGCACCTCAGTCCTACACCCGCCCCTCCACTTATACCGATACTACCCCCGCCTCTCCATGTGAGCCAGGTGCATGCACATCGCACACCCACAACAAAGCCAGCCACATCCCACACCATTTGTCTGAGCCTCAGCATCAGACTTCAAAGGAAGCCCTCACTCTACCACTCTACCGCACTCACTCTACCGCCCTCACTCTACTGCCATCATTCTACTACTCTACCGCCCTCACTCTACCACTCTACCGCCCTCACTCTACCACCCTCACTCTACCACTCTACCGCCCTCACTCTACCACTCTACCGCCCTCGCTCTACCACTCTACCCTCCTCACTCTACAAATCTACTGCCCTCACTCTACCGCCCTCAGTCTACCACTCTACCGCCCTCAGTCTACCACTCTACCGCCCTCAGTCTACCGCCCTCACTCTACCACTCTACCCTCCTCACTCTACCAATCTACCGCCCTCACTCCACCACACTACCGCCCTCACTCTACCACTCTACCGCCCTCACTCTACCGCCCTCACTCTACCAATCTACCGCCCTCACTCCATCACACTACCGACCTCACTCTACCACTCTACCACTCTACCGCCCTCACTCTACCACTCTACCGCCGTCTCTATCGCCCTCAGTCACTCTATCGCCCTCAGTCACTCTATCGCCCCCACTCACTCTTTCGCCCTCCCTCACTCTTTCTATCGCCCTCCCTCACTCTTTCTATCGCCCTCCCTCACTCTTTCTATCGCCCTCCCTCACTCTGTCTATCGCACTCCCTCACCCTGTCTATCAATCGCCCTCCCACTATCTATCTATCGCCCTCCCTCCCGCTATCTATCGCCCTCCCTCCCTCTATCACACTCACTCTATCGCATCACCACAGCATCACTCAGGGGCACCACAACAAAACTAGGCCCTACCACATCATCACTGAATGGCGCAGCATCACTCGTCGCCACCACATCACTACTCAGCGACACCACAACATCAATCTGTGCAACCATTTAACAACAACTGGTTCAAATATGTTCTCTCAATGATTCAAGCTTTATTACAAATGCCACAAAAAGATGTTAATATCTCACTTCTGTTCTTGGATTTTAGTCACAATAAAATACACTGAACATAATCTTCACAAAAGTTATTTACAAAAGTTTAAGCTATTGCCATTATAAAGTACAATAACTTGTATTTAAGTATTAATCATTCAAAAAAATTAAAAGCCATTGTTATTTGTAATATCAATACATGTAAGTCACGTAAATACAACACATATTGCATTACAAATGCTATAGGTGTGATATGCGGAAGATAAAACTATTGGAATTGTAAATGACAAAGCTATTAATTTAATTATTTTCAAAACCAACACATAAATACAAAATTTGTCATTTACAATACCAATAGCTCAAACGTTCCTAATGCGAGACCTATTGCATTGCAAATGCTTGTTAGAACTTAAGGCTGAATTTTGCTTACCTTCTTTACAGGATTAATAGCTACGAGGAAGATGACCCATTATGAGCCTTGCAGCATCTGTGAAGGGAGGGAATGGAGCAAAAGTGGAGTTGCCAAGTGGGGATGTCAGTGCTCAGGGTCATCAGCGGAGACAGACCTGAAGCTGGGGGGAACTATGGATATCCAGGATCGCGGCCAGACGGTCTAACAAAGATCAGCGGCTATTGCATTGTAAGGACAATCAGGTGTATAGGAAGGTTGCTGCCTTGTCTTGCAGATTGTACATGAGGCACTCATACGAGGCCGTCTTATATGTTTCGGTGAGCCACTCCTCAAGTGTGGGTGGGAGCGCCACTGCTAGAGCAAATTTTTCACCTTTGTGCGCACCGTATGAAGCAGCTGACATTCATGATGGGACAGCGCAGGGGAGTCTACTGTATTGTGAAGCATGATCAGGGAGCGCGTGAGCAGCACAGAGATCGCAAGCATGTTGCGTAACGTCGAGCAGACAGCCCTCCAGAAGTCGTGGATCATGGGACAATCGCACAAAATATGCACCATTTCGCAGTATGTTGTCGCAACACCAATGATTGGAGTGGGGTAGCAACCTCACTGCAATAAGATTTGCCAGGGTCTTGTGCCGATCTGCAGCGTCTTGAAGAGGCAGAGCTTCATTCTGGCATCCCGGGCTCTGTGGCCTGATCCAGCAGTTTTGCCCAATCCTTAGCCTCATACTCCACCTAGAGCAGAGTCTGCCACTTGGCCCGCCAACAGCAGTAGAGAGTATAGATGTCGGGCTTTTACATCCTTTTAACCCGGCATCACCCCTCTAAAGCGTCCCTACACTTTAAGATAGGGGACCACGAGGAGGATGGAAGAGCCCAGGGCTACGGACACAAACATTTTGCAAGGTGGTGCAGTTTCATGTACTTCCACTGCTGGTGGGGCCGTTGATGGAACTTCTCCTGGAACGTTTTGAAGCATTAAAGAGATCCCTGGATAAGCAGATCATGTAGGGACAGGATCCCCCACATTACTCCAGAGGCCCCAATTGGGCATCTTATCTCCAATGCTAATGCCGGAATTTCCCTAAATAGGCGCATGATCATGTTAATGGGCATCCACCAAGAAGTCTTGGCTATGACCTTAATATTAGGATTTGTTGAACCATGCGCAGAGGCATCGTACTTGGAGAGCGGGTGCATCCAAACACGGGTAACTAAATATGTTGCGCTCAATCGCAACTCATAGTGGAGGGTTTTGGGCCTGTGGATGCAAGTAGGCAAGCTGTGATAGGTGCAATGCCATTGAGTAGTCCTCAACTGAGGGGAGGCCGAGACCACCACATGAACGGTGAGCTATAAGCTTGCATATGGTCAGTTGTGGTCTTGTCTTCCCCCAAATGAAGAACTTGACGCCTAAGTCCACTGACCAGAAGAGCTTGAGGGGTATGAGCAATGGGAGCATTCGCAGAATGTAGGTATATCTTGGAAGGATCCCCATCTTGGCAGCCTGCGTCCTTCCACACAGCGAGAGGCTGAGGTGGAACCACTTATCGTAGTTAAGTCTTGTGCATTCCAACAGCGGGTTAAGATTGTCTGTCGCTATGCAGTCCTTACCTTGCTTGTTATAGATCACTGCGTATTTAAGACGCAAGGGTTTCCATTGATAGGAATAGTCGGACACAGCCGCCCTCATGATCACCTATGAGATCGGTAGGCCTTCACCCTTGCCCAAATTCATTTTGTATCTGGATACCGCTGCAAAGGAGGAGAAGTAGTCCAGGAAACTTGAAAGTGAGGTAGAGAGGACAGAAAGCATGAGTAAAATGTCATCCGTGTAAAGATGGAGTGCCGATGGACCCCCAGGGTTAGAGATAACTGCAATCCGCAGTGATTGGCATAGGGACGCAACCAGGGGCTCCATTGCCAGGCGGAAGAGCAGGGACTACAAGGCTGTCTTGTTCCCCAGTGGACTGGAAAAGGCTCAGAGAGAAAACCACCACAATTGACCTGCACCATGGGTGAGTCGTATAGCCACTAGACCTTAGTGATTAAATCCTCTCAACGACCGAATTTGCAGCGCATCGCACAGAGATCACGCCAATCGATTTTGTGGAATACCTTCTCGGCGTCGAGTGAGAGGGCCAGGGCACCTCTTTCAGGCCTTGGCACACCACATGCCACGGGCTAAAGTACAAAGGTGGTTACACCACAAACGCCCGGGGACAAATCTCACTTGGGTACAGTGGATCAATCAAGATAACTATCTAAAGGCAAGATACAAGAACGCCAGCCAAAATCTTGCTATTCCTACGGAGGAAGGTAATTGGTCTAAAGTGGGTGTTAAAAGTACCTAGAATTTTTAAAGCTCGCATGGGAGGCAGATCCTTCAGATACCTTGCCCCCAAATGCTGGAACAACCTGCCGCTGGAACTTCGGCTTGAACCTTCCGAAATCCAGTTTAGGAAAAAACTTAAAACTTATCTGTTTCAGTAGGTAGCTTGGTTGGGAGGAGGGGGGACAGTCACTCCACTTGCCATAGCGCGGGGACACGCCAGTGGCGTAACCAGGCGCTTAATAAATTTCCAATAATAATAATAATAATAATAAAGCCATCAAAAAGGAGGGGATCCTTTGCGGGCTTGGGGGGACTGGAATCAGGGCGCTGTTTGATATGGGACCTAGGGACCCCATGTGATCAGCCTCCAGTAAAGCCTTAGAGAGAGTCCACAACGTCCAACCCTGTCCCCTTTTAGACTCAGCCAAGAAACTGTGCTACCTAGGGGCCTTGTGGTAAGGAGTTTGGAGATGGTTTGTGCTATCTCCGCCTTGGTAATTTCCCCCTGGGGTAGATCCCTGCACGACCTAGGGCAGACTTACTCCATCGAAGAAAGATTTCAACCAGGTAGGGTCCGCAGCCACTTCGGGGGTACTCCTCTTTAGAAGTGTAAAGCACGTTGAGGCCCATACGTGCTTTTTCCAAGCCACAACAGCCAGAGGGAGGCAAAATGGACTGCTGTGTAAAGGCGTGAGAAGGTCACTATGGTGCTCTCCAGGGTACTCTACAACATCACCTTCCGCTTACTGGAGAGAGCAGCATCCCTCATCAGTTGAACCCTAATGGTCGCCTTGGCTACCACCCACAATGTGCTCCGAGGTGACAGACGCCCGATTATAGTCCAAGTAGTAGGTGACATGGATGAATAGATTTAGATTTGGGCGCAAGATCGGACATCTTAGCGGTCCTGCCCTCCAGGGACCAACCCACTGTGGTGATTTCCTGCAGTCTCTAGTCCATTGTAGTCTCCGGGGGCCCACACATGTGGCAGGCGCAGACCTGCTCTGCGAGGAGCAACTGCCAGGACGGCTTCGCAGAGGTCAGTGCTGCCCCACGCCAAGGG
Source organism: Lissotriton vulgaris (assembly GCF_964263255.1). Taxonomy (NCBI): domain Eukaryota; kingdom Metazoa; phylum Chordata; class Amphibia; order Caudata; family Salamandridae; genus Lissotriton; species Lissotriton vulgaris. The sequence continues at coordinate 393,274,282 of NC_141699.1, read as the reverse complement.
AAGAGCATCGGACCTCGCTGCAGGACTGGGAAGGACCTCAACAGCCTGTGCGCCAGCCCTGCCCAGGTGGCAAGCCAGCATGTGCAGGCCAGGATATCAAATGAGGAGATATAACTGATAGATAAGGGCACGTTGCTCACCTCTGCTCCCCACAGCAGTGACCAGTCTCCATTAGCCCCCTCCAACCCTGGGTGCATCCTGCAAGTACCTCAAGCTGAAGAGACAGTAAAGAGCAGGCTGGAGAGCGGAATAGGCACACCATGTGCAGATGGTGTCCGTGGCTGGCTCATGGAGGAAGATAGAGAGAGGCGACTGCACCCCAGGTAAGAAGCAGAAGACCAGGCAGAGCAAAGATGGAGGGAGTCATCCATTGTGACCAGGCAAGGCACTACTCCATCTGCTGCAGCAGGCCCCAGGCCGATGACAGGAGGAAAGGAGGCAGGGGCCAGTCTGTCAGTACATAGCCAGGCCCTAATCCAGCAGCCAAAGTTGAAGTCCATGCACCCCCTGATGCTCCAGAGGTGATGCAGAGAGCCCTATACATCTACATTTTTTAGGTCTGGACTAAAAGAGGTGTTTGGGAGAGGGTCCCCGAGGAGAGGTCATCCGCCTCCCAGAGTCACTCGAGGCAGTCACGGGCCCTGTTCATCACTGGTCATCAGGCGAGGAGCACATAGAACCAGGCCCTAGACTTTTCTATCTGGGTTGGGCTGCCCCACCCAATCTGGGCAGCCTCCTCCTGGCGCCGCACAGAACCCCGGTCCATCCCAAAGCCAGGTCCAGGGGGAAGAGAAGGAAGAGAGGACACTGACCCGGTGCTCCAGATGCCCGGTCTTTTGGACCACCTCAGTCATGCTGCAGAGTGGCAACACAACAAGGGTGGTGCCTCCAAAAGCTGTCTCCGCCCCTCCTGCTTCCTCTACGGCCTCTACTGGCCAGCAACCCACAAGGGGACGATAGCTCTGGGCCCTGGGGATGGGTCCAGGATACTGTGCTGACCCCTCTGCCGGAGAAGAACGACAGGCACGGCAAGGAGCCCTCCTGGGGCTTCCCAGTGCAGCAGAGCCCTAGAGTCAAGAGGCCACAATCAAAAGTTTCATGTATAAATCAACTTAGAGTATCCGCTTGAGCATTTTGTATGCCAGGTATATGGACCGGTGTAATAGGCTTCGTGCTAGCAGCCATTTCCTAATGCTTTGAGCTTTAAGAGACAGTTGTCTCAAGAGTGTTCCTCTCCGTTTGTTCAGATAATACATAGTAGTTGTATTATTTGTCTGAACAAGAAGTTAACGCATTCTGACCGAAGGAAAAAATTACTTCAGCGTTAGATGGACAGCACTCGACTAACAGATTGAGGTGATAGGACCACTCCCTCTCTGCCTATATTCTTTGTGTCTGTAGAGTACCATATGAGCACCCCCTCCTAGAAGAGAAGCATCTGCCACTATAGTTTGCCAAGGAGTAACCAGATAAAAAACAAGGTTGGTAGCTTGGCACCACCAAGGGAGTGATTGGAGGGCAGCTTGAGATAATGTCACCTTGTTCTCTTAGCTTCCTGATTTCTGGTTCCAGTAATCTGCCAGACATTGTTGTAAAAGCCTCCTGTAGTGTCTGGTGTTCGGAGTTAGAAATACACATGATGACATTGATTGCAGTAATGAGGAACACTGTTGTGCCTTTGGATGGAGTGTTTGTTTCAGACTGTGACACTTCTGTTGGATAGATTTGAGTCTTCCCACTGAATGATTCACTTTTGTGATTATAGTGTCAAATGTCGCGCCCAAGTAGTAAATCCTTTGCACTGGGATAATTATTACCTTTTGAACGTTTATTCTCAGTACCAGCATTTTCAAGATGGTCGCTGCTAGATGGAAAGGTTTCCTTACTAGATCTGGAGATGAATCATTCATCAACCAATCATCCAGATAAGGGTAGACGAGTAGCTACCACTGCGATGCACTTTGAAAAGATGTGAGCTGCTGAATTGAAGCCGATGGGCTGGTGCAAGAAATAATTGCATGGCACATTCCAAGAGATCTGGAACGAAGGGCAAAAAAGGTCTTGATTACGCCCTGTGATACAATTTAAAAAACAAATCCCTGATGTATAGGTGGTACGCGCCGCTTTAGGAATGTTACGTTTGTTTGTTTCTTTTACTAATATTTCAATGTAAGTGTTAAGATCATCTATTGGTGATACGCTTGCCAGTGGGGAGTCTGAAAGGGTCATAGAGGAATATCTGATGGAGGAATAATTTGTGATGTGTGTTGATGTTGACTGAGAGTGCTGACGTCGCCTAGATATCCTGTCTAAAGCTGATCTTCGTCTATGGCATCATGAAGGCGTGTGAAATCTTCTTGGAGATCTAGCTTTATTACGTTCCCATTGTCTTGGCATCTCCTTAGCCTTAGGTCTAGGTGGTTCTAGTTGAACCATTGGCACTCAACTACATTTAATTTTGTTTAGAATACATTGTTTAAAGATACTCTTCAGCTGGAATTCATACGCTTCCAGCTTTATATGCAGGTAGACTTTCGAGCCCCAATTTCTTTGTTAATTTTACACCTAATATATTCAAACAAGTCAATTCATTCTCTGTTATTTCTATCGATTTTATGCCGAAATTGTACGAAGTGAGAGAAGTCTGTTAAAAAAAAAAAAAGCACAAAGCTAAGTATAATTATCTAGGAACTAGGACAGATGAAAACATAAGCAGAGGGTGTAAATCCCGATTTACACTACAGCAGACGGACTGCCGCTGCCTGCGTGCCCCACAGGGGGACCTCAGCAGGGCAGCCCCCTTAGTGCCCATTCGTCTGAGCCCCCCCCCTTCAGTCCTCGTAGAGGGGGAGGCTCAGGCTGTTCTCCAGCCCCTCCCCTGCCCGGGTGCACCAGTGACGTGCATCCGGGGGAGGGCACGTTTGGGGGCGGGCCGGGTATTTAGGCCCCTGCCGCCCAGTATGCGACCTCTTTGTCGGTCGTTTTTGCCGTGCCTGCCACGCTGCACCCCCTGTCTCCGTTATGCCCTCTGGTCGCTCGCCCAGAGGCCTGGTCTGGCGTCGGTGTGCTGTTTTCCTCGCTTGGGTGAGTCGTCCCCCCTCAGGGACGGTGTTTTGGTTTCTTTCTCCGCTTTGGTCTTGGCTCCTCGGAGAGGCTATGGGCAGAGGGAGGAGGCAATGGGCGACGACGTGCGGTGTGCGAGCCCGGGAGAGCCTTGTGTGGGCAAGTCTTGGTCCAGGTGTTTCAGAGCGGGGGTCGCGGCAGGGGTTGTATAGGTTGTACGTGTTGATGCTGGCCGGCTGGCATGTGAGGTCGCCCGCGCTTTTAAATTGAGTGGGCTTTGGTGCCCGATTCTTTGGAGAGGCCATGTTTGGTGGGATGCGACTTGCCGCTCATCTTGGGGCGTAGGCAGTCAGGATCGCGTGCGCATCTTGCCGGTGGGTTACGAGTTCATCGCCGTCCATGGGGAGGGACAGTGGGGGCGCTGAGGTCATTCCGCAGGTCGCGTGCGCTCAGCCCCTGCCCTGCACCTTAATCTCCGTGCCTGTGGTGCGTGTTCCTCCTCCTTCAGGGCTTAGTGTCCCCTCACCTGCCTGTATCCTGCTTCTGTGGGAAGGATACTGGACACGCATCCTCTGATGTTGTGTATTTTTTAATTCGTGATCGTGAGGTGTGTTGTTAGCCTCTGACTGTTTTCTCCACTTGCTTGCTGATTTTGAAATCAGAGGAAATTGCGTTGGTCGACAGGACTCTAATTTAATGTCAGTCTTCCACGTTGAAACAAGAACGACGTGGTTCTGGCTGCGGGGCGAGTCGAGCGCGCCTACACATCCATGTTCGCCCAAGTGTTGTTTTGCCAAGGCACCCTTTTCTGAAAGGAAATGGCGTCGCAGTACTTTAAGCGATGTTGGCTCTACCCCTTGGCTTACCGAGTTGTGGTTGTTTTCTGTCCCAGGGATAATTGGGCTGGGCTACACAGCAGGTTGCTTTGTCCGTGCTGCGCCCTGGCGGGCACCTTTCATGCTGCGCGCCCATGCCATGGTCGCATCGGCGTTAAGGAGGGGGTGACTCGGCTGCCATGTCCCCTCCTCAGGCTGGGAACTCAGAGGCAGACAACCGGTGCTGAGCGCATGGGTGGTTCTTAATTTTGCAACTTATGTTGTTTGTGTTTTATTCTGGTAGTGTAGGGTTACTAGACGGTAAGTCAGGTTCAGGGACACGGAGACATTTCGCTAGCATACAGGGAGGGCCGCGATTTTGCATCACACTTATTGGAATCGGTGACGTAAGTAGACAGCTCTCAAGACCAGGTAAACCGTAGATAGATAACACTACAGGTATGACGTGCAACGTTTACACATAGCACCACACAAGCTGGTACTGCAGCCGGCGCCACGTGGTGGCGGGGGTCATCTTGGGGCCCGTCCATGTTATGTTGTTATGTTACAGCGTTCTTGTATAGCGCACGGCTACTCGAAAAGAGTGTCCCGGCGCTTTCCACCTGCAGCTCAGAATAAAAATAACACAACACAGCAAAAAGAATGAGAAAAAGAACTGAAACTGAAACAATAAGAACAGCCTAAAGATTAAAAAGCCAGGTCTTCAGGCTCTTCCTGAACTGGAACAAATTGGCAGTGCTGCGCAGCGAAAGAGGAAGCGAGTTCCACAGCTGTGGAGCTTTGCAGCTGAAAGAGCGCCCTCCCGTGCGGGCCTTCCTCACCCGAGGGACCACCGCTTTGTAAAGGGATTCCGAGCGCAAGGAGCAGACTGGTCGATAAAAGGCCAGTCTCCGCCGCAGGTATCCAGCCCCTGATCCAAACAGGGCTTTGTGCATCAGAGTCAGGGATTTAAACTGGATCCGCTTCCGTATAGGCAGCCAGTGTAGCGCCTGTAGCAGCCCGGAAGCTCGGGCTCGTCTACGCAGGCCAAAGATAGCCCGGGCGGCAGAGTTCTGTACCACCTGTAGGCACTGAACTAGGTAATCAGGGAGGCCAAGGAAGAGGGCATTAGCATAATCTAGCCTAGAGCCGACGAGAGCCTGCACAGTAATACGCCTGTGCTCCTCAGACAGCAGGGGCAGGAATTTACGGAGCATTTTCAAAATTCCATAACAGGTGCCAGCCAGACCTAGAATATGTGTTCGCAGCGACAGCTGGTTGTCCAGCTTGACACCCAGATTTTTAGCCACCAAGGAAGACTGTGCAGGAGGGCTCATGTCGGACGGCCACCAGTGCTGCCACTCCGGATCGACAACGCAACCGAAGAATAGAACCTCGGACTTGCTAGAATTGGCCCTTAGACTGTTCCGTTGGAACCAGTCAAAGACCAATGTAAGACAGTCCCGAATTCTCCCTCCATCAAACTCCTGGTCTTTCCCGCATGTGAAGAGGAGTTGCGTGTCGTCGGCGTAGGAGACGATCTGGGCCCCATATGCTTCCACCAAGGCCGCCAAAGGGGACATAAAGATGTTAAACAACGTGGGGCTCAACACAGACCCCTGTGGAACCCCAACTCCCAATGGCGGCATCTCGGCAGAGCTCTGGGAAACCCAGACCGTCTGGCGGCGGCCTTCAAGGAAGGATGTAAACCACCTGAGCGCCGTCCCCCTAAGGCCGATGTCATAAAGCCTTGCTAAGAGCGCCCTATGGGGGACGGTGTCGAAGGCCGCCGATAGATCTAACATGACCAGCATGGCCCTCCCGCCGACATCCAGAGTCTCCCTGATGATCTCAGTGACCTCTAGCAATGCCGTTTCCGTACTAAAATTAGGGCGGAAACCGGATTGAGATGGGTGGAGCAGATTGTTAGCTTCCAGAAAGCGTGACAGGACACCGTGGACGTGTTTTTCCGTGATCTTCGTGAGGGCCGGAAGAAGTGAAATTGGCCTATAATTGGCCAGAGCCTCGGCGTCGAGACCCGGTTTCTTTAGGAGGGGGATCACCATCGCTCTTTTCCAAGAGCTAGGGACCCTCCCCTCCCTCAGAGAGGCGTTGAGGATGGGATTAACCAGCGGATTCACCACCTCCGCCATCCCAGCCAAGAATCTGGCGGGGCAGGGGTCAAGTGGCGAGCCAGATTTCAAATTGGCCAACAGCTGCCTGGACACATCGCTGGAAACAGCAGGAAAATCAGACAGCACCGCCGCCGGTGTGTGCGGAAGTCCGCACCCAGCCCCGGTGACGCCGCTTCCATCCTCCGGTCCTTCCACAAAGGAGGCCTGAATCGCCTTGATCTTATTAGTAAAGAAGCCGGCAAGATCACCTGCCCACGTATCCGAAGCTACTAAAGGGGGCGATTGGGAACTAGGGGTCGTGAACTCCTTCACAATGGTGAAGATCTCCTTACAGGAGTTCGCGGATGCCTCGATCCTCCTAGCCAAATAGTCCCTCTTAGCTCCCAGAATGTCCCGATGGTAGGCCTTCACCGCCTTGTAGGCGAGTTTAGCCTCCCCATCATACAAACGTCGCCAGGCCCTCTCGGCCACCTTGCATTGGCTGCGAGCCACACGAAGAGCCTCCGTAAACCACGGTGCAGATTGCCGTGCCACCGTGGATCGGGGGGCTGCCTTGGGGGCCAGATCGTCCAGCCTATCAATGAGCCACAGCTGCAGAGCCTCAGTGTCGCTATCCAGATCGCCCGAAAGATGACAAGGGTGATCCAGAAGCGCCTGTTCCAGCATGTCAGGTGTCACTCTGTGCAGCGCTCTCGAGGCCGGTCTAGACAAGACCGAAGCACTATTATCCGGCCGCGCACTCTCCAGCACCGAAAATCTGATCAGCCTGTGATCGGACCAGAGCACCGGCAGGGTGTCAACCTCCATAAGAGGGACAGACGAAAACACCTGATCCAGGGTATGCCCCTTCTCATGAGTTGGCCCCGACACGAACGGTATCAGACCCAGTGGAGATGTGATATCCAACAGTTTAACCGCATCCGGGTCGTCCGCTACGTCAAGGTGGAAGTTGAAATCACCGGCCATGACGCAGTGCTGTGAGGTCAGCACCAACTCAGAGACAGCTGTCTGCAGATCTTCCAGGAAAGAACCCAAAGGGCCTGGTGGTCTATAAACCAACAACCCCTTCAGAGCCTGGCCCGGGGACAGTCTGAGCGTGAAGGCGAGCGACTCAGCGCTCCCGATGGAATTAAGGGGAAGAACTGAGCAGGAAACGCTCTTTTTCACCACTACCGCCACTCCCCCGCCTCTGCCCTTCACTCTGTCCTGCCGGAAGATATTATACGCCGGAGGAATGGCTGAGAAGACATCCGGATTGGAAGCCTCTCCCAACCAGGTTTCGGTAAGTAGCAGGCAAAGGGGATTTTCCCTAACAAGAAGATCGTAAATATGCAGGGCATGGCAACCTACCGACCTCGTATTCAGCAGCAAACAAAGATGCTGTGCGCCAGCCGTTGCAGGACGAGGAACATTGACATGGGTCCAGGAAGGCGTCCAGCCACAACCCGGACAATGGCGTTTGCCCTTGAATCGCCCCGGGAAGACGGAACGGCAGGAGCTAGAGTGGCCCCGCATATCCCGCAACATCGCAGAGGTGTAACAGATCATCTCAGCCAGAGTGTCGCCGGACCGGCGTCCCCCGCCGCCCCGTCGCCTCCAGGACGCTGACGGGCGCAGACGGGCAGGACTCCGGCACGACTCAGGCTAAGCGAAGGCGTCCACCTGCGCGTCACGCTGCGCGTGAGGGAGCGACTTTAAATAGGCGCTCCAATCAGCCCTGAGCGTGCGAGTCCGCTCCAAGATGGCGGCCGCCGCTGGCTGAGGTGTCCCAAAGAAAGATGGCGCCCAAAATGACCCCCAGGACCCGGACCCACCGAAATGGTGGTGCTTGTCAGGCAGAGAATGCCGTTTTTTAAATGCAGGTAAGGGGAGAGAGGGGCGTAGGCTACAGGCAAGCAGGCTAAAAGCAGGGATGAATAGAACAAAAAAACGAACCCAAATACAAAACCAGGAAGCATTAAAATACTCTGCGCTAGTAGCAGCGTGAGTGCAGCGATGTGGTAGATGGTCTGACCAGCACAGCGCTAAGGCCCGCCTTAAATAGGCGCTCCAATCAGCCCTGAGCGTGCGAGTCCGCTCCAAGATGGCGGCCGCCGCTGGCTGAGGTGTCCCAAAGAAAGATGGCGCCCAAAATGACCCCCAGGACCCGGACCCACCGAAATGGTGCTGCTTGTCAGGCAGAGAATGCCGTTTTTTAAATGCAGGTAAGGGGAGAGAAGGGCGCAGGCTACAGGCAAGCAGGCTAAAAGCAGGGATGAATAGAACAAAAAAACGAACCCAAATACAAAACCAGGAAGCATTAAAATACTCTGCGCTAGTAGCAGCGTGAGTGCAGCGATGTGGTAGATGGTCATGTGCAAGGCCTACTGCCCCGCTTCAGTGTGGGTACTGTTGTACACACCACATGCTGCACCGCATGATGGTACACACCCTACGTCTCCTATGCCCTATCTTTTCAACGTAGCCATCGTCGTATTTGCATGGGTTGGTGTCCACCAGGGAGAAGGTGCAGCTCCTCAGCCCTTGCTTTAAGTGTTTAGCTGAGGCAGCAGTCGTAAGGCCACGGCGGGTTTCTGCCTGCATGTCCCCACCGCCGCCTGAAGCGCCTATGGAGCTGGTCCTAGCCTCGTTCAAGGAGCCGCAAGTGCCCTCCACCCACGCCTTTCAGCTGGATTGCACTACGGCAGGAGGTCCCCACACGGTTCTGCACCCCCCCCCCCCCGATGCTAGGTGGACATCCCTTGGGGGGGCGGGGCGTTAGACATCGACATAGGCGACTTGGTTTCAGATGCTTTTGTGTGACGTTTTAATCATCTAAGTGTAATTACGAGTGACATTCAATGACCCAATGACTGAGTGACTTTTCTAGTTAATAAATTCCAGCCACGACAATGAGGGAACATTGGCATTGACAGTCTACGTTAAGTTAGGACTTTTGCCAAACATTACATTTCCAGCGTTTGGTTGTTATTGCCATCTCTGGTTGGCCACGGGGCCATTTGATAATCATTGCTATGCACTCTCCTTTCTTCGAGGCTGCGAACGGTGGAGCACATAGTTATAGCAATCGGAAACCAGGAAGGTATTGTTTGTCATAACGTATATTAGTAGCGGACTACATAGGAGACTGTCGGGAGCGTGGATTCCTAGCAGAACTTCAGCGTCAGGACAGCTGGCAGCTGATTGACCACGAGCTTTGCACTGGATATTTTAAAGCATAGTTTGAACTATGGGGAGTAACTTGCTTAAATTCGGAGCGGAGCCACTGTAAAAGGGTTCACGGTCGGGCCGCCTGGAGTGCCCCTAGCTGCAGCAAATGTCTTCCTTGTGAAATGGGAATACCTGGATCTGTCAGGATCAGCAAGCTTCAGCGGTGCTATGGGCGACGGCGGTCAATTTAAAAACCATGGGGTTGTGTCTGGTGCTGGATATCTCGGATTTAAACTCAAGCGGTGCTAGCAGTGCTAGGTGCTGTTGAAAACTTTGTCTAGCGGGAATAAGCATGAGGCCTAAGCCAGCTTCCACCCTCCCTTATGCCCCTCTTTGGTGAGTCCAGTGATGATCACTTTCATTCGTTGACCCAGGCATTAGATTTTCTGACTCCGAGATAGCACAAGTTTGCCTCAGAGGCTCTGGGGGGGCTTCACACCGATATTAGGATGTAGGTTACTGTGAGGAACAGTTGCAATCATTTTACATAGCAGTCACGGGTAGATAACCAGGTGTGACATGTTACTCTTCAGTGTAATAATGTGTGACACTTCAACAGGATGGGGGACATTTTCACCATTTCCATGTTCATGGTGCTGTAGGCCACTGCTGTATTGAGTCAACTTCAGTGTAGAAGAGGGTGTATATCCAGGCACTAAGTGGCGGCAGCAGATAAGGCACTTTAGCACAGTGGGGTTGCTGAAGCTTGTATGGGTGTGAAGGGACATGTCTGCCAGCACACATTTATTTTGGTTTTAATTAAGGGAATTTTATAGCGCTAACTTTAATCGAAGATGTCTGAGCGCTTTGCAATGGGACCAGTCACCTATCATAGACACTCCAAACAGGGCTGCACAGGAGGAAAAACCTGACAAGGGTGCAAGTTACAAAACAGTATAAAGTACAAGTAGAGGTATAAGACTGCAATACATGGCAGACAGTCATGCACAAGAACAAACGCTACGTAAGTAAGGGTGGCACTTATGCAAGTACCAGAAACAAACACAAGGTAAGAGGTAGAAAACAGTGTGTTGCAAGATAACAATGACATGTACATGTTACAAAAGAGTACCAACAATAGGTAAGAGGATAATACGGCAAATAAAAGGTAGACTCTAACCCCAAGAACACGATGGGAAGACACCTCCATTGCAAGGGGTACGGAACTTGCCTTAATAAAAGGCCTCTTGCAGTTAATGGAAAGGGCATGAACGAATATGCTACTTACCAGTATCCATCTGTCCTTGGCATGTAGGGCTGTTGACATTCATATCTGTGCATAGATCGCCGCCTAGTGTTGGGTCCGGATGATTGCACATTGTTGTCCTGGAAGAGTCTTCGAAGTATCACGAGATAGGTGGCTCCTCCCCTGGACTACAGTGCGCTTGGGCATCGACTCCATCCTCAGATTGTTTTTAGCCATTGTGGCCAAGATGGAGTGAAACTCAGTAAATGATGACCATGCTAGAAGTATATGTGAATTGTGCAGCTGCTACAGGCGCCGGGGAGGAGGGCGGGCGATATGAATGTCAGCAGCCCTACATGCCAAGAACACATGCATACTGGTAAGTAGAATATTCGGTTCGAGGCATGTGGGCTGCTGAATTCATATCTGTGCATAGAATACATAGCAGTCTCTCCATTAGCGGCGGCCGCCCGTGCCAGCTGCAGCAGTTTGGAAAAGTGTTTTGAGAACAGCCTGCCCTACAGCTGCTTGCTGTTTGGAGTGCACATCAACACAGTAATGCTTTGTAAATGTGTGTGTGGTAGACCATGTGGCTGCTCTACACATGTCTTCCAAAGGAATGTTTCCAAGGAATGCCATAGAGGCCCCCAACTTTCTAGTGGAGTGGGCTCTTGGTGGAATGGTAAGGGTACGTTTTGCTTTCAGATAGCAGATCTGGATACATTTAACGATCCACCTAGCAATACCAACCTTGGAAATAGGGTTACCTTTGTGGTGTGGTGCAAAGGCGACAAAGAGTTGCTTAGTTTCCCTAAAATCCTTGGTCCTATCGATGTAATACATCAGGGCCCTTTTGACGTCAAGGGTGTGGAGCATCCGCTCCGCCAATGACTCGGGATTTTGAAAGAAAACAGGTAATTCAATAGTCTGGTTGATATGGAATTGAGACACAACCTTGGGAAGAAATTTAGGGTTAGTGCGAAGCACTACCCTGTTGGAATGAATTTGAATAAATGGCTCTTGGATAGTTAGGGCTTGTAATTCACTAACCCTCCGTAGCGATGTAATTGCTATGAGGAAAGCCACTTTCCACGTCAAGAACTGAATCTCGCAGGAATGCAGTGGTTCAAAGGGAGGACCCATCAGCCTGGTGAGGACCACATTGAGGTTCCACTCCGGAGCTGGTGGAGTCCGCGGAGGAATGACTCGTTTGAGTCCTTCCAGAAAAGCCTTAATGGCAGGCACCCTGAAGAGGGAGAGGTGCTGCCTATTCTGGAGATAAGCGGCCATTGCAGATAGATGAATGCGAATGGAAGCATAGGCCAGATTACATTTGTACAGATGGAAAAGGTAACAGATGATATTCTGAATAGAAACATCTAGCGGGTTAATGTTGTGGTCTGCACAATAAATGACAAACCGCTTCCATTTTGCCGCATAGCATGCTCTGGTGGTGGGCTTCCTTGCCTCCCGAATGATGTCCATACAGTCAGAAGGCAAGTGCAGGTAGCCAAACTCTAGGACTTCAGGAGCCAGATCGCCAGGTTGAGCTGTTGCGGATCTGGATGCTGAATGTCGCCACAGCTCTGCGTCAGAAGGCTGGGTGTGAGACGTAGCCTCTGATGCGGTACCACGGACAGTTCTAGAAACGTGGTGTACCATGGTTGGCGAGCCCACGTTGGAGCAACCAGGATGAAAGTCATCGAGTGCTGCCTGAGCTTGCATGCCACCAGCGGTATCAGAGGTGCTGGGGGAAAAGCGTACGCAAATTTGCCTGACCAGTTCATCCATATAGCATTGCCCTGCGACTGTGGGTGTGGGAACCTGGCAACGAAGCTTTGGCATTTTGCGTTCTCCCTTGTGGCAAAGAGGTCGATCTCTGGATGACCCCACCTTCGGAGGTACGGTTGGAGAACTGATGGATGTATCTCGCACTCGTGCATTTGGTGGCTGTGCCTGCTGAGCAGGTACGCCATATGATTGTCCTTGCCCGGGAGGTGCTCTGCCATGAGGAAGATGTTCCTCTGAATGGCCCACTTCCACATGCTCTGAGCCAGATGAGACAGCTGCGGAGAGTGTGTTCCTCCCTGCTTTTGAATGTAGTACATTGCCGTCATGTTGTCCGTCCGGATCAACACGACCTTGTTGCACAGATGTACATTGAAGGCTTTTAGTGCCATGAAGATCGCCATCAGTTCCAGAACATTGATGTGCATCTTCCTTTGCTGTTGCGTCCATAGTCCCTGCACAGTGTAATGGAGTACATGCACTCCCCATCCCTGGAGAGAAGCGTCCGTCGTCAGGATGATCTGTGGCACAGGCTCTTGGAACGGTCGGCCCTTGCAAAGGTTTCGTGGATTCCACCAATGCAGAGAGTTGTATGCCCGACCGCTCACCAACACTAGGTCTTTCAACTGCCCGTGAGCCTGAGTCCACTGACGTGCTAAGCACTCCTGAAGCGGGCGCATATGTAGTCTCGCGTGCGGGACTATGGAAATGCAGGAGGCCATCATGCCCATCAACTGCATGAACACTCTTGCTGGAAGCGAGTGTTGAGGTCTGAATTTTTGGATCAGCGATTGAATGCTGCTGACTCTCACTGAATTTGGCTGTGCTGTGGCCGCCAGAGTGTTTATGGTAGCACCCAGATACTGCCGTATGTGGGCGGGCTGGAGGTGGGATTTTGGGTAATTCAGTGAGAATCCCAGATCGTGCAGGAGGTGAATGGTGTGGGACATGTGGGCGGTACACTGCTGGGCTGACTTCGCTTGGATGAGCCAGTCGTCCAGATAGGGGTAGACGTGGATGTTTCGTCTCCTGAGATGTGCCGCCACTGTCGCCAGGCACTTTGTGAACACCCTGGGTGCCGTGGTGACACCGAAAGGCAAAACCTTGAATTGGTAGTGCTGGTTTTGGATGGTGAACCTGAGGTATTTCCTGTGTGAAGGGTGCAGTGGAATGTGAAAGTACGCATCCTTTAGGTCTAAAGTTGCGAGAAAATCCCCCTGCCTGAGCAACGGGAGCACTTGCTGCAGGGTCAGCATATGGAAGTGCTCCAACAGGATGTAGTAGTTGAGTGGCCTGAGGTCCAGGATGGGCCTGAGGGACCCGTCCTTCTTTGGTATTAGGAAGTACAGGGAGTAGACCCCTGTGCCTCTTTCTTGCATAGGCACGAGCTCTATTGCCCCTTTTTGCAGCATGACGGTGACCTCCTGCTGCAATAAGTGCAAGTGCTCGTCCGACATAGGACGGTGCCTTGGGGGCATGTTGGGTGGAGTGGATGTTAACTCCAGACAATAACCGTATTGGATACGTTTTCTGACCCACCTGTCCGTGGTGATGGACTTTCAGACGGGCAGGAACTGCTGGAGTCTCCCCCCGACCGGTGTTGTGTGGTCGGGGGGCAGTGACAAGGCGTCACTGTTTGCTGGTGGTAGAGGACCTGGAGCTGTTGTTGCCACGTCCTCTGCCCTTGGCGCTGTTGCCGCGATATCCACCTCGACTCTTGTTGGCATAAGTAGTCTGGGTGTTGCCCTTATAGTATTGCGTGGATTGGGAAAGCTGACCCCTTGAGACGCCTCTGGTGTTGGAGCGACGAAAGGACCCACCCCGAAACTGCTGGGACTGTAAGGCACCCATGGATTTTGCAGTGTCAGTGTCCTTTTTCATTTTTTCTAGGGTGGTGTCAACCTCTGGGCCAAACAGGTGATCCGGGTTAACCGTTTGGTTCAGGATGGTGGTTTGGATGTCTGGCTTAAATCCAGAGATTCTCAGCCAGGCATGTCTCCGAAGCATAACACTGGTGTTTATAGCTCTGGCAGCGGTATCGGCTGCGTCCAGAGCGCACTTAATGGAAGCGTTGGAGATTAGCTTCCCCTCTTGAATCAGCATCTCAGCCTCTTCTTTGTATTGATCAGGCAGGTGTTGCAACAGGGTCTCTAGTGTATCGTAGTGCGCCCTGTCATAGCGCGCTAGAAGCGCCTGTGTGTTAGAGATGCGCCATATGTTGGCTGCCTGTGCTGCTACCCTCTTCCCCGAAGCCTCAAAGACCTTGGATTCTTTGTCTGGGGGAGGAGCATCACCCGTAGTCTGAGAATTGGCCCTCTTCCGGGCATTCGAGACGACAAGGGAGTCCAGAGGCAACTGTCCTTTAATGTAGGTAGGATCAGTAGGCGCCGACTTGTATTTCTTGTCAATCCTAGGGTTTATCACCCTCGCCCTGGTAGGTTCTTTAAAGATCTCAGCAGCATGCTTTAAAACACCTTTTAGCATAGGCAGAGTTTTTACAGTCTTTTCTGATACTGAAAAAGTGTCAAAGAGGAAATCCACATCCACAGGGTCAGCATGCAGCTGGACATTGTGATTGTTAGCAGCCCGTTCAATGAGGGCATTGAAAGCAGCAGAGTCTTCAGTAGGTGAAGTTTTTGCAGAAAAGAGTTGAGGGTCTTGTCCTGAAGGAGGATCTCCAGGGTCACCACCAGCTGCCCAGGGCTCATTTGTATCCTCAGGGTCTGTATAGACTGGATAACTGTATTCAGCCTCCTAATCACCCTCACCAGCGTCCACATCGGAGTAAGTGGGCGACACATCATGAGTCTGTGGTGAAAGGGGTTCCACCAAGCCCGGAGAGCAAGCAGAGTCCTTCTTCTTGAGAGGGATCTTGTAAGACTCCAGTTGGGGTTCTGGGGTGATTTTCCAATACAGAAGGGAAAGCCTGCCCGTTTCGGCATCGATGAAGTGTTCCTGACGCTCCTCCTCCGAAGGTTGTCGAGGTCGCGGGCCGTGGACCACCGAAGGCGCCGAGGAGACCTTTTCGGGCACGCCGGCCACTGCCTTAGGAGCGAAAGCCTTCGACGCCGTCTTAGGCGGCAAGGTAAAGAGGATCGGCGTGGACGCCTTAACTGGTTTCTCCACAGGCTTCGCAGGCGGAGGGTCCTTCGGTTCGATCGCCGCGGTGCCGTCCCTGATGCGCTGCAGGGAGTCAGTCACCTTTTTGGTGAACGCGGCGGATGGACGCGCCGGTTCAGCGGAGTCCTTCGAGGCCACTTTCGGAGTCGAGTCCTTCGAGGCCACTTTCGGAGTCGACTCTCGGGGCGCAGCGCCCTTGGCCTTGTCGTGCGGACGCGGGGCAGAGAGGACCTTCGGGTCATCGAGTCGCCTCTTCCGGTCACCGAGAGTTTTCTTCAGGTCGTCGATAGTCTTCTTCGGGTCGACAAGGCCCTTGCCGGCGTCGACCGTCCTCGGCGCCGACGCGCCAGTATCGACCACCTTCACTTTAGTCTTCGGCGCGGCAGACTTCGTCTCGACACCCTTGACTTGGCCTTTCGGCTTGACAGCCATCTTCGGTTTCTTCGGCGCCGAAGCCTCAGACGTTTTCGATCAGACTAATGCGATGCGCACTTTCGGTTTCGATACTTGCACCTGCGCAGTATCTGGCGTCGAGACCGTAGGGTTCACTTTCGGTTTCGTTTTGCCCGGGAGTGGCTCGGTAACAATGTCCGTGGCCGGGCCCGAAGGCGGGGCCGTGGAACCCATATGGAGGTCTTGGGTAAGGCCCGAAGGCGATCCCTCGACCTGAGCCTTACAGATAGGCACGGCCCCAGAGTCAGTTTGAGGGAGCTCCTCGTCCGAGCTATCCTCCATGGCCCCGAGGGCACTGTTGTCGTCTCCTACCTCCTCGACGACTTCTTCGCTTTCGAACACCTCAGCATCAGCGTCTTAGTCTTCTTCGACGTCCGACGCGGGGTTAGATTCTGAAACGTCCTGGATATATACTTCCTCGACATCCCCAGCACCGAAAATGTCCGTAGGCGCCGGAGCAGATTGCTGGGCCTCCAGGCGCGCAGCTCGTCGGAGCTTAAGTGTCTTCTTGGACCTGAAGCGTGAACAGGCCATACACTTGGCCTCATCGTGGTCCGGCGACAGACACTTGTTGCACACCGGGTGGACGTCGATGTGGGGGTACTTCGAGTTACAGACCGGACATCTCTTGAATGGACTTCGGTCCATGATGGATGGTCGATAAGTCAGGAGCGTCGACTAGGCCTTCCGCGCCGAGAGCACGCGGAAGTACAGAAACCGGCTCGGAGCCGAGCTAGAAGAAGTAAAGCCGAACGCAAGACAATACCGACGTATAGACTAAAGACCTTTTGGTCTCAAGAAAGTTTTCCTATCGATTCCGACAAGAGGGAATTAAAGACATCCGAACCCAATGGCGGAAAAAAACAATCTGAGGATGGAGTCGATGCCCATGCGCACTGTAGTCCAGGGGAGGAGCCACCTATCTTGTGATACTTCGAAGACTCTTCCAGGACAACAATGTGCAATCATCCGGACCCAACACTAGGCGGCGATCTATGCACAGATATGAATTCAGCAGCCCACATGCCTCAAACTTATATTTGGAAGTATCTGAAAGGAGGAGAACTTGAGGTCAGTTTGAAGGTCTGGGATGAGGAAGGTTTCTGGGTAGCATGGTAAGGGGAAGAGTTAGGATGTGATATTAAACCTAACACACCAAAGTGCAATGGTCAGCATCGGACTTGGCATCTGAATAACTGACTTAGTTTCAAGACACAACACTACTACCCCTGCCGGTGCGCAAGTGGGAGCCACACCTAACTACTCCGGAGAGTGTAATATGGGCAAGCTAGTTCTCGTGACTGACAAACAGGCTTGGCCTTGGTAACGTGGGGGCATTGAGGGCCCCTGCCTCATTGCATAAAATATATATTGGTATGGGGGGGGGGGGCAGGGCTTCTGATGGATGTTTTATGTCTCACATGCAGGAATAGAGCTGGAGAACCGCCCGACCCACATGGGTGGGCCACTGGAACTATCAACAGGTATAAGGGTCATGCACGCTGTGGGGGTTTGGGGGGGGGGGCAGTGAGTGAGGGCTGTGGCACCCAGGTCCTCCCCAGGAGTCACTATTGTCCCGGTTTGAGGGCCGCGCAGGCTTCGCCCCATGGAAGTAATACATTGGAAATCAACTGGTGATTCTGAGCAGAGAAGGTAGTTCATGTGCAATAATGGGTTGTTTTCTCCTAAAATGATGATTTTGGGCTATTTGTTGAATTTTTGGGAAATTAATTGGGGTGTTCGCTCGGTTAGCAATGCCAGAGTGGGGGCAAATCTTGCTGCCCTTTGACAGTATTCTAATGCGTTTTCTTTTAAACATTGTGTGCCTGGGCATATCATGCATCCCACATGCAATAATGAATGAGTTCTCTTGTACATCAACTGGAGCGCAAGTAATGGGCTCTGATCCTGGCATAGAGTAAGCGATAAGCTTACCGGCCAATGCTGGTTAGGGGCTGTTTTCATGGATTGTTCTCCCTTTCAGAAATGCAGGGGTTTCAATTTTAGAATGGTCAAAACACGCCTAGCAGACCACCCCAGATCCGTGGTGTTTTCAGTACTATCACACAAAAGCCATATTGGGGTTTTTCGCCTGTGTGGTGTCCTGTGCGCAAGAGAGGCAGTTCCGGGCATCACATCCCCGGGGAGGGCAGTGCTCTCCCTAGGGGCAGCCGCTGCTTGGGAGGGGGGGGGGGGGGCCTTTGGGGTGCACCTTATGATGACACCATGGGTCAGTGAGTGGCACGCGCAGTATGAGGCGAGGCCGGATCGAGACAGCTCCCCCGTCAGAAGGGTTGTGGATCGCGCAAGGCGTAGCTTGCATGCGCCCATCTCCTGTACTTACGGTGCCAGGCGGTTCAGACTGACTGTGATATTGGTCATACTCTGCTCCATCTGAGCTACACCAGGCTCTTTCCTTACCAGGCACCTTGACTCCCAAATTATTGTATATATGTCAGTTTCACGCATGCACACTCCAAGATTGGGAATATCTCTCATGAACAACCTTAAACCAGGGCTTCTTAGAGTTCTTGTTGGTCAAAGGGGCGGAATCAGTGATAGCGGGTCTCCCTCATCTTCATGGTTTTATTGCTAGCAAGAAAATGTCATTCTTAGTCTGTTAAAGGTCACTCTTAGTACACCGAAAGGATGGAAAGGTCACACATGGCAGTTGAAACTTGGCAGCCATGGATGAGGGCGGCTGGCTCTAGGTGGGCTACGCAAGAAAGCGATCTGGCAGCTTATTTAATTTGATGCAACTAAGATGCATGGACTAGGACAACAGACAGGCTGGTTGTAGAGGTAGTGCTCCTGTTGTAGTAAATATAGTGAGGCAATGGTATAGTGGGGAAATATCAGTCAATCTTCAGCACATTGCATGAGCACCCTGGGTAGCCCTGTGGATTAGTTGGGCCTGCATAATCCCACCGATACCTCCTAAATTCTGGCCCACGCTGAGACATTCACTTAAGTTGTATCACAGAATCACCAGTGTCTTATACGCAAGTCCATTGGCACTAAGGATGCGTGAGTGATTCGCACAGAATTTGGGCCTGTTTCAGCCGCACACACCTCTTCCAGTCTGACCCCAATAAGACCATTAAGTGGGCTCGGCGTCAGGTCTGGCTGATACAACAAAGCCACTAACTGGCTTAATCTCACTGGACACAGGTTGGTGCGTTTAGGGCCAGGTAGGCGGTCGGTTTGGCTGATTTCACTTGAAGGGTCCCAAGGTTGGCAGGCAATTTTTTAACAGGCAAAATTCAACAGCTAGGGTTGACACGCAGTGGAGGTTGCACAACATGTAGATACAGTTGTATAGGGTGCTTGTTAAAAGATTCATAGGGTACAACGAAGGCCAGGCAAAAGGGGACGACTTGGACAAATGTTAAACATGAGGAGATACTCTACATAGAGTTAAAAGGGATGTTGCCTAAGCAAATCGCAAACTGGCCTTATATGCTTGATGGAGATGCTTGCGGCCAGGCAATGGGCTGTCCAACTAATGTAATATGTTACGGGGCTAGCATGCACCAAGAGATGGATCCTCGACAGCCAAAAAGACCCGCCCTATAGCCAGGCTTTCGTGGGTTGAGGGACAAGCAGGTGAGGGGAACATGGGGTCAGAGCATAGGTTGCGACAATGATTAAAGGAGGAGTGCAGTGGCATCCCCACGGCTCAAGAAGGGGCAAGTATTCGTTCTTGTAGTTCCCCCCTCTTACATGGCAGGTACAAGGGGACACCCCTGCACATGTCACATATCACATGGTAAGATAGTCACCAAAAGGTGACTCAGTTGGTGTTAGCAGTGCATAAAAATGGGAGCGAGGTGGCAGCCAACTTTCAGACAGGTATGAGAGCCATTAGTCACTGGATGGACAGTAATTGTCTAAAACTAAACACCGATAAGACCGAGGTAATGGTGTTTGGAGACCTAAAACCATCTTGGTCCCCGGTCTGGTGGCCACCAGAAATGGGTAATCCACCCACCCCAGTTTCAAAGGTCAGAAACCTAGGAGTGTTGTTTGACAACAAACTAAGTTTCACCAATCATGCTAATGCAGTAGTCTCCTCTTCCTTTTTCACGCTACGAAAAGTGAAAAAGTTGCTACCTTTCCTTCCCCTGTCTGGGGGGAAAACCCTTATGTCCTCCTTGGTGTTATCCAAGGTGGACTACTGT
Source organism: Lissotriton vulgaris (assembly GCF_964263255.1). NCBI lineage: Eukaryota > Metazoa > Chordata > Amphibia > Caudata > Salamandridae > Lissotriton > Lissotriton vulgaris. Next base: position 393,254,331 of record NC_141699.1, on the reverse strand, counting down.
AATGGGCTTCTGCTGAATGCCCAGGAGCAGGTTTTTAAAAAGTTACAAATGGTGCAGAACGCTGCTGCACGAATCTTGACCAAAACTCCCAAGTTCTCATCCATCTCCCCTATCGCTTACCAACTACACTGGCTCCCAGTAAAAAAGAGAACCAAATTTAAGGCTTTATGTATCATCTACAAAGCATTGAATAGCCAAGGACCTGACTTTTTTAGGGAATCACTGCTGGTGCATGTCCCTAAGAGAGCTTTAAGATCTGCCTCATCCTCATCCCTATGCATTCAACGGGTGAGAACAGTTACATGGGGAGACAGACGCTTCTTGGTAGCCGCCTCGAAGCTCTGGAATACCTTGCCCCACCATATAAAAAGCAGCTCATCACTGATGATTTTTAGAAAGCAAGTGAATACTTGGCTATTCATTCAATAATGCACAGGAGGTGCCTCTCTGTCTGCTCAGCGCCGAGACACCATTCGTGGTATTTGTTTGCGCTTTATAAGTTTAAAAAATAAATACATAAATAAATTGACAGGACAGGGCTAGCCACTCATAATAACAGGCAACTCTAAGGAAGATATATGTTACAAACACTAGCTGGGTGTGCTGGGCCCAAATGCGATTCACCTAAGCTGCGAGGGGGCATCAGGCTGTCAGATGTCTTCGAGGGACGGGGAAGGGCATTCAAGGGCAATAGTGCGTGACGCAGTATTTGCAGGGATATAGAAGTGTCCCAGCGGAACCACCAAAGGGACTACAACGAAGCAGATGACACAGAATCGGGTAGTCCGACACCAGTACTGGTGGAAGTATCAGGCACTCACAGGTGGATAACAGGGACCGGGCAGCGGTGACCGATCGAAAGTCAGCAAGCAGGGTAGACTGCGTAAGTTGTCCCTTCACGACAGTTTGCAGCGGAGAGGCTTGGAGTCCATCAGGAATGCACTGACACAGGAGAGTGGAAGGTTATTATGGAAAAGATGGTGTGCACTTATCCAAGCCGAGATGAATATGTTCTCCTTGATGTGCAGGAGGCACTTGAAGCTGCAGGATGAAAATTGGAAACTCTGAGGTGGGGGCTCGGTTATCGACGATAGCCTCCTCCAGAGCTGTGGCGGAGTTACAGGGCGATTTGGAGGCAGACGGATACAATAAGGGTACCTCTGCGGCAGACTGGTACAGTAAGGGTACCTCTGCCTGGCACAGTAAGGGTGCCTGAGCCAAAGACCTGGAGCCGCAGGGAGGTTCCGGGAAAACCGCGACGGCGCCCCGTTAGTCCTTCGGGCGGTTGTGGGGCCTGACCAACCGGGGGTGTGCCATACCACGCTCCGCCCTGAAAGGGGCGGGAGTATAAGACCTGATCACGTGATCTGGAAGAGGATCTGCAAAGGTGCTGCACTGTCCGGGCGTCGACCCACCGTGCCGGCTGTCTCATAAGGCGGGCGGCGCAGCGAGGGGCTGCCTGCCCTGGATCGCCTGTAAGATAACCCACTAAAACGTCATACTCTTGTTGTATGAAAATAAACCTGCAGCAGTTCTTTACCCATAAACAATGTGTCTGGAGTAATCATTATATGGGCAAAAGTAAATGTGCAAGGGGGAGCGAATGACTGTGGGCACTATTTACTACGTCATGGTGATGAAGTAAAATGTTCACCAGCCCAGAACACAACTCTTAAATTTGGCAGAAACTATCCAGCGGTTCTCATCAATGCACTGAAAGTCTGACTTACGGCTCAGTCAACATAACGGAGCCATACAGCACACTCAATTTCTTCTCAAAAAGAAAATCCCAAAGCGGAATTTTGCTTTTAAAAAAACAAAAAAGCAATGACATCCCTCGCGATGGAGGTTTTCTTCTATGGCGTGGGGGGGGGGGGTCACAAGTTTTCACTGCCCCTTACCACAATGTTTTAAATGGCATGGCAGTGTGAAAACTGCCCACTCAAGTAAGTGAAATAGCCAAACCTTTGATGTCCCTTACTCTGTCGGGCAGTCGGAGGTGTATGTCAGCAGCAGGGATTGAGTACTCTCCGCCAAAGACATACTGAAGGTCTGCCCAACTCTAAATGAGGCAGGCGGACCTTCAATACAGTGGAAAGGATACTCCATCCATTTGGCCCTTAGACATGACTTCCCAAGCTAAGCAAGGCAAAGGTAAACACATTTCTATTCACAGTTGTGTTCGTTGTGGCAAGGAGCAAAACACAAGATCAGCAAAGTAGTGCACAGCATTTGTTGTTACACAGCATCAACCTTTTACCTTTTCTTCAATCACTGTCCCCCTTTACAGCTTTAGAAAATGCTTATACAGCGCTAAGAGCGACACTCCTTATTCTTTGGTACCATATATATCATTTATTTTTTTACTTTTCATTGTTTCCATTTAGGAGGAGTTCATCAAGCTGTTCGTGTAGCTGTAAATGCTGAACTGTTGCAGATGGACATGTGGCTTGCTGCTGCTTTCCACAATTCACCATGGGTTCCAAAACATCATAGATCTTTTTGTACCGGTAGAAAAGGGCTTAGGTCCTGCTCCCACTTTGAGTGGAAGAAACAATTTCCTTTATATGTCATCCAACAATCAGTGTGGTGAAAAATCTAACTCCACCATTCAAACAGACGGCACAATGTGACTTTAAAGGCAAAACGTGTCTGGGCACAGTAGAACCTTAGCTGGGGAATGCATCTAATTATATGCAATGACATTAAAACAAAGGGTTTCATATGCAAAATGTTGCCCTGATGGTGTCCTTCAAAAAAGGATTCCCAGTTGTCATTGGCAACACACAACACAAAAATAAGGCTGGCTCCCAAGTCAGGACATCCAAGGAGGGCAAATGCATCACCACTTAATCATGAAAAGAAAAGAAACAAAGTTCATAACAGTATCTGAACCTTGAAATCCCAGGTGTTCAAGGGCATTCTTGAAGGCGAGCTGCTTAGTTTGTAGGGTAAGTTCTTCCATGTCCTATAATGCATTACACAAGATGCACTACCAATGACCCATTTTATTTAATCTGGGAGTATTTGCAAAAACCTTCTGAAAAAGGTTTTCCAGACACTATGATCAAGCATTTCAAATTAACATACTTCACGTCAAGCTGTATTTACAAATACTTGTAGATGACTTTCTCATCCACAGTCTGCACCTCCATTTTTACTGGACACTTGTAGAGGTAGGAAAGCAGTGTCTCTGTGTATCCAATTAGGAAGTAGAACTTCTGAGGTGGTATCTTCTGAATAAAGACCGGACAGATGAGGATAAGATTGGCCCGACGCTTTATCACAATCTCGTTGGCGAGGCAGCCATGAAATGTCCCAAATATGAACCTGCGGATGAAAACATCCTCAACAGTTCGTTCAGCAGCTCCTCCTTCTCCATCGAGGTTACCTACAAAAAAGGACACAATCTTCAATTTATGTGCACCTTCATTTCCTTTTAAAAGTATCAACATATTTTCAATGGAAATTCAGCTTGGGATACATGTGAATTTCTTGCCCTGTGAAGATTCATAATATCAACTGAAATGTGAAGACTAAGAGGGTCACCTTATGTCCAACAGAGTAGTCTGATTTACACTGCTGTAAATATTGTAACTGTTAAGGGTAGCCAACATTTTTCACAGTAAACTTATTTACCAATACTCTAATCTAACTTTTGATTTGATATTTAGTTACATTTTAAATTGCATTTAAAATATGTATTTTACATATACCACATGCATACATGAAGGCATTTTTTCTTTGAAAACGTAGAAATTCACATATCTTGGAAATGGCTGCACACTAAGGTCACACCAAACAGTAATGGATGCAATAATTAAAAGAGGTCGAGAAAATGTTCTTTGATCCACATTCTATTCTTGAAGGATTATCTTTATGGCAGACCCTATGCTGAGAGACCACTGGCTACTAGCCTTGTAAAAGACCATGAAGGACAAGGGGCATTAATGCGGATTAAGAAGTAGATAAAAAAAATGCAATCAATTCTTATGGTCAACTGAAGGTGAAAGATGCTGCGTGGAACACAAACCAACTGTGCCTTAAGTAAGCACTATTTCTAGGATTGCACACGCTGATAGGGCAACTCAGTTTTTACAAATATTTGGAAAAAATAAAGCTTTTGATCACTGAATATTTCATGAAATTGCGTCCCAGTGGGCTTAGTTAGGTAGTTAGCCACCATAACACGTTTCAGCTGATTAAATACATTTATATTTTTTCCTCCAAATAATTAAATGTTAAAGGGACATTATAGTTTTAAACAAACAAAACTGCTGTAATTCACCAGTTGTAGTTATCAAAAGAAAATACTTGTGCCCTAAGGTAACTATATCTCGCATCCCCGCTATGCACAGTCTTGTCATCAATAATGTCATTTCAGATGTTGCAGTCATGTTATCAATGATGTCACAAATCATGTCACGAGTGATGTAATATGTGGGGTAATTAGCAGCAGATGGCGAGGGGCTGAGTTATAGTTACTTGAGATAACTATAACTGGTGAATTTCAGTGGGTTGCTTGTCTAGAATAGTATGTTCTAACTGATATTTTCACCTAATTAGAATGTCCCTTTAACCTTTATTTTTCCAGTGAATTTCCTAGTTTTTTTCCTACTGTAAAGTAAGATATTACCATATGTAACACCAACCCCACACCGTACACGGCATTTGTCATGTGCAGCATACAAGTGGCCGCAGGCCAGGCCCTGCACCCAACCCCGCTGGCTGAATATAATGGGTGTCATTTTAAGAAATGCAGATCTACTCACTTCGTCAAAGGGTCAGAACACAAAAATGTAAATAGCGGGTCTACTGTCTTGATGAAGGGGTCAGAATAGTAATATGTATAATGAAAGTGATTGTCCTAAAAAAGTTAAGCTTTCTTAAAAAACATGAACATACCGGAGTCTCTTTTTTAAAAAAAAATGTGAAGCTACAAAGTGCAGCCATGGGACCGATCACAAGGAGTCTCTGCATTACAGCTGAAGAGCACAGAGCTCTAATACACATATGGTAAGCTCTTCAAGCATCATGAATTTAAAGACCCAGGATACTTACTGTTTTTTGTTCTTCTAAATGTTGCTGGGGTGCTGCTGCATTCCTTGCAGCCCCCCAAACACATTAAAGACGTATTTGGTGGTGTCCCTGCCTCTACTAGGGGCACCACTAGCATGCAAATTAAGTTGAAATGCCCTAGGGCATCTTGGGTCGCTCCTATGTGCAGTGAATAAATAAGCAGCATCTGGATCCAGTCCCCAGCTGACTAATGTGTGTGCCCCAGGGCACTATAGAGACAATGTTGGGAGCGGTAAAACACTGTCACTCCGCATTTTTTACTCCGCATATCTTTACTCCTCATACCATGATAACGCAGGTACCGTTACTTCGCAAAAATTTACACCGCATGCCATTATATATTATATGCTTTTACCACGAAATTCGTTGTAAAAGCATGATTGGTAAAAGCATATTTTTTTATATTTAAGTGTAAGGTAAGTATATGGTGGATTTGGGTTATGGGGTACAGGGGTATTTAAGGGTTAAGGGATAGGTTTGGGTATTGGGGTACAGGGGTATTTTGAGGGTTCAGGGGTAGGTTTGGGTTTTGGGGTACAGGGGTATTTTTAGGGTTCAGGGCTAGGTTTGGGTTTTGGGGTACAGGGGTATTTTTAGGGTTCAGGGATAGGTTTGGGTTTTGGGGTACAGGGGGTTTCAGGGGTAGGTTTGGGTTTTGGGGTACAGGGGGTTTCAGGGTAGGTTTGGGTTTTGGGGTACAGGGGTATTTTTAGGGTTCAGGGCTAGGTTTGCGTTTTGGGGTACAGGGGTATTTTTAGGGTTCAGGGCTAGGTTTGCGTTTTGGGGTACAGGGGTATTTTTAGGGTTATGGGGTAGGTTTGGGTTTTGGGGTACAGGGTATATTATAGGGTTAAGATGGGTTAGTGTTTAAGGGTGTTGGGGTATTTTAAGGAGTATGGGTGGGTTTGGATTTTGGGGTGCTGGGGTATTTTAAGGGAGCAGGGTGGTATTAGTTCTTAGGGTGTTAAGTGTATTTTTTAAAATTATATATATATATATATATTGATGACTGGACCGTTCTGGGTTGTATTGTTCAGTTTTCAGCATATTGTATCTCAATGGGGTGATAAAAAGGGCACTATGTCCTAATGCTGGGTCCCAAAGAATATGTTTTCAACACAAAATTAGGAATCCTTGTCTTTAAATCGATGCATATACACTGTATATATAGGGTTGTAGGTAGTTCATAATAATGGTTCCATAACATGTAAACCTCCTAAATGGCGTAACATGGTTTTTCTTGAGCCCTCCCCCCAAGCTTCCCCGTTTTTTTCTTTTAATATTTCAGCCATCAACACATGAGTTACTTAAGGGTTGTGGATCTGACTCTGATTTAGGCTGAAACTGCACTTGACTTGACACTTATATACTTTGCACGAGGGTTTGCACTTAAGGGTCAGAAACAGTTAGCATCAGCACTTTAAAGGGCGACATTGATTGTACATGTTGATTTGCACTGTCATCCTGCAGACCAGGGATTCGAATATCGAATTAAAAATGTATATTATGCTGTTTATAAAGAACTTATAAATTCAGTAGATCTGCAGCTTGTAAATATGAATTTTTTTTTAATTTTTATAATTACGGCAATGTATTATACTTATGCATTTGTTATTTAGATTGTATATAATAATTTTTAACATTTGTAAATATGGGTCTGTTTTCTTATCTGGATGAACTACAATTTACGTGTTTTCTCAGTTGCTATTAATGTACACGCCCCGTTTTTGTGTTAATTAGGCACCCGATATATGCACTTTCATTGGTTCTGTCTGGCATGTGATCAAGGTCACCGTGTAGTGACCGAAACGCGTCATGCTGGCGATTGCGTGATAATAAACCACCTTTGAAGTTACCTCTTGCGCTGTGGAGTGGTCTGTACCTGTGGGTTCCGTTGGTTGCTTACGGAATTCTTGTCCTTTTGGAGTAAACGGAGCAGGACTGTGAATCGTGTATATATATATATATATATATACAGGAAAGGATGGTACCTTGGTATATTTGCATATAATTGATTATATGTTGATGATTTTCTGGATTTAACCAGTGATAATTTCTTGTATGTCTATTCAGCAATAGCAACTATATATCAGCGGTAGTGCATTTTCACTGTTTATTATTTACCACAAGATCATGGTGGGCGTCACCAGGGGGTGGCGCCCAACTCACTGCATACACCTATAAAAAGAGCATAATTGATTGTAAACATGTTGCAGCGTGACCAAGGGCTTTCCGCCCGAAACGCGTCGCTGGTTCTGTTTTAATCTGCAATAAAAATTACCATCTTGCTGAATTGCTGGTCCGGTCCTCTTCCTTGCTGGCGTGGAGGCAGTGTCTGCGAGCGCAGAGCAGGCTGGGGAGGAGCCTTTCTTCATATATATATATATATATATATATATATATATATATATATATATATATATATTGATATACATATGCATTATTTGGTATATTTATATATATGTATTTATATTTGTATGCGTTGTAATTAATGCGGAGTCATGGTATGCAGGATTTTTGAATGCGGAATTTCGTCACATATTCGTTGGGAGCTGCTGAGGGAAGCCCCAGGCCCCACAGCTCCCCACATGCACTCACTGTGGGTGCAGCAGGATACCACATTGCAATCGCCTGAAAGGAGCAAGGGCTGGGTTGGAGCAATCTCAGTTTCCCTGCCCACAAGAGTACGGGGAGGGGAAAAACAAAGTGGGCTCCCACCCGGAAGGAGCATTTGTTACAGCTCCCGCTGGGTGAGTTTCCATTTTTTTCACCTGCCCACGCTTTTTTGATCAGGGAAACTGTCTGAAGAGTGGGCACCCTGAGACTCATTTGGAACCAGCCCCTGGGAATGGAGTCCCCGGGGCCGTTAGAGGCTCTGGGGTGGAGGGGGGTCACACATGCTTTACTCGCCTTCAAATAGGTGTTCGCCCCAGGGCCTTTTCGGGGAGGGGGGCCGAGCGCCCGCTCTATTTAAAAACCTGACCGCGGGGATGTGGATCCATGCAAGGTCGCGAGTTATAGTTACTTTAGGGCAAGAGTTCTAGTTACTTGAGATAACTATAACTGTTGAATTCCTGTGGTTCGGTTAGTTTAAAATGGTATGTTTTAACTGACATTTTCACCTAACTATAATGTCCCTATACCCTTCTTTTTTCAGTGAAATGCTAAGTATTTTTTGTAACGTAAATTAACATGGCAATGGCCATGTCCAGTGTGGGGTTAAGTAAGGCAGACCTACTGGCTTTGCCAAAGGGTCCAAACACATAAAATGGTGAGCCTATTGCCTTTAACAAAGGAGTCAGCACATCAACGTATATAAAGCAGACCTATGGGCTTTTCAAAAAGTCACCAATAACTATGATCAAATGTATATTTCATAACTTCTTTGATAGTGATTTTTCATAATGGTTATTGTGTCATTTTATTTTTAATAAAAACATTAAACAAACGTTTGAGTTTTTTTCTTTAAATTTGTTTTTATTGAGTTTAGCAAAAGACAAATACATTTCAAATCCTGTTAGCGCCAACGGGAGCACATTAAGGGCAGAAAGGTGTGCCCAGTAGTTAGAATTGCGATAACATTATACGTGTGAGTCCTTTAGTGCGATATATTTCCATGAGTGCCCTCTGGATTTCGGCGTACATCTCTTTACGTGTGTCATTCGTGAGCACAAACAGTTACAACAAAAACTCCCCCCCACTCTAAACCCCACTGCAACCAGTGTGCCTTGATCTGTGCCCGTATAAGACAAGATTTGTAGGAGGCTCATGAGGGCTGAGGTCCAGACTCTGCTGCAGATTGATGGGCCTCGGTGAGGCGTAACAGGCGAAGGTATTTCGGGCATATTATCTCATTAAATTCCTGCGATAGGAGAGATAGGATTGGCTGCCAGATTGTATGGAAGGAAGCCGTGGACTGTGTGAGGGTGGGTTGGATGTGCTCCATAACCAGCGTGTACCAAAGCTTGTGTAGCCAATCAGTGAATGTGTAGGCCGTGTTGTTGTGCCCCAGGGAGATAGGATATGCTGAGAAGCCGCCTGCATTGCTAGGCCGATCTGCCATCCTTTAGGGGATTTCAGTGGGAATGTGACGTGTTTGGGAGCCCCAATAGTGTACATGCTGGAAATCGTGGAATTTCGGTGTCAAAATAAGCGTCTATGTCATTGAGGACTGACGTCCAATAGGCCGTGACTTCCCTACAGTCCCAGAGAAGATGTGTCAAAGTGCCTTCCTCGCCACACCCACTCCAACTAGTCGGGCTCTGGGACGGGTTGCCTTTGTGCAACCTGACCGGGGTCAGATACCAGTAAGTCGCTAGTTTCACTGCCTTCTCTTTGCCTGCTGTGTTCCTGGCTGTGTGGTGGGCTCTGTAGTATATAGAGTGCCATTCCCGGGTCGTGAGATGTCGCCCCAGTTCCGCCTCCCAGCGGCGCTGGCCTGCGGAGCGGTGTGTCTCGAGAGGCGGGGAGATCATTTTATAGATTTCAGTGATTAATTTGCAATCTGAGTCTTTGGTGACGAGCCATTTTTCGAAAGTCGTCAGTTTTCTGGCTACTAGAGGAGTGACTTCAGGGTGTGATAACCAGTGACGGATTTGAAAGTATTGGAAGCGTTGTGGGGCAACAATATCATAGAGTTGCGACAGTACAGTGAACGGTATAAATCCCACCAAGTCAAAGAGATGGCCCGCCGACCTGCAAATGGACCTGTGCCACTGTGGAAACGTGTGTGCGTCCACCCCTGGGGCAAAATCAGGGTTGCCGAACAGAGGAGTGAGCGGCGACGGAAAGGTAGTGAGCTCCCTTTTAGTCGCCACTGAAATCTGGGGTCACGGATTTAATGACCCAAGAGACTAACAGTTTTTTTTTTTTTTAATAAATGGTGCTAGGAGGGTTGGAGGGACTGTTGCATTCCCTTTAGCCCCCAACATCATTAAAAAAAAGTTTGGTGGAGGCCTTGTCCTTTTTAGCAGCACTACCAGCACCCAAAAATCTAAAGAAACAGCCCTCATAGGGCACTCATTGTCTAGAGCAGTGAAAAATAAATGAACGGCTCCTGGCACTCATCGCATATTTATTTTAACCATGGGGGCCCCAGGGCCCCCACGCTCTGGTCAGTTCCCTAGCCACCACTGTGATGGGAAACACCACTTTTCATTTTTGGATGGGTGCCCTAGTGCCCAACCAGGGTTCACGTTGCAGGAGCTGCCCATTTTCTACATTTTTTGTGGGTCCCCCAGTGCCCACATGAGGCACAAACAAGCCAACTTTCGCCCCTGGCCAGCACCATATTTGGTGCTGGCGGGAGCCAGTTCACTAATTTTGCTCCTGCCGGGCGGGAGCAAAGTTCTGCCTTCTGGCTGAGTGATTTTGAGTCCGGTATGCCCGTACTCTCCCAGGAAGAAAACAGTAGTGGCCCCGGAGATGGGGTCCCCAGGCTGTTCACTATCTGGGGGCGGTGTGGGGGGCCTTCCCTTTAATGAATTATTGTCCCCTGGGGATTGGGTACTCGGGTCTGTTCAAGGCTTGGGGAGGCGGCCCCCTCCCCTTACTATTAATATACCATACACAGGGGTTGGGGTTCACAGGCCTATTGAAGGCTTGTGGAGGGGTGGCACATGTCCCCCTCCCCTTATTAAACTGCATGCGTAACCACCCCCACAGATCTAGGGAATCCCTACTCTGCCCCACATCTTTTTTTTTTTTTACTTTTTGTAAGATAGAACAGGGGACTCCTAAGTTTGGATATGGTGGCAACCAATCAGATCATACATTAAGATCAGTCGGCTCTGCAGATCCTCCAAGATATGAAGTATCTATAGTTTTTAAACCCAAATTTCTCAGAAAATTACTGAATGGCATTACAACAATTCACAAAAGGCATGTTTCTGGACCAGGTTCTTGCTTTCTGCCAAATTCAGTAATTCCGTTTGGTTATTTTGGCTGTAGCTGTGTCATTTTCCTATGGACAAATGAAGGGGAAACGCGCTTAGGAACCCACCCTTTCTTTCAGCCCCCGCTGGCAGAAACCCCCCTAAACTTTCCAGGAAGGAGTAGGGGTGGAGGAGACTCTTTTTAAATAGTTTTGCAAAGTTTCGTCAAAAGGCGCAAAAGTTATAAAAAATAAAATAAAATGTTTTTCCAGTGAAAACGTGATCCTAACTATACCTACTCAGTGGCGACTACACGTGTGTATATATACACACACACACACATATATATATATATATATCAAAACAAAACCCTTTCAGGAATAGAGTGACGCATAAATTATGCAGAAAAGAAGGAGAGAACTCTGGGTAGTTCTCAAGTTTAGGTGGAAAGCAGCCCCTGTTAGAGCACTCAACACCAGCGACACTCTAGATCTGCTCACCTCAAATGTCTGTTTTTCTATCAAAGTTTTTAAGCATAGGATTAGCACAGTGCTATCCACGCCGAGATAGAAAATGACAAAGTCTTTTGCAATTTATACAGCAAAGTCTTTAAGCATAGGACTAGTACAGTGCTGTTATATATATATATATATATATATATATAAATTACCTACTGGCAGTCGGCAGTAGGATAGTTATAATCAGATGACGATGCTCCGCCAGTGTGGTGGGCTGATGGGATTCATCTCAACATAGTGGGGCTGAATCTACACTGCTCTTACACTTCACTTATCCTAGCTTCTCAGTCTTTATATGGGTTGACCGGTATTCTCCCTTTTTGTTGTAGGACTAGGTTATGGGTATTGGAGACTACCTGGTCGTTAAAAATGTTTTCCCTTGGACCCTCTTTTGTAGATATGTTTTTTAGTAGTTATAATTAGGACCTATTTTCCATAGGAAAATAGCAACATTCTATTCCCAATAACTTTGGCGCCGGTTGACGAATCTTCGCGAAATTTTCAAAACCTATCCTGAAAGTTTTAGGGTGATTTAGCAAGCGGGGCCAAGAAAAAAGGGGGGCCCCAAAACGTGTTTTTCCCATGCAATTTTCCATAGGAAATTTTAGACACGGCTGCGGCCCGAACTGCTGAACGGAATTACACCAAATTTGGCAAAGAGGTAGTTCTTGGTTCAGAGAGAACCCTTTTTGTTAAATGGTGTAAATCCGTTCAGTAGTTGCTGAGAAAATCAAAAGTAAAAACACAAGCTGTATGCGAATTGGCTGTCAACACTCCAAACCAGGAAGTAAAAGAAATGTGCAAAACGCGAAAAGGGGGCAGAGGGTAGAAAAACGGGAAAATCCACGGATCCAGCCGCGAAAAAAATACGAAGCGCGGACTCCTGCGCTTCGTTACTATTCAGCCCCCAGGGGGCCAAGTCTGAGGGGCAATATTTTTTATGTAATGGGGGGCCCAGAGGCCCGGGAACCACCACCCCCCGGGGCTTTTATATAATATGTGCCGAGGGGGCTCATAGCCCCCCACAGCCCTGGGGACCACCACCCCTGGGGTTTAAAAAATACATGGGTGGTAGGGCTCGAAAGCCCCCCCCCAAGCCAAGGGGACCGCAACCCCCCGGGGCTTTAAGAATATATAAGAATATATTTGCGGGGACCGCCACCCCCGGCGCTTGTGTTTAATAAAAAAAATAAAAAAATAACCTGTGTGGAGGGGCTTAGGGGCTTAAGCCCTCCCACAAGCCCGGGGACCGCTACCTCCCCGAGGCTCAAAATATTAAAATTGGGGTGTCCGTGACAGAACCCCAGCCCCGGGGACCACCACCTCCCCGGGGGGCTTTGTCACTGATGGGAGAGGGGCCACGCGGTCCCCCTCCTGGAGCTTTGTCATGGCCTTGGGGACTGCCACCACCTAGGGCCGGCTCCTGCAGTGTCCTGGGGTGCCCACCCCGGGACACTGCTGTTTGCTATGGCAGGGTGGGAGCCTCGCAGCTCCCGCCCTGCCATAGCAAACTGCTTTGGCATTTGGAAGAGAAAACAGGAAACCTGCTCTCTCTTCCAAATACCAAAGCTGCTTGCTTTCCCACACGGGGAGCTGCATCTTAGCAGCTCCCCATGTGGAAAAGCAATGCCGGCTCCCCAATCCCCCCACGGTCCCCAATGGAGGGGGATGGGGTCCCTGTGGCCATAAGTGGCCCGGGAGGGGGGCCACGCGGCCCCCCTCTCGAATTATAAAAAAAAAATGTTTTAAAAAGGAAAGGCGGGGCGTGGCCAAGGTGGCGGAGTGAGAGGACGCTTCTTCTCGCAGCTCCCCGATCCGACTAGGCCCGAGCCTTGAAATATAGCCTTTTCTCCCCCCGCCGGAGCTTAACGGCATTGGGAGAGGTGGCGGAACCAGAAGTGAAGACCCTGGTCTGGTCCTAGTCTCCAATTAGCCTCAGGACAGCCCGCCGGACGGGGCTGGAGGTCCGGACCGGGAAGTCGGAGGAGGAGGAGGCCGACCCCGAAGCGCGTCGGAAGGACGCACGCCGCGCCCACCGCCGGTCGGAGTGCACCGCCAGAGGAGGTATTGCACCATCACGCCCGGACGGCCCTGAATGTCGGCGGAGACCACCGGGCCGGCCCCGTGGGAGCAGCTGTGGGCGGCGCACGAGCTTCGGCCTACTTGACTGAGCACCCGCTGGGAGAGAACCGGAGCAGGAGGGGTACGGACCCGGGGCTCCACGCTGAGTCTTGCATCCCCGGTCCCCCCCGAGGGGGCCCCCCGGCTCGGCAGGCGCCCATAAGGCACCAAAGAAAATCCGGTTGCCTTGGAGGTCCCGGAGCTTGCATTGACACATGCTGGACGATCATCGGCTACTGATTTCGCGACACGCGGCATGACTGGGCGGAAGTGGAAGGCGGCAGGGACGGCCTGAGAGGCCTTCGTTGGCAACTACAACTGAGAGGTTCCGAGACGAACCGAAGGGCCACACAGTGCTTCCCCCGTTCGGTGTGATCGAGGTCGAGCGGTGGAGACGATCACGGGGACGACACCCACGACTGGCGGAGCCCGCGACAACCGGAGAACAGCGAGGCCTACAGGAAGGGTTAACGGCGTAATGGCGCCTGCCATAGTGGCCACGCCTGAAGCCTAGTGCGGCGGCGCTGGTAGCGCTCTTCTCCACTGTGCTCGGAACTGCCGCTGGTGACGACCGACAGTCCCCTGCTTGGCCCAGGAAAGCACCCACGGGGCAGGGAATGTCGTGTCGAGGAGACAGGAGAGCTGGCCTACACTCGATCCAAGATGGCGTCAGGCAAAGGCACCAAGCGGGGAGATCGCACCCTCCCCGAAATGCTCAATAGGCCCCAGCAAAGAGGAGACAGGGGGCAACCATCTTCAAGCCCAGCCGGAGGATCGCAGGGTGCGAGTGGAGGGGAACCGCCTGTCACCAGATCGTTCCTTGAATCGCTGTTCAGCACCCTCAGAGACGATTTTCAGACATTGAAACAGGAAGTGGCGGGTGAAGTTTGGGAGGTACGCAGGGAGGTGGATGAATTGGGAGAGCGAGTGGCCACAGTGGAGAGCACGAACCATCGTCTCGATGAGGACATCGTACAGCTGCAACAGGAGGTGTTGCGCCTCAGAGACTAGCATCTAGACCTGCAAACGCACAATGAGGACCTTGAAAACCGGTCTCGACGAAATAACATCCGAGTCCGGGGAATTCCTTCTACAGAAGAAGGCTTGGATGCGGCTGGTTACCCGAGAGACCTGTTTAGGGCTATCCTGGGCGAACCACCAGAGTTCCTGGTCCGGATCGATAGAGCGCACAGGGTAGGACCGCCGCGACTAGCATCGGCACCACCTCCGGACATCCTAGCGTTCCTCCCAGACTTTCCACTGAAGGAACGCATCATGGCTGAGGCCCGGAAGCAACCCTCGTTCACTTTTCATGGTCACTCTGTGGGACTGTATCCGGACTTGTCCGCCATCATTCTTCAGAAACGGAAATCATTTAAGATCGCCACTGACTTTCTGAGAGAGCATGAAACGTCCTATGCCTGGGGTCACCCCTTCCGCCTCATCTTTCGATGGAATGGCACGATGCATCAACTCAGATCGCTGCAAGAAACGTGTGAGGTTGTGGGTATCACAGCGGAGGAGGAAGACACGACCACACCGAGCCAGAGACGCGGCCCCAGAGACAGCTGGCAGAGGGTATAGCGGAGACGAGTGTCTGCCAGCTCCAAAAGACCGGACTCACCTACCGTTAGAGCTGGCATGGCGAATGCAGTCTCCGAAGCGGCCAGAGACAATGCTTCCAACGGTGATGTGGCGCTGACAGCATAATGACGCTCCGGGGGAGAACACCACAGCCTTACTGATGTAGCAGGTTCGGGTCTTGGGGGGAGGGGGGTGGTGGGGAGGAGGAAGGGGGAGTAAGTGGCGGACGTCTACTCTGGTAAATCACCACAGACTTGCCCGCTGGGCATGTCTGGGACTGACAATTGTTGGGATTTCAGGGGTTTGAAGGAGGGAGGGGGAGGAGGGTGCTTGGTTGTTTGCATGAGGGGTTTGTTGGGGTGTAGAGGGGGACGGGGGAAGGGTAGGTGGTTTGGGGGGACGTTCGCAGGGGGTTGGGGGGGGGGGGGAGAACAAGGACCGTCCAGTGCTATTGAATCAGTCGCTACAGCTTCACAGTGCTCCCACATATTATCTGCACCACAGCCACCCCTCTTGGGCTGTGACCCACTGCTTGAACTTTGGTTTCACCCACACAGATGACAGCTCTTACAGTAGTCACCCTTAATGTGAAACGGTTAAATAACCCTGTCAAGAGGAAGGCAGTGCTCTCCTTACTGGAAAATACCCGCGCAGACATTTGTCTCCTGCAGGAGACTCACCTCCTGGCCGGAGACTGTCAGAGGATGCGCTCCCACAAGTTCCCCACACAATTTTTCTCTTGCAATACTACTAAAACCGCCGGGGTAGCAATTCTAGTGTCCAGAACATTTGAAGGGGAGGTCCTCCATAAGTTTGCTGAACAGAAAGGTAGACTCCTCGCTTATAGGGTTAAATACGGGGGGGTTTATATTCACCATCGGGTCAATGTATAGCCCCAATGAACACCAAGAACGATTCCTTCACTCGGTCATGGTGGATGTCACCGCCACACCAGACAGGCACATAATCATAGGGGGGGACCTGAACATGGTATTCGATTCTTCCTTGGATAAGTCAACGCAGAAGTACCCGCAGACAGGGGAAATTTCGCAGACGGGCAAACGCCAATTAGAGGAGTTAGATCTTCACGACCTTTGGCGCCACCTCCACCCCACCGCCCGAGACTATTCCTATTACTCGCACGCACATAAGACCTACGCACGTCTTGACCACCAATTAGGCATGAGACCAGTCTGTGACTTGGCCACAGCTTCCGAGATAGGGGTTCTCTCTCCGTCGGACCACGCCCCTGTTACGGGGACGTTTCAATTGCCACCGATGTCGCCCAAGCGTGGGGTCTGGCGCCTCAGGAATACCCTTTTGCATAAAAAGACAGTGGTGAAGCATATTCACGATTCAATACGTGATTACCAAACGCATAATGATAATACTGACACCACCCAGGCGACACAGTGGGCGGCATTGAAAGCAGTGCTTCGAGGGGAATTTATTGCCATCTCCTCCGCGGAGAATAGGGAACGACAGCAGAAGCGGGATGAACTCACCAGTAAAGTGCGAGAGCTGGAACAGGTTCACCAGAGGACGGGAGCTCCCAGAATCTGGAAGCAACTTAAGGCTGCGAGGAAACTTCTGTCAGCCTTAGATATGGACAGGGCGGAATATGCTGCATTACGCTTGAAGCACGCATATTATAAGGGTGGAGACAAGTGTGGCAGGCTTATGGCACACAAACTCAGGGAAGCGCACCAAAGGCACTTGGTGAAGGAGCTATCGACATCTACTGGGGTGTTAGTTACGGAGGACAGCCAGATAGCTGAGGGCTTTCGCCGATTCTATGCTGACCTCTATACGGGCGAACCCCGTCGGCACAAGCGGAGGCGGACTGTCTGGCCTCGGTTGACCTTCCCTCTCTTACTCCGGAACAGGCGGAATACCTTGAAAGGGACATTCGAGTTGAGGAGGTGATTACAGCCATCTCCAGGCTTAAACACGGGAAGGCCCCGGACCGTTACACATCCCTCTTCTATAAAACATTCTGCCCTGCGCTAGCCCCGATCCTCACGTGCCTTTTTAATTCCTTCTCCACTCCTGGAGCCATCCCCCCAGATCTACAGCGTCATTCCGTTTCCAGACCTCAGGAAGGAATATCAATTGCCTGAAACGGAACGGTTGCGCTACATGCAGGTGCGCCATCACAGGTGCGTGAGTCGGCAGATAGGAAGCTCCTTCCCTATGAGAAATGGCTTGTAACACGCACCTCAGATACGAAACTTATCTCAGATCTGTATAAATTCTTGCAGCCTTCCTCCTTTGATCTTATAACCCTGGTAGGGAACGCTGGGAAAGAGAACTGGGGAGATCCTTAAGTCACACGGATTGGGACCACATCGCTTATCGAGCTCGCCACTCCGCATATCACACTGGGCTTACGGAAACATTCACTAAAGTGTCCACATACTGGTATTACACCCCTCACAGACTGCATGAGATGAATCGCAAAATCGACAACACTTGTTGTCGGGCCTGCGGGCAGATAGGCACCCTCACTCATGTTTTATGGGACTGCCCATTACTGCCCCCCTACTGGACGGAGGTCCTGGATGAGATTGACTCCAACTTCAATATTGAATTGCCCCGCTTCCCAGCATACGTA
Organism: Lissotriton vulgaris; assembly: GCF_964263255.1. Taxonomy (NCBI): domain Eukaryota; kingdom Metazoa; phylum Chordata; class Amphibia; order Caudata; family Salamandridae; genus Lissotriton; species Lissotriton vulgaris. Next base: position 393,236,542 of record NC_141699.1, on the reverse strand, counting down.
CTGTTGGGCTTACCCAATGGGCTAATGTATCCTTGGAGGTCTCGTAGAGGGAGGCAAATTGCGATAGCACTGGGCTCTGCTGTGCAAAATATACTTATTCACTGGCGCTCCACCACACTTCCCTCCACCACAGGTTGGTTGCATAGATTATGGCATGTCCTGGGAATGGCAAAAATTGTCGCTTATGGTGGCGGGAGAGGTGGAGCAGTTTAATGACCTGTGGCAACCGTTTCACTCACTGCTTGTAAGGGAATTTACAGAACTTACATGCCCCAGATATCTCCGCCTGTTGAGGTTGACTACACTAGCAGATTCAGATGACCAGCGTGCCTAGGACTGTGGGCAGCTGGGGAAGAGGGGCGGTTTGGGAGGGTTGAGGCGGGTGAGGGACCGAGGCACTGGACGGGGGAGGAGGGGGGGGGGGGGTTTGCGGGGTTGGGAAGGAGTGGGGAGGTTTGGGGGGTTTGTTCTTTTTCAAGTATCTTGTTGCAGCATACGCACCAACCATCACATTTGGATGAACGTTACGTTTTGCAGAGCCCTTGCGCGCTGGTGCGCTACTACATGGTTGTATCTTATACACTGCTTCTTTGGGACAACTGTTTATTTTTCTTTTCATTTGTGAATGTCTTAATAAAATGCTTTAAACCTAAAAAGGAAAGGCCGGCCCCGGGGGATGGGGTCCCCAGGGCCATAAATGGCCGGAGGAGGGGGGCCACACAAAATTAAGAATAAAGACTAAAAAAATGGCCATGCCCCGAGGGATGGGTTCCCCGGCGCAGATTATGGCCTCAGGAGGGTGGGCTACGCGCCCCCCTCCCAAATTTTTTATTTAAAAAAAAGAAAAAATAGGGGGCAGGTCTTGGGGGTGGGGTCCCCAGGGCCCAGAAATTAGAAAAAGAAGCGGGGCCACACAGCCCCCCTGCTTAGAAGAAAAAAAAAGACCGTTGTTACAGTGTTGTAAAAAGGGGCGTGGCCTCTGAACACCTCTCTGCAACGCAGCTCTCTGGCGCATACTGGAGGTACCTGGTGGGCTAGTTGGCCCCCAGGGACCCTAAGGATTGAAGAGAAATTAATTCTCCAACTTAAAACGCGCCCCAGGGCGTGTTTGCAGACATGTCACCTCAGGCCCCGCCCCCTTCCTTCACCATTGTGCAAACACCGCCCTGTGGCGAGTTGTAAGTTGGCAAATGTATTCTCTTTCAATACGGAGGGCCAACTACCCAAAAGGTATCTCCAGTATGCGCCAGGGACCTACGTTGCAGACAGGTGTTCAGAGGCCATGCCCCTTTTTACATCTCTCTGCAACGCAGCTCTGTGGCGCTTACTGGAGGGTACTTAGTGTGCTAGTTGGACCCTAGGGACCCTCAGCATTCAAGGGGACTTAATCTCCCAACTTAAAATGGCCACAGGGCGAGTTTACACAGTGGTGAAGGGAGGGGACAGGGCCTGAGGTGACATGTGCAAACACGCCCTGTGGAGCGTTTTAAGTTGGGGAAATAATTCACCTTCATTCCTGAGGGACCCTGGGGGCCAACTAGCCCACCAGGTGCTTCCAGTAAGTGCCACTGTGCTGCATTGGAGGGAGGTGGTCTAGGTCGCGCCCCTTTTTACACCTCTCTGCAAAGCAGCTCTGTGGCGCATAATGGAGGTACCTAGTGAGCTAGTTGGACCCCAGGGACCCTCAGGATTCAAGGGGACTTTATCCCCCAAATTAAAACATCCACATGGCGTGTTTGCACACATGTGAACTCTTGCTCCCCCCCTCCCTTCACCAGTGTGCAAATGCACCCCGTGGCGCGTTTTAAGAGATAGTTTTAATCCCCATGCCCTATTATATACTAGGGGCTTACAGAGGTGGTCATGCTAATCACAGGGGGCCCCCAACCTACAGTGTTCCCTAGTGTATGTAGGTGTTTTCACTGTAAACTAAGTGTCTTTTAACATAGCACTGGCTCTAGGACTGGTTAGTCGAACTCAGTTACCACCAGTACCCGTCTGAAAAAGTTGAGGGTACAGGATGATTTTGCAACAAGGCTTCTTTCTGCTCCTCTGTTTGTTCTTTCTGCACGTTTTCCTTCTTCCTGCACTTTTCTTTGTCGAATTCTGTTTCTTTCTGCATTTCTTTTTTTCTTTCTGTGTGTTTGTCTTCTTTCTTTACATGTCCTACCTCTGTAGGCATAGTTCGAAAGAGGCATTTAAAAAACCTTTGAAATTCACGTAAAAAACCATAGGTTTCAGGCACTTTATAGTTAGGAATTAGCATTTAAAAAACCTTAATAATTCACTGAAAAAACCACAGGTTTCAGGGGCGTTATAGTTAGCTGGACATTTCACTCGTACAAAACCATTGAAATTCCCCCGTTATGGTTAGTTCAGCTAACTAGAACTCACGCGCCCACAATGCCCTGCTGATGACGTCACATATTACATCACTCATGACATGGTCAGTGACATCACTCATGACATCTCAAATGACATCACTCCAAACAGATGCTTACACACAGCATGTGTTGCTGTATATAAACATGCTCAGTAAGGACTGTAAAGTAATACTCCACTACAAGCAGTGACTAGCGTGTCGATGATGCAGATCTATGAAATGAAGTCCTTACAGCTGTCTATCCAACCACTGCAAAGTGTGTGTGGGGTTGACCAAGGGGCTTCCGTACATAGTCGTACATAGTCAGTGAGTAGGAATATTGCCTACAGAGGTAAAGGTTGCTGCTTTTTGTGTGTATAGTGCATAGTGCACTCTGGGGGTTGACAAGGAGGGCTCTTTGGCTTTGTAATAGCAAATTTGGATACACTTTACTATCCACATGGCTATACTGGCCTTGGAAATAGGCTGGCCCTTGTCTGGTTTGGGGAAGGCTACAAATAATTGGTCAGTCTTGCGGAACAACATGGTTCTATAAATGTAATACAGGAGATCCCTTTTGACATCTAGGTTATGAAGGGCTCTCTCTCTCTCTCTCGGCAACAGATTCTGGTTATAGGAAAAAGACAGATCTCTCATTTGGTTGAAGTAAAAGTGAAAAAAGCACTTTGGAGAGGTTCTAAGCACAACGCTGTCTTAGTGGATCTGAGTGAAGGGTTCCTGTAGTGTGACGGCCTACAACTCACTGATGCACCTGAGAAATTATATGGCTACATGGAAAGCTACTTTCCTATAATAATAATACATTATTCCTATTTGTAAAGCGCAAACATATCACCTCGTTAAGGGTTTCAAGGCGCTGTGGCCATCGGGGAGAATAAGAGAGCTATTGCCCAGAGTCACATGATGCTGAGCTGAGCTGCTGATGGGGGGGGGGGGGGTTGAACCGTGAGGCCTGCACTCCGGAGTCAGCCGCTCTGGCTGCTACACCACACCTCTCTTTTCTCCTGGAGTGAGCAAGAGTGCAGGGGCAGGTGGCATCATCGTACGCATCCACAACAGGAGTGACTTGCACGATGCCTACATAGGCAACACTCCAGCGTGCTAACGTCGGTTTATTTTCTCGACTTTCCGTGACAGGAGCGTGGAGCCACGAAGAATATTGACCGCTGGTGTGGAAAACTAGGACCCAGGAAGTGGAACAGCCCTGTCCCTAGAAATCAGTTACAGAGCTGGGAGGATGGGTGGGTCAGAAAGGAATCTGCAGCTAGAGTCTCTACCAGACAAAGTTTTACTGAAGGAAAGCAACTTGTTCATCTGAATGGGACTTTTAGCCACAGATTCCTTACCTTAGAATAGATACCCAAGCAATACCTCCCAGGAGGTGGGTCTGCAAAACTGTTTCACACTAGAAAGTCCTGCAGGACCGCACAAGCAAAGTACCTGTCCCAATGGACCAGACTGTCCACTTTGCAGCCTGGCAGATATCAATGACCAAAACTCTGCGTGCTAACACAGTGGTTGCAGCCTTAGCTCTGGTGGAATGAGCACACTAAAACTCAGGGGTTGCTTCACCGCCAATGCGTAACAGATCTTAATGCAAAGCATGGTCCATCAGGAGATGGTTCTTATCTACATGACCTTTCCCTTCTTCACTCCGACATACCCCAAGAAGAGGTAGTCATCCACCCTGAACTCTTGTGCAGTCAAGGTAGAACGACAATGGTCTTTATGGGTCGAGACAGTGAAGTTGCTCCTCTTCATTCGAAGTATGTGGCAAAGCTTAAAATGTAGGCATGGTGATGGACTAGCCTACATGAAAGGGAATGAGGACTTTCAGCAGAAAAGAAGCTCTAGTGTGTAGAACCAGCTTGTCTGGGTAGATATCAGGTATGGAGACTTGGATGCCAAAGCCTGAAGCTCACTGACCCTCCAGGCAGATGTTATTGCCACCAGGAAGGCCATCTTGACGGTAAGAAGCCTGAGAGGACAGTTGTGTAATGGCTTAAAGGGAGCGCAATCCAAAATGTTACGACAAATTAAGGTCCAGCTGAGGCCTGATGAAGGCAGAAGGTGAAAACATATGTTACAAACCTTTCAGGAACCTATTTACAACAGGGGGTTTGAATAGGAACGGCGGATCTGTCAACTGCAGAATGGCCAAGATGGAGCCCTTTAAGGTGCCCCAAGAGGAGCTTCACTGGGCAAGAGAAAATATAAAGATAAGGACCGGAGAGAGGAAAGCAGAAAGAGGGTCAACCTTTTTCTCTGAACACCATGCCACAAACGTGCCACAAACTTGCCTCAACGGCAGGCGTATACAGTCTTTGTGGAGGGACGCCTGGCTGCCAAGATAACATTGCAGACTTTAGGTGGAAAGTCGAAAGCAGTCACCTCCCTGAGATCAATCTCCAAGAATGAAGGAAAACCCTCCCCTGCTGCTACGACAAAATATCCTCCCGAAGGGGCAGCCTGACCAGATACCGATGGCCATGGTGAACAGCTCGGGATACCAAACTCTGAGCCCAGTCCGGAGCCACAAGGATGACTTAGGCCCGTTGTTCCTGATCTTCCTGAGCAGGAGTGGTATTGTCGGAAAGACATACAGGAGGCCAGAGCTCAACTCAAGACTAAAAGCATCTCAGAGTGAGATACACCTTGGAAACTCCAGCACACAGAAATAGTGACATTGAAAGTTCGGCAGTGGCGAACAGATCCAACCAAGGCTCTCTCCATTCCTGAAACAGACATTGCACCACCTCCGGATGGAGGCGACATTTATGATCCGCTAGGTGTTGAACCACCAGGGATATGCCCTGATGTTCCTGTTATGACTAGAGATGCAGGTCCTCTTGACAAAGATTTAATCTGGAAAATTTTACATGAGCAGTCCCCCTGCGCAACGGCAGGTGGCATAGCTCAGAGTGGCGTTGGCATCACACCTGAAGTGATGTGCATAGTGCCTAGATAGGCGCCACCCCAGTGCCCCTACGTAAGTTTTTTTTTTTACGCCAGTCAGTGCATGTCTGGAAAGAGCTACCCCGAGTCAATTTTTGAGTGACCTTTTTTGACTTTTTGTTGAAGTCTTTTTGAGAGTCTTCTCCTAGTGTGGCAGGATGTTAACTAGGAAAGCCGACTTCAAGCCCTGTGTTGCCTGTCACGGGCATATGTCGGTGATGGACCTGCACCTGGTTTGCTTCTGGTGTCTCAAACACGACCATGAAGGGAAGACCTGTGTCGACTGCCGCTCCATGTACCCCAAGGCCTTGAAGGAGCAGTCCCTCAACCTCATTACTGCTAGTAGTGCGACACCACAACAGTCTCGATCCTAGTCCAGAGGAAGGTCTCAGGATCGGTTGCGGAGCCCAAGATACTCGTCGCACTCGAAGTTGTCCACAGAAAAAGTAAGAAGTCAAAGAGGTCTCCAACTTGGCCTCTTCCGTCAAAGTCATCCGACGAGAAGAGGGAGCATAGCCATTCAAGGCCAGGCTCAAAGGTTGAGCATAGGTCTGGGTCGGCTCCGTGCCTCCCTGAGTTGAAGGGAGCCGAAGTGACCCCTGCCCAACTTTTTTAGTTCTATGGGGCTGTGCACCTCATATTTGGGCGGCCGTTCCTAGTGGCCTGCCTTCGGACCCTGCAGGTTTGGAAGGGGCCCCACTGGTTCTCCACCGGCTGTTCCATCCCTGGCTCCAGTCGGGCACCTTGGATCCTCGGATGGATCGAGACTACCACTGGTCTTACCACCTCAACCTTCCCCGGCTCCTGCGGACACTCCTGGCTGTGCGGTCTGCATTCTCATCCCCAACACGGAGCCAGAGGGCCGTCGTCTGGTCCTCCCTCTGGTGCAGACTGGGGCCATGCCTTCCAGGCCGGAGCCTGAGCCCTAGTCCTATGGGCTAGGACTCTGGGAGGAGTTAGTGGACCCTGAAGAATACCTGAGGCTGGATCCTAACATGGACTGGTGTGAGGATTTGGCAGATGCCAGAGGACTGGACACTGCTCTAGATACTGGTATGGTCTTTCCTTCTACCGTGTTAAAAGGCATGAAGCTTCTTTTGCTATGATGGTTAGGAGGGCGGCCGAGGCCCTAGCCTAGACCTTAGCCTACTCTCCATGGCAGTCAAGACTAACGTCTTGGCAGAGGTGCTTCAGCCGGGAGTGACCCAGCATCCCCCATTTAATGAAGCTCTCACAGACGTCCTGCTTGGGACTCGAACCAAACCCTACACAGGGGCTCCTGTAAACAGGACTATTATCTGCCACCATCACCCCCGCTCCAGGGGACTCCAATTTCCTCATGTAAAACCCTACCAAGGTGGGCTCAGCACTGGAGAGCTTCAAGGATAGCAGGCTACGGCCAAGTCCCTGGGCCCTTCGCCAGCCCCAGTCTGCCTTTTGCTCCTATCATGGCTGCCTTTTGCTCTTTTCATGGCTGCCTTTCGCTCCTTTTATGGACACAGAAAGAGCTTCCAGGAGCAACTTTACCTGCCCAGCCACCACTGAGTGAAAACTTCACAGTCTCTGCATGGCAGAGGACATGGTACCCACAGACCTGTGGGTCAGGCAGCCAGAAGTCGGGCAAGCCGACCCCACCACCCACAGCATCTAAACCCCTTTAGTTTGCCCTCATATGTTCATGGATCCCAGTGGGAAGCAGTATACGCCATCACCAGCCCCACTGGAGGTCAATAACACCAGACCGCTGGATTCGTCAGTTTGTATGAAGTGGCGACTCCCTCCCCTTCATGACATCCGCTCCACCCATGGCACCAGCTTGCGACAGGCTGGACCATCGCTCCTTACTTCGGCCAGAAAGTGACGGCTGTATTGGTCACGGGAGCATAAAGAGGGTGCCGACTCTAGAAGCAGATTGTGGTGGTTATTCCAACAAGGAGGAGGGAGGCTCTTGTCCTACCATTTCCTGAGCCCTCTCAATTTCTTTCTCAAAAAGGAGACGTTCAAAATGCTCACACTCGCTCAAGTCTGTCTGCACTGGACCTGGGAGACTGGGTGATAGCATTGGACTTTCAGGAGGCATACTTCCACATTGCTATCCTGCCCGCCCACAGGAGTTACCTACAGTTCACAGAGTGCCAAGAGCACTTTCAGTTCGCTGTGGTCTCTTCTGACCTTACCAGTGCCCCTCGGGAGTTCGCCAAGGTGATGGCGGCAGTTGCAGCTCATATGCGGAATTCAGCAGTGCCAGTCTTCCCCTATCTTGACGATTGGTTATTGAAGGCGAACCTCGGGCACACGCTGGGGTTCTCCATCAACATGCCGAAGTCACACCTGCCTACCTCTTAATCAAACAGCATTTGTAAACCGCAACAGTGCCACCTCTAGGGGTATCTGGGTGCTGTGCCTCTGTCGAACAGCCAGGTCTGAAGTCTTTCTGAAATCTTCCAGCGAGGGGCTGTACGCTGATTGGAGAAGTGAGGGGGGAGATGGGAGCTCGTTCCAGGTCTTGCCAGCGATGTAGGAGAATGAGCGGCCACCACTGCGGCTGTGACGGATGCTGGGTGTGTGGGGTGAGAAAAGGAGCGCAAGTGTCTCGCAGGTTGGTGGACGTTCAGTCTATGGTTAAAGTAGGCAGGTCCTAGGTCATGAAGGGTCTTTGTAGGCGTGTGGAGTTCTCCCAAGTGAGGGGTGATGCGACATTGTTTGGGGAGGACAAGAATGAGTTTGGCTGCATGTTCTGGAGTTTTGTGAGGAGCTTGTGGAGATGCCGGCATTGTCGTAGTTGAGGTGGATGGTGACAAGGGCCTAAGTGACTGTCTTTCTGGTGTTCGTTGGAATCCATCTGAAGATTCTGCAGAGCATGAGAAGTGTGGGGAAGCAGGAGGAGGCGTTGACTTCTTGCTTCATGGTCAGCTGGCTTTTGAGAATGATGCTGAGGTTGCATGCATGGTCGGTCGGTGGGGGTCTAAATTCTGCAGGCCACTAGCTGTTGTACCATGCGTATGTGTTCTACCCGAACATCAGTACTTCAGTTTTATCAGAGTTGAGTTGGAGGTAATTGTCTCTCAACCATTTGGCTATGCTGGTCATGGCATTGAAGAAGTTGGTTTTGACGTCGGAGGAGTCCTCGGTGAGTGAGAGGATTAGTTCAATGTCGTCAGAGTAGGAGATTATGTTGAATCCGTGGGATCCTCCGACATCTGCAATGGGGGTCATGAAAATGTTGAACAGGGTGGGGCTGAGGGAGGATCCTTGTGTCACGATGCATATGTCATCTTTAGGGTGCAGAAGTCAAGGGAGGCTGTTGGATGCTGTGTGTGCATCCCGTAAGGAAGGAGGCAATCCCCTTGAGGGAGTCTTGCTGTATGCCTATGTTGTAGAGTCTGTTGATAAGGGTGTTGTGAGAGACTGTATCTCATGCCACAGAGAGGACGAGGAGGATCAGGGCCATAGTTTCCCCAAGGTCGATGACATCGACTGTATCGGCAATCAGCACAGTGTCAGTCCTGTGGTTGGCACGGAAACCGGATATCCAGGAATCTGGTAAGCTTCTGGTTGATGGCTTTCTTGAGAACTTTGGCCTGGTAGGGGAGCAGGGAGATCATACGATAAGTTTTGAGATTGTGGAGGTCAGTGGGGGCTTTCTTTAGGAGGGGTCTGGCGTCTGTGTGTTTCCATCTGTCCGGGAAGGTGACTGTGGAGATGGAGGAGTTGAGGAGGTTAATGAGTTGCATACTGATTGGGTTCATTGAGAGGTTTTAGAGGTGGTGGGGGCAAGGGTCGGTGGGCCACTACCGGGTATACAGTGCGACTGACCACATCGGACGCACACGTCTGATGGCATAAGGCATTTTCTCTCAAAATACGGAATACTATCTTATTCCGCAACATTGTTGACACTCGCACCTCCAAGATCGAGCTAAGATTCATACCGACTTTCCAGGACCATTCCACTTTCGCTCTGTGTGGCGGAACGGACACCTTGATTTTTCTTAATTTTCCAACACACCATTACTCAACGCACCGAGAGTGCCCCATACTTCTACTCGCCTACGATTTCTTCACCACAGCCCTATTGGCAAGATCTACATACCTACTTTTCCACGTCAACCTACGAGTCCAGGGCCCTGTCGGGTCAGCAATATCACCGACAGAGCGACTTTCACTACTTCTCTACACCTTCAATAGCCCTGAGGAGTCGCGGGAAGATTGTCCCACACGCGACGAAACACGTGTCGGCTGGTTTTCGTGTTAAGAACATTAAAGAAACCACTTACCAACGAATGATTCAAAGAAAAATTAATTATTCATGTCCATTTGACAGCCTGTGTCCTTTTTGTGTAAATGTCTACACTAACATGACTGTTTATATTATTTAGAGTGTGCAAGGGTACTCTAGCTTGTAAGGGTCGGTGGGCACCCCAGAGTGAATGGAAGACATGATGGCTGAGGTGGTCAGGGCGGTGAGTGGTGACCAGGTGGTGATGGTTTGACTTGTGCTGGCTGGTTGGTTGAGGGTGGCGGAGTGGAGGGTGGTGGAGTTGAGGGTGGTGGGTTGAATGTTGAAATTGTTGTTGATGTTGGTGATCTTGCTGCGGAAGTAGTTGGAGACGGTGTCACAGAGTTCTTGGGAGGGGTGGATGGTGTTCTCTATGGCTGTCCGGTTGGAGAATTCACAGACTATTTTGAAGAGTTTATCTGGGTGGTTGGCTGCAGAGTCGATGCGGGTGGTGATGGCTGCTTTCTTGACTGTTGTTATGTCCTGATAACAGTTGCTGAGGGCTTTTTTGTGAGCTGCTGTGTCAGCGGGGCTCTTGGTGGCGCACCATTGTTTCTCCAAATGGTGGCAGTTGCACTTTGTGGTCATGAGTTCTGGGGTGTACCAAATGGCATGTTTGGAGCTCTTGTTGGGTTTTGTAGGTTTCAATGGGGTGACTATCGGCACTGTAGGTGATCCAGGCGGAGAGGTTCTGGACAGCCTGGTTGAGGCCTCAGGTTGGGAGGTGGTGGGGGCCTGTGACCACTGACTTTTTGTTACAGCTGTGGTTGGAGGAGATCTGATGCATGTTGATGGTGTGCTGGGTGCCGGTGAAGTGTGCAACTGTGTGGTATTTCCAGGTGAGTTCTGTGGTGTGGATTTATTTAATTTATAAAGATTTAGATGCACAAACTTGACCCTAGAAGGGTATCACAGCGCTTTACAGATTAGTTCAATAAGTATAAGTTTAATAAGTAGAAAATAGATAACCAAGAAACATAAATGCTGACTATGTCCATTGCAAATCAGGGGTGGGACAGTGAGTTATAAACCAGCCCTGGTTGGAGAACAGCGTCAGTATCCAGAGAATGAGTTTGTGGGTTCAGGGTAGAGATTTGTTCATTAAAAGCAGTTTGACTTTTTTTTTTAATGAAGTGATTGAAGGGATCAGTCTGATTTCAGGGGGCAGGGAGTTCCAGATTCTAGGGGCCAATCCGGAGAAGGCTCGGTTGTAGTTTTTCTTTTTTCGAAATTTTTGAGGTTTCGATAATAAGGTGCTGGTGCTTCTAGATGATCTGCCACAGCCGGGCAGTTCCACTTTGTCATCTAGGTACGTCGGTGTATTGAAGTGTAGGGATTTGTGGGTCATGCAAGCAATTTTCATCTGAATCCTTGCCTCATAAGGGAGCCTTCAGATCTGGAGTGATGTGGCTGTACATTTTCGATCCAGTGATAAGCCTTGCAGCAGAGTTAAGGGATGCCCTTAGTGGAGCCAACTTGGATCTCAGCAGACTACATAGGGTAGCACTCCCATAGTCTCATCTGGGGATAACTAGTGCTTGCACTGCTGATTTAAGGTCGAAGGGGAGGAAGCGTTTTATTTTTCTTAGAATGCTCATTTGAATGTTTGCTCCTTTGGTGGCTGAGCTGATGTGTTCTTGCCTGTGGAGATTCTTTCCAAGTGTAATTCCTAGTGATCTTGTGGAATCTATAATGTGTGGAAGGCAGTTGAAAACTGTTAAGTGTTTCATCCAATCTTCGATGTCGGGGGATCTTTTTGGTGGGGCAATTAAAAGGAATTTGGTTTTGAGTGAGTTGAGTTTAAGGTTGTTTCTGGAAAGCCAGTTTTTTTTTGGGAGAGTTGTGTTGAGTAGACTGATATCTTTAGGGGAGGAGATTTTAAGGTATAGTTGGGTGTCGTCTGCATACATGTGGTATTGTACATTGAAAAATGTCAGCATTTCTGTTAGAGGCTCCATGAACAGGTTAAAGAGAGTAGGTGATAAGGTAGACCCCTAAAGTGACAAGAGTTGTAGTGGACAAGGATTGGTTAACCATCATTCTTTGACGATGTCTATTGCAAATCAGGAGTGGGACAGTGAGTTATAAACCAGTACTTTGACGGTGTGCAAGCCCTGGTTGGAGAACAGCGTCAGCCCAGTATCCAGAGACTGAGTTGTGGGTTCAGGGTGGATGAATTTGATTCAGTCACTAGAGATGAAAATGGGGATGAGTGTGTGTCCAGCTTTGTGTGTGTGTTTATTGATCAGCTGGGTGAGGCCAATGTTGTTCAGGTTCTCCAGGAGGGAGATGGAGTTGGCTTCATTGGGGTCTTCCAGTTTGTGGTGGAAACCGGGGTGAAATCCATGGGTGATCCCGGAAAGCTATAGATTTCTGAAAAGTAGACAAAATAAGGTGTTCAGAAAGTGGTCAGTTGTGGGGAGCCCTCAAGGTTTTCCCAACTAAATTAACTGCTGAAATAAAATATTAAAAAACGATTAGGAAAAAACATCCATTTGCAACAACGTTCTCATTTGTAAATTCTTACCACAATGGCCGATTTACAAAAGCAATATACTACTATGTCCGCTAGACTCTTCTAGTTGCAGCGATATATATATGGTTTGTAGGTTTTCCAAGAACCCAAGGTACCCAGCGCCAACAACTGAACTGCATTGGCCAATGTTTTTCATTGTGCACTGGGTATAAAGTAATTTGTATAGCAAAATATAAAGTGAAAAATGGATATCAAGGAAGTCTATGTATCTATGAAATAGATGCTAGTTACGGATTGTAGGCGCAGAGGTCATTTGTACATCTCTAAATGTGAGAGTACTTATATTAGTATGTGATTCAGAGGGCATTTTTCAAAATGTCTCTTTCTTACACACTTGATTACATTTGAAAGGCTTGAGTTCAGAGAAATACAATGGATAATAAATGTTCTACTATCCTGTATTCACACATGTCTCCCAATAACAATGGCACCTCACGTGAGTGGACAAGGCTAGTGCTTGCGACAGAAAAGGGACCAAAACACAACATGCACAAATTAATTTTTTTCCACTGAAAACTGACCTTTTTTCTGTCAGTGTGGGTAGCTGTGGATTTTGGGCCCAGGCTCAGCAGGCACCTAAGGGAACCTAGCAAACCTGTATTTACACCAAAAAAATAAACACCTAGGGAAATTCCAGGGTCGAGTGACTTGCGTGGCTTCCACCAGCTTATTTTTATTTTTTTAAGCTGGAACCCGAATCGGACTTGAAGCACTTTAATTTTTATATACTTTATGCTGGTGTTCATGTAGGTTTGCGCTATCTGTACCTTGCATGTATCAATAGTCATTCATGCACGATTGCACAACCTGAATTTAGCTTTATCTTATCGCCAGGAGAGAAGCTTGATTTGCTAGCTTTAATGACTGGTGAAGTAAGCTGTTTTGCCAGAGTTGTTTCGACTTCAGATGTTTAAGTGACACTGCTATTTTCCCCAACCGGAATTTGCATTTGGGGTCTTTGATGCAATTTCTTGCCATAGGGATGTTTTTAGTGTGTTTGGTTTTTCCGGTCTCAATAGAGATGCATTTTTGGGAAAAGACCCTTCTTGTTCCAGTTTTTGGTCCTGGAGGTCAAATTTCAGTCTGATTTGTATCGGCGAGGTGCTTTGCGGCAGGTGGAAAATAAGGCGGAAGACTTTGTTCTGTGCATTGTTCAAAAAGCTTGCAAAATTTCTGGGAAACATTTCTAGTCTGTATGTCAACGTTGGTAAGAACTTTGCCTTAATATCGCTGTAAGCAATGGCTGCCAAGTTGGATTTTGCAATTTAGTATGTAGGAACGGGAGTACAGCAATTTGTGATGCCACCATATCTGTAGTAGGTTTAAGTGCAGTCGGTGAGACCAGTGGTCTTGCAGTCATACACCTAGCTAGAGGTCTTGTAGCTTCCACTTCTGCCCAAGTCCCCCCATAATACCATATCTTTTTTAGGTCTCGCCTAGCGTTGCAGCGCGCATGTGCTGCTCGCTTTGCAAGGCATGCAGTATACACTATAGCAGAGAAGTTATGTGGAAGCTCCGCCCATTGGCTGTGTCTTTGTACTCCGTAAATGCAGTCTTCTTATTTACTTTGAAGCTTGTTAGTCCCTCATCATGACAACTATGTCGTCATTTGTCACCTCCCATGGCTATTGGGCCCTTTACTGAGAGTGTCACAAAGTACATGGACTGTGAGACTCCTTTGTGCCCCCTTCTCCCCTGCTGGCACTCTAGTTTAAAAACACAGCGGCTCGAGCGAATCCCGAACAGTGACTTGGCCTCACCCTCCTGTGGCTGGTTTTGGGAGGGGCACAATGCTCTTTCCATGACACGTTACACGGGCACCAAAGGCTTCATTCACCAGGTGACCCACGGCGGCACGTTTGCTCTTTGAGGTGGTGTTTGTCGCCATGTTGGTTCCGACAGCCTCTTGCAAGGGGGCTGCTGGGTGGTAAAGGGAGCTGCTGGTCTCCTGCCGTCTCACTCCAAGACTAGTGCTCAACAGCACTCTCTTTTCTCCTCTGCGATAGCAGGGTTATAGCGTGGCAGCTGGTAGGTAGGCAATGCGCCGTTGTGCAACTGCTACCATAGGGTCAGGAGGAGCACGTTATTTCTGTGGCTCAGACGTGGCGTGGGTAAAGGGTGTTGGTGCAGCTGAAGCCGCTGCTACAGCAGGAGGCTGGCTGGCGCTGATGGGAAGCGGAGCTCGGTGCGCGTCAGCCCAGCTCGGAGCTTTGTGCACCACAGGCTCTCCCTCCCCGTAATCCGCCCCCACAAAAGGGACACAATGAGCCCCGTGAGTGGAGGGCAGGCGCCAACTTGGGGGACACCGGGCGCACACCGCCCCCTTGCAAAGGTTGAAGCCGACCTCTTCCACTCCTCACCCAGGTCAGCTGGCCTGCCCAGATGATGCTGCGGCTGAGTCCCTAAGGTTTGCATTTGTAGCTTTGGTGTAGCATGCTTCCATTCTGCATTTGCATGTAGGGTCTTTTAAGTATATTAAGCGAATATGTATACACGTTTATTATTTCTACATATTTTAAAATAAAACAGCTACAAATGTCGTTTTCTTTTCATAAAGTAAAGCTTTTTTTAAAAACTTTTTTAGTAAAAAAAAAATCATTTTTACAAACGTCTGCAGACAGTAAAAAAATGTATTTACACGTGGCCGACAGAGGTAATACTCGCACTCGTATGGATCATGAAATTCTCCAGTGCATCTCCGTCCGTCCTCCCTCTGTTTCCACTGCGGTCATGCGGTGCTCGCCACATGACCCGGAGGTTTTCCCAGCTGGTGAGCTAGTGTCTTCGCTGTTTGAAGGGTGGCGGCAGCAGTTAGAGGAGCGTTTGACCAGCGGAGAGGTGAGCAGGCTGCAGACGGACAGGTTAGGCGCTTAAAGTGCTGGTAGCGAGAAGGGTGGGTGGCACGTTGTAATAAGGGGGCAGTTATTTCAAAGTAAAGAGAGCGGGTACTAAAGATAGGAGATGCTGGTCTGTTAACTTTAACACACATTCTCTAATATCGCCCTCCTTCTTTGTCCTTCACCACTAAGGGGTAGACAAGGCTGTCTAAAAGCATGCACATTAATCCTTCGTGTAAGAGTGAGGACGAAATTAAATGAAAATATGCTTATTTGACAGGTGAGCTAGCAGAATACTGTCTATTCTCCAACCTCAAATAATAGTCTTTGCTTTGTATTATTTGTCTAGTTTATGAGGAAATGCCTGTTTATTTAACAGTTCCCTCTAATTCCTTCTATTTTCCTTTTATATAGTAGGTGCCTTGATAAGTACGGAACATGAACATTTGTCATACTGGTTAATGCTGTGACCTCATCCTTCCCCTCCCCTTCCCCCTCTAACGCTATTGGGAAGTGCCTGGTTATCCTGAGCAGATGCGTTAGCCAATAGCTCTGGCTAAACACTTCTAAGGTCCCAAAGGCGAGACAGATTGGCATTGCCAATGCTTGTTATAAATTATTCCTTTCCCAAAAACGACTACCTTAGCTTTCTTGAGGTTTATGGTCAACTCATTAATTGAGTATTATTGATGTAGAGAGGTTAACAAATTTTGCAAGTCAGTGCACGCAAGATTCAATTAAACAATGCTGTCTGCGAACAATAGTGCAGTAATTAGTTGCTGACCTAACTTTGAGGGATGGGAGAGGGTGGGATCCAACTGAGCACTCAAATCTGTTAAATATAAATTGAATAAAGTCACGGCCTAGTATGCACCCTTGTTTTATGCCTTCATCTACCGGCATTCTGCATGTAAGACCCTTATTACACCAGAGTGTGACCCTGGACCAGTTGCTGGAATATAGAAGCTATATTCCATTTAGCAAGTGTGAAGGAATGTTCCTTTCAACTAGTTTTCTCCAAAGGCAACTTCTGTTGACTATATCAAATGCTTTGATGAGGTCTACAAAGCAGGTGTAGGGGGATACGTTTTTCCTGGGACATTTTCCTGTTAACAGGGCCAGGGGCTGTCAGATTGTCGATAGGGCTTGATGCAGGTCGGAAACCTGTTTGGGTGGAGGTATTACGTTTGATTTTCTTGCCAAGGATTGGGATTCTTAGAGTAGTAGGCCTACAAAAATCTCTGCATCAATATCAAGGAGTGTGATCATACCTTAGCCATCTGGGTTCCCATAAGGGCCTTTCTTATAGATGGGATGTATAATTGCCCCTTTTCATGAGTCTGGAACCCCGTTTTCCCTTAGGCAGAAGCTGTACATTCTGCTTGGATTGCTGCTCCAAAACATTCAATCGTTTTTTAAAAGTGCTGCAAGAAGGCTGTTTGGACCTGAAGGCCCGCTTCTTATGCAGGCTTGTATTCGGACCCTATTTTTGCAATGTGGTTAACTGTGGATTTTAGGCCGCAGCTCAGTCAGCACCTAGGAAAACCTACATTTTTTTTTTAACTAGACACCTAAGGAAATCCAGAGTGGGGTGACTTGTGTGGCTCCCACCAGGTTTTCTACCCAGAAGCCGTTGCAAACCTCAAAATGTAAATAAAAATACACCCTTACCTCATATTTCTGTGAGAAAAACTTCTAGAATCTGCAGGGACCCGCAAATGTCCTACTACCTATTCTTCCCTCAAGTCTCCCGATAATAATGGTACCTCACTTGTGTGGGTAGGGCTAGAGCCAGAAACAGGAAAGGCACCAAAATACAATGTGGAGCCATCAACATTTGAATGAATGTATGAATGAATGAATGGAGTCTTCTAAAGTGCAACTTAGCCCAAGGGTGTCAAGGCACATAAACAGGTCAGGTAGAGAATAGTAGACTAGGGGAGATCTTACAGATACGCTTCAGAGAACGAATATGCTACTTACCAGTATGCATCTGTTCTTGGCATGTAGGGCAGCCGACATTCATATCTGTGCATAGTTCGCCACCTAGTGTTTGGTCCGGATGATTGCACATTGTTGTCCTGGAAGAGTCTTCGAAGTATCACGAGATAGGTGGCTCCTCCCATGGACTACAGTGTGCATGGGCATCCTCTCCATCCTCAGATTGTTTTTCGCCATTGTGGCAGAGATGGAGTGTAATACAGTG
Source organism: Lissotriton vulgaris (assembly GCF_964263255.1). NCBI lineage: Eukaryota > Metazoa > Chordata > Amphibia > Caudata > Salamandridae > Lissotriton > Lissotriton vulgaris. Next base: position 393,219,346 of record NC_141699.1, on the reverse strand, counting down.
AGTGATGTCCATGCTACATAGTAATTCTGAATGCTACAGCTGCTACAGGCGCCGGGGAGGAGGGTGGGCGATATGAATGTCAGCAGCCCTACATGCCAAGAACAGATGCATACTAGTAAGTAGCATATTCGGTTCGAGGCATGTGGGCTGCTGAATTCATATCTGTGCATAGATTATATAGCAGTCCCTCCTGTTAGCGGCGGCTGCCCGTGCCAACTGCAGCAGTCTGAAAAAGAGTTTTGAGAACAGCCTGTCCTACAGCTGCCTGCTGTCTTGAATTCACATCTACGCAGTAGTGTTTCGTAAATGTATGTGTAGTGAACCATGCGGCTGCTTTACATATCTCTTCTAAAGGAATATTCCCCAGGAAAGCCATGGATGCTCCTTACTTATGCGTGGAGTGTGCTCTAGGAGGAATGGTTAGTGTGCGTTTAGCCTTTGCGTAGCAAATCTGTATACACTTAACGATCCATCTGGCTATTCCTGCTTTGGAAATGGGGTTGCCTTTGTGCTGTGAAGAAAAGGCAACAAACAGTTTTGTTTTCCTGAAATCCTTTGTTCTGTCTATATAGTACATAAGAGCTCTTTTGACGTCTAATGTGTGTAGAGATCTCTCTGCCACATTTTCTGGATTAGGATAGAAAACAGGCAGTTCTATGGTTTGGTTCATGTGGAACTGCGAAATCACCTTAGGCATGAACGTAGGGTTGGTGCGTAGTACAACTCTATTTGCGTGGACCTGTATGAATGGCTCTTGAATGGTTAGTGCCTGGAGTTCACTAACTCTTCTTAGTGAGGTAATGGCTACTAGGAAAGCAACTTTCCAGGTAAGAAATTGAATCTCACAAGAGTGTATAGGTTCAAAAGGTGGTCCCATCAGTCTGGTGAGGACCACATTCAGGTTCCATACAGGTGAAGGTGGGTGTCTGGGAGGGATCACTCTTTTGAGTCCCTCCAGAAAAGCTTTAATGGCAGGCACTCTGAATAGTGAGAGGTGCTGCCTTTTTTAAAGATAAGCTGCTATTGCGGATAAATGTATACAAATGGAACTGTACGCCAGATTAAATCTGTATAAGTGCAACAAATAACAGATAATGTTTTGAATAGATGCATCCAGTGGGTTAATGTCATTATTGTTACAATGTATGACAAACCTCTTCCATTTAGCCGCATAACATGCTCTGGTTGTGGGTCTTCTTGCCTCCTTGATGATGTTCATACATTCAGGTGGCAAGTTGAGGTAGCCAAATTCCAAGACTTCAGGAGCCAGATCGCCAGGTTGAGCTGTTGCGGATCTGAGTGCTGAATTTCGCCATGGCTCTGCGTTAAAAGTCTGGGTGTTAGCCGCAGTCTTTGATGCGGTACCACAGAAAGTTCTACTAGCGTGGTGTACCATGGCTGGCGTGCCCACGTTGGAGCAACCAGGATGAGTGTCCTAGAGTGTTGCTTCAGCTTCCGTGCCACCAGCGGTATTAGAGGCGCTGGGGGAAAAGCGTACGCAAACCTGCCTGACCAGTTCATCCATATCGCATTGCCCTGTGACTGCGGATGTGGGAACCTGGCGGCGAAGCTTTGGCATTTTGCGTTTTCCCTTGTGGCGAATAGGTCTAACTCTGGATGACCCCACTGCTGGAAGTACGGCTGGAGTACCGATGGATGTATCTCCCACTCGTGCATCTGGTGGCTGTGTCTGCTGAGCAGATCCGCCATCTGGTTGTCTTTGCCCGGGAGGTGTTCCGCCATGAGGAAGATGTTCCTTTGAATGGCCCACTTCCACATGCTCCGAGCCAGATGAGACAACTGTGGAGAGTGTATTCCTCCCTGCTTCTGTATGTAGTACATGGCAGTCATGTTGTCCGTCCGGATCAACACGACCTTGTTGCACAAGTATACTTTGAAAGCTTTTATTGCCATGAAGATTGCCATCAGTTCCAGAAGGTTGATGTGCATTTTCTTCTGCTGTGCTGTCCATAGTCCCTGCACTGTGTAGTGGAGTACATGAGCTCCCCATCCCTGGAGAGATGCGTCAGTCAGTATAATCTGTGGCACAGGCTCCTGGAACGGTCGGCCCTTGCAAAGGTTTTGTGGGTTCCACCAATGCAGAGAGTTGAATGCCCGACCGCTCACCAACACTAGGTCTTTTAATTGTCCTTGAGCCTGATTCCACTGACGTGCCAAGCACTCCTGAAGCGGACGCATATGTAGTCTCGCGTGCGGGACTACGAAGATGCAGGAGGCCATCATGCCTATCAACTGCATGAACACTTTTGCTGGAAGCGAGTGTTGAGGTCTGAATTTTTGTATCAGCAATTGCATGCTGTTTATCTTCGCTGAATTTGGCTGACCTTTGGCTGCCAGAGTGTTTATTGTCGCGCCCAGGTACTGTCGCACGTGGGCGGGTTGAAGATGTGACTTTGGATAATTCAGCGAGAATCCCAGATTGTGAAGAAGATGAATGGTGTGTGACATGTGGCTGGCACACTGCTGGGCCGTCTTTGCTTGAATAAGCCAGTCATCCAGATAAGGGTAGACATGTATGTGCTGTCTCCTTAGGTGTGCTGCTACTGTCGCCAGCCACTTTGTGAACACCCTGGGTGCCGTTGTTACACCGAAAGGGAGGACTTTGAACTGATAATGTTGATTCTGAATAGTGAACCCAAGATACTGTCTGTGTGATGGGTGTATGGGTATATGGAAATACGCATCTTTTAGATCCAGTGTTGCGAGGAAGTCTCCCTAACTGAGTAACGGCAGAACCTGCTGTAAGGTGAGCATATGAAAATGCTCTGACAGAATGTATCTGTTTAGAGGCCTGAGGTCTAGTATAGGTCTGAGAGACCCGTCCTTTTTGGGTATTAAGAAATACAGAGAGTACACCCCTGAGCCTTGGTCTTCTACAGGCACGAGCTCTATGGCTCCTTTTTGCAGCATGCTGACAACCTCCTGCTGCAATAAGTGTAAGTGCTCTGCGGACATAGGACGGTGTCTTGGTGGTATGTTGGGTGGAGTGGATGTTAATTCCAGACAATACCCGTACTGGACAATGTCTCTAACCCACCTGTCTGTGGTGATGGATTTCCAGACCGGCAGGAACTGTTGTAGTCTCCCCCCGACAGGTGTTATATGGTCGGGGCAGTGACAGGGCGTCACTGTTTGTTATTGGCAGAGGATCTGGAATTGTTGTTTCCTCTTCCTCTGCCCTTGATGTTGTTTCCACAATATCCACCCCTGTTGTTTTTATTGTAGGTGGATTGTGTACCTCCTTTATTGTACTAGGTCTGCTGTGTGGATTGGCCTCTTGAAGGTCCTCTAGTATTAGAGCCACGAAAGGAGCCACCCCGAAACTGCTGTGACTGCAGAGCCCCCATAGACTTTGCAGTCTGTGTTTTTTTTTTTTTGTAAGACTTTATTAGCAGTTGTCAAATGTACATTGCATTTTTGTACAACCCGGAGGTCAGATGCCTTCCACACAATTAGTCAGTCACCTTAGTTGTTACACAGTTCTTCAGCAGACAACCTTCTGGTCCGGCAGCAATAGATCGAGAATTTACGTAAGGCAGTGTGATATGTGAATAATCTGAATCGTCTTACTTTTATTTTTTTTCCCCTTAACACAACTTTAGACTCAGTAAGAATATTTATCGGTTTGTATTGGTAACGATGAATATTCAGTAGCTCACGTGAGCGGGTGTCCCCGGCCTCTATCCTATCTCCTCTTACCCCTAGTCCTGCAGGCAACCAGACACTTTCATAACCCAAACCCCATCCCGACCCTTATCGAAGACTTCTAAGTGCATCATTCGTCCGTCTCCTCCTCGTCCCCCGAACTATCAATATCTTCGTCAGGAAGAGGTTCACACAGTTCCCCCCTATAACTGCCAGATCTTATTCCATTTGCGAGGGTTGGCTCTCATCTTGTACACTGCTCGCTCAACCACCATAAGTCTGTCCATATTCCTGCACCATTGTACCAGGGTTGGTGTTTCCGCCACTCCCCATTTCTGCGCTATATCCCGTTTGGCAACCATGACCCCCACTGTTACCCATTGTTGCCCCGGACGCGTCAGATCATTCTGTCCCCACACATGCAACAGGCACACACGGGGGGTCTGGAGTCAGTGATATCTCTAGAGTTTGGGAAATGGTGCGCATGATTTGCCGCCAATAGTCAGTGATAATCGGGCAGTCCCAAAGTTTGTGCAGCAGTGTCCCCTCTTCTCCACAGCCCCGGAGACAGTTTGGGTGGTCTGCCCTATGTATTTTGTGCAGGGTAGTTCTGGTGTAATAAACCCTGTGCAATATCTTAAACTGCACTAATCGAAATTGGGTCGAAACGCCAGCCTCCCGTGGGGATGCCAATGCAGCGTTCCAATCCGTCTCATCCATCGCACCCAGTTCTTCCTCCCATTTCTCTTTTAATCTAACCAGAGGGTCTGGCACGTTGATCAGCAATTTTCGGTAAGTAAGAGACGTGGCGCCCGTTTGCATAAAGTCAGTGAGCAGACGGTCTTCTAGCGGCGACGAGTCCGGGACCATGGACCCCCGGTTCAACGGCCGCCATCAAGGCATGTCGTATTTGTATGTATCGGTAGGTTTCGTTGGGACCCAACTCGTACTGCTGTTGTAGGCGGGAGAAGGAGACCATTCCATCGCTGGTCCATAGGTCTCCCACCGTGGTGATCCCAATGTTGTCCCATTGGGTAAATCCCTTGCTAAATTTCAAGCATCCTAACAGTTTGGTGTCCCACAAAGGTGTGAGTTTCGTTATAGCCCCTCTCCATTTGAGTCTAGTCTGTGCCCTATGCCATAGCGTCACTGTGTGTTTGGTTGGGCCTATTAGCTTTGTCATGAGACCCTGGTTGTACAACAGGGCCAGTAGGCTGTGTGTGCCTAGCTGCGCTCTGTCTGCTAGGTATGCCGGGTCATCTTGTGGGGCGTGGATCCACTGATTTATCACCTTGAGCTGCGATGCCCAGTAATACAATTGAATATTCGGCAGGGCGATCCCACCGTCGTACCAACCGCGATTGAGTTTTATATGTGCTACCCTGGCTGGGCGCTCTCCCCACAACAGACCTGTCACTACCGTTGTTACTTTATGGAAATAGGAGGGTGGTACCAAATTTGGAGTGTTTTCTAATATATATAGGAGACGTGGTAAAGCCATCATCTTGAACAGTGCCGCTCGTCCCAGCATTGTCAAAGGGAGGGCTTTCCAATGTCTCACGTCTGCTTTTAAGCGAGTGAGCGGCGTTAGCAAGTTCCGCTCATAAAATACCGCGGCGTCACGAGTGACGTAGAGCCTCAGACATTTAAACGAGATATCCGCTATCGTCAAGGGACAGTTGCTAGGAAGATTCGGAGTAGGTCCCTTCAGCACATAAATGACCGATTTTGCCCAGTTGATCTTATAGCCCGAATTGGTTCCATGTGTGTCACATAGCTCCAGCAACACCGGGATGCCATTCTCCGGGTCAGCCAGATAGACCAGCATGTCATCAGCATATAGGGAAACTCTATCTTCCCAGTTGTCTCCCCATTGCACTCCTTGTAACAACGGGGTATTTCTAATGACAGTGGCCAGTGGCTCTAGAACCAAGGCGAACAGTAGGGGGGAAAGCGGGCAACCCTGCCGTGTTCCCCTAGCCAATAGAATTTCTCGGGAGATATGGCCATTTGCTGTTATGTGTGCGACTGGATTCGTGTAGAGAAGTCTTATCCAGGAAATAAATTTAGGGCTGAAGCCCATGTGGGCTAACACTGCGAAGAGATATTGCCATTCCACCATATCAAACGCCATTCTGGCATCTAATGATAGTATGGCTGCCTGCCCTGTTAGCAAGGGTGCTCGTGCTATTGCTCCGTGTACACGACAAAGGTTCATTGCCGTGCTTCTATGTGGCATGAAGCCCGATTGGTCCGGATGAATCAAGCATGATAAATGGAGCATCAGTTTGATGGCCCGTAGTTTTGCCAGAATTTTTGCTTCGGCATTAAGAAGAGAAATCGGACGGTATGATACACACTCCGTGGGTGGCTTGCCCGGTTTTGGTATGGCCACAATTGTCGCCATTCGTTGATCATGGGGCAGGGTTCCCTTAACTCGACTCTCCGTAAACATGGCTAGTAAGGGTTTGCTCAGTACGTCCGTCATAGTCTGAAACCATTCGATCGGGATCCCGTTAGGGCCCAGTGCTTTACCTGTGTGAAGCGCTCTAATTGTCATTTGTATCTCTTCCACCGATAGGTCCGCCTCTAGCTCGTCCACAGCTTCTTGTGGCAAAGTCGTGGTTTTCACAGTTTGGAGCGCTAACATTGCTGCTTCTGCCGTGACTTCTACTTCCGGGGTGTATACCCCTTGGAAGTGATCGGCTAGGATCTCTATTATTTCCGAGGGACGGGAGTGTAGTTTCCCCTCCGAATCTCTCAATTTTAGTATGTTTTTGCAACCATCCTTTTTTTATCCAGCCAGGCCAGGAGTTTACTGGCTTTGTCCCCTATATCATACACCCTGTGCGCTGTCGCTGCTATGTTCTCAACCGTCCGTCGTCTAAGGTGGTCGTCATGTATTTGTTGGCAGAGGTTAAGCGCGTGCAGTGTATCCTCTGTTGGGTTCTTGGTGTCTTTTTTTAATTTTTACAAGGGTGGTGTCAACCTCAGGTCCAAATAAGTAGTCCGGGTTAACTGGCAGATTGAGGATAGAAGTTAGTATTTCTGGTTTGAATCCCGAGATTCTTAACAAGGCATGTCTCTCCTTAACATGACACTAGTGTTAATGGCCCTGGATGCAGTGTCCGCTGCGTCTAGCGCGCACTTGATGGAAGCATTGGTTATAAGCTTTCCTTCTTGGATTAGTAGTTCCGCACCCTCCTTGTACTGATCTGGTAGGTGTTGCAACAGTGTCTCAAGGGTATCATAATGGGACCTGTCATATCTGGCTAAGAGTGCCTGAGTGTTGGCAATGCGCCAGATGTTAGCTGCCTGCGCTGCCACCCTTTTTCCTGAAGTTACCAGTACTTTCGACTCTGTCAGGAGGAGGAGCATCACCTGTAGTCTGGGAGTTTGCTCTCTTACGTGCATTAGAAACAACTAATGAGTCCAATGGCAACTGTCCTCTTATATAAGTAGGGTCCACAGGTGCCGGTCTATATTTCTTTTCAATTCTTGGGTTTAATACCCTGGCCATGGTGGTTTCCTTGAAAATGTCACCAGCATGCTTAAGGACCCCTTTTAGCAGGCAGGGTCTTGACTGTTCTTTCTGAAGTGGAAAAGGTGTCGACCAGAAAGTCTTTCTGCACAGGGTCAGCATGTAGTTGCACGTCATGGTTACTTGCCGCTCTTTCAATAAGGGCATTAAAGGCAGTAGTGTCCTCAGTAGGAGATGTTTTTACACTGTATACATGTGTGTCAGGGGCAGTCTGCGGATCCCTTGGCTCAGCTTGGTGGTGCCCATGGTTGGTTTTGATCATCGGGATCAGTGACCACATGATAAGTGTCATCCTCATTTTCGTCATCCCCTGCATCCACATCGGAGTATGTGGATGAAAAAGTCTGAGGTTCTTGTCCATAGGATTGGAGAGGTTCCACAAGAACTGGCGATGTTGTTGAATCCCTCTTCTTCTTTAAGGGAATCTTATATGACTCCATGGGTGTTTCTGGTATTATTTTCCATTTATATATGGACAGTCTACCAGTTTCCGAGTCGATGAACTGCCTCGACTCCTGTTCTTCAGGCTCCTCTGTAGCCTCCACTTCCATCGACACTTTTTTAATGGCTCCGATACCTTTTTTTGGTTTGAACATCTTCGGACGCACTGTTGGTGGCAACCCAAATTTGATTGGTGTCGATGCGGCCTGAACGTTTCCGACCAGTTTTGGTGTTGGGGCCTTCTTCGGCCCGACCGCTGTAGCCTTATCTTTGATGCGTTGGAGTGACTCCGACACCTCTTTGGCTATGAATGGGCTTGGCTGCGTCGACTCGACAGGGTCCTTGGAGCCAGTCTTTGTCTTGTCCGCAGGCCTCGACCGAGGATCGAACCCTTCTTTTGGTTCGAGCCTTTTGTGTGTGTTGACTCCCTTCGGTATCGGCTTCGTCAGTTCGATAGCCTTGACTTTGGTCTTCTGTGCCCCAACCTTCGGTTCGATTACCTTTTTGAGCTTCTCGGTATCAACGGCCTTTTTCTGTTTCTTCGGCTCCGAGGGGTTTGAGGCCTTGGAGCCGACCAGAGTCAGCTACACTTTTGGTTTCGGTTTTGGCAGTGATGCTTTCGGTTTCGATTTCTTTGGATCGACCGATGGCGGTTTCTATACCGATGGCTCTTTATATATGTTCGAAGCCGGGCCTTTATGCGGGGCTGTAGAACGAGTTTGTAGATCTCGGGTAAGGCCTTGTGGCGATCCCTCGACCAGAGCCTTATTGAGTGCTTCATTGTCGGCCTCCGTATAGCCGGTTGGGCCTAGCTCCTCGCCTGAGCTATCTTCTACGGCCCCAAGGGCCTCTGCGTCGTCTCATACCTCCTCGACGACGTTTTCGTCTTCTTCCAATACTTCTTCGTCTTCGGCGTCATACTCGGAGTCATGGCCCGAAACCGGATCTGAGTGTTCTTCCCAATCCTCCAGATCAACGACCTCTTCGTCTTCGGTCCCGAAGATGTTTTCTGGAATAGGCGCTGATCTCTGCGACTCCAATCGAGCCGCGCGTCGAATCCGAAGAGTTTTCTTCGACCTGAACCGGGCACAGGCCATACAGTTGGCTTCGTTGTGATCCAGGGACAGGCACTTGTTGCACACCGGGTGGACATCGATGTGCGGGTATTTTGCATTACAAAGTGGACACCTTTTGAATGGGCTTCTTTCCGTCGTAGATCGAAGATCGGGTCAAATGTGGAAAAAAACCCATCTGATTGCTCGATGTCCTCTTGAAGCAAAGTTATAGGTACCGAACGAAACAATACCGACGCTGTCGAAAGCCTTTTGGCTTCGTAGAAAGTTTTCCTAACTTGAGCTAAGATAGTAACATCCAAACCCAATGGCGGAAAAAAACAAATCTGAGGATGGAGAGGATGCCCGTGCGCACTGCTGTCCAGGGGAGGAGCCACCTATCTCGTGATACTTCGAAGACTCTTCCAGGACAACAATGTGCAATCATCCGGACCCAACACTAGGTGGCGATCTATGCACAGATATGAATTCAGCAGCCCACATGCCTCAAACAAAACAGGTTTTCAGTGCTCTGCGAAACAGTGAAAGAGAGGGTTGCCTCAAGAGCTCGGGGGGAGGGAGTTCCATAATTGTCTTTTAAACAGCATGTGAACACCGTGGTCTCGTCATCTTTTTTCATGCTGAGAAAAATTAAAAAGCTGCTTCCATACCTTCCAGCCTCAGCAGGTAAAACACTGATAACCACCCTGGTCTTTTCCAAAATTGATTATAGTAATGCCCTTTTCCTCAACTCACAAGAACAAATCCTAAATAAGCTGCAGTCTATTCAGAATGCAGCGGCCCGGGTCCTGCTCGGTATTCCTAAACATCATTCTACCTCCTTGGCCATACGCCATCTTCACTGGTTGCGAATCAGAAGTAGGATTAAGCTCAAGCCACTCCGTATTGCCTATAAGGCCATGCATGAGACTGGACCTGTTTTTCTCAGGAAAGCCTTTCGGATCTATGTGCCTAGAAGATCATTGCGATCAGCCTCCACCTTTCTACTACTCGTCCCTCGCACCAGAACTGTCACCTGGGGAGACAAGACGTTTCTTGGTGGCAACCCCCAGACTCTGGAACTCCCTACCCATATCAATCAAAACCTGTCCCACTCTCATTTCCTTCCGCCGATCATTGAAGACCTGGTTATTTGACCAATGATTCCTCCAGTTGGCTCTTGTCCCATGAAGTCCTTAATGCGCCGAGACACCTTAGGGTATTTGTTGCGCAATACAAAATACTTAAAATAAATAAATAAACCATGGAAAACGCTCTACCTCCCCATTTGGCCTTATTGAACTTAGGTACCTCAAGAAGATTTTTGCTAGAGGAGCAAAGAGATGGACAAGGAGCATACGGATGTATAAGTGACCTAAGACCCTCAGTACCTGTACCATGGAGAGCCCCGTAGGCAAGACAAAGAATCTTAAAGAAAATCCTAGATTGAATAGGAAGCCAATGTAGGCTTTTACGGGCTGCCGATGCCGAGGCACGTCTAGGGAGGTTAAGAACCATCTTTGCAGCCGCGATCTGAACCATCTGAAGGCGATAGATAAGACTCTTATTAATGCCCACATAGAGGGCATTACAGTAGTCAAGTCTCGAAGAGGCACAGGCCACAGTGGCCAGTTTCCGGGCCTCAGGGGACAGGTAGTGAGCAATTTTTCTGAGGACCTTGATGATGCCACAACAGGTGGAGACAGTCCTGCTGACTTGACGGTCAAAGGAGAGTGCGGAGTCCATCAGAACCCCTAGGTTCTTGGCAAAGTGACAGGGGGAGGGCAATCCCCGAGAGAAGCCGGCCACCAGTCATTGGACCAGACATCCTGACAGCTCCCGAAGATCAACACCTCAGTCTTCTCCCCGTTCAGGAAGTTCTGAATCATCCACTGATACACCGCCTCCATGCAGTTCCTGAAGTTCGAAGCAGAGTCCTTAACAGGCTGCGAAAGAGAGACCATTATTTGGGTGTCATCCGCGTATGAAAGTACTTCCAGCCCGAACGATCTAACTATCCTGGCAAGTGGGGTCACATAGATATTAAATAACGTAAGGCTCAATGAGTAGCCCTGAGGGACCCCACAATGTACAGGCTTCTGGGTGGAAAGAAACTGGCTCAGCTTCACTCTGTTCTCTTTCAGTAAGAAAGGAAGACAGGAGGCTCAGGGCAGGGCCTCCAACCCCAATCTCCCTAAGGCGAGAGATCAAAATAGAGGGAGATAGGGTGTCAAAGGCCACCGTCAGGTCTAAAAGGACCAGAAGGGTGGTGTGGCCTTTATCGACTTGAGAGCGGATGTTGTTAACCACTGCCGTTAGGGCCGTCTCAGTACTATGGAAGCTCCTGAAACCGTGTTAGGAGATATCAAGAAGGGCCGAGTCCTGAAGAAAGGAGCTGAGAAGTTGATTAAGATGGAATTCAACATCTTAGCCGGGGCAGGGAGGAGTGAAATGGGGCGGAAGTTTTTCAAGACCCCTGGGTCTAGAGTGTACTTCTTAAGTAGGGGTTTAACGACCTCCAATTTCCAGGAGGATGGAAATACTCCCTCAGAAATCGCACAATTCATGACAATCATGAGGGAAAGAGTCACAACATCCCAGCAGGATTTGAGAACTTTAAGCGGACAGGGATCCAAAGGGGACCCTGATTTGATGTTGTCCAAGAGCTGAATTTTCAGCCCAGGAGTGAGTAAGGGGAAGGACAGAAAACTGGGCGGGATCCAACAGAAGTGCTCGGAGCTCTGCGTGAAGCCAGAGTGTCAGGAGGAGTCATACTCTGATTAGATAATTCAAGGGAGCTATAGATATCCACGATCTTAGAGTGGAAGAAGACCGAGATGGTATCACACAGATCTTGAGATTCCACTATAGGATCAGCTCCCTGAGGGGAAGACAGGGAATCTATGATTTTAAAAAGATCCCTGGAAGAGCTGAGGGAAACGGTAATCTTAGAAAAGTGGAACTTCTTTTCCTCCATAACAGCTAATTTATAATCTTTAAGTAGGAGTGTATGTAATTCCTTCTCTAGGGGATCCAGCTTAGTCCTCCAACGCCTCTCCTACTTACAACACCTTTGTCTCAACCTAAGTCTGTCCGAGAACCAGGGGGATGAAGGGTCCTTTCTCGCAGAGTAATGTTTCTTAAAGGGGGCCAGGATCTCTAACGCCCCTGAGAAGGTGCTTGCCAGTTCAAGAGCAGCAGAATTGGGAAACATCCTTTACAACGCAACTTTTACCACGCAGTGCTTTTAGATCGCAACTTTTACAACGCAAACCATTACAACGCATTGCACTGGGGGTGGCGCTCTAGGATAGGGAATAGATTTAATTTACTATCCAACACCTTCCCTACTATCCACGGGGACTGGAATTGGAATAGTAAATTAAACTATTCACTATCCAGCACCCCTCAACACTATGCGTTGTAAAGGCATGCGTTGTAAAACTTGCGATGTAAAAACATGCGTTGTGATGTCATACATCAGGCAGAATTGGCATCCTGCAGTTCAGCGGGCATACGTTTTTTCAGGTAAGGGGAGAGGGATTCATTATCGATGTTTTTAAGGTTTCTCCTAAGTTCCCACTTCTTAGTGTGCGGGAGAGGGGGAGAGGAGTCCAAAAGAGACAGCTCCAGAGGAACAGCCACGTGGTCAGACCAGGCTAGAGAGACTGGAGAGCCCACCTTCAACCCGGGGTCATTAGAGAAGACTCCGTCTAGGGTGTACCCAGCCAAGTGGGTGGGACCTACCACCCGCTGCGTGAGGTCACAGGAGCCCAGTGTGTCCAGTAGAGTATTAGTATCACTGGATTCCATGTTTTCCAGGTGAAAATTAAAATCACCAAGAAGGGTGATGTTGGACCTCTCAACAAATGGCTCTAGTAGCTTGATCATGTCCTGACTGAAGGAGGATCTAGGGCCCGGGTTCTGTAACACAGTAGACCAGAGAAAGAAATGGACGGGGTGGAATTGATAGAAAAATAAAGAGCCTGAAAGGCATCAGTAGGAGAAGACAGAACCTCAGTGCGACATGTGAGTATCTATATAAAGGATCCCTAAGCCTCCTCCGCAACGACCAATCCCGTCCAGCCTAGCGAGGGCATACCCAGTTGGAATGGCATCTATCAGGTCAGGCCCGAAGAATCAGACACCCAGGTCTCTGTGATAAAAACTCAAGTGGGTTTCCTAGCAGAAACAAAATCGCTGAAGGCCCTATTGTTTTTTATTAGAGACCTGGCGTTGATAAGAAAACCTCTTTCCGAGATAGTATTCGAGCCGGATATAGGGACGACTGGACAGGGCGACGCAGACCGACAATTACCATCTCCATACCCACTGCTACCACATCCACAGCCAGTCCTAGTTAAAAGAGCCTCAGGTGTAAATGAATGATGGCAGGGCTTAAGTAATGGTTTAAGGGCATACATAAGTTGTCTAGAATAGCATACACCTACTTGTGCGTCGACCATTCAGGGTCCAGCCACCCAGGCGCGGACTCAGCGCGGACGGGCGCAGACGGGCTGGACTTTGGCGTGACTTTGGCGCGCGTCCGCTGAGCGCGGAAGAAGTCATGAGAATTAAATAGGGCGGCGCCTGCAGGCGAGGCTAGCTCGTCACATAACATTGATTTGATTTAGCAATGAGGGTAGCGGCGTTTTTTTAGCCGGGGATCAACAGCCACTCAGGGAAATCTACCAAACCCAAACACCTAGGGGAGCCAAGGATGGTGTGCCTCACGTAGATCCCACAAAGAATGCTTACCCACAATGGCCTGTAAACCTCAAACTTTGCCTGAAACTGAACATTTTCCTTGTATTTCTGTGACCTAAACTTGAGGAATCAGCAGAAATCCACAAAATTCCTACCACCCAGCGTTTCTCAACTGTCCCAATAAAAATGATACCCCACATGTGTGACTGGGCATAGTGCCTGCAACAGGCGCACATCAAACCAAGGCCAATGGAAATTTCACAGAACAACTATAGGGGCACCAGTGCTGATGCAAATAGGGTTATGAATCAGAAATCTCCACAAGTAGTAGGCATATAACTACATAGATTTACTACTTGTTTTTGAAGCAGACCAAAGCCTTCAACACACAAATACATCAAGTAAGCATAAAGTTTCATACGCTAGTACTAAAGACATAACTTTACCCCAGTTAGCAATGGCATAGTGTCTTGTGTGTTGAAGTGAACATCCTGATGTATTTCAGTACTTTTTCAGCAGTTTAATAACATTCCTTGTAAATCATGCTATGAAACTTCACTGTGCCAGATACACAGTAACCCTGTTTTCTCCCGTCCAGTAGGTCTAAAGGCCAAATTTGAGCCGTCGTAGCAAAACTGAGGAAGAATAGCACATTATTTCTGGCCACTAAAGCAGACCTCTTGCAACACGTTCACACCAAATACATCCCTGTTGAAGTCTTGTCATCTCAGACTACCATCTGCTACGTGAATGACACTGCCCAGCAATAATTGCCTTTAAGTGGGTCTTTTCAGTCTACAGATCACCCAGTTCATCTAGGCAGCAAGCAAGGAAAGCAAAAGCAAGCAAGCGCGCACACACACACTCACACACACACGCACACACACACACACACAGGCCCCCCCCCCCCCGGTATGGATAATAAGACATCATAAGAGAATGGAAAATGAGGAATGAGATACTCACTGCTGTGGTGAGAGAGCCAGCCTTTTCGGTGAGCAATATGGTGAGGAGCGTGAGCTTCTTCGTAGGTTACCGGTTTGTCTCCTTTTCCAACCCGCACACGAGCAGCTCGATTCTGCACAGATTTGCCAGAGACAAAAGATATGAAGGATCACATTACAAAAAACTTGGGAGTGTATCTTGCCATGATGACCAAGTATCCTGATCTCCAGAGTCAACATGCATGTATGTGGTGACAATTAAAATGTGTGCCACTTAGTGTGATGGGAGATTTTCAAGTCCTACATGGTTCTTCTTTCACTTAAAAACCTGATTGCTTGTGCAAATACAATGCATGGTTTAGAAAATTATTAACTGTAGTTTAATAAAAAAAAGTCTGCTTAAGAAAAAAAATATATTGCCAATCCATTTTTCTTGTTGCTGGAACAATTATAAAGTGTAATTTCATTTCATCGTTTTTTAAGAACACGTTGCACAGAAATTAAAAACACATGTTCGATTCCTAGTTTTAACCGGATATCCATTTTCTCAGAATTTATAATAACCTTAGCTGCAGGTACATTTGAAAAAAGAGCAGGAAGGCTTGCAAAAAAGCTCAACTTGAAATCATCATGGTAGAAGGTTACTAAAAAGAGTTGAGAAGCTCAATTTTGCTTTATTACTTTGTACATTATTTACAATTGTGTAGTAATGTTTGACCAACATTTTGTGTGTTCCCAAATCAACTAAGATGCACAGATCTCAATGTTCAAACCTAGGTACATGAAGAAAATTCTCACTTCTTTAATTTTTCCAATAAGATCCCAGCCGGCGTACTTTATGCTACGCTCCACCTGTATTAATGCCACGTTATCCTGTAAATGTGTCTCCAAGACATAAGTACAACACACAGCTGTTCCACAAACCTGCTGCTGGACTACTGTGACCTACACCGTCCAACACAAATAGACAACAGTTAAGCTGTACAGTTCTGCCAAAAAATCCCACTCAAAACCCCCATTTTATCAATAGAGTTGATCACAACTGCTTTCAAATGTTGAATCAAGAGTTCTACAGTAAGAGGTCAACGTTCGCTGCAGATTCTGCCAGGATTTAGGCTCTCGAACTCCCACATACAAGGCCCGCAGAGAAGGCAGCATGCTGGCCTTACAGTTTGTCCTACTAGCAAGCGGATGCCCATTCCTCATTGCTTGTAAACATAGAGGCTTTGTGCAAAAAAAAGCAAGAATTAATAAGTGACTGCTTACAGATGTTTAGGATCATACAGCCAACAGCTGGGCAGCGATTCTTAAAAAGGCAAAAAAACGAACAAAATGGAAAAAAACACTCCCCCCCCCCCCCCAACCTTCTTTTGAATGAGGACACCCCTGTTCGAGGCATTTACAATAAATAGCACTCTCCAACAAGAGGAGGGGCTGCTACGTGGATAAGATACTAGAGCCTTGTTTGAATGGTCCATTCTGTGTTCTGTATACCCGGATACCAGGCTGCATACACAATGAAAATACCCGTCCAACTATTTCCCTCTTATCCAAACAAAAACAAGCATTTACAATGCAATGGTTTCGCCTTTTGAAAAGTTTGAGCTATTGGCATTGTAAATGACAATTTTTATTTATGTGTTGGTTTTGAAAATAAATAAATAAATGGTGTTGTCATTTACAATGCCAATAGCTTAATCTCTCGCAAATGCGAGACCTATAGCATTTGCAATGCAATAGGTCGCGTATTTCGGTGAGATCTTTATTTTACGTTTACTCAAAGAGTTGCCTGTATACTGTGTAGTGTAGATGGCTCTGTGGCTGTCGGTTTCTGTGTCTTACGTGTAAACGTGGAGGGCTCTGTATTTATTTCTGAGACATTGTGAAGGTTTCTGTACGTGTGTGCACGTGGAGTTTTCTGCATATTACGTTTACATGTGGTCTGGAGGGATTAGTATTCTGCGCCTGCAAGTGTTGTTTTCTGTGCATTTATTTTACTTGTGGTCTGAGAGATCTGTATATTGTGCCTGCAAGTGACGGAATTTGCACATTATGATTACATGTCCTGCGATCACTGTGTGCACATGTGAAAGTTACTGTATATTATGTTTACATGTGGTCTGGGTGCCTCTGCATGTAGGTTACATGTGGTCTGGGTGTCTATGCATGTAGGTTTCTGTCTCACGTACACACATTTAAGGGATCTGTATATTATATTGTGTGTACTTGTTAAGCTTTCTGTGTGTGTACATATCGTGGAGGTTTTTGTATACTAGATTTGCATACGATCAGCAAAATGTTTCTGCATGTGTTGAGTTCTGTATATTGTGTTTACTTGTGGTCTGGACACATCTCTGTGCATTGTGCCTAAATCTGGAGAAATCTATATATTGAGAATGAATGCAGGGAGACATGTATGTGGGAATGTGAGTGTTTCTGTATATAATATATTGTATGTACATGTGGTATGATGGGTGTGTACATCGTGTGTGCAACTGAAGATCACAGCAGATACATGTGGATTTTTTGTACTCTATAAGCATATGTGGAGGGATAGGTATATACGTAGAGTGAGATGTAGACTTTGTTTAAATGTTGGGAAGCTGCATATTATTATGTATGTTTACATATGGGGGCTTAAGTGTGCTTCATTTTAAAGTTGACGATCACAGTTTTGAACGCATGTAGTTGGCTCTGAGAATTGTTTACACGTGGCTGGCTGAATATCAGTTACAAGCAGAGCGGGCCACGCTATCACACGTTGGGGGTTCTCGTGTTCTCGTTACACCGTGGGATCAGTGGTCGAAGTGGGGGAAAAAAACGTAGGGGAACTGTGGGTGGAGAATCAGGGGGCGGGAATAACCGAAGATTGAATCAGTGGGCGCAGTCAGGGGCGTGGCTAGAAATAGCAAAACATACCAATTTTTAGTACGTTTAGCATTTCACTGACCAGTTACAGCTTATAACGTTATTTAATTAAAACAATGGATAAACATGTTTGAGGTTTAATTCAGGAAAAAGCAAACAGTCATAGGGAATACGGGTTTATGTAAAGCGTGTGAAATAGAAGCAGGAACAACATGTTACCTTAATGCTTTTACTCAATGTTCAGAAATCCATGATTATTTTTTGTCTCAAACATTGAGGTCATGAATACAGGGCTCCTCCTGTACACATGTGTTAACCAGGGCTCAGAAGAGTAAGGGATTCTTCAGGAGAATCTAGACTCACTTCTCCTGTCCCCGTCACTTCTCCTGTCCCCGTCACTTCTCCTGTCCCCGTCACTTCTCCTGTCCCCGTCACTTCTCCTGTCCCCGCCACTTCTCCTGTCCCCGCCACTTCTCCTGCCCCCGCCACTTCTCCTGCCCCCGCCACTTCTCCTGCCCCCGCCACTTCTCCTGCCCCCGCCACTTCTCCTGCCCCCGCCACTTCTCCTGCCCCCGCCACTTCTCCTGCCCCCGCCACTTCTCCTGCCCCCGCCACTTCTCCTGCCCCCGCCACTTCTCCTGCCCCCGTCACTTCTCCTGTCCCGTCACTTCTCCTGTCACTTCTCCTGTCCCGTCACTTCTCCGTCTCCTGTCCCATCACTTCTCCTTCTCTTGTCCCTTCACTTTTACTGTCCCTTCACTTCTCCTGTCCCTTCACTTTTACTGTCCCTTCACTTCTCCTGTCCCTTCACTTCTCCTGTCCCTTCACTGCTCCTGCCCCCGTCACTTCTCCTTCTCCTGTCCCGGTCACTTCTCCTTCTCCTGTCCCGTCACTTCACTTCTCCTTCTCCTGTCCGTTCACTTAATTTCTCCTTCTCCTGTCACTTCACTTCTCCTTCTCCTGTCCCGTCACTTCTCCTGCCCCCGTCACTTCTTCGAGTGGAGGATGGGCACATTTACTTATTTTACTTGGTGTGCATCAGAGGTTTACTGCAAAATGGGGGGCATTCTAATTTTCTGACTACTCCCTTGGTTGGATGGAGCAGTGAAGGCCGCTCTTTTAGGGAGTGCAAAGAACACTCTTATCACATGCTGCTTGCCATTATAAGTGTAGTTCAAAGTTCGGGGCATTTTGATGTTCTGGATTCTCCCCTGAGCAGAGCCTCACACCTTAAAGGCCGCAGGATCCCAGAGGAGGGCTTAAGATCACGTGGTCCTCCAGTTAAAGGGGCCTGGCACTTTAAAGGAAAACCCCATTCTGTTTATCGACCTGTATTTGAACAATCCCCAACAATAGGCATCCCACGATGTTCCCTTGTTCAATTTCATCTGCTGGGTGTTGAGACTAATGTAATATTCGCCGGATTTCCCCTTTAATACATCACGTACTGAGCAGCAAAACACACTTATAAAAACACAGCTTAGAGCACTAAGCAAAATATATATTCCATAAAACGCATTAGAAGAAGCAGACACCTTCGGGCACGCCTTTGACAGCCACAAGTGTTTTTACAAGTATACCGTCTATAACAAGCATTTACAATGCAATGGTCTCGGCAGCATTAAAGGTAGAGCTATTGGCATTGCTCATGAATTTTTTTATTTTAAATAATAAATAAATGGCATTGTCATTTACATTGCCAATAGCTTCATCGCTAAAACATATCGCTAATGAACATAATAAAAACGGTGTCAGGAAATCTCCCCCTGTCCTTGTTTACAAGTCCCCATTTGCCAATGCTCAGTCCCTGTCGCCTAGCAAATCTGTCCAATTGTATTTTGACACTTACATAACAAGTCATAGCATGTCAAATTGTATTGCCCTGTAAGTCACTATGAGATATCTCATGTGGTCAATGCCTCCTGCAAGGATTTCTCTGTAGCCTACAGGTGACAGGTCTAAATATTGGCCAAATAGTTAATATAGTCAACACAGTGGCTGCAGATATGTTTGTTTAATCTGACTCTAACAGCTTCAGAGTTTAGTAGGATAGTTTAGTGGATTAATGCACCTGCAGTATGTGTGGCTTGATCTGCAGATATTAACAAAACAAAATGTTTGTAGCTCAAACAGATCAAACGCTACTAAAAACCCTCCGCAAAGATTAACTGGTCAGATTGCAATTGCTTTTTGCTGTCTGTGGGTATTTAAACAGGGACTAATGGGGTGAGAGCTTTGCCCAGTGTTTACGGGTAAAAATGACACAATAATGAAGTAATACTATCACAAAAATAGACAGCATAATTCTGCATATGCATAAATCTTACAACCCTGCCGCATAATTTGGTCCTCCCCTGTCACATAACTTCAGTGGCCCTTCATATCGGTAAGGGTCCCAGTGCTGACATGGTGGCGAGGGCTCTCCCAGGGGCCGCTGTTGGACTGGTTTATCGGGGCCAACCGCGGGCCCTTGGCACAGTCCAGTGGCAGACGAGTGACAAGGAGGTATCACAAGAGGCGGGGGTAGGGAACGCTTCGCTATTTTTACCGCGAGATGGTGGAACGAGGGGCGGCTGGCGGCCTGACGGATCCGGAGCAGGGAGACGGATGGCAGGAGCCCAGCCACACCGCGCCGGGAAGGAGATGGAGAGATTAATTACAAAGCGTGAAAAGGGCGCTACACGGTTAAAACGAAGACGTAACCTTCCTTGAAGAATCCGTCGGCGGGGGCGTCGTGTCTGCTCTGTACATTGCCTCACTGACTCCCGGCCCAAGATCGCCACCCATTATGGTTAGAGGGACCAGGCCTTGAAAACCCAAAAACCGACATGTTTTACAAACACAAAAGAAGGACTGAAATTTGGCATCGACTGCAGAGCACAGAATGAGTTAAAAGCCAGCGCATATCACGATAGAACAAAGGCAACAAGGTAATATCAAGAAATTAAACGCAATGTTTACACAGTATCATCTGAGTTAACGAAACTGCTTTCTGCTAGGAGCAGCAGCATAGGTGGGCAGGACACGGAAAGCGGGGCAAAAGGCAGCGGGAGGGGGCGGGAAAAATACACGGACAGCGGGAGGAGGGCGGACACAAGCGGGTTAATACATTTACCAGGCCCTGGACAAACCCGGCCCCAACCCTACTCACCTGTGTGCG
This sequence comes from Lissotriton vulgaris, assembly GCF_964263255.1. Taxonomy (NCBI): domain Eukaryota; kingdom Metazoa; phylum Chordata; class Amphibia; order Caudata; family Salamandridae; genus Lissotriton; species Lissotriton vulgaris. The sequence goes on along the minus strand of NC_141699.1, from coordinate 393,198,967 downwards.
TCCAGAGCTTCCTGTTCCGATGATTTCTCTTCCGCTCCCGGCCCATCTGGACACCAGAGCACTATCTGCCTTCTCCACACATATGCGTGTTTAAGGCATGCGTGGTAACGCTTGCGGGCAAATGGCACGCGTGGCTCAGCCCGCGTTTCCCGCTGGATGGATATTCGTGCTCCGAGTAGATTCCCTGCTCTTGTGTGATCAGCGAGACACCTGTGAACACCAAACGCCCCCCTGTTGCCTTATGTTACCCAGCTGGAGCTTCCAGGGCACCAAATGGGGTGCCCCCAGAGCGTTGTCTGAGCAAAGGTGGCCCTGACTGCTACTGTCCTGGAGGAACGTGCTCTGCTTGTGCTGCACATCCAGTGTGCCTCTGCCTGCGCCGCTGCTGCCTGTGCTCTACCTGATACATGTCTGAGGGAAGCTTGCGCTGGTGGGTAGAGGATGGTTTATGTAAAGCCAGTTCTGTTTGTGTGTGTCGTGTACTGCAGGGGTTCACCCTGATGCTGCCGGCTGTGCACGTGAAGGGGGGGCACGAGTGTGTGTTGGAAGGGGGTGCCTGTGTGGAGTTGGGTCTATAATTGAAATAGCATTGCACTTCTGCTGCGGTTAGCCCTACCCTATCAGAAGGGCCACTGGCATTAAGAGATTGTGTGGCCGTGGCGTTTTCTGCATATTTATAGATGTGTTGCCTTTGACCCATTATCCACCATGTGTGGCTTGATCTGCAGATTTTAACAAAACAAAATGTTTGTAGCTCAAACAGATCAAACGCTACTAAAAACCCTCCGCAAAGATTAACTGTTCAGATTGCAATTGCTTTTTGCTGTCTGTGGGTATTTAAACAGGGACTAATGGGGTGAGAGCTTTGCCCAGTGTTTACGGGTAAAAATGACACAATAATAATGAAGTAATACTATCACAAAATAGACAGCATAATTCTGCATATGCATAAATCTTACAACCCTGCCGCATAATTTGGTCCTCCCCTGTCACATAACTTCAGTGGCCCTTCATATCGGTAAGGGTCCCAGTGCTGACATGGTGGCGAGGGCTCTCCCAGGGGCCGCTGTTGGACTGGTTTATCGGGGCCAACCGCGGGCCCTTGGCACAGTCCAGTGGCAGACGAGTGACAAGGAGGTACCACAAGAGGCGGGGGTAGGGAACGCTTCGCTATTTTTACCGTGAGATGGTGGAACGAGGGGCGGCTGGCGGCCTGACAGATCCGGAGCAGGGAGACGGATGGCAGGAGCCCAGCCACACCGCGCCGGGAAGCAGATGGAGAGATTAATTACAAAGCGTGAAAAGGGCGCTACACGGTTAAAACGAAGACGTAACCTTCCTTGAAGAATCCGTCGGCGGGGGGCGTCGTGTCTGCTCTGTACATTGCCTCACTAACTCCCGGCCCAAGATCGCCACCCATTATGGTTAGAGGGACCAGGCCTTGAAAACCCAAAAACCGACATGTTTTACAAACACAAAAGAAGGACTGAAATTTGGCATCGACTGCAGAGCACAGAATGAGTTAAAAGCCAGCGCATATCACGATAGAACAAAGGCAACGAGGTAATATCAAGAAATTAAACGCAATGTTTACACAGTATCATCTGAGTTAACGAAACTGTTTTCTGCTCGAGCAGCAGCATAGGAGGGCAGGACACGGAAAGCGGGGCAAAAGGCAGCGGGAGGGGGCGGGAAAAATACACGGACAGCGGGAGGAGGGCGGACTCAAGCGGGTTAATACATTTACCAGGCCCTGGACAAACCCGGCCCCAACCCTACTTACCTGTGTGCGTCCAGAGCTTCCTGTTCCGATGATTTCTCTTCCGCTCCCGGCCCATCTGGACACCAGAGCACTATCTGCCTTCTCCACACATATGCGTGTTTAAGGCATGCGTGGTAACGCTTGCGGGCAAATGGCACATCAGTGGAGAGGGAGGGGGGTGGTGAGGGAGCCATCATAGGGGGGCAGGACACGGAAAGCGGGGCAAAAGGACGGAAAGCAGACCTCGTGAGACGTCCGATGTCGAGAAGCGAGCTTCAAAATGGCCGAAAAAAGCTCCGAGATTTTTTCGGATTTGGGGGCGTGATTTTGTGGTTCTGAGTGACTGTGTCCGTCACTGTCTAAAGAACGCAAAAAATCACGCCCCCAAATCTGAAAAGGACGGGGCTACATCGGAGTGACTGATCTCTCCTCCAATGGCTGGCCTCCGTTTAGGAAGCCAGCCAATGAAGGAGAGACAGGGCAGGGAGGCGGGACCTGCTGCGCTACTGAGAGTCATTAAATCTCAGACCTAAGTCTGCGCAAGCGCAGCCTTTTAGGCCTTCGACCTAAAAATAGCTTGATCGAATGCAATGCTTTTCCTCACCTCCTCCGCGTCGTCGAAGTCAGGGTTGTATTTTCCAAACAGTAGATTACACTGCCCACAGCGCACCTCTCACGCCCCAGCGGGATTGTTTTAAAGTTTTGATTACACATTTGTGGACCCATCTCGTATATTTGTTGCACAACGAGCCATGGCCTGCACCCAGATACCAGAGACACCTCATGCAGATCTCGCTGGCATATGCTAAAGGCAGGCAGCGGGTGGGCGCATTGTCATTCCAAAGGGGATAATCAGCCTCAATCGGAATGACAATGGGCCCGCCCTCGGTCTGTGCGAGCTCAGGGAGGGGCTGCTGCAGCCTCTGGCGGTCAACAGAGAAGTGCGAGCAGCCCCTGGAAACTGAAAAAAAAGTTATCGTTTTTAGTAGGACTATTCTCTCCGTCCCGGGATGCTTTTTTCAAAGAAAGAAGTAGGGGAACGGCCTGAAATTATTTTTAGAAGTAGGGGCACGCCGTGCCCTTCCGTCCCCTCCCACTTCTACCGCTGCGTGGGATTAGTGCATTTTGCTTGCACGAGCCCGCGGGATATTCTCAGTCTTGTGGACGCGTGGAAGGACAGAGAGAGGTCCTGCAACTCAGCACGGTACTTGCAAACGGTAACAGTGCGGTTACATTGTAGCTACTGGGTTCACGTCAGCAGTCATTCCTCGTGGATCGGATGTCAGTCAGGAGTGTGATTCAAGGGCCTCGGGGACAAAGCCGAGGACTTCGAATATTGGCAGAACAATGGGGCGGGGTAAATGCAAAAAGGTACTCGTCGTTATGGAAGTTTTCCAATAGACTACTGAATTTAACTTAAAATATAACAGTTGAAAACGAACACGAGTCTTAATTGGAATGTAAAGGAGGGTGGGGCTGGGAGGGGCGCAATACGAAACTAACCAAGGCGCACATGGCGCTAGAGGGAACAGGATCCAAGACGTAGGGCCGGCCAGGGCGTCCAGGGCAGGCAGCTAAGCGTTCAGTGGAGGTGCACTGTTGTGTAAGTGCACAGGCTGCTAAAGTGTACAGGCACCTAAGCGTACAGGCTGCTCAAGTGTACATACATGAGAAAAGTGCAGGCGAGTTAGGGGCACAGACAAAGGTCCTATGCAGCTAAGGTGTACAGCGATCTAAGTGCACAGACTACTAAAGTGTTCGTGCAGCTAAAGGTGTACAGCGATCTAAGTGCACAGACTGCTAAAGTGTTCGTGCAGATAAAGGTGTACAGCGATCTAAGTGCACAGACTGCTAAAGTGTTCATGCAGCTCAAGGTGTACAGCAATCTAATTGCACAGACTGCTAAAGTGTTCTTGCAGCTAAGGTGCACAGCGATCGAAGCGCAAAGGCTGCAACAGTGCACACACAGCTAAGGTGCGTGTACGGGCAGTACCCTGTAGAGGCTGCTAAATCACGATAACAGTTTAGCTGTGAACCGGTTTCCCTGATTATGTTCCATTTTCCCGGTCATCGCCCGACAGACCCCCTCGGTTAACCGGCGGGCTGCCCTCGGACAGCGGGACATGTTGTAAGGCGGAAGCCGGTGACAGGACCTGTCAGCTCGGCAGGCGCGAGCCCTCATAACTTCACCGGCCCCGGATGCTTAGCGGCAAATCCTCGGCCGAGGCTGTGGAAATCAATGTGCTCAGGAGCCGGACCGCTGTCACTCCGGGGGCATAGGCACCTGCCAATACTTCTAAGCCTGTTAGCAAACATTGGTGTGACGGGGCTCAGAGCACACCCTGACGAGGCGCGGACACGCTTCCGGCACCAGACAGCGTAAAATCCCATCCGATGTGACTCCCAAGCAAATCACGCTGCGCATTAGCGCCCTGGCTCCCGAACGTTCTCCTTTAGGAAAGTGTGAATGCATGGCTAGTGTAACCACTACCCATACTTTGTCAATCCTTACTTCTCTAAAAAATAATGTTCTTATATTTGCTTTCTTTCTCTCTTTCTTTCTCACTTTCTTTCTTTCTTTCTTATGTCCTTCCTTCCTCGTCCTCTTCTTTTACTCTTACTTTCATTTCCTCACTCATTTCTATACCTCACCTACGACCAAAACCTTTCTTTCGTCCTTCCCCACTCTTTTAGCATTTCTTCCTGCCTTGATACCACCTTCCTTCCTTTCTTCCTTCATTTTCTTCCTTCCATTTTCATTCCTTTCTAGTCTTCTTTCGACCCTTCCTCTCTTTTACTCCATACCCACGCTCACTTACTTCCTGCTTTTCTTTCTTTCTTCCTTACTCACTTGTGTTTTCCTCCTTCACTTTTCCTTTCCTCTTCCCCTCCGTTCCCTCTTCCTCCTTCCCATTTCCTCTTCCCCCTACCTCTCGCCCCCTCCCTTCTTTTGCTCGTCCTTCTTTCCTTCGCCCCTCCGTTATTTTTCCAATTTTCTTATTCCAGCCTTCCTTACATTCTTACTTCCTTTCCCCCTTTTTCCATTTCCACCTTGATTCTTTCCCTCGCTTTTACACGTTACACTTGATTGTGTCTTCTCTTCTTGCCTCCCACTCTGCCCTATTATTTTATTCCACTCTCCATTCGTCCTTCTGTCCTTCTCCTCTTGTTCTTTCCAAAACGAGTTTCCGTCACACCAAATCTCAACTCACTCCGTATATTTTTTATCTAATCCATTGTCCTTCATTTCTTTAGCTCGTTCGTTAGATTTATTTTCCCCTACATTGTTCCTCTTTAAAGTGCGAATATGTATTAATTTAATGGTATAGCTGGATGTCGTCTCTCATATTGTTTTTATTATACCCTATTTTACATTGTTTTCTCGAGTCCGCTTTCCGTCTGCTTTCCATCTGCCCTCCCTCCCCCATACCAATATTTATTCCTCCTTCTTCCCTCACTTTGTTACGTTTAATTGTGGGGGCTTTCGACCGCCCTTGATCTCTTAATCCTCATTCTACATTTGTTCTGTCCCGGACATGTACACCCCTCCCTTCGAGTCTAGCGATTCATAGATCCTCATTCTTCACACTGGTCACCAGCCCCCTGCCCGGGAAGACGCCTCGTGTCCTAGTATGGCTGCCCTGGGGGCAGAGCTGCAGACTTTAGAGCTGGTGAACCGGGTTCGAGCCTCGGCGTTGGCTCAGCAGCCTGTTATTCTGGGCAACTGGTCCTCAAATAAATTAAACAAGCACCTACGAGGACACGGGGGGGGGCGGGAGAGGACACGGACGGCGGGAGGGGGGCGGGAGAGGACACGGACGGCGGGAGAGAACACAGACGGCGGGAGGGGGGCGGGAGAGAACACGGACGGCGGGAGGGGGGCGGGAGAGGACACGGACGGCGGGAGGGGGGTGGGAGAGGGCACGGACGGCGGGAGAGGACACGGACGGCGGGAGGGGAGCGGGAGAGGACACGAACGGCGGGAGAGGACACGGACGGCGATAGCGGGGGAAGGATCACGGCTCACGCACATTTCTAAACAAAATGCTCCTTACCTGATCGCCTCGTGGGAACTCGAATCTTGCAGCCAACTCCAACAACAGACACTTAACAAAAGAAGAAAACAGGCGGACTCCAAAAAAAAAAATAACACACACCCACCACCGTGATGACGAACAGAAGTGGGTGGAGAGGGAAAAAATGTCAAGAACGCTCCCGAATCTGGTCCGGCCTTGACGGACAGATCTCTGTTCCAATGGCTAGCCTCCATTTATGGAGCTAGCCAATGGAACAGAGGGGCGTATTCAAGAGTCCCTAACTGAAGACTAGAGATTTCTCTGGGGGCGGAGCTTACGCTCCGTGCCCCAGGCGAAACCTAAAAACTGTCCCCCTTATGCAATTTCACTCCATTCTCACTGCTTTTGAGTCAAACACCACCTAGTCCACGCTGCTCTTCCTCGAATGCGCTCATCTCTCACAAAAAAAAGAAAACTTATTTTGAACCCTAACGAATGCACATTTGTCTCTTTTTCAGGTTTCTGAAGGCCAACTCTTCCCCCAGGAACATCCCAATGACATCCCCAGTCATAACCCCTGCCAATTAAAAGAATTACAGGGAGCAGAAAAGGAGAATATGTCCTTTGCAGAGGCGCCCCTCCGCTATATCACATATCCTTTCCTTTGACTCACTTGCTCTCAACTCACCCACAATTTTCCGTACAAGTCTTGGCAAACGGGTCCTGCCTTCCTCAGTGGATCCTCAGAGTTATGAAAAGTGTTTAAGCAGGACTCAAAGCAAACAGGGGCAAAGAGCTGTTGTGCAAGAATTCATCCAAGGTAAGGGTCAAGATTGGAGTTGGGAATGGATAGAAGAGAAGGATATTGGTTGGATAGAACATCTCACTCCTCCAACTAGAGGAAAGTATCAAAGGGCACATGCAAGTCCATGAGGATAAACCACAACACAAAGGCAAGTATTGTTGCAGCATGGTTGAATGAAAGAAGGAACAAGCATTTGCAATGCAATAGGTCTCGCATTAGTGAAACATTGAGCTATTGGCGTTGCAAAGCGAATGTTTTTTAAAATATTTCAGCAGTAGCATAAGTAATAATGAAAGAAATGCCACGAATCAAGGAAAGGGTGCAGTACCAGAGGCTGTTATTAGGTGTCCCTGTGGAGTTGCAAAGGGACCTCTATTAGCCACATAAGGTACTGCACCCTTAATGCAATTATGAAGACAAAGATTGCTGCTTAATTTTAGTATTTTATTTTTGCACCTTTATATTGCGGGGACATGGCTCGAAGGCATCAGAGCGCTTTAGAACAGTAGAATGATACAAGGTTACATTTACAATAATTGCGTTCAGATATATTGCATCAGTAGCTGTGACCACAACAAAAGCAGCTGTTGGACAGGGACGTACAAGGTTTAAGCATTGATTAAGATGGTGGGGACACACAATAAAATAAATGTGTCTCTTGGATAGAGTACTTGGGTATGGCCGAGGGTGATTAACCCAGGTGTCTGTCAAATAGGAGGAGCTTGAGGTCCTTTTTGAAGGTGACTATGCAGGTTGTTAGGTGGAGTGAAGGAGCTAAGGAGTTCCAGATTCTTGTGGCACTACCCGAGAATGACTGGCTCATGCACTGTTCTCAACTGAAGGTGGGGGGGTTCCAGGAGCAGGGGTTGGGCATTTCTGGAATCCTTATTTGCGCCAAAGATTTTCAGTTTATCACTTAGATAGGGGGGTGAAGAGGAGTGAAGTGCTCTGTGGGTAATGCAGGCGGTTTTGAATTGGGCCAGAGCTTCAATGGGAAGTCATTGGAGGGTTAGCAGGGCCACATTTCTTGAGATCTAACACGAAGCGCGCTGCTACATGTAGAGCTGCTCTCAGTGGACCTAGATGAACTTTGGGAATGCCAGAGAAAAGGGAAATTCTGTAATCTAGTCTGGAGAGGACAAGAGACTCCACCACTGTTTTGAAGTCTTGCTCCGGGATCAGTTGTCTGCTGCCCCACAGCTGCCTGAGTTGGTGTTGTGCGCTCCTGGCAGGGCTGTGATGTGGCTGTTGACATTTAAAAGATAGTCAAGGGTTATACCAAGGCATCTAGCACTCTGGACAATGGCAGGGCAGCCATCGAGGATTGGAAAGTTGGCCATCCATTCCTGTACTGGGGTTTTTGCTTTCGGAGGAGAGATCAAAGAAATTCTGTTTTAGTTGGGTTGAGTTTAAAAAAAATTTGAATAACTTTATTTTATTGATTTTTGAGCAGACAAAGGTACATTGAATCAAGAAAAGACACCCAATGACCCTAATAGAACACAGCTGGTACAATCAGTAACAGAAGCATCTAAACTCAGCATGCACATTCGGTGTCTCAGCTAGCAAACACCCCGGAGAGAGGTGAAATATCTGCCTGAGGGCTATGAAAGATGATGCGAAAGCCATCAATATACGTATCTCTCCCTGAAGCGCACCTGTCCGCAAACCCCACCCTCAACCAGCCCCCCCTAGCCCAACTACCCCCCTTGCCTCCCTTGAACCGGTGTGCCATGCGCCATACAGGAGCAATGGGTTACGCCTTTTGGGACCCATCCGCAGTAGTCGGAGCATCTGTGAGCCTAAGCAAACGCAGGTATTTGGGGCAAGTCACTTCATTAAATTCTTGCGCCAGCAGCGAGAGGATCGGTCGCCATACCGTGTGGAAGGATGCTATTGAGGCCATGAGAGTGGCTTGCATGCGCTCCATGCCAATAATGTACCATAATTTGTGTAGCCAAATTCCCGCCCAATTATAGAGAACTTCTGTGGCCACCAGATTTTCCCCAGCCAGGCTCAGTTACTATCTCGGCAAAGAATTTGGGAGTCTGGTTTGGAGAGGATCTGAGATTCGAGGCACACATAAAAAAAACTCACAGGGGTGTGCTTCGGATCCCTTAAAGCCATGAGAAAGCTTTTTCCTTATTTGCCATCTTCTGCAAGAGAGTCGGTTGCGAGGGCTTTAATTTTATCACGGCTCGACTACGCCAACTCTCTTTTTAGCGGTACTCCAGCTTTCCTAGTGGCCCGACTGCAGATTATCCAAAATGCGACGGCACGTTTGCTGTGCAATATTCCAAGCAGAGAAAGCGTGCAAGCACATTTGAAGGAACTCCATTGGTTGCCGATCGCGCAACGGATAACTTTTAAAATCCTTACCTTAGCCTTCAAAGCAGTCAATGATATGGGGCCTTCTTATCTGAGAAAAAGATTTAGCCGCTATGTACCCACTCGGACATTGCGCTCATCGGATTGCAACTTCCTGAGGGTGCCCCGCTTTCAGCGAGTACGCCTGGGAGGCCACTCGCTTATGGTTGTCGCAGCTCAGACATGGAACACTTTACCCCTTCCCTTGAGATCAATTGAAAACTTCGTCTCTTTCAAGAAAGCATTAAAAACTTATCTTTTTAGAATTGCCTATTAGTTTCTCTCTTTTGTTTCTGATGCCACTTGCTTGTTTTTCTTTTTCGCACCAGGATACTCTGGTAGTAACAGAGCGCGTTATAAAACAGCTAAAATAAAAAAAAAAAAATAATAATAATTTGTGTAGCCACCCAGTATGCGAGGGGCGGGTTTTAGTGCCCCAGAGGGATAAGATATGGTGTACAGCTGCGCCTAGGGCAATCCCCATTTGTTTCCCACGTGTGGATTTAAGTGGAAAAGTGAGTGCGTTAGGCAAACCTAGGAGAGTGTAAGCGGGAAAGCGGGGAACCTCGGTTTCAAAGTAGGTGTCCACATCTTTAAGAACTTCCTCCCAGAACCCTCGCACCTCTCTACACTCCCAAAGTATGTGTGTCAGGGTGCCTGTTTCTCCACAGCTTCTCCAACATTCAGGGCTACGGTTGGGATTAATTTTATGCAGTCGAGCTGGTGTCAAATGCAAGTAGTTGGCCACTTTGACCGCCGCTTCCCTGCTCCCTACGTTCCGTGCTGTGTGGTGAGCCCTATAGTAGATCTGCTGCCATTCCTTCAGCGAGAGGCTCCGTCCTAATTCTGCTTCCCAGCGGCACTGACCAGCTGACCCGTCTTGTGATGCGGGAAGATGCAACATGGGGTACAATTCAGAGATCATTTTGCGATCTGAGTGCTTTGAGAGGAGCCATTTCTCGTAGGTCGTAAGCTTACGGCTAACCAAGGGGCGCACGTCTGTGTGGAGCAGCCAGTGACGGAGCTGAAAATATTGTAACCGTTTAGGGTCATTAATGTCATACCAGTAAGGCAATTCAGAATAGGGGATGAAGCCCTGGAGATCAAAAAGGTGGCCCGCCGAGCGGCAAGGCGATGCGCGCCACTGAGGGAAAGCTCACGCGTCTGTGCCGGGGGGAAATTCAGGGTTGTCAAAAAGAGGAGTGAGGGGAAGGAGGTGAGATTCCTCTGCACAGCGACAGAGTTCTATACCCTCATCACTGAGCGGGTAAAAAGAGATCTCTTCGGTACGAGGGGCGGTCGGCCGGCTTCAGGAAAGGTACCTTCCACAAGGAGAGGCGGGCCATGACCCTAGCCTGAAAGAGCCACCTCTTTTCGGAGTCTGGTCTACTCCATTCCACTAAATAGCGAAGGTGAGCCACCTTGTAGTAGTTCATAAGATTAGGAATTCCCAAACCACCCTCTGCGGGAGGACGAGAGGCCAAATCGCGACGAAGCCGCGGTCATTTCCCAGCCCAAATAAAGTGTTGTATCTCGGACTGCAACATGCGGATGTATCGCAGGGGGGGTGTAACCGGTATCGTCTGGAAGATATATAATATTTTAGGCAGTATAGACATTTTTACTGCAGCTACCCTAACCAGCAGCGACAAGGGATGCGTCCTCCATCGGCGCAGGGCAGTATTCACTTGAGAGGCGAGATTGGTGTAGTTACGGATAAGTGTTGTGCCGGTAGATGCTGTTAGCGTGATTCCTAGGTATGGGATTTCGCCCTGGGTTCTCAATCCCCCCAGCTCCTTAAAAGCATCTACCAGGGCATCCTCGTGAAGGCCCAGGGGCAAAAGCATAGATTTCCCCACATTGACCTTAAAGCCAGATACCCTGCCGAACTCCTCAAGCTCCCCCAGAAAATCTGCCACGGAGCGTGGAGGAGAGGCAAGCGTCGCCAATATGTCATCCGCATATAAAACAGACTGTGTGCTGTTCCCCCCTCGAAGGGGATACCGGATATCTGGGGATTGTCTCGGATCCGCTGCGCTAGGGGCTCGACGTATAACACAAAAAACAGGGTGCCCCTCCGAATATCAAAGGGTTTTGAGCAGGTTCCGTTGACCCGTATCGTTGCCGTAGGTTTGTCGTAGCAACTCGCACCCAGGCCCGAAAGCGATCTCCCAACCGAAATGTGCTAGTGTCCTATCTTAGAACCCCCAGTCCACCCGATCGAATGCTTTCTCAGCATCGACTGAGAGCAACAGGGCATCAAGGCCCATATAATGGGCTTATCTATTAAATGCATAATCCTCTTGGTATTATCGCTGCTTTGTCTATTAGGGATAAAGCCTGATTGGTCAGGTTTGATTATGCCGGGAAGGTGTGGGCCCAACCTGGCTGCTAGGACACCTGTGAAAAACTTCAAATCGAGGTTGAGGAGGGAGATCGGCTGATATGCTGCGCATTGGGTGGGATCCTTCCCCGGTATGGGAAGAACAACGACGACTGCTTCCAGCATCTCTGCCGGAATCTTTCCTGGGCCCTGAAAGGAGTTGAACATGCACGTCAAGACAGGCGCTAAGGATTGGCAAAAGGTCTTATAGAAGCCAGCGGAAAAAACGTCCGGGCCCAGTGATTTCAACGGTTTGAGGCACGATATCGCACCAATCACCTCCTCCACCCTAATGGGAGCATCGAGCGCCGCCCCCCCCCCGAGGCGTTAAGAGCTGTAGTCGCAGCCCGACTAAGATATCCCTCGCCTGCGCCATCAATGGTGGGGTCCCAGCTGTATAAGGAGGCATAGCATGTACAGAAGGCCTCCGCAATCTGCTCATCGCTTTCGACCTGATCCCCGTTTGAGGTATGGACAGCCGCAATTCTGGAACGTTCAGTGCGCGCCCGGAGTTTGCTTGCGAGAAGCTTCCCCCGTCCTATCACCTCCTATATAATAGGAGTGCTTAAGCCGGAGAGCGGCATACTCCGCATTATCGAGATCCAAACTGGCCAACTGTGCTCTGGCTGATTTGATTTGCGGCCACATGCGCGGGCCCCGGCCCGGCTGTGAACAAGCTCGAGTTCCAGCACCTTGGCTGCCAACTCCTCACTCTACACGCGCGGTTGTCAGCCGCGGAGATCGCGATAAGCTCCCCCCTCACTAACACCTTGAGAGCCCCCCAGAGGGTCTTCAGTGGAGTATCAGCTGTGTCATTCGATGCCAAATAGTCCGTCAAACACTTTTGCACTTGTCGGCAGGTATCCGGCCGCTGCAACAGAAATTCCTGCAAAAGCAATTTCCCTCTCTGTTTGCCCGTGGAGCGCAAGTCGAGAGTCAACTGTACCGCTTCATGATCGGACAATGCCGCACGGGTAATTTCAACCAAACTGACTAGGGCGTTAAGTTCGGAAGATCCTATAAAGTGATCGATGCGAGCATAGGTGTGGTGGACATGGGAATAAAAGGAGTATTGTGTGCTATGGGGGTGGGCTACCCTCCAAATATCTACCAGTCCTCTATCTCAGAGCCAGTCTGTCCCCACCTTGGAAAGCGCCCCTGTAGCTCTGTGCCTATGACCTGACCTGTCCCTATCTGGGTCCATAACTATGTTAAGGTCCCCCTCCACCCCCAGTAAGACCCGTCTGTCTTGATGATAGAGGATGTCTGAAATTGAATCGATAAGAAATGGCTCCTGGCCAGAGTTAGGGGCATATATAGAGCCTATGACTACATACTTGTCACCTACCCAAAACCTGTACACCAACAGTCTTCCCTTCGTTTATGCTACTTTATCCCCAACCCTGCCTCGAAAGTGCCTTGCAAGGAGTATGGCCACCCCCTTCTTATCCAGCATAAAGGAATAAAATTGTTTGGGAAAGGCTCGGGAACTCATTGTCAACAAAATGCAATCGATACAAAATGCCGCGGCAACATTGCTCTCCAGGACCCCCAAATTTAAACCAATTCCTCAAACGATCCGGAATTATCACTGGTTGACGATTAAAAATCGTATAAAATATATTACACTTTGCCTTGCAATCAAAGCATTACATAATCAAGGTCCGCAGTTTCTTAGAAATCAGTTAACACTCTACTGCCCTTCCAGACAACTGAGATCTACAACTCTGCATCAATTAACTGTACCACGCACAAAGACAGTCTCCTAGGCAGACAGACGGTTCATGGTCACTGCAGCCCGACTTTGTAATGCCCTTCCACTGTCGATTAGGTCAAGTCACTCTCTCCTTTTATTTCGTAAAAGATTAAAGACCTGGTTCTTTAACCAGTAATCCATCTCATGAACTAGCATCTGGAGAGTCACGCACTGAGTCTATAGCACCGAGACGCCCACAGGCATTCGTTCGCGCTCTACAAATCTCTCAAATAAATAAATAAATTCTATGCCAGTCTTTGGGTAGCAAATATGTCTCCTGCAATGAACAGATCGAGGCACCCCAAATTCTCTAGGTAACTCAGAATCGCACATCTCTTAATGGGGTTGCTTGATCTCTTCACATTAAGTGTTAAGACTTGGGTCATGAGAAAAGACTAGGAAATGGTGCTGTTCTACAGTGTCTCATTGTCAAGGGAAAAAATGTAAGCGGCGCGTGCGCAGATCTCTGCGTTGCATAAGGTCCTGGGCGCATAAAAACCTAATACACTACTACCCCAAAGACTGCACACCGGTTCCACCCACCCCGTACTCAGTCCCCCCCCCCAACCCAGTACCAATCCTTCCCCGCTGTAACCCCAACAGTCCCTCCCCCAAACTCAGAAATTGTCCAGCATCCGCAGCCTTAACCTCAGTCACTCGGACCTCAAGAAATAAAGTGGGCATGTTACCAGGGCGACCACGGCTCCCCGCCCCCAGGTAGCTAATAACTCATGCGTCTGTAGTCCCCGTTGTCAAATTGGAGAGAGTTGGGTCGAGGTGTCTCAGGAAACCGCCTCCAAAGCCGAGACTCATTCAGTGTTCATTGTAGCTTGGTCTGGTTTTGCTCCGGAGATAGGTGAGCGGTGACGCCTTATCATCTGCCATTTGTCTCTCGGTGACCTCGGCGAAGACTTTGGGGAGGGATCCGAACCCTTTTGGGCAAGGCCCAAAAGCTAGTTAGCCTCATGGAGGGACCAGAGTTGCTGGAGCCTGCTGTTCCATTTGAAAATTATGCAAAAGGGATGGCCCCAAGAGTATGCGACCCCCTTAGATTTAAGGAAAGCTATCACTTCCTTACAGGCCTTACGTTTCTGGAGAGTGATGGAGGCCAAATCCTGATAGAGGGCAAGGGTGTGACCCTGGTAGGTGATCGGTTGTTTCGACCAGGCCTCTCTCAAAACATGTTCTTTGAGGGGGAAATCTGGCAGGAAGGCCAAAATGTCGGGTGGAGGGGCCGGGGCTTTTCTCCCTACGCCCACACTGTGGGCTCGGTAAGTGCGAACCTCAAAGTCTTGATTAACCCCCCATATGTCCCTGAAGAAGCCTTGAAGGTAACCCAAGACATCTTTCCCCTCGGCCTGTTATGGAACCCCTCTCACCCGAATGTTGTTCCTTCGGGACCTATTTTCGAGGTCTTCTGCATGGGCTCGCAGGTCCACTTGTTGACCTTGAAGGCGGAGTACCTCCTGTTGCAGATGTTCAATTTTCTCCGACTTAGAGCGATCCTCCTGCTCCACTGCGGCCACACGTCCCCCCAGCGCATCTACATCCCGTACTACTTCGCGTACCCCTCCTGCCACCTCCTGTTTTAGGGTTTGAAAATCTTCTCTGAGGTGGTTAAAGAGAGTCCCCAGGAAAGACCTGGTGATGGGCCCTTTACCCTTGGCCTGCCTGGTGGTCGAAGGCGGTGTCGGCGATGCTAATTGGCCCCTCTCACCCTGCGTCGACCCTTTGGTGAGCATGTCCTTCAATGTGCGGTCCCCCTTCTTCCTCACGGACACCATGTCAGGGGCAGTGCCACGGGGCGCTCCCAATTGGAAATATACTCCAGGTATCCAAGTAAGTCCACCGGCTCTCAGCCTTGAGGGCAAATGTGAACAACGTCTGGCCTTGCAAGTAACTGGAGGGCGGTACAGTTGGAGGGCAACCACCCCCACCGATAGCGCAAAGTTGAATAGGATGGTGGTCCGCAGCAAAGGTCCCCCGGAACAAGGGACCCAAGAGCATCATCCACACACAAGGACCAGCGCTGTACCAGGCAGTCCTCCGAGCTCCGACCTCCAACTTTCACTGTCACGGTCTGTATTGCCCCACCCCGGCCAGGTGGTGCCTCCTCCAAGAATGAGACGCCTTCCACACGGAGATGACCGCAGCCGTGCCACCCTCAAAAACCCTGTACACAGAGGAACGCCGCCAAGGTAGGAGCTCGCAATCCTCCACTCCCCTGCTGCTGCCCCCGGGATATGTGCCAGAAAGGCAGATCCCGCTGTGGATCCCGGGGGCCCTTTAGCGTGTCTGCAGGCCCCACCCCCAACTGCCTTGATCAGGGCCCCTTTGCGTGGGCCGAGGCCTGCACCCCGTAGTGCAGGTCGCAAATCCGCGTCCTCCCTTTCGGCGCTGCCGGGGGTGGGCTGTGCTCAATCTGTGCTCCCTCCCTCCGAGGACACGGCACTCACTGTTCTCGGATGTCGTCCGGTCTGCTGCTACCTGCATTGCGTCCATCAGTGAGGTTTAGCCCCCCTGGGCAGGGCAGGGGGCGCTCACTGCTCCCATCGTGCTCCCTCAGCCACTGGCAAACTGCACCAGAATCCAAGCTCTCTCGTCGCTGCAGGCCGCCGCTCACTCACCAGGCCGTCACCATTTTGTCTCGGCCAGTCCAGGCCGACCCGAGGCAAGCTGCTCGGTGGACCTCCCCCTCAGGGCGCGACAGGCACTTCGACAGCTGTTACGCTCCTCTGCTTGCTTCGCGGGCCCCCCCCAGGGTCCGACCCCCCAGTATGCCGCAGGTCCCGGCAACCCAACCAGGCAAGGGCTACGCAACCAGCTTTGCGCCCCTCAGTCCACCACCACCGGCGCCGGGGGACACCCGCGAATCAATGCTCTCTTCAGGCGACACCGGAGTTGCACTCCACTCTCCCTCGCACCTTCTCCGCCAGCAGGAGCAATCGCTAGATGCTAGATCGGTCTCCCTGCAGCAACGTCCCGCCGCCGTCACTATCTGGGAGCCATCTTGCTGAGGCTCATCGGAGCCGGCCACGGCGATCGAAGCCACAATCTGGGGTTAGGTAGCTTGTGCATCCTCTCGCAATGGGCACCTAGGTACCCCCTTTCTCTGCGCTTTACTTGCTGGCACTGTGTAAAGGGGGACAACGTGCGGTAAACACCGGGGGCAAAGGGCCACGGCAGGGAGCCTCAGCACACCACGTCCAGTCAGGTCGCCATCTTGGCCCCGCCCCAGGATGAGTTTTAAATGATGATTAGGCATCCAGTTTTGAATCTTCAGAAGCATGACTGAAAGGAGGGCAAGGTCTTCAGGGGAAGAGATTTTCATGTATATTTGAGTGTTGTCAGCATAGAGGTGGAAGAGAATCCAAACATTTCGGAGAATCACACATAGTGGTTCTAGGTACAGGTTAAAGGGAGTTGGGGAGAGGATCGAGTCTTGAGGGTCCCCTTGATGTACACTGACTGGTCTCGAGAACACGTTGCCCATTTTCACAATTTTGGAGTGTTTGGTTAGGTAAGAAGAGAACCAATTGAGGACTGTGCCTCCACAGCCCATGTATTATTCAAGGGTGTGAAGGAGTTCTAGAAGGTTGATAGTGTTGAATGCAGCGGATAAGACCAGGAGGCAAGAGTTCACGGAATTGAGGATTTTAAGGGAGTCGGCGACTATTTGTCCGATCACAGTTTCTGTACTGTGGCCCTGTCGGAAACCTGATTGGAGAGAATCTAGGAGGTTGCTCGTTTGAATGTGTGTAGTGAGCTGGGAAGCAACGCAACTTTCAAAGACTTTGCCTAAAAATGGGTGTGTGGAGACTGGGTGGTAGTTGTTCATGTTCTCTGGGTCGAGAGATTGTTTTTTCAAGATAGGAGAGACTTGGCCCACTTTCAGTCATTCTGGAAATATGCCCTGTTGAAGAGAGGAGTGGGCCATGTTGGGTCACAGGGGGAAGTAGGTGTGTGGCAAGAGATTTGCTGACAGACCCTGGAATGGTGTTCTGAAGTGGGGTCAAGGGTTTAACTTTGAAGATTGTTCGGTGTAGGTCTCATTCGGAAATGAGGGAGAAAGTGGACCATGTATGAAACGCCTTGTACAGTAGAATCTCAGTTTCTGGAGGCTCACTGGTGAGTAGCGAGATAAGGATGAATTACTTTTCTATCAAAAGTTATTGCTGTGGGCCACTGATGGTTCAAAAGCTGAAGTGGTGGAGGGGTCTGCAGTTTGTGCTAGAACCTTGAATAGGCACTTTGGTCTGTTCTTTGCAGAATTCACTAGTGCTCTATAGAGAGAGGATTTGGCTCCAAGGATTCAGTCTTTGTACTGTCTTAGCACTATGCAAAGCTTATTCAACCTCCAGTGAGAGGGTGCTAATTTTCATTCTGTCTCACTTTCTGATAAGCTTACTTTCTTCATAAAGTTCTTTTGAGAACTAAGGATTGGAGGGTTTTGGTCTAGATAATTTGCATTTCAGGGGTGCAAATTTGTTGATAAGGGATTCCAAGCAGGAGTTGTATTTGTATATGGCCTCATTAATATCAAGGTGGGGTGTAATCAAGATTAGTGTAGGAAGGGCCATGATGGCCATGGCTTCTGTGTCAAGGTGGGATGTATCCCTGAACCATATTTTCTTTTTCTTGGGTTGCCCGGAAGTTTTGGTATAAAAGCCGGAGGCAGAATGGGATCTGCATTTGGTCAAACCAGTCAACTGGAATGGGGTTTAGACTGTAGATTGGGGGAATTGGAGATCGGGTCATGGATGACATCTTTATGGTGTGTGAATTTAAGGCACTATTGTTGGAGATCATTGTCTTTGAGAAAGGCTATAAAAAGGTGTCCACCAGGCTGTTATCTTCGATTCTCTTGCAGATGTTGAAGTCTCCAAGGAAGATAGTTTTGCTTGAGCTGATCAGTTGAGAGATGAAAAGATCCATACATTTCTTGATGAAGGAAATGTTACGACTCAGTGGATGGTAAATCACATTCAGTCTGATGGTGGAGGTAGTGGATATTGGCATTTCCACGACATGATTTCGAATGACAAACTGAGTCATTTGGAGGATCCTTCATCTCAGCGAGTCTCTGTGAATGAGTGCAAGACCTCACCCTACTCCAACTTCCTGGTCTCTACATAAGATGGAGTCATTGGGAGGAAGTAGACGGTCTAGAGAATGGTTAGATGAGCCGTTGAGCCACATTTCAGTGAGGATCAGGATATCAAGATTACGGTCCAGGATCAAGGCTGATATATCTAGACAGTGTTTGACTGCAGACCAACAATTGTGTAGCATGCAGTTCAGGGAAAAGCTGTTGACATTCTGGCTAGGCCCTTCAGGGATCGAGGTTAGGATTTGTATCAAGTTAGGAAGGAGTGAATTTAAACTGGGATGGTGTGTGTTAGATTGCCTGCGGTCCGAGATAAGGGGGGAGATCAGGTAGCCCCTGAGGGAATAGAGGTTGGGAGGGACGGGGATGGACTTGAAGCTGCATAACTCCCTAGGAGATAGGATAGGTCTGAGATGTCTATGGGAGATTATGTTTGTTTGGGTCTGGGAGACGGGTCTCTCTCGGTTTGTAG
Organism: Lissotriton vulgaris; assembly: GCF_964263255.1. Classification (NCBI taxonomy): domain Eukaryota; kingdom Metazoa; phylum Chordata; class Amphibia; order Caudata; family Salamandridae; genus Lissotriton; species Lissotriton vulgaris. The sequence continues at coordinate 393,180,299 of NC_141699.1, read as the reverse complement.
AAGGGTGGGAGTAAAGGAAGGAGCAGCAACGGGAGAATATAGAGACGCTTACATGGGAAAGAGCCAGTGAGAGGATGTTGATTCTTCAAGAGAAATGCGAGAACGAGGAAAGGATCTTGTTGAGCAGGGGCCAGTTATGTTAATCAGTTATGATAGAGGGAGATGTAGATTGCTGGTATCTGGTGTTGGGGAGAAGTTAGGGCAGTGGGCAATAAAGGCGGGGAGGCATATGGGTCGACTGTGGGGCGGAGAAGACGTTGGGGAGCATAAGTTTTCATTTGTTTTTATTAGAAGTGAGATTTTTGTTAGCTTGTTCTTTTTTAAATAGCACCAGTTGTTTATTTATATGTTTGTGAAATAAAGTCAAATAAACAATGGTGCATTTTTAGAACGCAAGCTAACAAGTATTTCACTTTCAATGAAAACAAATGGAAACATATGCTCAGCTGTCATTTATTACCTACTGGCGGTCGCCAGTAGGTAGTTATAGTTAGGATTATTTTGTATAGGGAATTCGCAACATTCTATTGGGAATAACTTTGGCGCCGGTTGAGGAATCTGCCTGAAATTTTCCTCAAATTTGCCTCGCGGCGCTCCGCTCCTTCCCTGAAAGTTTGGGGGGATTCGTCAAGCGGGGGCGAGATAAAAAGGGGGTCCCAAAACGTGTTTTCCCCATGTTAATTTCCATAGGGCGGTCGAACTCACTTTTAGCCCGAACGGCTAAATGGATTTCCACCAAACTTGGAAAAATTATAGGGACTGGTAGCCCGATGTGCCTTTGCTATGTCTCAAGATATGTGCTCCAGTGGATTTTGAGTAATTTAGGTTCAAAAAAATATATATATCTATAAGCGCGACCTGATACGCGCACCGGGGCGCGGACCAGCGCGCTACGTGAGTTCGCACGCGGAAAGCTGATTGGAATGTTGACAGACACCCAAGAGCCAAACAGTCTGGAGCGGCCGCCATCTTGTGTCTCAGTAGGATCGAGACACAAGAGGTGGCAAAAACAAAGGGGGAAATGACCAAAAGGGGGCAGAGTAGACCCCCCCCTGACCCCTTAGGTTTGATGTAGGGGCAAAAAACATTTTTTTTTTTGACTTGCACGGGGGGAGCGCCCGGTACGCGCACCGGGGAGCGTACCGGAGAGCGTACCATGGGGAAAAAAGAATGACAGTTTTTTAAAAATTTAGCTTTTTTTTATAAATTGGAGGGAGTTCTAAAAAGAACTGTTTTTTTTTCTTTTTTGTTGTTTTATATTTTTTTATTGTTTTTTTGAACATTTTGTACTTTTTTGGCTTTTATGAGCAATTTTATATTTTTTTGTTATTTTTATGGGGAGAAACAAAAAACAGAATTGTAAAAGGCTCAACTGGAGCAAAAATAAAAATCAGGGGGAGGAGCCAAGATGGCGGACGGGACGGACGCTTGAGCTCCCGGCTCCGCAAGCCGTCCGGCTCCTTTTCACAATCCTGCTCCCTTATCCTGACCTACGCCGTCCTACAACCAGGACATGATAGCGCTGAAGTTATTGGCGTTCTTTGGGTACCTTTGCCGGCTGATTCGGCGGTAGACTCGGTGTGTTCGCCGACATCCGGCGCTGCTCCTGGACCCTGTGCTGATGGCCGCCGCTGGACGTCGTAGGGTGTGGACGGAGAGACGAGCTGGGGAAGAGCGGACGACTACGGGGGAGTAAACGATTGCCGGGGAGACCGGAGTTGGACCCTTTCATCCGGGTTAGACTCCCTTTCGTGCTGTTGGTGGCGTGGACGACGCTGAAGCCCCTCACGAGTAGCTTTCCTCTGCCACTCCGACGAGAGGCGGGCGGACTCCATTTTGGTGCGCCTTCCCTGCTGCGGACCGCCGGTGCTCACAGAAGACGGGGGGGGCTCTCACCCTGTGCCGCCCCCGAGTTGCGAACAGCGTTTCCCCGGTGGCTGCACTGTTGCTTACTTTGCTACCGCGGTCGCCTCCCTCACACCACTGATTGCTTGCCGGAGGGGTGGAAATGGCGCCTGTCCCTCCTGACGAGACGCTGGCTGCTCCCATGTCTCCTGTGACTGCGGGCCCGTCTGCCCTTGTGCCGAGGGCCGTACCGAGGGAGCAGCGGGGTAGTGCGGACCGGCTTCCACTGCAGGGAGACCTGACCTACGGCGATATCCTGGTCGCACTCGCTGATTTGAGAGCGTCATGGCGGAGCTCTGCCCGGGCACTGGGGCGGAAGATTGAGGAGGCAGTGTCTGACACAGGGCGATCCCGGCTGGCTGGTCCCCCACCGCCCCTGCTTCATCCTGGAGGGGATACAATGTTGCGGACGGAGGAGAGGTGTTCTCCCGGCTACTTTGTTGAGTGTTTGCTCATCGACGTTGCTACAGTTGCAGAGGCTCCTTCTACTTCGGAAGCTACGACTTTGTCTACACGCTTTCTATCGTGGCCCTGCCGTTCAATTTCTCTGTCACATATCCCCCTCGCTGCTTCTACCACTGGAGCCCCTGGGATACACTGCTGTGGTGTGAGTGACCCTGCGGCAAAGGGAGTCTCCGTCGTTCTGGACATCGGACTCGCTAGTGCCTGGGAACGTTTATCTTCCCCCCCTCTGTTTCCCCTTCCTCGGAAGCGGCCATCTTGCTTCTTTGTTTTGGCTGAAGGTGGCTCGCAGCAGTGGCCAGGCCTGGAGAAATTTCGCCGTTCCGGACAGGGTTGATGATTTGCCTTTCGCTGCTTTTGCTGGATCGGCTGGCGGGGACCCGGACTGAAACGCATTCTGCAACATTGGCTGAGTTGACTTTAATGTCCTGCTTTTTTCTACTTCATGTTACTGTCGATGTATCCCGAAGTCTACTTCTGGTGCTGGGGGGCAGATTTGTGCTGGACTGGGGTTTTGGGTGTCATTGATTCTGGTCTACCGGGTTTACAGTTTTTCGACAGTGTGTTGTGTATGGCGTAGGAGGTACTGGCGGCGAGGGAGACCGGGAGTTCTGTTGTTGGGTGGGCTCCTCCCCGCTTTTCCTCTTCCTGGGAGTAGTAGATTAGTGCATTCTTTTCTCTCTCCCTATGTTTCAAACGTGACTTTATGGACTTTTTCTTTTCTCTCTTTACTTGTCTATATTTCGGGTTCTCTTTTTGGGGCGACAGACACACTGCTAGGGGGGGGGTAGGCCATAGCCTCTGCATGCGTGTAGGGTGGGGGGTCTTCCTTGGTTCGTTTTTTGTTTCTATGGGCCTTATTTGTTTCTTTTTCTGTTTTCTTTTCTTATGTGCTTTTTCCTGGGTCAGTGGGTAGGTCTGGTGTTAGGAGGGTAGCGGCTGGGGGGCACAACTCGTTATGTTCCATCATCCTGTGGTTCTAGCTCTGTGCCGCCATTTTAGCTATGTTTACTATTTGTTGAATCTCCTGATAGACGTTGCCCGCTTATTACTTAGATGGATGTTCTGTACACTGATCCGTTCTAGCTTCCGTATCTCCTTATATAAAAATTATTTGAAAATTAACCTTAATATCTCCTGACACTTGGTGCTCGTGAAATTAAGTGTAACACATGTTATATGCTTCTATGTGCTGACGTGCTACCGAGTGGACGTATATTTTGCTACCAAGCTTACGAAGTGTCGAGGCCGGCCGGATGGTTGTAGGCCCGTATTTGTCTTCTGAACAGTGCTAAATAAAGGTTTTCAAAAAAAAAGAACAAAAAAAATCAGGAAAAAATTAAGGTTTTTTGGGGCAATTGTGGTTGTCACCAGCACGGTTGATGAGCTTTATGCTTTGCTCACCATAGGTAATTGTTTTACCACAAAAAATAAAACTGATTTTGTATTCCCCAAACTGGGGTTGTATGTTTGGGACCATCTCCCTTGTCTCTGGTCCCGATGGAGTGGGTTGCTTTCTTTTGAAGGTGCTGGGTGGAGATTGGGGAGGGTTTCTGGCCAGTTCTCGGATCTCTGCCGCAGCATAGTTGTTAGGATGCCGGTGTTGCATGTGGCGAATCATGGCGTTATTGCCAAAAGAGTATTTCTTGTTATGGTTCCCCCTTGAAAGTTCAGTGCCACAGATTAGGCAAGTAACCCTTGGCGCATTCACTTTTTTGAGGTCCTTTGGGATGGAAAAAAACTCCCAGGTAATGTGCTGCTTTGGCCTATATAGGGTATTATCTTCTGGCAGGAACGTCCTCCTCCCCTCCTCCTCCTCCTCCTCCTCTTCTTCTTCATCTCCACCACTGTGGTGTTGTGGTGGTCCTCTTGGTGGTGGTGGTGGTGGTGGTGGTGGTGGTGGCTGAGATGCTCCTGCTGCTGCTGCTACTGAAGCCATTTTTCAGTCCAAAAAGGTACAGAGAGGTCAATCAACAGGTCTTCTTCACTCAAAGTACAAAGTGAGAATGAGGAAAAAAGGTGGGGGGCTTTCATCATTAGGAAAAAACCTGTCCTGAACCAATGAAAAGTGTTTTTTTTAGGTTACATGACCCGACGCGCTTACGCTACGCGCCCCAGGGCGCGCACAGGGGCACGTCGGATGCTTACGTTGCGCGATCGTATGCGCTCGAGTGCTTCCGGGTGCGTTTACGCGTGCGTATCAAGCGGACGCGGCTACGCGATACGTCACGATGATGTTTTCGTTCGCGGCAATAGCGCTAACGGGACGCTCACCGGTACGCGCCCTGGGCGCGCCGCAAGACTGCGCTTACCCGTGCGCTCACCAGGACGCGCACCGGGAGCGCTCCAGGGCAAAAAAGTAAAAAAATTAAAAAAAACATGAATATACATAAAAAATAGTATTACATAAATATACAATATAGGATTCATTATAAAAAATATTACATTTCATACCTATAGAAATTTGCTTTTAAAAAACCTTTGAAATTCACTGAAAAAACCATAGGTTTCACACCAGTAATAGTTAGGAATTAGCATTTAAAAAACCTATGAAATTCACTGAAAAAACCATAGGTTTCACACCAGTTATAGTTAGGAATTAGCATTTAAAAAACCTATTAAATTCACTGAAAAAAACATAGGTTTCACACCAGTTATAGTTAGCTGGAAATTTTACTGACATAAAACCATTGAAATTCCCACGTTATAGTTAGTTGGACTCAATATAACTTGCGCGCCTGCAATGCACTGCTGATGACGTCACATATTACATCACTCATGACATGGTCAGTGACATCACTCATGACATCACTGATGACACCATCAAGAGAATGTGTGTGTTTCTGAAAAATAAATATGTTTTATTTATGTATATGTAAAGGTCGATGGAAGAATAAATGTTTAAATAAGTGTCTTAATGGATGTTTTTTTAAAAAAAATTGATTGGTTAACTGGCTTAATAAGTGTATCTTAGTGAATACATATATTAGCGAGTATTGTTTAAATATTTAAATGTTTGTATCAGTGTTTCACTTTGTGTATAAGTGGCTGCATGGGTTGGTGAGTAGCTACATGTGTGTGTATATGGGTTATTAGATGTTTTTTTTAGCATCAGTATGAGTGTCTGTATGGTTTGGTGGGGGTGTTACTTAGCACATAGATGCATCAATGACTGACTCACTGTTTGTATGTGTTTTGAAGACCGCATATGTGCAGGACTGTATGGGTGGATGAGTGTGTATATGTGTGTGTTAGTGAGTGAATGACTGTCTCACTAGTGTCTTTATCAGTAACTACATATGTTTTAATCTAGTATATGTGAGTATTGATGTATATAAGTGAGTATATGTGAGAGTGAGAGATTGAAAGAGTTCTTGTTTAAATAAGTATGTGTTTCTATAAGTGATTGTTTAAGAGAGTAAGTATGTGTAAGTTTCCTTAGAAGTAAGGTGGTAGTGTGTGTATAGCTGTATATGCAAATAAATGGATGATCAATAGTTTATTTGCATGTGTGATTATGTGTGTGAGTAACTTTTGGATGACTGCCGGCGTGTAACAGGATGTATAGGTGTTTCACTACATATGATGAGTGAATATATGTATGAGTGACTATATAGAACTGTTGGTGAATGAGTGGATGTGTATTTAGATGGTGGTATTACTGAATTGGTTGTTGTAACTGGTATGGGTATCTCTATTTTTTTGAAAATTTTAGTTTCTATTTTTGAATATATGTTTCAAGGGTTACATTACACTGAAAGGAGGTTTGTCACTCTGTGACAAGGATGGTGTCATCAGTGATGTCATGAGTGATGTCACTGACCATGTTATGAGTGATGTAATATGTGACGTCATCAGCAGTGCATTGCAGGCGCGCAAGTTATAGTGAGTCCAACTAACTATAACGTGGGAATTTCAATGGTTTTATGTCAGTAAAATTTCCAGCTAACTATAACTGGTGTGAAACCTATGTTTTTTTCAGTGAATTTATTTATATTTGAATTAATGGTGCAGTACTTTACAACTCCACAAGGACAACCTAGTAACAGCCTGTGGTACTGTAAACGTTCCTTGAGACCTACTATGCAAATAGAATTACGCTGTGGCATAAGGAACAATCATTTTATTTTAGGCTTGTGTACCTTTTGCAGCAGCTGTGCTATAACTTCATAGGTTTAAAGATAAATCGTGCTGTGCCTTGAACGCTAGGAAAATAAATAGAAAAGAAAGGCGGGTGGTGGCCATGTTGAAAGGAAAAGCATTTGCGGCGCACTTTAGTTTTCAACATGTGAAGCTAATGCTCGGTATGCTGCGAATGCTACAAAAGAAATAAATTAAAAAGAAAGGTTAAAGCCCCCTGCCTTTCTTTTATATTTATTTACTTTTGCAGCAATCGAGGTAAGCCGCGGTTTAGCTTTAAATGTGTGGATTTAAAGCGTGGCGTGCCACCACCGCTAATAAAGTAAATAAGTTGAAAAGAAAGACGAGCGGCCATATTAAAAAAAAAAATTACAAGCAGGAGGGAACAGGCAGCTGCAGCTCGAAGGGAGGGCGTGTCATGGAAGGGCGGTTGGGGAAGGAGCTGTTCTTGCAACTGCAGCTACGTTGAAAAAGTCAGTAAGAAAAGAGTGCTGAGAAAGTGGAAATAAAATATACTGCATAAAGTCCCATGTAAGAGGGGCTGTCCTTACGGGAGGCTACAACTGAAGAGAAGGACATACTAAAGAGGAAGAAGGAGGACTATTAAACAAATAAACTATTGAAATAAAAGCAATTGTAAAAGACACTGAAAGGAGCCACTAAAATACATGGGGGGAATATAGGCGGAGCTAAAAGCCCATATCATGAATACAGCATGGCTCGAAGAGACAGTGCAAGCACGGTCTAGGCAAAACACCCCCCCAAAAAAAAACCATTGACGTTACCTGTGCTGACCGTGAGGGGCAGTGATCCGTTTTCTTAGTTTGAGATTACTCTCTGCCTTCAAAAATAACACATAAAATAAAGAAGTTTTATCATCTTACGTCTGAGCAGAAGTTCACTGTTTTGGCAATGCCAAAAGGCCATAAAGAGCAGAAAGCGCAGTGCTGTTTGCACCTTTGTCTCTTAACTATATACTGTACTCTTCCTTGCTATAAATTTGTCGTTACTTTTGTCTTATAACATGTACACTTTATTCAACATGTTGCTGAGTGTTATTTTACAATACATTCAATTATTTTGCTCTTTGCACATTTGCCAAACGTTAGCAAAATGCTAAATTAATGTACCTCAAAACACATTTAATACAACAGAAATTATATTTAGACATTTAACATACACTCAAAAAAGAGAGCCCAAACAAAGTTTTGATTTACATGAGACACAACGTAATTAAAGGAACGTTTGACCTAGTCCTTGATTTTGTCCTCTAAGGTGATGCTTAGATAGGTCCCATGTATAAGCCCCTTTAAACTCCTAGTAGGATTTCCTGTACGTCCATGGCATGTGGCACTCCTCCGTGTTTCGATCTCAAATGGGATCATCAATTTAGCTTCCTCTGGGCTACTGGTAATCTAATATAAAACGCCAGGAAGTCTAATTTCTCTACACCTCCATTTTTGTGTGAAAAAGATGATAAATGCAGGGTTTGAGTGTCCATCGGTGTATTTGCCACCACCTACACCCTTGTGTGACACTTACAGTGGCTCACCTTTTACCCTTTGGTATAAGGTAACTGTTAAGAGACGTCCGAGAAACTAATTAATAATGTCTTGACATTAATCATAGACTCTCTTTTAAAACATTATTGGCACCATATCTATCCATAAGGAGGATTCACTCACTTGTTTACCATTACAAGCCTCCATTTTTTTTTAGGATGTCAGGGCATACTTCACAACGAAAAGGGTTGTGGCCGCTATTAATTGTCGCACCTTGGTTTTATTGACATGAAAGATCGTTGAAAAGTGCTTTGTGGATATTTTTTAATGTTAAATGTCTGAATATATTCCTGCTATTTTTATGTTGGATTAAATTTGTATTGAGCTATATTATTTTAACATTTCACAACCATTTGGCAAGTGTGCAAAGAGCAAAATAATTGAATGTATTGTAAAATAACACACAGCAACATGTTGAACGAAGTTCACAATATAAGAAAAAAGTAACTATTAATGTATGGAAAGGGAGGGTGCAATATATATTTGAGAGATTTGTAGTGGATCCCTAGCCATGCTCGCCTTATTGGCATCCATCCCAGTCTTTGTAAACAAATGTGCATCTTTGTAGCATCTTGAAACCAGTTGGTGTGACTTTTGGGCGATTTTTTGTCCTGGCGGGACACGGAGTGACAAGCAACAAAGAGAATGGAAAAGAGGGAGCAAGCATCAGCAGGGCAGGGGTGGCCTAGACAAGCAACAACGCAAGAGGAGGGTCGGGATATGGCAAGCAAGAGTGCAGAAGGGAGTGGGAAGAAGGGGATGCAAGCAAAAGGGTAAAAAGTACTTCTAAAAACAGCGAGCAATGGAAGGGCACTGGGCAAGGGAAGCAGTATGTGGGCCATAGTCCACAGTAGGGACAAACATGATAAGGAAGTGAAGCTGGCACATGCTCAACAAAGAGTAGCCAGGAAATGAGGGACAATGAAGTCAACAAATGGTAAGCAATGGACAAGCTGAAGGGGGAAAACTGTCAAAGAGGAGAAGTTGCCCGCCAAACATACTGAAGGGAATAAAACAACCAACCGTGTGTGTAAAACATTTGTGTCCTGACTAAGGGGAAACAGCCTTTATTTTGCAGCTTTTACTGCATGCAGGACCTTTATCTCGCAGGTAGGTTGGTAGTTGTACCTTTACCACTGAGATAAGTCTTTTTTTAAATAACATATTAAATGTTATTTAAAAAACATTTTTGGATGTTTAGGGTCGGGTAGATGTAAGGGTGGTGAGAGTGACTTGAAGGCTATTGGGTGGGTAGAGATAAACGAAGGTGAGTGTGACTTGAGGGCTCAGGGATGGGTAAAGATAAATCGAAGTAAGGGGGTGGCTTGAGTGGATAGTAGCATATGGCACAGCCTGTAATTGTAGAGTGTAGGCTGGTATGGGCAGTTATTGTATAATATGATATGGTATGGTGGAGTGTCATGTATGGTATGGTCTGTTATTGTACAGTATGGTTTGTTATTGTAAAATATGGTATGTTATGGTCTGCTATAGTATGGTATGTCAGGGCCTGTTATTGTATAGAATATTATGGGTCAAGCATGGTTATTGGGACATAAAACCACTTAACTGCTTACTGCATGCATACAAATGCATTTAGGCAAATGAATGTCAATATCACCAGTTGGTGTAATTTAAAAACATGTAACTTATGTTGACTTTCCCACAATGGATAGAAAGGTGCCATTACACGGAATTAGACAAAACAAGGACGAGTCAAACAAACGCACACTTATTGAATGCTGCAACAGGTAACTTCATTTAAATGTAATAAACTGTGTGGTTATGTCACTTGGAAAAGGCTGGCCAGAGAAAAGCGGCTTACTGGAAAGTGATGCTTAAACAACGAGTGAGTGGGGCAGCAGCCCCAAGACAAAACAGCAAATATGAAGGGGAATAAAAGCGAATTGAAGAGTGCAAAAAGAACATACAAACGCAAAAAAACCACAATCCGATAGCAAGGAGCGCAGAAGAAAACTAATCAAGAAATCAATCAGAAGTTGGTCCATGCTTCAGGGAAGAAAATAAAAACAGATGAAGTGAGCCAACATGCGCAGACACATGTTCGCCAATTAAAAGGAAGAAAATAAAAGTGGAAATACATCCAAACAATAGTAATAAGCAGGTTGAAAGTCCCATTTTTAGATTTCATTTTTTTAAAGATTCTCACAAGCAACAGAACATGGAGGTGGTCTAAGGGGAGACCTAAAAACTGAAAATACTTTGGAAAAATCAGAAAACTGAGTAAAAGAAAATTAAGACTGAAAAAATTGAATGCATGAATATGTGGCCACTTAATGTGGGGTCTCTGATGTACAGGATGCGTTTTCTGAAAGGGGTCAGTGAGGGTGAAGGGGATGTAAGTGAAATAAAAAAATAAACAGACAAAAATATTGAAATGTTTCAATGTCACAACTTCATCATTCCAGCCTACTAGTTGCTGCATGATACAATACATATTGTGGCTTACTAAAGCAAGCATTGAAAATGCAATAGGTCTTGCCTTTGATTTAGTTAAAGCCATTTGCTTTGCTAATGTAAAGCAAAGCAAATGCTTCAACTTAATGAAAGGCGAGACATATTGCATTTTTAATGCTTGTTTTAAGTGGTGTGATGCGGCCAGACTTCCAAGTATTGCCAGAACATCTATAGCACACAGAAGCAGCCTGTGCAGCGCTTTGTAAAGCACTTGAGCAAGCGCATTCCATGCCTTTTGCAGCATAGAGTTAGTACAAATGAATTTGAATAATGGACAGAGCACTACCTTTTTTAAAGGAAACAGGTCTATATAGTGTTTTTTCTTGGCTGTGTTGTGTTGAAAAAAAGAGAGGTATTACTGAAGTGAGGTAAATGGTGAGCGCCACCAGGGAAGAGGTGTGTGTGTGCTGTGAAAGAGCGGATGTGAAAGCAAACACGCTGACGCGATAATTAAAAAAAACAAGATGGCGTTGGACTGTCCACAGTCCGTACGGACACAGTCCGTACGGACACGCGCATGCCGTTTGCTTTGGATAAATGGCGAGACCAGCCATCTTTGTCCATGCAGACGCGTGCATGTAAGCCCTCGGGAAAACGGATTACAAAAGGCGCTCGCATGACCTCATCGGTGCCAGGAACAGAAGCAGCTCGTCCTTATGGACGTTGTTGGTGGGGTGCTCCGCTCTTAATTTGTATCAATTTGTTCTTATAATAATAAATACTATTACATTATTCCCTATTAGTTTAATAAAAAATAGAGGCCAAAGAGCTGAAATTCAACTTTGTGTGTCAACTGAGGTAAGTAAAAAAGAATGCTTTTAAATGTATGTATGTTGTGTACATGCTTGCAATATGGATTGTGTTTTTTTTTTACATAAATGTTTATTTCGGCCCTTTGGAGCCATAAAAGATGCATAAAAACAACAGTACATAACATTTGTAAATGGAAGAATAAGTAGATTTACACATAGTTGGATGGGGTTAAGAAATAAATACAATAATCCATAATTTAGTTAAAAAGGCAATATATAAAAACATGTACAAATAAAATAAATTTTCACAGTTCCAATAATAAGTTCATCTGAATGGAGTCATAATTGTACAGCCATTTCATAAATCGGAAGACGCATCGAAAACGGAGTACTAAAACACTTTCCTAATCACTTATAAGTCCAGACCCCTTTTTTTACGTTCCAAGCTAACTGCCAAAAGGAATCTGCTTACGCCAAAGACAATCACTTGTCTGGTGTCCGTTTTTACAATCCTAAATGCTTCATTATATGAGCGAACGCCTATAGCGTTGCACAGTGGCTTAATCCATCTTTTCCTGGCAGTCACATATGCTGAACAAAAAAAGAGGATATGTATGTCATCTTCTTTAGTACAGTTCTGACACCATATGCGTGTCTCACTGGTTGTCGGACCCAAGGACTTAGACCACTTTGCTAGAGTTATATTAGTTTTCAGCATTCCGTACCTGAATTTCAAGTATAGGCTTTTGGCCAAGGGCGGCCTGACCTTGTCTAAGAAGTCCTCAAAGTATGGAATATCCTTATAGGTTAAAAAGCTATTTATCATTGATCCACCAACATGGCAGTAAGAAAGGTTGCATATTATGGAAGCCCAGAAATTAGTTTTAACCAATTTCTTGGAGCTTTGCATTAGACTTGAGGGCTCTTCCCAAAAATGGGACAAGCCAATTCTACACAACCATATTCGCTCATGCTTCAACCATGCATTAGATTTATGCAAATCCAATCTCATTACTTCAAGAAGGCCATCTCTGTAATCTTCAAGTTCTGGAGTACTCAAGAGTCTCACCCAAAAGGATAATGGCCGTAGGATTCCATAATGGTCCGTGCGCTTCATATTTAAGTCTAGCATTAGAGGTAAAAGTAGGGTTCGTTTAGGTAATCTTAGAAGGCTTCTATAAAATTTATTTTCACTTCTCGTAAAGAGATTCCCCGCTATTGGCCCCATATTTCAGCGCCGTATAGCGCTGCGGACTGGGACTTGAACTTAAACACTTCTAATGCTGGGGATACTGCCTTACTCTGACTTGCCCCATGTTTCTTTAAAATAGGAAAGGTGTTCTGAGATAAAATCATTTTACTCTTCTCTGCTTGTGTTTTCCACGAATGCTTTGAATCTAAAGAAACACCCAAGTAGGTAAAATTCGACACTAGTTCCAATTTTTGATCATTTAGAAATAAATTCCCCTTGAAGCTTTTATGAGGGTTTATGGCCATACATTTTGTTTTTTTCGTATTGATCTCCAAGCCTTTTTTATTACAATAGAGTTGGAATGAGTTTAAAAGGGATTGCAGACCTTTTGGTGTTTGCGAGATTAAAATTGAGTCGTCTGCAAATAAGAGGGCGGGGACCCTTACTCCCTTCAGCCTGGGGGAATCATTATTACAATCCTCCAAGTGTGCAGGAATATCATTAATAAACGAGGAGAAAAGCTTGGGAGCCAACACACACCCTTGGCGGACACCACGCATTATCGGGATAGCTTTTGTCAATTCACCGTTTGGTCCCCAGCGCACTCTCGCATAATTGTTATTGTGCAGCCTTATGGTCTGTTGAAGCAAGCAGACTGGCAACCCCTGCGAATACAGACAGTCCCATTGAAGATCTCGTGAAACTACATCAAATGCAGCCCTAAGGTCTAGAAATGCAACATATATGTGCCCTTCCCTTAAGTGAACATATTACCATACAATGCAACATAATATAAAAACTTTATCAATAGTACTTGTACTACTCCTAAAACCTGATTGGAACTTAATAAGTACGTTATTCTCATCCATCCAAGAATTCATACGTACTAAAATATGCCTGGCGAATATCTTTTGTAAAACATCCATTAAACTGATCGGACCTTTTTAAAAATCAAAACAATTTCTGCGCCCCTCAAACTGTCAGGAAAATCTGCACCCGCTACTAGGGTATTAAAAATATGGTTAATGTAAGGTGCCCAGACGTTTATCTCATGTTTATATAAGTCGCCTGGAACTTTGTCTAGGCCTGGTGCCTTACCATTTTTAACCAAGTTAATAGCTAGCTCAGTTTCTCCTATAACAAACTCTAAAGTGCAAGTGTATGAAGAAACCAGGGCTGATCATTTTCTCTTGACCCCGTGTGTTCTGGGGCTTTGTATAAATGCGAGAAGTGGTCGACCCAGGTCTGCTCATCAAGGAACACATCCTGAGCCACTCTTCCAACATGGTTCCCATTTGCCACCAATCTCCAGGACCCCACATTGTCCTTATTCTTTGCTGCCGATAACCTATTTGCCCAACTTTCCTCTTCCCAGTCTGATCTAGCTTTTGCCTGGGTCATTTTATATTCTTTTCTTGCCACCTTAATCACTTCCGGTACTTTACTTTTTATCGCCTCTAAAAGAATAGCCTTGCCAATACGGCAATCCTTGCCGTACCAAGATTGACTGCCAGCTAAGCTATTGTTCTTTTGACAGTGTTTTTTGGGCATTTTTGTAATGTGGGGTAACAATGCTTTAAAAAACCTGTTATGTAGATCGATAAAAGTATTATCCCCTGCTGATAGATTTGTATAACTGGAGAACGTGTCTGCTAAAAGTGAGTAAATACACGCTAACACTTCTCCATGATCCTATATTTGAGCCCATTTAAGCGATCTTCTATTATTACTTAAAAATGGAGCATCATTGTTGGAGGTAACATAATGGGGGTTCCAGTCACTTCACTATCACTAGGAAATAAGCACGGGCGATTATCAATTGAAGTGGATGAAGGTCGCTTTCTAACCCGGGCATAATCTCTAGATCAATCAAATATGGCCAAATATCAAAAGTTGCAAGAATATAGTCAATTTTACTTTGGGAGTAGTTTTTTACAAAGGTCGCAGCCTTATGAGAATCAGAGGGGAGACGCCCATTGCAGGCCCTCAGCCCTTATACAGTTGCCAACCTCATTATTTGGGCTGCTAGGGCAGTACAACGCACTACCTCAATGTTAGATAAGGGTGGAATGTTGTTAGCCCTGTCCTCTTCATCAAAGACGTCACCGAGATCCACAATTGGCTCATACTTACAGTTCAGGTCTCCACCGAGTATCATACTCGGTATCTCATCCAAGCCATTTATAAAGCAATCTAATTTTTTCAGTGTTGGAGACTACCTAGAAAGGCTACATGGTCTATTATAGACATTAAATAGGAAGAGAGTCCTACCATCTTTTGTATTAACCTTCAGGCCAAGTATGTCCACTGAATCAATGACTGATAAAGTTATGTGGATCTTCAAGGATACCTTTACCTCTATTTTGAGTCCCCCAGAGGGCCTACCTCTAACTGAGGGTACTGCCTCAATGTTGTAGGTCCTATAACCGACTCTATGCGGTGTTTCCAGGGCCCACGTCTCCTGTAGGAAGCAGATATCGTTAGAATCCATGTAATTGCTCCACTCAGGATCACACAAGTTTTTCATAAGGCCCGCTATATTCCAAGATGTTAATTTTAGGTTAGATGATGTGCAACCCAACCTATCTATCCCTTGATCATCCAAATTTACATCTTTGATACCTACATCGGTGCCAGTAATAGCCTTATATGCAACTCTTGCAACACCCATTAGTTGAGGCGGATCCTGGCTCACCTGGACGTCAATTCCTATTGCCTCCTTATTCAACGCTTGAACAGCGGTTTCTTGTGGGGAAACATTAGGCTCTTTTCCCTAACATATATCCCTGCCTACTTCTAATTCAAGACTTATAAGCGTAGGTGGAATTAGTCAGTCAACCATCTCCAAAGTTGGTAAATCCCAGAATCTATTCGAAATATGAAGAGGAAACAGGGTAACCGGCTTCCTGTCTGCTTAATCAATTAATGGTTTATAAAAGTACCCTAGAGGGAGAGCATGAATATTAGTACGTGCCTTCTGGGACTCATCACAGACCCTCAATAGGTGACGTACTGTGTTAGGGCGATTAAAGTTTACGACCTTGTAGGTCTTTCTTTTGCTCACCCACCCAACCTACCCTTCGAACCATGATAATCTCATTCTTTTTTTTGTGGGCTGAGTTCTTTATACTTTTGTAGCCAGTCCACAACCTTATTCCTAAGACTGAGCCAGGTTTCTGTTTGATCTCTCCTCAGTGCAGGTACTCCAGTTAAAACTAAACCATATGAGCATGCTGCTGGAGGTAATCTTAAATTGTCACTATTGGGTGTTACATCGAGACCGTTAGGCTTTAAAATGAGTAGGGGCAAATTGCTATTCCTACACTGACCCAAATTCCCCGATTCTTGATCGAGCCTTCTACCCCCTGAACCAGAGATATCAAATCGAGGTTCAATCATATGTGATAGTCGAAAGCTCACACTTGGGACAGCTGAATCAACCGAGGGAGCTAACGCTGTCTGTGACATGGTATTCGTGCTTGGGATCCCTTTTTTTGGCTCTAACTTTGCTTAGTGTTTTTTCCACTAGTACTTTAGCACCTTCTTCAAAAATGTCTTTCCCCTTTTTAATCATAATATCCAGATCCATTAATGCCTGATTTATGCCTTGGATTTTATCATCTAAATCCTTCATCCTGAAACCATAAGATTGTTTATTTGCACCTATACAGATTGAAGAGTGGATTTGAAAATATCTGCAACAACAGTTTCCAGTGATTCCACCATACTATCAGAACCTATGGGCAACGGAGAATAGGGCATCTCAGTTTGTGTGCCAGAAGATCTACTTTTGAAGCTACAATTATCACTTAGTTCATTCTGACTATTCACTGGATTCTGTTTGACACCCACACCTCCCTTTTTATTTTATGTTCTTTTCCTTTGCAACATAGGTTTTGCTTTACTTTGTTTCTGAGTCCCTTTCCGTGATCCCCTCTGTCTAGTCACCATCAGTGGTGATGGAAATACTTCTAAGTCCACCTGCGTACTATTGTTAGCTAGGGGAGGATCTACTATTGCACTCTCTGATGTATGTACAAGGGATGAAGTATTTCCACTTAGAATTAATTGTGGAGATTTTGGGCGAACTAGTGGGCTGAGTGCTTTATATGAATGTAATGTTGAAGGATCCAATGACAACCTTTTTTCCACTAGTGCTATCTCGTGATTTATTAGTGATTCAGCACGTATAATAAAACCATCTAGAGTTTCCGAAATACATTTCTGTTTGCTCATTTTGATATCCAGTTTGTTGGGTATTCCCTTGATGGTTAACCTCATTGAGGTATCATTAAGGGTCGCCACGTTTCAATGTATACACACTTTACAAATCCTCTGTCCACGAGCAAATATCTTAACAGAGAATAGCTGTAATTATACAATAACCAGCAAACTTCTAGGCATTCCAAGAGTATCAAAAGGGGATTAACAGAGAGACAGCCGAGAGCAGCACAATATGATGCCTTGGACCCTGGTCACCCTATAATGGGATTGCTCACACTGAGTTGGGTAGTAGTGGGGTCAAATCAATAACACAATACAGTCAGTGATAGTCTTCCATACCCAGTCCAGGCTATCTCGAGGTCCTTTTTTTTTTGCGAGCCAAGGGAGCTGGCCCGGCCCAGCCTCTTCCGGCCCCGGACGGCCGCAGACGGTCCCGCCCTTGTCCCGGGACACTCCCACGCCGCAGGGGTAGTGACTGGTTTAAATGATGACAACCGCTATGGACGTTGCTGAAACCAGTTCCAGGTGTGGGCAGGCAAGGAATCCTGGGACTTGGAGTCCGCCAAGGATGTTCGGGCGTCTCTCACCAAGCCCACAGTTCCAGGAGAACAGGTATGCGCCTCGCGTCACTCACTCAGCCCGCTGTGATCAGGAAAGAAGTATTTGCCCTTTTATCCTCCCAGAAAACCTCTCAGGAGTTTTTGCACAGGAAAACCTCATGCGCTGCGGCACCCACAGAGCAGGTGCAGCGAGGTTTTAAATAGCGCCTGGGGCTGTGGGCGTTGCTGAAACCAGGTCCAGGTGTGGGCAGGCAAGGAATCCTGGGACTTGGAATCCGCCAAGGATGTTCGGGCGTCTCTCACCAAGCCTGCAGTTCCAAGAAAACAGGTATGCGCCTCGCGTCACTCACTCAGCACGCTGTGATCAGGAAATAAGTATTTGCCTTTGTATCCTCCCAGAAAAACTCAGGAGTTTTTGCACAGGAAAACCTCAAGCGCTGCTGTGTTTCTGAAAAAGAGTGTGTTGGTATGTGTAGGCAGAGTGTGTGTGTGTGTGTGTGTATGGGTGAGTGTGCATGTGTAAGGGTGTGCATGTGTGAGTGAAAGTGAAGGTCAAAGGGCATGTGAATTCACTTTCGCTACCCCTTGCATTTTGGTGGATTTACGTTCATGTACATATTGCCCTCAGGCTAAGGAAAGACCTGGGTATTTAACTGGATAGAATCAAGCAACCGGGCCAGTGATGCCCTCCAGGTCAAAGGCCCTTCATTATGGCACATTGATGCAGTTCCCAGCCTGTTGCAAGGATCCTGCTCACAGACAGAACTGTGCACAGAGACCTAGAACATCAGTGAATTGTGATGTACCAGAAACTCACCTCAGTACCTATAAAAACCCCAACCAGCTAGCATCAGTGTCACATTAGCTCTTCACCCTATAGCAAAGGAGCCAATGATTAGACAACCTAGAACATGCAAATTAGTACAAACTCAGGAATGGTGGAACGTGAGAACACTCTTTCGTTATACTCATATACCAGTCCACAACAGGAATAAAGAAGAGACACAGTAAGGTTAAAATATTTATTTTAAACGACGTGATCTCATGTGCAGTATCTTAGCCAACATAAGTAGACATATGATTAGAAATAATATGGTCAGAATGGTTACAATGCCATTAAATACAAAAGGAGAAATCATATTACAATGATGGTAAAAACAGGTCTTATAGCGTCTAGTTTTAACACCCTTCCTATATAGGAACTATGTATTATAAACTAAAGAAGGTCTCTTAGGCCTGTTTGGGGGACCCCATTACCTTTCCGCTCAGCAAGAGTAAATCACACCCGGATCAGCTAAAGCTCTCTGCATCCCTGGAAACGGAAAATCTTCCAAGTGCCTGAAATCATGGCAAGTGTGCAATAATAAGGGTGCCAGAATCTTAGTTGGCTCACAGCTGCCAAATTGTTGTGTCTAGAAAGCGTTACTCGAACATGTCGAAAAACAGCCAACATGTTTTGATAACCTTGACGGCTTCAGCACTCACTGTGCAGACTAGGGGCACGATGTAAGTCTAGAGTTGTCGAAAACAAATCCTTTTCTCATGTGTAGACCTTCGTGAAGGCTAACTTACAAAAACAGCTATGCAGTGTTGTGTGCAAAAACAGCAAAAGGTAAAATGGCATTTAAACTTCTAATAAGCCATGCTAACATAACATGTGTGCAAAGCAGGCCTTAGGCCATACTACAAGCCTTTAAAGACCAGCTATCACTGCTGTAGTAAGGATTAGCTGCTCTCTGCAGTGTTTTTTGGGGGTGCTGGGTGATAGACTGTACGCCTCCGATCCTCTGACGGCATCTTTGATGCATGTTTTTTGATTGAACCAAAGAGAGCGTCGTTTTCTGGTTGGAAATATCTTTGTTAAATCTGACATTGGGATAATTTGCTGCCAGTGGACCAGAAATATGCCTTGGCTCTAAATACGACCTGACAAAGCTGTCACAAAAGACATATTTAACAACCTCGTGATCAGAGTGTTCAAGACTTCGTCAAAAGCAATAATGCTTAATCGCTCGATTTCAGAGCGGCGCGGGGTCCAGTCACATGCGTGGGGGTGTGACTCCATGGCTGCCACGAGCGGCAAGGGGTCCAGGCGTGCGCGCGTGAGAGTGTGACTAAGTGGCTGCCACATTCCACAACAAGGCTCTCTTGCTGCACTGGTGGTGTTGCCAGCCGCACAGTGTGCTTCAGGTGCGGGTTTGTGATGCTGTTTGTTGTGTATGCTGCAGTGGGAATTATCGCCAGTCAACGGGCACGAGGACTTGATAAGCCTTATTTCCACAGTAGTATTTCTCCACTGGTTGTGATTTCCTCTGAGCATATGACTTCTGTAAACAAGTCAGGCATTGAGTATTTGTGTAGCTCACACCTGTCATTGGTTTGGCCTAGAGCTGGCAGCGTGCTACATACAGTGTGCTGTAAACATGGAAATCACAGTGCTATGGGGAAGGCAGAAACAGACTCGAGCGGCTGTGAAAGTGAAAGCGGCAGAAACAGACTGGAGCAGCCTTGAAAGTAAAAGCGAACGTGCATACACAGTGCTAGGGTGGGGACGGCAGAAACAGACTTGAGCGGCTGTGAAAGTAAAAGCGAACGCGATAATGAAAACCAGATGACTAAATGATAACATCTAGCTGCATGGTGAAAGCGGCAAGCACCATGTTCCACGGGAAACAGCATTTTCGTTGCTAGGACACCTTCCACGCTTCCGTTGCTAAATAGAGTCGGATTGTCCACAGTCCCTACGGATTACGGACACGCGCATGCTGTTTGCTATGGACAAAATGGCAAGAGCAGCCATGTTTGTCCATGCAGACAAGCGCATGCAAGCCTTCCGCAGAATCGATTCCAAAAGGTCCTCGCAATAGCGAGAGCAGCGCATGCGCTGCTTTCGCTAGGCGAGACCCTAACAGGTGGATTTGGAGCCCACCCGTTGATGGCAGCTGTGAGGCTGGATGTTTGTGAGTGGTGAGGAGCGGACCTTGCGGTTCTCGGCCGCTTTCTAACGTTTTATTTCGTTCTTGTTTTCAAAAAGATAATTTACTTGCTTCTTATTCTGGAGACACAGGGGGTGACTTAGCTTTCCTCCCTCTGGTTAGTTCCTCCTGCTCTCCCCGATTTGCAGGTCCGTCCGTGCGAGCGGACCTGCCATCTTGGGAGTAGCGGAGTTGCGGTCTAGTTTCCCATGCGCTCCTTGTCTCCGCTGCTTTAAAATCTGACACTTGAGCGAGGGCGCGTCAAAGGCAAGCCCGTCCCGTGTCCAGCGCCAGCCATGCTGCCCCTTTTGGGGTGTACTTGGGCCTAGGCAATGGGGGCGGTCCTAGATGCTACTCCAGTAAAGAATTGCATTACATTGGAGAGCAAGGGGGTACTCTGGTTTGCAAATTCCGCCTCTCCCCTGACAGACTTTCTGGTCAGTGGCCTTCTTGCTTGTGGGCTCCTTAATGTGAGATCATTGCCTAAGCATAGTGTGTAGATACAGCGGTTGCTGGAATCTCATGAGCTTGATGCCTTGTTTATGACGGAGAATTGGACTCACCCTGATTGTGAGGTCGACTCAGGCAGGGCCTGTCCGCCCGGCTACAAAATCTGCCACAAACCCAGACTGAATGGAAGGGGTGGTGGGGTTGGTGTGATTTTTAAAGACACGTTGAATCTGGTCGCCATTGATATTGATGCAGTTGCAAGATGTGAATTATTTGGGTTTGCTATTAAGATTGCACATGGTCATCTCTTAACTGGGATTATTTGTTATAGACCCCCTGGGATTTTTACTGCACTCCAACAGCAGCTGTTCCTGGAAACGTTTACCAATATGGCCACTACTCACCGCAAATTGGTGATCCTGGGAGATTTTAATCTTTGGTTGAATGGTTCTCTTGACGTAGGCTTTTTTAATGTTTTTCATTCGTGCAAAGGCCTCGGCCTTTTTCAGCAGGTGTCTAAGGCCACTCATATAGGCGGCCACCTGCTTGATTTAAATTTTTTCAGAGGTCCATCTTCTTACTATTGGGGAAATTTTACCTATGGATTGGACTGATCATTTATTTATTTATTTTTTTTTTTAATTTCTTTATTCGGTTTTTGTCATTATAAAACCATAAAAGCAACAGTATGAAATTTACAGCATAAAAATAAATCACACAAAAAGATTTTTAAAGATTCCTTCGGTGCCTGATAATACATTTTAAAAAGTTCAGTATATGGTAGCAGGTGCGCTCAGAGTCTAACATCTGTAAAAAAATCATGGCCGGACGACATTGTCTAAAACCCCAAGCTTTTAGTAATGGAAATAGCCAGATTTTCCTGTGAGGGAGGTAGTATTTGCAGAACAGTATCGTGTGCATACATGTTTGTGCGGAAGTCTCATCACAGGGGCATAAAGTCAATTTTGATTCCCAGGTGTTCGTTTGCGGGAAAGCGACTAGTCTGTGAAACAGATTGAGTCTAAGTCTGGTCAAAAGCATCCTTTCGTATGAGTTAATTTCCAATGCAAGATAAGGCTGGATTTGTGGCGTTAGCTGTACCATGTTTGCGTGTTGTACAGATTGTTTATTTGAAAGCAGGGTAATTCTGAGTGACTCTAGGTGGCTCATTGCTTTCTGTTTCAGCTCTTTCTTGCTTATCTCAGTCAGAGATAGTGGACTAGAATAAAATCTTTCTAGACCCATATCCGTAAAGAATCGTTTGACGTAGGTAAGCCAGGCTATTCTGTGCGCATTATCCAGGGCCATTGAATCCTCTAAAATGGCCTTGGTCAGCATGTTCTTATCGGATAACCATATGCGCCTCCAGAGTAGCAGTGGCTGGACTTTTATTAGGTCCTCTATGTAGGGGATTCCCAGTTCCATATGGCATGCATATGTAGATGAGCACTTGGGGGCAGATAAAAGGAATCTAGTGAACGAGTTCTCAACTGTTTGAAGAGATCCAGCATCAACGTGTCCCCAAACGCCAGCCCCATATAGGGCAAAGGCTAGGCATTTTGCAGAGTAGATTTGTAGCATCTCCACTGGTGGTCTCCTTCCAAGTCTTTGTGAGAAGCTAATCAGGGCAGTATTGGCTCTCCTAAAAAGGTGTCTCCTCGACTCAATAGCTGCTTTCCAATTTAGTTTCTCGTCGATCATTATGCCCAAATAGGGATACTGTGGGGTTCTCTCAAGATTTTGGTTATTTAGAGTGATGTTCTTCATTCGTTTTCTATCTCCACCAGCCACCATTACGAACGTCTTTTTCACGTTTATGTGCAGGTCTAGTGCACCCATGAAATCAGCGTATTTATTTAAGGATTTCTGAAGTTCTATGGGAGTGCGAGCCAAGATTACCGCGTCATCCGCGTAGAGCAGTGCCGGGATCATGCGTTGTTTTAGTCTTGGGAGGTCCTGCCCCCCTCTCAACATCTTCTCTTCCAGCCCGTTTGTATACAGGGAGAAGAGGAAGGGGGCTAGGACACACCCCTGCCTGACTCCTCGTCCTACCTTAAATGACGCAGTGAGCTCTCCCTTAGTCCCGTAGCGCACTCTCGCAGAAGCGTCCGTATATAATTCCCTTAGGAAGTCCAGTAGTGGGGGATCCACCCCCATGTTTCGCAGAAGAGTCCATAGCTTTGAATGAGAGACGCAGTCAAAAGCAGAGGACAAGTCCACGTACACCATGTACATTGTCCCCTGCTTTGCGTGGGTGTACTTGGACACGATTAGACTTAAGTTGAGAGCCTGTTCTACGGTTCCAAACCCTTCTCTGAAACCAAATTGAAGGTCCGATAAAATCTTTCTGTCGTCAGCCCATTGTTGAAGTTGTTCCAGAATTACTTTGCCAACTACTTTTCCTACGGAATCTAGTAAAGAAATCGGTCGATAACATTTGACATCTTGGCGGTCCCCCTTTTTAAAAATTGGAACCATAATGGAGTTGGACCAAGACTCCATTAAGCCCAATCTCGCTGTTGCAGTGCATACTCTAGTGAGTATAGGGGCCCAAAGATCCAGATGTTGTTTGAAGAGATCCACAGGGACCCCGTCTGGTCCTGGGGCTTTGCCCCCTTTGCTTAGATTCAGTGCTTGCAGTACCTCGAGGATATCAAACTGCATGTTTATTGGAAAGTCGACAGGAGAATGAGAATAAGTTGTTTCTTAATTTGGTGATGTTAGTTTGAATATATGAGAGAAATGATTTACCCATGTTTCCTCTTCTATCGCTACGTCGATCTGAGGTCTGCTAGAGTCAGAAAGAAAAGGGGTTTTCACAATCCGCCAGAAAGACTCACTGTTTTTTGTGAGTGTGCTTTTGTGTAAATCATTCCATAAGGACTGTTTCAGCTCCTGTTTTCTTTGTTTCCTGACCTTTTTGTACTGGAGTCTTAGATGTTTAATCAATTGTTTGTCTCTTTTTGGTTGTCTGAGAGCCTCTTTTAGCTTGGTTAATGAGGTGGTGCAGTCATGATTAAACCAGCCTGGAGTTGTTAAATTATTTGATTTATTTTCCCTGGTCAGCGTTAGTTTGATTTTGTCCAAAATAATCTTGAAGTTTTCAAGGATGGTGTTATCGTCGGACTCCAAATCTAGGCATTTTATTATGTTAGAATATAGAGTCTTTATTATGTTACTGCTTAGTTGGATTGGATCTATCTTACCCCTTGTTTATGACGGAGACTTGGACTCACCCTGATTGTGAGGTCGACTCAGGCAGGGCCTGTCCGCCCGGCTACAAAATCTGCCACAAACCCAGACTGAATGGAAGGGGTGGTGGGGTTGGTGTGATCTTTAAAGACACGTTGAATCTGGTCGCCATTGATATTGATGCAGTTGCAAGATGTGAATTATTTGGGTTTGCTATTAAGATTGCACATGGTCATCTCTTAACTCTGATTATTTGTTATAGACTCCCTGGGATTTTTACTGCACTCCAACAGCAGCTGTTACTGGAAACGTTTACCAATATGGCCACTACTCACCGCAAATTGGTGATCCTGGGAGATTTTAATCTTTGGTTGAATGGTTCTCTTGACGTAGGCTTTTTTAATGTTTTTCATTCGTGCAAAGGCCTCGGCCTTTTTCAGCAGGTGTCTAAGGCCACTCATATAGGCGGCCACCTGCTTGATTTAAATTTTTTCAGAGGTCCATCTTCTTACTATTGGGGAAATTTTACCTATGGATTGGACTGATCATTTTTTGATAACATTTTTTGTGAACTCTGCTACTCACAATACTAGGACATTTGCCCCTATGAGGGAGTATGTCAGTAGAGACTGGAAGACTCTTGTACGAAAAAAAGGCTTGGTTTCTTTGTTCCAGGTAGAAGAGCGTTTTTCACCTGACCTGCAGGAAGACGAGAACTATGCTTCTCTCTGCTCTAAGATTACCTCGGTCTTAGACTCCTTCACCCCTTTAAAAAAATCATAGGAGTAGGGGGACCTTCGGCACCCTGGTTCACAGATAGTCTGAAGAACCTGAAATTAGAATGTAAACATGCAGAGAGGAGGTGAAGACGAGGAACCTGGACAAGGACAGGCTTATTTGGAAATCGAAGATTCTGGGCTACAAAAAGGAAATTCACAGGGTTAAGGCAGAATACTTTTCTAAAGAGATTCTTAATGCTCCTAACAGCTCCAGAAGTATTTTTAACATGCCGAACAGCCTTATCAGTCCTGACTGTTCTAAGAACGAGATACCCCCCTCTCAAGAACTCTGTGAGAACCTGGCTAGGTTCTTCCATGATAAAATCAAAACCATGATTGATGACTTGAAGGGGGGGGGGGGAAATATCAACAGACTGGGGCTGAATCCTCAGTGGTTAGTGGCAGTGGGGATACTGTGGAGAAGGTCTTGGTGGATCCTGTTGCCACCTTTGAACAGATGGGAGCTAAGTATCTCTCGGACTTTGCACTTTTGACACTAGAGGATTTTAGTAGGTTGGCACTTAGTATTCCGTCTTGGTCTCCACTTGATCTGATCCCCCTAAAAATCTGGAAAGAGTTTGAGGCAGAGTTATTTCCCACACTCCGCATGGTCTGTAACCAGTCTCTTTTTACCGGAGTGGTTCCACCTCAATGGAAACAATCATTGGTGACTCCATTGCTAAAAAAGCCCTCTCTCGAACCGGAGTGTTTGAAGAACTTTAGGCCCATCTCTCTTTTGCCCTTTCCTGCCAAGATTGTGAAATGTGTGGCTGCTAGTACTCTCTCCAAGCATTTGGAACAGCATAAACTCTTGGAGGAAATCCAGTTTGGTTTCCGGCCAGCCCATGGCACCGAGACAGCCTTGGTGACCGTGTTGGATGAGCTGCAATGGCGGGCAGACAGGAGTCAGGCCGCTGTGCTGATCCTGCTCGACCTGTCTGCCGCCTTCAACGCGGTTAACCATGGGACCTTGCTGAGAGAGGTGGGGGTTACGGGCAGCGCTTTTAGGTGGTTCCAGTCCTTTCTTCTATATAGACAGCAAGCTGTGTCCCTCCCTCCTTACCAATCCGCCTTTACTAATATCTCGCATGGCATACCACAGGGCTCGGCAATCAGCCCTATTTTATTCAACTGCTATATGAAACCCCTGATTGCGGTCATCAAAGAACATAACATTGACATCGTAAATTATGCTGATGACACGCAATTGATCCTCTCCCTTGAGGGAGATCAATCGACTTCATTGGAAGTGTTTCACAACTGCCTGCGAGATACGGCGCTCTGGTTGAAGGTCAATTCTCTGCAATTAATGCAGGTAAAACGGAGGTGTTTATTGTTCAAGGGACAGGGTCCAGTCTGTGCTGCCCAGCAATTTTTTCCCTACTGACTCCTCTCCTTCGGTTCAGTCAGTGAATTCGGTTCGTAACCTGGGCGTTCTGTTTAATAGCAAACTTACCTTGGAAGCTCAGGTTTAGAAAACGGTGGCAGGTTGCCTTGCCATTATTAGATTGCTTAGGAAAATTCTCCCTTTGCTTCCTCCTCCAGACCAGGCAGTAGTGGTGCGTAGCACCGAGCTCAGTAGATTAGATTATTGTAATGCCCTGCTGCTTGAGTCCCCGAAATATCTTCTTGGCAGACTTCAAAGAATCCAGTCGGCTGCGGCCAAGTTAGCCCTTGGGTGGCCTAGAAGGTCCTCCTCCTCTATGGCTTTGGCTCAGCTGCGCTGGCTCCCATTGAGACAGAGAGTCCAGTTTAAGTCTCTCTGACTGGTGTTTATAGCCCTTCATGGGCTATTCTCTTGCAGAGGAAGTTTGCGTGGTACGTGCCTGTGCGAAACCTTCGCTCCTCATCAGCGAGACTGATGAGGATACCAAGGTTCAAGAAAGCTAAGGCAGAGGCTAGATCCTTTGGTGTAGCTGCCGCTAAACTGTGGAACGTACTCCTGTTGGAGCTCAGGCAAGTTACTGACCTCCTACCTTTTAGAAGGAGATTAAAAACCTGGTTGTTTCCTACGATTTAGTTGGTGTTTAGTCACGATTTTTCTTTCTGTCCGAGTCTGCCAGCGCCAGGATGCCTGCTACGTGACAGTGCACTTTATAAGCTAAATAAATAAATAAATCATTGGTAGCTTTACTGTCACTCCTTTGCCAGATTCTTATTTGTGCCATAGCATGTCAATGTTGTGTTTGTCCCGCCTGTGGAGCATTTCCTCTTTACTATCTCTTGATTGGATGCCATCTCTGCTTCCACCGATTGCTCTTGTGTTAAGCACATCATGAGAGTGAATGTGTTTAAGTTGTTTCCCTCATGTATTTCTCTACCCCTGCACATAGTGATATTCTTTATCACCCATGTGCTTCTCCCCACCCCCATTGTGTTGCGCGCACCCCTGTCCTTCTTCCTAGTGCTTCTACCCCAAATGTGCCCTCCACCTCCCTCTGTTGTAATTTAGCAGTGATTAGGCTAAGCATTAGCAGAAGACATCTTGTATTTAGAGGCTATCTTGTCCAATCCATTGTTAGAGGCTATCTTGTCCAATCCATTGTGGAATCCATTTTGTATTTCTGGCAGCCATTTTGTTTGCCATGTGCTCTGTCCTACCTTCCTGTCAACTGCTCTTGAAATCTGCCTAGAAACGAGATATATTTAGCTTCTTCTGCTTTGCACATGCTCAGTTGAGCTTACAGCCGTCCCCAACTTGTAACTGTCAGGATGTGTCCACCAGAATTAGCTAGCTGTCAGCCCCTCCCACTTGTTGCCAGCACACTTTCTGTTTGACCTTATATGTATTTAAAACCAGCATTCTGTACTTGTACCGCCTTCATTTGAGCCCCTCTGTGGGTATAAAAGTACCAAGCTCCTTCCAGTCAGTGTGCTACTTCATACATTGCCAAAGGGTGTTGTGTGAATGTAGTTCCATCTCATGAGGTTTAATAAACTCTGTCTTTTCTATTCAAGTTTCTGTGCCAACTTCTATTCTATGGTCTGAGGACTCTGTGCAGAGAAGGAAGAACGCCTAGCACTGGTAGGCCTTGCTGAGGCTCTTTACCACAAATTGGTGCTTCCAACGCAGGGCTCATTGGCAACTCGGATGCCCAAAGGACTGGTCGCGACGAAGGATTGGAATCTCGCTTTGGACGCGATCGCTGCCTGAGGAGACCAGAGTCTTGGCGTTTTTACTTTCTTTGATCTGACCATCCAGGTGGCGCCGGTCCTCGACTGAGATCTCTTCTGTTGATTTGCCGTGCAGTGACCATTTGGTCGATTTGAGAACTTGGCAGTTGGAATCTGGACACCATTTGATTGGTAAGAGCTGTTCTGCTGCACTTGCTGTTGGTTCGACGCCTTTGATTGGTAAGGTAGTTTAGTAACACTTACTGCAGCTTTGTTTGTACAATTGGCCAATATTAGTATTTGTTTGAATTATATATGCATTGCAATTCATATAGACAGGTAATGAGATTTTTCTCTATTTTTAACTTTGTTTGAACGGCGCAACGTACGAAGAGTACTTTAAGGGCTTATTTAAATATAATACTGCAGCTGCACAAACATCCTGAATCAACATTGCAAGAACTTCTACTCCTGAAACAGATAAGAATGTTATAATTATTGTGAAACCCATGCGGGAAGCCGCGCCTTTATATGTTCTTCCTAAGGGAACAGGTACAAATTATGATAAGACTTCTGTAGATGCTAAAGGTTATTTTATTTATAATTGGGTTTACACTCCTTGGAATAGAGCAGATGTTATGGCCCTTAAAAATGCATTGCCTGATCCGCGAAAGAATCCAGCAGCCTTTTATGAGGAAGTTGAGGGTGCAATTAGTTCTTGTACTATGACTTTGCCTGATATGGATTTGTTTTTTGGATTATTATTACCGCCTGATATGTGGAGAACTGTGCGTAAAATTGATGACTTTGCGACATTTGGAGCATTATGGAAAGATTTAGAGCAGTTAGATCAAGATAGAGAACCTGCACAGAAACCGTGTCAGTTAATTTTAAATCTTCCAGCAGCTATATTAGTTAAGCTAAAGACGATTATTCCCCCTAAAAAGATGGATTGGACTGTATTAGCGTTGTGTAAGCAAAAGGCAGATGAATCGGTTTCAGATTTCTTTACACGCTTTGAAGAGGCATTCCACGATTTTAGTGGCCAGTCATTGACAGATGACACGGGTAGGTATCGGTTTGTCGATAAATATGTCGCAAACCTTTTGCCAGGAATAGCTAGTCGCCTTAAGGCCAGTGAGAGTTCATGGACTACCTCTTGCCCGGTTTCTCTCTTAACTATGGCTCAGTATTATGAGCGACAAGAATTAGAAGCTAAAAGTAATGAGGATAAAAAGTCTAAAGAGTTCAAAACAAAGGGTATGTTAGCTCAAGCTTATGGACCACCTTCTAGAGGTAATGATAGAGGCAGACGTGGATCTTATGGTTCGTCTTTTCCTTCTTATACTCGTTCGAATTTATCTGTTGACAAGTGTGCGTACTGCAAGAAATTTGGACATTGGCTTTCTGATTGTCCGGTACTGCGTGCTCAGCAGTGTCCACGTGGTCGGGACAAATGAGAAATCGCTCAGGATATTCAGGGCCTAGAGGAAGCACGAATGATCGCGCTAGGTTTGATGCTAATACACGTGGGCAGGATGGGTTTAACACTTTTGATAGAAGGAGCCAATATCAAATGTCCGACTATGTGCCGTCTGATTTTCAAGATTCTGCTTATGCATAGGATTGCCTAGGATGGGGTAAGGAATCAGTTGAAGTTCCAGTAGATCAGAGGGGTCCCTATGTTACAGCACATGTTTTGGGTTCAACTGATCAGTTTCTGGTTGATACAGGAGCTACTCGTAGCGCCTTGTCTAAACAATTGGTCCAAGGGATCACCTGTCTGGCTTAACCATTACATCGATAGGTTTCGATGGAACACCTTCCCTTAGCCCATGGTCACAACCACTTGCATTCCATGTTGATAAGTTTACTGCTCCATGTCCGTTTTTGCTTTCTCCAAACTCACCAGACAATATTGTGGGTCTTGATATGCTTAAATATTTCAGGGCTACGATACGATGTTCTCCGGAAGGAGTACGGGTTATTTTAAATGACAACTACCCTGTGATTGAGAGATCTTGTTTTGTTAAAGAGGAAATTGTACTAGCCTCACTCCCTAGTACTTTGTGGGCTACTTCTGACACGAATGTAGGGCAAATTGTTATTCCGCCAGTGCATATTAGTGTCAAGGAGGGTGCTTCTTTGCCAAGACTGCCTCAGTATAAAATTTCTCGAGAAGGAGAAGAAGCACTCACACGCATTGTACATGACTTGATCAAAGTAGGGGGTCGTAGAAGAAGTTTCTTAAAATGTTTGCAATAGTCCGATTCTTCCCATATTGAAAAAAGATACTGACACTAAGATTTACAGATGTATCATTGACTTGAGAGAGGTAAACAAGATTGTAGTACCGCAGTACCCTGTGGTTTCTGACATAACGACATTACTTACCCTGGTTCCTCCGACAGCAACTACATTCTCTTTTATAGACTTTAAGAACGCTTTCTTTTCGATCCCTATTCATCCTGAAAGCCGATATTTGTTCGGTTTCACTTTGAATAACCGATCATATAGATTTTGTAGAGTTCCTCAAGGCTATACTGAGAGTCCTAGTATTTACAGTCAAGCATTGAAAAGACAGCTGGATTCCTTTACTTTGCCTGAAGGGGTGGCTCTCATACAATATGTCTGACTGACTGACTCCGAGCAGCATCTATCGGTTCTCGGCATCAGAGGCTTCCAAATATTAGGCATAAGAATTATGTCCTGATGATGATCTGTGTATCTAGTTAACAGATCGAAACGCCGTCGAATTAAATGACACCTTATACAAAACTGCACTGCTATAAATTGGTGTAAAGGTGTTAACTATGTTATGATGTACTATGACATTGTGTAAACTCTAGTACTTCGAACCTCACGCTTGTGCCTACAAGCCCTCTTGTTCCCTTGTCATTAGTGCGTGTCAGTTGCACAATTGTAAGTTTAGTACAGGCTTGTGCCCCACATTGTGTACTGTTGTGTAATATTTTTCTCTATTCTTCAGAAGTAAAAATATTGGACCACTGTCCGGCTGGACAAGTCTACAAATTCAATATAGTTACGATTGTGTCTATATTTATTCTGCATGTATTTCCTTGAGATGGGACCATTGTTGTCGGATGAAGTTACCAGATGGCACGACTTCAGCTGCTTATGCAATTACCACGCTTGAGACAGTAGTGGAAACAGCTCACATAACTCAGAAGTCGGCTCAAGCAGCTGAACTTATAGCTTTGACACAAGCGTGTGAACTTAGCAGTGACTTGTGTGTGAACATTTACACGGATACCCGCTATGCTTTTGGAGTGGTCCATGATTTTGGCCTACTCTGGAAGGAAAGAGGCTTTCTTACATCCCACGGGATGCAGATAATGCACGGAGAATTTGTGCATAATCTCTTGTCTGCACTTACATACCCAAAGAAAGTTGCTAATATGAAGTGTGGCGCACACAAGAAAATCATTGACAAAATAGGACAAGGCAATGCCTTTGCAGATCGCGTAGCTCGTGAGACTGTGATGCAGCGAAGCACTACTTCCATGTACATAGTGAAGTCTCAAACTGAGCGTTGGCATGATGCTAGAGAGGAAGTATTGGATATACAGAGATCTGCCTCTGTGGAAGAGCTTGAGCAATGGTCTAAAGAAGGAATGTTAGACGAAGAGGGTTGTTGGCGTAACAAAGAAATGAATACGTGGAAATTGCCTGCAGCCTATTTACAACCTATGGTTCAAATGGCACATGGGCTGGCACATGTTGGAGCACTAGCACTAACTAAATTGCTTACGCAAGTTTGGGAGCATCCTGAAATTGCCAGCACAGCTAAAAGAGTAGTACAGTCCTTTTTGATCTGTTGGCAGTATAATCCTGGAAAAGGGACACGGGCTCCTACAGGAGGGTTTGCTACACTAACCGCACCTTTTGAAGTTTTGCAGATGGATTACATCCAACTTGAACGCTGTAATAATCTGAAGTATGTCCTAGTGGTGGTATGTGCCTTCAGTAAATGGATAGAGGCATACCCTACAAAGGTTAATACAGCTCTCAGGACAGCAAAGGTGCTTCTAAAGGAGTTTTTCCCTAGATACAGTGTTTGTAAACTTTTGTGGAGTGACAATGGACCTCATTTTATTGGGCAAGTTGTGGAGCATGTCCTGAAAGGGTTAGGGATCCAACAGAAATTCCATACAGTCTTCCACCCACAATCATCAGGATTAGTGGAGAGGTACAATGCTACTTTAAAATTGAAGTTGGCGAAAATACTAGCTTCCACGTCTTTGAAGTGGCCAGATGCATTACCCTTGGCATTGTTGTCCATAAGATCTGTGCCACATTCACAATCTGGTCTCACACCGTACGAAGTGGTCTTTGGGAGACCGATGAATATCTGGGGAGTTCCTAAGCCACGCCCCATACACGATGTTCCTTGTGTTCTGATGAATGATTATTTGGCACCGTTAACCAACAGTTTGATTTCTATTCATCAACAGGTTCGAGAAGCGCTTCTTGACAGATCTACAGGTGAGGCCCACGAACTCCGTCCTGGCGACTATGTGATAGTCAAGGTCTTCGACAGATCGAACAGCCTGGAACAGAGGTGGCGAGGTCCGGAGCAGGTGCTCCTGACTACAAGGACAGCAGTTCGAGTGACAAACAAGAAGAACTGGGTCCACAGCACACACTGTAAGCGTGTGTCACCTGCCTTGGTGGAACCTGCTATGCTGACCGACAATCGAGAGATTCTGGAGACAGAGAAAGGTCAAGCTATCTCACCTGACGAATCTGCGGAAGTCCTCCCGGACCACACGATTCCTGGAGCATCGCCATACCACTTGAGACCGAGGAAAGAATCTGCAGTGTTGAAAAAGACTGGTTGAGCTACCGCCCTGGGTTAGTGAAATGGAGAGCCGATGTGGCGGGGGGGTGGTGATGGGGGGGAAATCAGACCTGCGTTAGTATAGTGACACCCGTCTTGGCCCGTGGTGAAGAAATCAGCGGCTGCCCAAGGGATAAGAGCTCCAACAATTGTTTCAACGAGTTTGCAGAAAGATCAAATTATCACTGTTGCTAAAATGCTCAACAAGAGAATCATTTGTGCTGTAGGGTTTGATGCTGCTATAGTGGCTATGGCAGCAATTACATGGTACATCAAAAAGGTGGCTCCTGTTCGACAGCTTTTCGTTGCCACTAAGCCAGTACCAGTGGAACACCACTACCTCACTCTTCCCTACCATGAGCAGAAGCATCAACAATCCTACCTAAATAATACCTTTATCCAGATGTTGCATCATACGCATAATGCCACGAATACTACCAACTGTTGGGTGTGCGAGATGATACCTGCTCACCAGAAAAAGGGAGGAACACCTTTCATTCCTCTTCCCTTCTCTCACAATGGTTCTGGTCAAGCTTGGTATGCGCTTTTGTTTGCACCTGGAAAGCCTTCAGTAGGTGGGATTATCTTTCAACTTAATAAAGTGTGTAATCAAGATAAAGAAGGTTATCCGCAAGCTAAAGGAACTAAATGGGAATGGGAAGAGTATCAACCTGACAATGTTTCGACACCATATGTCTTCACAAATGTCCTCCTACTATGTCCTGCGGGCCGATCGACCGGCAGGCAAGGTAGGAGGTGGGGTTGCCCTGATTGTTCGCTCTGACCTTGATTTTCAATTGCTTGCCTCTCCGCCCATTATGTCAGTGGACTGTCTGGTGATTCGATCTTCTTCTTTTCAAGTCCCCATCACTTGTGTTCTTCTCTACCGCCCCCCCCAATCAACACCTCATTTTATCACTGGGTTCCAGGAGCTGCTCGCTACGCTAGCATTTAACAACTCCTCTGTCCTAGTTCTTGGGGATTTTAATTTTTGGCCATCTGACCCCGCGGAAGACGCGGTGTCCAAAGACTTCACTGATCTCCTTTATAGTCTAAATTTTATACCGCACGTTCATATAACCACTCATGTTCGGGGGCACATCCTGGACCAAATTTGGTCTCTCAACGTTCCGGTCACGTCCCGCAATTGGAGCAGGGTCGACATGACCTCCCTTTGCTCTTCCCTTCATAGTTCCTGCCCTGCCCTAGAGGAGCTTGCCCCCTCTTCTCAAGTAACTGCCATCAATGAATAGCTCTCCAGGGCATGTGATCAAGTGGCTCCATTGAGACGCGTCACAGTCAGCCGCGCCCACAATGCCAACAAATGGTTTACTGATGACCTCAAGGAGAAAAAACTGGCCGTGCGTCAGGCTGAGCGCGCCTGGAGGCGCGCCTATTGCTCGACTTTAAAAGCACATTATTCCCTTACACTTAATACATATAAAAAGGCTATCCTTCATGCCAAGACAGACTATTTTTCGGGCAAAATCCTCTCGGCTGAAAACCAGCCAAGGGAAATTTTCTCCACAGTCCACGAGCTGGCCTCGTCAGATAGAGCCTCTGTTAAACATTCCCCCTATCAATTTCTTTGCAATTCCCTTAATAATTTTTTCATTGAAAAAATTGCAGTCATTAAGGCTAACATACCATTACAATCTCCTTCCTTCGTTGCCCCACAGCCTCCGCCCAACAGACTCCATTTAGATCATATACCTCCTTTGACCAGGGAATCATTTTTTCTCTTCTGTTGGCCCGGATCAAATCTGGTTCCCCTTCCGATGTTTGCCCTGCTTTTGCATTGAGAGAGATCTTCCTAGCATGCCCTGCGCCCCCTTGGTTTTTCTCAATGATTCCCTCAAACAAGGCATTGTCCCCAATCATCACAAATCTGCAACAATTATCCCTATTTTAAAAAAACCCGGAGCGGACCCCTCTTCCCTCTCTAACTACCGTCCTATTTCCCTCCTTCTCTACTTGGCTAAAGTCCTGGAGTGCCATATTACCACAATCCTCAGCTCTTTTGTAGAGGACAATGTCTGTTTAGCCCCCTGCCAGGCTGGCTTTCGTCCACTCCATTCCACCGAGAAAGTGGTGGTCTCGGTTATGGACAAGCTCACTGAGGGGATGGACGCCAATCGGCCTCAGGCTCTGGTCCTCCTTGATTTATCCGCTGCCTTTGAAACGGTTGATCATTCCATCCTTCTTACCCGTGTCGAGGCGGCGGGCATCAGGGGGCCCGTCCTGGCTTGGCTTACTTTCTTTCTGAGCGACCGCACTCAGGCTGTTCACCTGGGAGGCTTTTCTGCTGCCCCGTGCAAGGTGCAATGTGGTGTCCCTCAGGGCTCTTCCCTTTCCCCCCTTCTCTTTAATTTGTACATCTGCCCTCTGATTTTTGCTTTACAGCAGCTGGAGGTCACGGTTTTCAATTATGCTGATGACCTTCAGCTCATTTTTAACCTTTCACATTTCTCCCCCCCCCCCCCCCCCCGAGAACATTCGCAGTTTTCACTCAGTTATGATTTTCATCAGGGACTGGATGAACTTTAACCACCTTAAACTCAACCCAGATAAAACCGAGTTGGTTCTCACCGGAGGCACATCCTGTCCCTGGACTTCCACTTTTTGGCCCCCTTCCCTTGGTTCCTCTCCTTCACCTTCCCACGCAGTTAAAACACTCGGTATCACGCTGAACCAACATCTTACCCTGCACTCCCAGATTAGCACGATGGTCTCATCTTGTATTTTTACCCTTCGCACCATTAGAAAGATCTCCAGATTCTTTTCTTTTTCTGCACTGAAACTTATCTTGATGGCGATGGTTCTGTCGCGCCTAGATTACAGTAACATCTTGTACAACGGCGTCTCCAACTGGTCCAGAACCAAGCTGCTAGCCTCATTTATGGTCTTCCCAAATCGCACCATATCACCCCCCTACTAAAGGCCTTGCACTGGCTCCCCGTTAGAGAGCAGGCTCTCTTCAAGCTGGGATGCACTACGTTTCAGGCACGTGCCGGAACTGCCCCAGCTTTATTAGACTCGGAAATTAACAACTACAGTCCCGCTCGAGAACTGCGCTCTTCCACCCAGTCCCTTCTCTCTGTGACGCGGTTTAGGAAGAGTAAGTTAGGGGGCATGAAATTCGCTGTTCTTGGTCCCACTTTTTGGAATTCCCTTCCCTCTACTATTAGATCTACATCCTCTTATCTGGAGTTCCGTAAAGCGCTCAAAACCTTTCTTTTTCTGCAAGCTTTCTCGCATTAGTCCTCATTCCCCTGTCTCCTAGGCTTTTTGCATCCCCCAGCGCCAAGAAACTGCCAAGTATACGTGCGCTTAATAAATGTTTTTAAATTCAAATATGAGAATAATAAAGAACATTGGACCTTTTGTGATTTCTGTGACAAGAGCTAAAGCAGATTTGTGCATTTGTAGTGTTGGAAGAATTCCAGTGGGGAGGAGCGAGTGTACTGTAATTCTGACCATTGAAGGTGCCAATAACAGCCCTTTCACAGCCTCGCACAATACGTACTTCGTGTGTGGAAATAAAGGATATTATTAATTACCTGTTGGGTGGTCAGGGATCTGTTATGTATCTTTTCTGCTGCCCCCTGTGTTTCTGTTAAAGGCAGGGGAAACCCAATAAACCCTTGTAGGCTTGGGCACAAAGTAGTTTAAGTCAAGGGGTGCTACAAGGGACTT
Organism: Lissotriton vulgaris; assembly: GCF_964263255.1. Lineage (NCBI taxonomy): Eukaryota > Metazoa > Chordata > Amphibia > Caudata > Salamandridae > Lissotriton > Lissotriton vulgaris. Next base: position 393,143,957 of record NC_141699.1, on the reverse strand, counting down.
ATTTAGAACAGATTTAAATTCATTAATGAGTTGTACATATGTAACGCACTCTCGTGTATCCACAGGATAACCGTCTTATATCAACTGTAACAAATATATTGGTGGAAGGCAAAAGGAACACATAGAGCAAGAATCGTATTCAGTGTTCAAAAAAATTTTTTTACTGCAACAAAAGTAGGGAGACAAATACAAATGAAGTAAAGCAAAAAGGTCATGAACAGAGGTCAATCAAATTTTCACTACAGTTCATAACTAGGAACATCAACTCCAGATATTTGAAGACACAACCAAAATTAATTAATAAAAAAAGGTTGTGAATTGGTGACAGAGCAACGTGACAGGAGATGATGGAGTGTCGACGTTTCGGTCTAAGTAGCAGTCGTCGGATAGACCATCATCAGGACGGTGTTTTTCTATGCAGGAAAAACTCCCTTGAATCCTCAAGTGGATCTTTTATAAGCACGGCAACAGCAATGGCGTGTGGCAAGAATGTCTCATATAAATGCGGAAACAGCAATGGCGTGTGGCAAAGATGTCCGACACGGAGCTTCAACTTAAATTTAAGAAGTATGGGCTATGGCTGTTTGCCAAATTTCACGTGCAGATTAACATCAAGGATTTTTTTAAGCAGTGTTCAGAACCGGCATACGGGCGTGTCGTCATCAGTTGTTTGCCTTCCACCAATATATTTGTTACAGTTGATATAAGACGGTTATCCTGTGGATACACGAGAGTGCGTTACATATGTACAACTCATTAATGAATTTAAATCTGTTCTAAATAAGTCCCTGTGTTTCTGGCACCTGCATCGTATCACCGTGATTTTAAACTGTACAATGATATTTCCAAAAGCAGAAATAAGAGGACAATAAGTATGGACGAAGTTGACCAAACTGACACTACCCTACAACAATATGTTGATTTCAACTTGGGCTTATTTTTCTTTGTGGGTGCTGCATTGAACAGTCGAAAGATCAGTCGATTGACTCGTGTTGTGGAAGCTGTTACCAACCAGACAGCAATGGCACTTGGGAACATTACAGAGGAACTACAACTTGCGAGGATTGCAGAACTCCAAAATCAAATGGTGCTAGATGTGATTCTGGCTGATCGAGGTGGTGCATGCCGCATCATCGGCAGCAGTTGTTGCGTTTTTATTCCGGATCACTCACCTTCAGTATATAATGCACTCTCTTAACTGCACAAGATTGCTGCAGAGATTTACCCAGAGACTGGTACATGGACATTTTCGGACTGGATATGGACACTCTTGATCAATTGGGGCTGGAAGCTACTGACTATTCTATGTATACTACTGGTGATACTATTTACAAGCTGTACTTGTATACAATGTGTTCCTATGCTTTGCTCCACCTGCCAAAAGAAATACTGCAAACATAAAAGCACAGCAAATGTTAAATAAAGAAGTAGCTGAGATGATGAGCATCAATGTACGGGATGCATATCTAGATCACCCTCAGATAAATGAATGTCTTCAGCTAATGCTGAAAGGGTTGTCTGTTGTAATTTAGCAGCGATTAAATTAAGCATTAGCAGAAGACATCTTGTATTTAGAGGCTATCTTGTCCATTGTGTGGAATCCATTTTGTATTTCTGGCAGCCATTGTGTTTGCCATGTGCTCACCATGTGCTCTGTCCTACCTTCCTGTCAACTGCTCTTGAAATCTGCCTAGAGAAGAGATATATTTAGCCTCTTCTGCTTTGCATATGCTCAGTTGAGCTTACAGCTGTCCCAAACTTGTAACTGTCAGGATGTGTCCACCAGAATTAGCTCACTGTCAGCCCCTCCCACTTGTTGCCAGCACACTTTCTGTATGACCTTATATGGATTTAAAACCAGCATTCTGTACTTGTACCGCCTTCATTTGAGCCCCTCTGTGGGTATAAAAGGACCAAGCTCCTTCCAGTCTGTGTGCTTCTTCATAAATTGCCGAAGGGCATTGTGTGAATGTAGTTCCACCTCATGAGGGTTAATAAACTCTGTCTTTTCTATTCCAGTTTCTGTGCCAACTTCTATTCTATAGTCTGAGGACTTTGTGCAGAGAAGGGAGAACCCCTAGCACTGGTAGGCCTTGCTGAGGCTTATCACCACACCTCCACGTTGTTGCTTTACCTCCACCCATCCCCTCCGTGTTACTTCCCCCCAACCACGGTGTTGTTCCCAAGCCACCACCTCCGAACCTCCTGGGTTGTTTCCGTGTCCCCTACCGTCCTGTGTTGCTTTTGCCCCGGTTGTTTCGGTTAGCCCCACCCCATCCGCTTTAAAAAATAAATAAAAAGACTTTGTATTATTTATTTTTAGTTACTGATTCAATTAGCATTGGTAACAAAAGAAATATCAAGACTTATTTTGTAGGTGAGCATCGGGGTTGCTGTGCAGCGTGGCTAAAAATCATTGGCTACAAACCAGTGGCAAAGATGAGACCTATTGGCTTTGCCAGTACGTGTTACTAGTGAGACCTTATTACTTTCTGTAGTAGAAGAAGTCAAAAGAGTGGATAATCATTAGTAAATTTTAAGGAAATGTGGTTATCTTTTGCTAAGTATTATGTCAACTTTTCAGCAACCAGGTAAGAGGCTTGTCAAAGGACTCCAACTATGTCCTTTGAGAGCCAAAAGCTTATCTGAAAATACAGTTTCACAACTTGGGTGGGCTGCTTCTGCTTGCTACTGGTAAGTACACCAATTCTCTAATAATACCTTTAGGCACACAGCAGTGGTCTGGATATTCCGGCTGCTTGGTAAGACCAAAGGGAATCTTCTTGACGTCGACAACAAACACTAAAGAAAAGAAAAACAAAATTGAAAGTTTTTTTAAAATGTATGAGAAAACTGCTCTACAGTGAGTCACTTTTTCAAATTTAGCTTTTTTGACTATCAAGTCACAAGGATGTAGGCCTTAATTTTACTCTTGAATATATGTTAGACTGTTACTACAAAGGTGAAAGGGCACGTAGGTAACTTGCCTTCCATACATTCCACTACTGGACTTCCCACATACTTGGAGACTACAAGCTAAATTCTACCACTCTTTCATTGGCTATTTGTCAGGTGTGACCAACCATTCCAGACTTTAAGCACCTGTATGCAGGGAAATTTTACTACAGCCACCTCCCCTCCCTCCAACTCATCCCCAACTTGTGTCATCCACAGTGGTATGTGTCAAGGTCAATATCTCTACTAGACAAACTTGAAATAGATCTATAAAGAGCCAGGAGTATAACAAAGTCTTTTTTATTTTTACTAAATACGAATTCTCATAAATATATATATATATATATATATATATATATATATATATATATATATATGTATAAATAATTTATATATAGAAATTACCTACCGCTTTGCGCATTGCTTTATCTGGTTTGTTTCACTCTTAAAGATGGCTTTTAGTACTTTAAGCACTTCAGACCAGATTCCAGATAGGAATTCACAAAACATGAATTTTGAGCTCATCATGGATTAGCTCTCAAATTAAAATCATACCAGAATGGTATTGTATGGTATAGAAATCCCAAAACTTTTTATGGGTCTGTAAAGTAGGTCACTTAGTCTTGTCTACATTTGCAGATGCTACCCCTAATCAGAGTATACAATACTTTGAGCATGTGCCTCCATAAACTTTTTTTTCTGGATCATAGCACTTTCTATGGGTCATAAATACCACTAGGAGGGAAGGCTATTTCTGATGCTAATAAGAAGAGCGCAGGTAAGACTGTGTAGATGAGTAAATAACTGGAGCGGGCTGTTTATCGGTCATAGGATCAGAAGTCACGTATTACCTCTGGAGCGAAAGTCTGTTGAAATCACTTAAAGTGGAAAAAGTTTAAAGAAAGAAGTTTATGCTTTCCAGTAACTGAAAATCACTGAAATCCTATGGTGCATATATTTTAAGGATCAGTACCTGGCAGACAGGTACTCAAACGTTTATAATACTGATGATAGCTTGTCTTAGTGCACTATTGCTATACCAGGATGTAGTATGTCACAGCAGAAGTGAAGAAAGTGAGTTTACAGTCAAACATGGATCATAAGTTCAATACGGGTTACTGAAGAAATGCAGACATCTTTGAGATTCTCCACAGGATCAGAGATATATTTTGTTCAAATTTATTATTTTGAAGTAGAGTCCTTTTGGAATGATGTTCTTAACATTAATCAGACTAAATGAGTTCTCTCATCAGCAGGATCCCTCCCAGGAGTATGAAGATTGCATTTTTCAAGTTTCCAATTATTACTTACATTTTTTTGCAGCCCTTTTTAGGTTATATCATCACCTCAGTTACAGCCTGTGGTAGTAAGTAAAACAGCATGTAGTGTGAAGGGAACAGAAGCCTATAAATTCATGTGCAAACAAATCTATGGTTGAGACAAAACCCACTTAGCAATTCATAAATATTTATGGTAAAGACAGAATATGGTCAATGACAGTAAACCTTCATTATGGATTTTGTAACCAATACTTACATAATTTATAGGTCAATTAAGAAATAGAAGGTTATACAACCAACTTAGAATGGACAGGATATAATTTTGACTGATGCCTATAAGCTAACTACTGTGCAATGGGTCCACACTAAGGTGGCACAGTGTAGGTAGCTGGCTTCTTATGTAGTGTACCAAAAAGAGGTATACTGTGTAGAACGTCCATATTACCCTTATTGGCTTACAGAGCTTGAATTAATACTCCAAAATGCTCTAGTTTGTGGTAGATTGGGCTAGCAGTTTAGGCTTATCAGAGGGTAGTGTTAGCATTTGTTCAGTTTCAATAAATGAGACCCACTCAAGAAGAAACTTGAGATCACCGTAGAAAAATAACAGTTAATTTTTTTAATACATTTTAACACCAAGAACTTTGTAATTGGGTAAGTACTTTTTGAGATATCAATTTTTACAGGTAAGTAGTAGTACAATTGCAACACAAATGCGTTTTTACGCAGTAATGCATTCCTATGGCGAAAGAAACATATACTGCATACAGGTATTTGCAATCGTATTCCGGGGGTCCCCTTTAGGACTTCAGGTGCTAGGGTTCCATGGTCACAAGATCCATCACCAGTTCGGGTTTACCTGCCTTAGAGGGTTCGGTGCAGAGGGACTGGACAGGTTGGTAGGTACACCCTAGGAAAAGAGGGCTGGGAGCTCCCATTGGGAGGGGCTCAGTTTGTCAGGGTGCTGGGAGCAGGAGGGCACAGTCAGTTGTTGTGGACCGGGCTGGGGAGCGCAGGTGCAAAGGGTTTTTGTCAGCTAGGCCTGTGTGTCAAAGGCACTCATGGTTCTCGGTCAGACCTGAAAAGAGGGGACAAAACAGGAAAAATGGGCCACTGTCAGTGCTGGCCCCAGTGATGCAGATGTCCCTTGTTGGCTGGTCGGTCTAGGCAGTGTTAGAGCCCGGATAGGACTTCAAACAAGCGTTGATTGCTGCAAGGGATCCAGTACCCTGGGTATTGGTGCAGGGCAGCTCTGGTTGGTATTGTCTTCACATTTGGTGGGGCGACGATCTGACCACCTGGAACACGGTGACCTCCTCCTGGACGGCTGCTGCGTCTGTGGACCCAGTGAATAGCAGAAAGGTGAACCGGATTTTACGATTGGTGCCTGCAGGCAAGTAGCTACTCCACTTATAGGGAGATGCTAACGGCTTGGTAGAGTGCTGAGGTCCTCTGAGGCTTTTGGAGGATGCACAGCTGAAGAACGAGTCGGAATGTCACAACTGACGGGACAAGAGCAGGTAGAAAGGCAGGGTTTGGCACCACAGTCCACCAGCAGGCCGAAGGGCTCGCTTCTTCGGCTCTGCTTTATCCTCTTATTTCTTCAGTCAAGTGAGTCTTACTTCCTGGTGTCAGGAGGCCACCCAAATACGGAATTTTGGGTCATTAAGGGGAGAGAAGGGTAGTAGCCAATGGGCTACTTACCCTTGGGGTCACTGTACCCCATATATGACCACTTCCTATGGGGAGTGGGTATACCCCTGTCCCAGAGTTCCTGATGCCACCAAAAACAAGATAGTGGAATCCTTCTTTTGTGAAGCACATTGGAAGACAACCTTAGGGGTGTGACTGGCACCGGGACAGGCAGGAAATTAACTATGTAAGGAGGTGTGGTGCACTACCAGGTCAAATGGACCTCAGGGCAGGGAGTGGCATCTCCCAGGTCTGGCAGAAGACAGAATTGCTTATTAAAGGTGGCAGGGGCTTTGAATACCCCGGCCTTGATATGCAGATTCACTGGCCATCCCTATGGAGTCGGTTTGAACAACTTCCTTAGGAGAAGGCATTGTTCTGGCCTCAGAGAGCGCGGGTTCTCACCTGTAGGGTGTTAGAAACAGGTCTGTGGTGGCAGGCTGGACAATACCAGTCACCCAGCATACTAAGGCTTGTAGGTTTTCTGGGGCACCTCTAAGGTGTCCTCTGAGGGCATGTATTAATAAATTCACTACTGGCATCAGTATGAATGTTTAAGACAAGGTGTTTGATACCAAACACCATAGGTTTCAGTGAAGCCATCATGTACCTGGGTAACTCGTAATGACCAGTGTCCAGTACATATACTTAAGATGGTTTTCCTGTTCACTTGTACTATCCAGTAATTGAACTAGACTGCACATAACTATTATCTGCTCATGCAGGTATGTCCTCACATGTAATGTAATGCACCCTGCCTTTGGGCTACAAAACCAGTTGTAGGGGTGAATTGCATGGCACGCAGTGGCTGTGGGCATGGCACGCAGTGGCTGTGGGCATGGCACGCAGTGGCTGTGGGCATGGCACGCAGTGGCTGTGGGCATGGCACGCAGTGGCTGTGGGCATGTTTTGTTTTCACATTTGTCAGCACCATTTCACACAGCCTGCAATGGCAGTCTGCATGAGTTTGGTGGTTGGTCCCTTATTGGTGGCACACTTCATGCTGCAGCCGTTCGAGACCCTCCTTAGTACCCAAGCCCTAGGTACCATTTACCAGGGACTTACACAGGTCCTAAAGGTCTTGCCAACTGGGAAACAACTGAACAGTTACCTTGTTTTAGGGAAAGACCACTAGCACTGGGGACCTGGTTAGCAGGCACCCATTGCACTTCAGTTAAAATTACATCAGATACCAGGCAAAAAGTGGGGGTGACCATATCAAAAAGGGGCACTTTCCTAAACACAGTATGCAAAATAATTATGGTTTTGGATGCTGCCAGAGTGAATACCAGTGGCTGAGATTATAGAAGCACCCCATCCTTCACTTACACTACAGTGTATCAACCTTAGTGGGACAGGTATGTCAAGATGTGGATCCCATGCACACAGACACTGTAACCAAGCTATACCCGGCTGATGAGCCCTAATAAGGGTGAAACATGACTTGGGTTGCTTGTGTTCCAGTTCGGGGAGGACCTGGACTGGCAGTTTGCGCTGGTCTGTTCCCACTGGAGCAAAGTTAAAACTGATTTGCATATGGCTCGAACCAAACTGAGGTGGCACGGTGTGCAAAATGACGATGGATAAAAATGCAGCCAGAGTGATTACAAGTGGCAGAGATTAATTCAAGCATTTATCCATCACTTTTTAGGTCTCGGCTATTATATCACGCAGGGATTAATAGCAGAGTGTATAGAAGGCGAAACGAACTCTTGAACAAGCACGGATTACGTGCAGTTCATGTGATGCACTCGTGTGAGACGTGCACAAACCCATCAGCCTCGCACACCCATCAGCCTCGCACCACAATGGATTGCTGCCTCCCAAGCTGCTCCTCCGCCCCCGCCATCAGACTTCATTGCAATGTGCTCCCGCCCGCCCCCCACAGCAATGCCAAGAGCTTGTTTTGTTCCTGCATCTCATTCTACTTTCTGGCGTGCCCATCCCTCCCACCACCTCACTCCCCCCTGTACTCCCCCTCCCTGTTCCTGACGTGTTGCCCCGCCCCCCAAAGCAATGCCAAGAGCTTGTGTTTGTAAATACCTGATCTACAGCTTAACGATTCCCTGCCTACTTTTCACAAATGCTACATTTCTCTATGTTCTTCTCGAATATAAATATATTACAAAAGAAAAAGAATCCCATCCCTCCAATGCATGTGGACGGAGGTTGGAATCGCCATGATGTTCCTTCAATTTCACCCCCTTGTTGGTGCTTTCATGAGCTCGCGGCATGTCTTTGTCTAATAAACAGCCATTAATGATCACAGACTGAAACCCGGAGAGCACGTGACTGTGGCAGGCCACTAAGCGTTGTGGCGTCTCACAGTTAAACTACACATCAGTGATACACCGAAATAATCTGTGTACTCCACGAAAAACACAAAGGGGGGCTTGCAGTACCGCCAGTACAGTTATAATAACATAAAACGTGCAAGTGTCTTTCAAACGACGAGAACATAAGTTAGCATCGCCACAAAGAAAGCCTTCCTTAAAATGATCCGAGCCAGTCAACTGCAATGCTGCCGGGTCATAGGTCACCACTACTCAAAGCCAGAGGTATGTATGGTAGTTTAGTGCGCAGATTAAAGCTTGCGCTTTGCTCTGCTGGCTGCCCCTCGGCTCCGGTTTCCCACGAGTACCTCTAACCAAAAGGCTCCCCACCAAGTCTCTCTACTTTTTCGAGGGTCACTGCTGCACGCCTCACACTGCTGCACGCCTCACACTGCTGCACGCCTCACACTGCTGCACGCCTCACACTGCTGCACACTGCTGCATTACTCAAACTGTTGCATGACACACTGCGGCACGCCTCACACCTCTGCACGCCACACACTGCTGCAAACTGCTGCATTACTCACACTGCTGCATGCTGCACACCGCTGCACAACACAATGCCGCACGCCACACACTGCCGCACGCATCACACTGCCGCACGCATCACACTGCCGCACGCATCACACTGCCGCACGCATCACACTGCCGCACCCCTCACACTGCCGCACCCCTCACACTGCCGCACCCCTCACACTGCCGCACCCCTCACACTGCCGCACCCCTCACACTGCCGCACCCCTCACACTGCTGCACGCCTCACACTGCTACACTGCTGCACACCTCACACTGCTACACACCTCACACTGCTGCACACCTCACACTGCTGCACACCTCACACTGCTGCACACCTCACACTGCTGCACACTGCTGCATGCTGCACGCTGCACACTGCTGCATTACTCAAACTGCTACATGACACTGCGGCACGCCTCACACCTCTGCACGCCACACACTACTGCACGCTACACACTGCTGCAAACTGCTGCATTACTCACACTGCTGCATGCTGCACACCGCAGCACAACACAATGATGCACGCCACACAGTGCCGCACACTACCGCACGCCGCACACTGCCGCACGCCTCACACTGCTACACGCCTCACACTGCTACACGCCTCACACTGCTACACGCCTCACACTGCTACACGCCTCACACTGCTACACGCCTCACACTGCTACACGCCTCACACTGCTACACGCCTCACACTGCTACACGCCTCACACTGCTACACTGCTGCACGCCTCACACTGTTACACTGCTGCACGCCTCACACTGCTACACGCCTCACACTGCTACACGCCTCACACTGCTACACGCCTCACACTGCTACACGCCTCACACTGCTACACGCCTCACACTGCTACACGCCTCACACTGCTACACGCCTCACACTGCTACACGCCTCACACTGCTACACGCCTCACACTGCTACACGCCTCACACTGCTACACTGCTGCACGCCTCACACTGCTACACTGCTGCACGCCTCACACTGCTACACACCTCACACTGCTACACACCTCACACTGCTACACACCTCACACTGCTACACACCTCACACTGCTACACACCTCACACTGCTACACACCTCACACTGCTACACACCTCACACTGCTGCACACCTCACACTGCTGCACACCTCACACTGCTGCACACCTCACACTGCTGCACACCTCACACTGCTGCACACCTCACAATGCTGCACACCTCACAATGCTGCACACTGCTGCATGCTGCACGCTGCACACTGCTGCATTACTCAAACTGCTACATGACACACTGCGGCACGCCTCACACCTCTGCACGCCACACACTGCTGCACGCTACACACTGCTGCAAACTGCTGCATTACTCACACTGCTGCATGCTGCACACCGCAGCACAACACAATGATGCACACCAACACACTGCCGCACACTGCCGCACGCCGCACACCTCACACTGCCGCACGCCTCACACTGCCGCACGCCTCACACTGCTACACGCCTCACACTGCTACACGCCTCACACTGCTACACGCCTCACACTGCTACACTGCTGCACGCCTCACACTGTTACACTGCTGCACGCCTCACACTGTTACACTGCTGCACGCCTCACACTGTTACACTGCTGCACGCCTCACACTTCTGCACACCTCACACTGCTGCACACTGCTGAATTACTCACACTGCTGCACGCCTCACACTGACGCACGCCTCACACTGATGCACGCCTCACACTGCTGCACACTGCTGCATTACTCACACTGCTGCATGACACACTGCTGCACGCCTCACACTGCTGCACGCCTCACACTGCTGCACGCCTCACAACACCACCACATCACTTGGGGACACCACCACATCTACCGCACACACTCTACCGCACATACTCGGCCGCACACACTCCACCGGTCTCCCTCACTCCACCGGCCTCCCTCACTCCACCGGCCTCCCTCACTCCACCGGCCTCCCTCACTCCACCGGCCTCCCTCACTCTATCTATCTATCGCCCTCCCTCTCTTCCACCCTCCTCCTGCTCTAACTCCCTGTTCTCTTCTCCCGTGCTGATCTGCTGCTCTCTTCCACCCTGCCTCCTTCTCTAACTCCCTGTTCTCTTATTTTCTCCTGTGCTGATCTGCTGCTCTCTTCCACTCTGCCACCTTCTCTAACTCCCTGTTCTCTTCTCTTCTCCTGTGCTGATCTGCTGCTCTCTTCCACCCTGCCTCCTTCTCTAACTCCCTGTTCTCTTCTCTTCTCCTGTGCTGACCTGCTGCTCTCTTCCACTCTGCCTCCTTCTCACTCCGTTCTCTTCTCCTGTGCTAATCTGTGTTCTCTTCCACCCCGCCTCCTTTTTAACTCCCTGTTCTCTTCTCCAGTGCTGATCTGCTGCTCTCTTCCACCCGCCTCCTTCTCTAACAGCACACACACATACAACCATGCACACGCACACATAACCACACAAACACACACAACCACACCACACACACACAACCACACATAACCACACATCACCCTACACACAACCACACACACAACCACACATACAACTACACACACACACACAACTACACACACAACCACACACACAACCAACCACAACACACAACCATACACATACAACCACACACAACCATACATACAACCACACCCAACCACACACACAACCACACCCAAAACCACACACATCTATCTATCGCCCTCACTGTATATATCCATCTATCGTCCTCACCATCTATCGCCCTCACCATCTATCGCCCTCACCATCTATCGCCCTCACCATCTATCGCCCTCACCATCTATCGCCCTCACCATCTATCGCCCTCACCATCTATCGCCCTCACCATCTATCGCCCTCACCATCTATCGCCCTCTCTTTATCCATCTATCGCCCTCCCTCTAGCTATCTATCGCCCTCCCTCTAGCTATCTATCGCCCTCCCTCTAGCTATCTATCGCCCTCCCTCTAGCTATCTATCGCCCTCCCTCTAGCTATCTATCGCCCTCCCTCTAGCTATCTATCGCCCTCCCTCTAGCTATCTATCGCCCTCCCTCTAGCTATCTATCGCCCTCCCTCTAGCTATCTATCGCCCTCCCTCTAGCTATCTATCGCCCTCCCTCTAGCTATCTATCGCCCTCCCTCTAGCTATCTATCGCCCTCCCTCTAGCTATCTATCGCCCTCCCTCTAGCTATCTATCGTCCTCCCTCTAGCTATCTATCGTCCTCCCTCTAGCTATCTATCGCCCTCTCTAGCTATCTATCGCCCTCACTCTAGCTATCTATCGCCCTCACTCTAGCTATCTATCACCCTCACTCTAGCTATCTATCGCCCTCACTCTAGCTATCTATCGCCCTCACTCTAGCTATCTATCGCCCTCACTCTAGCTATCTATCGCCCTCACTCTAGCTATCTATCGCCCTCACTCTAGCTATCTATCGCCCTCACTCTAGCTATCTATCGCCCTCACTCTAGCTATCTATCGCCCTCACTCTAGCTATCTATCGCACTCACTCTAGCTATCTATCGCACTCACTCTAGCTATCTATCGCCCTCACTCTAGCTATCTATTGCACCACCACGGCATCACTCAGGAGCACCACATCACTACTCAGGGGCACCACAACATCACTATGTGCTACCAAGCACCACTGAACGCCACAGTATCACTCGTCGCCACCACAACATCACTCAGCTCAATCTGTGCAACCATTCAACAACAACTGGTTCAAATATGTTCTCTCAATGTTTCAAGCTTTATTACAAATGTCACAACACTTCTGTTCTTGGATTTTCGTCACAATAAAATACACTGAACATAATCTTCACAAAAGTCATATACAAAAGTTTAAGCTATTGCCATTATAAATTACAACTTTTATTGAAGTATTAATTATTTAAAAAAATAAAAGCAATTATTTGTAATATCAATACATCTAAGTCACGTCAATACAAAACATGTTGCATTACAAATGTTATAGGTGTCACATTTGCAAAAGATAAAAGTATTGGCATTGTAAATGACAAAGCTATTAATTTCGCTATTTTCAAAACCAACACATAAATAAAAATCTTGTCATTTACAAAACCAATAGCTCAAACTTTCCTAATGCGAGACCTATTGCATTGCAAATGCTTGTTTTGTATCCTAACGCCTGTGCTAACTACAACAGCTCGAATGTCTTCATCTGTCTTTAATTCATACATTAGCGGAGTGGTGCAATGAGCAAGGTGGGGGAGATATCTTTAAAGAGGAATGTGTTTTTGTATTACCTAAAAACTTTTTTTTATCATTTGTTAGCATATGCATTCTGTACAATTCTCAAACCGCCAAGCAAGCTGAGGTTGAGCCCGTTCTCCTATCTACACCATAAGATTTACTTGCTTTAAATTGAAATCTGGTCATAGAGGGCCTTTTTAAGGAACAATCAGAACAGGCTGACCTCACAAACAGTGGAGAAGGAGGGTGTGTGTAGACTAACGCCCGTTTTACTTACAACAGAAATGTAAATCTACTCCTTTGTCCTCCAGGCATACAAGTAGTGGAAATTGCAGCAGTCACTGCACCGTTATCTGATGACTTCCAAAGGAGCAGCAAAAGACAGCCCTGTACGGCTGGAATGTGGGCAGGCATATATCAATGCGGCCCCCTGCCTGCTTTTGGATGCTGGAAGAAAGGGTGCAGAGAGGGACAGTAAAGAGAAACCAAAGAGAACAAGCATTTACAATGCAACGGTTTCTCCTTTGCAAAAGTTAGAGCTATTGGCATTGTAAATGACAAACTTTTTATTTATGTGTTGGTTTTGAAAACAGATAAATAAATGGCATTGTCATTTACATTGCCAATAGCTTAATCTCTCGCAAATGTGAGACTTATTGTACCCTACAGGACGAGGTCAGCAGACAGCAATTACTTGCAGACGAGTTCTATAACACAACAGTACACTGCTAAATCCAGCGCTTCACAACAACTAACATAAGTTATACCGGAAATGAAAATCAGGCGGAGGCCAATATAAAAGCACTAATCACCGTGTTGCGTGATCGCCATCACACAAGAGAATAGATCAGGTGTACACAACTATACAAAGTGAACGCAAACACGGGCAGAGCAAAGGACTTTAAACACCATTTGAAATACAGTCCTACTTGAGCAACTAACAAAGTCGGAACTGCTTGGAGGTAGAAGCCACCGCTCTCCTCTGTCCCACTCAAACATGGGTAACGACATTAATGGGACACTACAAAGCACACACACCAAATGAATCAAATGATTTCACCCATGAACTATTGGATCGACATTTAGTTTACAAAAAAAAAAAAAAAGAAACAGGCCACCCCGCAATATATTTCGACACCAGCATGAAGAGATCCGCTTACATGGCGACTTGCATCCAGGAGCCCAGCTCGGCGTCTGTATTCAACATCTGAATCATTATGCGACTTCCCTTCCGAGACATGCTCTAGAGTGATTTAGAAAGTCTAAGGACGGCTCGAAGAGCTGATCGTGGTGAGTTAGCAGCATTCAGTTGACCTCTCTACAGCTCGGAGGATTCAGCACTTCCATGCAATCTTCAGCTATGCAAGAGTCGCCTCTGAAGAATGCATCTGTGCCCTAAAATAAACTGGCCGCCAAAAACTTACCCACAGGCACCACCTACCTCCCAGCCTTCCTTGAAAAGCAACATAGGATACGTTACGTACTTGTAAAACCCAAGCTTCTGTAGGAATAGAGGAACATTTGGTGAACTAGATAAAAAGTACTTACTAAGCCGCAGATCAAAGTTGGTGCATTGTTATTAGTGCACTCCACGTGACGCTCCTGGGAACAGATCCATCATTTATAATATAAGTCAGTGCTCCACTGCGTTCTTGCTAATTTTATTCATCAAAAATGTACATCTGTATGGCTACAAATAATATGGTCACTATTCTATACACACACCCGCAGTCACTGCATTACTTTAAACGATTCAACTACAGACATGGATCATCAAACCCAGCCGCAACTGTGCACAGCTCAGCGCCTTGACTCTTCAAAAGAGTAAGTAGGTTGGGTAGGCTGGGCGTAAATCAGATGTGCACTTGATGGCCCAATGGAAAATATGTTCCACTTATAGTGACGCCATGCGCCTATTAAGCTTAGAAGCCGCTTTGTCTCCAGTAGGCTTTACGCTTACCTACACCACCCTTCAACAGATTACTGTTATGCCTACACAGAATTGTTAACAGGGTCACGCAAATCAACACATTGGCACGGCCAATAGCTCTCACGCACAACTGTGCAAACGTCAGAGATACGCATGGGAGTGTCCAGCTGTGATAATGTGTCTGCTACGGAGTAGTCACTGTGCACACATTGGTATGGTGGGGGGGGAGGCGAAGTGAGACATGACGGAGGAGAGCTGCGGGGAGGAGAGCTGCGGGCAGAGGGAAGGGGGGAGGCGAGAGCGGGGGGGCGAGGCAAGAGCGGAAAGGAGGGCGGCTGCGGGAAGGGCGACTTAGGGACGCTGGGAATGAAGCTCAAGTTTCTGGAGCCACGACTGACTATTATGTGACATCCCTCGGGTGAGATTGTGTGTGAAGTAGACACACAGCAATGCACCATTATTGAAGACACAAGTACACTGCCGGTCGCTTTAAAGCTATGTCGGCGCCATGCACGTCGGTACACGGAAACAACAGGACACGTGAACAACAAAACAAAAACAGAAGACGGAATACACGGAGACGACAGGAAACGGAGGACGTACAAAGAAAATTATAACAAAACGCTGCTTACCTGCTCGGAAATGAAGAAATACATCCCGACAACTTAAATCGCGCAGCCCACTCCTGCAAAAGACACGATGGAAGTGACAAAAACATGCCGAGAAAAAAAAAAAACACCCACCCACCGCTGCATGACGTTCGCAAACGGGCGAAGCGGAAGCGAGAAAAAATCACCGGAACGCCCACAAATCTGCTCTGAGAATTACTGACAGATCTCTCTTCCAATGGCTCGCCTCCATTTATGGAGCTAGCCAATGGAAGAGAGGCGAGTGAAAGCCCCTTACTGAAAAACATAAAATTTCGCCTGCGCGACACCGCTTGCGCAGTGAACGCCAGGCGAAACCTAATAAAGGACCCTGAAAGGGGGAGAGCAGCTAAAACGTGATTCAAGAGTGCAAAGCAGAGCATGCCAGTTATCCTTTTGCGCGTCAATGACCGGAGATATTGCCAGGAAACACTACTGGCAACCATCCTCAAAACTTGCCCTAGTATATCTGGAGCGTGTAACAGTCTGTCTCCCTAAGACCTGTTCGGAAAAGAGGAAGGCCACAGTAAAGCCTACAAGACGTATCCATGAATGCATCAGTCTACCTATGTAATTATTTACGTCTAGTGGTGCTTAAACATCACTGCAGGAAAAAAACAAAGTCACTTACAACTAGGGCTCCCAATTTTTGTCATTTCCGTCTGTATTTATCCATATTTATTTTTTTACAAATTTTACCTGTATTTATTCATTTTTATTTTAGGTTTTGTGAAAAAAATAAGCTTAAATGTGTATCTTTGTGCATTTATCTAACCAGTTAATGTGCACTTGTACCTGAACGCCGACAGGTTTCAATGATATATATACACACTCAGATGGTAAAATATGCACCTATAAGAAAATATGTAAATTTTAGTATCAAGTTTGTGCAAATCTACTGCTGTTTAAGGTTCTTTATTAAAATCCCTATATTTGTTTAATGCCCTTGCCTGTCAAACCGCACAGCAATTGTCCTGGCAGTCATGAGTGACAGCAATATAGAATAACTAAAAAACAACGAAATATTTCTTTTTTTATCCACATTTAAAAAATAAACACAGACGGGGGGGGAGGAGCTACGACACCAACTAAGATGGCCGCATAGTCTCCCGGCTCCGCTGACCTCCGTCCTACGCTTCACTATCCTGTTGACAATCCTGCTTACCTGAACCGGATCCATGTGGGTGATCCGTCCCACACTCCAGTGGTGCAATCCCGGAGTTTTTCCGCCGTCGTGGAGCGAAGATACGTCGAAGAACGTACTGAGGCCTAACCGGCCTGGGAAGCCGGGATCTCTAGTGCTGGCCCTGCCGGGTCCGAGCTGAACAACAACGGGCTGCTGCATGCGGTTGGGTCCGGTCTCTGGTTCACTCGAACTTTTTCTCGATTGTTTTGCTACCATCAGCTGCCTGGTGCCCTGTAGCGATTGAGGCGACGAGTGACGCAAGGTACTGTCTTGTGAGGGTCCCTGACCGGGGATCCGGCGTCCATAACGCCGAGCCCCCCGGATCGGCGCCTCGCCGCGTACCACTGCTCGCTGACCGCCGTTCCCTCCTTGCTTATTCCTGCTCCGTTCCACATTGCCCCGGAGAAGGCGCCTCTCCGTTGGGATCACCATGCCTGAGGACAGAATAAGTTTAAAGGAGCGGGTTCGATCTGGCCCTTCTTTGTTAACGGTGATGGAGGCACTTATGGCGCTTCAGGGCACTATTAAAGCTCGGACTCGCGCCTTGTTGTCTGCGATGGATGAAGTCACAGGCTCGAGACTGGACCCTGACTCGACGCTTGCGACCCGGCAGCCAGCCCACTTTGTAATGGATGCTTCGGAGGCGTATTTAGACCCGGCGGTGGAAACAATGTTTGCCCCCATTGTGTCGGATTTGCCAGACTGGAGTGTGCCTGGACACCCAATTGAACAGTTGGAACTTTCGATCCTGCACCCTTCGGAACATTTATACGTCCCCACTGTGGTATTCTCTACTTTGAACTGTATGCGGTTTTGGACTTTGTTGATCCCCCTCCTCCACCGGTCATTCAAGATGGCGGATGAGACAAAGCTTGGCCTCGGATATGGGGAGGGGCGATGGTGGTACCAGCAATCAACATCTCTGCGCTCCTGTTCTGCCGACTTATGGGACATTGTGTGTAAGGGACTTCCCTTAATGATAGATTTCAGTACATTTGATCGTAGGGGTCAGGGTTGAGATCCTTGTCTGGGCTTATCGAGGTGAAATTATGGTTGACGGGATTGCTTCACTGTCCTAACGGATTCCCGGGCAGGGTTGGCTAGGTTGGGGGAAGGAGACCGGGAGTCCGTAGTATTATGCCCTCCTCCGATTTCCCCTTTCGATTGGGGCTTTCTTACCTTTTTCTCTTTCCCTTTCTTCTATATTTCGGGCTTTGGTTGCTGGGCGACAGGCATGCTGCGTGGGGGGTGGCCGTAGTCATTTGCAGGGGTGGGTATTTCGTTTTAGTCTTTGTTCTATGGCCTCTTTTTCTTCTTCTCTTCTCTTGCATTACCGGGTTAGTGTAGTGGGTTCGGCTTTCTCTACAACCTCATCTCTACACCTGTGCCTAGACCTCTCCAGGGTCTGGGCGCTGGGGGGCGGACAACAAGGACGGTGTTGATATTAATAATGTGCTGTTTATCCTGATGTCGCATGTTTAAACGCCGTTGATTGCTAGGGTAGCGAACTTGGTATGGACGCATCGTTTTCCTGTTCGCCCTCATTCCCATGGTCCGAGACACTATATGATACCTGATCCTTTCTATTTTAAATTGAAAATGAAAACCTCCTATCCTGTTTCGCATCGAACTGCACTCTCAACCATTGTACTTGGCAATCTGAGCTACTATGATCCCCAGGGACAATTGCTTTGAAACTGAATGTGATACTATACTGAACTGCTTAGCGGCCAGCCCTGGGGGTTGTAGGCCCGGTTTTGTATATGTGTGCAAATGTTAAATAAAGGTTTTCAAAAACATAAAAAAAATAAAAAAATATAAACACAGACAGAATAAATGTTTTTCTGTCTGTATTAATCTGCAAAAATGGAAAACAGGGAGGCTTACTTGCAACCTATCGAAAACCCTGATGGCAAATCGGACCATGATACTTTATGAAAACATTTAACTTTAGAGCCAACATATTTATCTTATATTTCTATCTTCAATCCCAACATAAACCACTCCCCAAGATCCTGAAATTACTGGATGTGGATGATTGAGTGGTTGTACTGTGAGAGACCATCAGAATGGCATACTAATGAGGTGTTACAAAGAAGTCTGCCAGTTTGTGCTCAATAGCGCGCTAACATTTTAGCTCTGATGATGCTATGCATTGCGGGGGCATGCAGGAAAACAGAATGCTAGCATGGTCCTCAAAATGGAAGCAAAAGGGGTGGTCATAACAGCCCAATGGACCGAACACAAAGCAAAACGCCCAGCTCTTCAGTTTGTCATGCAGCCTAGTAAGAGGCCCAAGGGATCAAAGCAAAACGCCCATCTCTTCAGTTTGTCATGCAGCCTAGTAAGTGTCCAAGATTGTTAGGCCAGGGTCAATTCATCATAGGATACACAAACTGGAAATGGTGTGTCAACTCCTGGCTCATTGAACAAGAGACGGGAAGATGTCTGAAGTAGAGAGAATACTGATCCAAGCACCGGTCCAGGGATAGTAGTTTGTCATTTTCCATACCCTGTATTGCCTTATTAGACATTGCAGAGTTACACAGGTATTTTGACAGCTCAGAACTGGTTCTGGTAATCTTCCTAAGAATTTCTGAACTTTTTCGTAGCAATTTAGTGATGGTAGCAACTTAGTTTCCTTGGATTATAGTCCACACTATTGATGTCAGAGTGTGACCACCAAAGCCCTCATTGGGCTCAATCTGTCCAAATCCTATGGACCTAACAGATACCAACGTCCACTACCTACTGGGTATGCTCAGACGTGAGTCCCAGGCTCTCCACATCACTGGAGTCAGGCTATCCAGGCTGAAGAAGGCTGATAGCCAGAAACCGGTCCTTGGATGCTTGATTGCGGTCTAGGAAAGACATGGCTTGGTAGTTCGGGCTGGACTGTTCCCATGAGGCACAGGGTCAAGGCCAATTTGCATATAGCCAGTGTCTAACCTAGGGTGGTGTGGAGTGCAAACAAACGATGGATTTAGGCGCAGATCTTTGTACTGGGGTGAATGTAAGACATTGTTCTGCATTCTGCCCATCAACTGTGTTCTTTGCAATTTTCACCCCGAGTGGGCTGGGTATGCTCAGACGTGAGTCCCAGGCTGTCCACATCACTGGAGTCAAGCTATCCAGGCTGAAGAAGGCTGATAGCCAGAAACCGGTCCTTGGATACTTGATTCCGGTCTAAGAAAGACATGACTTGGTAGTTCGGGCTGGACTGTTCCCATGAGGCACAGGGTCAAGGCCAATTTGCATATAGCCAGTGTCTAACCTAGGGTGGTGTGGAGTGCAAAAAAACAATGGATTTAGGCCGAGATCTTTGTACTGGGGTGAATGTAAGACATTGTTCTGCATTCTGTCCATCAACTGTGTTTTTTGCATGTAATAAGTATAAGACAAGGTATCCGTGCCTTCGACACCCTCTGGCTGTCTCACCAACCAAACGTTGTTCCTTGTGGTGCAGCCTTCTGCGTCTTCCACCCTGTGCTCCAGCAAGTGGACCCGGTCTATCAGATCTTGCTCAGTGCAGATGTTTCACAAGTGGTGGGCTGAAGTTCGGCTAGGGTTCGCTCAACATCTTGCACCTTGTCTGCCAGCTTGCAGTGATCAGCACGCAGCAGGGTGAAGTCTGCAGTGACCTTGTGAATCTTCCCTGAAGAGAGGAGCAGGTCTGCTCCAGAAAGATGAAGATATTTTCTACTGCCTGGACGACAGTCTCTAGTTTGGAGCCAAGGGTGGCCGAGGTAAAGGGCTCATGCATCGTTTGATCCCAAACAGGCTTGTCCGTGGCCTACAAGGAGACCGATGATGTTTGCTGCACTCCCAAGCGCAGCCGGTCAATGACTGCACCGTCAGGCAACCCAGCCCAGCGGGTGCCTCTTTGACAGTTGCCCAGAGGGACATCACAGATTCGCGCGCACGAGGTAATGACAGCTAAGCGACGCGGGCGCTGTATTGCATCTGAGTGTCACACAGCATAAAGTCCCAGTAGAGAGCCAACGAGCACCTCAGTGTGGCCCACTCAGCATCCAACAGAAGCATGCGCAGTCGCCCAACCAGTCACCATCAATGCCAAGCAGCACACCGGCCCTCAGGAGCAATGACAGAGCAACAGGGCGGGTCCAGTCAGAGTCACGGGGGAGGTTTCCCCAAGGGGTAGTCAGAGTCGACTACCGACAGGCCAGCGTCTCCAAACCCCTCAGCACCGCCGTCAATGCGAGTGGGCCTGCCCTCCCCTGTGGGGCCTGGGCCCAATGTGACCCCCAAGCTCCCACGATCAATGCAGCTAAGTCTAGTGCTGTCAAATCCTCACAGATTAGAGCATGAGTGGGCCCCCCGGCCCCACTCCGAATCAGCTCAGCTACTCAGTGGAAGCAGTAGTGGCGCAGGGTATGGGGAATGGAGCATCTCAATCACCACATGTCTTCCACTCGAATTCAGCAGTACTCACTAAGGAAATAGCAAGGGCAGCCATCAGGGGAGGTTGGCCAGCGGCGGTCAGGTCATGGACATGTCCGGCCCTCGCACTGCTGGCCTGGGCCTCTGCAGGCACTGCCCCAGGGTCCCCCTCACCAGAGTACAGCGGCTGGTAGCTCAGTGTCCAGATGCTCCGGTCCAGCAGCCGTTCCCCCACCGCTCCAGCATTGCATCCATCTCATGCTCTGCAAGACTTCTCGCTGCCCAGCTGGAGGCCACCACCAGGGAGGTATTCTGTTCTGTGCTTGATTTGTGTCTGCAATGTTCTGTGCATGGTTTCTAACTTTCGGGGTGATTTGTAGGTGGGCCCATTTGATGTTTAGAGCAGGATGCATATGTTTGCCAAATCACTCCATGTGATCGAAACACAACTTACATGTTTTTTTCTCCGAAGGTCTTGTTACTACAAATAATTAAAATTAACTGAACCAACCCTAAAACTCCCACAAAGCACCAATACATAAAATAACCAACTCTAGAAAGAAGGTGTCCCAGTGGCATGTAGCCTAGCCATAGCATTTGTATTGCGCAGACTATTCTGCAATGTGTTAACAATGTACCAATAGCCATTTGTGCATTAAGCCCAATGTTCTATATGTTGTTTGTGAATCGTTCAGTGTGGTGTGCTTGGTGGTATATTCTGGTCAAAAGTCCCTTTTCTGTAAGTATGCCCACGATTTAATTGCCTGTCTTAGCTAGTTCAGAACAAGGACTACCATTTGTTCTTCTTTTCATCCCAGAAAGCAGGTGGCAATGTGCATTTCGTAGTCCATACACTGAATATAAGCCTGTCAGGGTTAACAAACTGTTTACACTGGAGATTAGTAGTCGGAAGAAAGGGTCTGCAGCATAGACGACAGCTGTGCTAAACGCAGTTTCAGAAATCAGTTTTTACCTATTGAGATGCTAATAAGGATAGACTTGAACACTTGGAGTGTAGAGACCTTAACTCAGGAGGAACTGCTGGTTCTGACGCCTCAAATGCAGATGTCAAAATAATTTTTAGCCAGACAGAGACCGTGCCCACTAAGACCCTACTAGACGAAATAGTCTGAAAGCTCTGGTTTTGTTAAACAGATTATTTGGCACACTTTACTGCGTGGAAAAAAACTTTGACTTTATGAATCTTGGAAATCTGTACCCCCCCCACCACCAAGCCCCGATTTGTTGGAAGTGTTATTGCTTTCACATATATTTACTGGAACCATAATCTAAATGTGGAGGCCCAAATGGTGATTTGTAAAAATAAGATATCACATTCATTTTCATGGCTAAACGGTATACGGTTATCAGTGAAAATATGATAACTAATAATCAAAAAGTGAAAGCTTTGCTGGGTCTGTTTTTTTTAGCCTGTTTCAAAGAGTTAAAATGTGAAATATGGTCCAGGTCAAACAATCTTTTGAAGTAAGAGAACTTAGAGTGCAATGCTAGCGACTTTCTATTAAGTCCACAACTATCCCACTATTCCACATGTGGTGTGAAGACTAAGGAAGCCCAATGCCCTGACCTGCTGCTGTTCGCCCCTCACTGGGGCAAGGATATGAGGAGACCGGGAGCTGGGAGGAGGACTACACCCCCCAGCCTCCCTTGCAGATTAGCGTGTTGCTGCCATGTAAAAAGGATTCCCTGCACCAGCAGGCATCTACAAAAACCACCTGGGACTCCCGAAGCACGGGAAGCCCATTGCCCTGCCCTGCTGCGGCTGCTGTTCGCCCCTCGTTGGGGGCAAGGAGATCAGGAGTCGGGAGGAGAACTACCCCCTCCAGCCTTCCTTGAGGCATAGCGTGTTGCCACCAACGCCGACTGGATCCCTGCACCAGGAAGCACATACAAAAAACACCTGGGCTCCCGCAGCGCGGGAAGTCCATTGTCCTGATCTTCTTCTGCTGTTCTTCTCCCGCTGGGGGCAAGGAGACCGGGAGCTGGGAGGAGGGCTATACCCCCCGCCTCCCTTGCGGCATAGCTTGTTGCCGCCAACAGGATTCCCTGAACCATGTGGTGCCTACAAAAACCACCTGTGACTCCCGCAGAGCAGGAAGCCCATTGCCCTGACCTGATGCTGCTGATTGCTACTCGCTGAGGGCAAGGAGACAGGGAGCTGGGAGGAGGACTACACCCCCCAGCCTCCCTTGTGGCATAGCTTGTTGCCGCCAACGCTGACTGGATTCCCTGTGCCGGGAGGCGCTTACAAAAACCACCTAGGGGAATCCCAATGCCCTGACCTGCTGTACGCCCCTCGCTGGGGGAAGAGGAGACCGGGAGCCTGGAGGAGGACTACACCCCCCCAGCCTCCCTTACGGCATAGCGTGTTGCCGCCAATGCCGACAGGATTCCCTGCGCCAGGAGGCATCTACAAAAAACACCTGGGGCTCCTGCAGCACGGAGCCCATTGCCCTAACCTGCAGCCGCTGTTCGCCCCTCGCTGGGGGCAAGGAGATGAGGAGACCGGGAGCTGGGAGAAGGACTACACCCCCCAGCCACGCTTGTGGCATAGCGGTTGCCGCCAACGCCAACAGGATTTCCTGCGCCAGGAGGCATCTACAAAAACCACTTGGGGCTCCCACAGCAAGGGACACGTGTGGGTGTGCCCGGGTGAAGCCTGGGCTAATCGCGGGCCCGTCTGCACCCATCCGCAGCCGGACAGGGCAGGGCCACACCTCTTCGCCCAGGAGTGAGGTGTTGAACATTGGCCAAATTTTTTACTGTGGATAGGGCTGAACTCAAGTTGAACGACATCTCCAATTGCTGATTTGAACAGTAAAGGCAGTGAGCATCCATGCACAATTAACTCTTTTCCCTTATGGTACCTGCCTTTTATATGCGGTTATATATTGTTGTGCTCTTTTCTCGACCTCGCGACGGGGAGGTTTTGCAAGGGCAGGCGCTACGAGTTGTAGCAGTAAGATATAGGATTTTTTAGGTTCAGCAAAATTGTACTTAATTTTTTTTATGTGTAGAGTACTGTATATTTTTATTAAAGCTACTGTGAATAGCCTGTGGTGATTAGTGTTATTCATCTTGTTTTTTTCTCTTTAATCCTATTTAAATCTCGAGGATTTTAAACCTGTATTTCTCTAAATTGGACCTAGCTCTCTGTACTGCACCCCGCACTTTGACCAATCCCTTGTCCCTAAAATTATTGCATTCAGCACTTTTTAGGTCGAGGCTACCGTCGCACTGCGAAGCAGTGGGGGCGGAGCAGAAGATTTAATGACTTCAACAGTGGGGCTTTAACCCGCCTCTCTCTTCCATTGGCTAGTTTCGTAAATGGAGGCTAGCCATTGGAAGAGATGTGTGTCACTCGAGGCTGGAGCAGATTCTTGGGCGTTTGTCTTTTTTTTAAGCCCCGCCCCTTTTTTACGTCATGCAGAGGTGGGCCCATTGTGGGCGTTTCCTTTTTTTTTCCAGGGCTATTTTTTCGTCAGTCTTGCCAGCTCGGTCCCGGTCCCCTCTGAAGCCTCTCCCGCACTCCTATGTGTCTGCTCTATGGGCCCATTTCAAATATCTTTGCCCAGCTGACTTCCCGCACCGGGACCGTACTTTGAACTCTTCTGCCAATGGCAGTCTAATGTTACTTGCCTTCTGATAGTTGCCTGGTGCGGTTGTTGTGGCGCAGCGTGGGCACTGCTCAGTGTCCGATAGCTGGTGGTCGGCCTGTGAAACAGTTGCAATCAATCACCCCCTTATCAGGCGCGGCCCAGCGCGGCTCGGAGCTCGTTAGGTGATTCTCCTTTACCAGCACGGGGTGATGTCATGGCCCTCACCTCATCCCCCTACACTTAATTTAACCTTTTCCCTCTGTGCTGCGTGATGGGCGCCTCCACACCCATATGAATTGGTCCAAAGAAGGAATTCTGCAAATTCCTTCTAAAACACTCGCTTGTACAATCGCGCAGATGTCTTCTCCGGATGTGCCTTTCAGAAGAGGGCGCATCCAGTGTACATCCCTACCTAATGTATCCAACATTTCGCCAACCGCCACAGAAACTTTGTCACAAGGAAAGGGCGAGCGTCGGGGGTACGAACGAGCTAGTCGTCCTCAGATTTCCGTAATGGCTGGTCCTTTCTGGTGTGCTCTGCAAAGCAGGCTCAATTTACGGCCAGAACCACGAAGTGAGACGGGGCAGGCTTTACAAGAGGGCTTCAGGGAACGGTCCGGGCGCTGTTCCCCTTTCCTAGCTTACACAAGATAGAAGCCTCTCTCCAGGCACTAACCAACAAACCCACATTTTGGGGTACCAAGAAAGTGAAAGAGTGAACAGGCAGTCCATTTTAAAACAATAATGTCCCCTTTTCGCGTGGCTGTAATTGGGCTATTCAGCTCTTCGGCGCCCGCAGTCCATTCTAAAACTTTACCCCTCCAATTGTAAACATTGGAACTGCGAGCCACATTTTAAGTTTTCCCCTCTAAAAGAAGCCTTTAATAAACCGTATTGTGTGGGTTTCCTTAAGAAGGCATGAAAGAAGGGATTGTGCAAACGCATCTGTTCAATCTGAGTGTAAGAACAAAGTCAAACCCAGCGACGTGTAGCCTCTCCAGAGTGTCCTCCTGGCGGACATGCATGTGGTTCAATGTGTAAAACTAATCATCTGCTACCGGAGCCAGTAGTAACCAGTTGCAACTGGAATTTCCACCAGGTTTTAATCAACGTTTTCTGAGCTCGGCACTCCACTGTGTGATTAGCTATTTCATTCATGTCATTGTGCCTCATCACAAATCTTTGTTTATTTTTGAAGCTCAGCCTTCATGCATTCCTGTTATTCCCTCAGACATATGTTTTGTAACTATTGACTGCTCGCGTCAGTCGCACGAGGCTACTGTTTAGATATGTAATGGTATAGTCACGTTTAAGAGTAAAAGATTCTGACATGTTGTTCACAGGCCTGACTCAATGGTATCACGCGTGCGTGCGGGCCCACTTGCTAACCACCCACTGCGGAATATTCTACCATTAATTTTTCTAGAATTGAAAAATTCCCTTCTCCTTCCATCTGTTTTTTTTAAATCAATGTGAGCAAGTTTCTTTTTTTTTCTTCACTGCTTTCCGTGCAACCTTTTTTTCTTCACACATCTATAATGAAATAAGCGATTTAACGCCCCAGTGAGGCATAATTAGACACCACCAGATGGCTTACAGAGTTACCTGCAATAACCGGCGAAAGCGCACTTGTGGCCACCCCGCTACAATACTCTTAAAATGGTTAACCTGGTCCACCGGGGAGATGAGCATTGTTTTTTGAGTGTGTTTATTTTCATTTGAAAATCAAAACTAGGTTCATCCCCCTTTCCAAGCTGCACAAGTGGAGACATATTTCGAAAGAAAACTGTTCGGGTATAATAGCCGGTTTGATTTGCCATTCTTCTGAAGCAGGGTGAGAGCGAGTGTTTTTTCGGGGGTCATTTCATTGCAATCAATGGAGATGGAAATATCTGGCAGTGTGAAGAAGGCTTGTTTACAGGGTGGGCGAGCAAATGTCACAGCTCTGTTCTCGCCTCGGTCTCTGTTATCCACCCCAGTCTGGCAGCTTAATGCATGCTTTCCATGGCTTGCGTCTTCTCACTGGCTGCGTCCTCTGCCTGATCGTCCACCATCTCCACGTTTGTTTTCTTTCTGTTTCCTTTATTCGTCTCTGGAGAGGACAATCTTTCATGACCAAAGCTTTGTGTTTACAAAACTTTAGGAAAGAGAGAGTGTGTGTGCGTGATATGTGTGTGTGTGTGATATGTGTGTGTGTGATATGTGTGATATGTGTGTGTGTGTGTATGATGTGTGTATGTGCGTGTGTGTGTGATATGTGTGTATGTGCGTGTGTGTGTGTGTGTGATATGTGTGTATGTGTGAT
Organism: Lissotriton vulgaris; assembly: GCF_964263255.1. Lineage (NCBI taxonomy): Eukaryota > Metazoa > Chordata > Amphibia > Caudata > Salamandridae > Lissotriton > Lissotriton vulgaris. The sequence continues at coordinate 393,116,903 of NC_141699.1, read as the reverse complement.
ATGTGTGTATGTGTGTGTGTACGTGATAAGGGTGTGTGTGTGTGATATCGGTGTATGTGATATGGGTGTGTGTAATATGGGTGTATGATGTGTGTGTGATGTGTGTGTGTGTGTGTGTGTGTGTGTGTGTGAGATGTGTGTGATGTATTTTTTTTGTGATTCGTTTTGAAGCTGTTAATTTGTGTGGGTGCAAATGCAATAGGTCTCGCATTTGCCAGAGATTAAGCTATTGGCATTGTAAATAACAATGCCACTTATTTATATGTTTTAAAGACAAAAACAAATAAAAATGTCATGAGCAATGCCAATAGCTCTAACTTTAACAATGCCGAGACCATTACATTGTAAATGCTTGTTTTGCAATTTGCACTCTACAGCTAAACGGGGGCACGGTTTTCATGTAAAAGTAGACAAACCAAAATGGCGAAGCGTAAACTGCAAAAAATAGTAGTTGACCCTTCATGCACCACTATTGACTTTTACCTAGTGCGTGCAGTTAGCTCAATTAATGTTGAAATCTACAGAGCAAAACACCTCCTTTCTTTAGGAGTAGGCAAGGTGATCGAAGAGATGGTTGGTGAAGTTAGTGGAGTAGCCCATCAAGAGAATGCTCAGTCGAAGGAAGTTCCTTGCAGTAAGCAACAAGGCACTCTCTATTGATAAGAGAAAGTATAGGGAAAGCAGGTACAGATCCATACATGTAGACTCATGTAACACAATTACACTTGCCAAATGGATCACCTACTCTAAAAAGGAAAAGAGGTTGCAAAAAGAGCCAGGTAAAGGCAAGGAATAATAAAAACAAGAAAGGATCATCACAGAATATGACAGTCGAGGTCAATGATGATCTTTCTGACCAAGGGTCCTTAATTAAGTCACAAGCCACACAAATTGTAGATCTCATAGCATTGAATATAGAAGAATTGTTAAAACCTCTTTATAATAAATTAGACAAACTGAATGGAATAATAGTTCCGTTTACTGGCATATTAAGGAATATTGGTGACAGTGTCCGGGAAAAGTCAAATGTACAATGGGGGGGACTTATTGAACAGCCCCCACAGGTAATAGACACCACCAACAAGTACATCAGCTAATCGTAATAGGGATCATAGGTCCAGAGGAAAAATAACTCTAGGGAGTCAAAACGGTCCCAATGGGATCATAACTCTCCCTCAACAGAGCGAGACCCCAAATAATCAACCATGCCCTACTAGAGGGAACAGGACTGAGAGGATTCAGTCAGCCATGCACCATATCAAGTCAGGAGAGATGAGGGCCCCCGAGGGAAGAACTGGCATCTCTGTAAATTTACCCCCAGAATGCTGTCCATATGTGGCACTTATGGTGAATGTATCCCAGTTACAGCCGGGTCAAAGGGAACCGGACTATACCCTAAGAAATAAAGTGGTCCATTGGCTAAATAAGAACTGTGGTTATCCTGTGGGTTGTGCAAAACAGATACTCTTAACAAGAAGAGTAAGCGGGATTGGCCCCTCAGATAAGAATTTTAAAAGAGACTGTATTATCATCAATTTCAGAAGCCCTAATTGGGCAAAGAATACTCTAGAAAGAGCGGTTGCATCATCACATTATGACTTCAATGTGTCCTTATTACCCCTTGGCTTTTTCTACAGACATTTAAGGCCTATATACAACAGGGGAGTTGATATGGGGCATCTTAGTATGAACCCTGAAGTGCCAACCCACCCCAAATAAGCATTATCTGTGTCTAACATATACCAAGCCCTTAGTACACGCCAAGAAAATGACTGACATAACATTGCCTGGCTACCCAGTGTGGAGTCTGGTCACAAAGGAGAAGGATTGAAGGGACACAGAGTATTAAATGCTGATACTTCACTAGTGACCATGCCTAATCCTCCCTTAAAAGTCACAAGTCCACATGAAGTGCCCCCATACCCAAGTAGGGACGATGAAAGAATATGTGAACACCTTGATGCCAGTACTGGTAACTTGCCAGTAAATGGTTACACAATTGTTACATGGAACATAGCCAGTCTGGCAAGTAAAAAGGATTCACCAAGTTGGATAGATTTTATTAACAAACATTATATAATTTGTATGCATGAAACCTGGAGCACAGAGCAAGTCTATTTCTAAAGTTTACCTCTTATGATCTACTGGCATTATCTTCTTCCACAGGTAGAGCCAAAGAAGAGCTCCTAATTCTTTTGTCAAACAAATTCCCTGTTATTATTAAAAGAGTGATTAAAATAGGAGAAAACTCACAGATACTGTGGTTGTGTTGCAATAATGGTTGGGATGTCCTCCTGGTTAATTTTTATAACAATGTTTTCGATTCAACCTTCCACAATGTATTTTTTGAACTGGAAAAAGGGCTAGATAATTTGGTAGACCAATGAATACAAACTTTGCAATCATGTGGATTTCAATACTCAAATTCAGGGGTGTGGATTTTTTTTTAATAATCTACTTGTCCAAGGGACAAAATGGTACTGAGATCTACATGTCCTGTAAAATCCACATGTCCGACCAACTCCATAAATCAATTATAAGGGCTGACTGAGAAACAACTGTCTAGTTTATGGAAAAATACGTACTTTTCCCACTGCTCGCCATATACGCAGGATGATATCACAGTCCGCTATGTGAGGGCAGAATTAATGATGGATACATTTTCTCCAGGAACCAACAACCTCTCCTATAATATTTAGACCAGGAATCGGCCCACCACCTTTAAACTGGACTCAAGAACCAACACGCTCTCGACTTAAACTGGGCTCAGAAACCAGCACCCCCAGGCCATTCAACTCCTAAGCTGAGCATATGCATCAGTGCCTCCCTAATTTTGTCCCTCGAGCCAGAGTCCTCTAGCGCACACCCAGGGGATTTCAGCCACCTCTAGAGCATGCACAGGAGTCTCCAGTCTATTGAAAAGGCCCAGGAGTCTCCAACCCTGCAACAAAGTTGAGCCTTTACTCCCTAAACCAGATGCAGAAGCCAGCATCAGCACCCAATCTTACTCCCAAACCAGGCCACAAGTCAGCACCCCAGTCACACCCAAATAACTCAGGTCTACAAGCCACCATACCTACAGTCAAACAAGGCCAATAAGACAGTTTCGCCAGCCCTCTAAAACAGACTGATCTGCCACTGTATTACTCCTCTAAAACACAAGGTCAAGAAGCAAGCGTCCCCCCCCCCCCCCCTCCGAAACACGGCCCAGGAGCAAGAATTTCCTCTAAACTAGTCACAGTGGGAGCGATGTGCATAAATAATTTACAGCTGGACAGTCTGCACTGTGCACATCTCCACATATTAGGAAGCAGGCAAGCATACTGGACCGAGAACTCACCAATGATCACAGAAAAGAGAGCTGAAGTCTGCTACTCCAGCGCACAGGGGACTGGAGCCAAAAAGGTAACTTCTGCAGGAGGGAAAAGCAGCCAAGAACATAATCTGCCTACTTGCACACAATCGGAAGAATAAACACATTACAACCATGATGGAAATTAATTCTCAATCTAGCAATTTTGGAAGGATTAAATCATAAACCACACATCAACTCCCCCTTATTTGTGTGTGTTGTCCCTCTTGACATCACTAATTCCACATTAAAAAAATCTGAAAACTTACAAGACTCCAACAGCATTCCCCAAATGCAGAATTCACCCTATATTGGGAGGGGGGGGCGACAACAACTTATTTAAATTTCACAACTGAAACTACATGTGATACCGCAAGCAAGCGGTGTAAATAAAGTGAATGAGTATAGAGAACTGGAGAACAGAGCCCATCCAATTAGAGACAGGTAAAAGCGGACAACCAACACCCAGCGCAAAGGAGAAATGTTTGAGAGATATGAGGTAAGGGACAGTCCACCCCCTTCACCCAGAAGTGGGAATATGCAGCGCGCACTGAGCAGGTGGAACCCTTCTCCCAGCAACCATCCGGATCAGAGGGGTCAATGGGACAGACACAAAGCTTGCGTCCCAGCACTAAGGTGAATGTGATGTGTACAGAGAGGCAAGGGGGAGGGGACCATTTCCCTGACTCCTAGAGAGGGGTTAATATACGAGGTGTGTACAGAGAGTAGGAGAAGACCTACACTATCCACCCAAAAGACAGGCGCATTAAGGGGCCCATCCTGCCTGAATCAGGGATACACAGGTTAGAGAAAGACGCACAAAGACTATACATTACTGAAGGTATAATCATTTTAAGCATGATTACACTCTGTACTGGGAAGAACAGTTCCAACAAGCCCTTGCACGAATTGCAGAAGAGGAGAGGCAGGCTGGGAAGCATCTTTCAAAAAGCGAGGAATTCTGCTGTGAGACGTTTGAAGAAGTTAGTGCTAGGGAAGGCCCCTGTTATGGCTGAATTTATAGCACAGTCTTTGAAACTGAGGGATGTAGCTGGTACCAGAGACGGGTTTCAGTTAGGGGCTGGAGTTGGTTCTTTTGTTAGGGCTGGTAAAAGGGAAGAGTCGTTAAAGGGGGGACAGGTCAATCCCCCGAGGATAAGGGGAGATCACAAGATTGGGGTGCGAGTGGAGGGTCATGGAGGGCGGGTCGGTGCCAAGTGAAGATGGTCTGTGAAAGGAGGTGTGGCCTATGCCCCCACTGCTACAGCCGCATGACATACTTAAGGCTAAGGGTGATCCTAGCACTGGTAATGTATCTGCTCCACAGCTGCATCCCTGGAAGTCCCTTAACTGCAGCCTCTTCTCTCTGCTCAGTGGCAGGGCCAGAGCAGCAGTGTTTAATTTGTGCCGGTGCTTAGCACCGGCACCTAATTAGCAGGGCCGGGTCCACACATGCTGGTGCACGTAATTGATGTACAGTAATTTCCATGCTTAGCTATTGCTACGGGACTTGGCAGTGGCACAGTGTTACTGTTGAACTCAAGTGTTCAACAACTACTCGTCCGGAGACACTGTCTGCCAATATGACTTCCTTCACTTCTTAGAGACACCCCACTAATTCTCAAGGGCTGAGGTTTTAATCACACCAACAAAAATTAGCAGTGAGTCAAAAACTACAACATACATGTATCCAACAGAAAAATGAGAAAAGCTAACACTGTGAGCGAGTTCCCATCAGTCCACCATCGAGACAGCCCTTCATCATCTTGGATCTCTTATTCTGGATGACAAATGGTACCCCAAAAGACTACCGGCTACTAGATGTTACATAGCCAGGTAGAAGGGGTCCCCAATATATAAACCCAGATGTGACCAAAGTGTGTCTAAACGTGGGAACTGAATAGCAGTGCTGGAATGAAAATGTGCAAGTGATGAAGGAGAAGAGAAAGCTCTAAAATTAGGTAGTGAGAGGAAAAAACAACTTTAATATGTACCCTTCCACTCCTAATATAATAAAAAAACAGTGCAAGGTGTAGTATAAAATATTGACTACTCCCTGAGATGATAGGTCGGCATGTTTCTGCAGTCACTGGAGCCAGTAGGTCTCCTGCTGCTTCTTCAGGACCTCTTGAGTGCTACTGCTATATTAAAAAGTGAATATATCACCTGATAGATGCGTCTCCCCAACTGTGAGTCCCATTATTCAGCCGGGAAATAATATGGATACATGAAAGAAAAACAATAATAAGGCACAATCAGTAAAGTAATGAAGTGCTCGCATCACAATGTTGTTCATTAAGGTAACAACGAGTGCGGACAATATTCAATTTATCTGGACTAGGTTCTTCTTAGTACTCACCCATTTGCTGGGGAGGAACAGCCCACCTCACCTGGCACCAGCTCAGGTAGTGGGTACACCGCGCTAAAATTAATAAGGAAAGGTATTGTTTACTATTAGGTGAAACCACCTCATACTCCATATAGACAGCCGTCCATCACACGCCACCCCTAGTGGCCGGTTCTCACAAACTAATTAATTATAACCACTTAAATGTCTGATTTAATAAGTTCCAAGATGGCTTAAGGTAGTAAATATGGCTGTGACTATAGTTATTAACATACCACACAAAACTGCTATAATATCAGTATCTGATCGACTAGACCTGCTAAGATAGTCTATATGGAGTATGAGGTGGTTTCACCTAATAGTAAACAATACCTTTCCTTATTAATTTTAGCGAGCACTTCATTACTTTACTGATTGTGCCTTATTATTGTTTTTCTTTCATGTATCCATATTATTTCCCGGCTGAATAATGGGACTCACAGTTGGGGAGACGCATCTATCAGGTGATATATTCACTTTTTTTTTTTTACATTTATATTTTTGGTGCAAAACAAAGATAGCATTTACATCATCATCAGTCACGTAGTCATATATAATTACTGGGTGAATGAGGTCATACAATATACAGAAAATGATAAAACGTAGACCACCCACATTAGTTCCAATGCGCTTCTGGCCTCATCGGCGACGTGATGAATAGGAATATACATGTGTCGTAGAAATACAGTTTGCAATTTTGTGTTTTGTTGATTATTATTCGTCCGAGTTTTGCCTTTTTTCTTGCAACAAACATGAAACAGTAAAAATAGCACACTTAGTCCGGCACGTACTTGAAGTAATATCTTTCGTAACTCGCAGCACAGTCCATCTGTAAAGAGAGCAATCAGTTGTATCGGAGCCCCCCATCTCTTACACCCCCCCCTACCACCTTCCGAAATTAGGTCCCGCCCAAATCCGTATCACACACTCTACATGCACGCACACACCCAATCAAGGTTCTTCGTCACTCTCAGATCCTTCGAGGTCGTCCTCTTCCAGTGGTTCACAGATATCCCCTCTATAGGAGTTCCAGGGTTTCCACACCCCATTCCATTTACGTGGATTACCTCTCAGTTTGTACACCGCCCTTTCAGTCAACATAAGCATGTCCATGTTGCGGATCCATTGGGCCAGTGTGGGGAGATCAGCCGACCCCCACTTCTGAGCTATGTCCCGTTTCGCTGTTACCATCCCCACTGTAACCCAGGTCCTTGCGTAAAAGGTGAGGTCAGTCGGTTCCCAGATGTTCAGCAGGCAGAGCCGTGAGGGTGGTGTGAAGTGCCTGAGCCATTGTGCGTACTACCCGTTGCCAGTAACTGACAACCAGTGGACATTCCCACACCGTGTGTATGAAGGTTCCTTCTGCTCCGCAGCCTCTAAGGCAGTACGGATGATCAGCCCTGTGCAGTTTATGAAGCATCGTGCGGGTGTAGTAGATTCTGTGTAGGATTTTTAGCTGCACTAGGCGAAATTTGGAAGATATGCCTGCTTCACGTGGGGATGCCATGGCTGCGTTCCAATCAGTTTCGTCTAGATCACCCACCTCCAACATCCATTTGTCCTTCAGGTTCCCCAGTGGATCAGGCATATTGTTAACCAATTTACGGTATTTTAGCGATGTCGCCCCTTCCTGCAAGTAGTCAGTAAGTAGACGGTCCTCCAGAGGGGAGGATTCGGGTGGGGAGGTGTCGGGCGGGATCGCTGCTTGTAGCGCGTGTCGGACCTGAATGTATCTGTAGAGCTCTGTGTTCCCTAACTCGTATTGTTCTTGCAGAGTGGCAAAGGAGATCACTCCTTCCCTCGTCCACATGTCCCCCACCGTGGAGATGCCGATGTTGTCCCACTGTGTGAAGCCCTTGGAGCGCCGCAAATGGCCCAACGCCTTCGCGTCCCATAGAGGTGTAAGTTTCGTGATGATGCCATCCCACTTCAACTTTGCCTGTGCCTTGTACCATATGCGAACTGTATGTTTCGTAGGCCCAGTGAGTTTTGCCGCCACTCCACGGTGGTACAGAGGGGCCAGTAAACTGTTCGTACCCAGTTGTGCCCTGTCTGCCTCGAACGCTGGGTCATCCTGCGGGGCATGTAGCCACTGGTTAAGGATTTTGAGCTGAGCCGCCCAGTAGTACAGCTGTATGTTTGGGAGTGCAATTCCCCCGTCGTACCACCCCCTGTTTAATTTGGCGTGGGAAATTCGGGCTGGCTGATTGCCCCACAACAGGCCTGAGATCTGTGCCGTTATTTTCTGGAGGAAGCTATCTGGCACCAAATACGGAGCGTTTTCCAGTACATATAAGAAACGTGGCAGAGCCATCATTTTAAATAGCGCTGCCCGTCCTAGTAGCGTTAGGGGGAGGTCCTTCCAATGGCGTACATCCCCACGAAGACGGACCAAGGGGGGCTGTAAGTTCAGTCGTGCGAAGTCCGCCTCGTCTCGGGTGATATGAATCCCCAAATATTTGAAGGACGAATGCGCCATTTCTAGTGGACAGGAGTCTGGGAGAGGCGGAAGCGGCCCCCGCAGTTCAAAAATGATGGATTTGGCCCAGTTGATGGTGTAACCCGAGATTCGCCCATGAGCTGTACAGAGAGCCAGGAGGTTAGGGAGACTCTCTTCTAGGTCCGTAAGATAAATCAGCATGTTGTCTGCGTAGAGGGATACTCTGTCCTCCCATAACGGGGTCCATTGTATTCCTTTCAGGAGTTGGGTGGTACGTATCGTAACCGCTAGCGGTTCTAAAACTAAAGCGAAGAGAAGGGGCGAGAGCGGGCATCCCTGTCGTGTACCTCGGCCTAGGGAGATGGTCCTCGAAATGTGGCCATTGGCCGTCACCTTGGCTACGGGGTCTCTGTACAGCATGCGTATCCATAAAAGGAACACCGGGCCAAAACCCATACGTGCAAGCACTGCAAAAAGATAGCTCCATTCCACCATGTCGAACGCCATCTTGGCGTCCAAGGAAAGGATGGCCGCCGGTCCCTGCAGTAGTGGAACTCGCGCCAGTACTCCATGCACCCTGCGGAGATTTAAAGCAGTGCTACGATGTGGCATGAAGCCGGATTGGTCCGGGTGGATCAGGTGGGACAGACACGGTAGGATCCTGCTCGCCAACACCTTAGCAATAATTTTGGCCTCCGGGTTCAAAAGGGAGATTGGTCTATAAGACGAGCATTCGTTGGGGGGCTTACCAGGTTTCGGTATCGCCACAATAGTTGCCATCCGTTGATCTGGCGGCAGCGTACCCTTTACTCTAGATTCCTCGTACATATTGAGTAGGGGTGTGCTTAGGGATTCGGTCATAATTTTCAGCCATTCAATGGGGATCCCGTTGGGGCCCATCGCCTTACTCGGATGGAGGGCGCCGATAGCCAGCTGAATCTCCTCCACCGTAAGAGGTGCGTCTATTTCCTTGGATACCTCTGTTGTCAGTTCTGATAAGGGAACGTGTGCAAGAGCAGTCCGGACCTCACCCTCTCTCACCACTGTCTCTGGGTTATATACTTCGGTAAAATAATCGGCGAGGACTTCCACTATCTCGTCGGGGCGGGTGTGGTTGTTGCCATGTGAGTCCGTAAGTTGTAGGATATTCTTCCCCCCCCCTGTCTCTTGTCCAGCCATGCCAGCAACTTACTGGCCTTGTCCCCAATGTCATACACCCTATGCTGTGTAGCCGCAATGTCCGACACCGTGATCTTGTGCATGTGATCTGTAAGGCGGCGCTGGTGGACTTGGAGCTCATGGAGCGTGTCTTCCGAGGGATTAGCCATATGGGCTGTGTTGGCCCTCTCGAGGCCCAACTCTATATCTAGGGCCTCTTGTCTGTGCGCCTTTTTGTGATTCGCGATCACGGCTATGGCCTGACCCCTGAATACTGCCTTGTACGCCTCCCATAATATAGAGGGGGAGTCCACCGAGGACCGGTTTTCCTCGAAGTAGAGCCGTGTTGCCCTCTTCAGGTCCTTGTTGATCTGAGGCACTTTAAGATAGCCAGGGAAGATCGGGAATAACCTGTGTCGTTTCATGGCCGTAGTGGTGAGTGTCAAAGTGAGTGGCGAGTGATCTGAGACCCCCCGTGGCTGTATGTCCGTCTCCTCTACAGTAAGATGACCATTGATCAAAGCAAAAAAATAATCTATCCTAGAAAGACTGTTGTGTGTGGCCGAGTAGTACGTGTATTGCTGCTGAGTAGGGTGTAGAGCGCGCCATATGTCCACCAACCCCTGTGCATTCAGAAATGTCTGGAGCCTGTTGGGCCCTTCTACGTGTGTACGTGGGGGGAAACGGTCTATGGTGGTCGTGAGTGTCATGTTGAAGTCCCCACCTATGAGCAGTTATCCATCAGGGAGGGTCAGCAGGAATTTGCCCAGATCCGGCAAGGCCTCAGAGTGTAGGGCGGGTGGTATGTAAACAGAAACTATGTTTAAAAGCCTCCCCTCCCACTGGCCATGAACTGCCGCAAATCTGCCATGGTCATCCGTTGCAGTAGATTTGACAATAAATTTGGACGATTTTTTCTGAAGGATGCCCGTGCCACGGGACCCCGAAGTGAACTCAGCATGCACTATCATATGATAGCCTCTCCTATCTAGGGCCTTCGTGGCCGCTCCCGTCAAGTGTGTCTCCTGTAGGAGAATGAGAGCCGGCCCCAGTCTCCTTATCCCCTGCAGCACCAGCCCTCGCTTAATCTTATCCCCTAGGCCCCTTACGTTCCAGGACATGACAACCAGTGGGTTCGTCGTGGTTTGACTATCCGTTGCGGCCATAGAAAAGCCAGTGAGTCGCCATGGAGCCCCCTCGCCCCAGGCGATGTTGCACATAGTGGCAGGCGTAGGGCAGGCGTGGTTGAAACTCCCAATCAGACCTCCCTGTGCCCCGAGTGGACCAGAAGTTCTCAGTTACATAAGACATGCCTAGATACAAAAGTGTGCTTACAACATAAACCTGTAGGACCGAAAAGTCCCATAGTGCAAACTTACCCAACTCCCCCCCCCTCCCTGCCCCCCTGCTACACGGACTCAAAACTGCCCGCCCCCCCAACTTAGCAGAGTGCATACCCCATCCCCCAAACAGTGTACTTGCGCGTTGGGGTGAGGGACTCTCCGCAGCCGGCAGTCTCTCATTCACACCCCCGGAGGCCCTTCACCCAGTGTCCAATGGCGGGAAGCGCTTCGCAGCGTAAAAGTCTCATCACAAAAGCGAATATGAATGTTTTCCAAGTGGTCATTGTTCCTCGAACTCTTCCCTGCCGCCTTCAGCTCCCAAAAAGTCACTGTTGTCCGGTCCCCCTCCCGAGGCCTGGGAGTCCCGGCGTTGGCCTTCAGTCCGATCTTTCTTGGAGCGATGTGTCCGTCTGTGGTTCTGACCCGGTCTCCATCCCTCGAGCCACTCCTGTACGTTTTCCGGGTTGTCGAAGAACCAGGTCTTGTTCTCCGCTACCACCCGTAATCTTGCGGGGAATAGCATGGAGTACGGCAGTTCTCTGGACCTCAGCTCTTTTTTCACTTCGAAAAATGTTCGTCGCCGACGGGCGACTTCCGCTGTGTAGTCAGGGAAGATGGCAACGGTGGCATTCTGGATCTTGAGGGGAGGGGAGGATCTGGCTGCCTGCAGGATTGTGTCCCGGTCACGGAAGTTAAACAAGCGTGCCACTATGGGTCGCGGGGTAGCCCCCGGTTTCGGTTGGCCACCCGGGACTCGATGGGCCCTTTCCACCGAAAAGAAGTTGGACAGTCCCTTCGGCTTCAGTTCGTTTGTTATCAGGTTCTCTACGAAGAGATCCATCGCTTTCACGCCTTCTGATTCCGGTACCCCTATAATGCGAATGTTATTGCGCCTAGAACGCCCCTCCTGCTCATCCAGCTTCTCCCGGAGCATTCTATTGTCCTGCGCCATCTTTCCCATTTCACGTTGGAGTTCTGCGACGTCCTCCACCAGAGATTTCGTGACCACCTCCATGTTCTTTACCTTCTCCGACATTTTGTGGAGGTCCGCTCTAAGTAGGGTGACGTCCGTGGAGATTCCGCCAACGGTCGTTTGCAGCTGGGCCAGTGCGAGCATGACGTAGTCCAGTGTGGCCTTTTTTCCCCCTGGGGAGTCGGCCGCTTTGCCACCCTGCTCCCTTCCTGCCGGGGACCCGGTGGGTTTGTCGGAGGTAAATCGGTCTATTCGAGTCTGTGTGACGCCTCCCTTAGGGCCTTTCCCCGCCATGCCTCCAAGTGTCGTGCTCCTCGTGCCCCTACGCTCCAGGATGTGAGGATCGGTGTGGACCCCCCGGCCAGTCCGGTTCAGTAAGGATCAGGTCCAGCGACTTTCTCCAGGGTGGGAGGTGCGTCGGTTGTCGCCAAGTGCGTAGCGACTGTTCCGATCAAAAGATGGCGGTCGCCCACTCCGTTGTCGATGCCCAGGCTCTCGGCGCGGCTGGTGACGACCTTCGAGACTTTCTGGACTCCGGCGACCCCTCCATCAAGCGCCACTTCCTCGATCCGCGTGGATCGCTGTCTCCAACTCTCCGAATTGCAGTCGAACTGTTGAGTCCACCGCCACACGGGCACTTCCGGTCCAAGTTCTCCGGTCAGGATGCACTTCCTGCTGGGTTAACAACCAGGGGAGGTCCCGGCTCTGGAGGTGTGAGTAGGCCGGTTCGAGGCTTCGACGTATCTCTGACAGCGTATGTCGGATCTTGTCGCTGCTTGTCGCTGCTTACTCCGCCCGGTCCTGGGATCCGGTACCTGCCTGTGGGGCTTGCAAAAGTGACGGATTTTGTGTCGGATCGACGAAGAGGCCGCTTCAGCCGCGGAGCTCGTCCCTTATGCTGCCGCCATGATCGGCTGCTAGCCACGCCCCCCGATATATTCACTTTTTAATATAGCAGTAGCACTCAAGAGGTCCTGAAGAAGCAGCAGGAGACCTACTGGCTCCAGTGACTGCAGAAACATGTCGACCTATCATCTCAGGGAGTAGTCAATATTTTATACTACACCTTGCACTGTTTTTTATTATATTAGGAGTGGAAGGGTACATATTAAAGTTGTTTTTTCCTCTCACTACCTAATTTTAGAGCTTTCTCTTCTCCTTCATCACTTGCACATTTTCATTCCAGCACTGCTATTCAGTTCCCACGTTTAGACACACTTTGGTCACATCTGGGTTTATATATTGGGGACCCCTTCTACCTGGCTATGTAACATCTAGTAGCCGGTAGTCTTTTGGGGTACCATTTGTCATCCAGAATAAGAGATCCCAGATGATGAAGGGCGGTCTCGATGGTGGACTGATGGGAACTCGCTCACAGTGTTAGCTTTTCTCATTTTTCTGTTGGATACATGTATGTTGTAGTTTTTGACTCACTGCTAATTTTTGTTGGTGTTACTAGTAGTTAGGGGGTTTAGCAGTTGGGTCACTAAAATATTCCCCTAGGACCTTCCTTTGTGTGTTACTGAGGTTTTAATCCCCTGCTGTATGAAATTAATGTCTTCTTGTCCCTCGGACAAAATAGACATTAAATCTTCTTGCCCATTATAAAAATCTACATGGTTCGGGTGTCGGGCGATAGGATTCCCCCACTCCTGCTCAAATATGCCCATTGTCTATGACTAAAGTTTGTGGGTATAAGAGGGACGAAGGGGACGACTGTATACACTTCCCACATAATTACAGAGGTGCATTAAATATAATGATGGCGAAATAGGACCTTGATTTAGTACAATGTGTTTGTGATACTAATGGCGGGGTGATACCAACCTATATCGGAAGGAATGCCAACACACTGATTGATCATGTTTTAATACCCACAAGATTTGTACAGCTATATTCTAGGCCAAGGATTGCACAGTTGTTACTTAGCAATCATAACTGTATTATAATGCAAATATTGATATGGGGTAACAAATTTGTGTTCCAACAAACTGTTACTGATTTAAAAAATTTAAATTATATAGTTATGAAATGTGGTACAGGGATCTCCAATTGTCTTAAAGTAGATGTTATCCCCAAAAAGTTGTTAACTCATTTTTGTAAAATCAATGGTATTATTGAAGAGACAATGACCGCACCCCATAGGGATAAAACTATCCAAAGCACGGGATGGTTCAACCGTACATGCACCAAGGCCTTTAACCAATTAAAACAGGCCCTTAGAAGTAGATCTAGGAATATTGATTTAATCAAAAACGTGAGACTTTACTGTAAATCGGTCCTTAAAATGAGGACAAGAGAGCTCCAGGAGCAAGCGTGGGACAAACTATCCCTGGCAGCGGACACATCCAATAACAAGCTTTTCTGGGAAACTATCATTTCTAAAAAACACGCATTTGCAATGCAATAGGTCTCGCATTAGGAAAGTTTGAGCTATTGGTCTTGTAAATGACAATTTTTTTATTTATGTGTTGTTTTTGAAAATAGCTAAATTAATAGCTTTGTCATTTACAATGCCAATAGTTATAACTTTCGTAAATGTGACACCTATAGCATTTGTAATACAACATGTTTTGCATTTACGTGACTTAGATGTATTGATATTACAAATAACAATGGCTTAATTTTTTTTAAATAATTAATAATTAAATAATTTATTTAATTTATAATGGCAATAGCTTAAACTTTTGTAAATAACTTTTGCGAATATTATGTTCAGTGTATTTTATTGTGACGAAAATCCAAGAACAGAAGTGAGATATTAACATCTTTTTGAGACATTTGTAATAAAGCTTGAAACATTGAGAGAACATATTTGAGCCAGTGATGCTGTGGTAGTGCTGTGGTTGCGCTGAGTGATGCTGTGGTTGCGCTGAGTGATGCTGTGGTTGCGCTGAGTGATGCTGTGGTTGCGCTGAGTGGTGCTGTGGTTGCGCTGAGTGGTGCTGTGGTTGCGCTGAGTGGTGCTGTGGTTGCGCTGAGTGGTGCTGTGGTTGCGCTGAGTGGTGCTGTGGTTGCGCTGAGTGGTGCTGTGGTGGTGCTGTGGTGGTGCTGTGGTTGCGCTGAGTGATGCTGTGGTTGAGCTGAGTGATGCTGTGGTTGAGCTGAGTGATGCTGTGGTTGAGCTGAGTGATGCTGTGGTTGAGCTGAGTGATGCTGTGGTTGAGCTGAGTGATGCTGTGGTTGAGCTGAGTGATGCTGTGGTTGCGCTGAGTGGTGCTGTGGTTGCGCTGAGTGATGCTGTGGTTGCGCTGAGTGATGCTGTGGTTGCGCTGAGTGATGCTGTGGTTGCGCTGAGTGGTGCTGTGGTTGCGCTGAGTGGTGCTGTGGTTGCACTGAGTGGTGCTGTGGTTGCACTGAGTGGTGCTGTGGTTGCACTGAGTGGTGCTGTGGTTGCACTGAGTGGTGCTGTGGTTGGTTGCGCTGAGTGATGCTGTGGTTGCGCTGAGTGATGCTGTGGTTGCGCTGAGTGGTGCTGTGGTTGCACTGAGTGGTGCTGTGGTTGCACTGAGTGGTGCTGTGGTTGCACTGAGTGGTGCTGTGGTTGCACTGAGTGGTGCTGTGGTTGCACTGAGTGGTGCTGTGGTTGTACTGAGTGGTGCTGTGGTTGCACTGAGTGGTGCTGAGGTTGCACTGAGTGGTGCTGAGTGATGCTGTGGTGGTGCTGAGTGCTAATGTGGCGGTGCTGAGTGATAATGTGGTGGTGCTGAGTGATGCTGTGGTGGCGCCGAGTGATGCTGTGGTTGCGCTGAGTGATGCTGTGGTTGCGCTGAGTGATGCTGTGGTTGCGCTGAGTGATGCTGTGGTTACACTGAGTGGTGCTGTGGTGCTGAGGTTGCACTGAGTGGTGCTGAGTGATGCTGTGGTGGTGCTGAGTGCTAATGTGATGGTGCTGAGTGATAATGTGGTGGTGCTGAGTGGTGCTGTGGTGGTGGTGAGTGGTAATGTGGTGGTGGTGAGTGGTAATGTGGTGGTGCTGAGTGGTGCTGTGGTGGTGCCGAGTGGTGCTGTGGTGGTGCGTAGTGGTGCTGTGGTGGTGCGTAGTGGTGCTGTAGTGGTGCTGTAGTGGTGCTGAGTGATGTTGTAGTGGTGCCGAGTGGTGCTGTGGTGGTGCTGAGTAAGTGGTGCTGCTGAGTGATGTGGTGGTGCTGAGTGGTGCTGTGGTGGTGCCGAGTGGTGCTGAAAGATAATGTGGTGGTGCTGAGTGATAATGTGGTGGTGCTGAGTGATAATGTGGTGGTGCTGAGTGATAATGTGGTGGTGCTGAGTGATAATGTGGTGGTGCTGAGTGATAATGTGGTAGTGCTGAGTGATAATGTGGTGGTGCTGAATGATAATGTGGTGGTGCTGAGTGATAATGTAGTGGTGCTGAGTGATAATGTAGTGGTGCTGAGTGATAATGTAGTGGTGCTGAGTGATAATGTAGTGGTGCTGTGGTGGTGCTGAATGATAATGTAGTGGTGCTGAGTGACAATGTGGTGCTGAGTGATAATGTGGTGGTGCTGAGTGATAATGTGGTGGTGCTGAGTGATGCTGAGGTAGCGCTGAGTGATGATGTGGTGATGCAGAGGGCAGAAAGGCACAAAAAACGAGTCTAACGGGGCGCAGAAAGGCACAAACAAGGAAGCGGAAGGGGGAAAACAGAGAGAAAAGAAGAACAGAGAAAGAGAAGAGAACGAATAAATGGGAAAAGAAAAGTCACATAGTCAAGTTAAATGTAGTATTGTGGCACATATATATATATATACACACTTATTCTGGATTAAATTCAAACGGAAAAGAAGAACTAGACGGTCTAACTACTTAAGATCCAGAGTAAAAATGTATGCACCCCATCTCCTGCGAGGATTTAAAAAAACAAAAAGTGTTCGCTTTTTAGGTGTGCGAGCGTGAACAACATCTGTAAGGAAGTATGATTGGAAGTTATTATTTTTGTTTGTGTGCTGTGCTGGCACATATCGGGTGAATTCCGACCCTGCCCTGTCTTCTACAAATCCGGTCTGCAAAATAAACCATCAGGCAAAGAACAACAACAAGGGAAGAAGGGTGGCGAGACGCATGGGGAGCAGCAGCCTTTGATGTGCCGGCCGGCCATGCAGTGAATAATTAGGGGAGGAGAAATGCCGGCCTGAGGCTGAGCGCAAAGCAACAGATGGCATTTCTCCTCCCCTAATTATTCACTGCATGGCCGTCCGGCACATCAAAGGCTGCTGCTCCCCATGCGGCTCAGGCGGATAGAAGCGCGTTCACGAGACCTCATCGAGGTCTCGTGAACTTCTGTTAACCCGCTTGTAGGTCTATTCTAAATATCGTACACCCGACCGACATTACGAGGAGTGTTTATTAAGTTTCCATTTCTCTGTAAAACATACAGATGAAGCCGAACTGCAGAGAGGATCGTATTCTTGCTAGGTGTGTGTGCTATTACTGTATAGTTCACCCTCTCAAGCTACCGTGTCTTTAGATCAGAACAGTTTGTAGCGCGATGTGCGACAGCTGCTGTCTGCTTGCAAAGTGCCAAGAAAGAATCCAATGTACAAGATGTCGCCCTAGAAAAAGTATTTCCGTCTCAGACTTCAGAAATCAAGTTTCTAAATACATCATGCTATAGAAAATGAGACAACACCTTTCCTTTGAACGGCTGGGCACAAAACTGTTCTCACGATAAGTGAGGATGGGGAGGGGGTTGACTTCCTGCTATTCACACTGTGCATGTTGTCTAATGACATTTACAACACACTGTAGGGAAAAGCATAATCGAAATATTTTATAAAAATAAAAAACAATCATTGGACTGAAGTTATTTTGAAAGCTGACTACGACAATACTGCAATGCAGATCAAACCGCAAACAGGTGGATGAAAGAGTGCAAATATAGACACACTCATGTTGTTTGTGGGCTGCTGCTATCAGCTCTTGAGGGCTTTAAAATGTGTGTCTCGGCTCTGCGAATCATTTAAAGCCTGGCGCACACCCCCGTGAGTGGCACATCGGGGATGAATACATTACAGACTGTGTTTAAAACACGAGTATTACTCAGAGCAAACAGAGGCCGGGAGCGAGCCAGCGCTAATTCGAGAAGCAAACAGAGGCCGGGAGCGAGCCAGCACTAATTCGAGATTTCAACAGAGGCCGGGAGCAAGCCAGCGCTAATTCGGGAAGCAAACCGAGGCCGGGAGCGAGCCAGCGCTAATTCGAGATAAGATAAACCAGTTTGTGGTTGGTGACAAAATGTAAGAAACTATTAATTTGGCTTGGTGTTTAAGTTCACAGTTTTTTGTTCAATTGTGTGAAAATGCTTCACTGAGCACGAACATTAAAACAAGAAAGAACCTAACAACCAAATCTATGGGCTTATAAAAAGACGTGGCGTTTGTGCATCTTAAAGTGAAAGAGTGAAGCAGGGGGCAGGAGCGGATCTCTTTGAAGTAGGTCACGGCCTCGAGGCCGTGAAAGTTAAAGCAATTAAGGGGGAGGTGGGAGGGAGGCTGATAGGCAGAAGGCTCGGACAAAAGCTTGTGCACGAGAGCACATGCACTCGGGGAAATCCGCTTTGGGAGAGCATAGTTTAACTTCTTGGTTTCACTGCTATAGACTCGTCCTATTCATTCCTGCGGAATGGAATAGGCCGAGACCTAATGAATAATTTCCGGAATTATTGTCCCATGTTAGTTGTGAAGAATGGGTATTACATTTCTCCAGTATTTTTAATCCAACTGACCATGATGTTTTTTCAGACCTCCTAGTCCAACACCTTGCAAGTGGCCAGCAATACCCTTAAATATTACGCTTGATGAGGTTAAGTTAGGAATAATGGGTAGTAGGGCGGCGTGGCCAAGGAAGGAACATGGCGGACGTGCTCTAGCGAGGCTCCGTCCATGAACACCAACACTAGCTGATTATCCTTCTTCCCCCTGCCTCCCCGATCGCCACGATACACCCCCCCGGTCCCAGGAGGCGGTGCGGACCCCCGACGCCGTTCGGCGGTCGCGGCCGACTGCAGGCGGCTGAATACGGACCGCAGCTTGGGCGAGGCCTAGCCCTCGTGGTGCAGCAGCGGATTGGCGTGAGGAGACGGCGGTGCCAGCTAGGGCCGATACGGGTGCGACCTGGGTCGCTGTGGGGCGGAGAGCCGGCGTATACCGGCGGCCGGCCCACGGGAATACTACAAGACGGTGACCTGCCGAACCCGCCGGACGCCCGGAACCAGCAAGGGCACTGCCTGTGGGGACTGCCGGCGAACCCTGCCTGCCCGGTAAGGAAGCGGTGCTGACCGCGCTGGATCGCGGTCTGAGCGCGCCTGCCCCCGCCGCGCTATGCGGACTCCCTGAGGGCGCTGCCGCAGCTGAACTGCCCCGAGTGCTGCTACCCAGAGGGGCTGTGAAGGACACCGACTGAGGCGAGACGGGCGGGAGGCCCCCCCGGTGCTGCGGGGACTCTGCCTGCTGAGTCGTGCCGCCAGGCGGAAGGTACGGTGCACGGAGCAGGAGTAAGACAATTGGCACCCCACCACGCCGCTGCACACTGCAGACAGCGCTCGGCCTCTGTGCCCCCCCCCCTCTACGCCGGCATACTAACGGTGAGAAATACCAGACCCTAGAGAGACTTGTGGGCCGCCATTTTTGATTTTTCCACCTTGACAGCCCTGGTGCGCTGCGCCCTGGGGGGGCTGGTGAGGCCTTCTACACACATTGAACATGGTGGGACAGCGACGGGTGGCCTCTCCCAGGCGGCTGCACGTGGGGGACACCGGCGGCATATCACTCGACTGCGACTCGCTCATCACTGGCCCAGACCAGTAGCATTGGGGACACTCTGCGACCACAACCCTGCAAACACGAAATATGGGCAGGAACAAGGCCAGGGTGCAGGACCACGGTGCCGGAGCCGATCTTCATTCCACGGGCTCTGAGGACCCACTGGCATCCTCGAACGTGGAGATGATTCCCCCGACGGGCAAGACCTCGCAGGATGCGAAACTAGACCTTATACTAGTTGAAATCGAGGCGTCCAGGGAGGCGCTAGAATCCCGAATGGACAACATGGCAACGAGCCTCTCGCTGCTCAAGGCGGACCATACGAAGCTGGTGGAGAAAGTCAAAGAACACAAAATAGCGCTAGACGACCTCATCCCACAACAAACGTCCCATTCTACGAAACTCGAACAAATGGACAAACAGATCAAAATGATATGGGACAAGCTGGATGATGCGGAAGGGCGGGCCCGCCGAAACAACGTGCGCATACTGGGTATTCCAGAGAAAAGCGAAGGGAAGGACCCTACCCAATTTGTAGAGGACTGGTTAAAAAAAGATAGTGGATCCCCAAGACCTCACGCCACTATATAGTGTGGAGAGAGCGCACCGGATGCCGGCGAGACCGCCTAAGCTAGGAGCATCACTGCGCCCCTTAATTGCCCGCCTCCTACACTACAAAGACCGAGACTCGGTCCTTAGGGCTGCAAGAGAGAAAGCCCCTTTGCGCTTCGAGGACAAGACTATTTCGGTGTACCCAGATTTCACCCCGGCGGTGCAGAGAGCCCGCTCGACGTTCCTGGGAGTTAAGCGCATGCTGCGGGACAGGAACCTGAAGTATGCACTGCTATTTCCGGCACGACTCAAAGTGCTTTACAACAATAAGTCCTACTTTTTCGAATCACCGGAGGAAGCGGCGGAGTGGATAGAGGTAACACTGACGCCCCCGAACACGCAGGACCCCTTTGAGGAGGATCAAGGAGAGGGATCATCGCACCGGGGAGGTCGGAACCAGACGGGAGCAGCCAAGGGTCACGCGAACCGACACGCAGCCTCGGGAGGATCGTCATCGGCCAGGACCAAGGGGATAGGACAACTGACAACGGCCGCCTTGGCAGAGCACGACGCCCAGGACCCTGCCGCTTCAGCCAGCCGTTCCGCCACTCACACGGAGGTGTCGGGATCTGCTGATAGCCTGCAACTGTTCCCTAAGATCATGGCACAAGAAGCACATGACCTATGACTGTGGCTGGGCAGAACATCGGATGGTAACGTATGAACTGTCTGCAAGGCGATCGGGGGGAGGGGGGCCTTCTTTGCTCTGGGTGCGATGGAGTGCTACCAACAGACTCCGGACTGGTGTAAGTGGCCCCAGCTCCCCACCATATAGACATGTTTCAATGTAAGGCATGCCCACGTTGGGCTATACTGTTTGGATCCCGAAGGGTTTTATTCGGGGACCTGGTAGTTACAGGGTTGTTTCTTGTACAGGCACGAGACTCATGCTTGTTTAACTATACCTGCTCCACGGTGCGGACTTCACCGGCTTTACCTGCTGCCACTAGGAATGGGGACCCTTAATGACTATAAATTGTGCACTTGGAATGTTCGTGGCATGGGGTCAGTCCACAAAAGACATAGAATCTTGGCTCAACTAAATCGTAGAAAGGTCAAAATTGCCTGCCTTCAGGAAACCCATTTAACGACCTCAGAAAGGGAGAAATTGCTTAAAAAGTGGAAGGGTCAATTGTTCACTACCTCTTACTCAGCCTTCTCGAGAGGGGCAGCCGTGTGGCTGAGGAATTCAGTCCCCTTTAAACTAGTGGAACTGAGGAAAGATACAGAAGGCAGATACGTATTTGTCCGAGGGTTGTTGGACGGTTCCCCTGTTGTGTTGGGTAGCGTATATGCGCCGAACTCGAACCAATCGGCATTCCTGGTGCAACTTAGCGGAGTGCTGGCTGATTGGTTGATTTTCCCTGGTTGATGGGCGGGGATTTTAATGCTGTCCTGGATGTATCAATGGATAGGTCCCACCCACTATTACAGGCTACGGAAAGTAGAAAACAGGCTGAGGCGCTAGTGCAGTGGGCAGAGGGTTGGCAACTAGCAGATGCATGGCGTGGCAAACACAACTTAGACAGGGAGTATACATTCTATTCACCACCCCACAAATTGCACACCAGAATAGATCATGTTTTCTGCACCACGTCACTCTTGGGGTCGGTCATAACGGCAGAACACATGGGCAAAACTCTCTCAGACCACAACCCGGTGGAAGTTGTTTTTCAGTGGGGCAGGATTCCAACACCCATACCAACCTGGCGCCTTACACCAGATCTATTAGAAGACACGACTTTCCGTGCAACACTCGAGATGGCCATCGTAACTTACTTTGACATAAACAGGGGGTCCGCGTGCTCCCGTCAAGAGGAGTGGGGCGCTTTTAAGGTCACGATTCGGGGTGAAGCGATGAGCACACGGGTGGGCATGAGGCACACTGTGATGGACAAACTCCGGGATGTAGAGGGACGCCTAGCACTATTAGAGAGTGAAGCTGCCGGCACGAATGTGCCTTTCACGCCACTACAAGAAGCACACATCCAAATTGCAGAACTGCTAGAGGAACTACGTACCCTTGACTACAGAGAGTACACGAGTAGACAACATGCGCAGGCGGATAAGGCAGGACCTTTATTGGCCCGGCTAGTAAAAGATGATCCGATACACTTGCCCATAATGGAGGTACTTGACCAAGGGGGGTCCATGGCAACAACGCAGTGGAGTGTGAACGCAGCATTTAAAGACTATTATGGGACGTTATACGGCCCACACGCCCCTATGATAGATGGGGCCCTCGGGGACTTCATGAGGGGGTTGGAAATACCGAAGCTTGAGGAACGACAGAGGAAAGAGATGGCGAGGCCTATCTAAACACAGATTACAAAATATTAAGTAAAATACTAGCAAATAGACTGGCTCAATACATCCCATCGCTCATACACCCAGACCAGTGCGGCTTCGTGCCGGGCAGAAGCACTGCTATGAATCTTCGTCGCCTCAGCCAAATCGGGACACAACGGGAAGGGCGGGCACGGAGGGATGCGTATCGCTAGACATGAAACAGGTTTTCGACTCAATCAAGTGGGACTACATGTTTGCGGTACTCGACTACTTTGGGTTGCCGATAGAGTACATTAACTGGGTGAAGCTACTTTACACATATCAGACGGCGAGGGTCCGCACAAACAGGTGCATATCAACACAATTGGAAGTGGCTAAGGGTACTAGGCAGGGATGCCCATTGTCCCCGCTAATATTTATACTGGCACTAGAGCCCTTATTGTGCAAACTCTGTGAGTCCGCGCAACACAGGATCGTACGGAGGGGTGGGATGACGCATGTGGTATCAGCATGTGCGGATGACATTATACTCTACTTCGGAGAACTGGGAGGGGATTTAGAACCTGTGCCCGAAATATTTAATACCTTCAGCGCCATGTCAGGCCTTACGATTAGTGAACCCAAATCGTATGGGTTTTTCTTCTCTGCAGCCAGAGTGGAAACCCACCTTCCCTTTGCACCCTATTCCTTCTAGGTGGTGGAACACACCTTCCGTTACCTAGGGATACAAGTTTACAGAGAGCCAGGGGACCTACTAGAAGGCAACGTAGGAAGGGCAATTACGAAGCTGAGAGCACAGGTGCGATTCTGGACCACGCTCCCGCTAGCAGTGGCGGGCAGGGTGACTATTACCAAGATGGTGGTCCTGCCCCTCCTGTTGTACTACTTTACCGGTCTGCCGCTGAGAATTCCAGCCATGGTGTTCAAAACACTGGATACCCTGTTGACTGATCTGGTCTGGGGCCTCGGGAGGCGACGTATTAGCCTAAAGAAATTGCAGCTTCCCACGACTGCGGGTGGTATGGGGGTCCCAGACCCCCGGGCGTATAACTTCGCATGTCACCTGCAATGGCTCGCCTACTGGCTGGCAGGACGCAATTTGCACGAAATTGATATGTCTGACTCTGAATGGAACAACGGGAGTGTCCACGCCCTATTGCTCCCAAAGGCGGGGATCCCGCGGTCCGCACCCCCCCTGCTCCGCATAGCGATTGAACACTGGAGGCAAGCCGTGAAATACACATCTCCCACGTCAACTTACGCTCCTACGATACCACTACTAGGGCTACCAGCTGGGCTGAGAACACTTTCGAACCACATGCTTACAGACTGGCACGAATTGGGAGTGACACATGTGGGGGATTTCTTTAATGATGGCAGGATGATGACATTTGAAGACTTTCGCACTACACACCTCGCACCTGGATGGTCGTTCTTACTACACCCAGGTGTGAAATGTTACATAGCGCAGGCATGGGCCCCTGATGGGACGGAGCCACCCACAAACCCACTAATCACGATGCAGTATCTGATGGGCACTGGCAGCCACCTGACCAGGTGGATAACGCATGGTATAAGAGAGGACAGGGCCATTTCACTGCAACCACTACGAGATAAGTGGGAACACGACATTGGGAGACCGCTCAGAGATAAGGAATGGGACCGATCTTGAAATATCCTAAAAAGGTATAGAGGAACCAGAAGTTCAAATTCATACAGCTCATGCTCCTCTACAGAGCATATCTGACTCCACACCGCCTACAGGGGGGGGGGGGGGGGGGGGGGGGGGGGGGGGAGTTCAGTTGGGATGTTATAGTGACCTAACGAAAAATGAAAATGTATACCTCCTGTCAGTGCGATCATAAGATACAAATGTGTGAATTATGTACCGAGAATATTCTGCACTGCTTAACATAATTTCATGTATCCTATTAATAAAGAAATTTTCACCAAAAAAAAAAAAAAGGAATAATGGGTAGTAATGGAGGAAAAGCCCCGGGCCAGGACAGTGTCCCATTAGACGTCTATAAAATAGTACCGGATCTATGGGGACCAATACTCACTAGAGTTTTTAACCTTGCAGTAACCGAGGGTACACCACCCACATGGGGTCACTCGGTTATTATTCCCATTTACAAAAAAAGGGAACAAATCAGAAGCTAAAAATTACTGTCCCATTTCCCTCTTAGACTCTTCAGTAAAAGTGATGAGTAGAGATTTATTAGCAAGACATGAGGAGTGGGTAACAGATAACGTGATTTCATCTCTGGCACAACATGGTTTTAGAAGAGCGTTAGGTCTGACAGAGCAATACATTAACTTAGAACTTTTCATATGTAAATATGCGTGCGCAAAACAAGGGAGTCTATATTTATGTTTTGCAGATCTCAGTAGTGCTTTTGATCTGGTTGACCATGATATCCTTTGGCCAGTTCTGCTTAACCTTGGAGTTCCAGAACCCATTATTTATTTTCTCGCGAGGTTGTACGAATAATTAACAACCAGAGTCCGGTATGGTCAACGCGGTGAGTAAAACCCCAAATTTTTAGGTCAAACGAGGCACCCGCCAAGGCTGTGTCCTAGCACTGTTGCTTTTTAATTTCTTTATAAATAAAGTCGGCACAGTGCTCAAGTCGGTGCAGGCGGATGCACCTCAAGCTGCAGGTCATGCTATACAGGTCCTGCTTTATGTAGATGATGCTGTGCTTTTGTCTAGAACTCCGGTTGGCCTACAGCGACTACTAGATAAGTTTGAAGCTTTTACTATCTGTAGGAAGTTATTGATCAGCAAAGCAAAAACATGTTTCTCAATAAACAGTTTTACAAAAAGTATTTTTTTTTTGACTTTTTATTATTTTTAGTCATAGCATTAGCAAGACACTCAACATGTACAGAATCATTGAATACAATATGTTGAAACAGCCCTAGACCCAAATCCTGGTTGTCTACATCTGCCCCCCAGCTGTCTAATGTGTTAATAACAACTGGCCCCACCAACCCACCTCTTTCAGTCCTCCCCAAATTCTTCATCTGTACTGCCCTCATCAGAGTCCGGTTTTGGTTCGCATATGTCCCCCCTATATGTGTTCCATGCTGCCCATATTTTGGTCCATTTCCGGTGTATGTACACAGTTCTCTCTGTCAACATAGTAATGTCCATGTCCTTACACCAAGCCACCAACGACGGCAGCTCAGCAGCCCCCTATTTTGCGCAATGTTGCGTTTTGCAACCATGAGGCCCAATGTTACCCATGTCTGCCCATGACGCGGTAGGTCATTGGGCTCCCACACATTAAAAAGGCATCTGCGTGGTTCCGGCATCAGTGAGACGTTTGTAGCCTGAGATATTGTGCGTAGTATCTTTCGCCAGTAGTCGATTAAAAAAGTAGTTTTTTTAAAACAAAGCACAAACATTTACTATGGTATGCAGCCTAAAACCCAAGAAACTAAAACATTTTTTATAGATAGCACCTGAGTGGAAACTGTTAACAATTTTTGCTTTTTGGGGATAACTTTTTCAGGCAAGGGAAATTGGTCGCATGACTTAACTAATGTCCGTTCAAAGATGCTAAAGAGTGCACATGGGGTCTTCTTTTTTGCATCTAAATTGGGAGACCGCTGTATAAAGGGCATTATAGATATTTATAAAGCTAGATGTGCTTCAATTGCATTATATGGTTCCGGGGTGTGGGGCCATAACACCAGCCAGGCCTTACAAACAGTGGAAAATTATTTCCTAAAACATATCTTATGCCTGCCCGCGTCAGCATCTTCAGAGATAGTACACCGAGAAGTGGGAATACGATATTTATCGAATTTGATTGCTATGCGACCCTTAATGCTCTGGAAATCTATTTGGGCCAAGGACAAGACAATATTTACCCAAACCATCATCCAGGATTGCTTGCAACTGAACAACAGTTTATCTATCCCTTGGATAAAATATATCTTGGAAGTAAACAACAAATTATTTAAGATTAAGATCCATGAAAATCCAGCATATGTGATAGGCATGTCCAAGCAGGCAATTAAGTTCCTGCCACACAAAAATTAGATCTGTATGAGAACAGTTAGAAAGCAAACTGCATACCTGTTTTACAAAACAATTGTAGATAGTGATGGCTTTCAAAGCTATTTGTCTTTAGTTACAAAGCCTTCACATCGTTTTGTATTAACAAGGCTGAGGTTGGGAATTGCTCATCACCTAGTTGCGTGCCCCGAAATGAAAACAAGGTCTATAACCCTATGCCCATGTGATGAGCATTCCAAACAGAGCACTATGCACTTTCTACTTTTCTGTGATTTTTATCTGCACTTTAATGAGTTACTTATTTAAAGCCATTGCTCAAAAAATACATTGTAAGAACAACTAACGCTGCTATGAATCTATTAATTGCACTAAAGGATTGTGAGATATGTTTTTATGTTGCAACATTTATTTTAAAATCAATTTATGTGAGAAAAAGTATCATGATTTTTAACTGATTTTAATTTTAATGTAATGAATTAATTGGACCATTTCTGTGTAATTGGATTTAACTGTTTGTATACATATATCTGTTGCTTTTCTGATTGTAATACATACTGAATAACGCATGCTGAACCGAACCGACTAAGGAAATGTTCAATGTGCATTGGATTACAGTCCTGTTGTCATACCACATAGTTTGCAAACAGAGTTTAGCCCAACTGCAAGTTTTGCAATCTTGGCAGGAAACTAGAACCAAGGAATGACCTTGAAAATGATTGTCAAAGATCATCTAATTTTGTCACATGGAAAAACTAGGATTCTAACTTGCCTACTTGGCCACATCCAGAGGAGAAGCTCTAATGAAGAGGCCGTGGGTTGCAATCCCAAGAGTAATGCACCTGGTCTGGGACTTGCTTAGATTTTTAGTGCATTATCTATTGCCAGCATAATTTGGTAAAGTGGCAAAACAGTAATTAGATGTCAACTTAATTAGATCCTTGGCTACAATTATCTATTATCGCATATAGGTGGAGTGGTGTGGCTCACTGGTTAGAGGCGGCAGACCCGTAAGCATAGAACGGCCCGGGACCAGGGTTCAATTCCCGACGTGGCAGGGTTGTGGACCAGGGTCAAACGGACTCGATAATTCTCGCCTCGGTGCCTACTCCAACCAGGGAACACACTCGGCAACTCTGGGCATTAAGCTTGCCTCATCTCTACAACAGCCCCCCACAGAAGCCGGGGATGCCTGGTCTCACCTTGGAGATACCCAGAATGGGAACACCTCACAGGGAAAACCAGGACGGGTTCCCCAGCGGTCTTCAGCGCCAGGACACTCCGATGGAGTCACAGTGCGCTTTACAAGTACACCCACATTTACATCTATCATCTGCCCCTCCCCCCCCCCCCCCCGAATTAGTAGATAAGGGAATAACGACTGAAGGCAATTATGAGAACTTTTCTAGGTGGATAACATGGTTTATCAATGGTATATCAGGTCTATACTATTTTAGTATTTTGAATAAGGTAATGCAGTTACCCCTTCATACTCTCGACTCTGCAAGGCTAGCGAAACAGAGCATTGAAGTCCAACTCCAGCATATGGAGATCACAGATGAAGTGTCAAACAGTAACAGACTAAATAAGCTACACACAGGGTCAGTTCTTTAAAAGAGATGCTAGTGCTAAATTAAAGGTGGGTAGTATGTATTGTTACCACCTGGTATGTATTCTTTATACCAGCATAAAAATATCGGTTATGTCCTGCCGGTACAAAAAGGTGCATAATTACCTAAATCCAGTATTTATTCCACTTATCGGTACATACTTTAAACAGTAAATGTAAACAGAAACCACTTTAAAAAGTTTTCCTTAATGACCAAAATGGATAATTAAATATTAAAAATTATTAAAGACCATGCCACAAAGTTCTACTTCTGAATCATGTCCGGGTCTTTGCAGAATGTTAAAACCCTAGCGGTATATAATTAAACTCTACGAATCCCCACCGTGACTCGGAACCATAGTGCCCAAACCCCCAATAAATGGATTCAGATATCCCTGCACCACGCTGACCAACAGTATGTTACTTACACCAATTGTCCGTATATTCAGCATCATGCCCGTAGCTGTTCTTGGCACTAATGTCACTTATTCTGTCATTGTAGCATTTCCGGGTCGCGAACACAAAAGAACCAATCCCGTAGCTAAACATATTTCAAGAATAGTTTGTGAGTGGGCGGTACTGCTGATATATTAGGTGGCCTATGATTGGCTTAGTCGTGAAGGTTAGCCAATCCTAGTACGCCAACATAAGTCCGACGCGCTGATTGGCTGTGGGATCTCTGCATCCCTTCACGATCTATTCTTTAAGCACACAGCGGTGCGTGCTGCCGTGCATGCGTGAGTCCAGTCTTTGCTGGAAAACAGTTGGAAATGAGTTAGGCGCTGACCTGGCAGTGGAAAAGTGGTTATGGCAGTGTAGGGCGTGTTAAGTTTCTGCCGCCTGCCGTTTTGGATAGGGTGGCTGGCGATGGTGGAGGAGAAGGAAGAGGAGGAGCTGCGCGGGTTGAGCTCATTTGGGTTACTTAAGGGGGAGAGGAGCAAGAAATCAGGCCAGGCCTTTGCCACAATTAACGCGCTACACAGTTATATTGGTTATGTGTACATTTATTACTCTTTTTTTTTTTAACTAAAGACCCGGTGTTAGCAAATTTTTAGACCGTTCCAAGCCCAAATCACTCCAGTATCAGCCCAATTGTAACCCCCAAGATTGTACTTTCTATACAAAATGCATACAATGGGAGGAGGAGTTTCAATGGGCATCTATTCACAACTGCAGTAATACCCACATTCTATTGTTAACTACTGATTTTGAAGATCAGTGTAATGATGGTTTCTCCTTAAATAATGACACAACACTCTTGTGCAGGTTGAGGGGTTTATTTCGGTATATCTCCGTCAGAGAGCGCCGAGCCGCTTTTGCTACTGGCTCCGGCACTCGCACTCTTTTCCCGGGGATGCGCGCGCATCCTAACAAGGGCGCATTGCGTCATCACGTGACGCGCGCCGACTAGAGCGCTAACATTACATATCTCCCCTTTTTTCCACCAACAAAACAAACAAGAAAACTACAGTCCATCGCTCATATCCTAGTCCTGGAACCTGGATGGTCTCACCACTGTTCTCCTTGGGTGCGTCTTACCGGGGTGGCTGTATCTTCCCTCTCCTGAGTCACTCCAATGCCTTCTCTCTGGCTCGGTTCAGCAGGGCTCCCCATCGACCTCCTTGCACTTCTCTCCACCTCTATTCTGGGGTTACTTCTGCTGCCCTGCTCCTCACTCGAGTCTCCTTCCTCCATGTCCAAGTCCAAGTTGGAGAGTTCATTGTCTTTATCGAGCTCCGCTGCCCCCTCCTGCTCCTGTTCACCAGCGTTCCACTGTAAAATGTTGTTGCACCTTGCCATGTGGTCTTGCGACCATACATTGCCATCGCTTATTAGGGCAGCTCTATCATACACTTCCTGACCTGAAGGGGTTTACTATATTTTCTGTTCCCCTTCCTTTGCATTACCGCCAACTTGACTCTCACCCATTCGCCTTCTTCTAATCCAGTGTCTCTCACATTCCTGCGTAAGTTGTAGTACTTGGCATAGACCTCTTGGGCTCTCTCCAGGTTCACCTGAACCACCGCAGGGGACCATTTACTAGTCACTGTTTTCTCCTTCCACGCTCTATTGTCCTTCGTGAAAGGCTCTCGGCCCATCAGAATTTGGAAGGGGCTATACCCAGTCCCAGTGGAGGTGATTCGGTACGCCCATATCATTTTCCATATTTCCTTCTCCCAATCCTTGTAACTCATTATGGCCACCTGTACCGATCCCATCACCACCCGGTTAAATCGCTCAACTAGGCAATTCCCAGCCGGGTGATATATTGAGGTGTGTTTGGACAGGATACCATTTCTCTCCATGAATTTGGTCCATTTTTCCGAGGTAAACTGAGGTCCATGGTCGCTCAGTATAGATTTGGGAATGCCTTCTCTTACGACGTATCGTTCAGGAACCTTAGAATTGTCTCGGTGTCCATTACTTCTTCCACCTTCATTTCTGGCCACTTGGAGTATCGGTCTATGAGGACACACGCGTACTTTTGGGTTCCTTGTCCATCCAAGATCAGGCCTAGAATGTCGATAGACAGCTCTTCCCACTGTTTCTTCGGGGAGTCAAACTTTCCCAGCGCTGGTCTTAAGGGCTTAAGTGTTTTGTCCGCTCCTTGGCACTGGATGCATTCCCTGAAGTACTGTTCAGTTTGCAAGTCCATGCCTGACCACCAGTATCCCTGTTTGGTCCGTAGTTTCGTCTTCCCGATCCCCAGATGTCCTTCATGGAGGATCGCTAGTAATATCGGAACAATTCCTGCTGGGATGACCTTGTCTCTTCTGTATGCAAACACTCCTTTATCGTCCACTGACAATTCCTCCCTGACCTCATAATAGTAGATTCTCGCTGAGGTGTTTCTTTTCAGGCCATCCGTTCACTATGCACTCCTTCACTTCTTGTATGTCACGGTCTTCCTTGTAGGCTTCGTCCCACTCTTGGTTGCTGATGACTCTTTCCTGGTCCTCCATTAAAGCTACCATTTCCTCTCCAGCTTCTTTGTCTTCTTCTTCTGTCTCCATGGCTGCCGCCCTGCTCAAATAGTCTGCTACTTTATTCCGACTGCCCGGGATATACTCCACATAGTATCTGTACTCCAGAAGCTTCAGAGTCATCTTTGAAATTCTGGGCGTAGCGCTGGCATGCCCACTTGAGGTGAGCACTTTCACCAACGGTTTGTGGTCGGTCTTCAACTGGAACTGTGTACCCCATAAAAATTGTCGGAACCTTGTCATTGCCCACACCACGGCCAGCATCTTCTTTTCTATGACGCTGAACTTTTTCTCTGTGTCACTCAGTGTTCGAGACGCAAAGCTCAATGTCTCAATCACTCCTTGTCCTCTGTCCTGCATCAACACAGCACCTAGCCCCTTGTCACTGGCGTCTGTCGTGAGCACTGTTCTCCCTTGAGGGTCGTAGCCTTGTAGGGGTACGGGGCTTACCACGTCCATTTTGATGCTTTCGAACTCCCTTTGTGCCTCTTCTGTCCAATTGAAGGTTGCTTTTTCTCTCGTTAATTGTCTCATGTGGTGAGTTTTAGTTGCGAAATGTTGCACAAATTTACTATAGTATTCTGCCATGCCTAAAAAGGACCTGACGTCCTCCTTGCAGGTGGGGGGTGGTACGTTGCAAATTGACTTCACATTCTCAGTCTTGGGCGTGATTCCTTGCACCCCGATTTCATGTCCCAAGTAGGTCACCGACTCCATGCCCAGGCGACACTTCTCCCACTCTGCAGTTAGGCCTTTTTCCTCCAGTACTCTCAGCACCTTGGCAAGTTTCGCGTCGTGGTCTATCTTGTCCCATCACTTGGATGTCATCCTGGAAGTACTGGATGCCGTCCACATCTTTGAACAATTGGTGCATCAGTTTCTGAAACACAGCTGCCGCTGACGCCAGTCCAAACGGCATGCGGCGGAACTGATAGCATTCGAAGGGGGTGATGAACAACGTTAACCTCCTACTTTACGGGTGCAACGTGATCTGATGGTATGCTGAGGTTAGGTCAATTGTGGAATACCACTTGACTCCTCTTGTTTTGGCCAACATCTCTTCAATCCGTGGCAACGGAAACTTCTCTACCACAATGTTTTTGTTTAACTCGCGCAGGTCTACGCAAAGCCTGACCTTCCCACTGGGTTTCATCACCACTAAGAGTGGCGCCAGCCATTCGGCACACATGATTGGTTCGATTATGCCCTTTTTCTCCAACTCCTGCAGTTCTACCTGCACTGCGTCTCACTGCGAGGGGCACATTCCTCACTCTGTGGGACACCGGTTCCGCTCCTGCTTTGAGTATGATCTTGTGTGCAAACTTCTCCAGTTTTCCCACCTTGCCTCCGAACACCTTGGGGTATTCTCTTTTCCATCTGTCCATATCTGGCCATCGTTCTGGTTCAGTGAGCAAGACTTGCACTTCTCCTCCCGGGTCCAGTTTGATGCCCAAGTCACCTTGGTCCATCCATCCCAGTACCAATGGTCCTTTTTCTGAGACTTACAGTTTGCAGATCGCGCTGCGTCCTTTAAATTCAAATTTTAACAGTCTGTATCCCACCTTGGGTATGCGGTCACCGTTGTATGAGACGGGCCTTATATCCAGCTTCTCCAGCTCTGAGCCTGTGATCGTGGGCGGTCGGCGGTCTGGTAAAGCAGGCGAGGAGGCCTGATATAGTGGGCTATAGTGTTTTTATTTTCTCTTAACAGTAGGATACGGTGAAAGAGTGAGTCCCAGATACAACATCCAACGAGGGAGACGCGTCTTCTTCCTGGTTCCTCCTGATGTGATGAGGGTCCGATGGATATCCGGGTCTTGGGTGTAGAAGCCTCGGTATGGTCGGAAGACACCTCGGAGGGCAATAAGAGAGAAAGGAGCCGTTAGTCACTCTGCGACTAGAGACTTGAGACCGACACCGTTACCCGGTAGTGTGAGGAGGAGAAAGGGGAGTGAGGAAGGTACGGGATGGAATCAGGGAAGGGGAAGAATAAAGAAGTGTACAGGGGGTGGGGGAGAGGGGTGCTCTTTATACAGTGTTAAGTGCTATTATATACAAGGTGTCTAAGGGCTATTGGTGACGTGCCTAGGACAGCGGGAGTATTTGTACACGGGGAGGGGTATGTACTATTTACACAGAGCACCTAGCGTGCCTTAAGAAAGTAGCTGGTACTCACGCGCTCCGCCGTAACTCTCCTCCGAGTTACGGCCGCTCTTCAGCCACCTCCGTGGGACTCCACCAATCTTCGGATCACTCCTCGATGTCTCCGTTCCCGTCTCCTCCGTCCGTCACCGCACCAGCCGAAAGCTCCTGCCACGATCCTTCGACGCCTTCCTCTTCTCCTCTTCCGTCTTTTCTACATCCGGTTGTCGGCACGGAGGCAGGACTTCCGGGATCATGGGGAAGTCCTTCCGGTCTATCGTTGTTCCTGATTGGATTCTGCAACAGAGAGAGGGGTGGGGTTTCTGTCGTCATGGACGCTGTTTTGGTTGCTTCGGGTTGTGTGTCAGGAGACAGGGGCTTGCGGAGGGGTGATAGGCGGGGCGGTGTGAGTAGGGGTCTCGTGATCCGTGGGTCGAGATCACATTCCCTTCCCCTAGCTGTCTTTCTTGTACCCGGTGAGGAGACAGGGTAGCGAGAGAGATAGTCGGCGTTGCCCTGGTCTACGCCTTTCCGATGTAGGGTTGTGAAATGATAAGGTTGAAGTGACAGAAACCACCGGAGGACTCGATCGTTGTGGCCCTTGTTCCTAGCCATCCACTCTAAGGGAGCGTGATCTGTATAGATTGTGAATTGTCTTCCCTCCAGATAGTATCGGAGGCTTTCTACAGCCCATTTGATGGCCAAAGCTTCCTTTTCTACCACGGCATAGTTCTTTTCTCGTGGGAATAACTTCCTACTGAGGTAGAGTATGGGTTTCTCATGCCCATGAGGGTCCATTTGAGACAGCACCGCCCCCAGTCCTTGTTCCGAGGCGTCTGTCTGAAGGATGAAGGGTTGTGAGTAATCGGGGCTCACCAACACAGGACTGGATGTCAGAGCGTTTTTCAAGTCGGAGAAGGCCTGCCACAACAATGGAGTGGGATTCTTAAGGAAGGATTCGGTTTTAGCAGATTTTTTTAAGAGATCTGTGAGTGGGGCTGCCCTTTGGGAGAAGTTTGGTACAAATCGTCTGTAATACCCCAAGAGGCCCAGAAATGCCCGAAGGTCTTTTTTTGTCTGGGGAAAGGGAAGGGAATGGATTGCTTCGGTCTTGCTTTTCTGGGGTCGTATCAGTCCTTCACCCAGGAGGTATCCTAGATACTTTACGGTCTGGGCCGCTAGGGTTGTTTTGGCAGGATTTATAGTGAACCCATGTGATCCCAGGGAGGAGACGACCTGTTGGAGGTGTTCTAGGTGTTGGGTCCAGGTATCACTATAGATGACGATATCATCTAAATAAGCACCTGCATACTTAGCGTGGGGTTTTAGGATGCGATTCATGGCCCGCTGGAACGTGGCCGGGGCGCCATGAAGACCAAAAGGGAGAACCAGGAATTGATACAAGCCGTCTGGGGTGGAGAAGGCCGTCTTCTTTCTATCCTCCTCTCTGAGGGGTATCTGCCAATACCCCTTACAGAGGTCCAGCGTAGAAATGTATTTGGCCTTCCCTATGTGCTCGACCATTTCATCGACACGTGGCAATGGATACGTGTCGAAGGAGGATATTTTATTAACTTTGCGGAAGTCAATACAGAACCTGACAGACCCGTCAGGTTTGGATACAAGGACGATCGGTGAGTTCCAATCGCTCACCGACGGCTCTATTATACCCATCTCCAACATCTGTTCGGTTTCTCTTCGTATGACCGCCCTGCGGGCTTCGGGGACCCGATAAGGTCTTTGTCGGACCACCTTTCCAGGGACCGTCTGTATGGCATGTTCCGTGATGGTGGTATGGCCAGGGGATGAGGAGAAGACCTGTCGTAACGGGTACAGGACTGTTTCAAGCTCTTGGTGTTGTTGTGGGGTTAACTCAGGGTCAATACAGGGGGAAAAGGAGAGAGGAACAGGGACCGATGAGCCGGATAGGACCGGGCGAGGCCCTTCCCATTTCTTCAGATGATTAACCTGATAAATCTGTGTTATACCACGGGTGGGATCCAGGTCTAATTCATAGGTGACAGGGGTCACCTGTCGAAGGATGGTATAAGGGCCCTGCCACTGTCCTAGGAGTTTTTGGTCAGAGGAGGGTAACATCAGCAACACCAAATCACCTACTGAAAAGACTCGAGGTTTCGTGCCTTTATCATACTGTCCCTTTTGTTTGCTTTGTGCGTTTTCCAGATTCTGTCGGACTATGTCACGTATGACAGATAGGTGTGTTTTTAGGTTACTCATGTATTCAGGGAGGGGGTGAGTGCGGTCTGGTTCAGCTTCCCAGGCTTCTTGAGCCATGTCCAATAGGGTGCGAGGGGGTCTACCATATAGTAGCTCGTAGGGTGAATAACCCGTGCTACTCTGGGTGGCACAACAGATGGCGAACAGGGCAAGGGGTAGCATATCCTCCCACCATTTGGCTTCCAACCCCAGTAATTTCTTAAGTGTTTGTTTTAAGGTGGCGTTGTATCTCTCGACTAGTCCATCGGTTTGGGGGTGGTATGCCGAGGTTCTGATCTGTTTAATCCCTAGGTAGGAGCATACCTGTTTCATCAGAGCAGAGACAAAGGGAGTACCCTGATCTGTCAGTATTTCACGGGGAAACCCCACCCTAGTGAATACAGAGATGAGGGCTTTGGCAATGTTCTGGGTCGTGGGTTGACGCAAAGGCAAGGCTTCCGGGAAGCGTGTGGCATAGTCCACTATAACCAGGGCGTAACGACACCCACTGCGTGAGGGCAACAGGGGTCCTATAATGTCCATCCCCACTCTGCTGAATGGGACGTCAATGACGGGAAGGGGTTGTAGGGGGGCTCTAGGGGGCCGATATCTGCTGTTTTTTTGGCATACCGGACATTCCTTACAGTATTTTTTAATGTGCTGATATATCCCAGGCCAGTAGAATTTATCTAAAATAGTCTGACTGGTTTTTTCCTCACCAAAATGGCCCCCCAGCAGGTGGCTATGGGCCAGAAACAGAACCTTCTCTTGAAAGGGACCAGGGACCAGGAGTTGGGGTTTTTGTTGGGCCCCTCCCTTGCGGTACAATAGCCCATTTTTCTTGAAGAAGTAGGGACCTACGGTAAGGGGATCCTCTTGGTCCAATGCCCTTCCCCATGCTTTCTGTAGGACAGGATCCTCCTGTTGTGCAGCCCTGAATTCCCGGTCTGTTTGCCAAGGGTGTTCATCCGGGATCACGGGGAATGCGCTTGTATATTCTCTCTTTTCTTTCTTCTTCTGTGTTTTAGTTTTAGGTGGTTTGTGTGTCAACACAGGGGAGGACAACCCCTTTGGAAAGGGAGCTTCTTCCCACCATTGAGTCAGGGATTCAGTGGTGTCCTGCAGTAGTCCTGGTAATCCGGGGTAATCGCTCCCCAATATTGCCTGCTCTGGGAGTGCGGGTATGAGCCCGACGGTGAGGTTGGTTCCGGGATCTTTGGGGTGTTGGACCTGTACCTGGGCGGTTGGGTACCTCTTCGTATCTCCATGAACACATTGAATGGCGACCATCTTGGAGGAAGGATTAACAGGGTGGTTCAAGTCCTGAGGTCTGAGGACGCTCTGTCTACACCCGGTATCGGTTAGGGCCATGAGGGTTTGTCCATCAAAATTCACCGGACATCGGAATGGAGGTGGTGTCGCCCCGGGAACGGAACATACATAGTTCCGGGCTAGGCCCACTTCCATTGGCTCCTCTTTGTGAGGACACACCCTGGCAATATGTCCAAATCCTCCACAACTATAA
Organism: Lissotriton vulgaris; assembly: GCF_964263255.1. NCBI lineage: Eukaryota > Metazoa > Chordata > Amphibia > Caudata > Salamandridae > Lissotriton > Lissotriton vulgaris. The sequence continues at coordinate 393,080,089 of NC_141699.1, read as the reverse complement.
CATTGAGGTCCGGGATTAACAGGTCGTTGCAACACAGGGAGAGGGAACACTATGGCTGGCTCTGGTCTTCTCGGTACAGGGGGACGAGGAGGCCGGAGACCTGTGGGGTGATGAGGTTTATGGGAGTGTTCCTCTTTTCCTCGTTGACCCTCCTGAGCCCGACTATAGGCGCTGGCGATTTCAATTGCAGTGTCCAGAGTAAGTCGTGCATGTTGGCGCACCCATCTTTGCGTGCATGGATGCAAAGACGCCAGGAATTGTTCCAAATACACTTTCTCTAGGATTTCCTCCTTAGTAGAGGTATCGGGTTTCAGCCACCTGTTGGCTAGGTCTTTAATCCGAAAGCAAAGGGCTCTGGGGGTTTCTTGGGGCCCTTCCTTTGCTTGGCGTAACCGCACTCTGTACGTTTCATCGTCGATACCCAGCCTTTCGAGGATACACTTTTTAATGTCCGCATACGGATTGTTACCCTGGATGTTCGCTTGTTGGTATGCGGCCTGTAGGTCGCCCGTCAGTAGGGGGCCCAGATAATGACCCCAACGGTCAACAGGCCAGACGGCGGCCTGTGCTAGCTGCTCGAAGTTGGTAAAAAAGAAATACGGGTCTTCCCCCGGCACATATTTCTGGTGAACCACCGAAGGCAAGGAGGTCATGGGCCTCGGTTGACCCAGGACATCGGTCAGCTTTCCCATAGCCTGCTCGTGGGTGGTTCCCTGTCCTTTCAATACATCATGAAGCTGGCCACGGTCGTCCTCAGCGGTCTTTAGGAACCGCTCCATTAACTTCCCCAGTTGTTCTTGGGATTCCGCCATCCTGTTCATCACGGCCTCCATACCTCCAGATGATCTCACTTCTGACACCAGATGTGATCGTGGGCGGTCGGCGGTCTGGTAAAGCAGGCGAGGAGGCCGGATATAGTGGGCTATAGTGTTTTTATTTTCTCTTAACAGTAGGATACGGTGAAAGAGTGAGTCCCAGATACAACATCCAACGAGGGAGACGCGTCTTCTTCCGGGTTCCTCCTGATGTGATGAGGGTCCGATGGATATCCGGGTCTTGGGTGTAGAAGCCTCGGTATGGTCGGAAGACACCTCGGAGGGCAATAAGAGTGAAAGGAGCCGTTAGTCACTCTGGGACTAGAGACTTGAGACCGACCGTTACCCGGTAGTGTGAGGAGGAGAAAGGGGAGTGAGGAAGGTACGGGATGGAATCAGGGAAGGGGAAGAATAAAGAAGTGTACAGGGGGTGGGGGAGAGGGGTTCTCTTTATACAGTGTTAAGTGCTATTATATACAAGTTGTCTAAGGGCTATTGGTGACGTGCCTAGGACAGCGGGAGTATTTGTACACGGGGAGGGGTATGTACTATTTACACAGAGCACCTAGCGTGCCTTAAGAAGGTAGCTGGTACTCACGCGCTCTGCCGTAACTCTCCTCCGAGGTAAGGCCGCTCTTCAGCCACCTCCGTGGGACTCCACCAATCTTCGGACCACTCCTCGATGTCTCCGTTCCTGTCTTCTCCGTCTGTCACCGCACCAGCCGAAAGCTCCTGCCACGATCTTTCGACGCCTTCCTCTTCTCCTCTTCCGTCTTTTCTACATCCGGTTGTCGGCACGGAGGCAGGACTTCCGGGATCATGGGGAAGTCCTTCCGGTCTATCGTTGTTCCTGATTGGATTCTGCAACAGAGAGAGGGGTGGGGTTTCTGTTGTCATGGACGCTGTTTTGGTTGCTTCGGGTTGTGTGTCAGGAGACTGGGGCTTGCGTAGGGGTGATAGGCGGGGCGGTGTGAGTAGGGGTCTCGTGATCCGTGGGTCGAGATCACAGAGCCCAATTGGGGTTTGAATGTCTCGTTCCACACCGCCTTCTGGACTATCGTGTAGGGTGAACCCGTATCTGCCACTATGTTTATCAGCACTCCACCAATTGTCATGTCCAGCACGGGCTTGCTCGATCTCTTGGTGTCCACGCATAACACCTGGTCGTAAATGCAGTGTATCATGTCTTCTTCCTCGTGGTTGCTCTCCCCTGGGTCTTCTTGGCCTTGGTCGACATATTTCACCACACCCCTGTTTGTCTTCCTGCGGCACACCTTCTCGTAATGTCCTACGATCCAGCAAAACATACATTTGGCACGAAACGCCGGGCATTTCCTGTCATAGGCCTCATGTGCCGTGCTTCCGCATCGGTAACAGGCGTTCTTGCCGCCTCCCGTTTGTTTCCCCGGCTGGCCTGGTTTTCCTCGCCACCTGTTCTGGCCTTTCTGTGAGGTTTCCTTGTTCCTGCTGTCTCTTCAGGACTCCTCCTCTTCGATTCTGTTCACCATCGGTCTGGCCAACGTCTCCTTCTTTGCCGCTTCCGCGCATCGTCGTGCCAACTCCGCTTTCTGAACTGTTGCCATGACTTCCTTCAGCGTGGTATCCCCGCTTGCCCATAATTTTTCTTGCATGGCCTTACTTGTAGTGTGCATCACTATCTGATCTTTTATGAACTCTTCCTGGAACGAGGCATATCTGAACGTGGATGCTAGCTTCCTTAATGCTGCTACATATTCTTCCACCGATTCCCCAGCTTCCTGCTTTCTCTGTTGAAAATTGTATCTATCGATTGAGACAAATACGGCTGGTCTGTAGTGCTCGTTTAATTCCTCGATTGCGTGGGCATAGACATCGTCATCATCGCGTTGTTTGGGTACTAAGTTCTTGAATATTCTGAGCCCCTCCGGGCCCAGGTTGTGTAACAGTATCCGTTTCTTCCTTTTACTTGTAAATTTCTCCTCATTTTCATCCTCTAGTACTTCAATGAAGTTATCAATATAGTCTCTCCAGTCTTCCCACTTCATAACGGTATCTCCTGGCTTGGGCAGGAACGGTACAGGCGCTGTTGCAAAAGACGCCTGCGCGCACATGGTTTCGCGCCTTTCTTGCGGTGCGATCCCGCTTTGGCCCTTGGGACTGCCTGGTGCGCTGTCTTCCTCTTGCTTCTTTGGTTGAAGCTGGGGACTCTTTGTCTCTTCCCCTTCGCTCTTCCCTGAAGTCGCCAGCTCTCCTGCCCCTCGGGTGTCTAGGTGATGTGGGATTGCCCCTTACGTTCTTTCCCTGCTACTAGCTCTGTGTGCCCTTGTAAGTGTTTGGGGGGAGGGTGGGCTCTCTGTACCTGGTTCCCTATGGCACCTTTGTGGGGTGGGTTGTTCTGGGCTCCGCCGCGCTCTCTGACGTCCCTGGTGCTCTCTGTGTGCTTTGAGTGCAGTTTCCTGGCTCTGGACCTCTGTGGAGGCTTGGTCTGATGATTGCTCCTGTTTGTGGCCTCTGCTCGATTTTCACTCGAATTTTTTTTTTCATCCCGCCCTCGTCGCCATTGTTATGATGGTTTCTCCTTAAATAATGACACAACACTCTTGTGCAGGTTGAGGGGTTTATTTCGGTATATCTCCGTCAGAGAGCGCCGAGCCACTTTTGCTACCGGCTCCGGCACTCGCGCTCTTTTCCCTGGGATGCGCGCGCATCCTAACATGGCCGCGGGCGCATTGCGTCATCACGCGACGCGCGCTGACTAGAGTGCTAACATTACAATCAGTCCCGCTATGACCTTCTAACTGGTAGTTGAGTCTCCACAAATCTAAATGTGAACATGACAGTGATGAACGATCTGTAACAGAGGCTCAACTAGAGCCACATTTTTTTGGGGGGACTAAGAAAACATTTCGGGGGGGGCTGAAACTTTAAGCAATAGGCAGAGTGAAGCTGCAGGGGCTCTTGGAAGGGATGACACAACATCAAAGCCCCATTAACATGCACATGGTCTTTTAAAGACCTATGAAGTGCTCGGGTGAGTCTGTGTGTGTGCCCGGGAGCCTTCTGAGCCCGGGCTGCCACACACGACAGGGGGGCTGAAGCCCTTAGATTCCAATGGGTGTTGCGCGCCTGATCTGTACAAAAGCAGACTGTAGCCCATCTTAATGAAGTCATTAAGTGAGGGAATGTTGAAACTATTAAGTAATGTGGCTCCTGGCCAGGCCAAACAGTTATCCTGCTATCCAACGCCATCTGCCTGTTACTGAGTTCATTTTAATCTGCCCGACCTCGGGTGAACACTCCAAGCCAGATCGGCTGTTGGATGCAGAGATTTATTGCAGACTTCATCGGTTTGGCGCAGTGGCAGTGAATGGCCACACAACCCGTCCCCCTTCCCTGAGACGGCGGTCTCCCAGAGGTGGCGCAGCGCTGGGGATTGCAAGCAAGGACTAAACCCTGGGTCCACACCACCTTACACATCAGAGACATTACCAGACCCCCGATGTAGACGGGGAAGCCTAGGAGTGCGAACAAGGGAGCAGGGACGATCCCACCATGGAGGACTGCAGCGCCTTGCCTGACACAGCGGCCAGGCCCTGGAAGAGACCCCTGGAAATTTCGGTGGGTGTGCAGGGGGACGCCGGTGAGCCAAAGCTAGGAGGATAAGCTGAGAGCGACAATGACCTTCATAGAGCCCAGTGATCACTCCCCAGATAATAACTTAGAAGTAGTCAGGAGAAGGAACCGATAATCTGGGAAAAAGCAACGGAGTAGAGGACGGGCCAGGCCTGGTCCTTCTGCGTACCTGCCCTGTACCTGAATCTACTGGAAGCATGTCCTCACTGGTCGGGTGAGTGGCGGCGATCGAGGGCAAATTCTGGAACTGCTTGGAGGAGTCAGGCCGGAACAGCCTGAGGGGTCCTTTTCCTCCTGTGCTCAGGATGCGAGACCTGTAACCTGGAACAGAGTACCAGTCAGGGCGGCCCTGGAGAATGGAGGACCATGACTGCATAGACCCTGGAGCGGCGGTGTGGGAGAGTAGGGTCTGCTATCCTATGGTCACCCCAATTTTTGCTTTTTGCTTCACTGGTTTTCGACTTACTGAGGCTGTGGGCCTGCTAATCAGACCCCCAGCCTGCTGTTCTCTCTCTAAATTTGTAACACATGTGCTATAGGTACATACCACAATTGGAAATGGACTCCTTGTCAGCCCCTGTACCATGCACTATAGGTGCTCAGGGCATAGGTGCCACCAAGGCCACCAGGGGCTGAAGCATAGCTTTTGCCACCCCTGGCTGGTTCTTAAATTGACACAACTGGCTGATCATTCAGCTGGGGCAAGTGAGTGTAATCACCCCTTGCTTAGATATAGTATACCTATATCTAAACCTATATCTGGACACATATAAACCTGTGAGTCACTCCTATGGAAGGCCTTATCAATCCTGGAGGCAGAGTGCGTGGTTTTATGTGAGATGGAGCCCTGGCATGAGCTGAGCCTGTCTGCAGCTGTCGGGAACAACTCCCTAAGCTGATCCGGGATAATGCCATACCATATACTCTTAAGTGCCTTATAATCCTCGCGGTTATATAGCAACTTTGGTTTGGCTTTCTCAAAACATGTCGTGTAAGGTGTCATACGAATTGGAATACTACCCCCTCGCCAGTTCTGGCGACGGGGGTAGCATTCCACCCTTCTAGAGGGAGAAAACATGTTACTTTACTGAAACGCGGTTGATTTAAAATGAGCCTCAGATCCACAAAATGGATGCCTCTGCCACAGACATGGGTCTGGCCTCCTGCTGCTGACCGAAATTCAGCAAATGGTGGCCTGAAAAAAGGGTTTCCTGTCGCAGGGCGGTGTCAAACCACCCCAGACAGGAGATAGTGGATTGTAGCAGGGAGGTTTCAAAGAAACCAGACACTGCCTGGGGAGCACAAGGCTGCCGCTTGCATAATCCGGCCAAACCGGTTCTGGGGCACACCAGCCCCAGTCCCAGCGCGGCCTGAATCAAAGAAAAGGGGTGTAACCACCCCCTTCCTGGGTCCCACCCATAGGAGGGGACCTAGCAGGATGTCCAGCCCACCAGATTCGAATAAGAGTGGGAGCAGTGCCAATGAAACTCAGATCATCCTGAAGAAACATAAGAAACGAATTCTGGACCCTTCGACATCCTACTCAACGTAGAAGACTGAAGAATCTCCCTTGTGGTGAAGGAGTGACCACCCTGTGCAAACAGGCAACATCCAGCCCTCGACCCTTGCTTTGTTGCAGTTCCCGCCGGAACTCAAGCGACAGAGATCGACGAGATCAAGCTTGCCTGCCTTCTCCCAGCCCGATCCACAGTCCCTGTAGCTGAGACCCGTGGAGGCGACCGGAAGCGTGGGGCACGCCATCTTGAAAAGGCCACGAGACGCTGACCGTGCAGCCCACTAGTGACCCTCGAAGCTGTACACCGGGGTTTGAGAAGCCCCAACCCGGAGCTACACTTGCACCAAAGCTACCCCCTCCACACTCGACGAGTGCTGCGTGGGGCCCTTCTGCTTGTGTTGGCTTGACGCGTTGGCCCGGTCACTTGCCAGCTGGCTTGTGGCCCCTGTGCCGACGAAAACTTGAAAATGACTTGCTTTTCTGGTTGCTCCAGATCTGCACCAGCTCCTGTGAAAAGGAGCCCCCACTCTGACCCTCCTGGTCCGAGTGAGAAGCAATCTCCCGGTTCCACGTGGATTGCTTTTGCCAAGTGCTGTTTGCTGCAATCTTGAAGCCGACGGTGCTGACGGCGAGAGCCTGCGTGGGTCAGATCGTGACCTGCTCCTGGACGTCACAGATGCCCCAGAGCCCACGTGACAGCGGAGAGAAGCCTCTCGACAACCATCTGATTGCGCCCGACATTGCCTGGTTCCGTCCTGGTTCCACCCTGGTCACTGCTGAGTGACCCAGACTCTGTCCCCTCTGCTTTCAGATTCATCTCGACTTCGATCCACCCTTGGATCACACCGGACACTTCTGCTTCCCATCGCCTGTAGCTTCTCCAGCTCCAAGCACCAAGAACCTGCGTGTCAAAACCCGACGCCACGTCGACCCTGTGCACCCACTTCCTGTGGGTGAGGTAACATTGCAACGCCGGTGTTCCTACACTGGTACACACCTCTAGGGTCTGTGTCTTAAGTTTTGTTCCTCTAGGTTCTGCGGAAGTATCTTTAAACTAACTTTGTGTAACTTTTACGCACCATTGACTTTGCATTGGTGCAAGCCGCACTTTACGTGCTGGACCCGAATCCCGCGGGCTTCTCCCAACTTCAGCATTGCTAGTCCTGACTGCTCCCAGCGATTCTCTAGGCCCTAGGCCTAACCACTGTTCGATTGGTATCTCTTATACCACTTTTTTAGTATATGGTTTGAGTGGCCACCTGCCCTCATCCATAATTGTGCAACTTTGTATGTTATACTGTGCTTTTGATTTAACGCTTGTGCCCCTTTGCTCATAAAGATTACTGGGGATTAATTTAGAAATAAACACATATATTTTTATAATATATACTTGTGTGGTGTCCTTTCATTTGGTATTACAGGATTGTATGTGGTAAAACAGCTCGCTTAACACGAACTCTTAAGTTAAGCCTTTAAGGCTGCTTAGTCCATGCTACCCCTAGGATAGCTTGTCTACAAGGTTGACTTACAACCAGACACCATAAGGGATTGTTTGGACTGATACAAGGCGGTTCCAGAATTGGAAACACCACATATCAGGCCAACTTCTCACAGGCGGTGAGACCACCAGAGGTATGTGATTGCATGAGGCTTGAGGAAGCGGGAACGGGCACCAGGGCCAGCTAGCGGGAGCTTGGCCTAGGACACATAGGGCCTCCTCCTTTACCTGTACAATGAGAATATTATCAGTAGGCTGTCTCCAGGGTTGAGGCCTCATGAATATGCAGTGGGCAGAGATGGGAGCCTCCTTGGATAGCGGTTCACTACTGGAATCCCATTTATACCGCTGAAGCATGCTGTCTTGGACTGGCAGGATCGGGAGGTACTGCGTGGCAAAGCAGAGCACCCTGTGGAGCTTTCTCGGATTCAAAATCCGGCCCCAAATCCATGGCCTATTTAACCAGTATCTCACCAGCCTAAAATACTGTAGAGACTGCACAGCATAGCAGAAAGCACAGCCCACCCTCGAGATGAGGACCTCTTAACTTCACACAGGAAGGGCTATCAGTTACCCCCTAAGTGTCTCCCTCTAATTGTGTTGCCCTATCTGCTGCTGCTCTGATGGGGAAGGCAACACCTAAACAGTTGTGAACCCAACCTGAGGAAGAGGCCAATGATGCCCTCCCAGCTGGAGACCCCATACAACTACAACAGGATAAGATACTAGCGGCCATAGCGGATACTAAGGCCACTTAACAGCAAGACATAGGCCTGTCAGTGGGCCTATCACGAGCAGAGAACTACAAGTTGGCGGACGGAGTGAAGGGGGTGGAGACCTCCATTACTAAACTCAAGCCCGAATGCACAACACTTACAAGTCAGCTGTCCAATCTAAAAAACAGGGGTCCCAAGAGAAATGTGAATGCGTGTGAGAACTAAAATTATGAATAAAAATTAAGGGGATGGGTTTGCAAACAATAGTTAAATTGAATTTAATAACATGTTAACATGGTGTGATGGAGCTTCCTCCTTTGCCTGACCAATCATAGTTCGTATTTTTACAATATTGAAACTCCACAAAGGACGAGCAAAAGATGCGGATGGGCCTAACAGATGTAAAAATATTAGGGTGGTAGGCCTCTCAGAGGGAGTTGTAAAGGGTGAGATGGTGAACAACCTGGAGAGCTAGTTGCTAACGGAGGTAGCCTTTGGCCTACTTACCATCGTCTTTGCACTGGAGTGAGCTCATCGAGTCGGGGAGGCCGCTGGCCCTGTGCTGGCCTCCCAGGCTGTTAGTGGCTGGGTTGCTGCATTACTGAGACAGGGATATTATATTGCAGAAAGGCATGCTCTGAGGGCCCCTACACGGTGGATAATGGGAGGGTCTCTATATTCTCAGACTTTATGGCAGCAGTGCAAGCCAGAAAGGCGTTTTCTTTCTGGAAGTCAAAAGAGCCCTCTGGGAAAATGATATCCAGTAGTCTGTGATGTTCCCATCAAAACTCTGGATTATTCTCGATGGCTCAACTCACTTTTCTAAAGCTCCGGAATCCTATAACACTGCCACGGCCTTCCCTGCAACATGCCTGTGACCATCGGTTTCCAGACGGAGGGTACGGAAGCGCCCACATGGAGGTGTAAGAGATGGCCCAGGAGTAGCCCATCACCCTCGCAAACTGAATTGGAACAAGCGACAGCCCTGCAGGCAGTAGCGGCCATTGTCCAAGAGTGCAGGAAAACTGCGGAGTCAGAGTCTGCATCAGACCACAAATCGGTACTCAGTGTCCTCACACAGGGATGGGACTGGACTTCCTGTGGTCACACCCACAACGGCATATGACCCGGTTTAATATCCTTTACCATATAAGGCCCTATGGATGCAAAAACAATCAGGGGTGGAGGAAGTCTCCTGAGCTGACACATGCTATTCCACACGTTCCCTAGTATTTTTATTTTTTAAAATAATAGGTTTATTAGTCAATTAAAACCATAAACACAGCACAATCAGACAGGAACAAAGAATAAAAGAAGAGGTCATCATATATCTACTTCAACCATTAAATATCATAATAATAGATCTTTACATTTTATTTCGGAAATTCCTTTCTCATAAGATAAAAATGCCTAGAGCAAAAATTCGATATCACAGGATTGCTGATCACAGACGACAAAAACACAAAATGGAATAGAGTTAAAGATAACAGAGCTGCCAATTATCGAGTCCCTAAATATGCCACTATAGATGTTAAAGGTGCTTGTATGCAGGATCGGGAACAGGTGTTAGTGATGGAGCAAGGACTCATAGAAAAGAGACTTGCTCAAAAGTAATCCGCTCCTTTAACTCACCAACAAGTTATTAAAAATTGTTTTGTGTAAAACTAATGCGCACCGCATGAACACGCGGGTTAGTGAAGCTTGCTTATGTGTTTACTAACGTGGGTAACATGAACGAAGGACTAAAACTTCTTTAAACGGGAAATCTTTATTGTGCATGCGTCAACTACATCTACGTAGGATGACGAGCTGTCGCTTGGAGGGAAATTCTTGTGCATAAGCAGAAAACACTAAAATAGAGTCTTGAAGACTTGCGTGCATGGCATCTGCTTAGCTGAAAAGAAAACAAGCTATTCTACTAACGCTAATGCGGGGAAAGTATTAATAAGTAAAGGGGATTAGAGTAGAGGTGGGTGGTATACAGTGCGACCACTTTATTTGTGAAATTAATTTGTGTCTTTCTGACTTTATCACTAGTGCGCACTTGGACCTCATGTATAACTGAATGAAGCTGAGTCACGTGAAGGCTGGGCACGACCACTGAGAGTTAACCCAGAATGAGGACCTTGATATTGAAAGGGAGCCAGGGATACCTGTAATATACTCTAGGAATGGACGGGGAAGAGTTCAACAATGAGGACTGGCATTCATAATCTTAATTATTTGTTGCAAGAGAAATGTGAATGCGTGTGAGAACTAACATTATGAATACAAATTAAGGGCATGGGTTTGCAAACAATAGTTACATTGAATTTAATAACATGTTAGCATGGTGTGATGGAGCTTCCCCCTTTGCCTGACCAATCATAGTTCTTTTTTTTACGATATTGAAACTTTAGTGGGTGGAACATGCAGAACGAAAGGTATAATTAAGGTAGCTTTAGTTAGTTAGTCAGATGATGAGACGGAGATGCTGTGCGTGGCGCAGAGAGAGCGATTAGGGAGATGCTGATTGTAGGAGGGTGGATACCTGACTATGGTTACCCCCAACTTTTTGCCTGGTGTTTCGCTGGTTTTCCGACTTAGTTGACCTGGGACCCTGCTATTCAGGACCCCAGGCCTACTGCTCTCTCTCTAAAATGGATTCCATGTACCTTAGGTACATATCTAATTGGTACTGGGCCACCTTATCAGTCTCTGTATCCAGGGCATAGGTGTACCCAGGGCCTACCAGGGGCTGCAGCATGTATTATGCCACCCCTGGCTGGCCATCTAAATCTGACACAACTGGCTGCACGACAGCTGGGGCAAGGTGGTGTAATCACCCTTTGCTTTAGATATAGTATACCTATATCTAACCCTAAAATGGACACATGTATTCCTATCAGTCACTCCTATGGCAGGCCTTAACAATCATGAAGGCAGAGTGCTTGGAATCATGTGAGATGGTGCTCTGGCATGAGCTGAGCCCGTTTGCAGCTTGCGGGACCAAGTCCTAATAGCTGTTCCATGATAACGCGTACCATATACTCTTAAGTGCATTATAATCCTCGCGGTTATTTGCCAACTTTGGTATCGCTTTATCAAAACATGTCGAGTAAGGTGTCATACGAATTGGAATACTAACCCCTCGCCAATTCTGGCGACGGGGTTAGCATTCCACCCTTCTAGAGGGACACGACATGTGTGTAACTGTGAACCCCGGTTAAAGTTAACTCGAGCCTCAGCATCACAAAATGGATGCTGCCATCACAGACACAAGTCTGACCTCCTGCTGCTGGGAGTCCTTCCAGCGAGGAGAGCTTGGACAAAGGGTTTCCTGTCAGGGGCGGTGCTAGCACCATCCCAGACAGGGTTTTGTGTATCCCAGGTAGGCAGGGCTCAGAGGAAGGTGTCTGCAAGTGGCACCCCGGTGCTCACTGTGCATATGCCGGCTTGAACCAGTTCCAGGGGCACACCAGCCCCTGAGCTGGGGAAAGTCCGGACAGGGGAGAGGGGTGTAACCACCCCCCTTCGTGGTCCCACCCATGGGCAGGACCTAGTCGCGTGCCAGCCCCTTTCTTTAGAATAAAGGCAGGAGCGGGGACCCTTCCAAATTAGATCATCTTTGAATCCTGAAACTACTTTCCACGAAAGGAACTCTCGACTTCTTCTCAAGATTTCTTCCTTGTGACTAAGGAGTAGTCACCCTGCATCAGCAGGCACCAACTAAGTATCTTGCGGTTTGCTGCACGTCCTTCCTCCGGAACCCGACCGACCAGCACGACGAGACCCGGACCCCCTGCCATCTCTGACCTCTACCTGCCTCTACAGCACAGCTGAGAACCGTGGGTGCGACGAGACCAGAGGAACCGGCTATCATCAGAACCAGCACGACACTGACCCAGCACGACCGCCGAGGGACCCTCGAGTGGGTGCATTGGGGTAAGAGAAGCCCCAACCCCAAGCAGCACGAGCACCGAAGTCCAGCCCCCCAGCATCCACCAGATCTGCGTGGGGCCCTTTTGCTTCTGTGTTGCTTGCCACGTTGTCCGGTCACTTGCCCGTTGGCTAGTGACCCTCCAGACGACGTCCTACGTTTGTTTCACCGCTGGTCTAGCTCCTCTAGACTGGCCCTCGTCTCCTCTTGAGGGGGAACTTCCTCAGACCCTCCTGGTCCACTCCAGATGCCATTTTGTGCCGCCACGTGGACTTGCCTTAGCCAATGCTTGTTGCCCCCTTCACCGGATCCAGCATCGCCAACAGCAGACATCCGACGTGGGACAGCTCGCAGACCTCCAGCCTGGTCGACATCAGCGCCCTGGTCCGCGCAGCAGCAGAATCCAGTGTCACCTCTTCACCTGGCTGAGTGACCTCGTCCGGTGCCGTCCTGGTGCCCACCTAATCACTGACTAGTGATTCAGAACTTGGTCCCCTCTGCTTACAGGTATCCTTCTTCATCGATCCATCCTTGGATCAGTCCGGAACATCTTCACTGGTCGCCTGCCAGCAACTTTCCCTTCAGGCTCCTGGTTCGTCAACGAGGATTCCCGACGTCACTTGAACCCTATGCAGCCGCAGCCCCTGGGCTAGGTAAACCGAGTACCACGGTGCTCCAGCGTAGGGCCACTCTCTAAGTGTCTAGATCCACTTTCGTTTTTGACCTACCTAGTCGGGTTCGACCCGAGAACACTAACTTTGCATTTACTAGCATCCATAGACTTTGTCCCGCATCCCGCGTGAGAGTGCACACTCTGCACCCGATCTCCCTAGGCCTCCTGCTTCTTTTTTTTTGTTGTAAAATTTAGGCCTCCTGCTTCTAACCTGAAGGTTCTGTAGTGTAGTCCTAGCGATCCTAAAGCCTCTGGCTCGAGTTACTTACCTGCTAGTATTTCGCATTCCACTTTTGTAGTATATGGTTTTTCGTGCCCCTCTGGCATTTGTGTAAATTGTGCAACTTAAAGTATTTTCTTAAGAGTTTTGTTGTGTGCTTAGCTCCCTGACTCATAAAGAGATCAGGGTAGACTTGTTATAAATAAATATCCTTTTATTTTCATAACAACTTGTGTGGTGTCCTTTCACTTGGTGTTCAAGGGGTATATGTGATGGTATAACAGCTGGCTTAACACGTCCTCTAGAGTTTAGCCTAAAGACTGCTCTTGTCAATGCTACTAGGATAGCTGGTCTATAAGGTTGACTTACAACCAATCATCAATAAGGGTCGTTTGGAATGATACATAGTGATCACTAGAATAGACTTTTATGAATGATAACTTCGGCCTTTACTGCCTTTACTGCCCCTGCTATCGGTGAAGATCTGCATATCGTATATCGTATACCTTCAGCGCGGCGCACTAAAACTGAATGTCTGATCTTAATTTCGTCCGTTTTTCTGTCTTTTCCTGCTTTTCACCTCTGATCTGACCCTGACTCACCCCTCATTTGTTGACTCCGCACCAACATTAACACTTTAACACCTCTGACAATTGAAGTGATGCTCTCTCCTCTCTGAAAACGCCAATACTGCAAGCCTTTCCTCACTCTCCGTGGCTCCAAGAGCTCTAAAGGCTTTATCTGCTAACACGAGAGCAGGGGCTTTAATCTCACGCGCTCTGTGTCCCACGTGTCCTACGCTTCCCGTTACCAGGGAAACGCCGAGAAGCATTGCAGGCACCTGCTGCGAGAAGGCAGAGGGAAAGCAGAGGGAGGGCTGAGGCTGGGAGAGAGGAAAAAGAGCTGTGGACCTGTAAGGGCGAATGGTGCTCTTAGACAGAACGATTTTAAACAGGAGCTGCAGCCTTGAACTCCGCGCTGGTACTGGGACTGGGTCTGAAACTCTGGCCACCACATCTGTCCTATCTGGCATTGTTTCTTGTTCTCCAGCTAAATTTGGGACTACAAAACTTCAATTGTGCCGACTCTGCTCCTCTATTACTGTTCTCTCACAGAGTATATTAAATATATGCTTTAAGGAGATTAGGCACAAGAGAGGTCAGAGTAACATTGAAATTCTATTGAGGAAACGTTCCCATTCTAAGAGAGAAATCCAGATAGGGCAATTACGAACTCTGCGAACTCAGCGAGGCCAAAAGACGGGCCCAAGAAAGCCAGGAAACAATCACAACGGGATTGCCACGCCATCTAAAGCCATAAATATGGAGAGAAATGTTGAAGAGGAGAGAGAGAGAGGAGAGAGGGGAGGTGATAGAGGAGAGAGAGGGTAGAGAGGACAGAGAGGACGGTGGAGGAGAGGAGCTCATCGCACAAGTGGACCAAAAAGTCCCAAAAAAACAAAAAGGCCCAAAAACACAAACAGCAGCTTTAAATAAACTGACTCACAAAGAAAAAGAGCATGAAGAAGGAGATGAAATAAGCGCAAATCTACAAGGGGGTACATCGATCCGAGCAGACTCGGTGTGCTCAAAGGATGTGATAAACCTAGAAAATCAGACCCCTGAAACCGCCGAGATCGAGGAGACATCTGAGGAAGCGCCTACGCTGCACATAGATAACAGACATAAGGGCCCTGAGACTAGAGGGGCTAGAGCAAAAGAAAAAGACACAGCAAGAAACGAACCCCAAGAGAGAAGAAAAACTAAAGATAAAGATAAAAATGCAGAAAAAAAACTGAAGAAAGGGAAAAGGAAAAGCGCAAGGAGATCGAGAAAGAGAAAGAGAAAGAAAAAACGGCTGGCAAAAAGAAGGATAAAAAGGGAGATACAGAAGAAACTGAGGAAAATGCCAAATTGGAGTTGGAGTTAATGGCCAAAAAAGCACAGAGGCTACAGACCATCAAAAATTTAAAAGCTGCTGCTAAGAATACCGGTCTATCGACTACTTCCCAAACAAGAATATCTAATATATTTAGCCCTCGCCCGAAGGAATGTCCGAAGGAAAGTCTGAGCGATGCATCGACAAATGAAAAAGTACAGAGTCAACTGCAAAGCAAGAACTCTAAAGAGCTGAATGAATACCACATGGATGCTAAAAATATAATTTCAGCTGAAACCAATATTGAAGGAAACAATACCACGAGGTCTGGCAAAGGAAATATGAAACCTGACCCAAAAATAAAGAACAACGAGACAAAGTCATCCATAAAAGAAGATACAGCGATATCTAAGCAGAGAGAGCAATCTGATCAAAAAGAGATGAATCAGAAACTTGTACATCTACACCCCTCTTTTAACACCCAAACGCTCCCAGATGGGAAAGAATCATATGCAGCTACTCACTCACTTTCTGACGAAGACTCCGAATCAGAATCAGAAATATATGAAACAGGAATGTCTATCTCAAGTGACCTAAGTGAATCAAGCGACTTAAATAAATCAAATCCCAGTGCGCAAACTGGTTCTGTACCCCTGGAGATTTCGGGCTCCAATGACTCAAGATTATCTAGCGAAATTAATTTCAGGAAGAAAAGGAGCGGGGGAAAAAAAAGGATGAAACATAAAAAAGGGGAAAATATGACGAACGAAGAGACCACAGATCCCGGTAACCACACAGATTATGCAAAAAGTAGACCTAATTCTACTCGAAAAAGCCTAATGACTAAATCACCGGGTGAAATGTCACGACAAAGAACAAATGAGCCCTCATTAAGCGAGGTACTAAGTTCAATAAAAAACTTCTATGAGGATGTGAAGAAAGACAGCCATAGAAATCGCATGGCTATTGAAAAACTGCAAAGTGCAGTGAAAAAAGTGGGTAACATTTGTTCTGAGATGTCTGAGAGGATGGTCATGATGGAAACCCGCACTGAGAATCTTGAAACAGATATCGTCAAACTCCAAAAAAACGAAAAGGAACAAGATGGAGTAATAAAAGATCTCATGGCTAAAGTGGAAGATCATGAAAACCGATCTAGAAGAAACAATTTAAGATTCCTGGGAATCCCAGAAAACTTTGAGGGAAACGACGCTAGAGGAGCAATGATCAACATTCTTAAAACATCATTTCCAGAGTTGGAGGCCTGGGATATGGAAAGGGAGATACAACGGGCTCATCGTTTCCCCCTAATGCCATCAAAACATTCTAATAAACAAAATCAATATCCCAGGGCAATGTTGGTTTACTTCAGCAATTTCCTTCTCCGTGAAGCAATCTATGACCTTTCCAGACCGACTACTCAAAGAGAATATAAGGGATTCAAATTTTTGCCAGACCGGATTTCGCTCACTCTACAGTTGAGCGAAGATGGAAAATGCGCCAGCTATTTGAATCATTTGGAAAAATTGGAGCAAAAGTATTTTTGCAAAATCCTGCACGCTTGAAAATCATATTCAAGGGAACAACAAAAAATGTTAACAGCGAAGTGCAGGCTGAGAACTATTTACGAGAGATCTCAGGGACTGGACTATGAAACTCAGGGAAACAATGCAAACTGTAGGGGGGGGGAAGTTAAGCTGAATTAACTACTCCATTATGTATTGTTTAGGAAATTAATTATGTAGAAGCACTGTGAACTAGTATAATGTATAAGCAGGCAGGGAAACATATTTAGTCTATAAAATTAAGTTTGACATTTTTTTTCTCATATTATCCAGGCTTTGGCCCATTAGGATTAGATAGGTATATAACACGCACTATTAAACTAGCCCAGCCCGCAGGGGCCGCCTTCACGGATGTCACACCCCTGATCCAGACAGGGTCAGGTAACCTTCAAAGATGGTGGTGGGTGGAGGGAGGGAAAGAGGGGGTATTGGAAGGGAGGGCAGGGCAGAGGGATCTCTGGGTGGGGAGGGGGTTCGGGGGACAGGTCAGACAGGAATTTTAAAAACTACAGGGAAAAGGAAAACTATAAAGTTATAGCTAACAGTCTTTTAATGGGAGAGTGTCTTTCCAAGATAAGTAGCATAAACAGATGGGGGTATTGAAGATTATGTCACTTAACATCTGCGGCCTAAATGACATTAAGAAGAGACAAGCAGTTGCAGTGGGTCTACAAACTACAGGCCCCAACATAGTATGTTTGCAGGAGACGCATATTGAAGGCTCTCATTCACATCTTTTAAAAACTTTAGGGTACAAATTAGTCTGTGCTACTACCCAGGGAGCTCGTGTCAGAGGGGTGGCAATCTTAGCTAGAGGCGGTGGATTACGTTTTAATCGATGCAAAGCAGACAAATTCGGGAGGTGGGCAATCACAGAATGCCAGCTTGATCAAATGCAGTTAGTTACCATCTGCTCAATTTATGGAAGCAACTGTGATGATCCCACCCTGATAAATGAGGCCTCTAGCGAATTAGCACATTGGCCATTACCAGTTCTTATCTGTGGGGACTTCAATATTAATTTACCTGCCGACTGGTCAACAAATAACAACTGGGCGTATCATGGGAGGAAACCTAAAGTGTTCAAGGCCCTAAAAAATCTATGTCAGATGCACGGACTTCTGGATGGGTGGCGGAACGCTAACCCTCAGGATCCTGGCTACACCTTTTTCTCAAATCCACACCGGGGGCATGCTAGGCTTGACTAGTTTCTTATTTCACAGTTATTAAGCTCTTTCACACAAATAGAAAAACTGCCTCGAGTACTATCCAATCACAATCCTCTAGTATGCACCCTAGAGCTAACACAAATGGGCCAGAAGCCAAGATATTGGACCTTCGAGAAATCCCTGCATCTTGAAGATTATTGTAATCATATGCGAGCATGGATACCCACCTTTTTAGAAAATAATATAGGGAGTATCTCTATAGAAATAGTGTGGAATGCTTTAAAAGCTGGAATCCGAGGGGAAACTACACAATACTCAATAAGGTTTAATAAATTGGCCCGAGACCAATATAAATTGTTATCGGAAAAATACAGGGTTCTGAAGAAGAACTCATCAGGGCAACCCATAATTCTTTAACTGTAGAAGAGCTCACTAAAATTCAATATCAAGTAGCAATTGATAAGGCTGCTGTTATGAATACATTTATTATCAAGGCAGTTAAAAAAGCCACTGCACATAGCGAGAAAATCTACGAAGTAAGCGAATCAGTTGGTCATCTACTCGCCATACGTATGAGGCAAGAAACATCTCAGAACTTCATACGTGAAATATCAGATCCAGTGGACGGCTTAATCTCAGAAAGTATCAAAATTAGAGAGGCATTTTGGCACTTCTATAGCACTTTATACAAAGAGGAAGGAGGTGCCGATATAGACAGTATAAGAGAATACTTAAATCAAGGAATACCCAGCAGACTCGCCGAAGAAGATCGAGATGATCTAGAGAAGATACCAGTCCTGGAAGAAATCCTAGAGACAGTGAAAGCTTTACCTAGAGGAAAAGCAACTGGCTTAGACTCGATCCCCCTAGAGTTCTATATCACCTTCTTAGATCAAATCAAAGGGATTCTCTTGGAAGTATGTGTGCACATATTTAACGGGGGATTACCACCAAGATCATGGTCAAAAGCGAAAATAGTAGTATTCCTGAAGAAAGATAAACCTCCTAATCAGATGGGCTCTTATCGCCCTATCACTTTAATTAATGTGGATTCAAAAATATATTCCAAATTAATAGCGAATCGTATGGCACCACTAATCCACAAACTTGTCTCACACTCCCATCATGGGTTTATACCTGGAAGAGGAACCACAGATCATATCCATAGAGTGATCACCCTCTTTGACAGCACAGAGATGACAGGAGACCCAATGGCGCTTATTCTTTTAGACGCTGAAAAAGCCTTTGATAGGGTCTCCTGGTCATTTCTGTGGCTGGCAATGGGTCACCTGGGATTTAAACAAGGATTCATTCAGGCAGTACAAAAACTATATACCAGCCCTAAAGCAGCAGTGATGATAAATGGCAATCTATCTAAAGAATCAACAATATCAAGGGGAACTCGACAGGGATGCCCATGCTCTCCATTACTGTTTGCCATCTACATTGATCCCTTTATTCGCAGTTTGGAATCTAATGCCGGTATTATCCCTATTTGGATCCAAGGCTATATAACAAAAACTCTTGCATATGCTGATGACATAGCCATAGTAACATCAGATCCAGTATTAGCCCTACCTATAATTGAAACCGAGGCCAAAAACTTTGGTAATATGATAGTGATAGGGCTCTTATCGCCCTATCACTTTAATTAATGTGGATTGAAAAATATATTCCAAGTTAATAGCGAATCGTATGGCACCACTAATCCACAAACTTGTCTCACACTCCCAGCATGGGTTTATACCTGGAAGAGGAACCACAGATCATATCCATAGAGTGATCACCCTCTTTGACAGCACAGAGATGACAGGAGACCCAATGGCGCTTATTCTTTTAGACGCTGAAAAAGCCTTTGATCGGGTCTCCTGGTCATTTCTGTGGCTGGCAATGGGTCACCTGGGATTTAAACAAGGATTCATTCAGGCAGTACAAAAACTATATACCAACCCTAAAGCAGCAGTGATGATAAATGGCAATCTATCTAAAGAATTAACAATATCAAGGGGAACTCGACAGGGATGCCCATGCTCTCCATTACTGTTTGCCATCTAAATTGATCCCTTTATTCGCAGTTTGGAATCTAATGCCGGTATTATCCCATTCGGACCCAAGGCTATATAACAAAAACTCTTGCATATGCTGATGACATAGCCATAGTAATATCAGATCCAGTATTAGCCCTACCTATAATTGAAACCGAGGCCAAAAACTTTGGTAATATGGCCGGCTACATTCTCAATCAAAGTAAAACCCAAGTAGTCTTAAACAATAAATGCATTATGATAGATCCTCGAGTGACAATAAAGGCGACCTACTTAGGGGTATGTATCTCCTCCAAACTCGATAAATTGGTCGCATTAAATTTGAGCCCTCTGCTAGATAAAATGCAGAAAGATCTTCATCGTTTAAATAACCTACATTTATCTTTGATTGGCCGTGTGAACGCCTTAAAATGGTATACTTCCCTAAACTGCTTTATATGTTCAGAGCAATCAATCTGGAAATCTCTGAATATTGGTTCAAATTGATGGAGCGTACTTTCTCAAGTTTTATTTGGTCCTATTCACAACCACGTAGAGCCTATAAGCTCTTGACTCTTCCTAGAGAAAAAGGAGGCTTAGCCCTCCCTAACCTCAAATTATATTATCGGGCTTGTATGCTCTCATATAATCATTAACTCTTTTTTTTTATTAGATAATAATGGGATAGTCTTAGGGGAAGACCTACCATCAATCCATCAGCTGGTATTAGGTAATGGGAGCAAGGGTTATCTGTGGCGATTTCTTTATGATAGCTATCACAAAAAGGTCCGTCTAAAGACCTTACTCGGAGGGTTTAAAGCGTGGAAAGCTGTGAGGAAATTATTGGGCATCGGACGACTCACGCTCTATTCTCCACTAAGCAATAATCCGGCTCTACCTGAAATCTTTAGTGGAGCCTGCATTAAGAGATGGACCATGACTGGAATTACACACTTTGGATGTCTTTTCGTAAATGAGGGGTTACACTCGTTTGAAACCTTGAGGGAAACATATCATTTGGAATGGAGGGACTTTTTTAAATATCTACAAATTAGAGATTTTTTAAACCAAAGAATTAGAGAAAATACCTCGTTTAATAAAATACCGACAGCAGAAACATTAATAAAACCAAAAAAAATGTACGATTGGTGAGATGTATTCTCACTTGGTATCCTTTCTTCCGAACAATCTCGAGAAGGCATTACAGAAGTGGCAGGGAAAATTAATAATGACTATGGAAGAATTCAATTATGCCTATGATTTATCCCAAACCATCCTTATGTCAACCAAACTGCAAACACAATTTTATAAAACATGCTTTTTCTTGTATTACACCCCAGATAGAATCGCTAAATGGGGAAGTGGGAGGGGTACATGCTGCTTTAGATGTACATTATCTGAGGCGGATAGCATACACGTATTTTCTTCCTGTGTAAATTTATCCCCCTTAAAACTGAGTATTGAACAGTTTTTAACTGAGATTCTAAAAACCAGAATAATCCTCTCTAATGAAATGATTTTGCTTGGAGTAACCAATCTCAATGAATCATCACTTGGACATGAACTAATATTTATCGCCATGGCGGTTCTAAGAATATGTATCGCTTCTGCCTGGCTAGACCCTAACCCACCATCCTTTCAACAATGGTTTTCTAGATTGCTAGCTATACTTAATTTGGAAATGGCTATATATAAAAGAACAGGCAGAAGAAGGAGGCCCAGGGGATTGAAAATTTGGAATCCTTTGATTGAGTGGTCCCAATCTCAAAGTAATTCTCTGTAACATAAAGCCATATTCTGCGGGATTTAAATACCACAAAAACTTAAATGGTTAAAGCTGCATATTATTTGAAATCTATAATTATCCAGATGTTATGTGTATCTCCTCTAAAAGAAGGGAAATGTTTTCTTGGTTGTTTGATTAATCTACTTAGCCATTATTGTACAATGTACGAATTCTCTAATTTTTCTGTGTTTATATGTGAAATATTCTTTGCCGAACCTGTATGACCTGGGGGAGTGGGGGGGGGGTTTATATACACTGGAAAAAACTCAAAGATATCTTAAAAAAAAAAAAGAATAGTGAGCACTGCATATCAGGTCAACTTCTCACATTGGTGAGCAGCGGTTGGGATTTGAGCTTGCTGTTGTTTTACCACACGTACCCTAAGAATATCATTTGAAAGATCACATAAGTACCAAGGTACATATAACTTAGCTTAGAATACTCTGAGTTCTACTGAACCAGCTGTTGTAGTTCAAAAGGGCTTAGCACACCCTGACTACAACTCTTAGCAAGGGATCAGTAGGCAAACAAATAGTGTAGGTAAGTGCACCACTTACACCTCACTAGAAAAGCATGTCAGACAAAGGAGGGAACTCAGAGGCCCCCCTTGTGTCATTTGACCCTCCACAGGTCATATAAAGATATGCAGCTCTTAGCTTCCAGGAGATGAGACAAGTGTGTACCTCCAGGAAACTAAAACAGGGTTCTAACCCTACCATCCCATTCCTAATTGGTCTCTTACAGACTTGTGATGCCAGGACGACATCCCCTCAGAGGAGAGAGCATGAGGCAAAGATGAGGGAAGTCAATCTGAGGATTGAAAGGGAAGAACTTGCCCTGGCCAAAGAGAGACTTGCCTTTGCTAGAGAGCAAAAATTGAGTGGGGCAGACCCCACTGGTGGCAGCATTTTACCTAGAGAAAAGGACAGGAGTTTAGACACTAGACACCTGAGTAAGATAGTGCCCCCCTTTAAACAAGGGGATGACATCCACAAATGGATGACTGCTTTGGAGAGGGCCTGCACTGTCCAGTGCATCCCCCAGAGTCAGTGGGCAGCTATCTTGTGGCTCTCCTTTGAAGGCAAAGGTAGAGATAAGCTCCTCACTACTAGAGCTGAGGATGCTAACAATTACCAAGTCATGAAGAATACACTGAGTGATGGGTTTGGCTTAACAACTGAGCAGTACAGGTTGCTGTTCAGAGACACCCAGAAAACTCAGTCTCAGGATTGGACTGACTTTGCTGATTGTGCCACTAAGGCTTTTGAAGGCTGGCTACTGGGAAGTAAGGTTACTGATTTCAAAGGATTGTACAATCTAATTATGAGAGAGCAAGTCTTAAATAATTGTCAGAACCAGTTATTACACCAGCACCTGGTAGACTCTGATCTGACCTCTCCACGAGAATTGGGTAAGAGGGCAGACAAATGGGTCAGAACCAGGGTTAGGCCTAAGAACCAGGGTGGTGACCAAAAGAAGGAATCAACCAAGCCTCAAGAGAAGGGTGGGAATACATCTTCTGATCAAACCCCAGGGCCCCAAAAATCCTCTGAAAAGGGTGGGTCCCAAACTCCTTCCAATACCCAAAAGAAACCCTATTGTCATACCTGCAAACAGGTAGGCCATTACAAAACTGACAGCAGTTGCCCAAGGGCCAATGACAATAAGGAGAACATACCCCCAGGTAAAACTTCCCAGCCTCCTGTTACTACTAGTAGTAATCCCCCAGGTGGTGGGAGTGCCCCCAAGAATCTGGGTGCATTTACTTTGGGAGTTCCTGGGGACTCTGGCCTAACCAGGTCCCCAAACTTAGATACTTTTGTCTGTGGGACTGGCATGGGGTTTGCCAACTTCACAACTTGTCCCAACACTTTGGGCAAGTACAGACAGGAGCCCCTCATCAATGGTACAAATGTTGAGGCCTACAGAGACACAGGGGCTAGCATCACCATGGTGACTGAGAGCCTAGTCCCCTCAAGGCAACTTATACCTGGAGCCATATACCAGGTAACCAACATTGATGGAGTACAGAGAGATCATCCCATAGCAGTGGTCAATCTCAGCTGGGGAGGTATCACTGGCCGCAAGAGAGTGGCAGTGTCACCAAACTTGCCTGTAGATTGCTTACTGGGGAATGATTTAGAGATCTCAGCCTGGGCTGAGGTAGAGCAAGACACCCATTTTAAAATGGTAAACCTCCATGGTAAGGTTAGTGGGGCAGTGATAGCCACAGCCCCAGTCCAAGATGTCCTCCCTGAACAGGTCAGGAGGGCTGTGCCAGTCACAGCCCTATCCCAGAAAGATGCCTTTCCTGAACAGGTTGGCAAGGCTGTGATGGTCACAGCCCATACCCAAACTGAGTCCCTTCCTGAAAAGGTTGGTGGAGTTGTGATGGCCACAGCTCAAACTCAGACAGATAATAGTGTTGTGAAGCCTGAAACTATGGATCACTCCACTCAGACAGAGAGCATTGAGGAGGAAGAGAAATCTCCCTCCCACCAGACTTTAGGAAAGGATCAGCCTCCTCAGGGAACTGATCTGACCCCTTGTGAAGAAACTGCCCCAGAGGTAGTCAGGCCTAGCCTGGCAGAGCCTCTGATGTCAGTGGACCCTTCCAAGGTGGGACCCAGTCTGGAGCAGGTAACCTGCCCCTCTCTACCCTGCCTCAGTCAGCCCAGGGCTGTAGAGGTCAGGGAGGCCAGTGGTGGACCCCACAGGGCCCCCTGTCCAAAAGAACTCCCCAATCAGCAGATTAAGGGCACTGAAGCTAGTAATCCTAGCCCAGTGAAAATAAAATAAACTCCTGAGGGATCCCCCTTAAAATTAGCTAGGGGACCTCCCACAGCTGGACACTGTTGGGCACAGCCAAACCTGGGGCCTAAAAACCCCAAACCTGACCTGTCCCTCCAGTAAGCCCAACAGAGGGACTCAGCCTCCAGCTTTAGGTAGCCAGAGGTTGACCCTGAGAGCTCACAGCAACTCAGTCCTGGAAAGAAAGGCACATATGGTGGATAGTGATTGGAGGAAGTTGAGCCCAACCTTAGTGGAGCCTCACTTCAGTACTCCATCCCAGCACCAGCCTTTTACTTTGCCAAAACACATCACAGGTAGAGATTCCCTATGGTGGAGACCCTCAGATACCCTTAGGGTGAGGGATTGCTTAGTGGACCATGATACAGGGGGTAACCATGCCAGTGCATGTACCACCTCATATGGCCACTCAGGCAATATAGGCTTACCTGGCCAAGGATAGCCTTATCTCCTTTCGTTTGCGGGGGGGGGGGGGGTTATGTAGGAGGGTGGATACCGAACTATGGTTACCCCCACCTTTTTGCCTGGTGTTTTGCTGGTTTTCCGACTTAGTTGACCTGGGACCCTGCTATTCAGGACCCCAGGCCTACTGCTCTCTCTCTAAAATGGATTTCCATGTACCTTAGGTACATATCTAATTGGTACTGGGCCACCTTATCAGTCTCTGTATCCAGGGCATAGGTGTACCCAGGGCCTACCAGGGGCTGCAGCATGTATTATGCCACCCCTGGCTGGCCATCTAAATCTGACACAACTGGCTGCACGACAGCTGGGGCAAGGTGGTGTAATCACCCTTTGCTTTAGATATAGTATACCTATATCTAACCCTAAAATGGACACATGTATTCCTATCAGTCACTCCTATGGCAGGCCTTAACAATCCTGAAGGCAGAGTGCTTGGAATCATGTGAGATGGTGCTCTGGCATGAGCTGAGCCCGTATGCAGCTTGTGGAACCAAGTCCTAATAGCTGTTCCATGATAACGCGTACCATATACTCTTAAGTGCATTATAATCCTCGCGGTTATTTGCCAACTTTGGTATCGCTTTATCAAAACATGTCGAGTAAGGTGTCATACGAATTGGAATACTAACCCCTCGCCAATTCTGGCGACGGGGTTAGCATTCCACCCTTCTAGAGGGACACGACATGTGTGTAACTGTGAACCCCGGTTAAAGTTAACTCGAGCCTCAGCATCACAAAATGGATGCTGCCACCACAGACACAAGTCTGACCTCCTGCTGCTGGGAGTCCTTCCAGCGAGGAGAGCTTGGACAAAGGGTTTCCTGTCAGGGGCGGTGCTAGCACCATCCCAGACAGGGTTTTGTGTATCCCAGGTAGGCAGGGCTCAGAGGAAGGTGACTGCAAGTGGCACCCCGGTGCTCACTGTTCATATGCCGGCTTGAACCAGTTCCAGGGGCACACCAGCCCCTGAGCTGGGGAAAGTCCGGACAGGGGAGAGGGGTGTAACCACCCCCCTTCCTGGTCCCACCCATGGGCAGGACCTAGTCGCGTGCCAGCCCCTTTCTTTAGAATAAAGGCAGGGGCGGGGACCCTTCCAAATTAGATCATCTTTGAATCATGAAACTACTTTCCACGAAAGGAACTCTAGACTTCTTCTCAAGATTTCTCCCTTGTGACTAAGGAGTAGTCACCCTGCATCAGCAGACACCAACTAAGTATCTTGCGGTTTGCTGCACGTGCTTCCTCCGGAACCCGACCGACCAGCACGACGAGACCCGGACTCCCTGCCATCTCTGACCTCTACCTGCCTCTACAGCACAGCTGAGAACTGTGGGTGCGACGAGACCAGAGGAATCGGCTATCATCAGAACCAGCATGACACTGACCCAGCACGACTGCCGAGGGACCCTCGAGTGGGTGCATTGGGGTAAGAGAAGCCCCAACCCCAAGCAGCACGAGCACCAAAGTCCAGCCCCCCAGCATCCACCAGATCTGCGTGGGGCCCTTTTGCTTCTGTATTGCTTTCCACATTGTCCGGTCACTTGCCCGTTGGCTAGTGACCCTCCAGACGACGTCCTACGTTTGTTTCACCGCTGGTCTAGCTCCTCTAGACTGGCCCTCGTCTCCTCTTGAAGGGGAACTTCCTCGGACCCTCCTGGTCCACTCCAGACGCCATTTTGTGTCGCCACGTGGGCTTGCCTTAGCCAAGGCTTGTTGCCTCCTTCACCGGATCCAGCATCGCCAACAGCAGACATCCGACGTGGGACAGCTCGCAGACCTCCAGCCTGGTCGACATCAGCGCCCTGGTCCGCGCAGCAGCAGAATCCAGTGTCACCTCTTCACCTGGCTGAGTGACCTCGTCCGGTGCCGTCCTGGTGCCCACCTAATCACTGGCTAGTGATTCAGAACTTGGTCCCCTCTGCTTACAGGTATCCTTCTTCACCGATCAGTCCGGAACATCTTCACTGGTCGCCTGCCAGCAACTTTCACTTCAGGCTCCTGGTTCGTCAACGAGGATTCCCGACGTCACTTGAACCCTATGCAGCCGCAGCCCCTGGGCTAGGTAAACCGAGTACCACGGTGCTCCAGTGTAGGACCACTCTCTAAGTGTCTAGATCCACTTTCGTTTTTGACCTACCTAGTCGGGTTCGCCCGAGAACACTAACTTTGCATTTACTAGCATCCATAGACTTTGTCCCGCATCCCGCGTCCCGCGTGAGAGTGCACACTCTGCACCCGATCTCCTTAGGCCTCCTGCTTCTAACCTGAAGGTTCTGTAGTGTAGTCCTAGCGATCCTAAAGCCTCTGGATCGAGTTACTTACCTGCTAGTATTTCGCATTCCACTTTTGTAGTATATGGTTTTTCGTGCCCCTGGGGCATTTGTGTAAATTGTGCAACTTAAAGTATTTTCTTAAGAGTTTTGTTGTGTGCTTAGCTCCCTGACTCAAAGAGATCAGGGTAGACTTGTTATAAATAAATATCCTTTTATTTTCATAACAACTTGTGTGGTGTCCTTTCACTTGGTGTTCAAGGGGTATATGTGATGGTATAACAGCTGGCTTAACACGCCCTCTAGAGTTTAGCCTAAAGACTGCTCTTGTCCATGCTACTAGGATAGCTGGTCTATAAGGTTGACTTACAACCAATCATCAATAAGGGTCGTTTGGAATGATACATAGTGATCACTAGAATAGTGAGCACTGCATATCAGGCCAACTCCTCACACTGATGCTGGGAGAGATTTTGATGAAGAGTTAAATGCAAAACAGAACTTTCTATCCTAATTTAATTGGGTTAGATCAGAAGATCGCGGAAAAATCTCGAAGAGGAAGAGTGTGTCAGAGAGGGGTGTGGCGCAATCGTCGGTATTCTAGCGATGTCAACTATCCTGTCCTGAATCATGTCCTAAAGTCTTTGTCGCCTGATCTATCCCGGGGGACCCTTACCAGCTCCTTCTTGGCCAGGGTGTTGGTCTTTCACACCATTCTTGGTAATTATAATTTCACGTTATTTGCAGATGTTCTTTTCTCTGTCCTCTCCTTTTCTGAACATTGATCATTGTATGAGTCCGAAGTATGTGTGATGTTTAATCAATTGAATTTTCTCTCCTATGAATGATGGTGACTGTACTGTATTTTTTTAAGTGGTTCACATGCATTTAATTTAGATAAAGATTTAAAACTTTCCTGAGTCTGTGGTTATTTACTCAAAAGTATAGATCACTTAGAATTATGTTAATTATCACCGTCAGCTAGTTCAACTAATGGTCCATTGACCAGAGGAAAGAACTTTTTGATCTGTTAAAGGGTTAGTCAATGATGAGCATAAGTATTAAATAAACTAATCCTGATCATTGTGAAAATAATAACAATTTGACCCGAAACCAGCGGTTTAATCAATTGTGTGTTTATGGGCCTAGGTGAGTATATGGTAGTAGAGTATCTGTTGTTGGAACACCGCTGGATCCTTAGTCCTGTGCTGCGTGGACAAAGAGTATCAGCAAGAACGGTTGCCTATGTGCGAGATTGGGCGTTATTAAAATGCCAATGTGCAAGGCAAGAGGCTAGGTGGAACAAATTAACCTTGGCAGGATGGGATAGGGAACCACCAATATGGGGGGGCCCTAGCAGGCCGTTCTTGCCGCTTACCTGCTCATAGAAATTTAACCTCAAAACGACTGGGGTGTCGCAGCTTAAAAATCAAGTTCCTGGCCCTCATCCTGTGTGAATATGATTGACTGCTGGAAAAATATTTCCAACAATCATAATGTAATGGCTTGGTGTTGCATGGAACTGGCTTTGCCCGCACCTCACTGAGTGGCCTCGTAAGCTAACTGATGGAGATATTAACCCCTCCCCTGCTGATGACGGAACCGCTCCGTCATCAGCTACGGTTGGGCTGTGCTGATGACGGAGCGGTTCTGTCATGGCCCGCCCGCCGCTCATGCGCAGCGCGAATTCCGCGCCTGCGCTGAGCGTTCTATTGAGCAGGGCGGGCCATGACGGAACCGCTCCGTCACCAGCACAGCTCAACCGCGTCTGGTGACGGAGCGGTTCTGTCACCAGCATGCGGCCGCCGCGCGGCCGCCCCGCCCCGTTAGCGCTGCGGCGGAATAGCCGCCGCAGCGAAAGGGTTAATTTAGGAAATGCTTGAAGTAATTGTTTGGCTGGCCATTGATGTGCTGCCCTTGGGTTAAGGAGTTTTATAGCTGGGGGCCTTTCATGCCCTTTTGCCTATTTTTCTTATGCTTTTTGTTTACACAGGGACCGCACATTAAACACAGGGTGGGGAAGGCGGGCAGGGAGATATTAGGAGGCAGCGGAGGATGTCAGTGCAGCTTCAAATGGCTGAACACCGTCAAGCTCGGACATTTATGTCCTGGAATATTAGGGAGATGGGAGCAGCCTCAAAGAGACATGAAATCCATAGGTCTCTTCGTCTGAGGGGAGTGCAGGTCGCCATGCTACTGGTCTATCTCAGCCCCATGCTGGGGCTGAGCTAGACCAGTTGAAACTTAGATGGAGGGGCCAACTTTATGCTTCTTCCTATTCGGTTTACACCCGGGAGGCTTTATTGTGGATTAGGGTGGGGGTCCCTTTTGAGTTCACTCGCCCCATTATAAATTAGGAGGGTAGATTTGCTTTTGTAGAGGGCAGATCATTTGGGAAAGAGATTACCTTGGGGAGCATCTACCCTCCGAAGCAAGACCAGATTGCCTTCTTCCACTCACATGGCTGGCCTACCGACTGGTAGCCTGCTGATAGGAGGAGACTTTAATTGCGTATTAAATGCCCTAGTACTCAACGCCACCGCTGATCGGGGCGGGACCAGGCAAACTAGCAGAGGGACTATAAGATTGGGTCGGGCATTGGGGGATAGTAGATATATGGAGGACTCAACACGGGGTAGAATGGGACTTCTCCTATTTCTCCCTTATGAATAATCTACACACCAGAATAGATAGTTTTGTATGTTCTCAGAGGCTTACCCACTACATCGCATACTCTCAATCCCTAGGATGAACCCTATCTGATCATAGCCCTATGCTCCTGGGATTTCATCCACTGGGGGAGTACCCACCTATACCTACATGGCAGCTCAGTCCAGCGTCTCTGGAAGAAACATACTACCGTAACTCTCTAGGGGAGGTGATCTCAGAATATTTTGCTCAGAACCAGGGCACTGCTTCCACATGTATAGTGGAATGGGAGGCCTTCAAAGTTGAAGTTCGTAGTATTGGGCAAACGGTCATTACCCAGAGGGAGCTCTGTAGGGAACTCCGAACATTAGAAGATAAACTGCATGCCTTAGATAAAGCTCTTGACACTCAGTCAGGGACACTAGAGGAGATCCAGGAGACAAGAGAACGGTACAATGCTAAACTAGAGAGAATGAGTAGTCACAATTTCAAAGAATACATTAATAAGACACACAAAGAGGAGGGTAAAGCGGGACGGCTGTTAGCATGGCTTATTAGACCGGAATCCAGAGGAGGACCTATTACGCATGTCCGGCAGAGGGCTGGTCGAAATTTACATTCCCCCAAAGCTATCAATAGTGAGTTATTTGTTTATTATAGAGGTTTGTACTCTGCTCCTGTGCCCATCTTGGTAGAAGTTTGACTGGCTTTCGCAGCAGCTACGCCACTGACTACATTATCTGAGGAACATCTTAAAAATCTCTCGGGACCTATAACAGCACAGGAGATCCAGGTGCCTATTAGGGATCTGGCGAGGGGCAAGACACCAGGCCTGGATGGCTTCCAAACCGAGTTTTATGTGACATGCTGGGACCTTGCTGCTGCGGTTGGAGCAACTATATGCAGCTTCAGGGGGACTTGGTGCACTCCCAAAGTCCACTCCCCAAGACTATAACACAGGGAGCCCGGGTCACTGATTTACGTCCTCTCTCTTTGCCGAACATAGACTTCTAGATCCTAAGTAAAGTATTGGCCTTCCACCTGCTCCCTCACCTGCGGACTCTCATCAATGAGGATCAAAACAGCTTTATCCCCACTTGCAAAACCATAGGCGACTATCACGTGATACATCATCCTGAGGTCCTCCCAAACCAGGAAGCAGTGCAGATGTTGGTTGACCTTGAAAAAGCTTTCAATATCATACAGTGGGACTTTCTTTTCGAGGGGATGTCCAAAATGGGACTGGGAGAGAATTGGATTAAATGGGTCAGGTTATTATACACCGCCTGGCTATCAGGTATGTAGAGGTACGAGGCAGGTATACCCCCTATCCCTGCAGTTCGTCCTGGGCATTGAACCCCTTGCAGTGCTTTTTAGATGAGAAGGTGGGGCTATGGCATAATAGTTGAAGGGAGAGAACATATCATCTCTCTTTGTATACAGGAGGTATACTCCTTTACCTGAGAGATAGAGTTCAAGGCATTACGCATGCTCTAGATCGCTTGTGGAATTTTGAGGTGTCACCGCTTCGGGTCAATAAGCCAAAGACACAAATTTTTCCTGTCACCCCGGGCGAGGCGCATCCACAGGGTCTCCCTTCTGACCTGATGTGGTCGCAAATCTCCTTTTGGTACCTAGGGCTCCAGATCTTTCATCAATTGGATGATCTAGGGAGGCTAATTTGAGGAAGGCCCTCTGATCTCTGAGGACCTGTGTCACTTTCTGGTGATCACTGAACAACGACAAAAAACTTCTCAACAAGGAACAGCGATGGATATATCGCCTTTCCACAGCTAATGACGGCTTGAATGATGCCATCCCATGGAACTCCCTGTCTACAGTATAATCATCAGCCGGTCATCCCAAACCCCTTGATAACAATCTACGAGTTCTGAGTGAGGGGACATGGCACCCCATGAACCACCAGGAACACTTGCTCCCGCAAAAAAAAAACCCAGGGTGTATTGATTACACAACAAGTGACCGCACAGTGTACCTATTTAATATTCTGGCCTGACAGACCCACGCATGCCTGTCACTACGCACATGCATACTCCACCACCACCTGCGCATGCGCTACTACTGCCGAACATTGCGAGCACACTCTGAGCATGCGCACAGCCCACTTGACTCACCTGAGTAGCATCATGACTCGGCACTCCGAGTCTATCTACCATCTCTACCACTACACAGGTACACGCCTTCAACCAATCACAGTATAAAACCCAGGTGAAACCGGCCACTACTCACCGGTTCTGCGAAGAAGGCACTACAGGTCCACAGCAAGCTTTGGTCAGTAATCCTGTGAGTATGATCGAACAACCATCACCGACCATAGGTAAGCGTTGTCACCTTTCTCCCTACAGGTCTCCTAATCTCAGTGGAACTACCTCCCCTTTTTCTCCCAATAGGATCATCTACTTTGCCTCTTCAAAAACCTTGAAGAACAATTTCTTAAAACTAGCGTAAGAGAACCACTTACGCTCTCTCACTTTTTCATCATTTTCACAACTGTGAAAACCGCTGTTTTAATCACCCCACCTACGTTGTTCTAGTGCGATTCTCACAATAATGGTACCACCAATACCATTACACTTTAGCCGCTCATAGCCCGCACCCCCTCGCTATAAAGTCGGCTGTCATGAGTATTCATGCATACCTTCCTAGTGACTCTTTCTCTCCCTGTATGTTTTGTCTTTGTCCTACTTGTTATTTGTACAGGTGGTCTTGAGAAGGGAATCCCCCCCTCTCACACATAGATACACTTTAGGGCGTGTAGACACATAGTCTGTATC
This sequence comes from Lissotriton vulgaris, assembly GCF_964263255.1. Lineage (NCBI taxonomy): Eukaryota > Metazoa > Chordata > Amphibia > Caudata > Salamandridae > Lissotriton > Lissotriton vulgaris. Next base: position 393,047,708 of record NC_141699.1, on the reverse strand, counting down.
ACACGTCCACTAGTTTTAATCACACACACTTTTTTAATCGTCCTGAAGAAAGCCAGCATATCCATAAGGCACTGGCTGAAACATGTTGACGTACCAAGGACGTGGGAGGTCGTAACTCGCCTCTAACGTCCACCTGCCTTATTTTTAACCGATGACGGAGGCCCAGGTAATAAAGTCTGTCCTACCTTCGGGTACTGGGACCCCCGCCAAGCCGTTTTAAATTCACATTCAAAACAATCTTCACCGCACACACAGTGATATACCTGCTCCGCTGTCTCCAGGCGTCGTAGCACACCCGGGACACGTTAGGTGTCACTGGGTGGGCCCGATGATGAAGCATGCCACCAACTAGGTTGGAGGGTGAGGGCTTCATGAGCACACCTACCAGGTGCCATAAACAGTCTGACAAAACAATACTGAGTCACGCATACCTTAAATAAGATTACTATTTAAACAACCCCTTCCCTTTCACCTCAGCTAGCCTCTTTTTGATTTAAGCATATATAATAAGGGGATACGGGCTAGCTATCTGGTCCTCTCTCTCCCTCTTGATACACGACTATACAGGCAGCGCACAGCTGCGAGAGAATTTTCCCAGCCATGGAGGAAAACCATGGCCTAACCTTCACTGAGAGTGACGCGGCAGACATTCTCTCTGACCCGTCGTTCCAAGTGGATTTTAACATTTCCAGCACTATCGCACAGACCACTGATTGGGAGACCCTCACAGAGAAAAAGCGAAACCGAATACGTACCATCCTTCATGGGACCATCCTGGCCCAATACCTCAGAACTAACACAGCCCCAAGGGGCCTCCTTGTGAGCAATGCACCCAGGATCTTCCTCGATGACCCCACGTTCAGGAAGGACTGGGCCCAGATTGCCTGGCACTGTACCAGGGACTGGATGCTACTCATACTGAAAACAGCTAAACGCCTTTCGGATGCCATAATGGTCGAAATTCAAGCCACTGAGAGCCATTTCAAAGCCACTATCACCTCATACAAAAAGAAGCTAGATGGCCAAAACAGAGAGATTAACGAATACAAAGACTATCTGACCCAGGCCAAAATCAAAAAATTTGAAAAAGATTTAAAGAAGTTCAGCTATGCAAAGGTGTACCCATATTCGGAAGAAAGCTATACACCACCAACCAAAGACAGCAACATGTCTAACTCTTCAGGAGACGACAGCTCTATCTCGAGTGACTCCAGCAATGGATCACAGAAACGAGGAGGAGGAGGCAGAGTACGAAGAGGACAACGTTGGCCAAACACTTGGCAAAGAGGACAACAAAACCAGTTTTATGGATTCCCACCCAACTTCGGCCACATGCAGCACCCGTACTACGGCTTCCCAACCATGTTCCCCCCAGGACCAATGCCTCTGTTTGCGGGCATGCAGGGCCCCAACATGCCTTTTTTAGGACGGGGCAGGAGAGCACGGGGCCGCAGAAGACCAACCCAACACAACAACACACAGGTTCACTGGGCCGAAGAAGAGAACCCAGTCAGCGCGAATACGCGCCAAAAGACAAAAGAAGCAACACCGGGACCGAGCAAATAACGAACACCGCCGCTCAGCCCTCATTGGTCTTCAACCTATCCAGTACACCATTGTCTCAACAAGAGCAATCAGTCCTGGAAAAAGGACTGTCATTTGTGCCCACCACGAGATTGGATAAATTTAAACTCCACACTGAACTGGCACAATTCTTCAGAAAACTAAAACTGAAGGCGTTCTTTGAAAGACCCACCCCCGAGAATGAACTACCTCAGGACAACCCTAACATCACGGGCCTAAGGACCAAGTCAACCTTTGTCCCACCACCCTCCACTGTCCCTGCCAAAATCACTGCGTTTGAACAGGCAGTCTACCACGACATTGAGAACCTTCAACCGACCAACCAGTTCAACAACTTGTCTTGGAACGATAGACAGACGATCCAACGCCTACAAAATAACCCCACCTTGATCATCAAACCAGCAGACAAGGGAGGAGGCATCGTTCTCCTTGACAAAGCGGATTACGACACCGAATGCCGGAGACTTCTAAGTGACAACAGAAACTACCGCAGGCTGGATCATGATCCGATGGACCAACTGCGCACCACCATCCACGCACTCGTTAAGAGGGCAGGGGATGCGGAGCACATCTCCAAGCAAGAAGCTGAATACCTTTGCCCTGAACATACCAGGACACCGTACTTTTACACTGTACCTAAAGTACACAAAGGCACCATCCCACCGCCTGGCAGACCCATAGTATCCGGCATAAACTCTCTACTAGAGCCATTGTCCCGATATTGCGATTTCTTCCTGAATCCCTTGGTGCAAAAAACACCCACGTATATAAAGGACACCAAACACCTACTACAGGTCATAAACAACATGGAGTTTGACCCCAACACCCAGTTACTCGAAGGTTTAGACGTGGAAAGCCTGTATATCAGTCTCCCACAAGATGCCACCCTACGAGTTCTCCATGACATCCTGGAAGAATCACCCTGGCCCTACCACACCCCGAGGAGTTTCATTCTAGCGTGTGCCACATTGGCCCTCAAAGAAAACTATTTTGAGTATGAGGGCACCTTCTACCTCCAAACAAACGGGACTTCGATGGGCAGTGTTTTCGCCCCTAGTGTGGCGGGACTATACGTACACCATTTTGAAAGCACCCACATCTCCACTGAAACCAACCAGTTCAGCCATCATATCCTGAAGTGGCACAGGTATATAGATGGCATCCTGGTCATCTGGCAAGGCTCTCACACTGACTTGAACAACTTCATGACCTGGCTCAATACCAGAGACCAATACTTGAAGTTTACCTGTACAGCTAACAACCAACAACTCCCCTTCCTAGACCTGGCGATCACCGCCAAAGACGGAATCCTCATTACCACAACCTATTACAAACCGACTGCAAGGAATTCACTGCTCCTCTATACAAGCTTTCACCCTCGACCACTCAGAGAAAACTTGCCATTCGGGCAGTTTCTCCGCATTCGGAGAAACTGTACCAACATCAGTGATCACAAATCCCAATCGGCAGATCTAGCAACCAAATTGGAGAACCGTGGTTACCCCAAGTCCATCATTCGGAAGACTAGCAAGAGAGCCCTAAACCAAAACCGTGACGCACTCCTTGAAACCATCCAAAAGGAGGACGAGGAACAACCCACAACCTGCGTCACCACCTACAACAAAGCATCCAACGAGGTAACTAAAATAATCAAAAAACATTGGAGAATAATCAAGTCCGGACAGAGGAACTGGGAAGTTCCCAGGTTTGCTTATAAAAGGAACAGTAATTTGAAAGACCAGCTGGTAAGCACCCGACCAAGACCACCACCCAGACCCCAAGACAACACGATCCTGAATGCTTGGGGCCTGCCGAAAGTCACAGGACATTACCCGTGCAATGACTGCAGTGTGTGTCATCTCACTACCCATACAAAAACTCTCAATCTGGAACCACATAAAATCTGGACCCAACGGAACCACACCAATTGTAATTCACGCAATGTGATATACATGCTCACATGCACGTGTGGCCTGCGGTACGTGGGAATGACGACACGGAAAGTCAGAACCAGAATCACTGAACACCGAAGCACGATACGGTGCAAGAAAAACATTAGCAAACTGACCAACCATTTCATCACTCACTGCCACACTCCCAATGACTTCAGTTGGACAGTCATTGAGCAGATCCCTGAAAGCCCCACCAACAACGACAAAAAACTTCTCAACAAGGAACAGCGATGGATATATCGCCTTTCCACAGCTAATGACGGCTTGAATGATACCATCCCATGGAACTCCCTGTCTACAGTATAATCATCAGCCGGTCATCCCAAACCCCTTGATAACAATCTACGAGTTCTGAGTGAGGGGACATGGCACCCCATGAACCACCAGGAACACTTGCTCCCGCAAAAAAAAAAAACAGGGTGTATTGATTACACAACAAGTGACCGCATAGTGTACCTATTTAATATTCTGGCCTGACAGACCCACGCATGCCTGTCACTACGCACATGCATACTCCACCACCACCTGCGCATGCGCTACTACTGCCGAACATTGCGAGCACACTCTGAGCATGCGCACAGCCCACTTGACTCACCTGAGTAGCATCATGACTCGGCACTCCGAGTCTATCTACCATCTCTACCACTACACAGGTACACGCCTTCAACCAATCACAGTATAAAACCCAGGTGAAACCGGCCACTACTCACCGGTTCTGCGAAGAAGGCACTACAGGTCCACAGCAAGCTCTGGTCAGTAATCCTGTGAGTATGATCGAACAACCATCACCAACCATAGGTAAGCGTTGTCACCTTTCTCCCTACAGGTCTCCTAATCTCAGTGGAACTACCTCCCCTTTTTCTCCCAATAGGATTATCTACTTTGCCTCTTCAAAAACCTTGAAGAACAATTTCTTAAAACTAGCGTAAGAGAACCACTTACGCTCTCTCACTTTTTCACCATTTTCACAACTGTGAAAACCGCTGTTTTAATCACCCCACCTACGTTGTTCTAGTGCGATTCTCACAATTATGGTACCACCAATACCATTACACTTTAGCCGCTCATAGCCCGCACCCCCTCGCTATAAAGTCGGCTGTCATTAGTATTCATGCATACCTTCCTAGTGACTCTTTCTCTCCCTGTATGTTTTGTCTTTGTCCTACTTGTTATTTGTACAGGTGGTCTTGAGAAGGGAATCCCCCCCTCTCACACATAGATACACTTTAGGGCGTGTAGACACATAGTCTGTATCACACGTCCACTAGTTTTAATCACACACACTTTTTTAATCGTCCTGAAGAAAGCCAGCATATCCATAAGGCACTGGCTGAAACATGTTGACGTACCAAGGACGTGGGAGGTCGTAACTCGCCTCTAACGTCCACCTGCCTTATTTTTAACCGATGACGGAGGCCCAGGTAATAAAGTCTGTCCTACCTTCGGGTACTGGGACCCCCGCCAAGCCGTTTTAAATTCACATTCAAAACAATCTTCACCGCACACACAGTGATATACCTGCTCCGCTGTCTCCAGGCGTCGTAGCACACGCAGGATACGTTAGGTGTCACTGGGTGGGCCCGATGATGAAGCATGCCACCAACTAGGTTGGTGGGTGAGGGCTTCATGAGCACACCTACCAGGTGCCATAAACAGTCTGACAAAACAATACTGAGTCACGCATACCTTAAATAAGATTACTATTTAAACAACCCCTTCCCTTTCACCTCAGCTAGCCTTTTTTGATTTAAGCATATATAATAAGGGGATACGGGCTAGCTATCTGGTCCTCTCTCTCCCTCTTGATACACGACGATCACTTGAGCTGCCCATAATTGCTAGGATCGTGATCACTAATATGGTCATGATCCTGAGATTCCTATACTTTTTTGCGAACTTACCAGTGGGAGTGCCGATCCCATGCTTTAAGCAACTGGATACACTGGTACGTGACCTGATATGGGATGGTGGCTGCCAAAGAGTGTCCCTGGCTGTCCTTCAACGCCTTCCGGAGGGAGGCTTGGGTGTTCCAGACTTAGAACTGTATTATTTGGCTTCACAGCTCCAGTGGATTGCGCCATGGCTTGATGGAGTTAATCAGGGAGAAATGGGGGTGATTGGGCTCTCGGCACATGCAGAGACCTTATTGGCCAAGCTGCTTTGCCCCTCGATGGTCCTCCAGTGCCCAGGTGTTCTACCCTATGTGGCATTAAAATGCTGGTGCAGATGCATCTTAAAAACTGTGGGGACATCATTCGAAGCACCAGCACTACCTCTGTTAGGACCCCATCACAGAGAACCTCTCTCTCATTTTTTTTTGTTAAAGATATTTTTATTGAGAAAACAGAAAGACAGAATGAACAGAAGAGAGAAGGGATGGAATCACAGGAAATGCAAAAAAGGTGCCCTCGCAGGGGCCAGTTCAATAAGGCCAAGCAGCAATAATAGTGATGAAGGGTCATACAGCGTCATCGCTCAGGGCAAGATAAGGCTCAACAGGCCGTCCGGAACAGCATCAAACCCCCCGAGAAGACCGGGAGGTGCAAAAGCCCATACTGGCACCGAGCCAAGCTGTCCAAGTCAGAGGCGTATTCGACCAAGTCCATTTGCGCCTCTAAGCGTCCCGGCCATGAGGAGACAGTGCGGCAAGGCCGAACATAGAAAAAACCAAGATCCCCATCCCCCTCTAGAAAAGAAAAACAAACCTAACCCCCCCCCCCCCCCCCCCCAGAGGCTCCAATCACCCAGCTATGTCCCTCCCCCCAGTGGTGGCAGTCTAGCAACAGGCATTCGCTCAGGCAGACTTCACACCTGAAACAGATGTAAGGCGCGTATGGTGGGTGGGCAGACCGCCGACGGCAACCCTCGAGAGAGAAAGCGGACCAACGGGCCCCATCTGAAAGTAAAGTTCTTAAAGTCATTTCTGAAAATGTCCGCCATACGCTCCACACTCAGCAACTTCCACAACCTAGCGAACCAAAGGGAAAGAGCAGGGGCCTCCTTCTTCCATGCTGCAGCCAAGGTCAACTTGGCCGCACCTACGCAGAGCCAAAGGATGTGCTTGTCTGCCCTGGTCTGGTGCTCCAAAAGCGGGTCCGAAGGCCCAGGAGCACGAAGCCTATGGAATCTGGAATCGGGTAGCCCAGGATTTCCCTGATATGAGACAGTATCTCCTCCCAATAGGGGCGTATGATGGGGCAGTCCCACCAGATATGGCGAAAGTCCCCAAGGAAACCACAGCCCCGCCAACACCTGTCTGATGTAGAAGGAAAAATCTTTTTCAATCGGGTCGGGTACAGATACCAATCCAGCATTGTCTTCATGTGGGCCTCCCGCAGATCAAGAGAATGGTTAAATCTATGTAGATCACGCCAGAGGTGAGACCACTCCTCGTCGGGAAATCCCGTCCCAGGTGTTCCTCCCACAAACCCATGTATCTAGGGCGAGGTGAGATAGCAGTGGTCAATAGTAGATCATAGAGGAATGAAATCACCCCCTTCATAGAGGATGTGCGAGTGATATAAGATTCGAAATCCGTGGGAGGCCTCGTTGCGGCATCCCGAACCTCAGGTGACATTGCCCAGTGAAGTAGCTGGGCGTGTCGGTAGCGCTCAGTAGGTGGCACCCCATAGTCACGCATGCAGTTATGGAAGGTGAGCGGCTCATAACCATGGAACAAATGTGTGAGTGCGTGGCAACCCCCCGCCCTCCATCCATCAAAGGGCCCCTCAACAAGAGCCGGCGGAAACGCTGGATTAAAGTGAATAGGTGTGAAGGGGGAGGGAAAGGAGGTCCACCTCTCATCACTAGAGACCGAATCCCAGACCTTCAGAGTAGTACTCGTAGGAGTGCTGATGTAAGCGTTGCGTGGCCGATCCCCCTTCGCCTTCCAAACCAGGTCCCATATGGAACGTCCCGCCACACTCCTGTCCATATGTAACCAGTGCTTCTCCGACTCCATTTGGGTCCATTCGGCCAGCACCCGGAGTTGCGCCGCTTTATAGTAAAGAAGCATGTCTGGAAGGCCAGCCCCGCCCTTCCTCAATGGCCGGCGTAGCGTAAGAAAAGAGAGTCTAGCACGGCCACCCTGCCAGATGTAGCGCAGAATCATAGATTTAAGACGCCGAAAAAAGCCCCCCTCCAAGGTAATAGGGAGGGCCTGGAACAGGTAAAGGAGCTTGGGGAGCATCGTCATCTTGACGGCATGCACGCGTCCCAACCAGGAGATAAACATGGGTTTCCAACGGTTAAGCTCGGTCTGTATCTGGGTCAAAAGGGGAGGGAAGTTGGCCGCATATAGGGTAGCGACGGACGAGGTCAGCCGGACCCCGAGATATTGTATGGAGGAGCTAGACCATGACAGGGGCGTGAGCGGTCGGATGCGTGCAACCTCAGTGGGTGGCAGCGTAAGATTGAGAATGTAGGATTTGCCAGGATCTCTCTCTCATTTTACTGCCCCCTTGCTCTATAGAGGCTTGTGTCCTGGAACTATTCCAGAGGCTGACAGCGAAAAAAGTTAGCACACGGTTCATGGAATTGCCACTGGTGCTGGCTAAAAGGCGAATTGCTGTAACCTGGCAATCAGCAGTGGGTCCCAGGGTCCAGACTTGGAGGATGTCGCCCAATGGGCGAGGGTTGAGGGGAGGGCATTGGTCAGACAAGAGGCCAGAGGGGTGTGGGGTTGCCCTAGTGCAGGCTTGTGGACTGATGTGCTGGTAACAAGGGAACGTCCGGAGAGTGGCTCCGGGAGGAAGTTAGGGAGAGTGATGACCCACTAGAGGAGGAGGTAGTTGGATCACCAGGGGATGAGGCGACTGGAGGATGATCTGGGAAACATCATTAGCACCCTGGACTTACTGTACAGCCTAGTAGAGATGACGAGCCCACTCCCTTACATACAAGGCAAAGGACATGACCTAGGTTGCAGGTGGTATCTGTAATAACACTAAGAGGGAACCTCCCAGTCCCTGCCCCGCACACCGACACCCCTGATAAATGAAGGCCCCTGCCTTCCAAAGTTGAGGGCTGGCAACTTGTAATGGTCTGACTTACTTCCTGTTATATAATTGGCACTGAAAAATTGTATAGCAGACTCAACAAAGAATTTTCAATTCTATTAAGGACACGGAGGCGAGGATTATGCTTCTCTATTCTTTACTGACAAAACAGCACCCAATAAGAACGTTAAACTGGCATGACCCCGGAAGGACATCCCCCTCCCTGAGTCTGCACCAATCATAGTTCAGTTCACCACATAAATGTCCCAGTGAACTCCAAGACCTCCTCTTTCTTTGCAAGTCTTCAACAACAGTCCAAACTATGACTGAACGCCAACGTGGCAACACCGCATCCTGCGTAGAAGAGTCCATATCATCTCCAGCGTCTCGCTTCGGCTCAGATCAAACGCTGATCTTCTCAAGTCTGTTTGTGTTGATCACCTGAAACGAAAATATATACCGTAATATCCGTCCCACAACTAGAAAACATCAAGCCATTACAACCATCGGGTGGGTACAATACATCATAAATACATCCATTTATGCAATCATTACTGACCAAGCCTGGGTGGGATAATCCTCGCATCCATGTCCTTAATAGAATTGAAAATTCTTTGTCGCGTCTGCTAGACAATTTTTCATTCTATGTCAGTCCACGGAGGCTCTGATTATGCTAGTTTAAAGTTCCTCAACTACCACCGAGGCCACATCCACAATAGGTTTTTGATAAAACGTCTTGAATGTGGAATCAGACGACCAATCTGCCGCAGTCATGATGTCTTGAAGCCGGGAACCGGCACTAAAAGACTTAGCGGCCATAGCTCCCTTCACTGAATGGGCTCCAAATTTGGAGGTATCAATACCAGCTAGACTCAAAAGCCAGGAAACCCACCTGGCCAGAGTCGCAACTGTGACTGGGCGGAAAGGTCTCTGTAGAGATATCAATAACTGGCCTAACACATCAGTTCTAAATTATCTAGTACAATCCTCATAAACCTTTAAACATTTTACCACACATAATTTACTGTGATGAGGAAAAGCAGGGTATGAAATACATTTTGAATTCGTTTTAGTGCGTTTTGAAATTGTAAAAGAGACTCCAGAAGGAGTAAATACTCTACCTGCCAAATCCAATGCACGAATATCAGACACTCGCCTGCATGAAATCAGACAGAGTAAAACCGCAAGCTTCACCGAAAGCTGCTTCCGTGATAGGCCCTCATTAGCTGGCCAAGCCATCAGAAAACGTAAGAGCACCGAAACATCCCAAAGTTCTGTGTACTTGGGTTGGGGAGGGTTAACCAACCGGATCCCCCTGACAACCTTGCACACTAGGGGGTGTTCCCCCACAGGTTTACCATCCACATGTGGATGTCCCGCTGAAATTGCCGACCTGAAGTTATTCACCGTCCTATACGCCATACCTGAACTCACAAGTTCTGACAGAAAATTCACAATCATATACACATCGGATCCCAAAGGATCACCTAGCTTTTCGTTACACCAACCAACCCATCTTCGCCAAGCAGACTCATATCGCTTGTGAGTGGAAGGTGTCCACGCTTGTGACAGGAAAAAGATTGTCTTGCGAAACTCCCAGCACTTGCCAACGACGCCGGAAAGTCTCCAGGCCATGAGGCTCAGACGATTCTGAAGGACCAGCGGATGTTGAAGGCCTAACGGATCTGTTCGAACATCCGGGAAGGATGCGATCCGCACCGGAGAGGCACACGCGAGACTCATTGCGACGGGGAACCACGCTTGTGCCTTCCAACATGGGGAAATCAACACAATCTCTGCCTTCTGCCGCCGAACTTGAGCTAGAACTCTCGGAATCATGACGAACGGGGGAAACGCATATAGAATGCCCGTCGTCCACAATTGAAGAAAGGCATCCGAGCTGATCGCTAACGGATCTGGTCGCCAGCTGTAGAACCGGGGTAACTGTCTGTTGAGCCGAGAGACAAACAGATCTATTATACATGGACCCCACTTGTGATCCAATGCTTTGAAAATCCTGGGATGCAACATCCAATCGCTGACATCTCTCAGGTAACGAGAGTTCCAATCCGCCGCCACATTGAGAGACCCCGGAATATACTCCGCAGTCACTGCAATGTGATGTTCCAGGCAATAGTGCCAAAAGTCTTTGGCTATCTCTGCCAGAAGGCGAGACCTGGTGCCCCCGAGGCGATTTATATATCGTACTGCGGACACATTGTCCATTCGAAGGAGAATGCAACAAGTCGCCCGTCGCGGGGACAAAGAACGAATCGCGAAGGAACCCGCCAGCAGTTCCAGGCAGTTGATGTGGAGACTCAATTCCTCTCAAGACCACCGGCCCCCCGTCTCCACCGAGCCTCATCGGGCTCCCCAGCCCCACCGACTGGCATCTGATTCTATCACTATCTCCGGAGAGGCTGCAAAAATGGCCTTAGAGCGATCACGACTGAGCCCAAGATGAATGTTCGCTACGAGTAGATATACATATCACAAGTTCTTGTTTTAAAAGTGAGTAAAACGTTAAGTGAAGTATTTACAGAAGGTGTTCTGTATGTTATTTCTAGTTTCCCCTGACGAAGGACCCGTGGGGGTCCGAAATGCATTTGGCCAATAATAAACTGCTATATGACAAAAGAGAAGGATGGTGTCTTTTGTACGTATTCATGAAGAGGGGCGTGAAGAGCCCGGTTGAATATGAGAAACTATGAAAATGTGGCATTTTACCTTGCATGATGTCGAGATGGACAAAAAAGCGGAAATAACTGAAAATGGAATATTTGAAAAACAGAAGGAATTTAAAGAGGAGGAAAAAGCAACAGGAGAAAAAATTATAGGATGCAAATGCACTTTAAGAAGAGACTGTCGCCACGGTTTTTGGGGCAAAGGAGCCCCGAAATTATGTTGTTTTGCAAAAATGGCCCTGCCATTCCAGGCGTCCATATGCTCTAACCACCAATTCATCTCCGTTCGAGCCTCTGCTGAAAGTAAGATCTGTTGAGAATAAGTTAAACCCTTGCGTAGATGCATTATCTTCAACCGTTGCAGGGCCCTGTAGTATAAGGGACCCAGAAATATCGCCTGAATTGATGAGGCCAAAAGCCCGACCAGGTGCGCCAAAGTCCTCAAGGAGATTGTCGGAGAGGCAAGCGCTCTCCTCAACTCTTTCCTGATCGACACCCTCTTCTTGAGGGATAGCAACAACTGCGCTGCCACTGAGTTCACCTGAAACCCCAGGAACTCCATCACCTGAGAAGGTTTCAAAATTGATTTCTGTAGATTCAGTAGAAACCCTAATTCCTGTAGGAGTTGGATTGTCCACGAAAGGTGTAGTGACACCAACTCCACTGACTGACCCATGATCAGAATGTCGTTGAGGTAAATAATCAACCTCACTCCCCGTTCTCTCAACCACTGAACCACCGGTTTCAACAGTTTGGTGAAACACCAAGGGGCGGCTAACAGACCAAAGGGCATGGCGGAAAACTCGAACCACCGGTAGCGCCACTGAAATTGTAGAAAACGTCGATGTGGGGAATAAATGGGCACCGCCAGATAAGCGTCCTTTACATCCAGACGCACCATCCAATCTTGCTCTAGAAAGGATGTTGCGTAGGAGGTGTATGCCTTCCATTTTGAAGTGCCGATACACAACCCAGCCATTGAATTCTCTAAGGTTCAACACCAGTCGATATCCTAGGTCTTTTTTGGGGACCACGAAGACGGTGCTTATGAAGCCTAGATCGTGTGGGGTGGACTCCACAATTGCTCCCTTTTGGAGCAAGGAGCATACCTCTGCGTCAATGAAACTCTGCTCTGTTTGGGAAAAATGAAGGGGGCTGGGCGCCTGACGCTATTCTGGGGAGGCATAGAACTCTATGTGAAATCCCTGCACTGTTTGTAACACCCATGGGTCGTTTGTGAGCTCCTGCCACCTGTGGAGAAAAAGAGACAGTCTGCTTCCCACCATATGTTCTGAAGGACATAGAAGTCGTACCTGCATAGGAATTGTCTCCTGAATTATTCTGTTGTCCTCAATAGGTTCCTCTCTGCCCCTTGCCTCGACCTCCTCTGTTGCGGGAGGGGTAGAAATTGGAGCGCTGATTGCCTCTGCCTCGTTGATCTGCTCCACGCGAGGTCTGTGTATAACCTCGGCCGGACCCTTCACCTCGTGGACGTCCGGCCCTATCAAAAACACCAGTGTGGAACACCCTTTTGATGTTTGTCTGCGCTTTATCCAGCGTTTAGAAGGTGGCAACATATTTGCCCATCTCTTTTACAAATTTGTCCCCAAAGAGCATACCATTAGCCAGGTAGCCTGGTTCGGAAGGGGCCATTTCCGCTAGTTGGGAATCAATTCTCATAAGAAAAGAGCGTCTCCGCTCCGTAGAAAGGGCCACATTCGCATTCCCCAAGAAGCACATGGCACGCTGTGCCCATTCCAGGACATCTAACACAGCCAGTGGCACATTTTGATCCTTCGCCTTAACTGCGGCATCTAGAATCTTCGTGAGGGGTCCAGAGACGTCCAGCATTTTGTCTTGGCAACCCCACCATGCTCTATCCAGCCCCTTTTTAGGATCCTTCGCAAACTTCCTCATAAACGCCGCCATAGTGGGATCCAAGTCCGGCGTATCCGCTACCTTCCCTGTCAAGGATGGTCTGGGCCATTCAGACCGCAATGTGGCTCTCACTCCACTTTCGAAACCTTGTCGCAAGTTATTACCTACATAATGCGCCACTTCTGGACAAGGCACCCATTCTGTGGACCTAGGGTACACAATGCTATTGGGATCAAAAAGAAGATTCTTTGGTGCTTGACTATCATCCGCCTTATATGCTGTGTGCTTCACCTTCTTAGTTTTCTTCTTGGAAGTCATCGATTTCACCTCCGAATCAGAGGTATCAGGCGGGGTCGGGGAAGAATCCCCAGAAGTATCATTAGCCATTGAGCCATGATCCTTAATGACATTCCTGGCCATCTGTGCTAGTACCTGGGCCGAGGAGTGAGTAGAGGTATCACCCTTACGGGCTGATTTAAACTTCCTCTTGCCATATTTCTGAAGGGGTTTAGCAAAAGGCTTGAGAGCCTTGATCAGGGCTTTATTAACCGACCCTTGGATGTGAGTATCCAGAGCCTCCACTAAGTTTTCCTCCGATTCGTCTTCTTTTGGCTCATACTCCTCGTATTCATTAAATTCGACCCATTGGTCGCCCTCCTCAGAGTAGTACGCCATAGCTCTAAGGCAGGGAGGTGCGGAGGAAATTCACATGGGGGGAGCAGCCCAGGGGTGCCTCAGTCACACACACTCTGCAACCCCAGTTGCCAACACACTGAGAGGCCGATAAATTCAAGGTGGAAGGAGACCCCGGTCAGCACAACAACTCCCCTCGAGCAAAGCTCTAGTCCGGAGACACTCCGGTCAGCGTTCAGATGAGGCCAGAGATTGATGCAGTCTCACTTGCGCGATCCGCGAGGAGTCGGTAACAAAAGTGAAACTCGGCTCCTCGCACATGCGCGTCGCGTATGGGGCCTGACGACTGCTCTCTGTGCGCGAGAGACTTGCGTCTGCCTCCTCCTGCTCCACCGCCCCCTATCGCGATCTCCCGCGCCCCGACGTTACGGCCACGACTCTACACACACAGGGCCAGGCAGATAACACACAATACCGGCAACATTCACAAAAGCGCTCTCGCGCTAACCCGGTAATCCAATTAAAATGCCAACAAACCAACAATAAGAAGGAAGAAAGGCACTTAACTTGGTGCTGCAGCAGCAAAGAAAGAGGAGGTCTTGGAGTTCACTGGAACATTTATGTGGTGAACTGGACTATGATTGGTGCAGACTGAGGGAGGGGGTTGTCCTTCCGGGGTCATGCCAGTTTAAAGTTCTTATTGGCTTTTGTTTTGTCAGTAAAGAATAGAGAAGCATAATCAGAGCCTCCGTGGACTGACATAGAATTAAATTTCCTTTGATTATTGATCCATTTTACAGCAGCATGATCCACAACCACCCCCCTTCGTAAAAACAAGGGGTTATTTTGTGAGATCAATAATGGTGTAAACTGATATGTTTCAAAAAGCGGCAATTCCCTCAGGAGTGACGTCCCTTCGATGCACACTGAATACAATTATTCATCTCATTCATTCAATAATATTTCTTCAAAGGTATTTTTGATGCTTGATTCTGTTTTATTTCATTTGTCTTTGATGCGCGTTATTCCTTCATAAGGCTTTCAAAGCATTCATCGCGATTGTGCCCAATGCATTTCGGGCATGTGCCCTTCATCAGGGGACTTTTTAGTCCTGTGAAATCATACAAGAGTGATATAGGTTCAATTAACTAGCTAGGCGCTGTACTTCTGATTACATGTTTTCACATCATGATCATAGTTAAATTAACATTAACATGCACAAGGGGGATTAGGAGGACAGTGCTCTGTGTAACCTGCATTCTCTACGTCACCTGTGGATTCCGGTAACTACTGATGTCAGGTCGAATATCACACGGGTGTTTAACGGTATTAATGCTCACGAGTGCTTACATGCAGTTAGGGTGTGATAAATATTCACGTGTGTTAGCAATTAAACAGCCGGTCTGGGAAACGTGTCTGTTTTGAGCGGTACTGGTACCGTTGACGGTACGCATTCTATGTGCAATAATTAACACTTTAATGAGTACCAAGACTAAATGTGGCCCATGAAGAAATCTGACCTGTGGCATATGCTTGGTATGACGCGTCTTTCTCCTGTTCTCAATCGATATTCAAATCTGGGTTTGAACAAATGTAACGGCATTAGTCTATGCTCGTGCTCCATTGCTGGCGTGCTCAGTTAACCAAATTTACTTTAAGTGATGGCTTACCGTTCTGTGCGTTAAGTGTGCAAGCGTGTTCGTTTTCGGGTTCCGATCGTGGTGTTTATCGATGTACAAGTGATTCCCTCTATATTACCGGTTAGGATTGGTGCCTGGCGAGTCATGTGACTGGTGTCGACGAGAGCTTATTCTTGATTGGGAGTTGCTAAGCAACGTGACTACCTGTTCGACGCGTTTTTTTTAATCAACTGCGTTGTCTAACTTTATTCCTCTGGCGTGTCTTACACTCTTGTGTGTGCGTGTGCAGGGTACTTCTGCTTTTAGCTGGTTACTGTAATAAGCTTCGCTACAGGTGGAGATGCTGATGACAATAAAAACATGAAATACATGTACATAACAGTATAAATGAAAGAATAAAAATGAAAATAAAAATAAAAGGCCAAAGTAATACACTTGGTATCTGATAGCATGTATAGTTTGATAAGCATGTTTGACTGCAGTGTTTCGACGGTGATAACAGTTTAAAGGTAACAGCTGTATTCTAGCCATTCATTAAGTCCCTTGGGCTGTACCGTAGATAAGCGATGTATCCAATGTAATTCGCGTCTTAACAGATGTTGTGTATTGTCTCTTCCAGGGTGTGGTCACCATTTCTACGATACAAAACCTTAGTTGGCTGGGATTGTGGTTGAGTTCATTAAAGTGTGCCGCGACTGTTGACTTGGCTACTTTCAAGCGTATGTTGCTTTTGTGCTCAACGAGTCTTGTTTTGATCTTTCTTGCTGTTTGTCCCACGTATGAGAGGCCACATGGGCATTTCAACAAATATACTAAGTTGGTACTGTCACATGCCCCATTGACTCTGAGTTTGATCTTGTTCCTTGTGACGGGTGATTGATTTCGTTAACTTTAATGATCGCGTTACAGTTCCCGCAGTTATGACACGGTAATGTACCTCTGAACTCTTTTGCCAGCGATGGTGTTTTTTGTTTCAATAGTTCTTTAATGTTTTTTGTTCTTTCATACGCAAAATTGGATTGCCTGTGAATGGTCCTTTAAAATCATCTTCCATAGAAAGTAACGGCCAATGTTTGAGTATTACTCTTTTGACGTGGTAACTTCTGGTGGAATATTTCGAGACAAATACTGTCCTTCTTTCTTCCTCCTTGGCTGTGGGTATTAATAGTTGGTTCCTGTTTAAATCCTGTACTCTGTCAGCCGCCTGTACCAGCGTATTCTCAGGGTATCCTCGGTCTTTAAATTTTTTCATGGTCACGGTTTTCTGTTCTTGATACTTGTTTTCCGATGATGCTATGCATTTGATGCGAGCAATTGTGAAAATGGTAAGTGTCTTTTTAGGGATGGTTGGTGAAAACTTTGAAAATGAAGCAGGTTGTTCCTATCTGTAGATTTTTGGTATACGCAGGTTTGTATGGTACTTTGCACATTGATCACCAAAACATCCAGAAATGGTAGTTGAGTTTCACTGTAGTTGTAGGTGAATTGTATTCGTTCATTCACTTGGTTAAGTTTTTGGATTACTATCTGAAGGTCTGTGATAGATCCCCTCCACAGGATGAAAATGTTGTCAATGTACCTCTTGTATAAGATGAGATTGTCTTTCCATATTTGTTGACTCATGATATGGTCAGTTTCAAATTGGTGCATAAAGATATTGGCGTACACCGGCGCCGCGCAATTTCCCATGGACGTTCCTGAGCACTGGGCATAAAATTAATCTTCCCATTGGATATAGCTGTGGAACAGCGTGAAATGCATAAGCTCCATGAGTAGCACTTTCAAGTTCTCTCCCTTGTCACTGTTGATCAAAGTTGTTTCGATGGCTGTAAGACCTAGGTTGTGCGGGATGGAGGTATATAGCGCTTTAACGTCAATAGTACACATGATCGTGTTGGCTGTGAATGATGGTTTGTGTTCTTCCAGAATGTTCAAAAAGTGGGTGGTGTCCTTAATGTACGTCGGTATTTTTTGGACTAGTGGTTGCTAAAGTTTATCTATGAACTTTCCCACTGGTTCATGAATGGAATTGACTGTTGAAACTATTGGGCGAAACGGAGGAATGGTGGGATGTTTGTGTATTTTTGGGATCATGTAGATGTAAGGAATGGATGGATTTGATTTGACTAGGAATTCCTTATCTTTGTTGGTAAGGGTACCATCATCAATTGCTGCATCAATGATTTTGCTGAGGATCTTAGTAAATTTTTTGGTTGGATCGCTCCTCGTTTTCATATAGGTGTCTTTGTCGTTCACATGTTCTTTAACGTAGTTTCTGTAAAAGTCGATGTCCATGTTTATCAGAGCTCCGCCCCTATCTGCTTGTCTTATTGTGATGTCGTTATCTGCTAGTGTTTGTAAGGCTTGCCTTTCTTTTTGCGTTATATTTGTAGTTTTGGTTCTCTGGGATCTGAAAATCTTTGTTATATCTTTGCTTACTACTTTTTTGAAAGCGTCAGTACTTTGTGGCGAACAGGAGGTATGTACTTGCTGGGATTTCTCAGTCCCATGAGGGTATCAGGCTTGTTGTCTTCATTGATAGCGGGTTTGTCTAAGTTGCAAACTTCTCATAAATTTGTATACGCAAACTTGCGTTTCAAGAATGTTGGAATGGTATGTTGGGACAAGCGAGGTCCCTTTTTGTAATGTTTTTGTCTGAAACTCCGTAACGGTATGTTTCGAGATGTTGATTATGAGATTCTTGACTCCTCGTGTTCTTTGCTACTGATTCCGTGGAGGGTCCTGCCCTTCCGTCTGCTCTTGCCCCTCCTGGTTCTTCTTGGGGTCCCCGGCCTTTCTCTAAAAAAGGAATCGTAGATGGTTGTCTGAGATTACTCTCAGTGCTTCTGTCTGTCTTCTTGAACTGATCTTTCGTTTCTTCTGTCTTCTTGTGTTGGTCTTTCATTTCTTCTGTCTTCTTGTGCGGGTCTTTCATTCCTTTGGTATGCTGGGCCTCTTCTGGTTTGTTGTGAGTCATCTGATGAGGTTTCATCTGTCGATTTGTATGTTGAGGGTCTCTGTTGGCGTTGTCGTGCATAAATGTCTGCCCAATTGTATACCTCGCCTGTACGATAGTCTGTAGGTATGTACTTGCTGGGATTTCTCAGTCCCATGAGGGTATCAGGCTTGTTGTCTTCATTGATAGCGGGTTTGTCTAAGTCGCAAACCTCTCATAAATTTGTATACGCAAACTTGCGTTTCAAGAATGTTGGAATGGTATGTTGGGACAAACGAGGTCCCTTTTTGTACTGTTTTTGTCTGAAACTCGGTAATGGTATGTTTCGAGATGTTGATTATGAGATTCTCTGACTCCTCGTGTTCTTTGATCCCGATTCCATGGAGGGTCCTGCCCTTCCTTCTGCTCTTGCCCCTCCTGGTTCTTCTTGGGGTCCCCGGCCTTTCTCTAAAAAAGGAATCGTAGATGGTTGTCTGAGATTACTCTCAGTGCTTCTGTCTGTCTTCATGAACTGATCTTTCGTTTCTTCTGTCTTCTTGTGTTGGTCTTTCATTTCTTCTGTCTTCGTGTGAGGGTCTTTCATTCCTTTGGTATGCTGGGCCTCTTCTGCTTTGTTGTGAGACATCTGATGAGGTTTAATCTGTCGATTTGTATGTTGAGGGTCTCTGTTGGCGTCGTCGTGCATAAATGTCTGCCCAATTGTATACCTTGCCTGTACGGTAGTCTGTAGTGTCCCTTTGAACTTCCGAAGTTTACAGTCATTAATTTCTTTAGTATATGTGTCCAATTGTATGTTGATGTCTTTGAAAGCCTCGTCCCATTCGTCTTTTGTCATCATCCTGTTTAATTCATCTTTTAATTGTAATGCTTCTTTATTGAGATCTTCTATGAGTTTAGCCAACTCTTCAATTATTAATAATATAAGGTCCAAGGAACACTTGTTGAGTATGGCAAACCATTTTTCCGTAAATCTTGCGTTGTTTTTGCAGAGTGTGGACTTGAGCGCTATCCTGAGGCCACAAGGGATACGTTGAGCCTTGTGGTACTTTATTAGAGTACTGGCGTGTAATTTTTAATTGATGATTCTTTTCGACATGTAGATCGATTGTTTGATATTTGCTTGTGTAGAGCCGGTGCTAGTACTAGTACCTTCATCATCTTGTATTAGTGCATAGATTCGTTGTGAATCTGCTTCGCTGAATGCCAAAGTCTCTGCTCTTTGGTCGGACGTGTGTGAAATGTCTTTAAACTGCATGTTTTTGTCTTTGTTTATTTTTTGGTGGTGATTCGACGGTAGCACAGGTGAGGTCTATGTATATTGTTGACTTGTTGAGTCGTAATTGCACTCAAGGTTGAATAATCATTCAACCTTGAGTGCGATTACGACTCAACAAGTCAACAGTAAACTGATCTGTAACATTCAGAACTGTCCAGACTAAAATGATTTCTGTTGATTATGAGAATATGTAATGACTTATCATGCAGTACACAATGTAACATGTTAAAGTGAAAAATGGAAATTAAAAAAAAACTTTTTAAAAAAAAAGTAATGTGGCTCCTAGAACAGTATGTTTAGTAGATCTGATAGGAGTAACACCACACAAAGATATACACTTTCATGATTTCGGTATAAAACCAAGCAATGAAGTAAACAGAGAGGCATAAATATCAGAAATGATACCCTTTTTGAGCAATGAGAACCTGTAAAAGGTTCTTGAAACTTCTGTAAAACCCTTGAAATGGAAGGTTACTAAGACAATAGTTGCATAGTCAAAGTGCTTGAATGGCACGCTGTGACCTTGTAGCACCATAAATACAGAAGCCAGGATTCGTCACGGTGCCAACCAGGGCTCATTTCTGGCTTTCTCTGGTAACACACACATTCTGTAGTAATTGTATTAAGCAACTTAGTTTTCATAAGGTAAACGTATAAGAAAAAAGAATGAATTTTCCCTCAGTTTAATTTGTATGATTTTAAGTCCTCTTTCGTTGAAAGTGCATCATGGTTCTTTTTAAATATGGGTACCTGAAGATGGAAGACCAAAATAGTTGTAGAATATCTTGTTCTTTAATGTATGTGATGTCTGAACCCTGAACACACACTATAATAGACATGATCATCGCCCCCATGATTGTATAGTAACAATATACAAGTATAGTCTGTGCTCTGCTGGACTCTCACCTGTTGTGTCACCAGAAATCCTCCTCACTCACATTTGCTTTACTAAATTGCCTCGACGCTGTCAGCTGGTGCCACTGCAACGCAGGCAAGACAACAGGCTCTCTCCTGAGAGGCTTCAGCGGTTGCTAGTAGGGTGGCTGGGATGTGTGCTGCCTCATACATTGTTGTACTGGTGATAAGGCCACAGACAAGGCTCTGCTGCTGGTAAGTCGTTGACCCAATTGACTTGTCTGGTAAAGTCAGCAGGCTAGGTCCCGAAAATGCTCTTGAAAGGCTGCTCCGCTGTCATGGGATGGCCCCCGGGCTGCAGCCCAGCCCCTGCTCTCACAATTCACGTGGAGGTGCAGGAGAAGGGTTCAGTGCTTGGATGCCCCATACCGGGTGGTGGCCAAGTGCTCTGGAAGGGGGAGTGCTGAGGCAAGGGCACGGAAAACACAGCAGAGTCACAGTGGGTTATGCTCAAAACTGCAGGAACCAGGCGGAGAGGCTCCAGAGGCTAGCGCTGAGCTGTTTCTCTCTGCCACAGGTCCAGAAAGCGAGATGGAGGCAGTGGTGAAATGAAAGAAGAGCAACCCAAGATGGCATGGAAAGCATTGGACTTGTGCACCAGCAGAGCCCAGCATCCGCCACATGTCTAGACATCAAAGAAAGGTTACTGCCATTGAGTGTAGGGGCTGTAGGCAGAGCCAGCAAACACAAACAAAACAATACACTTATATGTTGGCACTGCCAGAATGAATCCTCCGGATTTTGCTTTTCGCAGAACCTGGTAATGAGAGACCATGTAGTATAAGAAACACTCAGAGGCGGACAGGCTCGGCTTGATTGAAGCAATACCCGGCCCTCATGGCGCATACAGTACAGTAATGTAAAGTCGGACTCCTATGTTTAACACAGTAGTCTCTCTCCAGCACAGTGTACAACTGCCAGCAGGGCGCACTACAGCCTGCTTAAATGGATCAAAAAGCAGCTTAGTTGAGCATGCCTCATGGTGATCAAGGGGCGCTATGAATGCGTGGCTAATGCATTTTAGTGCAAGGATGTGGACACTAGCACTAAAGTGCGTTAGTCTAACCCCTGATGCGTGGTACTTAGTAGGGTTGAAATACATATATAAAGAAACCAACCTGGGGGTAAGCAATTACAACCTGTCTTGTTTGGAAAGCTGTGAGGGTATTCACAGTACAAGAGGGCCACTTCCTCTTGTTAAAATGTAAAAAGACTGGTTAAGGAGAAAGTCACTTACTCTGACCACTCCCCTGCCCTTCACTCCAAATTCTTTCACCATGACCACTTAATCTGGTTCTAAATGTTATACAGGACCCATGCTGTTGCTTTTGTGTTCCAGTAAATTCTAGATTAAAGCTCAGTGAGTTGGCAAGAAGCTGATGTGTTTGTTTGTAGACCAAATGAAAGCAAGGCAATGGAACTGAAGAACCGGGCTTTTAGAACCCAGCGGCGCCAGGGGCACGCCCAAAGTCTTCGGATTCACCTGTCTTGGTTTACAGAGACACGGAATACTTCTAGGTGGAGTCAGAGACCAAGTTTATTAGCTGCAGCTAGTAACAGTGATCCTAGAAACACGGCATGGTGGTATTTCAGGAGACTGCTCAAATTCGTAGAGCAAGACATGTCCTTTTATACACAATAATCACATTTTATGAGGATACACTCCCACTGGGGCAAAAGTCAACCAATGAAATACATTCTCAAACAAAGTATCACATGACGAAAAGCTCAGTTTGCAATATCCCAACCCAAAGTTAATCATTGGGAATGTCCCCAAATCCAATTTCCACAAGCAGAACAAACCCATAATTGAAAGTCACAATGCATGTAATAAAGAACATAGGAAAGGAAACAATGTCTGATAGTGAGCAAGATAAGGCATGTGTAAGGAGACTAAAAGTTAACGAAGTCCTGAACAATGATTCTTAATCTCAGACAACAATCAAACCAGAGAAATTGACTCAGCAGGGTCAGTTTCAGGTGAAGGAACCAGGTTCTTGCAATTCACCTCGGAGTCAAGAAAGACCCTGTTAATGTACACCAACACATGAAGGCCAGGTCCCTTCGTTCGCTCGACCATACTCGTCGGCCTGCGTGATGGCAAGACAAAATGGAGGCCTAAACAAAATGGAACCCATGTTCAAGACGAAATCTTCAAATACATAGCGAACTCGCTAGCTAACGTGACGAATTCACTCCACATTAGCCGCATTCACTAAATACGGTCTGACATCACCAAAATCGTGACGGAACCATGACCTTTCGTAACGAGGCCCATTTTCACAGAACCACAGAACGGAACAGAAAAATATCCTTACCCAAAACCTTCTGTGGAACCCTCCTCCAACATCTCAACACTAATGCACAGTCATAACTCCACTTGTCCCATTCTATTCCCCTGCATCACTAGCACGGTCCCACTCACCTGTGCAGTCTCATTAGGCTGTGCAGCTCATTTTCACCTTTCATCTACTCGGGGCAATCGGTGAGGCAGGTCCTAAAGCTGTAGTCAAAATAGGTCCCTAAGGGGTCCTTTCTTCATATCTTTAAATGTGAAGGCAACAATGATTGTAAAAACCCTAAAGTATTCTGTGTCTGCAAATCAGTCCCTGTTCACATTTCACCTTTATTTTCATTTCATCCTTCATTACCTAAGAGTATTTGCTTTTTTTAGACGTGCACCATATTTCATACAAAACATGTCTCTTGCATATTGGGAACTGAGTTACCTCCAGGTGTCTGAATGAGTTCAGGTTGCGGGTGGGTCTTTATGACGGGGCTCTATTGAGATTTCTGCAGCTTAAAGCAGTATATTTCTCATGGTGCATGCTAGTGTGTCGTTAAGGGGTTTAAACTACATACGATCCTTGACCTCTATGCAGAGCCTACAGAATGATGGTACATGTAAATTGTACCCTTTACAGTGAGTTTCATATGCTCATCAGAAAATTTCTCCCCCACATCTTTCTGAAATTCTCCATCTGCATATCTCACACCATTGCTTTCCTCTTCAGGACCAGCTTTTTATTCTGTCCTTTATATATTCCCTTTCAATAGTGAGGGAATTGATGGGGACCCAGTCAGATCCTGCAGCAGTTATTGACCTGGATTAGGGCCAGAATCAGTTAAACATGCTGAATCGTTCCCAGTGTACTTTGCCAACAGTAGGACTAATTCAGCAATGTCCTCATCTTGTTTGCTTTCCTTTCAGTGAAGCACCCTGTAGAGCATAAGAGGAGAAGGGGGTTTCTTATTTTCACTTCCAGATGGGACGAACCTAAAGTTCCCTTAAAAGGCCATGAGCCCCCCTTTTACTGGTGCACCATCCAGGCCGGGAGCTATCTGGAGTCTAAAGCTTAGCTGCTAAACTGCAAAAAAAAGACATTCAGCTTGCTATCCCTTCACAAGTGCTTAAGATAAACTATGATTTGGAGACATGTTTTTGACTTTTTTCAACCACTGTATGTGAGATATGTATGCTTTATTAGAATGTCTGCTGTATGTGTAATTACAGTAGCAATAATTTTATAGTACTTTTTGAACTTAATTTCTTCTGTATTACTACTTATGCCAGGGTGAGGTTATGGTATCCGAGTGCTTTATATCTCACTCACACACACACACATATTACACAATGAATCACAGAACTGTAAATCAATGTACTGCAAATACACTATAAGACACTGAGGAGTACAAGTCGCAGGAGCCACATTTCATCCATACTGGTAAGCGCTATCTGTTTAGAGTACTTGGTCTAGTGAAACACAACGTTCAGAGCTAACACATTAGGCATTGTTTCGGATTTTCTGCACACAAAAGACTTTAATACTATTCCTTATGGTGCTCTGCCAGCCTCTGTGGATCGAGCGGACTCAACACAGCTCCTCTGCTGTGCGGCGCAAACCCGAGCAGAACCTACAACAGCTCCACAGAACCATTGCATCGTCCAGGCTGGTCGCCGCATCCCAGACGCCAGACCTCGCATCCTAATCCCATTGATGGGACCCTCGACATAGTAGTTGCATCGGTACACCTCGCCCCCCACAACCTTCACCGCCCAAATGACACACAGACAAGTAAGTTGGGAATAAGAAGTTGCAGGTTTATTTGTGATACAAATAACAGAGCGGGTTAACTGACAGGCGACCCCCCTTAAGCCCCGCCACCCCTCGTGGCAGGGCGCCTGAAGTTGAGCCAATGATGCGGACACAATGGCCCTGGCCAGGTGTCGATCCTGGGAGGCACCAGCCTCCCACCGGTGGACCTATCGTCCACCTGCCCCACCCTCCAGACAAGGGAGAGTCAACTCACACCTTGCCCATCCAGGCGGGGCGTTATTAGCAAACCCCCGGTTGTTCAGGCTTACAACCGCCCTAAGGACTAACGGGGTGCCGTTGAACCAAGTCCCCGAGAAGGGCCCCTCGGCTTATATATGACTCAGCGCTGTGCATTTGCACTGGGGCTTCAGGTCCTGTTCCTGCGCCTGTCCTGCATGGGGAATCGCCCTGTAACACCTCCTGCAACCTAAAAGAAACATAAACATCATTAATAAACCCCCCTCACCACTTCCCCCCTTTCAGCGGGTGAGCGGTAGGGAGGGGAGCTGAAATTGCGGGCCTCGCGTCCGGGGTCGTGGGGTGAGGGAGAGGGCCTAGGAGGGGCTAACGGGCCTAAGGCTGGCGAGGGACAGCCTTGCGATCGCAGTGGTAGAGGGGCAGCAGCAAAGAGGACGCCGGGAGGGAGGAGCTCACCTATAACCTCCCAGGAAAGGGGGGGGGTGGCCTGACCTAGCGTGGACCCGCCTCCCCGCCCCCTCCCACCCAAGGGCTGGCCTCGGTTCCCTGCGCCCTACTACGGGGTTTGCCCTCCCATGGGGGTCCCTTGCAGGGACCTCGGGCATCCTTCATAGTAGTTGCATCGGTACACCTCGCCCCCCACAACCTTCACCGCCCAAATGACACACAGACAAGTAAGTTGGGAATAAGAAGTTGCAGGTTTATTTGTGATACAAATAACAGAGCGGGTTAACTGACAGGCGACCCCCCTTAAGCCCCGCCACCCCTCGTGGCAGGGCACCTGAAGTTGAGCCAATGATGCGGACACAATGGCCCTGGCCTGGTGTCGATCCTGGGAGGCACCAGCCTCCCACCGGTGGACCTATCGTCCACCTGCCCCACCCTCCAGACAAGGGAGAGTCAACTCACACCTTGCCCATCCAGGCGGGGCGTTATTAGCAAACCCCCGGTTGTTCAGGCTTACAACCGCCCTAAGGACTAACGGGGTGCCGTTGAACCAAGTCCCCGAGAAGGGCCCCTCGGCTTATATATGACTCAGCGCTGTGCATTTGCACTGGGGCTTCAGGTCCTGTTCCTGCGCCTGTCCTGCATGGGGGTCGCCTTGCCACTTTTTCCACAGCCTTGGGCGTGGCACCCGCTACGCCCAGGGCCCCCACTACCTAGCCTTAGTCCTACTTTATCTACACCCCGCTGTTTCTAGCGCTTCCCCCAGGTCTAATAAGAAATTCGCCATGCCCACTCTGGACAAATGTACTCCATCAGATTCCCAGCAACCAATGGATTTGGCGTGCAGCAAGCCATGCCTGATGAAACCTACCCCTCTTTGTTTGCTGATTTTGCGCATCGCTGCGTTGACGCGCCTGCGAGTGCTTCTAATGCCTCCTGTGATATTGCTCCATGCCAGATGGTTCAGGGGAAATTTCTGACCAGTATCTGTTGCACTGTCCTAATCAGCCGCTCAAGCTGCTCAAATCCCTCCTCATTGTGTCTAATAAACGCCTCTTGCTTAACGCCACCAGGTCGTTCCCCCCAAGGTCCATCACCAGGATGTTTGGCTTTTGCCTGTGTTCCTACAATAATCCACGCAGCGACCTCAACGAGCCTGTACCAAGTTGGGCTGCTGTGGGACACTGCTGTTTTTCCTGCGTCCTTAACTGCCTGACAATGTGGTCTAGGCTCTCCTACTAGAGACAGACTAACCAGACTAACCCTCACTAATATACTGCCTCCGGACAACGATTGTGGACCAGAAATTAATAAATTAATCCTATCTAATCTAAAACTACTTCTTCGGTACAGTTTCCCGCTGATGTCACCATATTGATAAAGTGGGTGTAAATACACTAAATACACCAGGTGGAGACATGTTTTGATATAATTCAAAGAGTTGTCAACGTACTTGAAGGGTTTAATGCTTTTATTTTATACCGACCAATTTTCTTTTTGCAGCATATAAATTCCCCATGTGCCTGTCTGTCTTGTTGGATAAGAGGGACCTGCTGTACCAGGTTCCTTAACTATGGGTTACCAGCTTAGGGGTGGTATCATGCCTGAAGTTCTGAATATGTTTAGCATGTGTGAGCGTTAAAATTGAGAGGACTACTGGTCATTGGAATGAATGCCAGCTGTGGAGACAGCACATGCCATCCTATCTGCCCTCCCCGGCGTGGGCATTTTGTTCTCTGGCATACAGGAAGAAATCCCTTGCAATGGCATCGTATATGTATGGGGCTGTACTCACTTTTTACACTGCCCTTTTGGTACCTTGGATCATTTATTCAAATCTATACTTGCAGCAAAGTCCTGTTCACCCATTCCCGCTGGATATTGTGACAAGTAATTCAAACATCTGGCCCTTCATGTACAGAGAATGTTCAACAATGCCACTACCTTGATCAAGATGACAGGACCAGGCGTCCAGAGGCCTGAACTGAGAGGGGGTTTTCTACCAGAAGATATAACTACTCATGGGTAAGCTGACCTCAAGTTCCATCTCTCAAATGTAGTACTGAGCCTTAATCCTCAATGACCTAACTACTTTTATATGCTGAGACATAATTGGATGCAGAGGGAAGAGATGCTCGAAAGGCTGGGAGTAGCAAATCTCAAATCCCTTCCTGCTGATTCAGTGCACTCCCTAAACCACCCACATTTAACCCTCAGCATCTCAAACAATGAGGAGGTAGTTCTTAGGACACCTGCGTCTGGAGCCCAGAGCCACCCGCTGCTTTATACCCCATGTTGTGGGACTGTCCAGTTATAGCCTGCTGCTGGCGGAACATTGCTGGAGAACTCTCCTGGGTTCTCACCAATCCCGTGTATCACTCCCAGGGCACTCTACCAAGCCTCCTGGACGATCTTGGTGGCCCAAGGGCCGCATGTACATTCATTGCGTGGCCACACTGGTGGCCTACGTGACATTCCCTGGAGAGGGTATTCCTCATAAGTTGCCTAACTTGTGGACCCTGACCCTGTTGTTTATGTTTAGTGTGCCCTTGAGACCAATATTATGTTGGCAGTGCTGTTTCTATTGAAGATGGGTGTCATAAAGCAGAACTCTACCTCTCTTGTTGCCTGCCACTTCAGGGAATGTCAAAGTAAAACAGAACCGTTGGAATTAGACATCGAGAGACTAGAGAGGACTGAGCCATGTTTCCGTACTATGACAAAAGGAATCACGAAATATTGACTCCGAAAGCAAAGCGCCAAAATATGTGAGTATGGAGTATAAACTATGGGTCCACCATTAAACGGGATTGTGTGGATATTCCCAGCATAAGGACTAGTATGCGATTGGAACTATTTAGCCTAACCTAATGGGCCAAGAATTAAAGCAGACCCGGTAACCTTTAATGTAAACAGAGAAGGGGAAAGGATCCCCTTCTAGTGCCTAGTGGCTGAATGGTACTACGAAACTTCAGAAAAACTCTGCATTTTCCCTGATCGGCCAGCTGTGTGATACGTCACTATCCTTTCCTTTTCAATGTTGTATTTGAGAGCACTTTGAAGTACGTGAGTGCTGGGTGTGCGCATTCCCAGCACGACTCTTATGGATGTTTTGTCCCATATAAGAATCTAGGCCACATGCAGGGTGCACACGACAACTGCGTGCCTTTTAATTCATAAACCGGATTGCGGTCATGGTGGGGTGAGGGTCCTGCATATGTTGAAGTTCACGTTAAAAACTGCCACCTTTAGTGTCTCAATGCAGTTAAATAATATGATGTACTAAGCGGAAACATTGCCTTTTAGAAATACACTCTTTAAGAATGTTGACGAGTCTTCTATTATTCTGACTCCACGGTATTATCAATTCTTTCCTGCGGGTTTGGCTGAACCCAGGGCAGTAAAACACTCACCGCGTGTCATTGGCTACCATGTGTATCATTCCACCTTCTCAAAGGTACTTTCGTTCTATTGCATGAGAACTATTTACATCAGTAAAGTGCGTTCACTCATCACTCGGATTGTCAAATTCGTTCCTTTAAATCGCATATGCATTCTACACCGAAAGCTATTGATGTTGCTACTTTTCCCCCGCCCGGCAAAGCCAATGGAGCAGACCTTAATATGGCAAACAGCATTTGAGCTCCAGCCCTTGTAACATTAACTCCAGACATACAGCGTCGCAAATTCATGCTTGTTTTCCCTTTCGATCCCTCCGTCCTTGTGCCCATGCTGTTCTGAGGGCTGTGTGGTGTCTATCTCCATTCTCTGCAGTCTAGGTTCTTTCAGTGTTTCGAGAAGTGCTAAGGTCAGAGCACTTGTTGAGAAAGACCGAACGTTATAGTGTCTTCGAATGATTGATGAGTCATGCGTGGATCATCAAACATTTAGTCCGTTCCCTGGGCGGCTCTTCCGTCCCTGCGGCAGCTGTCCTCCCAATGCCGAAAGAAAAAGCCATGGCGTGACCGCGCACGCCTCTCTAGCGCCTCCCTGAGGAAACTGAGTCACATAGTGCCTCGTGCTAGGGCTTAGCCTGGGTCTTAATTCTGAGCGTTTAGAAGCGGAGGGCCCAATAATGGGGGTAGAACTCTAGAAGTATTGAAATGAACCATGGCGCAGGGCTTTGCAGAAAGCTAGCCATGCGGCACATGGCCCCCCACAAAGTAATGCGCATATCCGTGACAGGCACGCGCTGCCTGCGGCAGTCTAGGCGGTTGACGAGCCATGGAAAACCATGTGTTAATGCCCAGATGTAACAGTCACCGCAGTCACCAGCACGCGAACGGCATGAAGGGTCTCCCGCAAGACATGTCCTGCTCCCCCATGCCCTCCCCCGAAAAAAGGGGCTACAGTCATCTCTCCCCAAATGCCACTACACAGTCTTGTATTTAAAATGTTCCACGACGCTACGTACTACCCACTTGGTCTAATTAGAGCGCTGGGACCTCCCGGTGCTAATGACTTCATTGCTACCCAAATCAAATGCTGCTTATTTTGTGGACCCCGAAAGGATGAGTGGCTGAGAGGCCCCACGATGATACAGTCATCTCTCCCCAACTACCACTTCACAGTCTTGTATAAAATTGTTCCACGACGCTACGTACTACCCGCTGGGTCTAATTAGAGCGCTGGGACCTCCCGGCGCTAATGACTTCATTGTTACCCAAATAAAATGCTGCTTATCCTGTGGACCCTGAAAGGATGAGCGGCTGAGAGGCCCCACGAGTATTTCCATACCCGGTGGATGCATTCGTCCCTGAGCTCCGAGTCCACACCCGAATGAAGGCAAGGGCCCCCTGGACACGTGCAGAGTCCCCTTGGGCCCGGCTTGGGTTCTTAAAGGTGGGTGCGCTGGGTTCAGTGCACTAATAGTGAGTTCCAGGCCTGAGCCGGGGCTCATCGCGCGTCTGGGCCTGGAGCCGAAAGGGGGTGGGGGCTTTGTGGTTTATTGGTGGGTATCTCAACTTCGAAATAGCGTTTGGTGTGAAGCTAACAGGTAGAAGTTCAATTTTACAGGCGAGTTAAATTAAAGTGTTAAAATGCCCACAATACGCAACATTACTGTTTGCAAAAGTTAAACGCATTTTGTTCCTGAACATGATGCACTTTTTATTTTACTGGGTTTGGCAAACGATCATACAATGGGGGCTTGACTACTGTCTAGTGCCAAATATCGAACAATATTACCTCCTTTCCACTTTCATTTCGTATCATTTTATCCTAACTTTTTATTCAAAATCGAAGTTCACATCCCCATGTGCTCATCTGAGGCCACGTGTAATCTACTGTAGATAAAATATCCTTTTAATCTGTGATGAGATGAGATTCCATCTTGTTTATCGGCGGGATGTGCGAGTATAGTTGCATACAATCTTTATAGCTAGTAAACTCCATTGAGTATTCTTACTCTGGCGGGGCTGACATTACAAATAATTGCCTCCCTCGGCAAACCTGAATGGCAACACCAGCCTCTGTAGCTAATGGAATATATAAACGACACTAAAAGTGTACAATCGTTAATCAGCTCATGAACACATGATACAGATATACAAATACAACACAAACACCATCCCGCCTGTGTTACCAGATAATGCGTCATGGATTAATTAGCCGGGCACAACATTTGAGCGTGAATTTACGAACTGGAGTTGGCTGGGCACGAACCACCAACCCATCTATTAATAGCCGACGCCTTGCAGATAGCGCCACAGAGGCTGATTATTAAGCCCACTGAAAATTCTTCCCCCCTAAATTCTCGTGTGAATTACCCGGGGGCCAGCAAATGACCTCTCGGCAAGAGAAAATCGGTGTTTGGTCAAAAGTTAATTCCCTGTCTCTATGATGTACAACATAAATTCTTATCCCGCAATTCCTGTTCTTATTCATGAGTCCCCTTTGTTGCGCAGCCTAACTGATCGTCGCCAGGCTAATACCAGCTCACCGAATATTATCGCCCCCTCGTGACCTGCTTGCTCCCCGAAGGGTGCAACGGCCTGAAGTATTCCCGGCTAAGAGGGGGGAGGAGGCCGAGCCCCCCGAGGCAGTCGCAGCAATGACAGCGATGCACGGGAACGTAATTGACGCTTTGGGCCAATACATAGGCCCATGCAGCCAACGTGCAGAGCACCAGACTGACTAGTCCAGCAGATAATTGCCAGGTTGCCCTGTCAGACAGTCCGACCATGACACTAGTCATACACTATATGAATTGCATGTGCCGTACAATTCTCATTTTCCGACGGGCTATTATCTCTTATGTCCTGTGAATTTAGGTATTTCGCTGTGCAATCTCCGCGGTAAGATTAGAGCGCACCAGGTAATGCACTATGTGCCAGACGCACATCACTTAATTTCCCTATTCCAAAATGGTACGCCGCAAGCAGCGTTATTGGCACCCTTCTTCCCACCTAGGATAAAATCTATTGCAGCGGGACACTACTGCCAAAACATATATTGCGCAATCATACCGCATTTACACCTGCCCGCCTTGGGTCTGTTCATGCCGAAAATAAATTATGATTACTCATCTATGCTAGTGCAAATATGAGCAAAAGCTTGAGAATCTGGCCCTTTACTCTCTGCGGCCCACTTGTGAGGCAGTTTTTTATCGGTCTTCTTAGTGAGGAGAGCGGATTTGCATACTTTGTCCGGGATGACCAAAGCCTACGTCGCCATTTGAATGGCCAAGGGCAACAACCCACGCCAGGCGATGACCCATACTGCCACAGAGAGACGGCATCACCCCTTGTTATCTTACAATTGGTGATTAGGAGCGAACACACGACGGGAGTGTAGCGCATCTTGTGGCAACTCTGTGGCATATCTTTATATGCTATCTTGCCTCTATGCCACATCCTGTATGTTTCTTCTGCAATAAAAGCATTATATTTTGGTTTAAAACGTTGGCATTCGCTCGCGCGCATCCCTTCTGGGGTCCCCCTATTAAGCACATGGGACGCACGCTGCACCCTGAATGAATGGCCTAGACTCGCTACCCCCGCTGCCATATGTGCAACGCCACTCACTAAACGCCTCTGCTGCATGGTGCGACAATACAGGCCAACACGCCAAAAGGACGAATGGGACAGAGGCAAGCTTTCTGCCAGGCGAGAGTGACAAATGCTCGGGCAGCGTCTCGGCTCAAATTGCTTTTTACTTATGACCAACCCGGGACTCGAACCGAACCGTGCTCGTCTGTTCACATTGATGAGCATTAACGTGCTACGCTAAGCTGCGGCCGGCGAGTTTGCAGCGCTGCCCCGGAGGAGAGTTGAATTAAGTTGTGGCAAATGCAAGCCTCAAACGGGCCTGGCGGCCATCGCGCGGCCCTCTCAATGACTGAGCCCTCGTGACCTAAAGCGGCCCCCATCCCTTGCGGCATTAATTACGTTGTGGCAAATGCCAGCCTCCAACGGGTCACCCGACCGCCTGGCGGCCATCGCGCGGCCCTCTCAAAGCCTGCGCCCTTGTGACCTAAAGCGGCCCCCACCCCTTACGGCATTAATTCCGCAACACCGCCTACAAGACCCCACACACCACAAGAATGGATAACTGGGCTCCCCCGTGGTAGAACCACGGAGCCCCGTCGACTCGGTTAATCCCGAGGACTGGGCCCGGGGGGAGGCCTGTTGATCCCTCACCTTCTGTGGAGCTGAAATTGCGGGCCTCGCGTCCGGGGTCGTGGGGTGAGGGAGAGGGCCTAGGAGGGGCTAACGGGCCTAAGGCTGGCGAGGGACAGCCTTGCGATCGCAGTGGTAGAGGGGCAGCAGCAAAGAGGACGCCGGGAGGGAGGAGCTCACCTATAACCTCCCAGGAAAGGGGGGGGGTGGCCTGACCTAGCGTGGACCCGCCTCCCCGCCCCCTCCCACCCAAGGGCTGGCCTCGGTTCCCTGCGCCCTACTACGGGGTTTACCCTCCCATGGGGGTCCCTTGCAGGGACCTCGGGCATCCTTCATTGATGCAGTCCCTCTCATTGCAGTTCCGCTGCACCCTGGAACCGGTGGATTGCTTCGGCTGCGCAACACATCTTCTACACAGATCCTCGCACCGCTGCGCAAACCAGTATTTAAGGTACTTTGTTCAGCGGGCCTAAGTTACATCACATTTAACCTATGCTGGCCTGGGTTACATCACAGTTGGCCTGAACTTGAGACTTTGTCCCGATCAAGCGCAATCAGATATGCACAGTTTGAGATTTGTGCTTTTCACTTAAATCTTTAACATTGCATATCTCGGGTTCTACTGATTAGATTTGTGTTGTTCTGGGCTGGTTTTATTTATTATAGATAGTTCTATTTGTGGGATCCTTTTTGTGTGATGTTTTCACATTATTACTGTTTGAGGCGTTGCGTAAATACTTTACACATTGCCTCTATGTTAAGCCTTACTGTTCTGTGCCAAGCTACCACAGATTTGAGCAAAGGCTTAAAACTCACCCTGAAAAGTATAGTGTTTGCAACTTCACCAGGGCTCACACCCCAGGGACCCAACAACCCAAGTTCTTACATCCCTATTTTATGCTAAAATATGTAACTATCCCTAAATACCTCTGAAAGTGTTTAGGCCTGCAATCGGATAATGGCACTCCCGCATGTCCCCTCTGGCAATCAGTCTCTGTGTCTGCCCCCCCCACAAATGCCCAGATCTCTTCATATATTTCTCTCCAATGAGGGGATTGGGAGACTCTCGTACCAGTTCTTCAGAACATGAACAGTTTCTCTCTTTCTATGCATTCTAAAGGCAAGCAGTTTGAACCAATTTTGCCACCTTCTTACAAGCTTATTCAGTGTCATGCCGGACGGCCTTAAAGTACTAATCACTACATGTATCCCTCCGGATTGGAAATGGAAGAGTCCTTTCTGCTGTGCCTATTATTTTGTATACCATTACTAATGCCATATTTCAGCTGAAATAATGATATCAACCTTGGACAAGTTATTAGCAACCATCACCACTTAGAATATTAGATCCCTAAGCTTTAGACATGCACACTCTAAAGTGTTAGTGCCCTTCATGTTACGTGCAGTCAGGCCCTGCATGCATGTAGCGTGTTTATATTACCATAAAGGCCCTGCTACACATGACACTCTAACATGCAATTCCTGCATCAATGACAATGCCTCTAGAAGTAATGCATAACATTCTAAATATGTACCTGGCAAACTAATACGTTTATAACTATCTCTAAGCAACCTACCCCCATAAGAAAACATAATACATTCACATTTGTACCAGCTGGAAATTATTTTGCACGGAAAATCTTTCACACAGAATGTTTTTTCCGTCTCCTTCATACTTCACCTTTCCTAACATTTTTCTGTTCGCCATTTTGGGTGTAGAATGGATGAGGACATGATCAGAGCCACCATCTTGGTTGGGAGTCTTATTTTGTTCAACTATGTGCAGAGTGGCTACATCCTAATTAACTACAGCTTGCTCGGTGTCAAAGCCAGAGGTACTCCTGCCTTTGCTCATCTGAGCACAAACACCTCCAGATATGCTGTTGTTATGTCCCAAACCAACACCATATTAAAACAAATACCTTGAACATTTGGTTTCCCTCCTCTCACGAAGGCTGCTCTTTTATCAGATACTAGAACTGCAAAAGACAGAAAATCTTCATTAGTCATTATCGTTATGGCAAGTCTCCTGTGCTTCGCTTAGAAAATCTTCTGAACCCAACGTGTTGCTAGGCTTTCAATCATCGCTTTGAGATTGTGCGCCTTTTTTTCTCCCTTCGAGATACAATTAGTATTTCTTAGTGAGACTGTCAAGTCTCAACTATGTTTCCACAGGAACGTCATGGACATGAAGAAGGATCCACAACTTCCCCAAATCACCTATTGCACCCAACAAAAGTCCAAGTGACAATGGTAACCTGGGGAAGAAGGGAAACAAAACAAGGAGAACAAAGGGGTCCATTAGGATAACAGGTGGATTGCCCCCGCCAGGCTGGCGGTAGCCACGCCAGCCTGGCAGGGGCAATCGGCCCGCCATCCTTTCCTGTATTCCCCCCGCCATATTAGAATGGCGGGGGGGACCACGGCGGAGCAAAACACCGGCCGCCACTTTTCCGCCCCGGTCGCATTGCGGCCGGGGCGGAAAATTATTAATATGGTGGTGGTGTCAAGCAGACACCGCCAGCCATATTATGATGGGCTG
The DNA here is from genome assembly GCF_964263255.1 of Lissotriton vulgaris. Classification (NCBI taxonomy): domain Eukaryota; kingdom Metazoa; phylum Chordata; class Amphibia; order Caudata; family Salamandridae; genus Lissotriton; species Lissotriton vulgaris. The sequence continues at coordinate 393,012,290 of NC_141699.1, read as the reverse complement.
AGGGTGATGCCTTTCCGGGGTGGCGCACGGAAATGTATTTATTTATTTATTTATTTTTTGCAATTTTTAAAGCGCTGCAATTACCCGTGGGTGTCTCGGCGCTAACAGCTAAAGGCTAACTAACCAGATATTAAACATTGAAACAGTGAATAAAAGTGATCTACGAGGCATGTCATTGAGAAAACAGCCAAGTCTTTAGCTGCTTTCTGAAGACAATCAAAGATGGACTAATCTTTATGTTAAGGGGAAGGGAGTTCCACAATTTCGCCGCTGCTATGGTGAAACATCTGTCTCCCCAGGTCACTTTTCTTGTTCTGGAAAGGCATGCGGTCTTCACTCTGGGGGGCCCCTGCGGGCCCCCAGAGTGAAGGCGGGGGGGTACTGCACATGGGGGGGTACCTGTGGTACCCCCTTCATTTGCATTCACAAAGCGGCAGGCACCGCGCGGTGCCTGCCACTTTGTGAATGTAAATGCAGAAATGCATTTCTAGCATTGTGGCGGGCGGTGCTGAGAGCACCGCCCGCCACAATGCTAGAAATGCAGGATGTGCCCGCCACTGTGGCGGGCACATCCTAATGCTGGCGTCGGGACCCCTGCCCTTAAGGGGGGGCGGTCCTGTTTACCGATAGGGTGGCGGGCGGGCTTTGCCCGCCCGCCATCCTAATGGAGCCCTAAGTGTCTCACGTCGAACCTCAGGCTGCAACAGGACCAGGCAAGGACTAGGCAAAACAAACTGTAAACAAGAGAAAACTGGTAAGTATGTAGTAAAGCTAGATCTGTCTCTAGTTCTCTCTAATGTGTTATTTCATACCTTAAGATTTCCCTTCTTCTTATTTATTCAAATAGCTACGGTTGTCAGGCATGTGTCTGCTTCGGAGGGAAAAAATAGGGAACTACTAGTTAGAGGGAAATGTAATAAAAAGGAATGAAATGAAATAAATGTCCTAGGCTAGAACCCACCTTTGTTACAAGACTTCTGTATGTGTAATGTGCTTCACAAAATAACATTTTCCCTATTAACCAAATAAAAGTAACCTTAATATTCAGGTACTATATCTAATGTCCTTTTTTCTTCTCTGTACAGGTAAATAAATTCCAGAGAGAAGGAACGGATGCCCACAATGCGACAGGAACACAGGATTAGATAAGTAGATGCAGGGGCAAGGAAAATTGAAATAAATGGCAGCGCAAAGCGCTGTTACAGTCATATTCCAGTAATGCAGCTTTTTGTTTTTATTTTATCTTCTTTCAGGGCAGCGGGTATTCAGAGAGGACTGATATAAGCAGGCGGAGAAGGCGCACCAAAACAGGAACACCAAGAGAGTAGATCCAAGAAGAACAACAACACCCCAATGAAGCAGGACCCAGTGGAGACTCCCGACACCCCGGAAGTGCTGAGAAGACCAGAAAGGTAAGCCCCAAACTCCTGAAACTGGAATGTGAAGCATTACTGCTCGGGGTGGCTGCACTATGAACTCTCTGGCCTGTCACCGCGCATGCGTGCCCCCATGAATTGGCTTATTTAGTAGTCCGTTATACCCTAAGTTTGGCACCCGTGACATTACAACCCCCCCATGGTACCCCCTACCAGTTTGGGTTTATCGGTATGACGCCTATGAAACAAATGCAACAACCGAGGAGTGTATACCTGACTAGCTGGCTCCCAGGTGCATTCCTCAACACCATAACAATACCGATGTATCAAATACTCTAGCCTGTGTCTCACTCTACATGAATCGAGGATAGCCCTGACCTCATATTCTAGTTCGTTATCCACCATCACAGGGGCTGGGATTGTATGGAGACACATACCTGGTGCTACCGGTTCCAGAAGAGAAACGTGAATTACCGGGTGTATCTTCAGGGAAGCCGGAAGGTCTAGTTTCATAGCAACAGGATTCACCACTTTACATATCCTGTATGGGCCTATATAACGGGGTTTGAATTTGCAAAACCCTCTTAGTGCAAGATTCTTTGTTGAGAGCCACACCTCGCCCTCTTGGCCATATCCAGGCTCTGTGCGTTTGTGGAGATCCGCTCCCTCTTCATAGCTTGCCTTAGCTTTATCTAGATTCACCTGTGCTCTCCTGTGTATATCCTGTATCTCGTTTACAAAGTCTATAGCTGCAGGGGTAAAACAAGGGGAAGGAAGCGGGGCTAGCACGGTTCGTGTAAAAAAGGGAGTAAGCAATGGAAGAGTGATATGTGTTGTTCTATGAAAACTCAGCTATCCATGCCATCTCATCCCAATCAGAAAGAGTGTAAGACTTGGCACCTTACATACTGTTCAAAACACTGGTTTACTCTCTCAGTTTGGCCATCTGTCTGAGGGTGGTGGCTTGAGGACAACCAAACGTCCATCTGCAATAAGGTTAACAACCCCCTCCAAAATCTAGAAATAAATTGAGCCCCCCTGTCAGACACCAATACGGAAGGAAGGCCATGTAAGCGTACAATAACAACACTACGGTGGGTGAGGGCCCTAGGGAATATTTAAGAGACCAAGCATAGACACACTCCCTGACTGTAGTAACTAACAAAACAGTGTCTATGGGTCTGAAGTAGCTTTAGTACCATCAGTGAAACACACCAAGTCAATAAACACAAGATGAAACCAAACAAATACGGAGGTGGAATCATGTGTTCCTAGCCTACTCTAACCAGTTAAGGATACCCATCAGTCACTACTCTAATCCGCCCTTCATCATTTGGGACTCCTTCAAGACCATATGTTAGTGGGCTACAAGTAGTGTGTGAGGATAAGATGGAACATCCTCCACTATCATAGTAACCCGCTCGATGGTCTGAGTACTGATGGTCAGTAAACTGTGTGGTGATGGGTGACTGATTTGCAGTGCAAGTGTAAATAAAAGAGTGTGTTTAAAATTGGGTGAGGGAGCAACACGTAATTTTATTCTCTTTTCTGCTCACTCCTCCAAGGTTAAAAAAACAGGACAAAACGTGGCAGTTTTAAACAAATAACCGCCTGGATGGGGTATAGGTCAACATGTTTCAGCAGAAAAATGGACCGAGCAGTCCCTGCCTTCTTCAGGACCTGGAAAAAGTATTTGTGCTACTGCAAAGTGCAAAAAATTAAATGTGCAGAACAGAAAGTACCAATAAAGTGCAAATTCATACAATACAAAGTAACATGATCACCTTAGATCCTAGGTGTCTGCTATCTTCCTGTATGTGGATCATACGTTACAATAATGAGGAAACAGAACTATGTAAACAAACAGGTGTGCAGCAACAGTGGTACCCAAGTGCATGCCAATCAGCGTAAAAAATTTATTTTGACAAACGCTGAATATCAAATTGTTATTTACTAAACCAAATATTTGGTAAACTGTTTATTTCTTACATAAAGAGAACACACTATCACTCAAATGTAAGTACTCTCCGGCTTACCAGTTGCACAGGAGATATAAGCCTCACCCCACCTGGCAGCAGCTCAGGAAATAAGGGAAGCACCGCTCTAGATAAAAAGGGAAGCAGAAACACCAACTGGCCGGTTAATGTGACCTTTCCTAGTTAAAACAGTATACACTTACTCAAAAGTCTTTTTCGTATGTTGCAAGCGTAATTTCTCAATGGTTAAGCCTAAGCTCATATCAGGAGAAAAAATCTTGCTATGTCTTGTGGGACAAATAGACATTCGTATCTTAAGCAACATGGCGCTTACACGTCAGTCTGCCACATGGATGAGACGGGCGCAGTGTCTCAATAATGACAGTATAATGTGCGCTAGTAGTTAACGGATCAGACTAAGGATTGCCGACGCCAACTCTCTCAAACGAGGAAACCATATCGTGGGACCCGCCCATAAATAAGCAACCTACTTCCTCACAACCCGACCAAGAGGAATGCATCAGGTTGCAATGGTCGAGTTGAGAAAACAAAGGTAACAATCACCCGTGGCCGGTATAGAAAACAAATGTGGGGAAGCTTACCTATCTGTCGGTACTCCGTGCCGGCGTCAGAGCCGACTGGGAAGGTACCTGTACAGAAAACAAGCTCTCGTTTTATGCAGTCTGAGGATTGGCTACCCTGTTGTCACGTAAGGAGTAGTTTCTGTCCTGTAACTCCAGTTCTGTAGTAGGGGTATCTCTGTTATAGTCATAATCTAGTGAATAGTCCCGCCCATGTGCGCGGACCCCGGAGCAATCAAAAATAATCTCTTAAGCTGTCAAAACATGCAGACCTGCATAGACACTTAAGAGAGAATTTAAAGACAGATAATGCAGCCTATATCCACAGGCTATACTGTCCAATACTTCAACTGGAAATTCCACCAAAAACCACAAAAGCACAGCCTGTCCAGGGTTTTCCACAGAGAAAAACCTTGCTTTGAACAGCAAAACCCTCTGGAATGATAGAGAGGAAGGAGTGGACAGACAAGCCCCATAGGCTGCCATTATGTGGCTCAAAACAGGATACTGTGCCTTTAAGAGAACTTCCCAGAAGCCTCACAGTATCCCAGAATGCAGTGCAGGTCCCTTTCACCTTCAGTTCTTTTTGAAGGCGTAACACGCCAGACCTGTAGCATTCCTTACATGAATATCTCTCTCCACCGGGGAGGAGGGCGGGCGCTTATGACTATAACAGAGATACCCCTACTACAGAACTGGAGTTACAGGACAGAAACTACTCCTTCTGTAGTAGGGGATCTCTGTGTATAGTCATAATCTAGTGAATAGAATGGCAAGCCCATCCCCACACCAAAGCGGCGGTGGAGAAACGAGAAATAACACCACTATTGTGCGAACAAATTTCGCAGCGACGCCTGCCCAACCTGAGCATCTGCCCTGGTATCAGTGTCCAGACAGTAATGCTAAGCCAAGGTATGGACCGTCTTCCAAGTGGCGGCCATGCAGATTTCTGCAATCGGAACATTAAGCAGCAAAGCAGTCGCGGCAGCTTTGCCCCTGGTGGAATGAGCCTTAGGTTTACCTCCTAAGGTCGTATTAGTCTGTTGGTAACACAATAGTGTACAGGACACAATCCACCTAGAGATGGACCGTCTTGAGGTAGCATAACCGGTCCAGACTGATTCATAATTGTCAAACAATTGATCTGAACCACGAATATCTCTGGTTTTAGCCAGATAAAATTCCAACACCCTCCTAACATCCAGGGAATGTAGGGACCTTCCCGCTGGAGATGCCGGATTCCGAACAAACTTAGGCAAAGTTATTGTCTGATTGACCTGAAAACCAGAAAGAACCTTAGGAAGACATTTAGGGTGAGCATGCGTAACAACCTCAGCAGCATGAAACACAGTATAAGGTCCATGGCAACACCACGCCTGAATACCACTCCCCCTGCGGGCCGATGTGATGGCCACGAGGAACGCCGCCTTCCAGTACAGACGCTGCAACGAAGCCCTATGAATAGGTTCAAAAGGCTCCTACATCAATCTGGACAGCACCACATTCAATTCCCATGAAGGCGAAGGAAGCCAGACAGGAGGGAATGCTTTCTTCCAGCCTTCCAAAAAATCTTTGATCACAGGGATCTGGAAGAAGGAAGTCTGAAGGGCATTTCCTGTAGGCAGTCAGCGCAGCAATATGAACCGTAACGGAGTAGACATTAAGGCCCGACTGCGCCAGGCGTAGAAGATACAGAAGGAAGACATCTCCCTTACACGGCGACAGGGCATGGTCCCTGGACTTGCACCAGATGCAAAAACTTCTTCCACTATCAAGCAGAAGAAGTCCTAGCGGAAGGATGCTTAGCCTCCTTCAGTATGTCCATACAAACTTCTAGTAGATTCAAATGGCCATATCACACTATCTCAGGAGCCATGCAGCCAAACTCAAAGACGAGAGGTCGGGGTGCAACGTCTGCCCCCTGAACTTTGCGAGAAGGTCCGGCCTGCAAGGTCTCCGTATGAGAGGATGGAGAGACTGGTGAAGCAGGTCCTAGAACCACCACTGTCTGGGCCATTCCGGGGCAATCAGGATCATCCGCGCCCTGGACTGGGACAGCTTGATGAACACCGCCGGAATCAAGGGAAAGGGTGGAAAAACGTACAGAAAGCTGTTCGACCAGTTAATCCAGAACGCATTCCTCAGCTTCCCACAGGCAGTACCTGGAGGCGAAGCCTCGGCATTCGCCGAAGACTTCTCCTAGTACTTCGTCGTTTATGACCCACTCATGGCTTCCCTGAATCAGTCTGCTCAGCACGTCTGCCCGAGCATTCTGCACACCTGGCAGATGGGTAGCCGTTAGAGTCAGTCGCCAGATCGCCCGCGCCTCCTGCGACAGAGTGCGCGATCTCGAACCCCCCTGCTTGTTGAGGTAATACATTGTGGTCAAATTGTCCGTCTGTACAAGCAGAGAGTTGGTCTGGAAGGACAGAAGAAACGCCTTCAATGCCAAGGGAACAGCTCTGAGTTCCCAGAAAATGATGTGATACGTGGACTCCATCGGGGACCACGTTCCTTGTATCTGCAAGTCTCCGGAAAGCGCCCCCCAGCCGTGGGGAGACGCATCCGTCACGACAGTCTGTGTGGGAATGTCCTTGTGAAAGGGAACCCCTCTAGGAGATTCTCCGCCGAACACTACCACTTCAGAGACTGAAGAGCATGCAGAGACAGTCGTATCTTGTCGCCCAAGGATCCTTTCCTCCAATCCCACTGATCCTCCAAGCACTCCTGCAAAGGTCTCATGAGCAGCCGTGCGTGTGGCGTGAGGAACATACAAGAGGCCACCGACCCCAGTAGAGAAGACACCGTCTCCACTACCGTAGATGGGGCGGTCACAAGAGCCTGAGCCTTCCCAAGGGGAGATAATCGACTATCCACCGAAGGAGACACGCTCGCTGACAGCGTATTGACGGAGGCTCCCAAGCACTGTATGCACTGGACCGGAATGGGGACAGACTCGGACATGTTGATGTGCAACCCCAGCTCGTTCCAGAGAACGCACGTCCTCCTGAAGTGCGCCTGAGCTTCCGAGAATGAGGAGGCCCTGATCAACCAATCGTCCAGGCACGGTTAGAGAAGCCACCTTGTTTTTCCACAGGCGTGCAGCTACCACTGCCATGCACTTCGAGAATAGTCTGGGCGCAGACTTGAGCCCGACTGGCAGTACTGTGTACTGATAATGATGGGCGCAGACCCGGAATCGCAGGAACTTCCTGTGTGCAATGAGCACATGGGAGTATGCATCCCGTAGATCTATGGCACCAAGCCAATCTCCCTGTTGCAGCAGAGCATAAACCTGATGCAACGATAGCATGCGAAACTCCTCTACTGCGAATCCACTTGTTTGCTTGTCGCAAATCCAGAATGGGCCGGAACTCGTTCCTGTCCTTCTCATGAACCAGAAGAACCGGGAGTACAGACCTCTCCTCTTTTGAGACAGAGGTACGTCCTCTATCGCCCTTGTCCCAGACAGGATAACGGCCTCTGCTTAGAGCTCGCACCGCCGAAACCGCGAGCCGACCGGAGGAAGTGCTGGAGGAGGGCCGATGAACCGAAGACTGACTTAGACCCAGCCGGCCTTTGTTCGCCGAGGAGCCACAAGCTCTCCCACGTATGCGCACAATATACTTGTAAAGCATTAAATGGCGGCCCGGGACCAGCGGCAAATCCTGGGAGGAAAAACGCCGCTAGAAAGGGCAGATGGCCTCAGGCCGTTCTCCATGCCCCAAACCTACAGCCGTCCAAAAGTCTCCGATTCAGACTTCATGCGGGCCACTCACTACTCTCATGGCAACCCAAGGGTTGCCTAAAGAACGGGAGAGTAGAAGCACACTGCTGAGCCGCAGGCTGCAGAGACGTCAGGCAAATAAAAGCATGGCAATGTAGGACAAACCCACAATACCTGGGGGTCGGCAGGAGAGAAAAACTTCGCTCCGACACCGATGCCTAGATCCGAAACTATCAGCCCCATTAGACCACCTCTTGTAAGGCTCCCCTCCTGTCCCTCGGCAGAGGAACCACAAATCGGTGAAGAAAACCCCCCCCAACAGAGGGATCTCACAACAACGGTCCAACAACCGCGGGCCACAGCGCGAGGCCTACATGCTGCCACCCCTGCGACCAAGTCAGGAGCACGGTCGGAGCCAGAACTTCCTGCCAGGCGGCAGTGGACGAAAGGTAAGTCCCGCCAACCAGTAAAGAGTCGGAGAGGGACTCCCCGTACTCACGGCAGACGCATATCTGGCATCAAGGCACGGAGGTTCGCAGACTGAGGGGCAAAAGGCCCCTGGGGTGGTGGACGGAAGAGGGAACCGAGGGGATTCTGAAACATCCCCGGTGGTCTCACCAGTAGTGGTTGAGCAGGAGGCGACCCCGCAGACGTGCAGGCATGCAAGCACTCAAAACTAAGCAAAAGGACAAACGTCCCTCGTGTACACGTGGTGAGGAACCACAAACTCCCCATCAGAAGGGTTCCTCGACGCTAATCAACTGCTCTGCGTCGTGAGTGGAAGGTGCCGGGAACACAAAGTCCCCTCTACGACGGGAGGCTCACCAAGGAGCGAGGCCTGGGACCAGACCCAGGCGTCAAGAGCCGGCAGTACTCTGCGGCTGTAACCCATGACGCCGACCTCACTACGACGTTACCATCACTAAGACAGTGACTGTCTCTATGACAACCAACACTCAACTTCAAAATGTCACTAGGTGTCAACCAAGGAGACGCCGAGCCATCCCTAACGGTGACGTCCTGACCCAACGGAAGAGGGCAGAGCCCAAGTGACCAACGCCCCAAAAGGAGCATCACTGCTCCATGACGTTGAGCCTCACCGCTCCATGACGTCTAGCCTCAGTGTCCCATGACGTCGAGCATTCCCTGCTCCATGACGTCGAGCATCACCGCTCCATGACGTCGAGCAACACTGCTCCATGACGTCGAGGCACCCCATGACGTCGGGGAACCCCATGACGTCGAGGTACTCCATGACATAGAGACACTCCATGACGTCGACGTCGAGACACTCCATGACGTCGACACCCTCCATGACGTCGACGTCGAGACACTCCATGACGTCGACGTCGAGACACTTCATGACGTCGACGTCGAGACACTCCATGCTCGAGGCCCTTCATGACGTCGAGACACCTCATGACGTCGAGGCACTTCATGACGTCGACGTCGAGGTACTCCATGACGTCGACGTCGAGGTACTCCACGACGTCGACGTAATCCACGACGTCGACGTAATCCATGACGTCGACGTCGAGGTGATCCGCGGCGTCGACGTCAAGGCACTCCATGGTGTCGACGTAGAGGCACTCCATGACGTCGACGTAGAGGCACTCCATGACGTCGACGTCGAGGCACTCCATGACGTCGACGTCGAGGCACTCCATGACGTCGACGTCGAGGCACTCCATGACGTCGACGTCGAGGCACTCCATGACGTCGACGTCGAGGCACTCCATGGCGTCGACGTCGAGGCACTCCATGACGTCGACGTCGAGGCACTCCATGACGTCAACGCACTCCATGACGTCGACGTCGAGGCACTCCATGACGTCGACGTCGAGGCACTCCATGACGTCGACGTCGAGGCACTCCATGACGTCGACGTCGAGGCACTCCATGGCGTCGACGTCGAGGCACTCCATGACGTCGACGTCGAGGCACTCCATGACGTCAACGCACTCCATGACGTCGACGTCGAGGCACTCCATGACGTCGACGTCGAGGCACTCCATGACGTCGACGTCGAGGCACTCCATGACGTCGACGTCGAGGCACTCCATGCCGTCGACGTCGAGGCACTCCACGCGCCGACTGGAACCGCGTCATAGCTCAGACGTGCCCTTACTGGGGATAACCCCAGAGATTACAGCATGGGACTCAGTAGAGGACCTACCCTCACCTCACCCAGAGGCTGAAGATGCCTTCAAACTCCTCTGTTTGAAACCTGGAAGCCGAAGCCCCCTAGAAAAGAAGGTACAGAGAAGACAGGTGTCCAAAGACACAGGCAAGCACAGAGCACAAACCCTGTGAGCTTCAGCTTTGGCCTTCAGTTCAGCTGCAGACAAAGCACATGTCAGACTAGAAATAGTCTAAAGACAAAAAAGACTGCAGAAATTCTGCCAAAAAACCACAGCAGAATGCAGATAAAGGCCAAAGACGTCGAGTGAAGCTACAAAAATCCAAAAATATCACAAAAATAGTATAGAAAAAGCTCAGAATAGAAGAGCTAATGCTCCAGTGTCCTGCTAGCAGGAGCCGGAAAAAAGAACTGAAGGTGAAAGGGACCTGCACTGCATTCTGGGATACTGTGAGGCTTCTGGGAAGTTCTCTTAAAGGCACAGTATCCTGTTTTGAGCCACATAATGGCAGCCTATGGGGCTTGTCTGTCCACTCCTTCCTCTCTATCATTCCAGAGGGTTTTGCTGTTCAAAGCAAGGTTTTTCTCTGTGGAAAACCCTGGACAGGCTGTGCTGTTGTGGTTTTTGGTGGAATTTCCAGTTGAAGTATTGGACAGTATAGCCTGTGGATATAGGCTGCATTATCTGTCTTTAAATTCTCTCTTAAGTGTCTATGCAGGTCTGCATGTTTTGACAGCTTAAGAGATTATTTTTGATTGCTCCGGGGTCCGCGCACATGGGCGGGACTATTCACTAGATTATGACTATACACAGAGATCCCCTACTACAGAACGAGTATCATGTGACTAGAGATACTGACATCGTCACTGTGTAGGCGTACCCTGTCACCAACGAAAAGTAGGTATATCACCACCTAGTCCAAAATGCTATTTACTGCGAGCAAGGTGGTAACACCTCCTTAGCAGGAGTACTGTTCAGTGAGAGCACAGTGGTTGTACGTACAAAAAAATTAATTAATTAAGCGTCAGAAACGCGCGAACATCACAGATCAATAGATCCTACGCGCTATCTGTCGTATGGTGTGCTGGGAGTTGTAGTCGTACATTGCAGCTACAGGATCAGCCAACCTGAAGTCATATGATAGATACCATGTGACTTCTAATGTTGGAATCGTAACTATGGCCACTTAATTACAAAATAGAGGAAGTTATCCATCAGCTGGTCCATGATGCTGTTTCGCAAGAACAGGGTGATGGAAAAGGAGAAAGGTAAAAGGTGGCACAACATAGCTGTCAATGCCCAAGCAATGCAAAGTGTGATATATCGCACTGCATCATGGGACTTATAGTCCAAAGTATGCGAAGTCCCAATAACTATCTCAAGCTAAGAGAACGGGCACACCCTTCTTATAGTAAGAGTCAGAGAGGAGGCTATGAAGCCTCTAGAAGCTGATGGTTAACAGGGAATGAGTGAAAAACTCCTGCAGGTCGGTTTTAGCACTTTATGGAAGTAATTGCAAGCTGACTGTGTGTTAGCATATGACAGTGAGAAAAAAGATGTAATACTAAGGGACAAGAAGGACTAAGCCAAAATGTTCTGATTTCTCTCACATAGTATGGGTAATCATCATAGAAGATAGGTGAACTATTATTGCGCAAAACTCATAAGGACCCCGCCATCAAAGATCAGTGACAAAGGCCTGCGTGTCAGGTTGGTCATCTCATTACTTGCGTAAAGATGGAACAGCAGAAACAAGGATTGACTGTAGCATAAAGAGCATGAAAATGGGGCAGTCAAAGGGTGGACCAAGGGATTTCATCATTTAGTCCAACTCTGTTTGTGCCCAATTTGTAAACCCATTTTTGCTCCTTCACCAGTAAATATTTGGTGAGATCTGTAATATGATTCGTAATGTAGGGCTGTTCCAGAACTGTCCATTGAAATGAATAAGGGTCATGTTTTGCTTCCAGAAAGTGGTTAGTAAGTTTGGTCGCCTGTCTCTTACATCTAATTGTACTTTTGTGTTCGGATACTATGATCTTAATTTTACGTGTAGTCATCCCTACATATTTAAGACCACACAGACAAATGATCAAATAGATCAGCTTATCGCTGTTGCAGTTTGTAAAATTTTTCTGGACCCAAGGTCTATTAGTACCGATGTCAATTTCCAAAGATTTCTTGGTTTGGGGGCAGGCTGAACACGAACCACATGGGTGGTGTCCCACAACCGGAGGGAGATCCCAGATGGTGCCCAGAACCCTAGATGTCTTGTTTCTAGGTCTGGTATGCACTATCTGATCTCGTAGGTTAGGACCTCTTTTAAATGAGAAAAGTGGGAGCTGGATTCTTTTCCCTCTTGTTGTGTTATGAAATAGGTGTGCAACCAAAGCGCCGGGACACTCTGAGTAGCCGTGCGCTATAAAAAAACCAGCATAACATAACATAACATAACAGAGTGCCAAAAGTGTTAACAAACGTTAATCTCTGCGTGCTTTGTTTGGGCACCGAAGGTTCCAACAATGCCTGGCGATTGTTGTTTTTGGCACGTTTGAGTGAACGGCGTACCAATTTGGGTGGATACTTCCTGAGGCAGAATTGCTTGTGTAGGGCAGAGGAATGTTCCTTGAAACGTGATTGTCGAACAGTTCCTTTGTACTCTCAAAAATTGCCCATAAGGCAAATTGTCCCTGAGGGATCTGGGGTGGTGGCTGTCGTAACAGAGCATAGAGTTCCTGGCCATGGGCTTCCTATAGAGTTCCGACTGTAAACCCTGGGGAGTGGCGATGATGAGTAAATCTAGAAAAGCCAATTTGGCCTTATCAACGTCAACAGTGAAACGAAGAAATTCATTCCTGTTATTAAGCCATGAGAGGAAGTCATGTAGCTAGTCCAGTTCACCCCGCCATACCACCAAAATATCGTTGATATATCTTTTCCACAACCTGATGAAGTCATGGAAGGGATTGGTGGTAGTTAGTATGTGCTCCTGTTCAAAGTGATGTATGTATAGGTTAGCTAGACTAGAGGCAAAAATACTGCCCATACTGGTCCCAGACGTTTGGAGGTACACCGTCTCTACAAACCTAAAAAAGTTTTTTCATGGCCAATGTAGCACAGGCTGTGATGAAATTCACAGGAGTAATACTATCAAGATCGAGATAGCAATAAAGATGAAATCACTTCCAAAGTTTTATCCTGAGGAATGGACGTATACAACGACTCAACGTCAAAGGATACAAGATAGTCAGAGTAAAACTCAAATTCAATATCTGGAAGGAGTCATAGAACATCAATAGAATATTTCAGGAATGTGGGCATTTCTTGTACCATTGGCCGTAAAAAATAGTCCACGAAAGTGGACAGGGGCTCCAGAAGTAATCCAATCCCGGAGATTATTTGCCGCCCAGGGGGAGGTCTTTGTTTTTTATGCACCTTCGGGAGTATATAAAAATATGGCATCACTGGATGCTCAGTACATAGAAAACCTGCTTCCTGTGTGGTTATCCATCCTTCAGCTAGAGCCTCCTCAACCATGATGTTGATAGTGGTTTTAGGCCTGCAGTAGGGTCATTGTCAAGAGGACAGTAAACTTTCCTATCGCTAAGTTGGCGTAGGCATTTCATCCGATAGACACTAGTGTCTAAAAGGACAATGGCGCTACCCTTATCAGCCGGTTTGATAGTAAGTTCGTTGTTGGATGACAGGGATCGTAATGCTTGTTGTTTAATTTTAGGAAAGTTACAGTAGACATCTTGACCGCGTGTGAAGAGAATATTAATCTCTTTTTCAATAGCCTGTTCAAAGGCTATAACTTATGCTGGCATGGTTTGAGAAGGAGGATTGAATGTAGACTTTTTCTTGAGTCCTGTGTTGGTGTCCCTTAATTCGTTGTCCTCAACATCTTTCTTAGCAAAGAAGAAATGCAGTCTCACTTTGCGGAAGAATTTAGCCACTTCAACCTGTGTCTCAAAAGGATCATTCTTATGAGTTGGAACAAAGCCTAAGTCTTTGTTGAGGGCTTTTTCTTCTGTTGGAGTCAGTGTATACAAGCTAAGATTGATCACAAGCCCGTCTCCGTGCTGGTTTGTGCAGACTCTTGTGCTTTGTTCTTGCTCGTGGTACTCCTCAACTTACTAGTCGATGTTGACGGTGGGCTGTAGTGTACTTGGGGCTGTTGGCCTCTTCGTCGTCCCCTTGAGCGACCGCGGCCAAACCCTAAAAAAGGCTGGCCTCCGAAATTACCTTGGAACTGGGGAGGTGGAAAAGGTCCTATCTGTTGGTGAAAGGGTCCCATCCGTTGAGGAAAGCCTGGACCACCAAATTGCCATGGATTTGGAGGCCACCATTGTTGTGCCTGATTTTGATGGTTGCCTCTCCAATGTTGCTGATAGTTCTTCCTTCCTCGGCCCCTTGGTTGGGAGCTGTTCTTATTGGAGGAATCAGAGTCATCGGATTTGTCATCAGAGCTGGAAGTCCCATATGTGGAGCCCACCCTGCGTCCATTTCTGTGGAATTCTGGTGGTACAAAGGAATCACTTGTGTAAGGATATACCTTTTCAAAGGCAAATTTGTTAAGGTCCTTTCTGAATTTCTCAATCTTGGTGAATAGCGTTGAGTCTTTGAACTCTTTGTTGTTTTTGTTAGTCTCATCTAGGTTCTTTTTAAAGGCTGTACTAGAAAGCGTGGTTTTGATTTGAGATTCTAGAAACTGGATCTCGATGAGGATTGTGTCTGCTATTCTTTGTGACGTTTTTATAATTAAGATCAACCAGTCTCTAGTGCATCTCCGGATCATTGAAATAATATCGAGGGACAGAATATCGACTTGCAAAAATATTGTTGACAAAATATCGACAGACAGAATATCGAGTTTGTATCTACAAACAGGTAAGTACAAAAATATCGAGTACAAAATATCGTTTACAAAAATATAGTTTATAAAAATATCGACTTAATTAAAAACAGTGTTAAATTAAATTAATATTAAAATTTAATTACTAAAATATACTTAAAAATACTTAAATTAACTTATAATAATTAAATAATTAATAAAAAAATGTTTACAATCATATTTGTCAAAACATATATATATAGTAACATAATATAATTAAATAATATCCAATATTATTACCGTACGATAGTAGGGAAAGCGTTGGATAGTGTAGGGGTTAAAATTACTATTCCCACTCCAGTGGGTGCAACAGTAGGGAAAGCGTTGGATAGCATAGGGGTAAAAATTAATATTCCCACTCCAGTGGGTGCAACAGTAGGGAAAGCGTTGAATAGCGTAAGGGTAAAAATTACTATTCCCACTCCAAAGAGTGCAACAGTAGGGAAAGCGTTGGATAGCATAAGGGTAAAAATTACTATTCCCACTCCAAATAGTGCAACAGTAGGGAAAAACAGTGTTAAATTAAACGAATATTAAAATGTAATTACTAAAATATACTTAAAAATACTTAAATTAACTTATAATAATTAAATAATTAATGAAATTAATTAAAAAAAATGTTTACAATCATATTTGTTAAAACATATATATATATAGTAACATAATATAATTAAATAATATCCAATATTATTACCGTACGATAGCATAAGTGTAAAAAATACTATTCCCACTCCAAAGAGTGCAAGCGTAGGGAAAGCATTGGATAGCGTAGGGGTTAAAATTACTACTCCCACTCCAGTGAGTGCAACAGTAGGGAAAGTGTTGGATAGTGTAGGGGTTAAAATTACTATTCCCACTCCAGAGGGTGCAACAGTAGGGAAAACGTTGGATAGCGTAGAGGTAAAATTTACTATTCCCACTCCAGTGGGTGCAACAGTAGGGAAAGCGTTGGATAGCGTAGGGGTAAAAATTACTATTCCCACTCCAGTGGGTGCAACAGTAGGGAAAGCGTTGGATAGCGTAAGGATAAAAATTACTATTCCCACTCCAAAAAGTGCAACAGTAGGGAAAGCGTTGGATAGCGTAGGGGTAAAAATTACTATTCCCACTCCAGTTGGTGCAACTGTAGGGAAAGCGGTGGATAGCGTAAGGGTAAAAATTACTATTCCCACTCCAGTGGGTGCAACTGTAGGGAAAGCTTTGGATAGCACAAGGGTTAAAATTACTATTGCCACTCCAGAGAATACAACACTAGGGAAAATAAATACTTCATATATTATTTAAAAAATTATCAATGAATATCTATTAATAATTAATTAAAAATAATAAAAAGTTCGATATAATATAATAATTAATATATTAAAATTACTAATTAATTATTTCAACTGATCACCTATTAATACTAATTAAAAAATAACAATTAATTATTTAATAGTTAAAAATTATTTAACAATTATTTCCAATTAAATAAATGTAAATACATTTAATTGTTTAATTAATTATTAATAAATTACTTCCTCCCCTATTCCCCTATAAACCCACAACCCGCTACAGAAAATAAATTATTAAAATTAACATATTTAACAATTAATCAATTACATTTAATTAATTGGCAAATACATTTTTTATAATTACCCATAAATACTTAATTAATAATTAATTCTAAATAAATACCAATAAATAATTTTACATATTTAATTAATTATAATTTAATTACTTCCCATCCAATTCCCCTATAAACTTACAACCCGCTACAGAAAATAAATTAGTAAAATTTACATAATTAGCAATTAATCAATTAATTAAAATAAAATTAATTACCAATTAAAATGTATTTAATTAACAAATATTAATTAATTTACAATTAGAATTATAATTAAATTACTTCCCACCCTATTCCCCTATAAACCCACAACCCGCTACAGAATTAAATTATGCAATAATTATAAAAACAAAATTCATTAATAAAAATTATTTATAACATAAATACACACTTTTCACACATATTATAACTTAAAAATACACTATAAAAAATTAGATATTAAAAAAATCGATATTTTTAACTATCTTTATTATATACTTCGATATTTTAACTTTCTATATTTTTAAAGTCGATAATACATCACTTACCTTAAAAACGATATTTTGGTTATCTATATTCTGTCCTGTCGATATTTTGTCCAGTCTATATTTAAAACTCGATATTATGTCCAGTCGATATTTTGGAGTCGATATTATGTCTGTGCACCGCATCTCAATGCAATGAGAGACCAGTCTTTGAGAAGTTCTTTATCTTTCAAAAATAACCTCGGGGTGTTGGTAACAATAAGTCCTGTAGGAGCACAATTGCTCCTCAGATATTGAGCCATGATTTGGTTTACTAAATAACAATTTGATATTCAGCGTTTGTCAAAAATAAGTTTTTTTACGCTGATTGGCATGCACTTAGGTACCACTGTTGCTGCACACCCGTTTGTTTACATATTTCTGTTTCCTCATTAGTGGCACGTATGATCCACATACAGGAAGATAGCAGGCACCTAGGATCTCAGGTGATCATGTTCCTTTTTATTGTATGAATTTGCACCTTATTGATACTTTCTGTTCTGCACATTTAATTTTTTTGCACTTTGCAGTAGCACGAATACTTTTTCCAGGTCCTGAAAAAGGCAGGGACTACTCAGTCCATTTTTCTGCTGAAACATGTTGACCTATATCCCATCCAGGCCGTTATTTGTTTAAAACTGCCCCGTTTTGTCCTGTTTTTTTACCCTTGGAGGAGTGAGCAGAAACAAGAATAAAATTACGTGTTGCTCCCTCACCCAATTTTAAACACACTCTTTTATTTACACTTGCACTGCAAATCAGTCACCCATCACAACACAGTTTACTGACCATCAGTACTCAAACCATCGAGCGGGTTACTATGATAGTGGAGGATGTTCCATCTTATCCTCAAACACTACTTGTAGCCCACTAACATATGGTCTTGAAAGAGTCCCAAATGATGAAGGGCGGATTCGAGTGGTGACTGATGGGTATCCTTAACTGGTTATAGAAGGCTAGGAACACATGATTCCACCTCCGTATTTGTTTGGTTTCATCTTGTGTTTATTGACTTGGTGTGTTTCACTGATGGTACTAAAGCTACTTCAGACCCATAGACACTGTTTTGTTAGTTAGATGTAAGCGTACACCATGTTGAACAAACACAGAAGCTAACACTCTGGACGTGGGGGTCCATTGAAACGTAATCCCTTTTTTCAAGAGCCTAGTTATTGGGGAGGCTAAATCAGAAAAATTGCTAATAAAGCGTCTATAGAAATAGGCGAAGCCAAGGAAACTCTGGATCTCTAACAGTTTGTGGTGCTTGCCAACGAGTGATGGCTTCTACCTTCTGAGGGTCCATACTGATTTCGTGTGGGGACACCATGAATCCAAGAGAGCTTACTTATTTTGTATGGAAACGGCAGTTCTCTAACTTACAATACAGATGGTTGTCTCGCAAACGTTGGAGGACCCTCCGAACATGAACTTCAAGTTCTTGCATGGATGGAGAATAAACCAGGAGGTCATCAACGTAAGCAATGACAAACAGGTCCAACATGTCCTCTAACACTTCATTGATAAAAAACTGAAAAGCTGAAGGGGCATTACACAGTCCGGATGGCATAATTAGATATTCGTATAAACCATACTCAGTACAGAAAGCCGTTTTCTACTCATCTCCCGCCTTGATTCTCACAAGATGGTAGGCCCCTCGCAAATATGACTTGGTGAACACTTGAGGGTCTTTTATCTGATCAAGGAGGGAGGATATCAGTGGTAGGGGATACCTGTTCTTGATGGTGATGGCATTCAATGCCCTATAGTCTATAGAACATCTAAGACTCCCCTCCTCTCTTTTCGGTATAAAAAAGAGATAATGCCGGTGACCTGGAGGGGCGAATAAACCCAATCCTCAACATTTCGTCCAGATATTCTCGCAAATACACGTTCTCCTTTTCTGTTAAGGAGTAAACCCTACTAATCCCCCATTATTTGGACATCTGCAACCTGGTGCCCCCATATCAAACGTGAGGAGAGAAAGAAGTGACGTAGCAGAGATGCTGGTATCTCAGTCTGCGAGACAATCCTGAATTACCCAAAGACCTTGCCACCTGAGACTCCGGGCTCACTAGTTTTCCGAACGCCTTGTCTGTTTTGGCTTTACGGGACAATCTCTAAGGAAATGACCCTGCTTTCCACAATACAAGCACAATTTTTTGTCTCGCCTTCTCTGCCTCGCTTCTTCGCTAAGGGGCCCTCTTATACTCCCTTTTTGCATTGGTTCTGGTTCCTCAACCGTTTTTTCGGGGTCAGGCTTTCTTTCTTTATAAACAAAAACTTGCCCGTCTGACCTGCCTCTTTCTCTCTTCCTCTCACTGATTCTATGGTCCGATTTGACCACCAGGTCAATAAGGGCAGTTCAAGACTCAGGAGGGTCAACCACTTGGGCTAACAAATCTTTCAAGTCTTCTCTCAAACCCCTGTAAAACAAGGCCCTACGCTTCTCCTCAGGCCACCCAGCTTCTGCTACCAATCTGTTAAAAGAGGTATGGTCCAATTGGCAGCAGACCCCCCTAGATAGGATATAACAAATGCCACTTTCGCTTGTTCTGTTGGAAAGCAAGTGGCCTTGCACATGAAGTGAAGCTGACACTGACAGATAAAGGCTGCAAACTTAGCAGGATGTCCCCAAAAACGCTTGGGGGTCAAGGGAATAGACATTGGTGCGGTGACTTGTATTACCGGGAAGCTAGTACCAGGATTCTGGATCCCTGCACTTGAGTCAGACCTCATTCTCGTTGTATGGAATCCGCCGTGCTGATAGGGCTTGGGTTTCCTTCTGAAGTTTACCCAACATGTGGGCTAAATCTGCTAGAGACACCGGACTCATCTCCATGACGTTTGGGCGGAAAAGAAAACTTTTCTCTTTAGGCTTCGCATTCTGTCAAGTCTCACCTATGTTTCCGCAGGTACGTCATGGACATGAAGAAGGATCCACAACTTCCCCAAATCACCTATTGCACCCAACAAAGGTCAAAGTGACAATGGTAACCTGGGGAAGAAGGGAAACAAAACAAGCCTGTCTCTCTGGACCCTCCCTACATTTTGCACCCTTTTGAGGGGACAACTCTTCTTGGCATTATTGCGCTCTAGTCAATCCCTGTGCATAGGACAGACCTTTTGTAGATTTCGACATACCACCTGGAACAGTCCGCCGGGACCTAAGTATCCACACTTTCCCAACATGGCTGGGCCTGGTCTGACCCCCACAGGGGACAACTCCTACACCGTTATCTACCCTTCCTACCTCAAAAAACCCGCCGCTAAATCCTTTAAACACTCGATCCTGAAAAGGCACCCTGAGACCCTAATCTCTGACCATCGATCCACCACGGACAAGGGCCCAATCATCAATGACCCTATCTTCTATTCCAGGAGAACGTCCGTCTGGCGCAACACTCTCTTGAACCTCCTCAACGTACAGAACACCAGGAACATTCCACACGGCAGCAAGCTCACAATCGCACCTTCCGCAAACCTGCGCGCTGACCTCGCCATTACCCATTACAAAAATGACATTATCCTGATCCAAGCTTCACCAAAAGACCTCAACAAATTTGCGGACCTCTTCCCTCTCCTTAAAAAACATGTACACGACCCCTCTTCATTCTCGCTCCCCCTGTACCTTCCCCCGCCAAAACCTCCAAGGGAACTTGCCCTCTCGCCAGCCACCCTCGACAGGGCTCCCAACACAGACCGACAGAGCCCCCCTACTATGCATCCAGCGCCTACCAACGCCGGCGAGCCCCTACCCTCTACCTCCACTCCCCATTCCCATCCCTCCCCTACGGATCCTGTCACCACCCCCTTGTTCCAACCCTCTATACATTGTAGCCCGCCTACACGCCCACCTAAACAAGCCATCAGTAGCCTCCCTAAAACTTCTTCTTCAAATCCACCCTTCCGTGGGGACACAGGAACGCATGTCTCTGGTCGTCTTAGCCACACTACTTCGCCTAATCCCTCTACCTCAAATCCACCTGACCCTGAGGATACTGGAACTCAGGACTCTTGTCGACTTACCCACACCACTAAGCCTACTGACACCACCTCCCTGGCCATACCCTCTAGACCTCATAGCCCGTCTTCCAGACCACCTTCACAAGCCATCAGTAGCCTCCCTAAACACTCTAACATCAATCCTCCCTTCCGCGGGGCTACTGGAACCAATGACTCTGGTTGTCTTAACCTCACTAATATGCCCACTGCACTCCCCACCAAGTCAGTTCCTTTACCGCTGACCCCCTGCCCCCAAGAGCACCCTTCTTTTAGGGATTTGGAAACTCTCCACCGTAAAGCCACTGAATTAACCTTGAGCATCCACAAGTCCTTCACGAACCTCAAAAACCTCCTGTACCTCTCCGAGCTCACTCTCTCTAAGATCAGACTCTTACAAAACCCTACCCCCCCCACATCCGACTCCAAGCCCCTTCTCCTCCCATTCCCATCACCCCTGAGACACCTTCGCCCTCACAGGCAGTCCTGCTATCTCTCAGAGGAAGAAATAAAGGCCCTCGTCCTATCCTACAAACCTACCCCTACTAGGACTAGCACTATGGAACTCTCGGAGGATGAAATTGCTGACCTCCTCATTAGCTATGAGCACCCATGTCCCTCTGACCTGAAGAAAGATTAACCCATACGCACGGTTGCAATCAATCCTTACAGATCAGCTACTCTCCTCAACAGGGGAAAAGTCAACAGTAACCTAGCGCCAGTTCCAACCTCCGGCCCTAATCACGATTCACATACCGTCCCCTCTCTATCTGATCTCCTTATCAACTGCCGCTCTGCGGTAAAGCATGACGCTGATGTCGCCAATCTCATCCTGAACCTAAACACAGATGTAGCGATCCTGACGGAATCCTGGCTAAATGAATCCTCTTCACCCTGCCTAGACTTTCTAGTCCCGCCCAACTATCTCATCATAAGGTTGGACAGGCAATCACAAAAAAAGGGGGTGGCATTGCCTGCATCTACCGCTCCAACCTCCTTATCACTGAACTGGCCGAACCTACTGATTCCTGCGAATATCTTGCCCTGTCTGTAACAACACCTCCCTTCAGTGCAGGCTGCACATCTTTTACCACCCCCCAGGCAAGAATGACACCTTCATTGACTACCTCATGGAAATCATCACAGCCACGGCCTCTCAGAACGCCAATGACATTTGTCTTGGCGACTTCAACTTGCACTGGAACGACCAAGGACCCGCAGGTCAAGCCATCAGAGACTTCCTGGCCGACCAAGCCCTTACCCAAGCCTGCTCCCTCCCTACTCACTCAAAAGGGGCCACATTAGACTGGATCATCCCCAAGGAATCTGCGGTCAAACTAATTTCCATAGATCCCTGCGACTGGTCTGACTACCACGCTATAACCTTTTATCTTCCTGGCACTCACAAGACATGGACACCACAACCGGGGATCCCCAAAAGATGGATCAGGGACACCAAGAACCTGGATCACGAGAAATTGGCTGCCCGCTGTGCAACTGACCTCCCTCCTCCCCCCCATATCACCACGGTTGACAACCTCACTGAACATTATTCCACAACGATAGCCAATATAATCGATGACCTTGCCCCACTAAAACTAAAACGAACACAGATCAAAGACAGGAACCCCTGGTTCAACGTATCCCTTAACAATGAGAGGAGGTCCCTCCGACAAACAGAACGGAACTGGAAAAAGCACCCTACCGCCGACCATCTTAAAATTCTCCGTCTGGCCAGAAACGCCTACAACAAAAAAATCATCAATTCTAAAAAAGAATTCTTCAGAGCTGAACTGGATAAGGCTAAGAATAGACCTCGCAAATTATTCGAGTTGGTCAAAAACCAATCAAACAAACTTGCAAAATCAACCAAAGAAACCCCTATTTCAACAATCCCATGCAAGAAAATCTCCTCCTTCTTTTGTGATAAAATCTCTGCCCTAGGAAAGGAACTCATATCTGCTACCTATTCCCAAACCCCTCCGGTTCTGCATCCCCTCTCAGCGCTGCCCTCCCAGACCTCCCTCAAAAACCAAGCGTCATGGTCCAACTTCAATATCTACGATGAACACTTGATCTCAAAAACTCTTTCCTCCTTAAGCCCCAACAATCACTTCAACGACCCTCTCCCCTTAAACTACCTTGCCTCTGTTTCTCAGGCTATCATCCCTTCTTGGACAACTATAATCGACTCCTGTCTCCTACAGAGATCCATCCCAGACTCTCTCAAAGCTGGCCAGGTGGTCCCTATTCTAAAAAAATCCACTTTAGATCCTGCCTCTCCTGACAATTACAGACCTATCTCCAACATCCCTCTCCTAGCTAAAGTGCTGGAAAAATGTGTACAGCAACAGCTAAGCCGACACATCTCCATCTTCCACCTTCTAGATGACTTGCAATCTGGTTTCAGACCTGGGCACAGCACGGAAACCACACTCCTCCACATTGTGGATGACGCCATTCAAGCCCTTGACTAAGGCAAAACCTGTCTCTTGATCCTACTTGACCTATCCTCAGCTTTTGACACGGTTATCCATGAAATTCTCCTGAATCGCCTCAAACTTAGGATGGGCCTGGATGGCAACGTTCTGGCTTGGTTCCGATCCTTCCTCCAGAACTGCTCGCAGAGAGTCCTGATCAACGGCAACCTATCCGCCTCCTCTTCGATCACAGTTGGAGTCCCCCAAGGATCAACCTTATCCCCTACCCTCTTCAGTCTGTACCTCGAACCACTCTCAGAGGTGCTGTGCACTGCCAATATCTTCTGCCACATGTATGCCGTCGACACACAGCTCTACACCAATATCTCTTCTCCAGAGGATATCCATTCCCTGAATGAGGCCTTGAAACAGCTTAAACTCAACGCCAAAAAACAGAGTTCCTCTTAATCTCCCCACCCAACGCCAATACAGACATTTAAGTTTGGACCAAGGCTATCACAGCGCTAAACTGCTCTCCTACCATTGTGGACGCTGCTAAATCCCTGGGAATTACCTTAGACGGCAACCTGAACATGCGGGCCATATCAACGCGATGGCCAAAACCGCCAGATTTCATCTGCACTATTCCTTGGCTGCCTTCTCCTATGTTACCTACCCTGCACTTTGAACAATCCCTCAGGGTGATGAGGCTGCTTTTCTAGTTTATTGCATCGTTTTTGCTCCTATCCCTACCATATACTGTTTCTATTTGTTTCCTTATCCCTGGACTCTCCCCCCCCCTTTGTTCTGTATCCCACCTGATACTACTGAAAAGCGCTCAGATACCCTCACGGGTCTGGTTTGCGCTATATAAAACACTAAATAAATAAATAAATAAGGGTCTCACGTCAAACCTCAGGCTGCAACAGGACCAGGCAAGGACTAGGCACAACAAACTGTAGACAAGAGAGAAGAGCAGAAAACTGGTAAGTATGTAGTAGGGTTATAGCGGTGTCTAGTTCTCTCTAATGTTTCATTTCATACCATAAGATTTTCCTTCTTAGTTATTCAAATAGCTAGGGTTGTCAGGCATGAGTCTGGCTCTGGAGGGAACCACTAGTTAGAGGGAAATTTAATAAAAAGGAATGAAATGAAATAAAAGGTCCTAGGCTAGAAACCACCTTTGTTACAAGACTTCGGTATGTGTAATGTGCTTCACAAAATAAAAGTTTCCTAATAACCAAATAAAAGTAACCTTAATATTCAGGTACTATATCTAATGCCCTTTTTTCTTCTTTGTACAGGTAACTAAATCCTAGAGAGAAGGAACGGATGCCCACAGCGTCAGGAACACAGGATTAGATAAGTATATGCAGGGGCAAGGAAAATTTAAATAAACAACAGCGCAAAGTGCTGTTAACCATCATATGCCAGTAATGTAGCTCTTTGTTTTTATTTTCTTTTTTTCAGGGCATCGGGTAATCGGCGAGGACGGATATCAGAAGGCGGAGAAGGCGCACCGAAATAGGAACACAGAGAGGAGATCCAAGAAGAACACCCCCCAACGAAGCAGGACGCAGTGGAGACTCACGACGCCCCAGAAGTGCTGAGAAGACCCAGAAGGTAAGCCGCAAACTCCAGAAACTGGAACGCGAAGCGTCCCCGCTCGGGGGTGGCTGCGCTATAAACTCCCTGGCTTGTCACCACGCATGCGTGCCCCAGTACGTCGGCCATTTTAGTAGTTTGTTATATCCCCAGTTTGGCAACCGCGACAGAGACTTGATTATCTGGGGATAGTGCCCCAGTCATTGGTGATTTACTGCTTGATAGTTTTATAGTCTACCAATCGGAATGGTGAAGGAATTGGGATTATTGCACAGAGCTCTCAATTCAAGTTTATTTGCATAGTTAATAAAAACTGTTGCAATATAAAAATAGTTGTGGTGACGGTCTAGTGTGCCGGGTAGGCGGAGACCGGAACAGGAAGGGCGGCCATTTTAGATAGCGGCCGGACCCGAGCTAGAGCAAAAGCATGTCCCCGGCGCTTCGAGGAATAAACCAACTTAACAAAATATATTAAGTCTGTGAGTGTATCATTTGAGGTGAAGGAGCATTCTTACAATGGCGATGAGGCGAGATGCCGAAAAGTAACGAGGACCCAAAAAGCACGCAGCCTTGGGGGAAAAAAAAAATCAGCATATTGACCACATTGGCCTCTGAGCGCGGCAGAGGGCGAGAATCAGCAGGGGTCACTGGACTACAAGGAAGGCCGGTACAGTGACTGCACGGCGCCGTAACACCGGCTGGGCACAAACGGAGCCGGTGAGTGAAACAAGCAGGACCGACTATAGGCCCGAGCAGAGAACACGTGCAAGGCGCGAAGGCGGCACTGGGGGAGCAGGGAAGAGCGGAACAAGGCCTGACCCCATGCAAGGCGACCTGAGAGCTAAGCGGACACAGAAGTAACGCTAGCCAGCTGGACAAGCGTGAGGGCTTAGAGGATAGACCACGCAAAGGGGACAGAACCCTCAGCCCAGGAAGGAAAGGCAGTGAGCAAACCTGGAACCCAGAGGGGCAGCAGGAGGCGACAACGGAGGCCAGAACCAGGTGAGGAGCACGGAAGAAAGGCAAGCACCTGGCAGCCCGCCCTGTGGCAATGATCAAGCCCAGGCTAATCCAAGGGGCAACGAAAGGATGGCGACACCATCCACGTCGCTCACCAGCATGGTGTCCTTTCTTCCAAAAAGGGGAGAGCCCATGGTGCCGTGGGAGGACTGGAAGAGGTACTTCCTAAATTATTTGTCGGCACTGGAGGAAGAAGGCGACGCAGAATACTCTAGTCCAAGGAGGAAGAAGATACTCCTGCACAATTTAGGACCGGAAGGCATTAGAGTGTACGATAACATAGTTAAGAAAACAAGGCAAGCGACGGACACGGACGTGTTTCAACATGCAATAGAGGATCTGGACACGCACTATAGACCTGTTGTGTGTGTAGCCATAGATTGGGGCAATTTCCTTCAGAGGAAGCAGGAGAGTGGAGAGACTATAGACGAATAAGTCGCAGCGCTACAAAAATTAGCCCTAACATGCAAGTTCGGAGACCTACACGATGAACTGGTGAGAGATCAAATCATCATACATACGTCAAACAGTACAGTACAGGAAAAGCTGTGGGTAAATGGAGACGCGCCCCTCAAGGAAGTGTGGGCCTTAGTGAAAAAAGCTGAGTTGTCCAAAAGATGCGCGGAAGCAGCTAGGAAGGACACAGTGAGCAAACAGACAGTATGCAGAGTGATGGTGAATGACAAAGGAGACAAATCCAAACAAACAGGATCTCCCAGAGGCCAATATGGGAAACGGAACCAGCCAAACGTGGGGGCGTCGCAGAAGACGAGTGGAGAAAAGAGGACGAGTTGTTACAGGTGTGGCAGCACGTCACATGTGGGTAATGACAAAGTGTGTCCAGCGTTCAGAGCAAAGTGTGCCTTCTGCGGCATATTCGGCCATTACGAAAAAGTCTGTAGACGGAAACCCAGAGGAGCCGCAGTCAAGTACATCGACCAAGGGGGCCCCATGAAGAAGAGGAGCAAGGAGGTGAAGAGGACCTTGAAGAAGTTCTTTACATAGCGGACCAAGTTCTAGATGTGGACTGCAAAGGTTCCAGCAAACCTGTACTGAACATGAACATAGGAGAAGTTATGATCGACATAGTGGCGGACTTGGGATCTCCCATCACTATCGTGCAGAGAAAGGTCTGGGAAGAAGAATTCCTAGAAGTACTAAGGAAGGAGTTACACCCCATGGATTTGAGACCAGTCACCTACACAGGACAGAGAATCCCCATGCTGAGCTTTTGTCCTTTAATGTTTGAAATCAAGGGACGACAAGCCTAATGCAAGCTGTACGTGTCAGAAAAGGGGCCTTCGGTGCTCGGATGGAAATATCAAGGGGCCCTGGGCATTCAACTCAATCCAGGAGGAGTGGAGAAGGTGATGCTCATGGATACGGAACAAGGATACGAGGGAGAGGCATGGAAGAGAGCATATCCCGAGGTGTTCAGTGGACAGATAGGAAAATTAACAAGGTACACACACATGATACACTTGAAGGAGGGAGCAAAACCTGTGTGCCACAAGGCTAGGAACATACCGTTCCGGTGCAGAGAAGCAGTACAAGCAGCACTTGAAAGGTTGGAGAGAGGAGGCATGATAAAGGCCATAGAAAGTGCGGAATGGCTGTCTCCATTGGTGGTCGCACAAAAACCTAATGGGAAGGTACGATTATGCGTGGACCTCAGAGAGCTCAACAAGAACATACTGGTTGACAAATTCCCCTTGCCATGCATCAACGAAATGCTCGCGAAAACGAAAGGGATAAAAATGGTTTTTCACCGTGGACCTATCATCGGCATACCACCAAGTAGCATTGCACCCTGCATGCAGCCACCTCACATCATTCATAACACCGTTTGGGTGTTACAAGTTTGTGAGGATGCCGTTTGGACTAGCGGCAGCGGCGGCAGTCTTTCAAAAGCTGATGCACAAGATGTTCCAAAAAGTGGAGGGAGTACAGTACTTTCAGGACAATATACTTGTAATGGGACAGTCTAAACCTGAACACAATGACAAACTACACGCAGTAATGGGAATTCTAAAGAACAATGGACTCACGGCGGAGTGGGGAAAATGCAAGTTTGGAGTAACATCTGTGACATACCTGGGGCATGAAATCAGTGAGAAAGGTATCAATTGAGCCTAAGAAGGTCAACGTGGCGGCAATAAGACGCACCAGCCCCATCAAGGAAGGAAGATGTGAGATCGTTCCTAGGCATGGCTGAATTCTACAGCAAGTTCATTTCACACTTTGCTACAAAAACGCATCATCTGCGTCAACTACTGAAGGAGAGAAACGGATTCAAATGGGACACGGAAGAACAAGAAGAGTTTGAGGCTTTGAAAAAGGAGATAAGTGAAGCCATCCCTCTAAAAGGTTTTGATCAGTCAGCTGCATCCATACTAACCACAGACGCTAGTGACCGAGGTCTGGGAGCGGTACTGATGCAAAAATCAAGTACAGGGGAAGTATCAACGGTCTGCTTCGCATCCATCCCTAGCCGCAAATGAAGAGAAATTTAGTGTAATCGAAAAAGAGATGTTGGCGGTGGTGTGGGCGATGGAACGCTTCAGACAAGTCCTATGGGGAGCTAAGTTCCTAGTGCGAACGGATCACAAACCACTTATAAAGGTACTAACCTCGAATGGACACGCACATGCTACACCGCAGATAGCAAAGATGACACTGAGGCTTCTAGACTATGTGTACGAGGTGGAGTACATACCTGGCCCAAGGAATAGAGTCGCTGACTTCGTAAGCAGGGCAGCAGCGAAGGAGGGAGCGGACAAACAGGAAAGGTACATGGGTAGCGACCATGCAGGACATGGAACAGGTCATCAGTGAACAAGAATGGGCGGAAGCATACAGACAAGACAAAACCAAATCAAAGGGTATGTGACCCATGGATGGCCGGACAAAAGACACCTAGATAGCCAGTTGAGGAAGTACTGGGAGATGAGAGAAGAACGGTCAATAGGGGAGAATCCCACATTCTTGTTGAGAGGGGACAAAGTCATTCCGCCCCAGCAGTTGGTGGAACACCTGTTGGCGATTCTACATGAAGGACACCAAGGGATCACAAAACCAAGGCATTGGCGAGACAGGCATACTGGTGGCCGGCGATTGATACCCAAGTGGAGAAGTACGTGAGGAAATGCGAGTCGTGTTCCAGGGTAGACAAATCGCAAACCTTGATAAGGCCGCAATTGGGAAAATTTCCTATACCGAACAGCCCGTGGGAAATGTTATCCATTGACATCGTAGGTCCTATCCTTAACCTCGAGGGAGTGCAGAAATATGCCATTGTAATGGTAGACAGGTACTTGAAGTGGCCGGAGGTGGAAGTAACAGAAACAGTGGACACGAAAGCAGTGCTGTCCTTCCTGACAGCAATATTTGTGAAGGGAGGGATCCCCAAGGAGATGTCAAGCAAATGGGAGGTGTTTATGGCCCGAAATGGAATAGAGGTGAAATACACCCCCATCTACCACCCGGCAAGAAACGGACTGGTTTAGCGGTTTAACAGAGTGATAATGGGAACCATCCAGGCAGCAATCAGTGCAGGTCAAGATTGGGAGAAGGAACTACCCAAAATGCTATGGGCATGCCGCATCACTCCGGGAGCCACGGGGTACAGTCCGATCAAAGTGTTGAAGGGCAGAGAACCGTTCACTAAGGACAACATAGCGTGGAAGCACTTGGTAGTGCAAAGCAAATGGTCTCCTGCTGTGGTAAAAAGAAACCTGGAGAGAGCACAGGAGGTATACACAGAACATTACAATAAAAGACGCAACGTACAAGGAGTGACCTTAGAAAAAGGAGACTGGGTGAGGATGAAAGTGGCAACATTGAAAAAGAAGGGTGAAAGCAAGTTCACGCCACCACTCAAAGTCATTGAACCATATGCCCGATCGGCACTGCTAAGCGACGGCAAGGTATGGTCACAAGATCAGATGGCTAAATGCAACAAGATCCATAAAATGGGAAGTGGATTCAGAAGGAGCAATGGACCAGAGAGAAGAGGTTCAAGGACAAGGAAATGGAAGGAGGGAAGAAGAGCAAAGGGAAGAGAGTGTTATTGGCAACGCCTGGGACAGAGAAGACAGAGGGACAAGTAAAGAGACTAATCTGAAGGAAAACAGGAAGGAGATGGACAAGAGTAGCGGAGAGTCAGAGCAAAGAAGAAATGGAGAAAGAGAGGTGCAGAAGGCCGCCATGGAAGTTAATAGTGGTGCAAGAGAGATGGAAGTGGTGAGAACCAGAGCCGGCAGAGTTGTAAGGGCTCCGAAGAAGTTTGAGGACTTTACGATGAGCATCAAATAAGACTGTTCTGTTATAATGTTCCAAACTGTTGAGGACACTAAAGGGGGGAGATATGTGGTGACGGAACCGGAAGGGCAGCCATTTTAGATAGCGGCCGGACCCGAGCTAGAGCAGGAGTGTGTCCCCTGCGTTCCGAGGAATAAACCAACTTGACAAAATATATTAAGGCTGTGAGTGTATTATTTGAGGTGAAGGAGCATTCTTACAATAGTTTCAATATAAAAAACAAATATACATGTAAAAGAATTCACAATTCATATATCTTATGTTTATGATTCTTTAAATCTATGTTGTAATCAAACAAGTGTAAAGCAAGTTTCCCAATTTTCTCAGAGCTCTCAATTCAATTATGCCCTATTAGCTTAAGCTCTTATTGTGATTCTTTATCAGTAGGGCTAATGATGGTTCGGACGAGTTATTTTTCATTTTAGTCTGTAGACCTCTTGATTCTTCTTGTAGTCATCGCTCTACTTTAGCAAAGGAAATTGCAATATTCACCCCCGAGGAAGAAACTCTTATTCTCTTAGGGGATTTTAACCTATGGTTCGATTCTCTTGCGAGCTCTACCAAATCCTTGCTTAACAATCTGGCCATTTAACTTATTCAACTTCAGAATGCAGATTCCACTCGTATGCTTAGTCACGTTTTGGATTCCATTTATGCAGTGCTTAACTATATTACACCCCATTCTCCCATTTCTCTTACATGGACAGAACATCTGGCGATACGTTTTACTGTTCACGTTCCTGTCAATTTAAAATCGCAGTTAGCCACTAAGAGTGACTAAGAGTTTCTGAAACGTAACTTGGAACACTGCCAAGTATAAAGTTTTAACTGCTGCTTTAGCCAACGTGTCCATTAATATCCCTATAACACTCAATCAGAATCCTCATGAGCTATTGTCAGGTTTCAACACCACTCTTACCAGAGCTTTGGATAGCTTGCTACCCCCTTCAAAAACACAAACCACCTATATAGAAAATGATAATACTTTGTTGTCTTCCGAGCTTAGAAATCTTGAACTTGGCTTTCTAAGGCAATAGAGAAATTATGATTCCAACCGTAAAACCTTATACCAGGGAGCTGCCGCCCAAAAAACACAAAACAAGCCTGTTCTCTGAATGTATTTGTTCAGCTCCTTATGCAGCTAACGTTCTAATGTATTATCTTGAAGCTATAAGATGTTAAAAGCACAAAAAAATTATTTTTCTCTTTCCGCCCACTTGGGTGAAGACATGGACTACCTTTTCATAGAAAAATCATGAGTCTTATTTCAAACGCTATTCCTAGACCTGAAACCATAGTCTGTATCCCAAAACAGCCTATTGACAAGCTTTGCATGAACACCTTTATGTCTATTTCGCACAAGCAGGTTCTAAAAGTGAATAAAAAACAGCCTATCCACCAGCTCTTCTTCTGCGAATAATGAAAAGTGTTGTCTTCTTCTGAACAGTATTGATCTCTTCCAGAACCTTTAATTGTTCACCCAACTCATTTTATCTGAAAATCGGTGATAACTGCTGCTTAAAAAATTACATTGGACCCTTCAGACCTTGGCAATATTCGCCCACTAGCTTTGCTTACTTTCTTAGGCAAACTTCTAAAAAAAAAATTGTTCTACTCCAGTTACAGTAGTTTACTGAACATACTTCTTTGTTCAACAAATTTAAAGCCGGTTTTAGTCCACAGCATAGTACAGAACTGGTAATACTATGTACGTTATATTATCTGAGAAAGCTTTTTGACTCAGGAAAAATATTAGATCTTTCGGCAGCTATTTATACAGTAACATCTTTTTCTCTACTTTGGAAGACGCGGGATACAGAGCTACTGTTTTTCAGTTGATTGCATCTCTTTTCACTGATGGAAACCATCAGGTAGTGTTGCACCATTATTACTCCGGTTTAAAATTGCTCACCTGTGGAGTACCTCAGGGATCTGATGTGTTCTCTTATGTTTTATCTCTACCTTTGCCTTCTTATGCCTCTTTTTCACCAGTGGGGTTGCTAGGTTTTATTTATATACAGATGGTACTCAGTAGATCTTTGCACTTTCCGTTAGATCTGGACAAGTTCATTTGGACAAAGTCAGTCCCTCCTTGCAACTAATGTGCCCCCTTTTCGCTGGTGGATGTCAGTCAACGTCTTGCACTTGAACCCAAACAAGGATGAGGTTGCTATTTGGCAGCCCTTATGTTGGCTACAAATGATGGGCCCTCCTTCTTCCCATGCTATATTTGACTGGAGCATAAGAGGTTTTATGGACAATGCCATGTAATTCGAACTTTGCCTTGCCAGAGTATCCCAAACTTGTTTTCTTCAACTCAGAATCTTACATTTCTGCCCTGTAAAACACCTAATTTGCATATTCCTGTTGTAAATGCCCTGGTTCAAAGATTACAGCAATCTATATTGCTGCCCCACAGAAATGTCTTAGTTAACTTCATCTTTATATTGGTGACCAATTAAGGGGTCGATTATGATGGCAGACGGACCAGCGTCCGTCTGCCTCCCCCGAGGTGGGAGGGACCGTCCGCAGGGGCAGCGGCGTTCCCTCCATTGCAATTAGGATGTGACCGCCACCCTGGCGGTCACATCCCATATATTTAACATTGCGGAGGGTGCTGCTTTAAGCAGCACCCGCCACAAAGTTAAAAGTGCATGCTGTGCATTTGCATGCACAAAGCAGCAGGCACCACACGGTGCCTGCCACATTGTGCATGCAACTGCAGAGGGGTACCATAGGTACCCCCATGTGCACCCCCCACCCGCAACACCCTGGGGGCCCGCAAGGGGCCCCCAGAAGCAAAGGTCCACATGCTTTTCCACGGCAGAAAAGCCGCCGCAGAAAAGCATGTTTCCGCACCCATCCTAATGTGGCTGGCGGTGTCTTGTAGATATTGCAGTCTACACCCCGCGGATCAGCGGCGGAGGGATCTGTGGTCCACCGCTGATCCCACCGCCATCATAATCTGGCGGTGGGTGTTTTCTATGCCGCCGCGGTGAATCTGCATCCTCCGGGCCGGCTGTGGATTCCACCGGCCCGGAGGATGCGGATTCACCGCCATCGTAATCGACCCCTAAGCTAGGTATTTTCAAATTACTCTCCTGTTGAGGTCGCTGCGCGGGCTCCCAGTTAAATCTATGATCATTTTAAATCAATGACGATTGTGTATATGTCAGTTTTTGCCAGACTTCCTAGCTAAAAACAAATTTACCTTGCACTGTCCCATTGGCAGTCTTAGTTCAGCAAATCTTTTCCATCTTGGTATCTCAAGAATTTGTATTGTCTTCGACGACTGTGTGTTACCATAGCAGCCACTGGCCTGTGGAATACACTTGCTCTATTATTTCCAGAACATAATCTTGTCCATTTTAGGCCTCAGCTGAAAGCTTGCCTTTTCAATTTATAATCGGTTTAAATTAGTAAGCAGTTACCTCCTGTTATGTTAATTGGTGTTCTATAAATAAATATATCATAACATAACTCACCAGTGCCTAACCCTCTCTTTTCTCATCATTTCCTACATCATCAGTTGCATCTTAGGCTTTTAGGACATGATCTGAATTTCCCATTGTACAATACCACTACATTCCACCGCACTGCCGCAGTCTTCCTTTGACACAACAATGGTGATTGTCCTTTTGTAAACAATCTAGATTTCTTTCTTTCACTGAAATCCTGATCTACTTTAGATAAATCCTGTGTCCTCGCTTTGAACCTTTGGAGAGAAAGTTCTGAACTTGAGACCCTTCCTCTTAACCCTTGAAAATACTGTCAAATGAGCTGTTTTCATGTAGATTTCTTATAGTTTTTATGGTATTTAGACATAATATTGAATTTTTTTATATCGAATTGCAGTAATATCGAATGTTTAATATCGACATTGCCATTATATTGAATGTAATAATATGGATGTTAAAAATATCGTTTTTTTGTTGTTAAAATATCAAAGTATAAAATATAGAGTCAAAAATATCGTTCGTAGAAAATATTGTTTTTTAGTGCTGTGAAAAATATCGAAAACATATTGAATGTGTAAAATATTGTTTTTTGTAAATATCTAAAGTTTATTGATATTAATTTATTATTTGTTTAATTGTATTACTTTTTTATGAAATTGTATTAAAATAATTCTTTTAACATATTTTAGGAGCGGGTTGTTTGGTTATTAGAGGATAAGGTTGGGGAGTGTTTTAAAAATATTAGTATAAAATTAAACATTTATTTAAAATTTAGAAATTTGTAAATATTTTAAAATAGGAAATTTAAAAATAAAATTCGAAATTATATTTCTGTTTTAGGAGCGGGATGTTGGGTTATTAGGGGAAAAGGGTGGGGAGTGTTTTAAAAATATTAGCATAAAATTACACATTTAATTAAAAATTCGAAATTTGAAAATATTTTAAAATAAGAAATTTAAACATAAAATTCGATATTATATTTTTTGTTATAGGAGCGGGATGTTGGGTTAATAGGGGATAAAGGTGGGGAGTGTTTTTAAAAATATTAGTATAAAATTACACATTAAATAAAAATTACAAATTTGAAATTAATTTAAAATAAGAAATGTAAAAATAAAAATCTAAATTATATTTTTGTTTTAGGAGCTGGATGTTGGGTTAATAGGGGATAAGGGTGGGGAGTGTTTTAAAAATATTAGTATAAAAGTACACATTTAAAAAAAATTACGAAAAATTAAAATTAATTTAAAATTACAAATTTAGATTACATTTTGAAATTTAAAATTTGGATTAGTAGAAGCATGTTGGGTTTTTAGGGGACAAGGGTGGGGGTGTTTTAAAAATAAAATAAAAAAATAATTAATAAATATTGTAAAAATTAGGAATTTAATTTGAAAAAAAATATGTTGTTATATGAGTTGGGATGTTGGATCATGAAGGGATAAGAGTGGTGAATTTATTAGAAAAACTAATTTGCATTAGTGCCTTTTAAAATACAAATCAAAAATGTATTTTTAGGAGTGGTATGTTGTGTAATTATGAGAAAATGGTGATGTAGTTAAAATTGTCATTAAAAATGTTTAGTGTTCAACACTTTCCATGACTCAATGATTACTGGAGTTTGAATAGTTATTTATATATGTTTAGTGTCCAGCCCCTTCCCTGACTTAATACTGACTGGAGTGGGAATAGCAAATTATATATGGTTAATGTCCAGCACCTTCCCTGACTAAATCCTAACTGGATTGGGAATAGTAAATTATATATGGTTAGTGTCCAGCACCTTCCCTGACTTAAAACTGACTGGAGTGGGAATAGCAAATTATCTATGGTTAATGTCCAGCACCTTCCCTGACTAAATCCTAACTGGATTGGGAATAGTAAATTAATTATGTTTGAACATTATTTTTAGGTGGACAGGAAAAACATAATATACTTACAATGATTTTATATTTTATTGGTGAGATTGTTGAAAATGATTTGTGCTTTAGAAGAGAAAATATAAATATAAAAAATGAAAGGTTAGATAACTTATGTGTAATAAATAATTTAGGTTGAAGTCTACTACTATTTTTATATTTTTTAATCACTTTTACTTACTTAGTGCAGTTCCAAAGATTTCTTCGGTCATGAAAATTTTCTTTCAGGAAACAGTCGGGCAGAGTTTCACTTTCTTCTTTATTGCAGGTTAGAAGTGAAAACGAAATGCAAACATTTACATGCTTATATAGTGGTTATTCAATTGCTAGCTTTATGTCATTGGTGTATTTTAAAATGTGAGCATTTCATTTGTTCCAGTTAATTGTTTTGATTGTTTTGGCAGTTTGTTTCCTTATATGGGAAACGCTAATTAAGAAAATGTTAGTAGGAAGTGAATATTTTACAGTTTTTTTATTTTCAAATGTGTTACAGATTGCTTTGAATATGATCTGATTAAGCGTTATAATTTTAAAGTTTTTATATAATATTTATTAGTGTTATTTTGCAGAAAAGTCTGTTTTATATTTTGATGTGTTAAAAATAATCGTTTTATATTATTTGAGTGTTTTGTATTTTTTTATAATGTAAACCTATATTTGGTGGTAAAGATATATTTAATTTGCTTGTTTTTAAATAGTCGATATTGTTACAAAAACGATAATATTGATGTCTATATTTTAGTATTCGATACTTTGGCTATTTTTCATGTGTTTTAAAAATTATCAATATTTAATCTAATGATATATTTGTTAGTTCGATATTGTGGTGTTCGATATTTGCAATAGACTATATTGTGTATTTGATATTTTTTTGTGTTGATTTAAATAAGTATTGGTAGTCGATATTATGACGATGATATTTTGTACAGACGGTATTATGGTTGTCGATATTATGTCAGTGATCCAGTTTTTATATCACGATCGCTTGTCTTGTGTGCACATTATGTAATTCAGGAATATGCTACAGGTTTGTGCAGGGGCTTTATACCTGCTCTCCAACAATGTCAGGCCAGATGTATCATTCTGGGGTGGGTGTGGGTCAACCTCACTGCACTATGTACAATGGCGGCTGGTACCCTAAACATAAATATTTGGTGAGACATCCACCCTAATATTTAGGGTACCAGCTGCATGTGGTTGTCAGCTCATTATAAACAGTGTTTATATCTAACCACGACTGACTACACTGGCGTTGAGGACGAGCCTGAAAATGAAATAAAATTTAAAATAAAAATGCACATACCCCTGCTGGCTTACCTCCTCCAGGCTTTGTGAGTCCTTTGTTGTTCTGACTGCAGCAATGGAATTCTCCACGCAAATCCTGATGCTGCTTTCATGCTGCAGATGAGCAGCATGAAAGCAGCGCTAGGATTTACTGGAGCAGGTGCCTCGATGCTCCTCGAGGAAATGGGGGCCTAGGAGAGGTTTACATTGCACATATCAGGCTGGCCATTGCCGGACAAAATGACATGCACAGTGTAAATAGGTGGAGTGAGTGCCACTCCCCTGCTGCCAGTCAGCAGCAGTGTCACCGCCCCCAAACAGGGCTCGACTGGCAGAAGGAAAAATAAAATGGTAATAATATTACCATTTTATTTTTCACTTGTGCGGCACCGCTGGTAGCAGGGGGGCAATGCTCATCTGCCCAAATGGAAGGGACGCTGCTGCTAGTATATCAGAACATTCAGTTGATACTGGAAAACATTACAAGCAAAAATGGCTATTATTTCATTAAAGGAAAATGCTGCATTAACAAGCTTACAGACTGAAAATGTGTAAATCCTGCCAAGAATGTCTGCTGATTCATTAAACACTATCCTGTATTTAAACAAAAGTAAACATTAGCATAAATTTGGGTCAACATAATTCGTATAGGGTCGAATCTATGACAGATTTTCAGGAAAAGCACTATCAGGATGCCAAATGTAAGTAACTTGTTCTTCTGAAGGACACTTCTAATCACAAACTCCTCAGCTTAGAATAGATATCAAATCAATACCTCCCAGAGGTGGAGGATCTGTAGAGTGCACTCAGACCAAACAGTCCCAAAATTTCAGTCTGGCAGACGTTCTGTTAAGTGAATTTCTAATGCGCTGACACTCCTGAGGAGCATCCTGGCACAGGCCAGGCCAAAAACAATGAAAGAGCACAATAGAAAAACACTAAGGCCCCCATTAGGATGGCGGGCGGACTTTGCACTCAGCACCACCCGCCACAATGGCAGGAAAGCATGCTGTGCACTTCCATGCACAGCATGGCAGGCATCGTGCGGTGCCTGCCATGCTGTGCATGGAACTGCTGGGGGGTACGATAGGTACCCCCCATGTGCACCCCCCCCCCCGGAGTCCCTGGGGGCCCGCAACGGGCCCCCGCAGGGATTCTCCACAAGCCTTGCCGCCACGTAAAGGCATTCGATTTTGCCCAGCATAATACGGCAGGCGGTGTCTGATAGACACCGCCACCATATTATACCTTTTCCACCCCGGTCGCAAGGCGACGGGGCGGAAAAGCAGGGGACTGTCTTTCTGTCCGCCGCGGTCCCCCCGCCATACTAATATGGCGGGGGGCTTTAGAGCAAGGATGGCGGGCGGATTGTCCCCGCCAGGCCAGCGGTGGCTACCGCCAGCCTGGCTGGGGCAATCCGCCCGCCATCCTAATGGGCCCCTTAAAGAGCAAAACAGAATTAAACAGCCAAGTTTGAGAAGCTTCTTGAAAGTGGGAAGACTTCAGGTTAAGCAAATATTCTGAGGAAGAGTATTTCAGTAATGGACTGCCAAATGGGAGATGGTGCTGCCCCCAATTCTGGCCAGATTGGTAAATTGAGTTAGCACTAAAGTACATCATAAACATGTGATTGTTTTCTTAGTCTTGGTCTTTTCCTTAGATACTTTAAAAACACCGTTTTGATTCTATATCACGAATTTCATCAGCACTGTTTCGCTTTCACTAAGAAAACAATCACATGTTTATGATGTACTTTTTTTTATCCTTTGATGTGGGTCCTCATACATACATATTTTCTTTATCAGATTCCCCTGATGAAGTGCCTCATGGAGCACGAAATGCATTGGGACCATGTTAAATTAATACACAGTTCCATTGGGGACTTGGAATGATGAAAGAAAAACACTGTTTATGTGAATGACAACATTTATCGGAGTTCTTTAATACAAGTGGAATAAAGACATTTGTACAGACAGTGATACAACGGATATTTTCTTTCAAGAACAATTTTGGTTATAACCTTAGTGTTTACTTTGTTTAAATCGCATTGGCGATTCATAGAAGCAGCGCCCAGAGGGTCGCTCCCTAACTTTAGAGGGCGCAATTCCTTTTTTTGAAAGATATGAATGCAAACTTATGTCCTCAGAAGAAAATGACTGAAATAAATACCTTGGATGGAAACATTTCTATAGATAATACCTGCAACCATTGCATTTACACCTTAAAAATAAGCATGCAAAAATCTATTAAAAAGATAAATACATTCTATAAATTGGTTTCTATGAAATTGTAAATGCTATTTATCCTGCAAATTTCCATTAAGCAGTTTAGGTGAAATGATTTAGCAGTAATGGTATTCCATTACATAGCTTTTCAATGATATCACATACAGCTGGTTCAATCGGTACATATCACACCTCGAAAAGACATGACTGAGAGCTCTTCTCAGATTGGATAAGTGCAGCCACATCCCCACTCAAATTCGATATGGAGGCATAATTAAAGCAGGCAACTGAAAAGCCAGGTTAAGGTAAAAGCTTTTACCACCAATCGAAGGCTAGATGACTTCAATCTCAAAGTCTCCTTGACTTTCATAAAGACAGTGTTTTGCACATTTGCCAACAAGGCTATTACTCACTCGCCTTCATATATGTATT
The DNA here is from genome assembly GCF_964263255.1 of Lissotriton vulgaris. NCBI lineage: Eukaryota > Metazoa > Chordata > Amphibia > Caudata > Salamandridae > Lissotriton > Lissotriton vulgaris. Next base: position 392,972,807 of record NC_141699.1, on the reverse strand, counting down.
GTGTTCTTTGTACGGTGCTAGCTTCTGACTGAACGAACATCCTAGCAGAAGTTATTTTCACCTGGAAACCAGTAACATACTTGACACCAGAATTATGAAAGTATCGAAAAGGCACAGCTATTTACCGAGCTTCCATTAAGTTGAGGTTCCACTGTGTAGTAATATGGTGAGAGAATCTCTTCATCAAAGCCAGCAAAAAAAGGTAGACAGCAACATAATCTCAAAAAGATTAATCCTCTGCTAAAGCAAACATGTAAGTGAATTTAGATGTTTATGACTGCACCTTTTACAGAACTTGTAGACGAGGCTTCCTTTACGTTTCAAAAGACTACTCTTTGATTCAGTGATAGATCACAAGGAAGTGGCCTGGAAACATCTCAGGGAGGAAGTTGGGGCTGATAAGAGAATCATAAAGAGTAGGGCCTGGGGGCTGAGATTAACCTTTTGATGTACATCTCACTGTCGCCTAAATCCTGGTGCAAACTCTGGTCACTCCCATGAATTGTGTTATGGACAACAGTTTCAAAGTCCTCCCAGCTGTGGCAGACTTCTTTCTTTCATAAAGGAAGATGAAAAGGAGAAGCTCCCACTTCAAAATGAGCAGAACCTCAACTTAAAATTCAAAGGCCCAAACCCTAAATCATATTTGGTGCCTGGAAAAGGACCAGTAGAAGTGGAGGTTGAGTCTCCAAAAATGTGTTATCTGCCAAGCAGCCAGATGGGCTGTGTTTAATGTGGAAGATGTGCAAGACTTCTGCCTGTGACCCGGACTGTGGGCCAAGGACTGCTAGACTGTCACGCTTTGCGTCCTGTACGCCCATCTCCCGGATCGAGCTTAACATAGTACCCCTCTCCTATGTGGAGGGATTCTGGATCTTCCCTGCTGCAACAAATACTTGACTACACTCACCTTTCCAGAGATCCTGAGCACAGCTTGCCTGCATGACTGTTTGTTGGACAGGCTTTCTGTACAAGAAGCCTTTTTGTCTCATGCATGTAGTGTGGCATGTTACAGGAGTCCCTTTGAAGCAGACACACATTGTAGCAGAGAACGGCTGTATCTGCTGGTGCTGACTCTCCCTTTCTTTTTCAGGTCAAGTGTGAGCCCCGTAGTCACACGAGATCTCCAACACCCATATTGGATGAGGCCGGCACTTGCTATATAACCAGACCGCACCCGTTCCATAACGCTTGCGATTCGGCGTTTATCTGGTATGCACTATGGGCCAGATGTAGGAAGCCTAATACCGGTCGGTAACGGCCGAAATTACCGAATTTCGGCCGTTACCGACCGGTATTAGGCATTTGAGATGTAGGGCCCTAATTTAAGGATTCGGTAATTTACCGAATCGGTAATTTAAGGAATCAGTAAATTACTGAATTCTTAAATACCGATTTGGTAAATTACCGAATTCTTAATGTAGGAAGCACTCAAGTGAGTGCTTTTCACTTGTAAGGATTCGTTATTTACCACCAACTACAAGTTGGTGGTAAATAACGAAAACCGTTAAAAAAGCAAATTTGTGCTTTTTTAACAGTACCATGTGGCAGACATACATGCCCTTAGGGGCATTACCGAATGAATACCTACATACCATTTACCCATTCTAAAATACCGAATCGGTAAAATTCGGTATTTTAGAATCGGTAAATGGTATTTACCTACATCTGGCCCTTTGTGTTTTAGTTGGGAGCTGTCTTGATTAAAGGAGATTCCTTGACATTGGCTTGTAGAGAGTTGAGGAATTAAGTAATTGATTATAACTGGGTTATATATTTGGCATTTCGATATGGAAATAAAGAGTGCAAAAAGATTGTATTACTGATAACCTTACCCATTGAGGAAACAAACAGTGCAAAAAGACCGTTTGAATGATAACCTTACCTAATGAGGAAAACCCAGAAGCATTATCAAAATCGAATATGGACATGTTCAGAAGTAAAGGAATCGTATATGGTTATGGATAAGAAAGACTACTCGCATACCACTAGTGTTTTAATTTGTTATTATTGATTCCTTCTAGGTTGTTTGCGAAACTACAGAAGAGGAGTTTTTGCAATCTCATTGTGAGCAAAATAACAGTGTGAGTTCCATAATCCTAAAATTGTACTGAATAAAAGGCATAGAGGTGAATGCAACCAAAAAGACATTGCCTATCATAAATAACAAAACCATGGACAGCTGTGCATTATTCTCATCTCTGTGACAACAATAAAGAGCTCTTGAATACTGCAGTAAGAGTACGAATATGTGTGTGAATTGAGTGAAAGTACACAGCTTACCTTTTCCTTCCACCGGTAAGGTTGGTGCCTGAAGTATTCATAGTAAGAATTTCAACACCGTAGATTAGATTGAAAACTAATCACTGCTTATTATTCCGAGTCTCCCTCCCCGCAATACCCTCCCTAAAAACCCTTCCTCCTGTCCGGCCACTCCGATTCTCTGCTGTATTTAATCACAAAATTGGTGCTGCCAGAAGGTGAGCATTGGAGGGTATTGCTCCTGAGGAACTCGTTTGAGACATAGTCTCCCAGCTGGGTGAGGGGACATCACCCAGGTAAACCAAGACCACCTGCCCAGGATCCTGGGGCACCAACACCTGCCTGCTTGCCAAGACCAGTGTGTCCTGTGAGTAAGAGGAGAGCGTTGGAGGGAGCAAGGTCCAGTGGTGAGCCCTACTCCTTTTCTCAGACATAGGGCAAAAGTGTAAAGCAGAAAATTCCACCTCAACCGAAACATGTGCCCCAAGACTCCCCTCAGTGGGCACTGGAGGGCACAAAACTAAGGGCACTGAGCTTCTTCTTGCGTGTTGAAAAGATCCACCTGAGGTGTGCCCCACAGGGAAAAGATGTCCTGCACCACCTCTGGATGAAGGCATTACTTGTGGTCAGCAAGATGATACCAGCTCACACTGTCAGCCATGACATTCAGGGACCCATCTAGGTTATTGGCAGTTTACCAAATCCCTTGCCTCTGTGCCCAAGTCCATAGCCTCTGGGCTGTGACAGAAGAGGTGAGACCATACTGCTTCCGGTTTGTTGACCTACATCGTAGTTGTGTTGTATGTCAAAATCTGGAAAGACTGAGCATGAAAAAAATGGAGATAGGCCTTGAGCACCAGTTGGCTTGTTCTCAGTTCTAGCTGGCTGATTTGAAGTATCTGCTCCTCTGGAGACCAAAGGGCTCTTATCTCCAGTTCCTCCAGAGGAGTAACACATCCAAGGGTGGAGAAGTCCGTAACTACTGTGGTCACCGCCAGTGGATGGCAGAAGGTCAATCTTTAAAGTTTGTCCTCTATCAACTATCAGAAAAGATTTGCCACAGCATTCAGGGAGACCACTTTTTAGTTCAGGTCTCACCCATGCTGTAATCACGGTCTGTGAAGGCACCACTGCAGAGACTTCATGTGCCAGTTTGCATGTGTGACCAGGAACATACTGGAAGCCAGCGGACACAGCAGGTGTAATACCATCAGAACTGGGATATGAGCTCCCTCCCGCAGCATAAGATTATTAACCTGAATCTCCCAGATCCTATGGGGAGGACTATAGTCTTAAATCAAGGTTCTGTCCTGAATTGCCCCTTTGAATAGGAGGCACTATGAGGGTTACGTATGGGATTTAGGCACACTGATAGAGAAGACCAGGGCGAACATCAGGGATACTGTTGAAAGCAAGTGACAACACCATCTGCAACGACTCTGTTTTGAGCACCCAGTCATCCAGATATGTGAATACCGGGATTCTCGCCCTTTGAGATGGGCCTTTTAGCAGTGCCAACACCTTTATGGAGGACTACAAAATTAAAATGAGTGGAACTCATCACAAAATGCTGGTACCTCTAGTGCGACTGCAGGATTGGTATGTGGAAATACACATAATGCAAGTCAAATGACACAATCTAGCTTCCAGCGCCGAAAGAACCTCAGCTAGGGACATCATGTTGAACTTCATCTCTGAGAGGAACAGGTTCAAGAGCCTAAGGGTGCAGATCAGACTAAGGACGCTGTCCTTCTTGGGAGCAAGGAAGTACAGGGAGTAGCACCCACACCAGTTTCCTGCTCTGGCACCAACTCCGCCGCTTCTTTGACATAAAACTACCACCTCTTGTTTCACCATATGGAAATGATCTTCCACAGGGGTGGATGTCTGGAGAGGGGCCAGTTTGAAGGGAAGGGTATACCTGCTATCTACAATTTGGAGGACCCACTGGTCTGGCGTTATGGTCTTCCACCTCTCTAGATAGGAGGGAAACCATGCTCCCACTGGCTCGGTGCTCTAAAAAGAGTGAACTAGTACTGATTTGCTTATGGTATGGGAAAGAAAGAGGAGAAGACGGCTGTCTACTGAACACCATACGCCCATGTCTCGGCCTGCATATTGTTTGAGAAAAAGATTTATGGGTTGCTGTTAGGGTAGCACAGGATGGTGTAGACAAACTCTGAAGTCATTTTAGAAATTGCAAACGTCTGAAAGTGCCTGTAATCCTTCTATGGGGACTGCAGGCCAAATGAACACGAGGTAAACCTGCTGGTTTTAAAATGTTCCATGGATGAATTAATCTTGTCCCCAAACAGTTTTGACCCATCAAAAGACAAATCCATTAATATTCCTGCACCTCTGTGGAGAACAGATTGTAACTACACATGGCAACAGAGACTTAATAGCCCATGGTCTTTGCAAAGGAATCCGGTATGTTCAGGTACACCTTAATATTTCTTCATGCCCTGGAAAAACCTGACCACCTCTTAAGAACAAATTACTTTCCTTCGATAATGCACTTTCTTTTGGCTACACCACGCACAGACTTCTTACCTATAGAATATTCCCCAGTCTGGATCCGGAGGTTTTCTTAGCAGTGCTCCTGCGCCCCACTGGTGATGTAGTATAGTGTTGACTTCAGTGTGCCCTGGAAGTGTAGTGAGGAATCTGCCGTTAGATACAGTAGCCACTAGAAAGAGCATTTCCGAAGGTAACTAACTTGTTCTTCTGGTGGACACTTCTAGTTGCAGATTGCTCACCGATAGAATAGATACCAAAGAAGTAACTCCCAAGGTGGAGGATTTGTGGAGTGAGCTCAGTGCAAAAAGCCCTGCAGATCAGGCGAAATGTCCTTCCCTCAGACCTGGCATCAAGGCAGTCATGCTTTGTAAACATATGCACTGATGTTCAAGTTGCGGCCTGAATGGTGAAAAAGAGGCACTCCGGTTGAGAACGAAGTGGTAGCATTCTTGCCCCTGGTCCTTCTGGATTCCATTGGGTGGCACATCTACATGCAAAAGACCACCCATCTTAACAAAGTCCTTTCCTTCACTGTCTTACCTGTCTTCGATTCAGACAACCCCACAAAAAGCTTATTATCACCCGAAGGCCCTTGAAACAACGTAAACGCTTAAAGCCCCTTTGAGGACCATCCAATGGAGTTTCTCATTCTCATCTTTTGAGGGGTGTGGTGGGGCAGAGAACAATGGTTGTTGGTACCACCAAATACAAGGTACAGCGATAGACTCAAGGTTTGCTTCCTCCTTTGATAGCCTTTTTATGAGCTGGTGAGAGCTGGAGCATGCATTGGGTGGGTATGCCTCCCCCTCGGCACAATATATTGTCTTTTAGGGAAGGTATATCAACAACATCATCATGTTGTGGAAGGGATCAATTGATCAACTCATGGAATATTATCTGTAGCTCGATGAGAATACATACAATATCAGATTGACAATGAACCCCAGAAGAGAAAGGATTGAATTCTTATATCTCCAGTTGTATGTGGAGGGTGGCTCAAAACAGAGAACTATGTTCAGAAAAGCCACAGCCTGTAACAACATTTTGCATGCTATAAGTGCCAATCCAAATTCATTGATCAAAAACATACCCTTTGGGGAGATGGTGCACATAAGGTGCAACTGCAGCAAAATGGACACCTTTACTCCCAGTATTGAAAATGTGAAACAAAGTTTCAAAATCAGGGGATACAAAAACGGGATCCAACAAAAAGCAGACCACAATATACAGCAAATTGTGAGGGAAGATACACTTGGAATTTTTTTTAACCTAAGTGGGAAAAAGCAAGGGCAGCTGGCATTCATCACTACGTGTACCATGCACAGTAATGATATCTACAAGATATTATGGAGGCATTGGCATCTACTCACTGAGGTACCCTGGATTAGGGATGCCATCTCTAGTAAACCTAAACAGATCTTCTGCAAGAGTAAAACAATAAAGGATTGGCTTTGCCCTAGCTATGTGACTACACCTAGGGAAGTGAATACATGGCTTCCTGCATACAAAGGGATTTTTCACATGCAATGAATTGTAGACTGGGAAGAATTAAGATCAAACAATTCTGCTACAATACCAAACAAGTATGAGATATGTCATCACATTAATTGCAAAACGTTTAACACATAATTGGTTGCAGATGCAACACAATGTATGTAGGCAACACTGCAAGGCCCTTGAAATCGGTCATTCAGTTACATGTCCGGGCTTTGAGAAAGAAGGACATGAGATGCCCCATGAATTTTCACAATATGGAACAATATAAGGGAAAATGCGGACATATGATTCCATGACATCAATCATGTTCCACCTAATGCAAGGGGAGGTTATAGAGAATTAGAACATTGGAACGTTGGGAGCTCCATTGAAAACAATGGCGTGCTCCAGGCTTATCATGGCTAGTATAAGCCCGGAGCTCCAACATTCCAATGTTTCTTTGGGGCTGTGAACAAAGGCTTCAGGGAGCATGATGGGATTTCAATTCCCTCGTGCTCCCTGAAGCCTTTGTTTAATTTGTTAGAACATTCTGCCCTCTAGTGGCAGAATGTTCTAAAAGCCTTATAGCCCTTCGTAGCAGGGCCATACCGGCTATTAAAGTCCTGCTACCTTGTTAAAGTCATCTTTATCGTTGGGGTCCTACTAGGAGGACTCCATATTTTGTATTTTCTTTATATTATTATGTTTTTATATATATACAGTCTTTCCTCATTTTGTTTTCTTCTGTGCTATTATGATAGCCTTTCTTATGCAGTAACTTATACTACTCATATATTGTATAGTATTGTATTGTATCACTAGGTATCCACTACGGCAGCTGACTGGCCTGAACCATAATGGACCCTGGGTTCAAAACCCGAGAGAGATCCCGTCCACTTATGAAAAGGACTATCTCATGGTGGAATGTAAAATCAATGAATTGATAAATGACTTAATGATATATAATTGAAATGGTATGTAGTCAAACCGTTACTATACATAAATAGAAGAGTTAACATGCAGGATGGTTATTTAGATGGGTGCATTGTTTTGTAACAGTGATTTATCCACGCTTTTTCATTATTCTTTCCATGATAACTGCAACTCTTGTTTCTTCTTTTTTCTCCTTCCCATGTCTTTGATTCTGAGAAATACAATATACTTATGTTCATTTGTATTTATGTATTTTTTGTATCTATTGTTCAGTCCTGAATAAGTTCAAATGTTGCGAATGAAACACGTTGGCTGTGTTGCCTGCTATAGCGTTTGGGGTCTTTTTTACACAAACAAAAAGAAGATACAGAATGTCAAACTCTGATTTTGACTTCTTTGAATGAACATTGGTTTTGGTGCACCACTATTTGTGTTTCACATAATGTTGGAAGGGTGATGGATTGCTCAACGTGAAAAAGAGTCAACTTTTGACAAGGTTGTCCTTGTTCTCAACACCAGGTTGGCTGGGATAAAGTTGGTGTAGGTCGTTGCACTGATAAAACCTGGATCTCACTCATGCGAAGAGGTGTGATCACGACAAGGAAAGCATCCTATAGTGACAAAAAAGGAACATGCAGCTGTGCATCGTCTCGAAGGGAGTACACATGAACAAAATTAGGACCAAATTAAGGTCCAATAGTTTAGGAGGAAAGGTGTGTTAAACTTTTAAGAAACTGCATCACAGTAGGAGAGTTGAACAAGGCGGTTGATCAGGTAAACTCAAATAGCCAAAAGGGCTGACTACCCTTAATAGTGCTCCCTCAAAGGCCTTACTGGGCCAACGACAAAACAAACCTAGCCAACAGTTTGGCTTACAGAGGCCCTATCCTGTGAACACCACTCAAAGCCACACATGTGTCACAGGACCCAGGGTAAACAGACTTTGTGGAAGGATGCAAGACAGCCAGGATGACATCCACAACTTTGGGTGGCAAGTCAAACGCTGCTAACTTTTGCTGCTCAATCACCAGGCATGAAGGTGCAGATTAAATAGGTTCAGGTAGACACATGTTGTTGTGACTGAAGCTCTTCTTGAAGTGGTAGCCTGATCAGATAGGCACATGCATGCTCAGAAGCAATGTGTACTAATACTCCTAGACCAACTCTGGGTCATTAGGATGACTTGGGCCCGGTCATTCATGATCTTATTCAGAACCCTGGGAAGGAAAGCCAGGAGCAGGAAGGCACACAGGAGTCTCATGTCCCACAGCAGATGAACTGCATCTCTTAGGGAAGACCTTTACGGAAACCCCAAAGCGCAAAAGTTTGGACACTGCACATTCTCTGGGGTGTCAAAAAGATCTAGCCAGGGTTCTCCTTATTGAAGGAAGATGCTTTGTGCCACCTCTGGGTGTAGCTGCCATTCAAGATCCGCCAGGTACCACCGGCTGAGCTGATCTGCCTTGGCATTCAGTGATTCCACCAGGTGGTTCACAACCAGGGAGATTCCCTGCCATTCCAACCCCTCCACAGGCTTCGAACCTTCTAGAACTGGACCCAAAACCCCAGTCTGCCCTTCTTGTTGTAGTACCACATAGAGATGACATCCATGAGAACCTGTATCAGCCTCCCTTTAATGGATAATAGGAAGGCTTTCAATGCCAGGCAAAAGGCTGGCAACTTCTTCAGATTGATATTGAGGTGGTTGTCTGTCAGAAGCCAGAGTCCTCTGAACTCTGTTTCTCCTAGTCAGGGGTCTCCAAACCGGTCCTGGAGGGCCGGATCCATGCAAGATTTTTTGGATATCCCCATTGAGATACATGTAGTAATTTTAAAAATCTGGCATGGATCCGGCCCTCCAGGATCGGTTTGGAGAACCCTGTCCTAGATGATCTCCCCACCTCAGAAGTAATGCATTTGTCACCATCGTCAATTCAGGTTTGGAAAGGTAGAGGGGTCTGCCGGTGGTCTGTTTGAGGTAGGTTGAGCAATCAACTGCTGATCTTGTGTAGTCTCAAAGAAACCTGGATGACATCCAGCAGGGTTCCTTGGTGCTGGGTTCACTGAGACTTAAGATTCCTCTACAAAACACTCATATTCCACCTGGCAAAGGGGACAAGCAGGATGCAGTAGACTAATAGACCAAGAAGGCTCAGAGCTGCACTCACCAAGATCTAGGACCAAAGCTGAAATATTGGGATGGTAGCCCGAACGTCCTGGACTCCTAGAGACAAAGGAAAGCCCTGACCTCTACAGTGTCCAGAACAGCTCCACTAATGGGAGGCATCTGCAAAGGACCCAGGTGTGTCTTTGGCTTGTTGATCAAGAACCCAAACTATGTCAAGAAGTTTGCCGTTGTCTGGAGGTGGTCTCTGACTGACTGTGGCAAACCTGCCTTTAACAGCCAGTGTTGAAGGTAGGGGAAAACTACGTATCCCAACCTCTGAAAATGGGCGGCTAACACCTTCATTACTTTTGTGAACATCCGATGGGTGCTGGTAAGGCTTAAGGGGACCACTGCAAATTAAAAATGCTCAGGGCCAAACTTAAACACCAGGTAACATTGGTGGGATTGCAGGACGGGCATATGAAAGTACACTTCCTGCAGGTCCAAGGCTCCCATCCGGTTGCCCAGATCCAAGACAGACAGAACCTAGACCAGTGTGAGCATTTTTAATGTGCTCTTCTGCTGGAAAGCATTTAGAAGGGAAAGATTTAAAATACGACAAAGATCTTCAAACTTCTATGGCACAAGGAAATAGTGAAGTGACAACTCATTCCTATTTCCGATGCCGGCACCCTTTTGAAGGCCACTTTGAACAGTAGAGCTTGTACCTTTTGCAGTAAGGTGGTCTGATGTTCAGCTGAAAGCCGCTCTGATGAGGGAAGAAGCTGTGGTGGGTCGTTAAGAAATGGAAGGGCGTAGCCATGCTAGACAATCTGTTGCATGTGATGGACTACCACCCTGGGAGAAAATTATAGATCCTGCTTCCCAAAGGTGGTTGTGTGCAGCTAAGTGCAAACTAAGGTGGCTTGAAGGCTGATGCCACAGGGGAGGTGGACTCTGAAGACTGGTGCCCATGGTGACCTGCGTGTTGCCTGCCTAATCCCACTCCCCGGCCATGAAAGGACTGGTGTGACTGCAGTGGGAGCAGAATATAGGTGTTGCCTATATGCCAACCCCTGCAGTAGCCTAGGAAGAACCAGAACTGAAAAGAAAACTGTCTGGCAGTGGTCAAAAAGTCCAAAAAATGTGCAGTGGCCCTGCTTTCCTTGATGCGCTCCAGGGTGGGATCAGCTTATTCTCCAAAAAGGTGGGAATCCATCAAAAGGCATATCAATTAGGAATGCCTGCACATCTCCAAAGAAGCCTATAGATCACATCCACATGTTGCAATGGAGCACCACACTAGAGCAGACTGCTCACCCCAAACAATCTAGTATTCAGACAAACCAGAATCACATATTTAGCTGCTTCCCAACCATCTTGAATAGTTTGAGCCAAGGAGGCCCTAAACTATTCTGGAACTGCCAGCAAGATCTCACTGGCTATGTCCCACAGGGTGCCCAGTGTACGTGTTACGGCCCATGAGGTACAACTGTATTCACCAACCGGAGGGCAAAGCTGACTGAAAAAAACATTAATTTACCAAATGCCTCCGTCCTTTTCGACTCCTTATAAGAGAGGGTCATTAGGAACAAATTAGCATTCACCTTGGTAGTGGAAGCTTCTACTGCTAAACTCTCAGGAGTATGATGATGCGCAAGAACATCTCTGTCACCAGGTGCCGATCTTTGGCATCTGGCCACTTGCATGTTCACCGATGGGCAAGAGCAAAGCTTAGACCAAGTGCTCATAGGAGTATCAGTTAGGGCTTTATTGAACAGTAGTAAGGGCTCAGAGGGAGTCAGCCTAGGATGTATACATTTAGTAAGTATATTTGTCAACAGAAGCTAGGTGTAGGTCCGTGACCTCAGCAGCATATCTGATAACTTCATCAAAGGAAGCACTTTCTTGAGCTGATGGCCCAAGGAGGGATATCAACCTTGTTTCAGGGAAAGTATAAAGCCAAGTGGCCTCCTTCAAATACATGTATAAATTGCCATGGTCAAACTTTGGAGGAAAATCGTTCTCATCCTCACCATTGTCTTCTCTATGTGCGGCTGGGCTTAAGATGGATTTGGCAGAGGTTCGAACACCAAAGCCAACAGAGGATCCCCCAGGACATCAGCAATGTTAGGAGCAAAGCGTGATTTGGTGCCAGAATGGCATTGGGCAAAGTCGTCAGTGTAGAATCCGAAGCAAGTTCAAGGGGCTCAGGCAGGACAAAAGACAAATTAATCCGTGGTAAACCAACTGGAGGACCATGCAGATCCTTTGTGCCTGAAGGCAAGCCAGGAGGTGTTGGAGCAGTGTAAAAAAAATGCAGAGTCAGGGCTGTCCCTTATCGCCGTTTATAATTGCTTTAAGTCTTGAAACCTTGGCCGCCTGGGTCTAAGAAGACCCACTAATCAGCAGCCGACGCTGGATGGAGGACATTATATCATTATACGCTGAGGATATCCTCCTTTATGTGACGGCGCCACAGTCCTACATTCCCAGAATACTGAACATCTTACCCACTTTTGGTAAATACTCAGGATATACAATTAATTAGTCCAAATCTGTGCTGTTTGTCCTCCATGGCTGGTACCACGTCTGCGGATTGACTGAGGCAAGAATAATAAGGGAAGGGTTCCGATATCTGGGCATCTTCATTGCCACCAGCTCTGACCTACTTGCTGCCAGGAATTTGCAGGGCCCACTGACCCGATTTGAAAGCGACATACAGCATTGGATATGGCTTCCGTTCTCCCTGATGGGAAGAACGGTGGTATTCAAACTGATAGTGTTACTCTGCTTTCTGTACGTGTTGCAGAACAGGTAATTTCCGTGCCCGATACGTATTTTAGGGCCATAGAGGGCGAGGTTAGGACCCTGCTGTGGGATAAAGGCTCCCCACTATTTGCCCTTGAAAAGTTGACGCGCGGCTGGTATGATGGGGGAATTTTTTGCCCGACATTCAATCATATTACAAAGTGGAGCAATTGGTGACTGTCAATCAATGGGTTCATCAGCCCATGACCGAACCAGCCTATTATTGACTGTTCGCCTTTGGCACATGACACTCAGCAAACTGTGGTGGTGCAATAGGATCACTGAAGCAACACCTTTGTGGGACTCCAAACTTTTGGGTACAATGTGAACGAGACCAGGCTTTGACACATGGGACCTAATGAACAAGTTACTTACCTTCGGTAACGATATATCTGTAAGAAACATTAGTTATTATTAGATTCCTTACCTTAGAATATCCCCAGGCGTCAGTCTGTATCCGGAAACTTTTGCGTAGCAGTACCCCTGCGCGTCGGTAGGCGTCGTCTGCAGGCGTCCCCTGCGGCTCCGCGTCCGTCGTAGGCGTCATGCGCCGTGATGACGTCGCTGGAGTGTATAGACGCCGCCTCCGCGCGCTGACGTCAGTTCTTTGTACACAGCTTTTCCGCGCCAGAACACGCAGAGCCATGTGAGAACCAACACTGGTGCCATTTGAAACTAGGGCCCTGAAAGGGATGTCCTTAACCCTAGGTATCAGTTCGCAGACCGGGGAGGATGGGTGGGTAGGTAAGGAATCTAATACTAACTAATGTTTCTTACAGATATATCGTTAGCGAAGGTAAGTAACTTGTTCATCTGAAAGAAACACGTTAGTATTAGATTCCTTACCTTAGAATAGATACCCCAGCAATACCAACCCCGGTGGTGGGTCTGCGAACCAATACATTCCTACACCAGAAAGTCCTGGAGGACAGAACGGCCAAAGAAGCCATCCCTCCGGACTTGACTGTCCAGGCAGTAATGCCTCGCGAAGGTGTGCAGCGAGGCCCACGTAGCCGCCTGGCAAATGTCCTGCAAGGGGACTCCCCGGCCCAGGGCAGTAGTAGCCGCCGTGGCCCGAGTGGAATGGGCCCTCAGCCCAACAGGAGGCTCCTTCCGAGCCAAAGAGTAGCACGCTTTGATGCACAGAACGACCCACCGAGAGATGGTCCGTTTATGTACCGCCCATCCCTTCTTCGCACCCACGTAGCCAACAAACAGTTGGTCATCCACCCGGAACTGGCGTGTGCGATCCATGTAAAATGAAAGCGCACGTTTTGGGTCCAGACGATGGAGCCGCTCTTCATCCTTTGAAGGATGCAGAGGTGGGAAGAAGGAGGGGAGGGTGATGGACTGCCCGATGTGAAAAGCAGAAACTACTTTGGGCAGGAAAGAAGGTCTAGTTCTCAGAACCACCTTGTCTGGATGGATGGACAAGAAAGGAGGTTTGACAGAAAGAGCCTGGAGCTCACTCACTCTCCTGGCAGAGGTGATGGCAACCAGGAAAGCCGTCTTTAAAGTCAGGAGACGGAGAGGACAAGAATTAAGGGGCTCAAAGGGAGCACACATCAAAAAGGTTAGAACCAGGTTCAAGTCCCACTGAGGCATCACAAACGGAACAGGTGGATACATGTGTGTGATGCCCTTCAAGAATCTCGTTAAAATGGGGGACTTGAACAAAGAAGGCTGATCAGGAAGCCTTAGAAAGGCTGAAAGGGCCGAAAGGTAGCCCTTGACAGTGCCCAGAGCAGAGCCCTGCTGGGCAAGAGAGAGAAGAAAAAGAAGGACCTCGGAAAGAGGGGCAGAAAGAGGGTCCACCATGCCACAAATCTGTTCCACCGACAGGCATATACCGACTTTGTGGAGGGACGCCCGGCTGCCAGAATCACAACACAGACTTCAGGAGGCAAGTCAAATGGCCTCAACTGTCGCCGCTCAATCTTTAAGCATGGAGGTGGAGACTGGACAGGTTCGGGTGGAGGACCGTCCCCTGCTGCTGCGACAGAAGGTCCTCCTGAAGGGGCAGGCGGATCGGGGGACCAACTGACATGCTGAGTAGCTCGGGATACCAGTACCTTCGAGCCCAGTCCGGAGCCACAAGGATAACTTGGGCCCGGTCGCGCCTGATCTTCTTCAGCACTCTGGGCAGAAGTGGTATAGGCGGAAAGGCGTATAACAGACCGCAACTCCACTCGCGCCGAAAGGCGTCGCCGTGCGAGTGCCGTCTTGGAAATTCCAACGCGCAGAACTGATGACATTGCGCGTTCTCTTTTGTGGCGAATAGATCTAACCAAGGCTCTCCCCAGTGCAGAAAGAGGCCTTGCGCCACGTCCGAGTTCAGACGCCATTCGTGATCCATCGAGCACCGACGGCTGAGTTCGTCCGCCCTGGCGTTCAGAGAACCTGCCAGGTGTTGAACCGTCAGAGTCACGCCCTGACGTTCCAGCCATTGCCAGAGACGCAGAGCCTCCTGGCAAAGGGTCCACGACCCCACCCCGCCCTGCTTGTTGCAGTACCACATGGCGGTGGTGTTGTCCGTGAACACCTGCACCACACTCCCGTTGACAAAGGGGAGGAATGCCTTCAGTGCTAGACGAATCGCCCGTAGCTCCAACAGGTTGATATGGAGCCGGGACTCCGCCGGAGACCAGATGCCTCTGATCTCCGCCTCTCCCAAGTGGCCTCCCCAGCCCTGGAGGGACGCGTCCGTCACGACAACGTGCTCCGGTTGGGGAAGGGAGAGGGATCTGCCTCTGACCCAATCGCGGTCCGTAAGCCACCACTGCAGTTGTCTCGCAGTGCCCTCCGAGATCAAGACGTGGTCGGACAAGTTGCCCTGATGCTGGGCCCACTGAAACTTCAGGTCCCACTGCAGAGCCCGCATCTGCCACCGGGCGTGATGCACCAGAAGGATGCAGGAAGCCATCAGCCCCAGCAGCCGCAGCGTCAACCTGACCGAAACCCGGGATAGCGGCTGAAAGATGGGAATCAAAGCCTGTATATCCCGGACCCGCCGTTCCGGAGGATAAACCCGAAACTGCGCTGAGTCGAGAACCGCTCCGATGAAAAGGAGCTTTTGAGAGGGACACAGGTGTGATTTCGGCACATTGATGGAGAACCCCAGCTCGTGCAAGAGGTCTGCCGTCATCTGAAGGTGGTGGACGACTGTCTGGGGCGAGCCCGCCTTCAACAACCACTCGTCTAGGTAGGGGAAGACTGAAACCCCTAACCTGCGCAGATGGGCTGCGACCACCGCCATCACCTTTGTGAACACCCTTGGGGCGCTGGTAAGGCCGAAGGGGAGCACGATAAACTGAAAGTGCTCCTGGCCTACCGTGAACCGCAGGTAACGCCGGTGGGCCGGCAGGACGGGGATGTGAAAATACCCATCCTGCAAGTCCAACGCTACCATCCAGTCTTGTGGGTCTAGAGCAGCCAAGACCTGAGCTAATGTCAACATCTTGAACTTCTCCTTCCGGAGGAAGCCGTTGACGTTCCGTAGATCCAAGATAGGACGTAGGCCCCCTTTGTCCTTCTTGGGCACCAGAAAGTAGTGGGAATAGCAACCACACCCTACTTCTGGCCCAGGAACGCGCTCGATGGCCCCCTTGGCCAAGAGGGCCGTAACTTCCTCCTGCAGAAGTGTCAAGTGGTCCCCCGACACACGGTGGTTCTGCGGTGGCATGGCTGGAGGATTGGTCTCGAAGGGGAGGGAGTAGCCCCTTCGGACGAGTTGCAGCACCCACCTGTCCGATGTGATTGCGCGCCAGCGGGCGTGGTGATGGCGAACCCTGCCACCCACTGGCGTCGCATGGGCCTGAAAGCACGGACTAGGAGGATTTGGAGGCTGATGCTGCGGGGGGAGGTGTGGCCTGACCTCGCCGTTGACCCCGACCGCCTCCACGGCGGTTTCCACGGCCGCCACCGCGTTGATAAGATTGTTGCGGCGCGTGGCTGGCAGCACGTGTGGGGACGCCCCTTCCGTGGCCACGAAAGGAGCGAAACGAACCCGTTTGCTGGCGCTGGGTCGAGAGACCCAAGGACTTGGCCGTGACCCTGGAGTCCTTGAAGCGCTCCAGCGCGCGGTCCGCCTTGTCACCAAACAGGCGACAGCCATCAAACGGCATGTCCATCAAGGCATTCTGGACATCTGCCGAAAAGTTGGCGGATCTCAGCCAGGCGTGGCGACGAATCGCCACCGTCGTGGACATCGCTCTGCCCAGCGAGTCGGTCGTATCAAGACCACACCGTATGGAATATTTTGCTGCGTCTCGGCCCTCAGCCACAGCCTTGCCGAGCTTCGCCCGCACCTCCATGGGGCATTCTGGCAGCAGTTCCGCGACCGTATCCCACACAGAGTGGGTGTAGCGGCCCAAGAGGCAAGCGGTGTTGCAAGACCGCAGTCCCAAACTCAGGGACGAGAAGACCTTCTTGCCATACTGGTCGTACCTCTTAGATTCCCGGTCGGGCGGGGCCGACGGGAATGTGGTCTGGGAAGTCGAGGCCTGGATCACCAGACTCTCAGGGGTGGGATGGGTGGACAGGAACTTGGGGTCGTCCGGACACGGACGGTGGCGTCTGGCCACGTTCCTATTAACAGGCGAACCTGAAGAGGGCCTGGACCACGTGCCCAAAAGAACGTCCGACAAGGCTTCGTTAAACGGCAGCAGTGGCTCCTGTGGGCATGACTGCGGTTTGAAGACCTCAGTGAGGATGTTAGGCCTCACGGCCGCGACGGGGAGCTCAAGGTGTAAGGCCTTGGCAGCCCTCAACAACACCACTGAATAAACAGCCCCCTCCTCCGATGCCACGGTAGGAGGACAAAGCCAGGGTTAGGAGAGTCGTCCAGACCACTGGCATCACCCAAGTCACCTGACCAGTCCACGTCGTACTGACACTCACGGGACAGAGGGTCCTCAGACCCCTCCCAACCCTCTCCGTACTCTACATCATCTCCATATTCGGAGTCAACAATGTAGACCGGCTCCTCGGGGTTCACAGGCCCCATCGGCGTCGAGCCCGGCGTCAAGCGATGCCGGTCCGACTCCGTGTCCGGATACGGGGAGGGTATGGGGACGACGCCGCCCGGAGCCGGCACAGGAGAACCGGCGCCGCGCGGGGACGGCGTCGGGGGTAACCCCGATGGAATCGGCGCCGGAGAGGCCGGTAGACCAGCCAGCGTCGACCCCGAAGGCCCCTGCGGCGCCGAGGTCGGAGCCGTCGGCGGCACCGGAGCACCCGATGGCGTCGAGGCAGGGACACCCGGACCGCCAGGGCCCCCGGACGGTAGCCCTGGGCCCGAAGGCGCCGTAGGCCCCGTCGGAGAAGTGAGCGCCCTCATGGCCATGAGGAACGCCTCAATCTCCTCAGGCATCGCACCTTGCCCAGGGACCGGAGGGTATGGAGCAGGCCGCGCCGGCGACTCTCGCAGAGCCGCGGGGGTGGGGTCACCCGAACCCCCGGCCGCGTCGTGCGAGCGTCGGGGGGAGTCGGGGGTACGATGACGACGCCCCGACTTCTTGTGTTTCTTACCTGAGGAACTCGACGAATGGCAACGACTTCCGGAGCGCTCGGCACGGCTCCGCGACCGTTCCCTCGAACGCTCCCTGGACCTCCGGCCGGACCGGGACCGCTCTCGACGCGGGCCGACACCCGGAGCTCGAGTAGCTTGCGGGACCGCTCCCGTCTAGCCTTATTAGTCAGGGCCCGGCAATCGACGCAGGCGTCCACGTCGTGGTCGGGGCCCAGGCACCGGAGGCAGAGTCGGTGATGGTCCATGACCGACATCGTGCGGTCACAACCGTCACAATTCTTGAAACTGGGCATCCTACCGGCACCAAAAAGATTTAAGGAGTTAACAAAACTTGGTCAAAAGACCGGAGTACTGCTCTTTGGATCTGCGCTTACTGGCGCGGAAAAAAGAAGAACTGACGTCAGCGTGCGGAGGCGGCGTCTATATACTCCAGGGACGTCATCACGGCGCACGACGCCGACGACGGACGCGGAGCCGCAGGTGACGCCTGCAGACGACGCCTACCGACGCGCAGGGGTACTGCTACGCAAAAGTTTCCGGATCCAGCCTGACGCCTGGGGATATTCTAAGGTAAGGAATCTAATACTAACGTGTTTCTTTCAGATAAGGGTTTCTAGGGTGGACGATCTTTGTTATGGAGAGCAGGTGGTCTCACTTGCTGAATTGCAAGAGGTTTTCCCAGAATTGTTGTCACTAGAAAATAGATTGTTAGAGGAACGCATCATCCTTAGAGCGATCTCCCTCACGTACCAAAAAAATCTTTAACAATTCCCATGACACACTTTTATGCCTACAGGAGCGTTGGGAAGTGGACCTAGATGATCTGTGCGAGGAGGCCTTAGCATTGCCCAGGGAGGTGGCAATTAGGATACGTTTCAGATTGGTGCAGCTTAAAATACTTCACCGGGTGCAATTTTTATCATAGTATTTGGGAATGTCCTAGGATTTAGTCCATTGGGACTCGGTGGTGTCGTGCATAAGCTGGGTCAGTGGTGAGAGCCTATCACTCTCAGCTAAATGGTATCTCCTTAAAGTGTGGGAGGCCGGAAGAGAGACATGGACTGGTGCATGGTGGTAGAAAAGACAGTCTATGAAAATAGAGGTTGTCCCCAGAAGTGGGAAAAGGTCTGGGGCAAATGGAATGTTCACAGGGGAAGCCTGTGTGCTGCCCCCTGCTGTGCAGATGCTGCCCCCAGTTAATGAGGGCAAAGAACAGATTGGGCCACGGGTGGGATGAATACTGAAAAGCCCTTCACTGGGATTGGGCATAACTGTTGTAATGTCATTGTAATGCCTAGATTTATTGTCATATGGATAAGAAAGTGGGGTTGTATTATGTGACATACTGCCTCACTCTAATAAAAAGATTTTTTTTTTTTAAACCCCGCAGCCTGGCTTACTAAAAGGCCTCCACTTGCTGTGCTGTTGCTGATGGCCTGGTGAAGGCAGGGCATGCTGGGATCAACTGTGGAAAGGGCTCCTCCATCAGACAGAGAGCGAGTTTGAATTGCACCTTCATAGCCTCGTAGCTTCTCTTCAGATCGAGAGTGGCAGGATGGCGTTGTGTCCCACTTCACCTTCTTATGTTTCCTCTTCAATTTGTGCTTTATCTTGTTGGATGTCCTCAACCGCGAAAAGTCACAGGTTCGATCGTAAGAGCAGGAACGGGTCTGTGTCCTTGACTTAGAGTGGGAGCAGCACTTGCGTTTATTCTTTAGATGTTTGGTGAAGTACAGCTTTGCTTCCTGGTTCTGTATTGCCTTTGAGTGCATGAGGGCACATTCATCACATGACCTGAAGTCATGCCCCTAACCCAAACACCAGTGGGACACCCTGGGCGAGTCTGCTACCAACATCTACTTACAACAGTCACAGCATTCTTTTAAGCATATAGTTTTTTCAGGTGGGGACATCGTTCTCTTGCACACTGGAATTCAGTTTGAAAAACTCATTAAATAGACAACAAGCATTTGCAATGCAATATGTCTCACATTTGAGAGAGTTTGAGCTCTTGGCATTGTAAATGATAATGCCTTTTATTTATGTTTTAAAAACCAACACAACTAAAAAGCATTATCATTTTTAATCTTTTATTTTACATTTTTATGCCAGGAATTGTTATTGTTATTGTTATTGTTATTTTTGATTTGTAGCGCGCTCAATCACCTACAGGCCTCTAAGCGCTCGGGAATCGATGGTAAACAACAACTTTGACAATACAGAAGGCATCCA
Organism: Lissotriton vulgaris; assembly: GCF_964263255.1. Taxonomy (NCBI): domain Eukaryota; kingdom Metazoa; phylum Chordata; class Amphibia; order Caudata; family Salamandridae; genus Lissotriton; species Lissotriton vulgaris. Next base: position 392,952,936 of record NC_141699.1, on the reverse strand, counting down.
CTAGCCTAAGTGGCTCATAGGATAATCATACTTCAAACATGAACAGCAGTGGGTAAGTGGAAACAAAATCAAGACACTACAAAAGACAGATTTTAGAGCATATGGTCACAAATACATAAAAATCAAGTCAAGAAAATGCTTTAGGGAAAACACAAGAAAATGGCAAAGCGAGCATGAACAAGGAGAGAAATGAGACGAATCATACAAGTGAAAAACAATCAGCCTAAGGCCATGTCCAAACTATACCCTGACTCAGAGTCTCTTAGATCCATTCCGCCACAGGAGCCCACATTTCATCCCCATTACTCTCTTCCTGTTCCTCTTGGTCTTATGAATTGCAGATTCAAGATTATACATCGCCAGCAGCCGAGCCCTCCAAGAGGTAAATAGCAGAGGATCAGGAGAAATCCAACCCTTAGTGATACAAGCGCGCAAAATCGCCATACATTTAAACAGAAAAGAAGTCATAGATTTAGATCTTATTTGCGCTTCAGACTCTGATTTAACTCCTATCAATACCAGCTACCCTGTAATACAGACTGGTGATCCCAATAGTACTGCAAGAAAACGTTGAATTGAGGATAACAAATCCACCAGTTTAGAACATGAATAGAACATAAGCACAGCATCTGCGGCAAAAGCACCACACCTACTACATTTAGTTCCAGCTCCTGTGCCCCATTTAGAAATTTTACCCGGGGTATAGTATAAATCATAAATGGCCATGTAGTGCTGTCTCCTCATCCTGCCAGTCAACAAAACTTCATTTGCCAAGGCAATAGAGGTGTTTAAATCAATTCCCTCTATATTTAAATTCCTTGACATTGCTGTAAATCATCTGGTAATAGCTTTATCAAATTAGAATAGAAAAAACCAATGGGAATCCCTTTCCCCATCCACTCTATTAAAGGAAATTTTCTAAGCTGGACCATAGCCGCTGGGCCTAACGTACTCAAAAAACTACGGATTTGCAAGTATTTTAAAAAGTCATGTTTTGGTAAACCATATTGTAGTTGTAGCTCTGTAACTGACGTAAATTGGCCGTCACTCTTGACAAAGAACTCCTAAGCGACAAATCCCCTTCTGCCACCACTTAACGATAGTTTGATCTCGAAAAATAAGGGGAAGTACACCTGCGGCTTCAAAAGGGGCATTTACATTCAACAAGCCTAGATGCTGTTTGACCGGCCTCCAGACCCCATAGGCAGCCTTAAGAATTGTAAACTTGATTTTTTTACAGTAGCTGGGTTCCACAAATTTTACCAAACAACTATTGGCCTCTTTACCCACCCCGAATTCATATATTGAAGGGCTATGGCAGGGCAAAGGCCTAGCCCCGTCTCCAACAAGCAAAGGGGAAATACATTGCAAAACTGCCGCCCAATAATAAAACAAAAAATGCGGGATCCCCCAGCCCCCGCTGGTTCTAGGGAGCACCATCTTTTTGTATGCCCTTCTGTGCCTTTTGTAGCCCCATACAAATCTAGAGCTGATAGTCTGTAGTCTTTTGAAACAGACTTCTGGAAATTCGAGTGGGACGGTTCTGAACAGGTAAAGAAACTTGGGCAAGACACGCATCTTTAAAACATTCGACCTCCCATACAGCGACAGATGAAGATGATTTAATCGCTCTAAGGTAGAATTCACTTTGTCTAAAACTGGGTTCATGTTAATTTCAGAAATCTTATTAATGGGTGAGCAGAGCTTAATTCCCAAGTAGGTTGCTTCTGGGACGGTGGAAATACCGTCCGGAGGGTTGCCCCCAACACAAAGAATCTGAGTTTTAGTTAAATTTAACTTGTAGCAAGACAAGAGCCCAAACTGTGATGCCAGACCTTCAGTTGTTGACAGTGCGGAGGAGAGATCAGTACTGACAATGACAATATCGCCAGGGCTCTATACTCAATGTCACATACTTTAACTGGTTTGAAATCAGTAGACTGGTTTAATTTAGATAAGAAAAAATCAATATATAAGGCAAATAATAAAGGTGAACTCGGACAACCTTGTCGCGTTCCGCAAGTGATTGTGAAGAGCTCTGACTCTCTACAGCAAAGGGTATACACGCAGTAGGTAGCTGATATAAAGACTTCATTGCTTGAAGCATGCCAGGTCCAAATCCCTTCAAGCGTAGAACCTCCCACAAGTATGGCCAAGACACCCTGTCGAATGCCTTCTCGGCATCCAACAGGGTGATTCCAATAGAGGTCTTCGTAGCTTCTGCCCAGTCCATCAAAGCTATCACATGCCGCACGTGGTCAGTCGTGTCCCGGCCGGGTATGGACCCCTGCTGAAATGGTGATACCAGAGTTGAGATAATCCTTGAAAGACGGGTGGCTACAATTTTGGAATAGATTTTACTGTTGGCGTTGATTAATGATATTGGTCTGTAAGAGGGTGGCAGAAGGGGAGGTTTATCTTTTTTTAAGAACACCGTTATTATTGATTTCCGCCAGGAGAGTGGAGCTGCCCCCCTTTGTGCACTCAAAAACGTCCCCAGCATTTGCTCCTTTAAGACCAACAGGAAAGTTGTAAAAAATTCCAGCGTGATCCCATCTGGTCCCACCGACTTACCTACCGCGAGCGATAATATTGCTGCCTCAAGTTCCTCATAAGAAATATCGGCCTCTAGCTCTTCTTTTTGTTCGAGAGTTAATTTAGGAAACTCCTGATCGCCCCAAAACCCTGCGATCTTTCCTTCTATTTCCATAGAATCCTCGTTTAGGTAAAGCGGACTATAACATTTATTAAAAGTCTCCAATACTTTCGCTGGTTCTGTATGGATTTACCCATGCTCATCCTGAATTGAGCCAACCCTCCTAGCTACCTCTTTCTGCCTTGACCTTTTAGCAAGTAACCGTTCCAAATTCTCTCCCACCTCAAAGGTCAGAGCGATGTACTGCAATCTGGGCCGCTAATTTAGTGGCAAAGATTTGGTACACTTTCATTTTTTGGATAGCCAAATCTGTTGTCATTTGATCATATTCCTGACTGCCAGCATAAACTTGGTCTCTAAAACTCGCAGTTTGTTCAGCTTGTCATCCTGTTCTGTCCTCAATCTGCGTTATTTATTAATGGAGAATCTGAGGGTTTTTCACCCACTCCGACCTTAAACGCGTCCCATACCATACCCACTGGGGCAGATCCAGTGTTAAAGTCAAAGAACTCTGCCATCCATTTACCCATTTGTTCATGATAGGCAGAATCAACTAGTAACTGACGCTCTAACGTCCATGGTTTTTAAGAGGGTCTGTGCAACATTTCTGTTTCTAATTCCAAAATAATCGGATTATGATCCGATATTATTTTAGGTTGAGTGTCGATCCTGGCATTAGTCAGCAGTTCTATAGAGCCACCAAACATCTATTATTTATTTATTATTTATTTTTGAATTTTATAGAGCGCACGGCTACCCCCGAGGGGGTGTCCCGGCGCTAACAACTAATGAGCTCAAAGAAGGAGGAGAGAATCAAGAAGAGAACAACCAAGTCTTTAGTTTGCGGCGAAAGATGGATTCAGTGGGGACAAATCTAAGCTCCAAGGGGAGGTTATTCCACAGTCTAGCTGCTGCTACTCCAAAAGCTCTACCGCCTACTCTAGAAAGGCGGAAGCGTGGGACAACCAAGAGACGTAAACTATTGGATCGTAAGGATCTCACAGAGTGTGATAGAACAAGACGTTTTTTCAGATAGCCTGGGCCAAGATTGTTCAAGGCTCGAAAAGCAAGAATCAGTATCTTAAAGTAGATCCGTTTAGTAATAGGGAGCCAATGCAGTTGTTTACGATAGGATGCTACAGATTGTCGAAACGGAATATTGCCAATCAATCTGGCAGCGGCATTCTGCACAATTTGCAGACGTTCAATCTGGTACAGAGGGGCACCTGCGTAGAGACTGTTCGCATAGTCTAAGTGAGACGTGATCAGTGACTGAACCACCGTTCTACGAGCATTCAATGGGAGGTAAGGCAGAATCTTTTTAATCATACCCAATTTCGCAAAACAGGCAGATGTAGTCTTAGTAATGTGAGGAGCACAAGAAAGGGTATTATCAAACAGGAAGCCCAGATTGGGAACTGTGACAGCTGGTATCGGGGGGGGGTCAAGGACCACTGGCCACCACAGGCTGGATGGAATAGGAGTTTTCTGATTAAAAAACAACCTCCGTTTTATCAGTATTAAGCCTGAGGTGGTTGGAAGTCATCCAATTGCAGATGTTATTTAAACACTGACGAAAGTTGGCAAAAGAGGTGTCAGAGTGATCCCTAAAAGAAAACACCAGCTGGGTATCATCAGCATAGGAGATCACTCTGACTCCCCAAGATTCCACCACCTTGGCCAGAGGGGCAAGATATACATTAAATAATAAAGGGCTCAGGGCCGAGCCCTGGGGGACACCACAAAGAAGAGGTTTCTCAGTCGAAGTAAAAGGCTTCAGAAAGACCCTCTGAGAACGATCCTTCAAGAAGGAACTAATCCAGGTCAACACAGTACCTCCTATGCCCAACTGGCACAGGCGATCCAATAAGATTGTGTGGGAAACCGTATCAAAGGCGGCGGATAGGTCGAGGAGGACCAACATGGCCTCCTCGCCCCTATCCACACACTCTCTGACAGTTTCGGAGACTTCAAGGAGAGCTGTCTCCGTACTAAAGCCTGCTCTGAATCCCGACTGAGAGTCATGGAGAAGCAGATTAGTCTCCAGAAATTCAGCCAATTGCAGTTGGACTGCTTTCTCCAAGATCTTAGCTGACTGGGGAAGAAGGGAAATGGGCCGGTAGTTTGAGAAGAGGCTAGGATCTGAATGCGCCTTTTTTAGGATCGGGACCAGCATGGCCTCCTTCCAAATGGAGGGAAACTGGCCTGAACCCAGAGAACAATTCCAGATGTCGAGAAGGGGCTCAATCAATATAGGGGCAAGAATACCCATCATGGTAGCTGGAATCAGATCAAGAGGAGAGCCGGATTTGCACTGTGTAATTAGTCTCTGAGAAGACTCAATAGTCATCTCCTTAAAAGATTCGAGGAGAGGGATGTCCCTATCTATCTCACTAGGGGCTGGTGAGATACCCTCTGGGGGGAAGGAGGACCTGATGGTCACAATCTTTTCCTGAAAGTATTCGGAGAGACCACTACACAGTACCTGGCTGGCCGGGATCTGAGAAGATAAGGCCGCAGGATGCGAGAAGTCCTTCACAATTTTAAAAAGGGATTTGGAGGAATTCCTAGATTTCTCGATTTGGAGGACAAAAAAATCTCTCATAGTTGACCGTTTTAAGGAGAGAAACTTTCTCAGAGCGGATTTATAAACAACTTTGGCCTCTGGATCATAGTTTTTTCGCCATAGACGTTCAAGTTTTTTACAACGGCTCTTCTCCTCCCTAAGCGTCTGGGAGAACCAGGGTGATGAAGGACGAGATCTAGCAGACGTGATGGATTGGAGGGGCGCGATGGTATCTATGGCGCTCAGCAAAGTTGCATTGAATTCGGACACCATTTCATCAACAGTGTTACAGGACGAGGGTGCATGACCATTAAGCAGAAGAGGACTCAAGGTGGCGCAGGTTACTTTGTGCCATTTTCTCCTGACCTCCTTATTGAGTACAGTAGGTAAGGGCGCCAAGATAAGGGGAAGATCAAAAGGCACGAGATAGTGGTCCGACCAGGTAAGAGGGAGAGGTGGATGAAGCAGGATGTCCAGGTGCCCTGAGAAGACCAAATCCAAAGTATGGCCTGCTTTATGCGTGGGGCCCTGAACTAGTTGAGGGAGATTCAGACCCCTCAAAGCATCCAGAAACTGGTTAGCCGGAGAGCATAAAGGATCATCCACGTGTAAATTGAAATCACCAAGTACAATAAAATTCGAGTGTTTAAGAGACAGGTCAGCAATCAAATGTACAAGCGACATAAGAGAGCCAGACGAGGCAGTAGGTGGATTGTATACTAGAATCCCAGCTAAGATAACAGCCGCGGAATCTGCCAGAGTAAAGTACATGGCTTCAATTTTACCAATATTTCCAAGTTTGGTAGTCGTCAATTTGAAATGTGCCTTAGCAATAATAGCAATACCCCCGCCCATTTGGCCACCCTCACGATGACAACCTTTGAAGAGGTAATCAGGAGGCGTGGCCAAATGAATATCGGGGTTCGAGGAATCCTTCAGCCACATCTCAGTGAGAAACAGTACATCCCATGCGTCCGCAGTAAGGGATGACCAGATCTCACCAGCATGGCGTGGCAGGGAACGACAGTTAAGCAACGCAGTTTTAAGCGTTGGGGCTAGAGTATGACGCTTACTTATGTTACCGTTTTGGGTAAAACGTTTCTTAGCTGGTCGCAGACTAAAAGCACATAGTGAACATTTAAACGAGGAATCCTCTAAATGGCTGGGGCAGCATAAGGGAATCAGGGAACATGCCCTAGGGCGCAGTTGTAGTAGTGCTATTTTGGACCAGATAATGTTAGAAACCCCTACGGAACGGGCAGGGGGACCGGCACTAGGCACGGGCCAGGCACGGACGGGCTAGACCAAAATCATTAAGAAGACCGTTGGTAGCTTTGAAAATCTTATTCTTTTTCCCTTCATACCGGAGATTACTACGAATATCTTCATCTCCTCGCATGTGTAGATTGAAATCCTCGCAAAGGATTAAAGCGGACGGCCAAGAAGCCAGTTCGATGCTAATATTGTTCAGCATATCGGGATCGTCAGTGTTGGGGCCATACAATGAGCATATAGTAACTAAAAGGCCATCAATCCTCAGCTCGATAATCACCCACCGACCATGTTGATCTGTCTTAACACGTTTACACTTGCCCCACCCGTATTACTTCAAAATGGCAACCCCTCTTGTAGTCGACCCTTGTCGTGTACAACACAAAAGTTCCAAACCCAGATCTTTCAGCCAGGCCCTATTCCAAGTAATATGTGTTTCTTGCACACACAACAGTTCTCCACCCATTGTTTTGAGGATCTGAGCCATAATTCCTCTTTTTTCTAATAGTTATCCCACATACATTCCATGAGCAAATGGCGAATTTACCCATCTTTAAACAAAAATTGTTTTTATCATAATTGAGCGAACCCACAATTTTCTGCCCTCACATGTTAATATTTATGATGCTTGCTGCCGCTAAAAATTCAAAAAAGCAATATGTAGCTGAAATACATTTATTAGACCATGACTGAAGGGTAATAACATTATCAGATTCTTCAAAGATAGAACCTGGGATCCCTCTACTGTCAATTGTCGCACCAGCTTGAGCTATTGTAGAGGAGACTAAGATTGGTGATCCATCATTGCTTGTTACCTGCCCTCGCATTGGATTAAATGGACTAGCCACCTCTTGTGCTTTCGAACCATATTTTCTCCCACTGACAGTAACAAGCTATTCTCCTCTTCTTCCAGGGGCGCAGAGCTAGCTAGGCTTCTATCGTCCGCCCAGTCAAGATCCACACTTTCGCCCTCCGAGACGATGGAGACATCAGACATGGAATACAATTTCCCCCCTGACCAGCAGAAGTCCACCTCAATCGCCACTTCTGCTGAGGGGTTCTGAGTATCAGTTACACCTTCAACCCTAGATTATAGAGGAGCTACAATCTCCGCGACAGGGTCGGCGGAATCTGAACGGTGAGCATGGTTTCCGCTATTTTCACACAGTGTATTCACTTGGTCACTAGGGGGTGAAGCTGAGGGGGGAATCCCCAAAGAGTTAGTTGCCGTGTTTGGTACACCAGAGATAGTGCTGTTGCTATTACTACTTAGAGCAGGTGGGATCAGCGCTTGATCTAACTTAGTTTTGGAAACAGGTTTTTTTTAGTTAAAAATCCCTGGAATTGTTACCTTTGATCCTACAAGGTCCGCGGGATCGGGGGCCAGAACAGCGTCTATATGTACCTTTGCAGTAGAGTCCCGTGTTTTCATGGCTCCCAACTCGAACTGTGTGGTTTCCATTCTGAAGATTTGGCGCGTTCTGCGGCAACCGCTGGAAGCCTGCGCCTGAGAGATCTGCATTGGTGTGGTCGGGGTACTCGTAGCAGCCGCTGCGCGTGTCTTCAAGCCAGCACCCCACCCCAGCGTTTCCAGGTAGCTCCAACACCGGAGACCGATGGCCTCAGCCCCTTTTTCCTCCTCCGGCTGCCGAAGCACTTCCAACTGTCGAAGCCTGGTTCCAAAGCCGCTGCCGACGGCGGGATGACAGCCACAGATCCCCGCGGTAAGTAAGTAAAGCTGGCGTTTGTGGCGGGGTGTTGATAGAAACAACAACAAACTCAGCATGCCTGACTCTCGTTTGATTCCGCTTTGCTTTGCTTTGCGGGTCAAACAGAACGCCTTCTAGAGCCCCTTAGCTTCCTCTCGGCGTTAGTAGACAGGGGTGAGCAGGGGGGGGGGGGGAAATCGAGGAGAGCACCCGCTTCCTGCATCACTCTGACACAGCCGTGTCCACCATCTTGCCTCGAGTCACACAGCGTCAAAAGCATTGTCGTTTACAATGTCAAAAGCTCAAACTCTCGCAATTGCGAGACCTATTGCATTGCAAATGCTTGTTAGTGACTGTTACTGCTAGGATGGACAAGCGACGGAAGCCTCAAAACCCCTCACGAGTGAAAACCTGCAAAGAGTAAAGCTAGTCCTCTCATAACTGTTTCCAGGAACTGCACTCGCGATGCCATCGACCATCTGATCAAGGAAGTAGAGTCCATATTAAACGTGAATGCATCAGCCACTAGTGACAGACAGAATTTGGCTAAAGTCCCTGATATGTTTAAAGAGACCTAAAAACGGGCCAAGGGACAAAGGCCATCATACCAATACGTGTCTACGAAGCTTTAAAAAGTTGCAACTTCAGTCCAACAGCGTATAGGCACGGTACGTTGCAACCGCTGTCTTGGCGGCTTCATCTGCAAGACTATTGCCAACAGCGTGAACTTCTACACGGTGGTGACCCAGAGTATGAATTACAAAGATGAGTGGGAGTCTCTCTTTAAGCTCAGCCACTCGAACCCAGCTCATTTTATGTTTTATTGTGCGACCTTTGGGGTCACAATAGTCATTTTGAGTCCAAAAGCATAAATTGTCATTGTATGATTGAACACAGTAGAAAGAGCCACATACGATAAGAGTTGTCACACCAGGATCTGCGTACTCCATGCAAGCATCAGAGCACGAAGCTCTGCCAGTTGGGCGGTACAGTCCCCTAATGTCTGTGTATGCACGACATCAGACTTGAATTCACCATCCACCATAGTACCAACCACTATTGCGCAGGCCGAAGAATATGCTTGCTTTGAAACCGTAGCCGTTTGGGTACTATCATCAGTGTAAATGATGCAATGAAAATCCTCAAGTGGGCGCATGGTCAGAGGAGCAGGATGAACAAATTCATACTGCAAAAACTCCTGAGTCTGCAGAGAGGAATCAAAAATGAAAGTGACATCCGGAGATGTCAAGGACGTGGCCCATTGTATCCATCATGGGTGCAAAGCCTTTGAATTTGGTACACTGGCTTTCGTCACTGCCTCCAAGGCAGGATACGGAGTAACAACCAAAATGCGTTTTCCCTGCGACAGTGCACGTCACTTGAGAATCGCCATTTGCACTGCTGTCAAAACTTTTTCCACAGTGGAAAACCGCAACTCAGCCGAAGTGTACAAGTGTGACTTGTGGGCGATAGGGACTGTGTCACCCTCATTAAAAGTGAGGTACGTGAAACCCACTGCCCCCGGTACGATTCTTATTACCAGGTTGGTGTGGTTATCACGAGTCAACAAGAATTTAGATTCTAGAAGATCAGCCTGCAAAGATGGCAAGATGGCTGAATGTTCAGGCAGCCAGCACAATTTGGATACAGTAGGTTGCATCAAAGCGTAAAGAGGCTTGATACAGGAATGTAAGTACGCCCGAAATTTAAAAAGCCCAGTAAAGATTGTAGTTTTTTCAGTCTTGTGGGAGCGCGCAGCTATGCGCATTTCTCCAAGAAGTGAGATGCTAAACCTCGACCTTGATTGTTGAGCTCGTAGCCCAGGAACAACACTGTGTAACCTGCAATGTGAGATTTCGCAAAGTTGAAATTATAGCCAAAATCTGAAAAACGGTAAATAATGCGGTCTACAAGACACAGATGCGGCCATAATTCTTTGTCTGTGAGATAAATGTCATCCACATACGAACATGCATCTGGGTCGAGTCCCTCTAAAAGAGACTATGCGGGCGGCAAATACCCCTGGACTGTTTTTATAGCCCATAGCCAAACACCGGAATTCGCGTTTTTTTCCACCACTGGTAAAAGCTGTCCATTGACTACTAATCGGGGACAGGTTGTGGGCAAAAAAGCCATTGGATATGTCAAGTGTGGTTTTGAACCTTTTGCGCACAAGACTGTCCACAAGAGCAGAACTGTGAGTACTCTGTACCGCACACGTACGACAGTGTGAGTTTAAGTGGCGGTATTCCAGTACCAAACGGTACGAGCCATCAGGCTTAGTTAGAGTAAAAAGAGGGTTATTCATCGGAGACACACACGTTTCAATCACACCTTGATATTCCAATTGTTCAAGGATCTCAGCCACGGGAGCTTTCGCTTCATGCCGCATGTGGTATTGGGGTTGAGACTGTGGCATAGACCGTAAGGGAATCTCATGTTTGGGAGAAAATGTGTCCCAACCACAGGGAGTATGGTACAAAGCCTTAGCCCAATCTTCTGCAAAATGCATGGCCTGCTCCTTTGGCACTGTGTGCGCGAAACTAGGGAGGATCACCTTCTCCCCTTGCGGAGCTGCTAAAACAAACGGTGGGGGCCAGTCGACCTCCACTAACAAAATGTCATAGGTAGTAGTTAGATTTTCCCAAAATACCCCTTTTATGGTACGTTGTATGTCACCTTCAATTGTAAGGACAATTTCAAAAAGTCTTACAGTGGGGAGCCACCCTAGTGTCAGCGGTCTCAACTACAACAAATGTGTCAGTCGCTGTCACTTTCAGTAGTGGACACAGGGCCTCTCGCACTATGGTAATCTCCACCACGCTGTCCAACAGCGTCAGCGCCCATGTCAGATTCCGAACCTGCGTTCTCACTATCTGTGGCATATCTCGCTGTTACAGCAGCAACTTTCTTCTTTTGAAACTGGGGTCTCTGACGAGAAGAGTCGTCCTGCTTGCCTTTACTGTCAGTCTTGCGGGTGGGTTTTGCTTCGCACCCCTCCCCCGGCCGCCTTCTCCTACACCGGTGGGTGAGACCGATAAATCCTGCAAAGAGCGAGGAGAACGTTGTTCAGGAACCTGGAAGCGATCAGGTGACTTAATCGTAGCGCCGTCTCGTAATTCATAAGTACGCTCAGTAGACACAGGTATTGGCGAGGCAGAATGGGACCCCTGTTTCTGTGGCTTTTCCCCCTGTTTATTATTTTTAGTCCAAGTCTGTTTTGGACCTCCTGCGGGACGATCATCTTTGTCAGACTTCACCGCCTGTTTGCTTTTGCGCTGTATTGGCAAAAGGCTTAACACCTAAACTATTACGGCCAACGGTCTTATAAGCTGCCGTGATAATTCTCGGTAACTGACGGGGTTTCTCTGCATCGGGGACATCGCGCAAATTATTCGACACCTGGAAGCTTACCGCATCTCCCTTAACGTTAGAAAGGACAAGATAGAAAACTATGTCAAACACTACAACGAGTCTCATTCCCAATTCAACAGCCGCCTCCGGTCTGTGCTCATCCTGAACACGCTTAATGACCGAGGGTAGGACAGACATTGACGGGGTGCCGAAGCATCTCGTATAGACTGCCGCAAAAATTATACCCCATGTGGTACAGTCAGTCACTCCAGGCACTAAGTCTTTCTGCAAACTAATTGTAAGAATCCTGTGTTTCTCCACAGGAGTCGTATTAGGAAATACTGCTTCTAGTTGGTCAAATTTCTCGGCAAGCCAAAAAGGCATTTCATCCTTATCTTGGGGATGCTTGCCCATAACCGTATTAACCATAACGGGACTAAGCTTCAACCCGTTCGGCCAAACTGGATGTGCCGCAACACCAGGGCCCCCACCTGGTATGTTGCGGGAAATGTAATGAACCAAAGCCCTAATAACCACTAATGCAGAGGAATAAAGGGGCCTCAATTCAAGTAAGGGACATTACCCTGCATGCGGATGCGGGTAAATCCAGCCAAAACAGGCCAAGAAGCGCCTGGAATGGACAAAAGACCTAATTAATTGGTGTTAGAGGGTGGGGAAGGGCGCCATCAAACCAAACGAGGTGCTGCCAAGCAGAAATCGGAACTTCATGTGTCCTGTAAGGAGTGTACTCCGCAGGCAGGGCAGTGGGAGTGTAAGTATGAAACATATTGGTATGTGCATTAACCGCAGGAAACGTAACCCATGAGTAGAAAAGCTCAAATTGGTAAGCTGCGTCTGCACTTACAACAAAATCGAATGCCATGCCTTCCAAGGCGACGATATAGCCCTGTAAATGATTACGCTCCGCCATCCTACTATGCTGCGGGATGTCAACGACCATAATGACACAGAGAGAAAAAAGCACAATGCAATGAAAATAGCACAACTGGGGTAGTAATTCAATAGAAAACCGTTTTAAAATGTCGAGTTTGAAAAGACCTATTTAACTATAGGTAGGTTTATCCGTCACCACCGTCAACCGAAAACAATAGTGAGGGGGTCATGGACTGATATAAGCACTACTCGAGTGTCTCACAATAAGACCACAACGTTAGGTGCGCCATGTCGCAGGGTTTCTGCTCCTACACAGAACTGTGCACAGAGACCCAGGACCTGAGTGAATTGTGGTGGACCAAAAACTCACCTCAGTGCCTAGAAACCCTAAAGAGCTAGCATCAGTGTCACATTAGCTTTTTGTCCTATAGCAAAGGAACCAATGATTAGACAACCCAGAACATGCGACTTAGGTTATACTCAGGAATGGTGGGAAGAAAGAACACTCTTTCGTTATACTCTCATACCAGTCCACAACAGGAGTAACAAAAAGACACAGGAAGGGTTAAAATATTTATTTTAACGACATGCTCTAAGATGCAGTATCTTTGCTAAGATAAGCAGACATATGATTAGAAATAATATGATCAGCATTGTTACAATTCCACAAAACACAAAAAGAGAAATCATATTACAATGTTGGTGAAAATAGGTACTATAGCGCCTAGTAAATCACCCTCCCCAGCTAGGAACTATGTTTATAAACTATAGAAGGTCTCTTAGGCTTGTTTGGGGGACCCCCATACCATTAAGATCAGGAGGCATGAATCACATCAGGATCTGCAAAAAAGCTCTTTCTCTCTGGAAACGGAATTCTTCCAAGTGCCTGAAATCATGCCAACAGTGTGATATTAATGGCGATAGAATCATGTTGGCTTGCAGCTGCATATATGTTATGGCTAGAACGAGAGCCGATCAGCCTGGACAACAGCTACCTTGTTATGATAACCTTGGAGGCTTTAGCACTCAGTGTGCAGACTAGAGTCACGATGTAAGTCTAGGGATGCTGAAAACAAGCTAGTCTCATGTGAAGCATTTCACGCAGCCTAACTTCACACTACACCACCTCACATATTCTGTAGCCATCTGGCCAGGCTCAGCGTCAGCCATTGGTCAGCCAGGAACACATGAGTGCTAACATGCACTCTATATGCGTGGACAGACACATTCTGGTGAACATCACAACTCATGGTGTTGTGGAGTTTCTTTAGTTTTTAACTATTTCCCTGGCTGGTGGCCAGGGTCCATTCAAAGAAACGAGATGCGGTTATGTGTTTGGCGCTGATCAGAACCTTTGTCGCCTGTTTTTAATCATGGGACACATCAAGGCATTTCCTTAGGACGTATGCAGGACATTAATTTGACCAGAAGATGGCGCAGTTGTATTAGAAATGTTTTTCTCAGTAGCTGTGCAGAGTGAGACATGTTCACTTTACTGCTACGTGTTTGTCATTTATTAACCCAAGTAAATAATCAATTTCCTGTGTCCTACTCTGTGTCAACTCCGTTTTATATTTGACAGAATACCGTTATTTAATATTGTAGTTGTTTTTGACACTGTGTTTGAGACTCCAAGCGTGATTTCTTATTATGCTGCCGTGTGTCCTTCCCTCTGGTGTCAGTGTGAACAAGCTGGACAAAAAGTGCTTACCGACTAATTTAAAGGAGACTGTATATCGCCGCAAGGAAATCACCCAGTCCGGATGGGCGGGGCCAAAAGGAGACAGGGCGTTAACCAAGAAGCCTCATTTCCAATCTGAGGCCAGTGTTTAACATAAATGATGACGCCAGCCAATGGGAATAATGGGTGGAGCTTTAAGTCCCCTTCTGAAATCTTCTCGACTGCAATAAGCCTCGCAGAGCGAGGAGCACATACGTGCTCCAGTGCTAGTTCTGCGAGACCTAAAAAAAGAGTCCCGCAGAGAATAGATTAAGAACCACAGCGGAATGAGACAGTACTAAGCACCTGCTCTGTGGGAGGAACAGAAGAGAGAAATGAGGGACAAAGAGGCAGGACTGACCCTTAGCAAGCAAGGATTTTTAAAGGACACGGACATGGACAAATTGCAAAAAAGGGGATGAAGTTGATGCACACATACTGATTACAGCAGGTCTCAAAGAGACTGTGCGCTCCTGAAAATCAAGGATTTACGTCTTTTGTTCTCATGTCTATTTACTACGTTGTTCAACTCAAATGATTTTTTTTTAATCAAAGCACTTTTAGATTGCTTCTTTCTTAATTGGTGATCCCTTACAGAAAACATTAAGTGCACAGTCGCTTCATCTGCTCTCTACCCTTTGTGTTTTACAAAGAAAAAATTATTTTTACGGACAGAATGTGCCAGCGTACCTGTATACAAATTGCAGTTTTGGGTGTAATTCAACTCCATTCAATAAATCTTAAACTACAAACCTTGAAAATTAAAAGACCGAGACAGCCTCTCATCATCATCAAAACTGCTTATTTCTGATTACAAATCCATAAAGCATACAATAAAATACAAATAATACTTCATATGCCACAACAGAATAATACATATCACCAACCTTTTACAAGAATGAAAAATTAGACCAATTAATACTATGTCCCTACTGTGCAAACTAGCAATGCAGCAACTTTCCGTGTTAAAATGTCACTAAAATTCTTTCCGTTCAGTGCGAATCTAGCAAAACAGCGAATCTTCCCCGAAAGGTTTAGAGCTTCACGACCCTCCTACAGAAATATATTAAAATAAATTATATTCTTAATAGTTCCTGACCAGGACTGGAGGTATAAAATCAAGGCAGAGTCAAAATTATGAATCATAATTATTCTGAATTTTGTGTACACTTTACACAAGATATCTGGTTGGGTAACCCAGTGCAGTAAGCAGCTAAGTACACAATGAATGGATAAGTTACTTACCTGTAATCCTAGTTCTCTTCCAGGGGTACCCTCATCAAAGTCATAAGCACTGAATATTCCCGCCCATGTGCGGGACCCCGGAAACAATATAAAAATATTTCTGTAAAAACACATATATCTAGCTCCACATATATGTACGTACATATATTATTTTTCTCATACCAATGCAGCCCCAAAAAGAGGCGAACACAATGTAAAACCTTGTACATGTACTGCAATTATAAAGGAAACAAAGAACACATTAAATCAAATATCCTTTGAATTTTGTGTTTTAATGAGTAAAACCACTCATAACTCCTGAAAATTGCTCATAAAAAGACATTGTTAGCCTCAGGCTGCATTGAAAAGCAATAACATAGAAAATGAAAGCATTTTCAACAAAAAGTGGCACTGTGCCTTTAAGGCAGCTCTGACCCCAGGCTTCCCATCATGCCTCAGGGGTGACAGTTAGGTCAGTTGTTCTTTCCGGCTCCTTCTGTCAGGACCCTGGTTAACAGCTCCCACCTTTTTTTGACTTTGTCAGAATTACTTGGTATTTTCTTCAATTTTTTGATATTACTCGACGGGTTTTTACCCTAGAGGAACTATCAAGGACAGAGAAAGAAGCAGGATTTATGGACTTTCTGAGAGAGGTAGGTCTCCAAAGAGACTTAAGAAGCGGTCGACATCGACAAAAGTCCCGACCTGCTCTCCTTCGGCGTCGAAGTCTCCAACAACGAAGAAGGTGAAGTCTGAAGAAAACTCCGCTGCTGTCAACCGGGCGACGTGCAGCGTCGAGAGAGAGGTCCCCGTTGAAGCAGGGCGGCTCAACGTTAAGACCTCCGTCGTCGAAGGCTCAGGTACAGTCTTCGACGTAGAAGCCTCCATCGTCGCCTAGTCATCGTCGCTCGGCGTTGAGGCAGGTTCCGTCAAAGTCTGGCGATCGACGCTCAACGTCGAGGCACCCTCCGTCGTCGCCAGGTCATCGGCGATCGACGTCGAAGCAACCTCCGTCATCGCCAGGTCATCGGCGATCGACGCCTAAGAAGCGATCGACCTCGAAGCATCCTCCGTCGTCGCCAGGTCATCGGCGATCGACGTTGAGGAATTCTCCGTCAACGACCCATCGGCACTCGACGTCGAGGCATTCATCGTTGTCGAAGGACCATGGTATTTCGTCGTCCAAGCTTCCTCCATCGGCGTCCCACCATCGACGCTCGACGTCGAGGCATTCACAATCGTCGGCAGGACATAGACACTTGCCGTCGAGAGATGTACAACGTTCGACGTGTGAAAAGCCTTTATGGACTTCACCTCCTCGGAAGTCGATGTCGAGGCATGGGACTCCAGTGGTTCAGCCTCAACCAGTGGCGCAGCAGTCTCTGAGGTCTTCTGGATCCACTTCAGCTGCGGAGGATGACCAGGGCTCGCAAGTGAGTGACAGTCACGCTGCCAAGCGGAAGAGGTCTCCAGAGCAGAGGGACTCCCGCAGTCGCTCCAGGTCTGGGGCTGGCTCTGTTTTAGAGTCTGGCCCGGATTTAATTATTTATAAATCGGGTAGCGAGGAATCCAGGCATTCGCAAAGGGATGCAATGCCTCATCACACTCTCAAGTGAAAGATTCCGCTCCAAAGTCGCCTACTGTCAGGCTTTCACCGAGATGGTACAGGCCACTTCATCACTGGGCTAAGGACGAGGAAGCAGCGTATCGGATGCAGCAACCGCTCTCTAGGCCTAGAGAATGGTCACGCTCCCCAGTTCGCCAGAGGGAAAGATCACGCTCCCCAGTTCGCCAGAGGGAAAGATCACCCTCCAGGGTGTGAACCAGCAGGCGTAGATCACGATCAAGGAGCACAAGGAGAGAGCGAAGAACTCCTTCTACTTCTTCTTCCTCGACCCACTCTCACAGAGGCTACTCTCCCACCCTAACAGATTCTCCTCCATCGAGGGTATCTCCGATTGATGAAATCTTCACTTTTCAGGACATACTTGGTAGGGGAGCTCTTAAGCTGGGAGTTACCTTAAAAGCTCAGCAGATCAAAACCACAGTCATTTTTGAAACACTACAGCATAGGTCTGCACCCAAACCTCTTCTGCCTTTGGTGCCGGGAATTATAGAGCCAGTTATGGACGTCTTCTTAACCCCAGCGACGGTCAAGGCGGCTCCAGCAAGGGCCCTTAAAAAGTACAAATCTCCAGAGAACGACCCGCTATTCCTCAGAGCTGATCCTCCCCCGGACTCAGTGATTATCGCGGTGGCGAAGAAGTCCAGTGCAGTCGCCTCATCCTCCACTGTGCCTCCGGATAAGGACAGTAAGATGCAAAACTCGTGGGGAAGGCGGGTCTGCAATACGTCAGCGGCTTTTCTCAAAGTTGCCAATGCGGAAGCCCTCTTGGGGCGTTGTGACCGATCCCTGTGGGATTCTCTGTAGCGTTTTGTGGAGAAACTCCCAGCAGAGGATCGTAAGGACTTTGAAGAAATACCCCTGGAAGGCAGTCAAGTCTCCAACCAGGTGATAAGTGCCGCAGCGGATGGGGCTACCCTAGCAGCTCATGGGTATGCTCATGGGGTAACGGCAAGGTGGTCATCATGGTTGCGCCTAACGGCTTTGAAACCAGAAGCCCGAGCGCGCAAATTGAACTTGCCTTTTTCAGGTACTTCGTTGTTTGGCAAAAGTGCGGACGAAGAGATGCAGCACATGAAGGCAGAGCTGGAAACTCTCAAGGCGGTGGGTCTTGAGAAGAAGGAGTTCAAGAAGAAATTTTGCTCCTTTAAAATGGGCTCTACAAAGCAGCGGGTGGTTCAAACCCCGAACTGGCAGAAGAGCCACTATCAGCAGGGGCAGCAAAAGTCCCAGTACAAAGGAAAGCGTAATTACAAGGGAGGAGGTAATCCACGCCAAGGCAACAACACTGGCAAGACTCAATCCAAGCAATGAGTTGTTTCTTCCCCCAGCGCCGTGGACCACTCCAGTGGGGGGAAGCCTGGCAAATCATTTGAAAGAGTGGCAAAGCATCACAAAAGACAGATGGGTGTTGTCTACGCTTCAGAATGGGTACTGTCTTCGTTTCAATCATCTGCCTCCACCGGTTCCCCCGATGTCAACATCAAATCATCAGCTGCACCTACTGCAAAGAGAAGTCGCCACTCTACTCGAAAAGTCAGTTATCGATGGTGTGCCGGTCTCTCAGAGGGGAAATGGAGTGTACTCCCGTTATTTTCTGGACAACAAAAAAGGACAGAAGGCAGAATATAGACCCATTCTGGACTTGCGAACACTAAATCTGCACGTCAAAAAGGAAAGATTTTGCATGTTGGCGCTTCACCAAATATATCCACATCTCAGGAAGGGAGATTGGATGTGTTCGCTGGACCTTCAAGATGCTAATTTTCATGTTCCAATACACCCCAGCCACAGAAGATTTCTTCGGTTCAGGGTGGGAACCTCCCACCATCAGTTCAAAGTCCTACCGTTCGGGTTGAAGTCGGACCCTCGGGTGTTCACGAAGTGTATTGCAGTGGTGGCAGCTGCTCTACGCCGCAGAGGGGTCTTCGTGTACCCATACTTGGACGATTGGCTGGTGAAAGGTCCTTCCCCAGTCAGTGTACGAAATCAGTTCCAGACTTGTATACAGCTCTGCCAGAGACTAGGGCTACATGTCAACTTCGGAAAGTCAGTCATTCAGCCCACCCAGCGGATCCACTTCCTTGGAGCTCTGCTAGACTCCGAAGCAGGAAAAGTGTTTCCTTCGGAGGAGAGACAATCATCAATCACCCAGAAATGTCAACTGGTTCTTCGCAGCAAGACTCAGAAAGTGCGCAGGATTGCCTCCTTGCTAGGGTCGATGGCATCTTGCATCTTCCTGGTCCCGAATGCCAGACTTCGAATGCGTCCTCTTCAGCAGGATCTGGAGGACAAGTGGGATCAACAATCGGCTCGCTGGGACGATCACATCACCATCTCAGACGCAGCTCGAGCTTCTATTCCGTGGTGGACAAAAGCTCAGAATATGCAGGTGGGAGTCCTGTTCCATCAACCTCCCCCTGTGCAGACACTGATCACGGACGCTTCCCTTCTGGGCTGGGGAGCGCACATGGGCCACTGCAGGTGCAAGGTCAGTGGTCACACAAAGAAAGCACTTACCATATCAACATGCTGGAGCTGAGAGCAGTCCACCTAGCTCTCAAAGCGTTCCTCCCCTCAATTCAAGAGGCATCCGTGCTAGTACAGACGGACAACACCACCACAATGTACTACTTGAACAATCAGGGGGGAACGCGCTCCCGGACGTTGTCGTTGGAAGCGCAGAGGATCTGGCATTGGCTTCTGGCTCGCAGGCTGTCTATCACGGCGGTTCATCTTCCAGGAGAGCAAAACGTGAGGGCAGACGCTCTAAGCCGTCATTTCGACGACAAGGAAGACTGGGTTCTTCACGACGAAGTGGTAGAGGAACTTTTTCAATCCTGGGGTCGTCCCACCATAGACCTGTTCGCGGACGACCAAAACGCCAAATGCCGAAGTTTCGCCTCCAGGTTCCACCGGCCAGGCTTGAGAGGGAATGCTCTTTTGATCGACTGGTCAAACAAATTTGTGTACGCCTTTCCACCTCTCCCGTTGATTCCGAAGGTGGTGACCAAGCTAACACACTCGTGCACAACAACGATTCTGATTGCTCCAGATTGGCCGAGGCAGTGGTGGTACACGGACCTCCTTCACCTGTCAGTGACTCCTCACAAGAGGCTACCATGCAGGCCGGACCTGTTGTCCATGATGGACGGGAGGATCTATCATCCCAACCTTCCGTCACTGAGCTTGGCAGCATGGCTCCTGAGGTCATCCAATACGGCCATCTAGGTTTGCCAGAGGACTGCATGTTCATTCTGAAAGAGGCAAGGCGTCCTTCCACCAGACATTCGTATGCATGCAAGTGGAAGAGATTCTATATGTGGTGTATACAGAATAGTCATGATCCGATCAAATGTCAAGAAGAAGCAGTTCTTCCTTATTTGTTGTATCTGGCTAAAGCAGGTTTAAAATTTAATTCCATCAAGGTGCACCTAGCGGCCATAACGGCTTATAGGCGGTCACATTCTCAAACCTCTTTTTTCCAGCTAACATCTGTCAGGGACTTCCTGCAAGGGTTGAAAAAAGTATACCCTCCAGTGCGTCCTCCTTCTCCACCCTGGGAGTTGAACCTGGTGCTATCAAAGTTAATGGGTTCTCCTTTTGAACCCATTCACAAAGCTACTTTACATCTTTCATGGAAAGCGGCTTTTTTTGGTGGCTATCACGTCAGCTCGCAGAGTGAGCGAGATTCGCCCTCTGTGCCTCAGAACATATATATTTTTTATATTGTTTCCGGGGTCCCGCACATGGGCGGGAATATTCAGTGCTTATGACTTTGATGAGGATCCCCTGGAAGAGAAACAAGAAATACCAGAATTGGCCCTACAGAGTTCACAAAGCTGCCAGCCTAATGAAAACCATGCACGACATGACAGCATTCATGTAGGACCAAAGACAACACCCAAACACCGTACAGTGTATAGCTTACTGCCCATATAGGCAAATGATTCAGTGCCCCCACACTGAGGTAGTAAGCTAAATATAAATGTTGCGATACAATACAACAGAAATTGACCATAGATCCAGCGTTGTATGCAAGAGCACTATTATCATGGGGGAGGTATCGAGAGCACCAAAACTTACTATAACATAGGTGGTTTAAACAAAAAAAGGGATAACTTAACATGAATGGATGGCTTTGCACTAAACGCGTATATTTTGAGAGAAAATGTCTGTGGGAGCATTAAATGGCTGGAGGAGCTCACTGGCAGAATTGTTATTGAAGACATATTGTACTGGTCTTATTTCTGCGCAGTCAACATTTCGCATGATTCATTGCATGATGAGTTGCAAAAGATACAGACAATATACAAAAGTTAACATTATTTTTCTCATAAAAGCCGAAAGACTGTCATTCTAAATCTATAATATGTAACAACCTTACTACTGCCAACTCCGATGGGCCACGGCGACTACAGCATAAGTGACCTGTGTTACTGCTACGTGTGATATCATGCAGTCAGCTCATGTCCTTTAGTAGGTCACACAACCTGCACCTGGACTCTAGTCACCTTAAATCTTTCGCCGTCGATGTCCAGGGTCCGCTCTTGGAAGTCCACCCCGATGGTGGCCTCTGTGGTCTCCAGGAAGGCCCCCCCCCGCAGAAGCGGTAGCTCATGCAAGTCTTGCCTGCACAGGAGTCACTAATGACGATGATCTTGAAGATGCGCTGGTGAGTGGCGTGGCAGTTTACCGGTACCAGCCCACGAGTAGAATTGTGTACCCGCAACCGGGGCTGGTCCATAGCTTCAGGGGAACAGAGGATGAGGCGGTCTATTTACAGTGAGCGTACGAGCCAGCAACATCACAGAAAACCAGCTACAAACAGCAACAAAGCCCTCGTCACCCCAGTGCACGTCACATGGAGCTCTGGATCGGCCTCACGTTAGAGCAGTGCGCCCGAGCCAGTCGGAGCCCTGAACGTGCACATCGCCTGTCCGGCGCGTGCACAGCACATGATGGGAGGGGAGCAGTGCGCCCGAGCCGGCCGGAGCCGTGAACGCGCATATCACCTGTCCGGGCGCGTGCACATGTCCTATTCACCTTCGGCCAATAAACCAATGACAATAGGTGCATGCGCTGCGTCACTAGGCGAGACTTAAAAAAGGGAGCCGAGCGTCAGATACATGTTCAAAGCTGCAGAAAGAAAGAAATCGACATAGACGGGCAAGGATGGCATTTATATGCGGCTCCACTCCATCACTACTGGGGCAGAACGAAGTCAACACGAAGTCGCGCTGCACCATCTAGTGGATCACTGGAGCACTGTTATGAGAATTTCCAGATTCAACTTGGAACCTGGCGGATATTCTGAATATGAGGAATCTGCAGTTAGAAGTATCCAGCAGACAAATGGTCCTTAAGGTGGTCTGGTACATGGGGGATGACCAATTGGGTTATGTCATAAAGCACATGAGTGCATCTTCCTAAGAAGGTTGTGACATTTAGGGATTACAAGGCAGAAAAGACCTTCTTACTCCATGGCTCAGTCTTTTAGATTTGCTATCTGCCAGAATGGTGGGGAACCCCCATGAAACATATTTCAGACAGCAAGAAACTTAAAATACCAAGCTCTAAGGAGATGGATGGGATGACAGAAAAAAGGGTCCGAGGAGCTGGTACCTACAGCTGGGTCACATATCTGTTGATGGTTGGCCGGGCCGAACTTGGTTTCTCCCAGGCTGCCCTAAAGGGGTCCAGCAAAGCTTTGTTAAATGGTAGTAAGGGTTATGTGTTTTGTGTTGCTGGCTGAACTACCTCAATAAGGATGTTTATGGTCTCTACAGTAGGGAAAGGCAATTCTAATACCTTTGCACCCTTGTAACTGCATGGAAAGACAAATGGACCAGATGGAAATTCTACCTCCTGCTCTGGTGAAATATCTCAGTCATTAGCTGTTCATATTACTAAAAGGTCGGAAGCAATTTACTATAAAGGTGGAACAAACTGTCCATCATCACTGTCTTTCGTGTCATGAATCTCCATTGAGTCTGTATCCGAATGGAAGAGTTCATGCAAAGTTTGCCAAGGCTGACCTTTGGGACCTGTATATTATTTTCTGTAGCCCTCCTCCTCCAGAAGACATTATGATTCCTTTCTTGAGTAGAAAATAAAATAGTTCGGTGGAGGCTGTGCTCCCAGTGCTGGAGTTGAAGTTTGCAGCATCTGTGCCAATAGCATCTAACTTGGTGCCAGAGGAGTCCTGTCCAGCCTCAGTCTTTGGCCTCAGCAACAGTACCCGTGGCTTAGTTAGCAAGAGTGACGGACGTGGTATGAACAACAGAAGTGGGGTTGTAAATACATGCACTGGGCAGAATGGCAACCTAGACCAGACGTCGGGCCTGCTTGGGGTAAGAGGTCATGCGGCATTGATGAAGAAGCCTCAGCATAAAGAGGTTTTCCTTGCTGTTACATGGGGCCCAACAGCACTTCAGGGAGAACTGTCACTCGACAAAAGAGGTCGAAGATCAAGTTCAGAAACGCTACAGGGTCAGTACCTGGAATAGGGAACTCCGAGTAGGACCGAAACTGCATCAGTGCTGAAAAGCTTGGCCCTGAGGAGGGCCCATTGTCTCCCCCAGCACCGGATCCAGGGGTGTGATGGGCTGTATCTTCAGCTCCAAGGATGAATCCCCACACGACGATGAGGTGACTTACCTGGTAGAGGAGCACAATTTTGTTTCTTGTATCACCTAGGTTTTTTACATAGCTCCCCCGATAACATGGAGGAAGGAGAGGGAGGCTTCGAACAAGCCCTTGATTGACGGCAGCTCTGAAAATTATACTGGGCCCAGGCCATGAACAACCCGGGCCTCCCTCCCTTTTATTGCCTAAGGTTGCATCAGAGGTAGGAGTCTCAGACATGCAAGTCATATTCCGGTTACCAGCACCACAGTGTCTTGGATGGACATTAGTCTATCACAATCCTGGAAAGCCCTAAAACTCAAACTCTTAGTGGGAGAGAACCCTAGCACTGCCCCAAAATGTAGTGTGAATAAAAGTTACCTCTGAGGTAACCCTTGCGCGAGAGTAAGCTCTGAATATGCATCAAAGGCATGGAAAAAAGGAAACTGATGTCAGGATGTTGGGATGGGTACTTTATGGAATCACTGATGGCACAATAGCATCACTTCTGGTCCCACATTGGAGCTGGCGCACTCCACCAGCAGGGAAAGCCATTGAACGTTTTCGGATCCAGTCTGGGACTTGGGATATTCAAGAGGTGAAGATCTGAATGTAGAACCTGGATACAAAAAAGGGAACTAAAGGAGTTCAGGCAGAAGCATCTGCATTTATGTACTCAGTGTCATCACGTCTGATAGCATTGCACAAAGCCAGTGAGTCAACTGGGACGCAAGGGATGCCACCCGGTTGCCCGACATGTGGCTAGGATATTCAATGCTAAAGTATTTCCAGAGGTAACAGTAACAATTAAAAACAAGTATTGGTGACGCCAATAGGTCTGGTGTTGGCCACTAGCCTTTTGTCTTTGTCAATGATTGCTTTGCCATATGTTTGCAAACTTTATTGCTGGAGAAGCTGGTGGGCCCTCATCAATTAGAAAAAATAAAAAAATGGCTAAAAACAAAATAATGTTTTGATCATAAAAGCACACAGTGCCTTGGCACTTAAAGTAGCTACTTTGCATGTGGATGTGCTCCTTGTGATAGGCAAGAATGTCACTCCAGTAAAATTAGCCAATAGCTGAAGTGGGAATTGCCCATTGCCCCATGTAGACTTCAGCAGTGGGCAGAAATAAAATGTGTATGATATAATAACATACCAATGAATGAAAAGAACTGACTGAAAGACCCCTGGATATAAGAATATTACAAATATAATTTTAGTAAAATCAAAAGGTCTTGTCTAATCCCCGACCTAAAAAAATCGTTTGCAAGAACTATGATGTTTTGAAAGTTAAACTGAAATGAAGCAACAAAACAGAGGTCTTTGTTTTTATTTTATTTTTATTTGCAGTATCCCCGAGACAGAACAAAATCAGAATCCTTTTTACACTGACAAGGCTCGGAAAGAAAAGGCAGTGAAACCAAGGGAGAAAGGAAAGGTAAAAGAGCAAGGAAAAAAGAGAAAAAGAAAGGATACAAAGCAAATCCACTGTCATTCATGTAAACAAACAAACAGGCCTTTCTGTTTATCTTATATATATATATATATTTATATATATTTATATATTTTCTGTTTTTTAAGATCATGCAGAAAAAGGAAAACACCCCAAAATTACCTCCCTCCCACCAAACCAGACAAATAATGAATACTTTAAAAATGATAACAACACCCGTTTGCACTCTTTGCCCCCTCCCCTGATCCACGACCAACTGGGGTATTTCCATGAAGAACAAAGTAAGCCACATGAATGTTTCATTAAATACATCATTTAGAACATGCTAGGCTGTTTTGAGGTTTTTATGAATTTGTCCTCCACTAAAGACCTCACAAGAGTGCCATGATTTGGGCGGACTCCGAACTCCTTGGTAGACATCCACAATCTAACTTGAAAACTCTCAGTCTCCAACTAGTGTTTGCTCACAAATGTACAGATTATGACTGAAGGGGACATTGGTAACCCCTGGTTCTGACTGCACAGTTCTAATCATTTTTCGTTGGTCCTGTCCCAGTCTACTGCTTCCCTCTCTGATCATGAAAGGATCCATGCTAATACAAAAACAATTCAGGAGGTCTGGGTCGGACTAGAGAACAGAATAATAACCCCCTAGAGCACCCTAGTAACAAGGAAATCTATTTGGTCAGCTGAGGAGCCATCTGCCTTCTCTCCAGCCCCTGACAAGGCTGGTCTGTCCTTGTTGCTAATGAATTATTCAGGAAGACATAACATAGCCATCTACAATGGGTGCGGAAGAACGCTATTTTCTGCAAAAATTCGAGTACTAATGTAAAGGGCTGGGAAAGAAAGATGTGCGAGGTTGCACAGTTCTACCGGCCAAAGCAATAAAAGTATGGCCAAATACTTCCAGACGAGGAGTCTATTAAACAATGAGTTCCTATTTCAATTCTCCGACCGCTTAGGTGCGTCAATCATGCACTGAAAGTCCATACAAGTCAACCTACCACTAGAAGGAGTTTATACACTGATACCCTATGCCTCTCACCGCAAAGGGGAGCTAATCATACACTGATATCCTTTTCTGGTTCTCCTGCAGTTTGACACATTTTGTTAAGGTCAGTGCCGGACCACAATCTGTGCGTGTAACATACATTCTCAACAATAAAGCGCTGTATCCGGGCCAATAAGCAAAACATAAGGTTAGTGCTCCTTCTGACCTCAACAGACCAGCCAAACAAATAATAGTCAGCGTGAAAAACCAAAGAGGTGGCTTGCAACCCTATACAGAAAGAAGTTAAAGGACCCAGACACAGCCTATCACGTGTTAACGTTAACATAGGGAGATTATTACACGTGTGGACGGGGATGTGGAATGAACACAAACCAACCCACCAAACTTAATGCTGCATATGAAAATAATGGCAGTTTTCGAATCTAAGATTTTCAAGTTTCCTCTTATTGGAGCAGACCCTGAAGGTAATCCAGGTTGCTAGTAAAATCAGTAAAAACATCAGGTAGCTTGGAATTGCACATCAAGCATACCAATTAATGATCAACTTAATAAAATGTTGAACAATTAAAAGCTATCTTTAGCAAATAGTTTATAAGTCCTAGATACTCAATTATTCATTTTTAATGGAGAGTTATCTTTGTTTTAGCAAAACGTATATTTTTTGTAAAACAATGCGTTTTTCGTATAAATGGAGTTCTTGTGAAAAATGGAATGGTGCCTCATAGCCTCGCCAGTGTAAAACTAGATTTGTTTTGCCCAAGATGGCTGCCAAACTTCTGCTACTGCTGTCTATGCAGGGTGAACCAGTCTGGTTTGTATTCTCACTTTTTATGACATTTCCAGGGGCAGCAGATAATATGGGTCTAAAAAGTCTTGGGGATAGATAGTATGTGCACCTGCTTTTTTGGCAACAAAAGTCGTTGAAAAAGGTGCCGTCTGGCTAGAGGCAGAATATTTTTGAGAAACCTCATGCATTCCACTTGCCTCGTTGTAGTATGCAGTACGATGTGGAAAGGCAAATCACGGTGGAGGAGGCTTCCGGTGTTGGCACTCACAGGAAGATGGGAAGGTTTTAAAACTTGACTTTGGACCTTACTGCCATAGCCAGAACCCTGCTTAATTCAAATTCAATTGAAAGACCATGCCATCGGTTTTCCCTTTTATAAGATATTCATCGCAGAGGGATGAATGAATCCAGTCTCTGTTCTAACCTCTGATGACCTCCACCAGCCATCCCCAATCATCAATATGTTAAGCAACGTGACCACAGAACAAAACCCGTAGAGCTGAGTGGACACAACTGGTATTCTAGTGAGTGAATACAGACATTCAAGTCTGCAGCGAAAGGTTAGTTCTTCTTAAGGTGACCTTGAGTTCTACATTGTCAGGCTG
This sequence comes from Lissotriton vulgaris, assembly GCF_964263255.1. Taxonomy (NCBI): domain Eukaryota; kingdom Metazoa; phylum Chordata; class Amphibia; order Caudata; family Salamandridae; genus Lissotriton; species Lissotriton vulgaris. The sequence goes on along the minus strand of NC_141699.1, from coordinate 392,925,427 downwards.
GTCCTCATCCTGGTGACAGCTGGAAAAGACTGGCTGTATGTATTAGACCCAGAGGTTGGTCACAAGGAATAAATATAGTGCCACTCTCCATGCTGCCTATGTACTAAAGAACAGAGAGGTCTTTATTGATTTGACCAGTGAAGCTTAGGCGACCAGAAGAAAGTAGTTTACACCCTCAAGATAACCACTTTATTACTAAATAAAAGCAGGATCTCCCTCTTTATCCTGGAACGTCAGGTTAATGGAACAGACTGGAACACCTGAACAGTTCTATCCCCTTTACACCACTAGGAACAAAGGACTCCTCTTTCTAGTAGGCTAAGATGTCCAGGTGACTAGCGACACTGCTACGTTCACCAGGCTGACTAGACCCTGCTAGGTTACAAGAGACTCAATAGTTTGTTTACCTTAGGCGGCCCCAGACCTGCCTGGCTCCTTCCTTTCACATCAGGCAAAGCAAAGGGACTGCTTACCCCCATACTCAAGAAGATGGGAGCCCAGCTAAAAAACGGACCTGGACCCCAGTGACAGAGGCACAAAGTTACCCACAGCCAGAAAGAGAGGAACTGAAACAAACGGAAAGCAAGAGAAATCACATTTCAAATATCCAGAACTGCATCCGTTTGTTCAACGGTAAAAACGGGCGACAGACTTAGAAGCGCAAAGTTACAACCACTGACGGCTCACACGGTTTCAAAAGTCCATGCTTTGGCATTGAGAATGCAGGTCTACCGTGCTATTTTTTTTTCATTTTTTTTTTTTAAATCATTTCATCTAACAAAACCTAACACTATCAAACAATGAGACTACAACGGAGGAAGGTGGAGCCTTTTCGAAAAATTAACAACATATTCTTTCATTTTTTTGTGTCTTTTTTGTTTTGTTTCTTTAACTCGTTTCCACATCCCCATCACTGACGTCTGACAGATACGAAGAAACGGCGCCGTTCCCTTCAATCCTTTTCCAAGCCCCACACGTGCGTGTGAGAGGTTATTTAAAGTTCTTTTTTTCTGTTCAGGACAAAAAAAATAAAAAAAATCACAAAAATCCTTCCCTCCCAAAAAAAGAAAAATAATCGCCATCTCGTCTCTTAGATTTCTTCCCTGCTGTTAATCTTCTAGGGAAAAAATAAACACCCCCACAGGCACTGGAACTAAAGAAGAGGACGGAGGGAGGGAAAAGACAAGACATGAGCATGCTGACACATGCTTGTCATTGCAGCTGCTCTCCGAAGCAACGGCTTCAGCTTAAAACACCATCATCCTGCTTTCTCCGGATGAAGCCAGGGCGAACGGCTGCGCAACCTGCAACAAATAAAGAATAGAGAACAAGGTGTTAACATACTGTCAAGTGTAAGGCTGCAAACAAGCTATTCATCCGCACTGAGAATGACATGTTAGAGGAGGAGGCTACCCAGATTACACTAACCTAACCATGCTACACTGTTAATCTGAACAGGTACTATTCTGAGAGCTAATGTGAAGTTCTTCATGCAGAGGACAAGGTTGTGTTAGTCTGCAGAGCTCATTTCACCAATGTCTTACCTGTTCTTTCACTTTTATTTGTGAAGAAAATATCTGCCTGTGTCTATACCTATTTTGAAAGTAGTTTTCCCAGTGTGCTAAGATGTCATACATTTTGGAAAACTCAAAAAGGACAATGGCGATGCTCTTAACAGATCAGAGGCAAGGCAGTTTTTAGGAGAAAGGGGAAACTCTGGCATTTGTGTCTAAAACAAAAGCCCACAGATGAGGCAAGAAAGCAGAACTAGGGCCAAAAAGAAAAAGTTACTGACCTGCGGTAACTATCTTTCTGGTGGATACTCCATCTACCTGCAGATTCCTCACCTTTAGAATAATTCCCAGGCATCAGACTGGATTTGGAACTCTTCAAAGAAACAAGGTCGCTGTTAGAGGGCACTGGACTCTGCAATGGAAGTAATGTCATGCAATGCAACAGAGTCCATAAAGAGCCCGCCCTGGTGCATTAACCCGTTCTATGCTCATGACGGAGCCGCTCCGTCATGAGCCTCGGTTGAGCTGTGCTCATGATGGAGCGGTTCCTTCATGACCCGCTTGGCGCGCCTTCGCGGCGCGAATTTCGCGCCTGCGCTGGACGTTCCATTGAGCGGGGCGGGCCATGACGGAACCGCTCCGTCACGAGCACAGCTCAACCGCGGCTCGTGACGGAGCGGCTCCGTCACGAGCTTGCGAGCGCCGCTCGGCTGCCCCGCCCCCTTAGCGCTGCGGCAGAATTCCCGCTGCAGCGAAGGGGTTAACAGCAGTTTTCCATCCGTATTTTACAAGCTTTCGAGGCAAGATGGCAGACTGACATTGATGAAGGAATGTAGTACCAAAAGATTGTAACATGGGATTAACTTTACCTATAGTTCATCCATCATTCAGGGAGGTGGGCGGCCGGTGAAGAATATGCAGCTTGAGTGTCCACCATAAAGATAGTTAGTGCAGGTAAGTAACTTTCTTCTGATGGATACTTCTACTATGAGATTCTTCACCTGTAGAACAGATACGCTGCCCAGGAGAAAGGTTTTTGGATGTTTAGAAAAGGAAATCCTCCAAGATGGGCCTTGCAAAGTGCACATCACTGGGCACCTCCACATCCAGGCAATAATGCTTAGCAAAAGTGTGCACGGAAGCTCATGCTGCTGCCTTACAGATGTCTGCAACCAGAACACCTTGAGCAAGTGCAGAAGTGGTCGACTTAGCATTGGTGCAATGGGCCCTGATTTCTTCAGGAGGCTCTTTCGTGGCCAGAATTGTAGCATGTCTTGATGCAGACGATGATCCACCAAGGTGGAGTCCTCTTCTGTACTAGCTTACCCTTTTTGGCACCGCAGTAGTCGACAAAGAGCTGATCATCCGGTGGGAATTCTACTGTGCGGTCCAGATAGTAGCTAAAGGCACACAGAGAATCTAACCGATGCAACCACTCCCCTTTCCTAGAATGAGGTGGGGGGGTAGAAGGTCAGAAGAGTGATGGATTGGGTAAGATGAAAGGAGTGACCACCTAAGGAAGGAATGCAACCCTGATTCCAGAGATGGTGTCGTCTGCAGATGGCGCAACAGCATCTCTGATGAGCTATCTATGAGGAACCAGTTGTCCAGGTACAGGAAAATGGGGATGCCCGACCGTCTAAGATGGGCTACCACCACTGCATTTACCATAATGAAGACTTGAGGTGCTGATGTAAAATTAAAGGGTAGTACAGCAAATTGGTAGTGCAGAGAACCCACCACAAACCACAAGTACTCCCAGTGAGAACGCAGGAAAGGGATGTGGAAGTACGCATCCTGCAGGTCCAGGGACACTGTCCAATCTCCAAATTTCAGTGCCAGTAGAACTTGAGCTAGGATCAGCGTCTTGAACGTTTCCTTTCTGAGGCAGAAGTTCAGGCCCCTGAGATCCAGAATCAGACACAGATCTAACTCCTGCTTGGGCACCAGGAAGTAGCGATTGTAACAACTACATCCCATTTCCTTCTCTGGCACTTACTCCACTGCTCCTTTGAGTAGGAGAGCTGCCACCTCTTGCTGTAGAATGGCTAAATAGACAGGAGGCGAATAGGAGGGAGGGGCGGGATGGGAAGCACAACCTAAAGAAAGGGAAGGGTGTATCCCCTTTCTATGCGTTGATGGACCCTCTGGTCCCAAGTACCCGTCCAATTACAGGCTCTGTGTAGGATTTGGGAAGCAAACTAGGCCTTTGGTGCAGGGGAGGAGGAAGATGAAACTAAGAAATGTTGCAAGGCAGATCTGCTGTCTTTTCCTCTTCTACGGCATCTGTTTTGACAGACTAGAGGATTCTGCTGCTGGAGCGCTGGTATGTATTGCCAGGACCAAAAGGAAGAACCTTATCCTAAGCCATGTAGCCTTTGATCTGAGGCAGGAGATGAATACTAAAGGATCTGGTCTTGACTTCACAGTCCTCGAACTGTTCCAGCGCTTAATCAGCTTTATTCCCAAACAAGTGCACTCCACCAAAGGGAAGGTCCATCAGAATATCTTGGACATCAAATGAAAAATTGAATGGCCGAGCCAAGCATGATGCTGTACCGTACTGATGGCACCCATGATCAGAAGATGGAGTCTGCAGTGTCTAATCCAGGCTTGATAATATGCCAGAAGGCTTTCTGACTATATGCAACAAGCTCCTGAACATGTTCTTTCATGCCAGTGGGAACATGCAGAACGATCATTTGGGCTGCGTCCCACAAGGCATAGTTGTAGTGGCGAGAAGGAAGTTGGCACTAAGGGATTTCGGGCCATACTCCCCGCAAACATTTGGACTCCTTGTCAGAGGCGGCTGTAGTGAAAGCACCACCAGATTGGTCACCCAAACTGGATTCTTGGATGACTAAGCTCTCTGGCGAAGGGTACTTGGAGAGGAGGGCTGGATTACAAGAAATGGAGCGATAACGGCAAGCCACACACCTACTGACTGCCGGAGCAGAGGAAGTCTTCTCCCATTATCCCAGAATGGGTTCAAGCGGTTGTAAATGAATCTCGGGCCCTAGTATAAATTTCCCGATTCATGCCCTTATATAGGTATACTTTATCATTTCCTTATATAGGCATAGAAATCATTACCATATTTGGCCTAAACCATACAGCCCAAATACGGCATGGATACTTCCACTAAGCTCCAAGAATTAACAAAGTTTTCTTGGAAAAACCCGCCTTCAGCAGTTTGGGACTTCCCCCTTCTTGAATATTAAGTTCTCCTAGAACTCCCGGCGTTTTCCAAGAAATGAGCCTTTGAGTGACGTTAAGTCCAAACATGCGTCAAACTCGGCACCTTCAAAGTATAAATATGCCTTGATTTGCCTAAACAAACACACGGTGGTTTGGAGCAGATCGACTATCTACTTGCCCGACGCCCTGCAGCAGCAAGTGCTGAAGGAAGCCGACCCTCCAGCAGACGCACTGCGACACTCTGTAATTTCTCCTGCCGAGAAATCCAGCTCCAGTGCTTCCAGGCTACCCTTGCGGGTATCTGGGAAATCGAGTCCAGAGAACGAGATACAAGACCTCCTTCATTCTAGAACAAAGGTACGGAGCTGATTAGACCTCTTAGAGAATTATCGGAATCAGATTCCTGGCAAACTCCTCCTCTTATACTCCCTCCCTCTTACCAGACTTAGGTTAGGTACACCGGGGAAGGCGTATTCTAGAAGCACCAGTTGAGTATTTTAGTCATCCTTTTATCGTTGTATTTTATGCATTTTATGCACTTTATGGCTTGGAAACCATATCATGCTTTTACAGTACTACTTTATAATACTGTTCGTATTATATGCATTGTACTTCATAGTAAGCTTTACTATTGTAGCAGTTCATTTTCAATGCTTGAGAAAGAAGACTGTTCAATAAATACCTTTTTATTGAAAACGCCCGTCTCTCTATTTCTCTTGCACCTCTGGTGAAACTAAGCATGCACGATTGACTGAGTGAAATAGTTTTCTATTGTTTCCGCGACTCTAGAGATTTGATTTCTTATTCTTGGGAAACAAAGTTGTCATGTTTTATGCGGTTGTCAGAAACTAATCCCTTCTTGTTTATTCGAGAAAGTTTCTAGTGACTTCTGAGCTAGCTGGCACTCACAATTAAGTCTAATATAGCCGGTAGAGACCTAGTAGACCTCAGTCCTACGTCTAAGCTACAGGATATATTATTCCAATGCGCAGAGCCTATTGGGAATATAGGAACTACACTACAAAGCAAAGGCTCACTGAAGGGGTACTAAAGTGAAAACGCTGATCTTTGTCTCAGTAACTGGTAACAGCAAGTCCAGAACCTCTGCAGCCTTCAACATAACCTTGTGCAATGAAATTACTCATGGCGTTTGTAATCTAGAGATAAAGTCCATAGCTTGAGCAAGGTATCTAAGCCACTGGCTGAAGACAGGCCCTGAAATTCAATGGAGCACCACAAGGGAAGTATTCTACAGGGTCAGAATATGTCCCAAAAAGTTCATGGAGACGGGCTCTATAAGCATCCATTACCAATATCCTCTTGGTCTATATGTGGGAATAGCTTTAAGGCTCTATGTTGGGCTGTGGTGCCGATGGCACATATCTGGAGCCAGAGGAGGCGGCGGTGGTGGAGGCTCGGTCCGCAGAATCAGTTGTGGTGCCGAGAGGCTGAGCACAGCATGAAAACAATGTGGCAAAGGCACCGGTTTCGACGCTGCAGCACCAAAGGGCTTCAGCTGAAAAGGCAAGAGCAGTGGTAGATGCAAAGTGGGGGCTGAACCAGCAGGTGCACTGGATGCCATTGTGGCCTTCTCGAAGATGGAAAAAAACTATTTTTTAAATGTATTTATAAAGTTTTATATAGCGCAAGCCTTACCCTTGTAGCACCACCGATAAGAGAAGGTACAACACAATGGCAGGATCAAAAACAAACAGTAACAAAAGGAGAGCAATAGTCAAGAATGCAATTGACTTGTCATGAAAGATCAAAGAGAGGAGATCCTATGATCTAGAGCAGAAATCGGTTTATAAATAGTACTTTAACTTCTTTCTTGAATGATGCTGTTTAGGGATTCTGACTGGTTTCAGGGGGCAATGCATTCCCAATTCCAGTGAAAACTGTTTTAGGTTTTCTTTTTTAAGAATCTCTGTGGTTTCAGTAGTAACGATCTAGAGATTCTAGAGGATATGCAGCTGTCAGAGAGTTCTAGCTTCTGAGCTAGGTATCGCAGGGTATTGTAGTGTAGGATTTTATGGGTCATGAAGGCAATTTTTTGCTGAATTCTTGCTTCATAAGATAGCCAGTTGAGGGATTTAAAATCTGGAGTGATGTGGTTGTTTTGTGTGAAAAGCCTCGCTACAGAGTTATGAGAGGCCCTTAGAGGAGTCTTTTTGGGTCTGGGCAAACAGCAGATGGTTCAATTTCTTAGGCCAACCTGGGAATCACTATGGCTTGCACTGCACACTTGAAGTCATTAGGGGGAGGCAGGGTTTAATTTTCTTAAAATGTTTATTTGGAGGTTTGCTCCTTTGGTGGCCACACTTATGTATTTCTGCTAGTTGAGGTTCTAGTTGCGTTATTCTCAGTTATTTAGCTGATTCTATAACGTTTGGCAAGCTACTAAGGGCGGTTAGTTGTTTCAACCATTCCTCAATAACAGGTGACTAGTTAAATGGGGCGATTAGGAGGAATTCGGTTTTTAGAGTATTTAGTTGGAGGTGGTTGCATGTCAGCCAATTTTGGGTTTTCTGTAGAGTTAAGGTGAGAGATCTGATGTCTTCAGAACATGAGACTTTCAGGTATAATTGGGTGCCATCAGCAAACATGTGGCAGTGGATGTTGGATGAACTAGCATTTCCATTAGAGGCTCCATGAACAAGTTGGAGAGTGGGTGAGAGGGAGGAACCATGTGTGACGCTCTAATGTGACCAGAGTGGTCTGATATAGGGAATGATTTACCTTAAATATTTGAATTCTGTTTTGGAGCCGAACCAGTTTAGCACAGACCCAGATAACCAAATTCTATGTTCCAACAAGTCTAGTAGATTGTTCTGCTTAACGTGTCAAATGCTGGGAGTAGGTTAAGGAGGATTAGACAGGAAGAAGACATTCAAGAATGCTGCTGGTTTTAATTCCAGAGTCTGGAAGAGTGGGCACGCATCAGAGGCTTGAATGGTGGAGATTTTGGTGCCAAAGGCTCTGGGAGTGGAGGGCTGTCTAGAGTAGGGTCTATAGGAGAAGCCGGGCCCACTGACAGCAGATCGAAAAGCTCCAGTTGCGAGGTCAAAGGTTTTGTGGGCGATGAAGATCGCCAAGGAGACTTACTTATGGAACTCTTCTTCTCTTTCCACCTTTTTTCCTCTCCTAAGGCGAAGATGAAGATGGAGGGCACGAACGGTGCCGGAAACATTTCTGGTGTCGATGTTAGTCATTTGGCCTGGCCATGAAGTTTAGCCTACTGCTCCTTGATGGCCTTGGGATGCATGCTGGGCCAGGAGGAGCAGGTCTTCAAGTCACTGTCCGACTCTAAGCACCAGACTGACTGCATGGGGATCCATAATGCACATCTGTCCCTCACAATCCCTACAGAGTTTAAACCCAGACTTCTTGGGAGGAGACATTGTACTGCAAAATAACTTTGTGAGGAAAATTCCCAAACGAGTGAAGCTCTGAATCCGTGCTGAAGACCTGCAAACAAGGGAACTGACGTTGAAGCATCAAGATGGGGACTTATTAGCCTTGATGGCATCGCCCGACGTCACTTCTGGCTCCAATCGAGTCCCGCGCCCTATATTGGCAACCTTGTTGCTTTGAAGTTTTCCTGGTCCGGTCTGACGCATGGGCATTGTTTTACAGATGAGGAATCTGCAGGTAGAAAGAGACAACCCTTTCTACCAGAAAAGCAGCTTGTATCATTTATTTTGTGTATTTATGTACTTACTGGTCAAAATGCGAACTAGAGAGGCAGTGGAGCGATTTACAATTAACAACAACCAAAGATTCAGGTAAACAGGAAAGGATAGTGGAAGGACAAGCTTCAGATGACTTTAGGCAACTTTTACATGGTCTTTTGGGAACAAGCAGAGATCTATCATTGGAAACGTAGAAGGCCTTTAGCTCGTAGTTTTTGACAAACAAGTTACTTACCTTCAGTAACAATGTATCTGTAAGAGACATACATAAGTTATAGATTCTTTACCTTAGAATTACCCCAGGCGTCAGACTGGATCCAGAGAAATCTTTTAGTAGCAGTACCCCTGTGTGTCGGTAGGTGGCGCCGGTTGACTCAGTGTTCATCGTCGGCGTCGTGATCTGCGGGATGACGCGCAGGTCTACTAAGGCGCCTCCCCTGTGCGCTGATGTCAGTTCTGACACGACTTTCCAGAGCAGAGCCATGCAAGACACTGACCACTGGTGCACAAAACTAAGGCCCTAAAACCCCTTCCGTGCTCATGACGAGCTCAGCTCGTCATGAGGCACAGTGGAGCTGTGCTAATGACGAGCTGAGCTTGTCATCAAGCCACCCATTTCCATTATGGCCCAGCACAGGGGAAGAATGACTAGCAGCCAAGGTGATAAGGGAGTCCCTATCCCTAGAAGTCAGTTTGCAGAACAGTGAGGATGGTTGGGGAAGTAAGGAATCTATATCTAATGTATGTCTCTTACAGAAACATCATTACCGAAGGTAAGTAATCTGAAAGACCATTAGTTATAGATTCCTTACATTAGAATATATACCCAAGCAATACCAACCCGGGAGGTGGGTCTGCGAACCAAGTTCACACAAGGAAGTCCTGGAGAACAGAAAGGCCGAAAAAGCGGTCTCTCCAGACTAGGCTGTCCAGACAGTAATGCTTAGTAAACGTGTGCAGTGATGCCCACAAGGCTGCCTGGCAGATGTCAACCAGCAGAACTACACGTCCCAAAGCAAAATTATCTGCTGGTGCCCTGGTAGAGTGGGCGCGCAGTTCTACTGGAGGTTCTTTTTTAGCCAAAGAATAACAGATCTTAATGCATAGGATGACAAGTCGTGAAATGGTACGTTTGTGCACTGCCCGACCTTTCTTGGCGCCCACATAATCCACTAAAAGTTGATTGTCCACCTGGTGTAGTCAAGGTAGCAAGACAGCACACGTTTTGGGTCCAGACAGTGGAGTCTTACCTCCTCTTTGGAAGGGTGCGAGGCAGGAAGAGGGTGGGCAATGTGATGGTCTGACCTATGTGGAAAGAGGTAACCACTTTGGGCAGAAAATAGGGCCTAGTACGGAGGACTACTTTGTCCGGATGGACAGCAAGAAAGGGAGGTCTCGAAGATAAGGCTTGAAGACTCACTCACCCTGCGAGCAGAGGTGATGGCAAGCAAGAAAGCAGTCTTCAAAGTAAGGAGACCAAGAGGACAATTATGTAGTGGCTCCAAAGGAGCACACAAGATAAGTGAGGACAAGATTTAAAGTCCCACTGGGGCATTACAAAAGGAGAAGGAGGAAAGATATGAGTAATGCCCTTCAGAAATCTATTAACAATAGGGGACTTGAAAAGAGAAGACTGATCAGGAAGGCGAAGAAAGGCCGAAAGATAGCCTTTAGGAGTGCCAGGAGCAGAGCCCTGCTGGGCCAAAGAAAGAATGACGAGGACAACCTCTGAAAGAGAGGCAGAGAGAACTGAGGTCACCGCGCAGGGGCGGCGTCTAAGTAGACGCCACAATGTATCCCGGCGACCACGACGCCGAACGTGGAGTCGACTGACGCATAGGAGTACTGCTACAAAAACAAGTCTCTGGATCCAGTCTGACACCTGGGGGTAATTCTAAGGTAAGGAATCTATAACTAATGGTCTCTTTTAAAGTGGACAAGCTTCTATGCTAAGATGCTGAATTCGGGAATGAAACTCTAAAGTCTGGGTTCACAGCATGCAGAGTCAACCAAAAATGCTTGTAGCGTTACTCATGATCAGTAGTTCACTGTCAAATAATTGTGTACTAACTGAGACTTAGCAGTTACAACAAAGTCATCTTGTATAGGAGCAAATATCATTATGGACTGCATCATTCTAGCAGCCAGGATATATGAAGAAAGCTGCAGGACTTTCCTAGTGCCAATATCTTTGGGGGCCATTTAAAGGTTAAGGCTAAGGAGTTATCAGTCAAAAATCATAATGCTGAGTCCTACTTTCTAGGTCCAACCACCTCATTTACAGATGGTGATCTGATATGTTTGAGACAAAGGAGCCTCTGCTGCCTCTGCAATCAGATACTCCTGTTGGCGGCCCAAATGCTCTAGCAGTGCCCACTATCATCATCCCCTCCTTCTGTCACAAACCTATGTTTTAAGCCAGAATTGACATAAAATCCTTTGTGCTTTACAGATTCTGTAATGCAAGTCCACCAAACCAATTTACTGTATGAGTGAACATTTCTATAAATCATGGCAGGAGACTTTTGAGTATTATTTCACGGTTTAGACTGTTCTAGTGTTTAATTTGACTTTTTTGAAAATGATGAGTGGTGGGCCCAGTGGGAATTATGAAATGATGTTTGCATCCCTTCGTCTACACAGAAATAGACATTATTATTTGATTGATCAAGGTTTCCTTCCTATGATAGCAAGTTGCAATTATAACCTAAGTAATGTGTTAAAATAGACTATTCTTTTCATGATAGCAAATTAACTGTATTATTAATTCCTGTCACTATCCTAGTGTTGGGTATGTGATAATTCGTGAATACTAAACTATGTTGTGTTTTTTGCCCTTATATGTACTTTTATTGTATATAGACTCTTTCTGTACTTTTTATAAAAGATGTTCTAGTTTATGTATATCTTGATTCACAGCCCTGAATAAGCCCTGAATAAGTTCTGTGTGTTGTAAGAGAAATGCATTGGCTGTCATTTTACTGTCAGCTTCAAGTATTTTAAATTAAACAACAAGCTCTCATGGATTCAAACATCAGAAGTTTTCCTTATGGAAATTCTACAATATTGGAAATTAACTGTTTGAATGAGACTTTAAATTGTTAATTTTTGCCTCTCTGGATAGTACAGCGGGATATGCTACAGTTGTCTGTCAATAATTGATTTATGTGCCACAAGAACGTCACTATAATGGCACTGGAAGGATCCTCAGGACTGTTTTCTTTCAGGTTGCTTACCCAAACAAGCAATAATGTTCCCAAAGCTCCAATAATGCCAGGGACAGTGCTGTTTTTTTTAAACTCAACAGTTTAGCAGTTTTTATAATGAAACTAAATGGCCCATCATAGGGCAGCTGGCATTACAGTTTCCCCAAAAGTGCTCCCACCATCTTGAAGGAAGAATTCTTGCAGAAAAATCGTTGCAAACCCAGGGAGGATCTCTACATATGGCAGATGGGTCACTACCTTGGCTCACTGGCCTGTTGCACGTGGCTAAATAAACCTCCATGAATCTAAAACCCCAAATAGTCCATAAAATCACTGTAGCACATATGCCACACCTTGCATGGTATACTGAGAAAGTGGCCTTCAAATAATGGCACCAGAAACGTAGTTATTTTAATAGCATACTGGAAAACAGGCGAGGCTATCGTGAGAAATCAGAAAGGTGACTAGGTATTGGAAGTACTAGGTCAATAGAGGAAGGATATTCGAAATAAATGTACCTTCACTGGAGTGGTGCCACTGGTGCTCCTGAACAGTGAAAGTGCACATTCTGCCACTTGCCGTCGCGACGGTGCCAGACCCGGGTCTCCTCGGATTGACTGGTGCGAGGGCGTCCCTGTGTGTCGATGTATTGCGTCAGCCGGATGTAGGCAATGCAGGCAGCATCTTCACCCACCACATGAACATGGGGGTTTAGGATAGTTGTGTGGATTGGCTTGTTGTTTTTTGATAGCACTGCAGAGAAAAAGGAGGGAAAAAAGGGAACCATAAATATATGTTGTTGGTGTCAGTTCCAGATGTATGTATTTCTCTCAAATCATTGCATTCAGTGGGACCTCTTATTGGAAATGTGTTGGAAAAAACAAGTTACTTACCTGTACACTGTGGTTCTCCAGCATTGATAAACTTTATAGATTCACATGCTTGAATCTTCTCCGTCGTCATTGTGGGAGTCCCACGGTTACAGTAAAATAGCAGTATAAAGTTTAAAGGCTAATCTCCCTTGAAAATCAATAGCATTTAGTAACCATTTAACATCATTAAAGAACTTCCAAACTCCAGCCAATCCCATCACAGACCCAGAGTATCCATCCCCTGCAGGGCCACCATCCTCAGATTTCGAGCAAGAATGTAGTTAGAAAAATAGTAGAGGTATGAAATGTGCACGTGGAAGGGGAGGACGGAGGGCTGCATGTAAATCTATAAAAGATATCAATACTGGAAAACCACAGTGTATAGGTAAGTAATATGGTTTTTCTCCAGTATTGTATCTTTTATAGATTCACATGCTAGAATCAAGATAGTAAGCAGCACATAACAGTTAAAGGAGGTGGGAAAAACAGGTGAATCATCCCATCATCCGACCATAGTATTATAACCAGAATCGTGAACAAGTAAAGTATCCTCTATATATATATATAAAATATATAACATTTGCCAAAATACCAAGAGAAGAATAAAAGTCAGAATGGCAGTATAGGAAAGAAATATTAATAATAACGACATTACCAAACCTCAATAAGATGAGGCTTACCATAAGCAAACAGACATCGTAGGGTCGCTTGACCAACAGCAGGATCAGTCTTCCAGAAGGTATCCAGGTAGTAGTGCCTTGCGAAGGTATGGACGTTTGACCATGTCGCCACCCTGCAGATGTCGGGTACATTCATACCTCTAAATTGCCGCCAAATGAACTTTAATCGAAGAGTGGGAAAGGCTAGCTTTGGCCAGAGAGAAGAGATATGACAAAACGTATTCCGGAGAAGAGAGCTGATGTAAAGAGTGTTTTGCATACCAGGAACAGTATCTTTTCCATTTGGCCAAGTAACACTTGACAGTGGAGGGAGCTCGGGCCTTGTTAAGTATCAAACTGCACTCCTCAGAGATAGTTAAGTCACCAAACTCCGTGTTGCGAGGAGCCAGGCCGACAAGTGAAGAGAATGAATCTGTGGATAAACCACTTGGCTTTGATCCATGGAAAGCAGAAGTTTGGTAGGATTAAGACGGATTGGAGAAGTATCTGATAGGTGAAACAGCTCTGTGAACCAGTATTGTCTTGCCCACGCCGGAGCAATGAGAATGATGCATTAAGGCTCCCATTTCATCTTCTGTAGATCTTTTGGTATTAGTGGGAACGTAGGGAACTTGTAAGCAAACGCTCCTTCCCAGGAAAAATGGAAGGCGTTCCCCAAAGAACCTGGCTTAGGAAATTTGCTGGCGCAGAATTCACATTTTTTGTTGAGTGATGTAGAGAACAGATTCATGGTTCGTTATCTCAAACACTGAAATACCTTTCCCAGCTGAACAGCATCCAACTCCTATTTGTGACACTGCTTGGTGTCTCTGCTGAGTGAATCGGCCCATACGTTGTAGCACCCATGGAACGTGCTAGACTTGTATCAGTATGTTGTAGGAAATCAGCTAATTCCAAATTCGCTGCACGAGGTTTGAGAGAGCCAGAGATTTTGTGCCGCATTGTTTCTGTAGGTAGTTTGTATTGTCTGGGCAGACGAGAATCGACGATCCCTTTATCCTTGGTAGAAAGGATTCGAGTCCTAGGAAGACTGCTTTCAGCTCCAACAGGTTTAAGAGGCATAGAGACTCCTGGTCCGACCACTTCCCTTGGACCTGAAGTTCCTGGAGGTAAGTGCCTCATCCTTCCATGGAAGCATACGTTGACATTATCAACAATGGCTTCGCTGGGAGGAAAGGTAGGCCTTGTGAGATTGCTTCTTAATGTCCACCAGGACATTTCCCTGATCTCTGGCATGACTGACACGGTGTAGTCGAAGGAGCCTCAAGCTTGAATCCATTGGGAGTCAAGTTGATCCTGAATAGGTCTCATCCGCAATCGACAGTGAGGTATCAACGAGATGCAAGGCGACATCATCCCCAACACGGACTTGTAGTTCCTCACAGAAACGCCCCTTCTTGAGGAAAGGGACTGAACCATCCTTTGAAAACAAGAAACTCTTTCCTATGTGGGAAAGACCATTGAGCGGCTGTTATCTAGCATCGCTCCTAGAAACACCAGTAACCTAGAGGGGAGGAGAGAGGACTTTTCTCTGCTGAGATTGAGACCCAGAGAGCGAAAAAGGTGAAGGCAAGCATTCGTAGACATCCTGGCGCCCTGAAAGGATGGGGCCTTGACCAACCAGTTGTCCAGGGAGGGAAAAACCTGGTGCCCGGAACGCCAGAGATGTGCCGCCACTGGCCCAAGACACTTGGTAAAAACTCTGGGAGCTGACTTTAGCCTGAAAGGTAGCACTTTGAACTGGTAGTGGCACCCTGCAACTTGGAATCTGGAGAAACAACAGTGGCTTGGATGAATGGAAATATGGAAGTATGCATCCAGAAGATACAGGGAGGTCATGTAATCTCCTGTATCCAAGAGCAGAAGAATATTATGGAGCGACAACCTCCTGAAAGGCTGACTTTTGATGCACTTGTCAACCTGAGGTCCATAACCTGCCTCCGTTTTCCAGTCTTTTTCTTTATCAGAAAAAAGTGAGAGTAGAAGCCTAGGTTGCACTGACTGCGCGGCACTACTTCGATTGCCTATTTGTGGAGAAGGAGATTTATTTCCCTTTTGAGAAGCACCAGATGGCGGCGAGCAGTCTTCCTTGGAGGGAAATTCGGAGATTGTTGAATAAATTACAGGGGGTGACCATGGTTGAAGACGTCTAACAACCATATGTCCGAAGAAATGGTATTCCAGTGAACGAATAATTCGGAGCAGTTTCGAGCCATTTGGAGTGGGACTGGAGTGATGGTTGCCTGAAAATTCCCATTGCCTTCTGCCTGAATCATAGGATTTTCCTCCAGATGGAGGACGCCGTCATGCAAGGGAGCCCTCGTATGAGCTGGTGCGGGCGTCTGACGAAAGGACTGCACAGAATATTGAGGCCGGAAACCCCGACGATAGTAGGGCTGAAAGCGCTGTTGGAGCTGGGGCAGAGCTACAAATAGGTTCCTTCCTCGAAAGGCAGCGAACCTCTCTGCTGCAGATTGGCTAAGGACTTCGCTGTATCTGTGTCTGATTTAATAGCTTTAAGCGCCTCATTCACATGTTTACCAAAAAGGTTTTCACCGTCGAAAGGCATGTCAAGTACCTTAGCTTGGACTTCTGAGTGGAATCTCGTTGCCTTCAGCCAACCCTGTCAGTGTAACACGGCAGTGCCTGCCATCTGCCTAAAGGCAATGGAAGCGATGTCTATTGCCACATCAATGACTTCCGGTGAGGCTCTCACCCTCTGAGAGTATTTCTTTCACCTCCTTCCTGTCCTCAGGCAGAAATTCTAATTCTAGAAATGAAGCAATGTCCGACCACATCTGCCTATCATACCTCCCAAGGATGGCCATGGCATTGGAGGCTCTGATGGCCGTTGGTGCCAGCGTGGAAAATCTCTTCCCGACATTTTCTAACCTGCGCCCTTCCTTGTCTAGTGGAATGGTACATGGCGAAGCAGGGCTCATAGATCGCCTTTGAGCTGCTTGCAATATTACAGAATCCGGCTTTGGGTGGCATATGAGGCATGCAGGAGAGTTCTCAGGTTCCCAATACGGTTTGCCTAATTTTTGAATAGCTGCCAGCACAGAAGCTGGAGTTCATCAGCTTAAGGCTTTCCTGCCACAGGAAGTCAACAATAGGGATTGCCCAAATGAACACTGAGGGGCAGCCTTGAAATCATACAAGAAGCATTCCGCTTGTTTGACCGGCATGGGGGGGATCAAAACATTTTGACGCCCTCTCTAGAAGGTCATGGAAGCCGCAGATATCTGTTGGAAGAGAATCAGCCACAGGGTGGGAGAAGGCGGTGTGTGCCACCTAGTCCCTCCATTCATCATGGACATCAGAATCTACTTATAGCTCCCTTTCCTCCAAATGTTGATCACCACAGTCTAATGTTGGAGCATGAATCTGCAGGAGAGTTAAGGATTTCTGTTTTGGTGGTGCAGGTGGACCTCCCCGATCTGGGATGACAACAGGATCCTCCTGTAGAGGAGCTGGCTTTTGAGCTACATTAGCATCAGGGAAACATTTGTAGTAGTCACTGGGCATCATACGCAAGTCTGTGACCAGTGACTTTGGAACATTAATGGCGGGTTCCTGCGGACGGTCTTCCTCTTCCTGCTCATAATAGGGGTAATGCTCTTGAAAAGTGTCCAAGCTTTGCAAGCCTGTGCGTCCTCTGTCTGAGAAGGAATATTCAAACTCCAAATACGCAGAAGGAATCTTCTTCCAAATACGCAGAAGGAATCTTCTTCCTCTGATTCTTGGCACTTGACTTAGTTGAAAAGGACTGCATGCGGGACCATAAGGTCCTTCAGGCTCCGATTCCTGGAAATCCAGGTGGCGATAAGGAGGCAGCAGAAAATCTTGAAGAAGTCCCGCAACAATGATGCAATTGTTTTTGCAACTGGCATGCCCATTTTCTTTGTGAACGGGATCGCGTTGTCAGTGACTGCTCCCACGGTGTGGAAATATCTGTCGATGGGGCGGAGATGCTAGTCGACGACGCAGCACCCAATTGAACCGTTGATAGCAAAGCTCTCGAAATAGAACTCCTCACAGAAGCCACCGACATCACTACCTCAGTTTTTGTCGACGCTACAGCCGTCGTCGTCCTGACCGTCGACAATGTTGCTGAAGAAACCGTAAACGAAGCCCTTGTTTCAATGTTCGTAGGCAGAGAATGCTTTGTGGAAGAGCAGATTTTCTGTGAGGTAGTATGTGGCGCAGATGGAGGTGCAGAGCCAGATCTCTTTTGGGCATGAGAAGAGCCAGGATGCTCCTTTTTCGCACATTTCTCCACAGAAGACTACTTGCTCTGAGATCTTGACTTTTTTGGATCTTGCTGGACAGAAGGAGGTTCTTCTTCCTTCCTTTTCTTAGAGGAGCTATGAGGCCTCTCCTCACTCTCGGAGTCAGAATCCTTAACAGGTTTAGTCTTTTGAAGCCATAGAAGCAGTCTTCCCTCCCAGTCTTTGAAGAAAAAGTACAGCAGTGCTTACAGTCTCTAGGCCTGTGATTTGGATAAAGGCATTATAAGCCCTCTTTATGACGATCTTCAGAGAAGAGCCTGGACTTTCCACAAGTCTTGCAGGGCCTAAACAGCTCTTTTTTAGACTCAGACATTCTGCAGCAAATACAGAAAGAAAAAGATAAACTCACTTTCCAGCAGCACCTCAGTTGAAGAGAAGGTTGAGGAAAAGGAACTGCTAGCTGAAAGTTGAAAAAAATCAAGGTAGAAACACTGACTGAGCAGAGCTCAAGGAGACTCCCTAACACACAACATGCGGTAAGAAATCTGGTGGCCCTGTAGGGGATGGATACTCTGGGTCTGTGATGTGATTGGCTGGAGTTTGGATTTTCTTTAATGAGGTTAACTGATTACTAAATGCTATTGATTTTCAAGGGTGATTAACTTTTAAACTTTATACTACTATTTTACCGTTACCGTGGGACTCACACCAAGACGACAGGGAAGATTCAAGCATGTGATTCTATAAAAGATACAATACTGGAGAATGAAGCTGTGCAACTTAGCGGGAGGATCAAATAACTTAAAAGCTGCAGCAAAGTCTCAAAGAACTACTCGCCGTTTGCTCACTTAATAGCAGACCGGGGTGCAAGTTAAACTCCTGATGGATAAGTACTCAAAATGCACATGCAAAATATGCTATCACAAATCGACACACTTATTTGAGAGTTCAAATGCCCAAGAGTGCTGGATGTGATCTACTGTCTCTCCTTCCGGACATGAAGACTTGGAACTCAACAGACTCCTATCACAAGTACTAAAAGATAATTAGT
Source organism: Lissotriton vulgaris (assembly GCF_964263255.1). Taxonomy (NCBI): domain Eukaryota; kingdom Metazoa; phylum Chordata; class Amphibia; order Caudata; family Salamandridae; genus Lissotriton; species Lissotriton vulgaris. The sequence goes on along the minus strand of NC_141699.1, from coordinate 392,906,982 downwards.
CTGACAAATCATACCACAAAAGGGAGGGTTTGGCCCAAATGTGAGTTGTTAACCAGTATTTGGCTTCAATAGGGAACATAGGAGTATATTGCCTCTGGCTGTTCTGCAGTTCCACATTTAGAGATGCAGTAAAGAAATGCCTCTCCCATCTTTTTGCTAGTACGGTTGCAGTAAATATGCTTAATAACAGGGCCATTTCGACATGTGAATTCACCCGTAAGTATATCTAGGACATTATCATTTGTATATTACACTTCTTTATGTTTGTCTTACCTCATCAGATTAGTCCTCACTGTTTCAGAAATAGCGGGCTCACTTTAATTGGGTGAGTTGTGATATAGTGTAGGTAATATCAGCACTGATTTAAATACTTAGAGTTAATTGCATGTGTGTATTAACAGCTGTGAAGCATGTACATAGATGAGGTAATTAGTTACAGTTAATCAATTGGTCAATAGCTGAAATGTATATTTTTTATAGATGGTCAAGTTGGACAGTTTTGTTCATGGATAAATAAACAGATTTATACATTAGGATAGTATAGTACAGACCACAACAAAGTCGGACAAGATAATGCCAATAGATTCAATGCAGATTCATTATAGACAAACACAGGACATGTGGATGGGTATAAAGGTAGAGAAGGCAAGCTATATGAAACAGCAGATGGAAGGTGAAAACCTCCAGAGGAGTAATAGGAAGCCTTAGACTACCATCACTCAAACTCGGAGGACATGCCCTCTCAGCAGCTGGAAAAGCAGTGGTTAGTCTGGAGAGGTTGTAGGGAAGTTACAGTAACTCAAAATACTTAGGGCTAGATATCCTATCTCGGCAAACTTCTTTTTCCTACCACTCTCCAGTAATAATTAGCTGTGAGTACAGTAAGCTTACCACCTCCTCTATGCACAGACCACGTTTTGTAGGATTGTGCCATGAACGAGGGGAGCATTTTGCTGTTGAAATTTATTCTGGAACTGCTATAAAGGCTCACTGCCACTTATGCGGCATCCAAGGGAAGAAAATAACAGGCTACTCACAGTTCTCAAAGTAAAATCGATGAAAGTCCATCCCCTCCACTAGATTGCCCAGAGCTTCAGGTTCGAATGACGTCAGCCCTGGATCGCAGATCTTTCTAAGAGAGGAAAAGACATGTCAAACTATCATGAACACAAATGAGTGTTTTCTAAGTAACCACATCTGATGTTGCTCTGTCAACACGGACTGGTAGCACTGCACCTTACATGTCAACTAGAACTTTGTTGCTGCTGCCAACCAGCTCCTGTGAGTACAGCTGGGATCCTTTTAATATTTATAACAAGACATTTACAACTCTGCCTGCGTGTTTCTGGCCTTTGTTTACTTTTGCAAGTTGATGTATCAGATGTGCAGCTTTGTCCACAGGCTTCTACCCTCTATTATAGTCTTTTTTTCCTATTTACCCATCATGAGAATCCTCACAGAAACACTCATATTATGACTTATAATTTGGGGACAGAGTACCTAAAAACTGCCCCCAGAACGAAAAGTTATGACATAAGATTGGATGGAGAATTAATCATTAATCTCTAAAATAAAGTTACTGACTGTATTGGGGCTCTATTTAAGATATGAGGGACAGAGTAGCGACGGACAACCAAGACAGTATTGCCGGAGGCTGCCGGCAATCAGAATCCTCTAAGGAGGGAGATATTTTTCTTCATCCTATTGGCACGCTAGGTGGCTTGTGTAAGCTGTCAGCTGAAACTACATGCAATTGGAACAACAGAATGCATGAGACCTAAGGTCATTTTCACTACATCTGATTGTTGTGGAACTCAGGTTCCTATCACCTGATAATTGAAATGGTGATGAGCAAAAGTTACTTACCTTTAACTTCAGTTCTGCAGCATTGGTATTTTTCATGGGGAAGCATGCTTGAAATAATAATCTACATCAGGCTGGGAATCTTTGATAGTCAATGTTATCATATCAGTGTTTCAATACACCAACTGGTATTGAATACAAATGGAAAAACCTGAATGGGCATTTAAAAGCGCATTCACCTCATTACATGACCTGAAGGCAAATCAATCAGGTGGAAGAAAAAGGGGTTTGAACCCTCCCCTGAGGCTTTGCCTATGTAATTTTTATAGATTGATATGGAGTACTTAGCAGCCGCACGAAAGGGGAAGAGAGTGGGTGAATGTGAATTTATGAATGAAAGTAATGCTGCTGACAGGTAGTTGCAGGCAAGTAACTTTTATAATAGTATAATATAACGTATTTTAATGTTTAAGGATTGCAATAAGCGTTCCGCTCTGGTTGAAGGAAAGAAACTTGGTAAATTAGTCTTTTCATCAGATAAAAATAAAAATGGTACCTTTGGAATAACTTTAGTGTAAGTGCACTATGTCACTTTATTTCTGTCAAACTTCAAAATGGCAACACTGTTCCTACACAATGGCTTCCAAGACGACACTCCTTCTTGCCCACTTAGATCTTCCTCTCTGTTCCTAGCATCTGCCATGCTGGCCTAAGGAGGTGATCCTGTCTGGTACAAGTTGCAATCCTTTTGAACACTCTCCCTTCCTCGGTTCCTATGGTGTTTCACAAAGACATCTCAGCACATAACATTTTATAATCTAGTTCTCTTGGTCTGTTGCTATTTTTAGACTTTTGCAGCTGAATTATTCATCGGGACACAATAGCGTAGCAGTTTGCACTCAATTCAATAATCAATCAATAAGTATTCAGCTGAACTAGATGAGATGAATGACAATGAATAAGCTCCAGGATGACCTCTCCACTACAAAGACTTAGGAGAAATAATATTTTGCTATTTGTAATTTTGAGACACATTGGTATCTAAGGGCCATATGTATCATTGACATTCGCATTCGCAAAGGCCGAAATTCGCAGAATTTCGGCTTTTGCGAATGCGATTTCGCAAAATGATATGTATGAAGGAAAATTCAATGCAAAATAAGGAATCACAAAATTTGCGATTCCTTATTTTGCGATTGCATTTAAGGAATAGCAAATTTTGCGATTTCTTAAATGCAATGTAAGAAGGCAAAAACATTTGCTAAATGACCTTAAGGAATCGCAAATTACCACCAACTTCTAGTTGGTGCTAAGTTGCGAATTCCTTGAAAAATGCACATTTTTTAAAGTGCCATGTGACGCACATACATGCCCTTAGGGCATGTATGTGCACCACATGTGCACCTATGCTTATTTCAGGGGTGCAACAGGGTGTCCTCTGGACACCCCGCACCCTTGAAATTATTCTCAATTTGCGATTAGCAAATTGCGAATTGCAAATTGAGAAAAAATTCCCATTCCTTCCTATGGGCCTCCTGGCCCATAGAAATGAATGGGAAAGTATTCCTTAATTGCGAATTCTCAATTTGCAAATAAGGAATATCAAGAATTCGCAAAAAAAAATGCGTTTTTCTTGATACATACCGTTTTGCGAATCTGAAATAGCGATTTCTTAAAAATCGCTATTACAGAATCGGAAATTGGTTCCTTGATAGATATGGCCCTAAGTGAGAACTTGTGCAACTTATGCATCAGGGTAGTCAACTCTGAAAGAATGCCTGTAAAAGGAAGAATCAAAATAAAGTGAGGGGGAGAAACAACCATTAATCCCCCACTTCCCCCTCCCCTCTCCCCCCGAAGGAAGTCATGGGTCTTGGATTTGCTTCCATCACCCGACAGTGAGAGAGAGAAGCTCATTCTGGCATTTGTGGCGGAGGTCAGTCCATACTTTTGCAAAACGTAATTGTCTTGACTCCAAGAAAGATACTTTGCTGGGTCAGGCTTCGCTTTGTAACTCATTTGCCCAATGAGTTAATTTCTGTTGCCAAGAACGTGTGTTTAAGGTGGGTTAGCTTGCTATTCTTTTCTACCTTTTATCAATGAGAACGTTTCTCATCAGAACATCAGTCACTGCCTTACTTCTTACAGAATAGGCCCTAAGCTCATCTGATAGGGACCTATTAACTTTTTCATAACAAATAATACAAGAAACTATCCACCTGCTATGGTCTGTTAACAGGAATCCATGCCTGTCAGTAAAGTACGGTATCTGACAATTTATGAATCCTTTTAGTGTTATCAGAAAATTTCAAGCAAAGTCCTCTTGACCTTGAGGGTATGCACAGACCTCTATACCAGGGATGTTGGATTTAGGAAGAAAATAGGCAAGGAAGTGGTCTGATTCATATTAAAATTAGAAAAAGATTTCTGAAGAATAAAGGATGATTTCTTAAGGACACTTTGCTATGATGAAATCTGGAAATGGAATCTGAAGCCCATTCACCCTTCTAGCAGAGATAATAGCCACTGCAAAAAAACAGAGCAGTCCAAGTAAAGGTTTGTAAATCAGCCTTGTGCATAGGTTCAAAAGGAGGACCCATCAACGTAGGCGGACCATTTTCAATTCAAAGGGAGGACAAGGCGACTTAATTAGACTAAACATTTTCATAAGCCCCTCAAGGAAATACTTAATCAATGAAATAATGTAGAAATGGGGGCATGCCAGGAAAATGGTCTAGAAAAATACCTGAAGAGATTTACGATTGATAACAGCCTAATAACTCAGATAAAATAATTCAGTAAACCAACTAGATAGAGAAGATAAGGTAGCATTGTTTCTTCCTGGCATGTTCTCTGGGTTGTCTGCTTCCTGATACCATAAGCAAAACTTCTTCCCTTTGAATTCGCCTGAAGACATTCTGGAGGGACACTTAACCTCTTTTGGATTGGCGGGTCAGACATTCGGAATTTCAAGTGTCCTTACCGTGAGGCCGCAGGAGCCTGTCAGTCAAGCTAAGTAATGGAAGGCTGGGATGGGTGATTCTGCTCCAGCATTCTAAGACCTAGATCTGACCTGATTGTCAACCTATATTGTGACAGAAGGGCCATCTGAAGAATGCCCTGGTACCACCACTGGTAAGGCCAATCTTGAATAATGAGAATCATCTTCGTGTTGCTTAGCTGAACATGGTAATCACCTTCACAAATGTAGGATCCAAGGAAAAATGTAGAGAAATCCTTTCAACAAAAGTACTTTATCTAGGGGACGAGTGTATAGAAACCTGGAGGCATAAGAGGGCATTTAGCGCTTTATTCTGTATTTAACAATTATGTTTCTGGATGTCCCCAAAAAATATGTCTATTATCACTTCTTTGTTTAAAACTCATTTTTGTTCTTTTAACAAACTACAACTCAACTCATTCACCTTTGCATTTTGGGGTCCAGGAATCCGATCCACCATCAACTGAATGCCTCTCTCCTGCAAAATAAATGCCAAATTGCTTGATTTTCCTGGGAGACCACCCTAGGCTTCGTCCCTCCCTGCTTGTTCAGATAATACATAGTGAATAGGTTATCCATCTAACGTTGAAGAGGGCCTGAGTCTCTGCTTTCATCAAGGGTAAATAAATATCAATTAAGAGCTATGTGAAGCCTCTTAATAAACATGTTTATGTGGCATCTCTTCTTCACAGGGAACTACAACCCTTAAGTTTTCAGACTGTCCATGAGCACTCCAGTCCTCCAGCGAGATGTTTGTTATTACTGTTTGTTAAAGATTCAGAGGATGAATGGAACTCCGGCCAGGAGAATCTTATTCCACCAACATCTTGGGGACTACAGAGAGTGCACCAACTGTTGTATTTTGTCATCCCAATTTGCTGACTTTTGACACTACTCTTCCTCCAAACAGTCCTGTAGCAGTCTCATATGTAATCTTACTGCCAGATTAGCTCTAGATGTGGATGTTAATTCTGCTCTCTACCCATGATGGTAAAACCCTATTCTTGGTAAATCAAGGCAAAAGGAAAACCCATGGTGGGATAACAGGCATGCGAAGAGAGAGAAACAGGATTTAGCAGGCAACTCCTCTGGAGCTTCAGAGTATGGGACTGGAGATTTTCAAGAGCAGGGATCACAGCCAGTTCAAAGTAAAGGGGAGGAAAAGTATGTTAAAGGAAATTCATTTCCACTACTGTGAATACATACAAATGACCATGTTTGCCGTCCAAGATAATATGTGCACTGTAAATTGTCCCCCAGCTAACTGGAATCAGTCAGAGATATGAACAGAATGAAGGCAGGCAATAAATGGAAACTCTGACCTGGAGTATGCTGCTTAGCTGCCATATGGAAGGAGAGGTAAATCTGGAATATAGCACTAAGCAGAGGTTTTGAGCATGTAAAATAAGGAAATACACAAAGGAACCTAAAGACAGAAAGTGTCCGCAGAGAAATCAAAACCAGCAGCAACGCCAGAAGGGATGTGAGCTTAGAGAAGTGTTCCCATTAACTGCTGTTGTCAGGCACTAAGTTTTTGGGACTGGGACTTCTTATCCTGTCTCTGCCCTTCATGCCCTAGGCATCCTTCTGTCTGATAGTGAAGTGACTAGCTAGATCTCCCTATGAATCAGCCCAGTACCAAACACTAGTATCCCAATCTCCCTTCCTCTACAACCACCAAAATAGTAACCTGTGTCTTCTGAGATTCAGCGTGTTGCACAATGTTCATGCCTTCTTTGATGTTGGCTTACTGATATACGCATCCCATTCTAGAGAGGTGGACAGGGCATGGATCCTAGACATTTGCTAAACTGAAGGAGACTGACTTATGTGAAGCTGTACACATTACATATATATGGAAAGATTTCTATTGTGAAAAAGAGACGTGCTTCCCTTTTCTGTGTCCAGGACCACTCCTCAGTATGGAATTCTGTGTTAGAACAAACATTTCTTTATATTCTGAGGAACGAGCACGAAGAGAAAGTGTACTTTTAATTGCCTGTCCTGAAGATATCTGGCATGAAAGAAAGGTATGATTAACACATTGTCCAGATAAAGATAAATGATTATTCCCATTGCACAGGAGTCAGCTTTAACTACTAAGCAATATGGATCTTTCTCTTTTCCCCCCACTTGTTCACCTTCTTTAGATGTAAAATAAGACAAAATCTCAAATGGACCCTTTTATGAAAAAGCAGGAGCACTCCTTGGTTGAACTACTGTTTTGGCTCTGGTCCTATTGAACCTCGATGTCACACTTGTTGTGGCTCTCAGACCAGAGGTCCAGCATTACCGGATTTGAACTCCTTGGTGGAATATCATTGGGAGTGTTGGAAAACCTGATTTTGTACCCATTCTGCACATTATCTAGCACCAACAGATAATTCGCAAATTCCTGTCATGCAGGGAAATGGTTGAAAACACTCCCTCCTACAAGGGTACTTGGAGGTAGAGGCAAGATGATGGTTATTATGCATATGCCTTTCCTATGGTATCAGAAGATTTTTATCCACTGCCTTTTTTCCTTATGATTTTGCCTCTGAAAGGGCTGCTGCTGGTGTGTCTGTTCCAGCTGTTGTCTTTCCCAGTAAAACAATGCATCAGTGCTGCTTCCCCTTGCTGTCTGAATGATTAAAACTGTGTGCAGAGTAACTTTTTCATCTTCTGCAGACCCACAAACCCGAAGGTCTCTGCACATGTATGGCAATTTCAGCATTTTTTGCTCTGCTTGTGGGGTAAACAAATTGAGTCCTAGACAAGTATATGATCGAAACTACATGACAAATGTCGGAAGCAGAGTACACAGTATTTCTTGCAACCTTGGGTTATACATGTATCCGTCTTAGGTTGTAAGAGACAAGGAACCTAAGGGACAGTATGGAGAGCTGGAGGCTTTCTCTGGAGGGGTTAAAAACATTATGGAAGAACTGACTTCAGGTGTGGTAGTCTGTACATTGTACTTCTTTCCAGCTCTATTTGAGAGCTCTTGATAAGCCACCAGATTATCAACAGAGACCGAACTAAATTTGGAAAGTCAGTAACCAAATCACACCAATTAGATGGCAAACTACATATAGAGTTTAACTCTCGAAGTGAAGATTTGGATCAGGTAACTCAGAATAGTGCACACCATATCGGCATAGAGACATGTTCCGGCTCCTCTTTCCTGAAGCTCATGTGGAAACGCAAAGATGGTGATGTATCCATGGTACCGCAAATATGGTCAACTGGAAATATCACATCATCCTGGAAGGCTAAGTAATAGATCTGTATAAGAGAGATGTACATGTGGCCACTGGAGAAGGCTGGTGAGGTTGCTGTGGTTGACCTTGTAGGGAGAACTTGGCACTGATCTGGTTAGAATAGGTCATCATCTTCCCTTGAAACGGTGTTCACCAATTCATCTGCATTCAAAGGAGATGGGGCAGGTGGAACTGTCTCAGAGATGGGGAGCCCCCTCAACATGGAACTGTCTTTCAATGTTGACAGGTGCCTCAACGTCGACCCAGACTACTCTGAGCCTCTTGGCGTTGAAATATGAGTATGTCTAGACATCGACCTTTGCTTCTTGACCCCGAATGGCTAGTTTTAGACCCTCTCAACATCCAGAGAGGTCAGAAGTGCCAGTGATAGTAGCTGACCACTCATCTCCAGAAGTAGTAGAAGATGTATCATGGGTGCAATAGAAAGGACTGGTGACTTTTCCTCTCAGAGGTAGAATTGAACAATGCATGTGATGCCATTTGACCAATATTCCCCATCTTATCCCTGAGGCATATCCTTTTTCCCTGTCCCTCTCTTCCTCTGCATAGGACATCTTCTGACAAATCCCACAATCTTTAGTGGGGCAGTGTCAGGAAGACAAACACACATTATAGTCGTCATTCCTTGACATTTCCTTCCACCAGATGAGTATTTATTTAGAAGAAAAAAGAACAGGATGATGATGTCCTACAAAAGTGATGGGAAAACCTTGTTACTGCAGATTAATGATGAAAAAGATATGAAAAGTCCTAAGATGTCAAATGAAAGCCAAAACACCCAAAACCTGGAGCAATTAGCCATAACCAGGTTTGTGTTTGGGGGCTTCTTTGCAAAGTGGGTGTCGAAAAAAACTACCTGACACAGTGCTGGCCCAGAAGGCTTAGTACAGCCTTCCAAGGTACGTAAAGGAGTAGTGTTGAATTCTGTGTATGCTTTGCATTGCAGGCCATCCCTACTTCTTTGCTTTTACTTTAAAGTACACTGTTTGGTCTGTATTTTGGCTAGCTGGTATAAAAAAATCCATAAATGTAGCCTTCTTTGGCATGTTTTACGCTTATTTGATTTGAAAACATTACCTTGTGGTGGTTGAAACTAGGTAGGTATAGTTAGGTCAGCTGTTCCATAGGAAAAGCTTTTTGTGTTGCAAATAACTTTGGCACCATTTGACGAATTTTCACAAAACGTTCCAAAAAGGTGCTTAGTTTTCGACTAGTTTGTGCATGGAAAGATACGGGGTGATCATTCAAGCGGAGGAGAGAAAACAAACGTTTGTAATGCAATCGGTCTCGCCTTTGGGACCTTATATGTATTTAGCTATGCAGAACATTAGCCTGGGTGTGAAACATCTACTGTTCTTTAACATGAAGGGAAAGTGAGCACCACACTGCGTGACATGCCAGGTATGGGAACACATGGAGAGAAATATTGCCTTTCAGCGGGAAATTGTATAGTTCAAAGCTATGTTTTTAATATAAAATCAGGGCCTTCGGTGGTCATATCACTGAAAATACAAGATTTGAAAAAAATATTGTCTACGGGTTTCTCGTGGAAGACAATTTCAATGGACTGGAATCTAGAGAATGCTAAAGTGATTCTGGTATTTTAATGACCACTGCTGGTCACTTTCTATCAAGGGGTTAAATAGAGCCAGTTGCCAGAAAAATTAACAAAATAATGTCCCTCAGCAGAAAGCAATTCTGGTATTTTACGGACCTCTGCTGGTAGTTTTCTATCAAGACAGTTAAATAGAAGCAGTTGAACAGGAAAAAAAGTCCCTAAGCGGAAGGAGACAAGTCCTAGCGCAGAGCCCACAAAGTACATATACATATAAGTATACATACAAGTATATACTAAAGTATAAACAAGAGGTCTCCAATGCTCGACCCAATAAGTATATACTAAAGGATATACAAGATGTCCCGAATGCGCGACCTAAAAAGGGAGTTCCAAAACACAAAATCTGCATGCATTTTCCATAGACTTATTTAGACAAGGCGAGAGCAAAAACTGCTGAACGGAAATACACCAAATTTGGCAGGAAGCTAGATCTTGGTCCACATAGTGAGCTTTTTGTGATTTGGTGTAAATCCATGGAGTCGTTTTCGAGAAATTAAGGTGAACAATGAATTGCATATCTGGCCAGTTGGGTCCGTGAGATTCTCGAGAAACTCTTGCGGGTGCACCAATTTAAAAATAAGAGCATTTTGATTGGCCCACAGAGCTTTATTTCCCTTGGGCCATCCTGCTCCTGTGGGAGCGAGCGCTCTGATTGGCTGCCACCAACATGAGGAACATTTTGCTGGCAGCCATTACAGGACTCAGGGACTTTTTCCCCTGTCCTGAACATTAGACCTGGGGGACTGGGCCCCCAAGGCCAAAAGAGAGTTAGGGACGGGGCCGCACAGCCCCCTCCACTTTTACCATATTTTTACAGCTTGGCGGAATGGGACCCACAGGTCCTAAACAGGCTCGGGATGGGAGACACATGGCCTTTATCCCCCTTCATTAAAAAAAGGCTGTGGGGCTCACAGGCCCAGTAGAGTTCGGGAGGGAGGCTGCATGTCCCCTCTCCCCTTTAAATAAACAAAAAAAGCTCTGAGGGATGGGTCCCCATGGCCTAATAAGGCTCGGGCAAAAGCCTTTTGGCCTCCCACCCCATACATTTTCTTTTTTTTTTTTTTTAATTTTTTAAAACCTTTGTTTTCAAATCAGTGCACACAGCTATTTAGCCTTACATCCCGGAGGCTAGGCAGCAAATCAGTAACCAGAAGTTAAGTGTGCAAGGAGCAAGGTACCAGAACGTTTCAAGGTTGTAATTTTATATTTTCTTATTTATAAAAAGGGTAACAAACACAGAAAAGAAAGCACCAAAACCAGTGCTAAGAAATAAGGCAATTAAAACAGTTGTGCAACCGGGCCTGATCCCGGAGTCGGCTAGGCTCAATAGCCACAGATACAATCAAAAAGCAGTACTAATAATTAGAACCATAGGGGGAGAGGAAACATGGAATAGCTATGCAATCAGGACGCGTGTTGGAGGTATGGGTTACGGAGTAAGGCGTTCCTCCAGTGGGGCGGTATCAGGTGGTATGCAAATGTCACCCCTATACTCATTCCAGGCCCCCCATATTTTCCGCCATTTTTTGGGTTTACCTCTGGCCACGTACACCGTCTTCTCTCGGAACATACACCAATCCATGTTGGCCTTCCACTGTACCACCTCCGGGGCTGTTCTCGCTCCCCACATCTGTGCAATGTCCCTTTTTGCGACCATATTTCCCAGGGTAACCCATTGGGATTGTGCGTTATTGTGATCAGTTGGGCCCCAGATATTCAAGAGGCAGCGCCGGGCCTCCGCCTGCACTTCAACCCCGGTCACCTCACTCATAACCATATGTATCCTCCTCCAGTAGGACGCTATCGCACTGCACTCCCAAATTATGTGCATAAAGGTGGCCAGAGCGCCACAGCCGCGCCTACAGAGGCCATCCACTGAATGCCCCATGTGTATTAACCTGGGACCCGTAACATAAACTCTATGTAGAATTTTTAATTGTACCAACCGCAGCCTGGCAGGGATAGCAACTTCCTTGGGTGAGGACACCGCACATTGCCAGTCTTTATCATCAAGCTCTATACCGTCTTGTAACCTTTGGTCTCTCACCCCCAAAAGGAGATCAGTGCGGACGTTAATCAGTGTTTTATAGATTAAGGAGATAGCGCTATCAGGCATATGGCCGTCTAGTACCCTATCCTCCAGGGATTTTCTCGCCCTCCGGCATGACCGCCAGAAGTGCGTGACGCAGCTGAGCGTACCGGAAATATTCCGTTCCGCCCAGCTGGAACTCCGTTTGCAGGAGAGCAAAAGATTTCACCTCCCCTCTCACCATCATATCTTCCACCTTGGATATGCCAATCATGTCCCACTTGTCGAAGCCCTTGGTGTGCCACAATTTACCCAGTATCTCAGAATCGTAGAGAGGTGTTGCCATTGTGAGCCTACCCTTCCACCCCTGCGACTTCGTGATCGTCCTCCATATGTGCACTGCCGTTTTCGTTGGCCCAGACATTCGACCATCCAGAGATCTCGAGTACAACGCCCTGTGGTATTTCCCGTCATCCAGGAGCCACCGATCCATGGCGTAGCCCGGGCTTTCTACAGGACCGTAAAGGCCGTGGTTTAGGGCTGCCAACTGGGAGGCCCAGTAATATCTGCGGACGTCAGGCAATGCTATACCCCCGTCATACCACGGGAGCGTGAGCTTCGTAATGGCTATGCGTGGTCTGCCATCCCAGAGCAAGGCACGTTGCAAGCTCTCGATCTCTCTAAAGTAACTAGCTGGGACCGGGTCTTGGGTATTTTGTAGAGCATACAGGAACCTGGGCAGGGACATAACTTTAAATAGTGCCGCACGCCCAAGAAGGGAGAGTGGGAGTTTACGCCAACCCTCTACGTCACGGACGAGGGGGGGGAAGCAAGTTGTTCATGTAGCGTGTCTTGGGGTCTGTTGAGATGTAAATCCCCAGATATTTAAAACCCTGTCTCGCAACCTGTATGCCACAGTCCCTTGGAAGTCGAGGCGTCCCCCCTCTCAGAACGTACAGGTGCGACTTCGACCAATTAATGACCAAGCCAGAGTGTCTGCCAAAGAGGCGCAGCAAGTCGCACACCACAATAAGTGACTTACAAGGAGAGGTAAGATACAACAAGATGTCATCAGCATATAATGACACTCGGTCCTCGAGTCCAGGGGACCAACGGATTCCATGTATATCAGGGTGGTGTCGTAACCACGCGGCCAGAGGTTCAAGCGGCAATGCAAACAACAGGGGCGACAGGGGGCAACCCTGCCTGGTGCCCCTGTGGAGAGCAAAGGACGCAGAAACACGGCCGTTGACCGCTACGTTGGCCAGCGGACCGGCGTACAGAAGCTTGACCCACCCCACGAATTCCGGACCAAATCCGAGCTTCGCTAACACTGCCCATAGGTAGTTCCATTCAAGGGAGTCAAACGCCATCGTGGCATCCAAGGACGCCAGGACGGCCTGCTCTCTGAGTGTGTGAGCCCTGGCAAGGGCTCCGTGGAGTCTCCGGAGGTTAAGGGCAGTGTTGCGGTGTGGAATAAAGCCCGATTGGTCCGGGTGCACTAAGTCGCTAATTGCGCCAATCAAACGGTTGGCCAGCAATTTAGCCAGAATCTTAGGCTCAGCATTCAACAGAGAGATGGGACGATACGATCGGCACAGGTCTCTGGGTTTCCCTTCCTTATGGATGACCACAATGGTGGCCAGCCTCTGGTCGTGGGGAAGCATGCCCTTCTCCCGCGCCTCCAGAAACATATTCCGCAGGGGCAGAGAAGCAACATCGGGTTTGATTTTATAAAGTTCAACCGGTATACCATTGGGACCGGGCGCCTTGCCAGATCTAAGGGAGCGAATAGCGAGGGCTATCTCATCTGCGGTAATTTCCCTATCTAAGTCATCCCGGTCCGTCTCCGAAAGGCACGGGAGGTCCATCTCCGGCAAAAGCTCTCCGGAGTCGGCCTCCGATCAGTCAGAGACCAAAGTGTAAATGGTATCAAAGTAGTCTGCGAACGTCTCAACTATTGCACTCGGATCGGTGACAGTCAAGCCGTACTCCCCCAACACTTCTGGAACCACCCGACTAGCCCTTTCCTTTTTGTCTAGCCAAGCGATAAGCTTGCCCGCCTTATCTCCGACGTCGTAGATCCTACCCTGTTGCTCTCTACCCATGGTCCTGGCGGCGTAGGAGACAAGGTCTCTGTATTCCAACTGTTTAAGCGAGAGGATATGGAGCAGTTCAGGTGTCGGGCAGACTTCCAGCTGGGAGTCCAGATCCTTAATCTCGGCTTCTATACGAACCACATCCGCATCTCTGCATCTCCGGACATCCGCAATAAGAGAGAGCGCCACACCCCTCAAGACTGTCTTGAACGCCTCCCACAGGGTGACGGCCGAGGCAACCGACCCCACGTTCTCGGCAAAGTAGAGCTCAATAGCCTTGGCCATGAGTCCACGCGTCTTCGGGTTGCGAAAATACCACGGATTGACTACGACCACCCGCTCGGTAACCACAATATCAAAGTCGAAGGACACCCAAACCGGGGAATGGTCTGAGATGCCCCTCGCCAGTAATCGGGCCTCGGAAACTGCCGAAGCGTGGGCCGCTAGGGCCAGAATATAGTCGATTCTAGAAAGACTACCATGTGCCCCGGAGTGAAATGAATATTGCCTCTGGGTAGGATGCTTAAGCCTCCAGCAGTCAATCAGCCCCATGGTGTCCAGGAAATCGGGTAGCCAGGATTGCGAACTTCGGAGATCTCTGACCGGATATCTGTCCAAGGTCCCCGAGCAAACAGAGTTGAAGTCGCCCCCCACAATAAGCAACCCCTCGAGTAGGCTCAAAATGGCACCTCCAAGATCCTGAAAAGTGTTGTTTTGCAACCCAGGGGGGACGTAAACTGAAACCAGAACCAAGACCGTCCCTCCCATCTCCCCGAGACAGCAGCGTACCGCCCCCTCTCATCAATAATGCTAGAGTTAATCTCGAGTGGGAGAGACGCGCGCACCATGATACCCGCCCCCCGGGATCCTGAGGAGAACCCTGAATGTGCCACCATCTTGAATCCCTTCCTGTTAAGCGCTTGACACGTATTTCCCACCAAGTGTGTCTCTTGTAGCAGAATAACGTCAGGCATACATCTCTTAAACAGTTGTAGAACCACCACTCTCTTAATGCGATCACCCAAACCGTTAACATTCCAGCACAGCACTTTTAGTTTCCTACCCCCCATCATCAAATCGTGGGCCCTTGCCTCCCCCGACAGGTATCAGTTACACAAACGGAAATAGAACAGTCTTTGGTTTGCCTTAAAAGAAGAAAGAAGAGAGAAAGATAACAAACAGATCCAACAATCAAACCTCCCCCCACCCTGCACCCCTGCATCAGACTAAAAAGCCCCCCCAACCAGCAGTGTGCCTGTCGCCCCATTAACTAAACTACAGAAAGACCCTAGAGGAGAAAGGAGATCACACAGTCCCCCCCGCCACCCTCCATAACGGGAAGAAGGATATACATCTTAAAGTGCGGCAGTGTGTCATTGGCCATTGTCGACAGGGCCACCGACTGTCAGAGTTGTGAAAGTGAAGTCTACTCTTGTTGCTCAGGGCCTCCCGAGGCGCCCTCCGAACGATCTTCCCGTTCCTCCTGTCTGTGCGGCAAGGTGTCCAGCCATTCACTGACCACTTCGGGCATGTCAAAAAATAGAGCACGGCCATCATGCTCGATACGTAGTTTCGCAGGGAAAAGCATCGAATATTTCATCCCCAAGTCTCTGAGACGTCTCTTCACTCCTGCGAAGCTCTGACGCTGGCGCTGAACCGCCCTAGTGAAGTCCGGGTAAAAGTTGATATCAGCATTCTGAAACTTGAGGGGCCCATTACGTCTCGAGGCCTGCAGAATCACATCCCGGTCTCTGAAGTTGAACAGCCGTGCTATAATGGGTCTCGCCGTGGGGCACAACTTTGGGCGCCCCCCCGGTACTCTGTGGGCCCTCTCTACTGAGAAGAAACGGCTGAGGCCCGCAGGGGCCAGATGAGTTTGTATCAAGTCTTCCACAAAGAGATCAGTGGCCGAGTCCTCTGCCCCTTCCGGTACACCGATGATTCGTACGTTCTGCCGCCTGGCACGTCCCTCAAAATCTTCCAGCCGCCTCGAGTATAGATCGTTGGCGGACCTCAGGTCCCGGACCTCCGTCTGCAGGTCCGAGACATCAGTTATGAGGCTGGCAGTTTTGATGTCCAGCGATTTAACCCTATCGTTAGTCTTGCCCAAATCAGCTCTAATCAGGTTGAGGTCGATCGCCAGAGTGTCGACTTTGTGCGTTAAGACCTCATGCTGTTTGTGCATCTCCGTCTTGATGCCAGCTATGGCGCCCATGACGTCCCTAAGTGTCGGCTCCGACGTGTCTGGCGATCCCTCTCGAAGGGAGTCTTTTGGCCGGGCAGCCGCATTCGGAGAGATCCTTTGTTGGGCATAGCGATCAATCTTATTCGACTGGGGTTGAGTAGTCTTCCTACTAACTCGGCTCGCCGTCCTGTCCGGTTCGCCCTTGCCCGCCATGTTGGAGCCGGGGGACCGAACAAAGGGTGGCACACCAAGGCCACTCCGGTTATGCAAAGCGGTTACAGAGCGTAGCGGTCTCCGATAGTTGTTCAGCGAAAGACCACTCCGCAACTTCGCTTGCTCCGCTGGCCGGCGTAGCAGTCACTCATAAAGCATTTCGTTCATGCGTTGCAGTGTCTTTGTCGTCGGCCATCACAGAGACAATAGTCCGTCTCTGGCACGATTCTTCGGCACGGTGTAACTCCGTCCAGGAGCGTCGGATTTTAGATCGGACAGCGGCTCCCGTCTCAACGACCATTCACCAACCAGATTCCACCACCGTGGATCAGGATTTCAGTCAGGATATATGTGGAGGGTCGGAGGGTCTCCGGAGCTCCGAGCTTACGCGGCCATCTTGCTTGCCCGCGAAGCTTCTCTTTCCATACATTTTCTTTTTAAACAAAGTCTCATAAGGATGGGGTCCCCAGGGCCTAATGGAGCTTGGTGAGGTGGGAAATGGCCCCCTCCCCCTTATTTAAAAAACAAAGAAGGCTCAGGGAGGGGGCCCACGTGCACCCACTTCCCTTTGAAAAACATAAGGCCCTGTTGGGTTTACTTATGGTAATAAAATATTTACGTTAACTAGAAATTCACTGAAAAAACCCAGTTTGAAGTAAAGTTACAGGTGTGATAAAAAAAAGATCTTTGTTTTTAAAAAAAGGAAGTGAAAACTTTCACAAAAAAAAATAAGATTAAAGGAACGTTTGTTATGTGAATATATCAGAGATAACATTAACGTGTTGAACTAAAAAAATAGATATTCCCTGCTATGCACTGCTTATGATCTCACATAGTATATCACTCATGACATGTTCTATGATATCATTTATAACATCACTGATGACATCATCTGGTGATGTGCTAGTTTGTTTCATAGTTTACATAGTGGCTGGTAGCTACCATATTACTTTTCTACCTAATTTTGTACAGCCTGTGTCCAGGTACTGGGTATAAGTGTTTACAAAACGGATGTGTTCCTAAAGCACCATAGGTGTGTAGAGGTATTGTACATATTATAAATCTTTGTACTGAAGAGTAAATCTGTGTGCAGGTGACAGTTGACATGTTCTATCCAGTATGCGCCACATACATTTTTTGGTACCGTAGAAAATGTTTCCAGCAGGGCAAATATTCTGCGTACTACTTACTAAGTATTGTAACCAGCCTTGAGTTATTAGACAGAATTGTCTCAACAAATTTCTACTCAACATAGCAGACTGTGCACCAGGCACCAACGTATGTACATATGCTTGTTTTGCTTCAGAAGGTGGATTATCTGTTAAGATTTCCCCACAGTTTGAAGGCTGATGGTAGCATGATCTTTGCCACTTTCCGATCCTGGCTGTTTCAAGTGGAAAGTTGGTCTTTGTACAAGTTCTGCATATCTTAACGCTACATTCATAGCACCACAGGACGCCTTGCAGGCCGATACTGCCACATTTTGTGATACATTTACATCTTACCAATTCCGCATCGCTATTCGCACATTACATACTATGTTCCCCGATGCCCGCCGACATTTCAGGTGCTAGAAGCATTTCTTAACCTGCCCCCCACCACCACCACGTTGGCTCGTTACGAAACTATATACTAGCATGCAAACATTGGCACCAATACACGCCTGAGTAGTAGGGCACCCTGGGCTATTGACATCCCACCACCACTGACTGACGCCCAATAGCATCACTGCTGCACACAGGCACATGCTCTGTCCCCCAATTATCACCTTTGCTTCATCCATTTCAAATTCATTCACAGATTATATTACACCCATTGAGAATGGTGAGAAGGGGACTCAGTACAGACTCTCGTTGTAATAGGTGCCTTTTCTCAGAAGCAGATTTCTTGCATCTGGCTTGGCATCTCTACATACTGGGAGGAGATTTTTTACTACATTTGATAGTGTTCTGGGATGGCCCCTTGAGCGCCCCTTCCCCCGGTAGCACTATTAGTATTCGTGCAAGAGGTACCTTCGGACAGGCGCAGACTGACTGCGCTTCTCCTACAATTGGCTAAGTGCAGATTGGCAATAAGATGGGGTCGCCATGCTTTGCCACGCATAACACACAGGCTTGCAGATGCGGTGTACTGCCAGGACCAGCTCACCCTGTACTGGGAATTAATGCCTATACAATCACGGCCAGAAGATATTGGGTTCACATTGATGCAATATCGGTGCACTCGTGCCACTGCAGCGAAGCTAGATGACAACACACCTGCTTCATACCAAAAGAACAACTATTATTTCAATATTTGTAGATCACAAATACTGCTCTATCATATGGCTGAAATGTCACTTCACTACCATGAAGGTTGTCTTCCTTTGATGTGATGAACTGAATCAAACACATATCAGTTATATTTGCATGCCGATGCTATTTGTTGTTTCTCAGTTTATTTGTTTTATTAATTTGGTCTTCTTTCCTTGTTGAGGGTACTTTCAATATCAACGCTTTGAATAATATTGATGCCTGGGAATTTCTTCATGTCATGAGATCAGTACATGGTAATGGAAACCTTCACAATGAATCATGACTGTTATACCCACTGTATTATGACTAAATCTTTAATAAAGAGAATGACAAAAAAAACAAACATGCACATAAACCTGAGAAAAAGGTATCTTCATTCACCCATTCTCTGAAACCCCAAGACTTACGCGTAGGCTTCAAAGTCTCCATTATTCACAGCTTCGATCAGCTGCTCCGTGATCTTGATGATCTCTTGCTTACGAGCTGGGAAAAGAGAAGAACAAGGTGAGAACAAGCACGTCTACAGTTATTGGTGATTTAGGGATGGATATGAGTGGTCAGTGGAAAGGCCAGAGAATGCTGGTCTGGCAGTCAGAATGTTAATTCACCAAATTAATGCACAGATAGCTGAAAGGACACCATGCATCTTTGACTAATGATGACAATATAACCCTTGTGACTCCTTTGGCCCTCCAAAGGCTCCAGTTTTCTCCAGAGGTCCAATGGAAAAGGTAAGACCAGAACCTAAAATGCGGTTTTATAAAGAGCTTGTTTTTGCATTTTTGCCATGCGTAATTTTATTCAATTCAACAACAATCAGTGTATTGATCTTGGAAGTATAAAAAAGTTGCATGTGAGGGGATTTGTACCTGGGACCAGCCAGTTACAGATATCTTAGCAGTGATCACTTAACGTGCTGAGGTATTGTATTGCTTTTTTTCTGTGACACAGAGGAGTAAAATTCTCTCTCAAAAGGGGTATTTATAGATTCTCCTCTCAAACAGTTATTGGGGGCATGGCCTCGCAGCATGTAAGATGGCTATCAAACGTTGGTTCTAGCATTGTAGAAATGCATGGCCCCTTCTCATCTGGGTCAAAACACGATATAGATGTTAGTATAGACGTGAAATGGAAAAGAATCAAATCCTTTAAAGGATGCATTAGCACTCTCTCTGTATAAAAAGTAAAACAACTTGAAAGGTATAGGTGGTGGGGTCTTAGACTACATTGAACAGCAGTATATTTTCAACTTAGTTGAGCTGACATGGGGGAGCTAGAGCTTCAGGGACAAAGCTAATGGTCATGAGTGAGATACCACCGCAGGTAGTGTTCAACAAGTTATGGAGGATTGACTGCTCTAGATCCAAGGACATTTTGTCTGTGCTAGTAAGTGGAATGAGGAGCAGAATTGCAGAGATTGGTGGTGGACAAAAATGGTTAGCATGGAGGAGAAATACTTCCACTCTCTGTATAAACTAGATCCAATCAAGGTGTGTACCGTGCAGTCCGTAGAGAATGGAGTTTGCGCCTTGGTAGTTCAAGGAGTTGGCAACAGCAAGGCACTCTTACGTACAAGGCTGTCCTTCTTGACTCATCCTGGATGGGGGCGGGCAGGAGAATGCGCTTGCACACCTTAAACTCATCTTTGACAAGCAAGTGGAAGGCATAATCTAGGAGCTGACAAAGAATAGAGGTAGAGGGTGCACTGCGAAGTTGAACAAAATCCTTGAATCTTTAGTGAAGGATTGAAAGGTTGGGTGCACTCTCAGGTGGCGTTTCCGTCCGACGCCTGTAATATATTAATGAGTAGTGTACGCATGAAGATGCGTATGCATCCCAATGAGAGGCACTCCGGGGTGGATCAAAAAACTGATTCCGATATTATTTGAAGAAGTAGTTTATTATCATTATCATGAATGGTTTCTTCGTGATATTAGCAGTATATCAACAAAATTCATAGCAAAGTCAAAATTTGATCATTTGATGAAGACTCCGATGCATTTCGGGCATGGTGTCCTTAATCAAGGAGAATTCATAATGAAAGCGCCAGGTGGCGAGGGTTCGGTCAGCGTGTGGTCGGGTTCCGGAACCCGACCACACGCTATGTTACATTTTAAACTCTGACTTTATATCTTAAGAGATGATGGTCGGTAGATCCACAACTCTACAACTATGAACAATATAGGACTCGTACACCTAATAACTCATTGCTTTACGTAACATTTCTTGTACACTAATTTACACACTGGTATAATTTATTGCCTTTGTGTGCGTATTTATGTGAAGCTCTTTGACGCTCTGCACAAGGGTGAGGAGTGCTTTAAAAATTACATAAAAAATGAATTAGAAAATGCTGTTCAATGTTGTATTGGTTTACTTAGTCATATACGCGAATACATCTAGCATTCTTACAGTGCATGCACATCTCTTACATGGGGATGGGGGTTGTAAAACACCTGTCTCCACATTACACAGTCTCTTAACTGCTTGTGAATTGTGAAGAAATAACAAGGTGTGGCTCTTTGCTCCCCTCCATGGTGGCTGCTACTGAGACAGCTTTAAGGCAGAGAGGAACTTGAACCAAAGCAATGTTGATGGCCCTTAACACCTTGGCTGCTAGGTGTTTTCCCCTCCTGTGCTGATATTTCATCATTGCTATGGTTTCATGACGAGCTCAGCTCGTCATCAGCACAGCTCAACCGTGCATCATGACGAGCTGAGCTCGTCATCAGCATCGAAAGGGTTAAAATAAGGTCTTTGTTTTTGGCCTGGTTGGAAGTGAAAACAAGAAAGCCCTCATCACCTACAGGTTGCTACTCCCAACAGAAAGCGGACAACGTGCGGCTGCTGCTGAATTGTCTTGGTGTCCGAAAATTACTCCACAACTCACTCTGCATATTGCACACCTTCAGCCTGATCCCAGATCCGGCTTAGGAATACCTGTTGGATACGGAAAACGGCAACATCGGTGCCGGACTCTGAACACAAATCAGCCCTGGCAATGTAATCAGACGGGCACGTTGGCGGCGAGGAAAGGGAGGGGGTCGAGGGTGCAAGTGTAAAGCACTGCTACTTAAATAAAAGTGCATCCAAAACTGCTGCTTTTTTTTTTTACCAGGGGGCGATATTGCATCCCTGCTGCAAAATGGGCCCCCAGTAACAAAACCGGTCCCCATCGCGACAAAACCGGCCACAACCCTTCTAGCCTCCTGGGGAAACGCCCTCAGCAAGATCCTCATTTCCTACACTACATCTTATTCAGCTCAATCATGGAACATATACACTGCTTCTGCTGCATAGACATACAGACACTGTCTGGTCTAATTTAAGACGGCATAGAATAAAAGCAAGCCACACCCCTTGAGAGTGTCAGTCATAGAAAAAGCCAGACTTGACACGCCCTTTTGAAGCTAGTTGGAAATGTCCCCAAGTCACATTAAATGTGAGTTCAACAAATAACATCACGCCTGTGATTTGAAGTGATGTGGCATTACTGTCACTAAATCCATATTTTAGGGTGAACTCATGGTACTACCATAATTACTAGCCATGATAACAGAATAACGGAATCGTGGCATTACAGTGAAATTCTAGTGGAATTCGAATAATGAAATGTAATAGCTTTTCTAAAGTCCTGAAAGGGAGTGCTTTCAAGACTAACAAGAGGTACACATGTAACATGCTCAGATGAAAAGAAAATGATTTTTTGCAGCGTCACGTGGTGGGCAGGTAAATATATTTACATGTCCCAACTTAATCGTTTCGACTGTAAAAAGTAAACCGGACAACTGCATTTAAAAGTGTGTGTAAGGCTAATTATTGTACTCGATCATAGTCACAACCATGCTCTGAGGGTGGTAATGCAGCCTAGGATGCTAAATAGCCATAGCTAAAAGAGAATGACCACAACAATCGCAAGCGCAGATACAATTTTCGATTGACTGGCATACTAGAAATATGAAACTGACGTAATCTCAATGCTTTTCTCACTAAGAAATTTGTCGACAAACCAGGCAAAGAATCCTCTTTTGGAATGCAAGTCACAGCCGTGATTACGGTGTTCTACTTATAATGTCCTTTCTGGATGTACCAACATCAGTTGCAATATAGCCTCACAAATAGTGGAATTCCTAATTCTCTGCTTAGATCTCCTCGTGCAATGTTGCATTTTTCTCAACCTTCGATAAGGTCTCACAATACCTTCCTAGACTAAGGACAGATTTAAAAATTGGTTGTGAGCAAATGTGGTGAGGAACATTATGAGTTCTTTGCCCTTCACAAAGTCAGGAAACTAAGATGAGTTTACTTTTAAGTATTCAGAATTCTGTATTAAACAGCTGTGGATATTCTAAACACAAGACCACACTGAAGAACCTGTGTTGGATACATTTCCTTTTTCTACATGGGGTCCTATCTCTTGTCTGACCCATGCCCAGTGCAGCTCTTTTCAGTTTAGTTTGATACAACTATTGCAAAATGTCTATAGAAAGGTTAGGCAGCTTGTTTGTCTTTACTAAACAGATAAGGGATCTGGGTGTAGTGGAAGTTCTCATTCATACCAGTAACTTGAGGAAAGTCTGACTTCAGAGTACTTAAACAAAGTCATTTTGTGGCATAAAACAGTGGCAGATGGAGACCTGCTTGGGGAAGGAAGCAGTTGCCCTGGAGTGGATGAAAACCAGTATGCTGGTCGAGGTAAGTCCGAGCTTCTGAATAAGGGCTGTAATAGAGACCCTCAAAGAGTAAATCTAATCACAATAGCACGTCTGGGGAATGGTATGGAGGCGGGAATGGTCATGCTCTGACAGGATGTGCTTTATGGGTCCTGTATTGCTCACTCGTGCTGTACACAAAGGCATTTGTTGCTCTGTGCAAAACAGAGAGGAAGAAAAGTGTGAGAAATTTGGAGCAGCCCAAATGTTTTGTAACCAGAAGAAGAAAGCCCAGAACTGGAACAAGTGTGGCAGTAAAGCAGCTATAGAAGGAGAGGAAAACACTGGGGGTGTGCAAAGGAGCATCAACACGTTTCCCCCAAGAACGAAAGAAAAAGATTCGAGAAAAACACAGGATGATTGTGGAGAAGGCAAAAAACACAGGATGATTGTGGTAGAGGGCAAAAAACGGCAAAAATGTAGGATTATATACAGTACAGAGTGAGGTTATATTGCAGTGTAGCCAATTTAATGCAATATCTTTATGTACATTTAATCTGGCGATTAGTGGTATTCACAGATTGAAATCCCCACACTGCATCTAATTTTTGCCACTGAAAACCTAGTCGCAAGCAGAGGAACTGTACTGCTGCTGTGGTTCTGACCTAAGTGTCTAAGATGGCTACCCTTATACTTAGATGAATGGAGGATTATAAGAATGGAAGAGATATTTATCTACATTGTTTATTAATGGGGCTTGTGTAGTTTCTGAAGGCCATTTGCATACTCAGAAAGATAGCAATACACATAACTTAAAATTAAAGGCTATCTTGTGTAATGTTAGATCTGACGCAGCACATCGCCACCACATTTGGGATTTAAATGAGCATTGCGTTCTTCTCATCAAGCCTTGATCCACAGTACACAACTCAGGAAACCCAGAGTGGGTGGCCGCTCCTTTGGGCATATAGCGGCACAACATTGGTATTCCCTACCTTTGGAAATTTGCCTTACAGACGATTGCCTTGCATTTTGTAAGTCCCTGGCTTTACACTCTAGTGGCATTGAATTTGCAGAGCCTCTGGGTGTTTGATCTTGTGCCGGGATGTCCCTATGGGGATGATGGCTGCGCTTTATGAATAAAATATCAATTAGACATTTGATTTTTAACTGAAACCATGTTTAAAGATTATAATAATGCTGTTCTTAAAGAATAGCATTATGCAGAAATACATTTTCAACAATGCGGACGTAAGCCAGGGAAGGGCGAGGACAGATTTAGCTCCATTATGTCTTAATATTCAGGTATAGACTTTTGAAACAGAACATGATATAAATGCTACGTCTGTCTTTTGCAAAACTAAATAAGACAACTTCTATTATATATTGATCCACAAACTCTCTCAGCTGTTTAAACAATCTATTAGCAGATACTAGACAAAAAGCCCTGTCCACAAACAATGTCACCTTTCTATCGGAAATAAATCTCTGGTTTATTCCTGCTGACCCGTCCTTACAATTTAAAAATGGACCGAAAACCTACAATCTAGACTGTATCATTAACCTTTCAACTAACACAGCCAGACATCTTCTCGAACAAACTTATTACTCAATTAATGAAGATGTGATAAAAGACCACCTCCCATTAAGTCAGTGGGTTCACGTAGCTATCCTGTTTGAAATTCCACTCTCAGAAATCTTAAAAACTGAAAAATGTAATCAAACATACTTAGGTCGAAATTGAACAAATGCCCATCTGAACTGTTTTGAATTGATTTGTGCGTAATCTCAATTGCAAAAATATGTTTTCAGACGCTGCCCCAGATGAAATGATGTATAACTTAAATGCCTTCTTAAATGAAATTCCCGATATAAACATTCATTTTCTGAAGCATCAAGGAAAAAATTGATCTAATCAACCTTTGTATGCAGAATACCTATGTGGAATTATATTGAAGTTAAGGCAACTTGAAAGTAGGTGGTGGGGAAATTACGACCATATCTCTAGGACTGATTACACCAGTAGGCTGAACTTTTAAGAAATTAGTGTTTTCAAGAGGATATATTATTTTGAGTGGAGAATAAAAGCCCCTAATATCCCTAAATAACTTTTTCTAAAGAATTTTCCAGGGACCTTACAGTTGTTTTATACTAGGAAGCAGTTCCCTTAAGTTTTGTGAGGAATTAGCTAATTTGTTTTAAAATAAAATTCCTAAAAATTGGGGCAGAGTATAGAAGCGAAAACATATCACAGTTCAACTATGTAATAAACTGCCCTATAATAGTTAGACAGCCAATAGCAGATCAACAACTTGCGTGCTTCTGGTTCGCCCGATTATCTGTGTCTGACTACTGAATTAAAAACTTTGCTAGTCAGCCCTAATGTATTTTTGCACATTTTTGAGTTTCATTAGAAAATGGTCTAGCTCCTTTGACATGGAAAAAAAGGTGATAGCCAAGCCTCTTCTGAAGAAGGCTGATCTTGATACAGAAATACTGAGCAATAATCGCCCATTTTTTATGGGTGGACCTGGCATGCTGGTGTTAAGTAGATTGTCTGCAACATTTCACACCCTTGACCATTCTCTCAGAGTCCAGATTACTTGCCAATAGTACAATAAGCAACGCTTTGCTACTGCTGTCCTCATTTTTCAAACACTGAATGCAAATGATAGCCTTTTCTCCATATAAAGTAGAAGAGATATCTTATACTGCGTTTTTCAAGACTCCATACTCTTGCCACTGTTGCTCAACATATACCAAATTATTTATAGAACACAAAAGCAGGTATCTAGGATAAAGAAAGCATCTTGGTTTTATTCAGAACTAACAATGACTAAATCTCATAAATGTGCTTTGTAACGAAAATGGAGAGCAGGTTACTCTACCAACACTCTCTTTACACAAGTTATCTTTAATGCTCACCCATCATTAAATAATTCAGCTTGTTAAAAACGATCAATATTGACAAATAATTTAAAGTTATCATTGATTTCTCCAACCTATCTGCAGTCAACAATATTATTGTTCCATTTAAGTGCAACTATCAAACTAACTTTTCCCCTAAAATCCCAAAGGAATACTCTTAGCCTCACACAATTGCATTCTTTTACCTCTGTACCAGCTCAAGCAATCTAAAACATTTCAATATCCGTTCCTGCAAAGCTATAGAGCCAGATGTGTGAAGCATTTTTGCATTTGCAAACACTCAGATTTGGAGTTTGCGACTGTAAAACTGTTTTGGCCATGTACCACGTCCATTTTAGGAATTTGTAAAGGTTGACGAGTCTTAAAATAGGAATGCGACTGGCTATCAATTCGGTATTTGGAAGGGGCATGTTGTGGGCATCAATTCCAAATAGTGAAACAGTACCAGATGTATCAATGGTTTGTGACAGGATTTCTGGTCATCAATAAAAATGTGCCAACTCACAAATTGGGAAGGTAACTTATTTGCAAAAGTGAAGGGGCATTTTCCCCTTTCTGGTCTGTGGTCTAGGGATTGGTCTCGGAGACCACTGCCAATTCTCACAAAAGCTTTTTATAAAAAATGTTTCTTTTTTTAAAGCAGCGGTTTTCCTTTAGAGAAATCAGTCTGCTTTAACCCCTTCGCTGCGGCGGCTATTCCGCCGCAGCGCTAAGGGGGTGGGGGGGCCGCGCGGCGCGCCCATGCTGATGACGGAACCGCTCCGTCACCAGCCGCGGTCGCGCTGTGCTCATGACGGAGCGGTTCCGTCACGGCCCTGCCCGCTCAATGGAACGCTCAGCGCAGGCGCGGAATCCGCGCCGCGCAGGCGTGCAGAGCGGGCCGTGACGGAACCGCTCTGTCAGCAGCACAGCGCGACCGCGGCTGATGACGGAGTGGTTCCGTCACCAGCAGGGGAGGGGTTAAAATGAATCTCTATTAAAAAGAAAACATTGACATGGTCGTCTGCTAACCCCTGCAGGCCATCATCCATGCCATGTGATTGCCTTTAATTAAAGAGATCACTGCCAACTCTGACATGAGCTTTTTATAAAATCTTTCTAAAAAGCATTCCGTTTACTTTAAGGAAATTGAGCATCTCCAAATAAAAAATAAAAAATATATATATATATCTTTTTTAAAAGCAATCACAGATGTGGTAGTCTGCTAAACCCTGCAGGTCCCCATCTATGTGATTGCCTCCAATTGCAGTGAGTCATAATTTGCCATCAACATGAATTTTAATAATGCAGGTTTGACTGCAACAAATTTCGATTTGGAATTTTAATTAAACATCTTACGAGTGGATAGGTCAGTTTGCAAAATCCAATATTGGTGGCAAAAAGACTAGTTGCAAATTGAAACCACTTTTTGTGACAAAATATTCTGACCTCTGGATCCCGACTTAAAGTTTGCATGTGCGATACTCTGTTACAAATCTTACGGATATCATGTCTGCTTTATTACAACTGTATTATATCCTTTGGGACTTCTAATATAGCAGATGGGATGTCCATCGTGTTTGTGATGGTGCATCCCATGTGCCAAATTCTAAATTAGTCCCATTCAGGTAGATTCATCAAAGACCCGTTTTGCGAGTCTTCAATAGCGATTCATAAGGAATCGCTATTACAGACTCGCAAAATGGGATTCATGTAGGAATCGCAAAATAAATTGCGATTCCTACACATTCCTTATTTGCGATTAGCAAATTGCTAATCGCAAATAAGGAATAACTCCCCATTCATTCCTATGGGCCTAAAGGCCTAAATCCCCATTCATTCCTATGGGCCTTAAAGGCCCATAGGAATGAATGGGGAGTATTCCTTATTTGCGATTAGCAATTAGCTAATCGCAAATAAGATAGCGATTTCAAGGGTGCCAGGGTGTCCAAAGGACACCCTGTAGCACCCTTGAAATGCAAATTTACACAGGTGTTGCGCACACACATGTCCAAAGGACATGTGTGTGTGTAACATGCAACAGAGAAAAAAGCACTAAAGTGCTTTTTTCTATTTTTTCGCAATTTACCCCCAAGTCAGACTTTGTGGTAAATAGCGACCAAATATTGCGAATTCGCAATTTCAAATTGGTTAATGAATTGCATTTAAGGAATCTGTAATAGAGATTCCTTAAATCCAATTCCTCGCAAATATGCGATTTCGCAAATAGCGATTTTTGCTTTTGGGATGATGAATCCCAAATGCAAAAATTGCACTGGCAAAGGGCCAGATTCTCAGAATCTGGCCCTTTGCGAGCGCAATTTAGCTTGATGAATCTCCTTTCCCATCTCTATGAGCAATTGGTCACCTAGCTGGTAAATGCTGGTAAAGTACGACAGCTTTGAATCACAGTGAAAGTCCTTTAAAAGTAAATTCAGAAGTAACCCTTCCATTATAAACACGTCTTTAGAGCCGTTTAGTTCTGGCAACTTTTGATCAGTTTTTAATTGATCTTTACCAGCTAAATTTCTTCATAGTAACTACTTGTAGCTCTTTGTAGAAAATAATGACTCTCTGGCCCACTGTTGCTACATCATAGAGGAATTCCAGCCTACTCTGAGAGGGTTTTTTAAGAGCCTGTCAGCATAGCATTAGCGCTAAGCCCTGATGGAGCGTAGAGGAAACAGTTACGGGATGGAAGAGGAAGGGTTGAGACAGCACCATAGGTGGTGGGTTGGGTGGCTGGAGGCCATACATAACATAATAGATGGGAACCAACAACTAACTGGGATGTCTTTCACCTCATAGTTCCGAGTAGCACCATAGACAACCAGATCTTCGTTTCTGTTGTCTATTTGAAGTCACTTAGAACCCCTCAGTGAAAAACTTCCCAGATATTCACTG
This sequence comes from Lissotriton vulgaris, assembly GCF_964263255.1. Taxonomy (NCBI): domain Eukaryota; kingdom Metazoa; phylum Chordata; class Amphibia; order Caudata; family Salamandridae; genus Lissotriton; species Lissotriton vulgaris. Next base: position 392,878,014 of record NC_141699.1, on the reverse strand, counting down.
CTACTTATCTATAATTCTATATAAACAAAATGTTAGGAATTTGTATCTTTTTTAAGTATAATGCAGTGACAGGTAGTTGTTTTAACTGCTGATGAATTGTCTTAACGTTTGTTCATTTAATGGTAACCTAATTTTATCTAAACTTCAGAAAAAGTAATGAAAAGTTCTGGAATACAAAAAAGGGCATTGATGTGCTTTGAAAAGGAATTAAACCTTGCACTAATAGCAAGTGTACCTTCCTGCTGTTCACAGCAGGAGGAAAATGTATGCAGAAACAAGACCGAAACTGGGAGTCAAATGCTGTATTGGACCCCTTAATTCCAGGTCTAGCAAGTTTAGTCCCTATGTTGGCACTGAGGACCGGTAATTGACCGGCAAATGGCCTCCAGCAACAATTCTCGCAAAATTTGATTTTTGTGCAACAATGTTCTCAAAAAACAGTGTTGCAATAGAGTTCTCCTGTTAAAACAGTTTTTCCGCAAGACCTACTTTTTTCAGATTTTTTCGGAATTTATTGAAAAGCAAAGCAAAAGTTATTATGCTTGCGAAGTATGTGTGGTTAAAACTTTTAAACTTAGCTGACTCCTTTTTAAAAATATACATGCCAATTGGAAATGCAGCGCTACACAATGTATGAAAACTTAAAAATACATAGCATGCTTTGCTTGATCGAGTTTTCAATAATAGGAAATTTTATGTAAATTTGTTTTTATTTTAAATTAATGTTTGCAGAACGTCGTTTTATGTCAATTGTTATGGTTTTTATCAACTATACAATAAAGAAATTACATTATTGAATACTGTATGGTGGCGCAGGATTTAGTACTTAAGGATTTAATTATTAACTTTCAGAAAATAAACTTGCTTGTAAAAATGTAAAGTCTGTGCAAGAAAGACCATTCGTCTCACCAGCTCAAAATGCTCTCTCCTAGCACTGCAGTATCATAAGGAAATGGCAAAGGTGTAGTTTCACACTATTATAGTCAGGGTACCAGGTGTCCTGTAAATGCTGGATTTGGAAGGGGCAAGGCCCCAAGTACAGTGCATAAGAGAACTCTACTTTCTCCTAGTAGTCTTTGGGGCCTTTCTTGCCACCTCTCAGACTCAGTCCACTCTCAGGGCCTGACCAAAACGTAAGAAACTCTGATCGTCCCTTACAGGGTGTTTGCCCCTGCAGAAAATGTCTAATGGTAAGTGCACGCCAGCAAACAGAAACGTCATTATTTGAAAGGGGCTATAGTCCCAGAAATAAAGACACACCCACCCAGGAAAGTGCTGGCATTTGTAGAGTGACTGCAATTTCACAATTACAGAAGGAGTCATGCGGTTCCTTCTGAATTCCACAATTACGCTGGAAAAAAAACTGCAGTTTATCAGTTTTGCCATTTAACTGTGTTTATTTTTCAGGATTATTTCTGTACTATGGCCCATGCTGTCCATTTACAAGTTTTTTGGACATTGTCTAATTTGACACAAGGAGATGATTGGCGGAGCGCTGAAACATTCACTCACCCCTAGTCACAGATCTGGGTTGAATCCATCATCGTTCTTTAGCTCACTTCAACCCAGTTCAGACCCAGCCATATGCAAATCAGTCTTGACCCTGTGCCTCATGGGAATAGTCCAGCCCGAACTGGGACTTCTTGGACGGAAACAAGCATCCTGCGACCGGTTTCGGGCTAATACCCCTTATCAGCCAGGCTAGCTTGAATCCAGTGGCAAAGTGAGCAAGGGATCCACGTCGAAGTGAGCCAAAGAATAATAGATTCAACCCAGATCTGTGACTGGGGGTGAGTGTCTGAAAAGTTTCAGCGCTCTGTCCATCATCTTCTTGTGTTTTCTTTGTTCGCCCTGAGTTGGCAGGGTATGCCAAGACGTGGTTCCCTTGCTCACTTTGCCACTGGATTCATGAGGAGTGTTACCCCAAAAGTGGTCCCAGGATGCTTGTTTCTGGTCCAGGGAAGACCTGACTTGGCAGTTCGGGCTGGACTGCTCCCAGGAGGAACAGGGTCAAGACTGATTTGCATATGGCTGGGCCTGAACTGGGGTGGAGAAGTGAGCTAAAGAACGATGATGGATTTAACCCAGATCTGTGATTGGGGCGGAGTGTCTGAAAAGTTTCAGCGCTCCGTCCATCATCTTCTTGTGTTTGTATTGTTTAATTTGAGCGGTGGGGCCCATGAGCACTCATTTTGGGGACCGACACTTATTTATCATCTTCAAACATTTCTCAAGAGCAAAAGAGAGAAAACATACAAAGGGGAAAGAAGGAGGAACAGAAAGACAGAAAATCCGCCACAAAGGAAGAAAGCAGAAAACTGCAAAAGTGAGATGCAAGGGGTGTCTGGCAGAGGGTTAAAGAGGCCTGGGTGAATTCAAGACTACAAAGCCTTTGTATTCGATGCGCCGACGTTTAATTGCACTGGCCGCAGACTTCTGTGCAGAGCTTTGGGCCTCTGCACTCATTTTACAAATTAAGTACTGGTTTTGGACATACCATGTGTAGGGCCAAAGGAGCATATGGATGTAAGTGCACCATGTATTCGTCATGGAGAATGCTTTCAGTAGTAGCTGTGTGAAATGCAATGTGGAGTAATGTCAAACAGTTCCTGCAGACCTTGATGTTCAACAACTACCCGAGGCACAACCCCACCGAAACAGCATTTCTACTATTCGCTAAAAACACCAAGCAATAACTACTTCAAACCTGACTTAATGACATGAGCTTGAAATGGATCTGAACTCCACCTTTCATCCTAGGTCAATTGGCTTGGATTCACCTTAACCTCTTAAGCGCTGCTGACGGCCAACGGTCGTCACGAGCGCTACCTCCCCAGTGCTGCGCACGACCATTGGACGTCCATTCAGCACTAGTTCCAATGGACAGCGCAGCACTGGGGAGGGATATTTGCGCCGCAGCTAAGGTGTTTAACAGTGACCTCACCCTCGAGGAACACATAACAAAGAAACCCAAGATGGCCTGCTACCAGCAATCTCTCCTAAAAGGTGAAACATTTTCTCCCAGAAAACAGCTTTGGCTGCCATTCAAGCACTCATACTCTTGCATATGAACGGTGGCACTGCCTTATTCCTTGGCATTCAAGACTCCACGCTGTCCCTTCTTAAAGATAACTTACACCTAGCAGCATGCCTCAACAAGTACCTAAAAGAAATGACAACACAATGGCCACTCTGATAAAACTCCACTGGCTCCCACTGCCAACCTGTATCATATTTAATGCAAGTGGCATCATCTAGAAAGCCATCATTATCGGCACAGTACTCAGGACTCCACTCTGCCCTGCTTGTTGGCAGTACCACATAGCTGTGATGATGTCCACAAGAACATGCAACAGTAGTCCCTTGACGGTGGGAAAACTTTAAATATCAATCGAATCGTCCACAGCTTCAGTAGGTTGATGTACAAACAGGACTCTGCTAGAGTACTCATCTCCACATCTCCAAGATTCCCTCCCCAACCTAGTTGCGACATATTTTTCATCACAGTCAACTCCAGGTGGGCAGGGAGAGAGGATCGACACTGGTCCAACTGAGGTCAAGTACACACCACTGCAGACCTTTTTGCAGTCTCCTCTGACACCTGTTTGGAGTCTGACAGGTTACCTTGGAGCTGGGCCCACAATTAGGCGCTCCACTATCGGTGGCAGGTACAGTAGATTGGAAAGTCCATAAGCCTTGTTCGAAAATCTGCACGACCCGTTTCTCTGATGTGAGATTTTGCTACTCCTACATATAGTGGCCGATTTAGACCCCGACTAGGTGACTGGGTGCCTCTAAGGGCACACTACAGACGTTTTGAGGCAGTTGCTGGGCGAGGAGGATTGGGTGGAAAGCTGTCCCTATTGGCCTGAGTGCAGTTGGCCAGAACTGCAGCCTTGACCACAAAAGGGCTGGCAAGCCTGTGATGTGGGCAGTGGGGTTGACTGCTGTTTACATGCCAGGCCCCCAGCCGATCCCCGAAAAGGACGAAATTGCTGCGGGGCTACAGGACTAGGGCTGAAAGGCCCAGAGAGTGCTGTTGCTTCGCTTTCCTTAAATTGTTCCAGGGCCAAGTCCACTATTTATTGATTTATTTATTTATTAATCTTATAAAGCGCGACAGCTACCCGTAAGGGTTTCCTGGCGCTGAATGACAATGGCAGAATACAGTCTGAAGGGAAATTATTGGACAAAGAGCCAGGTCTTTACGGCTTTACGAAAGCGGAAATGGCAGTGCTCCGTACGCAAGTCAAGGGGAAGGGAGTTCCAGAGTTTGGGTCCCAAGGTGGCAAAAGAGCGACCACCCACTCTGGAAAGCCTGAACTTAGGAACACAGAACAGGTGTTGGGAAGAAGAACGGAGAGAACGTGCAGGTACATAAAGTTTAACAAGGGACTGGAGATAGGAAGGGGCAACTCCAATTTTGATCTTGTGCATAAAGCACGATGCCTTGAATTTTACCCGATTGTCAAGGTTGAGCCAATGCAGTTCCTTAAGACGCTCAGTAATGGGATCGCGTTTCCGACAGCCACAGAGAAGCCGTGCATCGGCATTCTGAACTAGTTGAAGACGGCGCATGACCGCCCTGGTAGCCCCCAGATAGAGCACGTTCCCGTAGTCCAATCTAGAGGTCACCAGGGCTGTCACGACGGATCTCTGGGTGTCGGAAGGCAGAATCCAGAACATTTTTCTCAGCCACCTTAAGATGGTGAAACAGGTGGCTGCAACTTTATTGGCCTGGTCTTTCATCGATAGATCCCTATCAATAATGACCCCAAGATTTCGCGCTCGCTCAGAAGGAATGGGTAGGCCGCCCATGGTCGAAGGCCAATGTCTCGAACTCCATAGATCAGGCTTATTACCAAAGACAAGCACCTCCGTCTTATCGCTATTTAGTTTGAGTAAATTGCGGCTCATCCAACGGGAGATCTCACTAAGACCCGTTTGCAAAGATGAAGGAGAGGAGGGATCAGCTTGGGATAGGGAAAACACAATCTGAGAGTCGTCAGCGTAAGTAAAAAGATTAAGACCAAAATAATGTGCAATATGGGCCAGAGGAACAACATAAAGATTGAAAAGAAGAGGACTAAGAATTGAACCCTGGGGTACACCATGTGGAGAGAGGTAAGTGTTGGATGTAGACGTATTGGAAAAAATTTGAAAAGTCCGGTCAGTGAGAAAAGACGAGAACCAGTGCAAGGCTTTATCACTAATGCCAAAGGAGGCAAGATTATTCAGGAGGATACTGTGCGAAACAGTATCAAAGGCTGCACTGAGATCAAGCAATATCAGTGCAGCCGTTTCACCTCGATCTAATAGAAGGCGAAGATTCTCAGTCACTCCCAATAGAGTGGTTTCAGTGGAGAAACCCTGACGAAAACAAGACTGGGAGGGATGAAGAAGATTATTAATGGTGACAAAGCGTGATAAATGCAAATGAGTATCTTATCAAACAGGCCGTCAAATGGCATGTCCATCAAGAACAATTGAATTTCCCGGAGAAGCCAGTAGATCTAAGCCACACAAGTACCCATAGCTCTGCCCAGACAGTCGTGGTATCCCGGCCCAATCAAAATAACAAATTTGGCTGCATCTTGAATAGGCTGGGCCAGTGAAGGTTGCAGTTCTTATGGGACTGCAGGCAAAATCTAACTCCTCCCATCCAAGAATATGTGGGTATAACGGCCAAGGAGACAAAATGCATTTACAGATCTCAAGACAAGACTAGCCCAAGAGAACATGCAATTGCCAAAGGAATCCACTCTTTTCGACTTCCTATTGGTGGAAGAGGTCAGAAAGACATTTGTGTTCACTTTGCTGAAGGTAGCATGAACAATCAAGCTCTCGGGCATTAGATGCTTGGTCGAAAAATTAACCTCGGCTGGAGTAGGTCTATGGCAGTGGGAATCTTGTTGGTTATAGGTGGGGGAGGGGGCTCTTGCACATTCACATAAGTCATCTGCATCATAAGGAGGGAAAAGCCTTCCTCCTCTCATCCAGGGTCCTCTCCATAAGGCTAGCTCTAGTAAAAATCCGAGGCAAAATAGTTGGTACAAAGTATGTGCATGCCCACAGGGTAATGGAATAATGTCTGAGTCTGATGGGTTTGCAATAAGATGCGGTATGTCAAGTTCTGGGTGTAGCCTCTGTCGAGCTTGAGCGGACGCTGGATCAGAGTCAAACAGATCAATAAACCACAAATCCTTCTCCAGCGCTAGCAGAGTCTGCGTCGGTGTTGATGAATCATCATAACTTCCGCTGCAGAACAACTTTGATGCAGTCGCAAGGCACCATCTTCCGGCGCACAGGAGCACTACTTTCACAATTTCCGGATCCAGTTTTGCACCAGGGAATATTCACAAGGTGATGAATCTACATTAAAAGTATCCATCAGAAAGTGTGTATTATGCACAACATTGCCCTACTACATTGTTTTGAAGGTTCTGATGGCCATCATATGTTGTCCAGAGACGACTGTGTCAAATGTCTCAAACTATTTCACATATAACTGTTAAATCTGTTGTGAGCAAATAAAGAAAATCAAGAATGGGTGATTTCGTTGACTTGCACTTTTATTAAGAGGCAACAAGTTTAGCAGCTTCCTTTTATTAATAAGTTCCTGTTTGGATTTATGTATTTGTAAATATTTAAAGAATCTATATTAAGGGATGTGAAATTTGTCTTGCACCCCCACAAACGAAAGGAGTCCACCAGAGGACATGATACCAATTACAATGCGAATGCCAGAATTAAGCCATTACTGGGGTGGAACATATGCATGGGATCTTAGGGAAATTAGCAAAGCCTGCAAGTGGAGAGCAACCTATGAGGGAAGGTACATGTGCAAACGTGAAACTGCTCCACCAGACTCTGATTAATGAGAACTAAGTCTAGTCAATGACATCCCGGCCAAGCACAGTTCATCATTTTAAATAGTTTTGCCTCTATGACTGCTCAGTAATAAAGAAGAAAATCTGTAAGTGATTCCTCATTATTAGAAAGACTGGTTTAAGATGACAAAGCTGCCTACGTTTTTATAATTCTAAATAAACTAATTAATATAGGCGACAAGTCCTTAAAATAGGTTGAAGGTACATATAATGGAATAGGCCTAAATACACATATATTGATATATGGACTGCAGCAACACTGTAATCTGACTTGTGCAGTCAATAAATGTCAACAGCAAGTCATTCATCTTTTAATGTTACTGGATGATGCTTGGTATAAGGAATCCAGATTTGACAATATCAGCTTTGGCAGCAAGCGGTAGACTAATGCTTATACAATACACAAAAAAGAACACAAAAATGTATCCAGAGTCCCAAGTCAATCAATGAAGGATTTAAAAAGCACGGCATATTACACGTGAGGGTCTCAGATCGCTTTAGTCGCTAATTGCTTTGCGGTGATTTGTTAATTTAAATAGCCAGGCCTGGAGTACTTTCCTGAATTGCTCGGGCAGACCTGAGGTGCAGGGAAGGTCGTTCCTAGCCTTGGCCACCAGGTGTCAGAAGGTGCGTCCTCCTCGGTTATCTCGGTAGATCCGGGGGTGTCTGCGAGGTAGAGGGAGGCGGATCGTAGGTGTCTTGTTGGTTTGTTGGTGAAAGGTTATGCATTTGTTGATGTATACTGGTCCTTCGTTGTGCAGGGCTTTGTATGTGTGGGTCAACATCTTGAACTGGCATCTCTTCTGGATCGGGAGCCAGTGCAGCTTCTTGAGGTGGGGTGTTTTGTGGGCCCGTCTGGGGAGGTCAAGGATGAGTCTTGCAGATGAGCTTTGTATTGTTTGTAGTCTCTTCAGAAGGCATGCAGTGACTCCTACGTAGTGTGTTCCTGTTGTCTAGCCTGATGGTGATGAGGGCCTGTGTGACGGTCCTTCTTGTGTTGACTGGGAGCCACTTCAAGAACTTGCAGAACATTTGTAGGGTGTGGAAGCAGGCGAATGAGACTGCGTTCACCTGTTTCTTCATAGATAGCTTGCTGTCCAAGATGATGCTGAGGCTGCGAGCGAGGTGTTGTTTCCAAAGAGGAGGACTTCTGTCTTGTCCATGTTGAGATTGAGACAGTTGTCCTTCATCCAGTCAGCAACATTCATCCTACTTTTGTGGAAGTTGGCTCTGGTAGTGGTGCGGTCTTCTGACAGCGAGAGGATGTGCTGGGTGTTGTTGGTGTAGGAGATGATGCTGCGTCTGTGTGATCTGACTGTGTTGGCCAGCAGGGTCATGTATGTGTTGAAAAGGGTGGGGCTGGGGGATGACCCTTGGGGGACACCGCAGATCTTCTTGTGTTCCGAAGTCTACAGAGGAAGACAAATTCTCTGGGTTCTTCTGTTGAGCTATGAGGCGATTTATTTGCGGGCGTCCCCATGGATTCCGATGTGGTGAAGTCTGTTGATCAAGATGTGCTAGGAAATGGTGTTGAAGACAGCTGACCGATCCAGGAGGATAAGGGCTGCCATTTTGCCGCGGTCCAAGAGGGCCCTGATGTCGTCTGTGACTGCGTTCAGGGCTGTCTCAGTGATGTGGTTGACTGGGAATCTAGATTGAGAGGGATCCAGGAGGTTGTTGTGTTCCAGGTGTTTGGTGAGTTGCTGGTTGAATGCCTTTCGAGAACCTTTACTGGAAAAGGGAGCAGGGAGATGGGCCGGTAGTTCTTCGGGTCTGTTGAGCCGCGGATGGTTTCTTCAGGAGTGGTCTGACTTCCGCGTGTTTCCAGTCTTCAGGAAAGAAGGCCAAGTTGATGGAGGTGTTCAGGACTTTGACCTTTTGGCCAATTGTCTTGCTCCATAAGTTGAAGATGTGGTGAGGACAGGGGTACGTGGGTGCTCCTGAGTGCACGGATTTCATGATGGTGACTGTGGCTTGAGTTGAGAAGATCCCAAAGAATTTGGATGTGTTCAGGGTTAGTGTTTGTGGGTGTGAGCAGGCTGATACAGTCAGCAGTGGGGGTTGGGGTTTGAAGTTTTAATAGATGACGGAGATCCTATTGTGGAAGAGATCCGCATGTGTGTCACACAGTTCTTGGGAGGGGGTGATGTCTTTCTCAGCGGCTGCAGGTTTGGCAAACTCCTTCACGATGGCTAAGAGCTCCTTGCTGCAGTTTGTGCTGGCTTCTATGCAGTCTGCTAGGGGGTTCTTCTTTGTTTCTTTCAGGAGGTGGTGGTACTGGTTTAGTGCTGTCTTGAATGTGGTATAGTTACCTGTGTCTTTGCTGGTGCACCACTTCCTTTCTAGTTGGCGGCAGTTGCATTTGGAGGATTTCAACTCCGCAGTGAACCAGCTGGCTTTTCTGGCATGTCCTCTGGATTTGGCAGACATGGCGGGGGTGATTGTGTAAGCACATTTTGTGATACACTGGGAGAAGTTCTTCATAGCCTGTTCTGGGTTGAATGTTGTGTCAGGCGGTGGGAGTTGAGCGTTGTTCCACTAGCCTTCTGATATCTTTTCCAAGTTTCTGTGCATGGAGCCGAGGGGCATGGTGCCAGTGTTGGTAAGTACTGAGATGGTGAAGTGGACACTGTAGTGGTCGATCCAGGTGAGCTGTGAGTTGTTCTTGACTGTCGCTGTACGTGAAAATGGGGTAATGAGTGTGTCCTGCGATGTGGGTTGGGTTGCTAACAAGTTGCTTGAGGTTGATGTTGCTCATGCTTTCCAGGAGGTCAGTTGTGTGTGTGTCGCTGGGGTCGTCAAGGTGGAAGTTAAGATTCCCAAGGAAGATGTAGTGCCCGAGTCTATGGCGATTGGGGCGATGAGGTCAGGGATGGGGTTACAGAAGCTGAGGTGTGCTCCTGGTGGTCTGTAGGCAAGGGTGCCTATAATGGTGCTTTCTTCGTCTGTGTAGAGTGTGAAGTTGAGATGCTCCATTACCGGGTCAGGTCGTCTGTGGAGGTTGTGCGGCAGATGGTGATCTCATAGAAGATGGCAATTCCACCTCTGTTTGTTGGTTCAGTCCTGGTGTGTTAAATTGTAGCCTTTGGGTGTGGCAATGGCTATGCCAGGCCTGGAGGCGGGGTTCAGCCAGGTCTCTGTGAGGATGAAGACATCCAGGGTGAAGGAAGAGATCATGCCCTAGATTTCTGTGGCATGTTTGCCGAGCAATCATGCACTAAGTAGAATGCACTGGAGTTGTGCCATGGTGGTCTTGGTCGGTGTGGTGGATGCAGGTGTCTCTGGTGTTGGTTGCTTTGGTGTTGCAGGTGAAGCAGCAGGGTTGGCAGGAGAAAGGTCCTCTGGTGGTGCATGTAAATGTACGGAAGCAGTTGCCGTCGATAAGCTTGGGAACAAGGACTTGCAAGGTCTGCGGCGGTGTTGAACAGGGTGGAGGAACCAGGGTTTATGGCGCTGCGCGCAGTCCAGGTGCAGACAAGTGCAGATGGACTTGCCTTCAGCACGCTATCAGTGCATCCATGCTGCAGCCTCCATTAAGAAGGTCCTGGGAGGGGGCAAAGCGGTGGGTGGCAGGTGTCAGAATGGAGAACAGGCGGGAAAGAGTAGGCAGGACAGACTAAACAAAAAAAGCTAACAGGCCACAGAGGTACGTCAATAGTTTGGAGGTTAACAGACATTACAAAAATCATCAATACCAGCAAATGGAGCAGCACCAGGCAAAGCAATGCACTAAGGCAACGTCCCGGAGAACTGCTAATGGTGGAGCTGATCGGGGGTGGGGGTCTAGTTTAATGGAGCGGCACTGCTGCCTCCAATAAGTAGGTCCTGGGAGGGGCCCTGGGTGGTGGACAGCGGGAGTGCAAACAGGCGGGAAAGGAGCGAGTGGCTCCTCAACTGCAAAATAAACTTGGAGGCAAAATAAAACTAAAAGGCTTACAAGCTACACAGATACTGTGAAATAAAACTAAAAGGCTAACAGGCTACACAGATACTGCAAAATAAAATAAAAAAGGCTAACAGGCTACACAGATACTGAAATAGTTTGGAGGTAAACAGGCAGTATAGTAATCAATACCGGAAAACAAGGCAGCTGCAGGCAAAACAGTGCATATAGGCAGTGTCTGGAAACCTGCCACAGGAGGAGCTGATCTCCGATCTTCAGTTCTGTTTTCAAGAGGAACAAACACCTCAATATTGACAGAAGTATTGTCCACAATGGCCAATATGACAGCTTTACAACCTAGAATTATTGGTTATATGCTTTGTTTTATTAAGATGAGAGAGGCAGAGCTCAAGAGACAAAGCAATGATTACCCTTGAAAGTGGACAGCCATGCTGCATTGCCCTGCCAATCTTAAAGGTTAAGTTGCAATCTCGATAAATTATACTATGTCTAATAGTGTGTTATATATTTCTGATCCATATGATAAACCTTAAAAGGAGTGCTTTGCCTTAAACCGTTGCCTTCAATATTTTCAATTGACTCTGAAATGCCATATTGGCATTTAATAACAGGTTCTGCTAAGTCCGTTACTACATAATCTAATAGGCATGGAGCCTGATTGGTGTAGCCAACCCTATCTTTATGTGGGAGAAAGGTGGGAACCCATGCACTTCTTCATTCACAGGCTTTCCCTTAAGTCTAACTTAGCTTAGCCACTTCCATCACCATTTAACAGGAATACCGGAAGATCATCTAGTTTTGTCCCTGTAATTTTTAGGCTAGATGGTCACCTCAGCTTAAGTGAAGTCAAATAAATTCTTAAACACTTTCAATATTGAGCAATTAAATCATAGGTAACAATTGTTAATAAATTGTTCATCAAATTCACAAAAAATGCAATCGGAACCTGCTGCCATATTATTCGCTATATTATCTCTTTAATGTCATCCCTTGTAAACAGAGTTACTGTATCCTCTTGTTATTTGTTTGACCTGACAAGATCATTTTCTTGCTTCCAAATCAGATGTCTTGGTTTTATAGGGAGTAACAGAACTCAATTAATATTTTGTAAAACTTCTCTGCTGCATTCATAAGGTTCTCTTACACATCCTTAATTTGTGAGATTTTACTTTGTGTCACATATTTTAGTTGTTCTAAAAGAATCTTCCTTATTTATTGGTTGAGCTCAAATATTTAATCTCAGAGTGTCCTTGACCCCACAGTCACTTCCCCTTGTAGTATATCTACAAATTTAGCTTTCAGCAAGTGGAATTTATGTTGTGTGTAAGAAACAGTGAATCACTATTTGTTAAATATACGGCATGAAGTAACTGTTTTTTTAAGCTTAACCTAAAGACAACTTTCGTTCTGATTTATGAAATTTTAATTTTGCTATTCCAAAAACAGGAGTCTCACACTATTACCCAGGTGTTTTAAAGAGATATACTCCTCAATAGTTCCATTTTATTAAACATAATGAGTCTTCCAGTTATCATCGATCACAAGTCCAGTGAGTCACTATCCGCTTTAACTTCCCTCTTAAGAAAATCAAGAATTTCAGAGACAAGAGCTCAAGAGCTCACTTAGGCAAGATCTCACAGTGTGTTCTATTTAACATCTCAGATATATAAAAATTGACAGTTCTTGAATAGCTTTGATTATGGTATGAATACAATTATATTGTCAAATATGGATTTTGAGCATACCGTAGTTAATTCAAACGAGCTTTATTATGCACTCAAATGCTATAAGCTTTCTAAATTTATATAGTTCACAGTTTTAGTAAGATCCATATGCTGGTAAATAATAATGACATTTCCATCTAATAGCATTTTGCCTCCCCCACTGTAAGAAGCACGGATAGATATTTAGACCATATGTCAGGTTCATCATTATTTGGGTATGGTGTAACATTTGATTGACCTTGAAGAATTTAAAGGAACAAGGATTTTATTGTGATTTACCATCTAGTACAGTAAATCTGTAAAACCACCCTTGTGATGGAAACTGATACATGTATGAAGAAACATGTATTTCCCCAATTTACCAACTCGTGCAGCAGATTTGTAAAACCACCCTGTGATAGAAACTGCTCATGAAGAGGAGTAGGTTTTACATGTCCCTATTTTTTAATATACCTCTATACTTCTACACAGTGGGTCTGATGTATCAAAGGGTTTTACCTATTCTGTGTCTATGGGAAAAAGCGTTCATACATTCAGGCCTACATGCTTCTTGTATAAACAGGTTTCATCATGTTTGAAATATTTGTCATAAATGCTTATCCTATTCCATTTTGCTGCTGAATCTATTCATGTTACAGAGATTCATTTTGATAATTTTTTACACTTACTTTGCTATAGACCACTGTTTTTTCTGCGATCCTTCTGTTTAAATCTCTATACACTTAACTCTTGACTTAATCCGCTACATATCTCAACATAATTTTTACCCCAAATCATAGGATGTGATATATGTATACTGCTCACAAATTTGTGAATGCTTATGAATATACTGAATTGAAAGAGACGTGATCAATAAAGAGAGAAAAAGGGTGATGGTAATTTCTAGGAGAAACCCCTGGCCTACGTAGATTACTAAATGAAAGAAATATATGACATAAAAATTATTTTTTTAAGTTCAGTCATTATTTAGTTTCTTTTCGTTCTGAGATATACGATTCTGTACCGAATAGCTTTATCTTGCACCAGTTGTAAGCCCAATTGTTGGAGTTACAACTGGACTATAGAAATACAGTCTTCTTTGTGATTTCTTATCTAAATAAAATTATGCCAGCAACCTCAAAATCAGCCATATACATTGTACATGCATGTGACCCCTAAATTAAACATGTGCTTTACACAGGCCTTACTCGTCTTCAAAACCCATCTGAAAAATATTTGAATTACTTAATGACTGTTAATTAAAGATTTCTCATGATGTACTAAGATCCATTATGTATGTCTGTTGATCCTTCCATTTTGTAACATTTTGCACTGTTGTACAGGTTTGTTAAATAATAAGGAGATTATTGGTAACATATTTAAATATGAGCCACTGTCTAATCGCCCAGAGTCTGCTAACATATTTCACAAAGGTAAAAGTGTCTCAAAGGGACATATTTTCCCTTGTGAATCAGTTCCCGCACCTTTAAGGCGTCGGTAACTGATCAATGAATTGCGACCGCAATTTTGGTTGCAAACCATTGATACATACCATACCAAATCATATTTAGGATGGGTAGACTTTTTCCTGTCCCTTCTATTCAGTATGGGTTTGATTCAGAATGGGTCTGTAACCCCATTTTGCAAGTTGGAAATGATTTTCCAACTCTCAAAATGGGTTTAGTACATGCCAAAATAGGTTTAATACTCACTAAAAAGCTATTATGTGGTTGCAAATCCTGTGATTTTGTGAACCGCATGGTATGGGATTGCAAAATGGCTTTGTATAACTAGCCCCAAATCATTTCTTATAGTCCAAAATTGCCTTATTTTAAACGTATCAATTCAATTACATCTATTTTTTGGTATTCACCCATTAGTGACCCATTTCATTTACTTGATAAACAAAAAGAAAATCCATAGCATTTATTATATTCTGTTCCAGTATTAATAATACCATTATGTTTACTAGACCACAAAGTACTTCTTTGCTCAACACTACTAATACCACTTCCAGGCATAGTATCAGTACTATTAGTGCTACAAGTAGTGTTACCAGTCTCACTACCAATATTAGTACTAATAGTATTACATCTACCGATAAATCACTAACTACCTTAAACAACTGGAACAATATCATTTGCCCCAGGAAAATGAGTCTTGGCATTTTTTGACAGTTTCTGCTCACAAAATCAATGACGGATAACCCTAAGAGATAATAACTCAATGTAGAGTTACTCTTTTAAATTGACTTGATGCAACCCGTGGTAAGTCTGTTTGAACTCAATAAGTTGCCGTTAGGCTGCCACTGAGGATGGCAGAAGAGATATGGTGGAGCCGCTGAGGTTCACTTTTATAACTTTTGGTTTTGGCCGTGTGAGTAATGACGAGAGATAAAGTCTGTCTGCGCATCAAAAGCAGAGAGTAGAAGGAAGGTAACATATCCCACCTCACACCTGCACCGTTTAAGAAGGCAGCACGAACTGGGCCTTTTTCGACTCTCACTATACCCAAACATGAGTGCCATCTACAAGCAGTAGTAGGAGGGATGTTTTGAGAACCTAACTGTCTCATTTAAACACGACCTACCTTATTCTCTTTTATTCCTGGTGGAGGAACCTATAAATAAAGTCTTGATTGGTATCCTGAAACCAGTTTTAGAGCACTTTCCATCAACTGCACTTTGTCGTATCACCATTCCCAGTCACAGGGTGGTTTTCACTGTTCCATCACTGTCCTTGATATATTTGTTTTGTGTTGTGTCTTGTAATTTTTTATTTTCTACCCCTTCCCTTATGCTCTGCCCTGAGTGTGGCTACACCAGGGCGTTTTGTAAGCAGACCCGATGATGAAGCATGTCACACACTTCGGTGTGTGAGTGAGGGCAGTTTTTCAAAACAAATGTTTTGTTCTGTCTCGTGCTATTATACATGTATTCTAGTCTCCACACCCCTTTCTTGAGTGTAAAATTGTGTTTTGAGGGTTCGGGGTGGTGGAGTTGCTTAAATATTTTGACCCTCTCCCCTTATTGTGATTAATGCCATCTACTAGCCCCTTATTATGAGTGTCTTATCAAAATGGCTGAGTGGGACAGTGGCATTTTACCCTGGGTCTGGCCATTAAGAAGAGCGTTGGGTGAAATTTTAGGCTTTTTTGACTGGCTAAAAGGTATTTTATTTTGCTGAACTGGGGGCTAGACTGTTCAGCTTCTTGGAGGAAGTTGAAACTATAAAGGGGAAGCCGTTCTGTATAATGGACACTGAAATTTGAACACCTGTATGTCGAGTCAAACTGTGTTCCATAAATAATAAAAAAATGTGATTGCTTTATGTGATTTTTTCATTTAATCAGGGCTACTGGATCTAAGCATGAGCTCTTGATAACCTCTTTGCTAGTTTGGGCAGTCCATGCTTCCCTTATTACCTTGCTCTACTTTTCCATAAGCCTCATGTTTGCTCTCATACATTAGCCATGCTTTCTCTTTAAGACCTCCAAAGTCCATTAATATCCACAACATCCCAGGTTTTACAGGCAGATTAGCGGAGTAGGACTAGGAATGCTTTCAAAAGATAGTGCGTGATGGTCTTTGTATGCTTCGGTGAAATGCGACTACCTGGAAGCTTAGGAACCTGCAAGTATCCCTCAATGACAGATGCATACTCCCAGTCTGGGCTGTGTTCAGCTTGGATTTAAATGAGTAAACCAGCCCTTTTCACTCACTTATCCTGTGCATTTGCCTTCTTACGATAAAAAGGGCAGCAAGGTGAACCCAGAGTGCATACAAGATTCAAACCTGCTTACTTACAGACCTGCCCTCTGGCCTCTACTGGGCCTGGAGGATCCTCGACTCCTAGGGGGAGGAGGTAGTCTCAAAGAAATTGCTCACACCATAGAATTGTGAACTAGTTCGTGAAACTTGAGTTATATATTAACCCCTAGGTTTTAACATTAGGTGCATGCGTCATAATCATAGGTTTACTGAGCAGAATAAATTAGCCTCTCTTCTTAACCAATATTATTTTCAGTGGTAATTGAGCGTCTGAATGCAGTTCCGGTCCCACTTCAGTGACTGACCTTCAGTCTGCTGGTTTCTAGTTGCAGCATATCCCTCCCACTCTTGTGCTGATGACCACAAATACTTTTTTGTGCCCTGGAATAGTCTCCTTCCCCTGGTCCCATGGGTTCCTTATTGAATTTCAGCTAAAAGTGTCTACATTATAAGTCATGTCCAGTTTTGTGGCTTTCCTATGTGATCCCAGTTGCCAAGGACAACGGTAAAAGACTGGTATGCCATAGGATGACTTTAGAAACCCAATTTATATGTAAACTGTTCTCCAAGGTGACTACAAGGATTCTATTTCCAAGATGCAGAAAAGTGCTCTCTAGGAGATCTGAGGCCGCCCATGACAAACCCCTATTTGTGCTCTATAGGCTTGGAGCCCTGAGGAATCTCTGGAAATCTCTAGTATCTTGCAAGACATGGAACTCTGTTGCAGCTCTGGAAAACCCCAGCATCTTCCACTAGTGGCCATGAGCTTGACAGTATGTCTGGAAAAACTACAGCTTCTCCTGTCCTGTAGCTCTGATGTAGAACCACTGAACACCAGCCACCCCCCAGTTGCTGCAGCTTTGCAGAACTAGTCTGCCAAGCGACCTAGAGCTCTGGTGCAGTCCTAGGCAGATGCCACTGTGATTATGACTGAGGTGAATGGTGAAGTCAACAAGCAGACAGACATACAGGTATGAAGAACAAACAAACAATGCGTCCAGACTATGGGGTGCTCCTGGGTGGCGAGGGAGCGTGGCTCGGTGGACTTGCTACTTACGCTGGATAAACGGAGAGTTAACGTGCGGTTGGGAGAGCCGGTGTTGGGTGTTGGCGTACTGTGCCCCATCCACTTCTGAGCCCCTTCTTACTGTGTTAAATATGTCAGTGAACCTGGCAGCTGAGGAAAGCAGACGGAGAGAAAAGGGAACGAGGAGAGAGGAACAAAGAAAAAACAACAACAGAATGAAAAAAATGAGAGCTAAAAACACGGACGAACAAGCATACGTACATTTACGTAGTGTGACCAAATGGCTTCATATCAGTGGGATGCCACACTTCCAGTCCTGGCATTCCATTTAAAAAACCAAGGTATTTTGGGAGTTTTGCTTTTGGCTTAGAATGAAACCTTTTTGACTAGACGCACCAAAATACAGAGGCTTGTTAAAGGTAAAGCAGGGACTGTATATGAGTCCAGGTGACATGGAGCCATAGGGCCACCCTACACGTACATAGCAACCAAAAAATGGTCAATGAGGACGGTGGGAGACAGGGGAACCGTGAGGCACCGGGTTAGGCCAAAACGGTTCTGAATTGTTTTGTTCTTCCCCAAAGGCATTTTGGGAATTGTAGTCCTGGGCGTGATCTGGGCTACAGATCCCAGAATCCTAGTGGTTCTGGAACAAGAACATCTGCTTCCTGCAATCATATGACCCAATCGGCAGTTGAACATTTTTAGACTCGGACTTCAAAATAATGACAAAGACTTTAAATAAAAGGGGCAACATACTTTTACTGGACACACAAGGCACACATGGCCAGATCTACCTCCTGTCAACTACTCAGAAGTGTGCTATTCTCTTCTCTGCAAAAGAATAATGCTTTCTTGAAAAACAATTAGAGCAAAAAACAAAATTCTCGCGGTTACAGCTATTACATCACCTCTTTCATTCGTAAGAACGAATGGTCATCATCTACCAGATTTAATTATTAATGCTCCCTCCCTTTTTCACATTTTTTTTTCTGCATCGCAATGTTCCCACCATCAAATACAGTCCTAGATATCAGAGCCTGCGCCTACGCTGAGAACTTTCCTACAACACTGAGCAAGCGTAGAAGGTAAACTGTAAATTGCTTTTAGAATGAAGAACAAGTTGTGATGTAGAAGTCAGTGTCCTTTTCTAGAATACCCCATAAGCTGTGACAAAGCAAGCATGGCGACGTAAGCGCTTTTCCAGAATGCACAGCTACTAGTGGAATAGCAGGTACGCTCCTAAACGCTTTATCTAGAACTGGATGCAATCTGTGATGCAGGGCAGTTATTCTTCTAGAATGTGATATACACTGTGACAGAAGACATGGTGCCATCTGAGAGCATTCTATGGCAGGAGTCTGATAACGTAAATCAAGCTATATTGTGGCCTAAGATGTCTAAACCGGGAGATCCTTCTGAATGACTTTCTGCCTTCTGGGAGATATGTAAAGATACTAAATTCAGAATTAAGGTGACTGAAAGCACTGAGGTCACAAAATGTAATTACTGAAGCAAAAGACAGGGATCTTTACTTGCCTTTTATCGGTTTAAGATCTCTGTAAGGGATGTCATGGAGATAGTAAGTCGAGAAAAATATTTTCCCTAAAAAAGGCTGTGCGCATATCTTGACATTATCTCTTGTTGATGATATGATAATCTGTAATATTTCTACAGCTGCACGTTATAATATGCGAGATGCTTACCGTAAAATTCTTATAATCAGCTACTAACGAACCCGAGTAAACGCAGGGGGATATGGTTTGGACATATAAAAAAAGAAGGAGGAGTCTTGATGGCGAACAAAAACGATGAGTGAATTTCGATACATTGGTTAATCATAAGCTAACATGGATACCACTATTTTAGGTTCCAAATTCTTCAGCCACTTGGGTAATGGCATTCCGATGTGAGAAGGCACATTTCAGCTCCGTAGTTATGGTTTTAACAAGTTTTCTTCCATTGTCCATTTGTGAAAATATTTCCGGTTTTTCTCATGTATCCTTTGTTATGTGGATTAAGTGATGAACGTGTGTTTATGGAGATCAGAAAACTTGACTTACTAATGAAGCTGAGGAATGGTTTTAATGTGAATGGGAATTTCAGCAGCTTTTTAAGTATTAATCAACTTCTTGTTTGGCATTTTTAGAGTTTTGCTAGGACTGATAGTGGTGCATACAATGAGGATATATATTATTAACTGTGAATTATGATTAAATAATGCCATTGAGGAGATCTGGTGAACCAATGCTACCATAACCCCATTGTGGTATTCGACCGTAATATACATGATACCTGCTATGTATTGTTTATGTTGCATGTTTATTTTTATGCAGCCTGCATGAAAATTGATTTTTAACCCCTTGCGTGCTGCGTGAATTCCCCAGGGTTGCGAGTGAATTAATGAGTGGGCGGGGTTCATACAGCCCCGCGCCGTCCTCCGCACACGCCCACGTGAAGTTGGACGGCTGGGGGCCGTCCGAAGCACCCAAAGGGTTAACAGAATTAGTTAAAAATTAACTTTACATTTTGGTTGTCTAAAGTAAAAACATCTTTAATTACATAGATCCAAAAATGGGGTTTGGTAAAGAGATGTGTGCATGAGCGGTTTGTAAAACTACTGTCTGCAAGCTACAGATAACAATGGGCCCGGACTGCAGTTCGAATGATCAGGTCCTGTTTATCTTTCATGAAGGGGATGTTAATCAAAGGTTAATACCGAAGCTCAGCAAAAGAAACCTGCGATCATCCAACCTCTCACTGACCGAAACACCGCAGATCCACAGAGCCAGATCAGGCGGAAGATCATTCTCTCACATCGCAGCCAAGACCAGGAACGAGCTACTGGCAGACATCAGAGGCGCCCCATCCCTGAACACCTTCAGGAAGGCCCTCAAGACCTGGCTCTTTCGCTGAACGGAGTGGCATACCTCCCCATTCCCCCCCCCCCCCCCCCCCCCCCAAGCACCTTGAGACCCTCACCGTTGAGGAGCGTGCTTACAATCCCCATGATTGATTGATTGAGCAGTGTGGTTTGAAGCTGCCACTACCTAAATGCAGTGTTATGCATAGTCCCTATTTAGTCGGAGGGAATGAAGTAAGACAGACTAACAGTAATTTTGACCCTGCAGGTGGTCCACCGACTTCTTAGGTTGGCAGAAGTCTAGGCTTGTGCTCTCCTTAAGGAGGACCACTGGTCAAATTCAGAAAGTGCAGCAAGCTTGCAGGCCTCTCAGTAACTTCAGTGGAGCTATTGGTCTGGTGGCTCCACTTAAGGTGCTTAACTGTGCAGAGTAAGCAGGAGCAAGGTTTGTTGCATCTGCTCAACAAGGTTTACGTTTTCAAGAAACAAACTGCCAAGGAAGGAAATTGTTTCTTGAAAATAAAAAAGGCAATGGTCATGATGCGAAGTGTCAGGACCATTGTTTGAGTTCCGTTCCAGGGCAGGCAAATCTGGTGACGGTTGCCCCTTCCTGAATAGTATGGGGTAACCTTCACTTTGACTTGGTGGCCCAGTGGCAGACAGGCAATCAGTTCGAAGGCTTACGCCGTCGGAGTCACCCGAGGCTCCACACGGTAAACGTGGTGCTTCCCCTTGCTCCAAACGAGGCAGCAGAACTACAAGTTTAGTAGAGCAGGAGCTCTACTGGTTTACAGAGAGAATCCTGCTCCACCGGACTAAAATATGCCTCTTTAGTGTTCCTAAGGAATAATATCCATAATTAACCAGAAGCATGTCACATAAACAAGTTATGGAAATGAATTTACGGTTATGACTTTGCCGTGAAATATGGACTCTGAAACCATTGCTTTTTGCGAATGAAAATTATTAGGTGTCATGCAGATTGTTCAAACAGACAAAAGAGCTATTCAAGGTGTTTTTGAAGTTATGTTCCTTAGCCCTATTGGAATGTCTGGTCTGGCAACAGCAAAAACTGCTGAAAGGGCTTACAGAAAATTTGAGATTAATGTAACTCTTTGCTCATAATTGGTATCGTTTGTGGTGAGGTGAAAATCCCCTAAGTAAATTCCACTAAGTAGTTGTTGAGATATTCACTTCCAAGGGTTAATCTTTCATATATAATGACTGTTTATTCATAGGTTATCAATGGATCCAGCTCCAAAAGAATCATGCCATTAAAATAAAAAAATATATAGTTGCATGATGTAGCATTTTTTCATATTGCCAAGTTCATTATCTGGATCAGCGGATCCAAGCTATACGTTTTGGAAGGATTCCACACGTATTTCTAAATCCCAGTGTAATAGACATTTGGAGGGATAGAGGGCGAAGGTGGGACATCCCTCAACACAGGAAAGGATGTGGGGAGATGTCAGCGGCAAAACCTTCAAATGGGTGAAACATTTCCTTTGCATTTTTGGATTTACGGATCCTGGCATAGAATGTGCAAATACATATGACTGCCATTTTGTGAGGTTCCAGACAGATGGATGGTCGCAGATCCAGCGCCCGGAAGGGGGATAGTGAGGGGAGGGAGGTATAGCGTTCATTGTTGAAACCTGAAAATATAAAGCCCATCACAGTAGAAAATAATTACCCATAAATTCGATAGCTCTGAAAGGCCCACTGCAAATCAAAGGAGTCTGTTTGGGAGAAAATTACGATAGTTGGGTCTTATTTGAGATCGGTGGATTAAAAATAATAATAGTAAACAAAGTAAAGCCACAGTGATAAGAAATGGACATTGAGGGGTGGAAGACAGGGTTATGCGGAGTCAGTTCCCACGGCCCAAGGCTTGGGGATGTTTAACAGCAGGGTCTGGGGGCATGGAGGCTAAGCACTTCACCAGGATCTGCGCTGAGTCTGCACCTCAATGCTAAACACTGTAATGAGAAGTTGCTAGGGTCAATAGAGCTGGGTGCAGAGCCTGGCTGCAACGTTGTAGGTCTCATGGTTCATTTACTATAAATCAAAAACAATATGAAAATAAAAAGACAGAAAACCATGCCTTACGAATGCTAATGTAGCTGTGACAGCAGTCAAAGTGCCCAAAGAGCTAAGTAAACGGCAACCCAGTAGAAACAGTTACATTTTTGTTTGCTTTAGTTATTGCAAGTGGCTGCTTGCAGGTTCAGCTGGCAATGACTCACTAAGAAGAACATGTGGAAGAGGTGTGGCGCAGCTGAAATCTGGGGCTCACAGATCGATCCCCAGCACCGGCAGCAAGTCAGCCCAGCCCCATGTGACTCTAGGCAATTAATCTTCCCGAGGGCCCCCAGCGCCGGGACACCACTTCGGAGGTAGCTGTGCGCTTTACAAATACTGGTATTTCATTTCATATAACCGAGAGTACTTTTGAGTGCTAAGTCCCAGTTTGACTAACATTCTTGGAATAGAGTTTTTTTTTTAAATAAATACCATATTAAACGACTAAAAGAGACCAGCAGTCCCTCTCAATCGGCAACTGTCAGGTAAACTCCTGTTCTTTAGGCCAGTTCAGATTGTCAATCTGTTTAAATATGGAAATAGCAGGCTGCTGAAGTCGCTTACCTCTATGACAGGCTAAACACATAATCTAAACCCTTACACAGCTGGTAATCTTGTCACAATGTTTAGTTTTTATGACAACTAGTTGGCCCCAATAATTGGCAATTACCAAGGCTAATTACACACAGTGTTTTAATTCAAAAGGCAGCCTACATGTCCACAAAGCTTAACTTCTAGTACAGCTGGGTCGTAAAATTGTAAGGGTGCATAGGCACATGTATAGCGGTTAGCCAAGTCAGAGTCAAACAATGTCTGACAAACAAGTTGGTTACCAACAGAGCTCAGTTAACTCTTAGCCAGGCTGGTTTCACACACCATTGAGCTGTTAAACAGATTGGTAAGCCATAACTCAGAGCCGTTAGCCATGCTGCTAGCCCAAAACCGAAGAGCTCCTAGCCGGGATGCTTAACAACATGTAGCTTTTAGACAAGCAGGTTATACGCACACACTCTTCATGACCGTTAGCCAAGTCAGTTACTCACACCAATGTGCCATTATCCTGGCCGGCTACTCACATTGGGAAGGCACAGAGTTTGGGATAGAGGGAACCAGAGGGGGGATAGATCTGGGGGCAACGGGCCTCGTTGCTTCTGCCTCGGGGGTTGCTCTCTTGGCCAGGCTTAGAACATCACTTAACCTGGCAGCTGGAATAAAAAAGGTAGATAGGAACAAGCCATAGTGGAAATAAGAATCAGAGGGCATAAGAGTGGACTCTGAAAAAAACAGCAGGCAGGAGGGCAGGGTAAAAGACAAGCAAATATTAGGATGGTAACCCATGTAGTATTAGCCCCTTCAACCATATATGTGGGACATCTTCCAATTGGATGGTACTGAAGTAAGTGGGATGGACTCTTCAAAAAATACATACTAGACTCCTCCCACATAAAGGCTTCTCCCTTTTTCCTTGCTTTTGCTCTTGCAAGGCTAATCTTCTTTGCTCTACTAAGGAGTAAAGTATACATTATAGACAGGTTGGAGCAGATGTGACCACTAATGCCTTGTATTGTTTAACTGGCTTACGCACTAAGAATACAGGCGTTACGACAGTGAGTAACTTATCTATTCTTAAATCCCAGCCACTTTCATCCTATGTGTACGGATCATTCCCGTTCATGAAATTTAATGAAATGCAGTGTAACTGGCCTGGCTTACATTTTAGCATACATAAACTTACCAGATGCTCCATGTGATCAGACATCATGTTCCAGCTCTTTGCAGTCATTTACAATCCAATGCATTCTGGGAATTGCTTCATCTCAATTGAATACATTGGACTAAAAGTTTAGATTACTGGAAAAAACTGGAATCCAAAATGGTGTCCCAAATAACACAGAATCATCTGGCAAACTTAAGCATAGGTCTTAACTACACATATTATTGAGCAGAGCCTGACCGAAATGGGTGGCAACCATGGATTCATTCATCTCCGAAACCAGACTCTAAAGAGTGGAACACAATGTGAGCATGGGCACATAAAAGAGTTGTGCTGAAATAAAAAATAATTCTCCTCTATACTACAACAACTTCTGAGGTGGAGGATAAGGTCACTGTTTTGATATGAGTAACACCTTCAAAGCTTTGGCTTTTTAGCCAGTTCATATGGAAAACTGTGCCCTGACTGAATTAGTGTGGGATTTATAAAAACAAATAAAGATATTCTCTCTGGGTGCTCACTTCCCCACTCACCCAATCCATATGATGCGGGCACTAAATTTTCGGTCTGCCTTTAGCTTTCACCTCTATATACCTCTGATTTATGAAGAGTCCTTTTATTCCAGAAGAAGAGTAGCATGCAAAATAGTGGAGAATAAAATTACTTAATCTACAAAATTTAGGAGTTGTGATTCTACAGTACAACTTTATCCCTCATAAAAACAGGAAAACACTCCTGGGCTATAAAGGCTCCAGCTCCCTTTCTGCATGATAGGAATTAACAAGAAGACAGTTTTCCAAGTCACTAAGTTGATATACGGGCACAAAGGTTTATGTGGTGGGGTATTTAGAACCACATTCATACCTAGTACAGGATGAGAACAAGTTAATGGAGCAAACAATATTAAGGGGCCTTCCAAATGTGAACCTCGACTTGTAACAAATATAGTTTATGGCTGGTAAATTACAAGAAGGCTAATTTTACAGAAGAGACAGGTGGAGGGTTGAGGTGAGCAACATGCTTTAATTTTTACAGGATCGTAAATCACTATACCTCGGCTTATTGAAGAACGCTTTGCTGCTATTTATCGAGCATTACTTGATATAAACTGGCATCACAGGTTTGAATGACTTATGCAGCAGGGCATAATCATAGCCAATGCAGGATGGGAGCTACTTCTTGGTGTAAACAATCTCACTGGACCTTCCAAATGTCTGATAACATACATGACTTAAATAGTATGGTTAATGACCAGTAAACTACGGCTTGGTTCATTCTAGAGAAGAGACAGGCAGAGGTCAAGTGAATCGCAGAGGCAAGTAACCTGCTTTCATTTTGACATGAGCATGACAAATATGTCTGGGCTTACTGACATCTAAAGTGATGCACTTTTTGTTGCTATTTATTGAACATTTTTAATATAAGCAGACACCACGGGTTTGAAAGGGTTATGTGGTAGACCATTTAGAACCACATTCATATCCAATGCAAAATGGAAGTGGAGTATAAGTGGAATGTCTGATCAAGGCACATGAGGTGTGAAACAAAAGTCTTAGGTCCACTAGACAGAAGACTTGCTTCTTTCTAAAAGTGATAAACACTCTCCTTCATAGCCAGACAACAAACTGGTCCAATGAGGGATCACCTTCAAATATTTAAGGACTGCAACAAATATTTGCTACTACAGAAAACTGTCAGCTGAGACATCAGAATAGGAGAGTCTACTTTAAGAGAGTAGAGCTGGGCAAAGAAGATGCACAAGTGGCTTTAGAAGTAACCCTACCTGGGGACCATGGAAGTTTCTGCCATCATGTGATGTCTCCTAGAGGTACCACGGTTAGCCAGTAGCAAGGTCATCAGCTAAGACTGAAGCATGTAACTGTGGTGCAGTGAAAACCTATCCTGCAAATACATTCTAATTTTTGTATCAGTTCTAGACAAATTTAGACTAATTGCCCGTCTGGGGGCTCTGAGGAGCACACACACCATCAGAGTGACCATCGGTGTTCCTTCTAAGGAGGGGCATGCATCAGCCAGCAATAGAAGTATGGCTGGACTTAACCACCGCTAGCATAAGTAGCACTAAGATAATTTTAAACATGCAGGGGGTGGACCTCGTGACCAGGGGCGTAACACAGGCCCCCACAGCCCCTGCGGTGCAGTGGCCCCAAGCTACAGGGGGCCCCTCAGCACAGCACTTTAGCCGGGGAGCTCCTGATAGAGTCTTAGGGGGCCCCTCCACGTACCTTGCAGGGGGGCCCCATCAAATTGCGTTACGCAACTGCTCGGGACCACTGGCAAAACCTAGAACAGGTTATGACAATCTCCAACTACAAAACAGCTAAGTTTGATGACAAACTGGCACATGGAAATTTGCATCGTAAAGTAAAAGGGTGACAAATATCCAACTGAAGTCACCTGTGAAATGATATTCTGGTCTGACTTTTTAAAGAGTTCACACAAACACGTTTGCCACTTTCAGGGCAGAGTTTTGCAGTGAACTTCAAAACAAGAAGCAGGAGCAAAAATATTATTTTAATTTCTTGTTCTTTAGGAAACAGAAGCACACATTTGTGTAGCATCTGTTGAATTCAAGATTGCTGATACTATGGTTTTTGCAGAATCCTGGAAAGCAGGACCCTTGGGACTAGGGGACCTGGAGTTCAAAGAAACAGTGGATAACTGGCTGTTATAGCAGGAGTCCAATATCCTACAGTAACTCGTTTCACACCAGAAGGTGCACCACAAGAAAGAACCTCCTCGCACTACTGAACATTGAAAAAAGAAGATTTGCCTGACAGGAACTACCTGGCTGAGAAGGGAACTCAGCATGAGAGTAAGTGGATCCACCCAAAGACTTCCAACACTGGGTGGCTATGTTCTATTAAAGTGCTAAGACGCCTGCTCCAGTACCATCTAATGAAAGTACATCACACACAAGCAAATTAATGGACAAGGCACATATTAATACAGTGGACGAGAGAGGAAAAAAAGAAAAGCAGACAGCAAGGGAATAAGTTATAGAAAGTAATAGGGCCCAGACAGGGAATGAGGAAAAGATGTGGAGATTGGTACGGAAGTCATAAGGAGCTGGAATAACACAAAAAGATGATACTGGGATAAACCAGAGAAAGCACAGGGTGCCTACAAAGTGGTGAGGGAAAGACAGACAGTGACACAAAAGAGATAGTAAGGCAGTTAAAGTCGAATTGAAAACCAGTTGTAGCGGATCTGCTGTTAGTCTGTCCAGGGATGTTTTACAGTGAAGAATTTAAAATAAGCATTTACAATGCAATGGGTCCCGCATTTGTGAAAGTTAGAGCTACTGGCATTGTAAATAGCAATTGCGTCGAAATTGGGCAGAGTGCTGGCAGGCACTTCTTGGAAGTGCTCAATGTAAATAACCAGCCGCCAAGGAAGATGGCCTCATGAGTGACTAGCTCCAGCAGCAATGGGGGTAAACATAAAAAATGCGGCTACAACCCCGATGTTTCAGAAAGAACTTTGTATTAAGAGAGAAAAATAGTGTACATAATCAGCATATTTTATTTTTTTCATCATACAAGTGTGTCTGAAGACAATAACGCCGCACTGGACTTCAACCATGCTATATACATGCAAACTTGTTATTAGCTCTGAAACACAGAACAGTTGCAACCTAAAAACAGATGCATACTTTACATTGTAACTTCTTGAATACAATATGCCATCTAAAGAAACTCATGTAAACAAAAATGGCGAACGGAAAAAAATGCTGATACTAAGAAAGTTTAAAAACAAAAACATACGGTCACACGGACTACTTCACAAATCTTTGCTAGTGCAACAATACAATGAAAAAGAATGTAAATGGTTTGCACTCTAAAAAAAACGTGAAAGCTATAAACATGCTTATCCGAAAGTAGGGTTAGCAAATAATATTTAAAATGCTGTTGAAACTCCAAAGCTAAAAACATGCTGATCAGACCAAACAAACACAATATTGTCAACTGGATTACAATCATTTACATTGTAACGCTTTTAATACTACATGCCATTTTAAGAAAGTCACGCAAAACAAAATTGAGAACGGAAATGAGGGCTGATACGAAGAAAGCTAAAAAACAAACACACACAGTCACACTGACTCCTTTACAACGGGGGAGGTGGGAAGTGCACAACAAGCACCAACGCAACAAAGCAACAATAAGCGTGGGAAGTGGAGCGCTGACAAGTGCCCAAATCAAAAGAAAATGCCTATAAAAACAGCATACGAGTCTGGGGAGGAGGAGGAGGAGGAAGAGGTTGGGAGGGCTGGTGTGGAAAAAAAACAGACCCCCGGTTGGGAGAAAACTTACTGCAGTTTGGCTGGTGCAGCCTCAGGGACTGCACTCTGAGCGCAGCAGTTCATCTAAGGAGCATGGGACCTCTCCTCGATCGTTATTGCAGAGGCACTAAAGTGAAAGCTAGTAAGGCCGGGAGAGCTCTGCTCCATAGCAAGTGTAGGACCTGGAGCACTCCCAACTGCAAACAAGCAACAGGTGTGGGAACTGGAGTGCAAAAAGAAAATGTCTATAAAAATAGCATCTAAAAGAAACTCTAAAAAATAAACCAATATGGTCAGGGAAGTGTATTGTTGTCGTGACACCAACACAAGCTCCCAAAAAATCAGAACAAAAAGTGCTGAAAAACTGTAAAAAAAAAAACTGAGTAAGATAACATGTAATGGGAGTAGTCCTCATTGGTGGTTACAACTGTACAAAAGGATGGCCTTATGAACACATTATCCAAATAAAAAGATGGGAAGAGCTTCAAATCCCTAATTCCGGATACAGCATGTCTCGTAATGACAATGCACGCACTGTCTAGGCAAGACTTACAAACATGCTCGATATTTCTGCATTTCCTGAATATCGGGTTATTTTTTCTGAAAAAGCATGCATTTGCTGATTAGTAGTTTACAGAACTGAAAGTGATATTAGCTTTTTAAGACCACTTCTTTCCAAGTCTCCATCAGTTGTTTTTAAAAGTGGTTTGGTTATTCTGGTTCTATTGGAAAAAATAAAGGGGCAGGACTATGAGGGTGTCTGATTTGCAGTTTGAAGCTTGAATGAGTATATTTTAGTTGCCTAAGTTAGCGACTATCAGAATCTGGTATTATTTTGCCAAAGGGCTGTGGAACTCCTCGACTTCCAGATCTAGCTTTGCCCTTGTGTCCTCTGGAAGTTGTATCTATCTTAATTGCAGCACTTCCCACCGGAATCCTAAAATGGATGTTGGGGCTGACTGCAGTGAGTAACAAGACCCTATATGATTGTCCCTCTTGAGGGGACAAAAACACTGTACTTCCCACACGGCACATGAGAGATCACTGTGAGAACGCTGCAACAACTATTCCATGCCACTGGTCCATACCAGGTAGGGGGGTGATTTGCTTACACATGGTGGCTATGCTCCTTGAAAGATGTACTTAACCAGGTGGTGAAGGAGCTCTGCTTTATTTTGCTTTAAATGGAAAGTTTAGAAGGACTCTTCTGGTCAAAATAGTGAGTATGAGGAGTTTGAGGTATGTAGCAGTACATATAACGTCAGGTTACAGTGCTGGAAACCCTATCATGACTGTGTTCTGGTGGCATGGATATATTTCACTACAGCTACATTCTTTAAGGGGGAGGCAATGGTGTGAGGATTCAATTTGCTATATGGTGAACTTGCATTTCTATTTGTGTATTGTTGATGCTTTAGTTAGGTGCCAGTTTTAACAGCCTGAGACAGCGCCCCAAAGAGTTGTGAAAGGGTCTGTGATAGATTTGTGGCACACAGTGAGGTGGACGTCGTTCTGGTAAGGGTCATCATGAAGTGGTGAATGTCCTGCCAAGGCTCAGGTGAAGTTCAGTATAAGGTGGCAGGGGTTATGGTAGGATTTATGGTTGGGGCGTTGCTGTCCTGGGAAGGTTCATAGCAAGATGTTTGTTGTTATTGTGAAGTTCAAAGGGAGGTTAACAGTCATGGTAAAGTTCAGAGTTATGTGGTGGCTGTCCTGGTGAAGTTAAGAAGAGCGAGGCTTTGTATTTCCTGATCATGGTCTGGGTGTGTTGGTGGTGGCAATTCTGGTGAGATCAGGGCAAGGTATTAGCTGTTCTGGTGAGAGTCATGGTTAGGTGGTGTCTCTCCTGTGATCTTCATGGTGATGGTGGTAAAGGATTTGGTAGGATGAGGCATGAGAGACAGGACATGTGAGATAGGTTTTGTCTGGATGGGATGCTCTGAGAATCGGTATGTGATGTGGGCTTTGGCTGGATCAGCTGATTGCTGACTGGGAAGACAGGACTTAGGGCCTGATTAAGAGTCTGTCGGCCCAAGGACCAACAGACTCGTGGTGGAGCTGTCCAGCCACCGCTGCACCAGCGGTGCAACTGACCCATTACTACTTGGATGCTTAGACCGCCCTAGGACCATCATCACCGCCAGGGAACTGCTGTTCCCTTGAGGTGGCACGGCAGTCGAAGGCCGCAATATGCTTGGCAGAAGCGTCGAGTTCCCACCAAGCATATTAGGAATTTCCTCTCTACCGGCGGTGCCATGGAGGTTCTGTGCCTCTTCCACTTGTGTATGCACACAGGGAGGCATAGAATGTGCCCCCGTGTGTGCATGGAAAAGAGTTCCAGCATGGCACAGACTTTCAATCCATGCCGGGCAAGAACCTTGTGAGGTATTCCCATTGTGGTGCCTTTTTTCAAAGTCACTGCAGCCTTTGAAAGGGGCACAGCCCTGAGAACACCACGCCGCCCACTTATCTAGCGGGCGGTGGCGAGTCTCGGGGACGTGGCGGAGTACAGCCCGCCCTCTCACTGCCGAAACTCGTAATCAGGCCCATAGTGGTTTGGACACAGAATATGAAGTAGATTTCAACGGATTACTTTTTCTGAGGAAAAGTTGGACTTTGGGTAGTTATAGTCCTAGGGATGAGAATATATGAAATAGTTTTGTTGTATTTACTGTTTGCAAAAACAAAAGTTGATGGACAGAAAGCAGAACAATGTCATACATTCACCCCAGTACAGAGATCTGGGCCTAAATCCATCGTTTTTTTGCTCACCACATCACCCCAGTTCAGACATAGCCATATGCAAATCAGCCTTGACCCTGTGCTTCATGGGAACAGTCCAACCCGAACTGCCAAGCCACGTCTTCCCTGGACCGGAATCAAGCATCCTAGGACCGGTTTCTGGCTATCAGCCGTCTTCAGCCATGATAGCTTGACTCCAGCGGCTTAGTGAACACGGGACCCACGTCTGGGCATACCCTTCCCACATAGGGTGACAAGCAAAACACACAAGATGATGGACGGAATGTTGCGCAATGGCAAAACATTCATCCCCAGATCTGGGTTTAATCCATCGTTATTTTGCTCACCAAGCCACCCGAGTTCAGACATGGCCATATGCAAATCAGTCTTGTCCCTGTGCCTCATGGGAACAGTCCAGCCCGAACTGCCAAGCCATGTCTTCCCTGGCCCGGAATCAAGCATCCTAGGACCGGTTTCTGGCTATCAGCCGTCTTCAGCCAGGATAGCTTGACTCCAAGCTGAAGCTATCGTGGCTGAAGACGGCTGATAGCCAGAAACCGGTTTGCATATGGCCATGTCTGAACTGGGGTGGCTTGGTGAGCAAAATAACGATGGATAAAACCCAGATCTGTGACTGGGGGTGAATATTTTGCCATTGCGCAACATTCTGTCCATCATCTTGTGTGTTTTGCTGTTCACCCTATGTGGGAAGGGTATGCCCAGACGTGGGTCCCGTGCTCACTAAGCCACTGGAGTCAAGCTATCATGGCTGAAGACGGCTGATAGCCAGAAACCGGTCCTAGGATGCTTGATTCTGGTTCAGGGAGGACATTGCTTGGTAGTTCGGGCTGGACTGTTACCATGAGGCACAGGGTCAAGACTGGTTTGCATATGGCCATGTCTGAACTGGGGTGGCTTGGTGACCAAAATAACGCTGGATTAAACCCAGATCTATGACTGGGGGTGAATGTTTTGCCATTGAGCCACATTCCGTCCATTATCTTGTGTGCTCTACTGTTCACCCTATGTGGGAAGGGTATGCCCAGACGTGGGTCCCGTGCTCACTAAGCCACTGGAGTCAAGCTATTATGGCTGAAGACGGCTGATAAACTGGTCCAAGGATGCTGGATTCCGGTCAAGGGAAGACATGGATTGGCAGTTCGGGCTGGACTGTTCCCATGAGGCACAGGGTCAAGACTGATTTGCATACGGCCATGTCTGAACTGGGGTGGCTTGGTGAGCAAAATAACGATGGATTAAACCCAGGTCTGTGACTGGGGGTGAATGTTTTGCCATTGCGCAACATTTCATCCATCATCTTGTGTGTTTTGCTGTTCACCCTATATGGGAAGGGTATGCCCAGACGTGGGTCCCGTGCTCACTAAGCCACTGGAGTCAAGCTATCATGGCTGAAGACGGCTGATAGCCAGAAACCGATCCTAGGATGCTGGATTCCGGTCAAGGGAAGACATGGCTAGGCAGTTCGGGCTGGACTGTTCCCATGAGGCACAGGGTGAAGACTGATTTGCATATGGCCATGTCTGAACTGGGGTGGCTTGGTGAGCAAAATAACGATGGATTAAGCCCAGATCTGTGACTGGGGGTGAATGTTTTGCCATTGCGCAACATTCCGTCCATCATCTTGTGTGTTTTGTATTTACTGTTTGGGAAGACAGAATGTGGAATG
The DNA here is from genome assembly GCF_964263255.1 of Lissotriton vulgaris. Classification (NCBI taxonomy): domain Eukaryota; kingdom Metazoa; phylum Chordata; class Amphibia; order Caudata; family Salamandridae; genus Lissotriton; species Lissotriton vulgaris. Next base: position 392,845,324 of record NC_141699.1, on the reverse strand, counting down.
GGGTTTGGTTGCATGGAACCTTGGTGGCTACAGGACTGTCTTTGATTGTATTGGTCGGTTGGATGAACAGCATAGATCTTGACTAAATGTTTGAGAACATAGGCCTAGAGATGTTCAAGAAATTAGAATTGGCACACTTTTGTTGTTTGCAAAGATGAGGAAGACATTCATCAGAGGAGGTTTTCTGGTATGTATGTACATGCTGTTACTTTTCACATTGAACTCTAACTAGGGAATAATGAACTATACATTAAATGTGAGACTTATAGCCTTGAAAAGCTGGGGTTCCCCATCGATTATTAATGAGATGCTCCTTGAAGCGAACCAGAGGACTGATGTAGTGAGCCGGACATGGCGAAATGTTGTTTCAGATCATTATAGAATGTACTGGGAGGCTAGTCCTCTTTTTGTATAATTCTCACATTTCTTCTTTTGGATTCTGTTGATGTCTTAACTCCCTGCATGTAATAGCCTCTTGAGATGGTGAGTTCTTGAGATCAGTATTCTCAAGTGCTGATTGTTACTCCTTTATAGGTGATCCAGCAAGTTTAGAGATGATGCACGAGATTAGGGCAAATGTACTCAATTAAGTCTAACACGCCAGACATCTGAACACAAAGAAAAACTTACGAGCATCACAAAGCACCTTACTGGGCAGGAATGGAGAAAGTGGCAGATTGAACAGTGGTAGCTAGGGCACAGGAGAAGGTAGGGCTTGGACAAGTAACACTTACGACTCACACTTCCACATCCAAATTATGCTTGCACTTCCAGGTCAGCATGGTAAGCGTCACCATAAGATGCAGTTGCACAAATAACTGTGTATGGCAACTTTAGCTGGAGTATGGGCTCTTGCTGCCATGCCCAATTTGCACTAATTTTGTGCCTCTCAGCTTATATTTTGCTTAACTCCTTTCTAGTCCCTTAAATCAGGGTTTCCTTCATAGTTCTTGCCTATTTGTGTCATTTTCTTTGCAGGCTTTACTGGTCTCCATGTTTCGCTCCAGGGGACTAGTTTCAGTTTACTCAATCGAGAAGCCGGTAACCTCCGTAGTCTGTGATACTGTTGACCAACCTCTGAGGGTCTAACCAGGCAATGGCATCAGCTGCTTCCTCTCTTTATTGTCCTATTCTTGATTTACCTCTTAGGGGGTCTATCTGTGCATTGAAGTTTCAAACTAGATATGAAATGAATCATACAAATGAGGATTTGGATGTTGTCAGATTCCACACCTGCCAGCTCAGACTTGAGCATAATCTTTTTTTGAAACCCTTTTATGAAATTGGGCTTGTAGAGTGGGTTCTGGTTCAATTATATACTGAGTGAATGTGAGAGTAGGCTTTGGTTAAAAGGCGGGTTCTGAGAAAGTTGAGTAGGTTCAGATAAGTACAGAAAGTCCCGAGATATCACTGTGCATGTGGTGGTATGGCTTGTTGCTTAGATATGTTGTGCTTTTCACATGAATCATGGAAGCCAATTTAAAGCTCTAAATTGAGATCAAGTCCTTGAGCCTTTTTCTGGAACCATTTAGAGATTAAATAATCTGACTAGATGAGGTACTCTAAGTTGGCAGAGGTGAGGCGAGAGCTACAGTACTGGTTATGTGCAGAACAGTGCCAATCTGCTGAAGAGTGTTAAATATATATTGAGTGGCGACTATGATATGCAGAAGAACTTTTTTAAAAGGGAAATATAATAATAACATTACAAGAATGTTTTTTGTTCCAACCTAAATTTGTGAAAATACCCTCAAGAAATGATTTAAATGTCTGCCATTGAGCTGCTCCATTTTTAATTTTTGTAAACTCTGCAATCTGAAAATGCTTTATAGCTGCACCCATTTAAGACCTTCTTTCCAGGATAGAATCCCTCTGATATATCATCCATATGATATGATCTATGATATGGCAGACAGTGACTACACAGCTATTTCTACAAAATTACCCAGCCTAAGGCGTAATAGGTGTAGTCAACAAAGTATACCCTGGGAAAAGGGCAAACTGTGGCACAGCAACCTAAGAGCTGTTTCCCAATGCTACGCATGCCATGACATTACGGTCACTGTGGCAGCTTTTAGCTATGTAGCAATAGTACAAGGTCATCCAGGTTCACATTTTTACAAAACAATAGCTTACAGGCATCAAAGAAAACTAGGCATGTGATGTCGCTATTTAGTTTTCATTTAATGCGCTGAAAAGAATTACAGTATTAAGCAGGTTGTAGATATTCTGTAAAGGCTAAAGTCTTTCAAGCTGTGACAATAAAACATGTACGGTGCTTTGTGCAGCAAGATTTGCATTGTTTTGGATTGCAACACACTGTGCATGCTCTGCACACACTAATTCTAAGAGCAACAACAACAGACAGGCAGGGATAGGATGTGTTAGCGAGGGTCACAAACTACAAGGAGCTACTCACATTGGGCTGGCACAGAATTTGAGGGAGATGGAGATGATGGGGTGACTGCAGGCGATTGGCACCCAGCATCTGGGGGTGCTGGGGTCCTTTTTACTGAACTGAAAATATCAGAGAACCTGGCAGCTGGGAATGAAAAACAGATGAGAGAAGGAAGACGAGAAGAAAAAAACAGTGAAATAGAAAAGAATCAGAACCAAGGACAGGTAAATAAAACCACACCATAGGGTGTCCCGGGGTCCTGATATCAAACAGCTGCTACTTGGTACTATATGCAAGACAGTATTGAGCCTTTCCTCCTGGCAGAAACCAGCGACTCACACATGGAAACCACCACAGACAGCATTAGGTCTTGGTAGTAACCAGTGATTCATTGGAATCTGTCCCCAACATTCGCCTAAAATCATGGTCTGAACTTGTGACCCACATATAAAAGCCATCCCAGACTCCATTAGCTATTTTAGCTCCTAGTCACTAACCCTTGACCTACAACTGGAAGTCACTCGAGGCACCCCAAGATCATCTATGGAACTCTGTAGAAACATACAGATTATGATCCCACGGAGTTATCATAGTACAATCTTCAAATTCTAGGGAGGAAACAGTATATTTCTTTAGCAGATTTGAAACTTACTGTACATTTGTAAGTTTGCAGATGTATATAACAAGTATTTCATCACTGTTACTAGGAGCACTACTTTTCAGAAGCAGAATTCATACATCTACCTCAGTGATAACTAAAAAGTCACTACCTTACATATGACATCTAAAGTTTAATAATTTTTGATTTTTTTATGTTCATTTCCTTCATGGCCTAATGCATCATCTCCTCTATACTGAGACTTGTCAATTCTGCATTGACTATATCCTTAACACCTACAGAATCTGATCTTCAGGCTGACAGATGTGTCTTGGCGCCTCAGGATATTTTACCAATCTGATGTCTGTGGTTTAAACAATAAGGGCCTCTTTTTGATGTTGGGCGGAGGGCCTCCGCCCGACAGTGGGAATGTCTTAGACCGCGTCAGAACTCTTCTGACTCGCTCAGTCAGTTTACATTCCGCCCGACCTTCCCAATCGGTTCCGACTGGCTCTGGGAGAAGTCGCGTCAGTCGGTACCACATCGTGCAGCTCTACGGACAGCATTTCTGAACGACCAATTATGATGTCTATTCCCAACAGCCTTTACGAGTTGGCCTGTCCGACACGAAAAGGCTGCCAGAAAGTGACTTTGGGGGCCCCAAGCAGGGCCCCCTTAATCCTGCGGCGTCTGGTTGGGGGTCGAGGGGGTATCGAAGGGACCCCCTGTAAAACCCTGCACTGTGTGGCTATCTCCGATAGGGAACAATGGGACTCCGACCGAACAGTGTTTGGTTGCATTGTAACTGGTCGGGAGGAACCACCGACTGCAAGTCGGTCAGTTCCTGACTCCGAGACTGTGTTGGGCGGGAACTTTCCGCCCAAAATCGTAAAGAGGCCCTAACTGCTTTGTTTACATGATGAGGTTACAAAAGGTCCTCCAAACTTTAAATGTGATATTTATAGAAAGAAGGGTACCCAAGTACCGGGACTCTTTTTAAAGCCCAATGTCTTCAGTCTAAATATCAACAGATCTACTTTCAAGGTACATTTGTCTTTGCAAAGCTAAACTAGCCCCAAAGACACTTGATGCAGGTCGTCTGTAGAGTGACAGACTTGCTTCTTACACACAATGTCTCCGGGGCACTTGGGTAGTTCCTCTTGCATACCTAACATAAGAAATACGAAGTGCACTTGGTTTACCCTTCGGTTTCTGCACTTGAACCTCCTAAGTTTCTTAGCTTACTTGGCCTCAGAGCATGCTGAAAAAGATTGGTACCAGTATGCATGTTTCAAAATAGATTTACTGAGCCCTCTCTTTAAACTCCTGTCAATAGGCTGGTCTGTCACTTGGCAGGGCTTCACGCTGTGCTGCGAGTTGTAAATTATTAATTATCAGTGAACTGTTGGTTCACTGTGTATGCTAGGAATGATGTTTTGAGTCGCCACTGTCTACTCAAAGGTGTACTAGGATCGCACAGCAGTAAAAAAGGGAAGGTTCTCCACATTGTCTTGTGGTGTTTACCAAGTTGCCAACTACCACTTTTTGTCAGAGTGCCTAAGCAATTATGAGCCCTATAAGCCCTTTCCAAAATGAATATTCACAATCTTGGGAATTTTCGGAATGATGTCAGATTTTAGATTCATATTAGAAAATCTTGAAGAATCTGGAACAAACTACCATTATTGTTATGAAAAGTTAATGGTTTACAGACACTCTGTGATAAACACGGATTCACAAAAGTGTATGGACAGGGCAATTAATTGAGACTAAAGACTTGCTTCTCTGGGAGCCATTTGCTGTTCCGAACTTAAACTATTTCCTCCACAATAGGATGATTAAGAGGGGGCACAGTAGCCTCTGTCAGAACAGAGAGGTGAGGTCCTTATTGCAGGTTAGCAGTCTCTACTGGAGTAATGATTTTGTATAGGGACTAGTGCAGCTGGCCTCCTGATTGAGTCCCAGAACCAGCAGAATCTCTGATCTGCTGAGGTGCCTACTACCTGCTATGCGGAGCTTACCTCTCAGGCCTGTAACTGTCTGGTAGCAATAAGGTCGCAAAACCAAGAGATCACAGTTCAAAGAATAGAGTTCTTCTGTCTCAGACTTTCAGGAGTTAGGAAACGACATTTGGGCCAGCTGCATGCCTTGTATTGAAACCACAGATTTGGTGCCCAAATGATTGGGTCCTTAAAACCAGATGTGAACATTTCACAAGTAACCATCTACCTAGTACTGCCACCAACACTGGAACACACCCGAGTGAGACTTTTGCTGCCAGAGGAAAGTGGTAATATTTTTTTTAAGAATATCTTTATTTTTCAATTTCACTGTTGATGAATACATGCAAAGCTCAATACTGAACACTATTTAGAAATGTGAAACAAACTTTGTAGTCATTTCACCCACTCCCAGTACGGTTATTAATAAGATTTTAATCTTCTAAAGGTCTCCAGTAATACAGGTGATGTGTTGCATATAATTAATATATCAAGTTTCAACATTTTTAGTTCTGGGGCCTTCTCCAGCCGAAGTATATCTATTCTCGTCAGATCCTGAGTCCCCTGACTCCAGTCCCCCCACCGCTGCTTCAAACTCCACTATGACTTCTGTCCAAGTCGACAAATCTTCCTAGGCATGTTCACTATACACCTGCGTAGCTTAACCTCTCCTGCGACTGCCCATTCGCTCACATCTATACCCAATCTTTGCAGGTTGGGTCCCCCTGTGCCCATCCATATTATAGCAACTTGCCTTTTTCGCCTATAATAGCTCTAGTTGTACAAATCTCAAATGCATTTTCCCCTCCTTGCGTTGTTTTAGTTTCCCCAATAAACAAGTAGCGGGTTCTAGCCTCAGTGTCGCACCTCCCACATTCTGTATCGTTTCAAACACCCATTTACAGTAAGTGTGTACCTCAGGATATTGCCAGGCCAGGTGTAGAAGTGTTGCTGGTGTGGTTTTACATCGGGGTATGTATTCGGTTTTGTGGGGCTCATGCGGTGCAGCAGCACCGTGGTGACATATGTGCGGTGCAAAAAATTTAAGTGGGTCAGCTTAAACCGTGCATTACACAAACCCCTTTTTACTAGTCTGCAGGTTTCCTTCCACTCTGTAATGGTCATTGGTGTACCCAGATCCTCCTCCCAGGCTATTCCCGCTTTTGGTATTGGTCCAGGCATGTCCATAATCATAGCGTTATATAAGTGGGAGATCAGACGTCTTCCCCCTCCAAACTCTAATAGCGTCCTGAACAGGGCTGAGGATGCTGGGGCGACCGGGCACATAGGCCAAATGTTTCGGAGTATATCAACAATGGTTTCGTAGATAAGGAAGTGACCCATTCCTACCCCAAAACTCTCCTGCGCTACCTCAAAGGAGATCAGTGTGTCATTGGGGAAAAGGTCTGCTAATGTCAGGCATCCCCTTTCTTCCCATCCAGTAATATCCACCTCCGACGCCAGATGGAGGAATGCCGGAAGGTCCCAGAACTCAAACTCCCTGGCGAAGGGGGCATGTCTCAGAACCACCCTCACTGCTCTTTCCCAGAGTCCCACTGTGTGCCTAATCAAGTAAGGGCCTGCACCCTGCCCCCTGCCAACTCCATGCAGTAGCTGGGGCAAGGTGTTTTCATCTGTCAATAGTGCTTTCTCCCAATAAGTCTCCTTAGTCAGCCAGAGTGCTGCATGTTGGAGCTGGTACGCTAAATAACAGAGTTCCATATTGGGGCGTGCCCACCCTCCCTCTTCCTGCGGCAGCTGCAGAATTTCTGTGCTTGCCTTATTTCTGCCATTTGCCCATATCATCTTTAATAGCAGGGAGTGAAGTCGTTTAAACACTGACCGCTGAAGCGAGCCCAACGAGTGCTGAAGGGTATAAAGGTATTGGGGTAGCAACACCATTTTCGCTGTCGCCACCCGCCCCATGAGGGACAAGGGGAGCGCTTTCCAGGTGACCAACCGGGTCAATCCCTCTATCACTCGGTCTATATTAAATTATTCCCATCTCTAGGCAGTGTGTGCGACTACAATGGCCAGATATTGGAACTAGTCCATTTCCCAACTTAAGGGGAGCAGGGGAAGCGTGGCGGGGTCTGGGTGGTGCAAGGGCGCAGAGCAGAAAAATCAAGGACTTGGTCATATTTATATGCAGTCCGGAAATGTTCCCAAAGGCCTTAAAAGGCTCCTGTAAATACAGCAGCGAATCTGTTGGTGCCTTCAGATAAAATAAGGTGTTGTCAGCGTACAAGGAGATCAGGTGCTCTCTTTTCCCAATCTATCCCATAATGACCCTTGTCCCTCCTAATTTTGATAGCTAGGGGTTCCAGCGCCAATGCAAATAGAAGGCGGCAATTGCCCCCCCCCTGCCTGGTACTCTTATGGACTTCAAAGGGTTCAGAGGGTAGTTGCCCCAGCCTAACCCTGGCAGAAGTCTTGGTATAGAGTAGGCGTACCCAGGACCGCAATTGGGTGCCAAACTGCTTTCTCACCAGAACCGCCTGGAGATAACACCAACTGAATGTGTCAAACACTTTAGCTATATCAATGGACACCAAAGCAAGATCCTGATTGTGGTCCTTTACTTCATGATTGACATCCATGAGCCTCCTAATGTTCATTGTGGTATTTCTACCAGGTATGAACACGCATTGGGGTGGGTCGTCCATCTCCAGCCCCAATCTCTGGCCCAACATGGTGAACAAAGTTTCCTTTCTAGGTTCATCATTGTGATTGGGTGTTTGGAGGCCTGATCTGAGGGTTCTTTGCCTGGTTTTGGGATCATAGCTATAATGCCTTCTCTAAATGTGGCGGGTGGGGGTTGGGTGGGGGGGGGGAGAAATCCTGTCCAGGGCCTCTGCATAAACATGCTGGAGGCGCAACGCCATAACCGCCGAGAATGTCGGATAAAATTCTGCAGTAAACCAGGCGCCTTCTTGGACGGGAGTGAGTTAATGGCCATCTGTATCTCTTCTACCAGTAGTGGTTCGTCCAGGTCTCTTCTCTCTTCCTCCCCCAGTTGTGGGACCAAGAGATCTTCTAACTACTCTGCAAATTGCTCTGGGGTAGGGTGACCTGAGTATGCGTATGCCTATTCAAGATGACCCAAGAATACCTCCAGGATTGCACTTTGGGTGCGAACCTCAGCCCCTCAGGGATCTACCAGATCCCGGATGGGCACTCTAGCACTTTGAGAGCCGTCTTTGACGAGGCGCCAAGACCCTGTTGAGTCTACTATAAGTTCCATGTGTGGCCGAGTAGCAGGTGTACCCCTGCCTCGCAGGGTGTGTGTCCGGCCAAACATACCCAATCCACATTTGCGACATCACTTCTGATAAACTGGCTGTCATTCTAGGTTTAGTGCTGTCGGGGTGAGTGGCGATCCAGGAAAGTGGTAATAGTATTAATTCATTCATTCAGTCATAGTATTAATTAATTCATTCAGAATAGAACTTCGGAGACCCCTATGGCATCAATTGTACAAAGAAACAACTTTTATGTAATGATCAAGCTCCTTGTCCTGCTTTTAGGAAATCCAAGTCAGCAAAGGCTATTCAGTGTGGAGCTCCATCCACTGCAGTTCAGCAGTATGGATTCCTCTTCAGATAAATCATGCTGGTAGGGTTTGTTTCACAAAATATCAACCCTGAAAATACTGTGGAACAAATATATTGTGACCAAAACACAGATCAGAAAAATATTGACTTTACGAACATATAATGTGAATGTAAAAATGTTAACTACCATATATATCACAGTCCAAAATCACAGCTTTGTAATGGCAAGTAATTGCAATCAACATTACTTTAATTTAAAATGAAAGTTAAATTATTTGTTTCCAGCATTACTATTACAATACCTATATATAACATTAATAGTAACATTATTACAATACGTATTTATAATATAAATAACAAACAATAATGCATTAACTTAAAAACATTTTAAATGACATGTAACTTAAAAATGTATAAATGAATAGAAATAAATTGCAATATTACTTTATAATATACAATACATTTATCATACAAAAAATAATTCTTAAAAGATATATTAGTCATTTATATTAACAAATAAAACCAACAGAAACACAATATGAACACTATTATTGACTGTAAAAAGATTTTAAAAATTACACTTAACTAATATTTGAAAATGTGCCAACAAAAATAGTTTTTTAATCTAAAAACATAACTGAAATAGAAAGTATAAAAAAAGAAAAATAATTAAAAGAAAAATATTAATTTAAAATACACAAATATGTATGTGTCTATACATTTTCAAAAATAAAATAACATTTAGTAATCCATTCCCAAAATCATTAAGAAACTAATAAAAAATATTCTAACTTCAATCCTATGAACGTAGGGATATTATATATAGTGCCGAATGGATGTTATGGGAGGGATAGAAGAAAAAATCAATCTAACTTCAGTCTTACAAATACTGTGGAAAGTGCATACTTAGGGGGGTCAGATTAACAATTCTAACTCCTTCCAACAAACATTGCAGGGATAGTGGAAGGTCATATTTGCAATTCCGACTCCTTTCTAACAAACATTGAAGTGAAACTATATTTAGGAAGGTGAGTGGGAGGGAGCGCACATTTATGATTCTAACTTCAGTTCAACAAATATTAAGGAAAGTGCATACATTGGAAGTTTCATATTCCCTACACCTGAATTAAAATAAACACAAACTTTTTTTAAAAAGAAATATAAATAAAAACGTTGAAAGTCCTACTTGTATATATATAAAAATACATTAAAATAATGTCTATAAATTACCAAATATATTAGAATTGCACAAAAATTAATTTTAAAATTTAAAGAACGGATCCCTCAAACTCCTCGTAAAACACCATATAACAGACAATTAATACAATCTATGTTATCATTCATTAAATAACTAAGGGCCAGATTTCGAGTCAGACGGTCTTCTACCACCAGACTTGCGGTGGCGCAGTGGTGGCGGTCCTGCGTTCGCTCTATTACGAGGCAGCTTTTTGGACCACCACCGCTGCACCGGCTGCGCCAGAGAACTGCTCTTCCCTGGCAGTGGCGCAGCAGCCTATATAATATGGAAGACTGGACCACCGAGGTTTGCTGAGCATATTAGGAGTTTCCCCTCTGCCAGCCATTTCATGGAGGGCTCACCGCCTTGAAAAGGCTGGAGGAGGGGAAAGAAAAGATACCTACAGGGCTCCAATGCCCCCGCCGCCATGGGGAGGGGGGAACAACATGTGCCCCCTGTTCGTGTGCACCCCAAGTTCCATTGCTGTGAAGTCCATGCCGTTCTGGAACTTGTTTTGCATTCCCATTACAGTGCCTGTATTCAAGGCACTAGAGTGGGAACGGCAAAAGAAAAGACCGGAAATGTCCACCAGACACGTCCCTGCACAGCTTTGGCAGGGCTGAACTGGCGCAGAAATTGTTTAGAAGTGGTCGTAAAGTACAAGTTACTTACCTTCGGTAACTTAAAATCTGGCAGAGACACAGTCTACTTGCAGATTCCTTAACTTTTGAATTCTCCCCAGGCGCCAGTCTGGAATCTGGAAATTCTTTCAGCAGTTGGTCTACTCACTGGTACACGGTGTTGTACGGCTCCGTGATGACGTCGTCTCCGGATAGGACATCAATGGATCCATATAAGTCCCCTCCGGGCACACGGACGTCAGTTTCTTCTGTGAAAACTTCCACACCAGAATGCGACACCACTCTAAAAAGAGTGGAAAGAGTGTGCCCAAAAACGATAAAAATCTTTTAAAACACCAATTACAAACAACATGAAATGGTATGCCAATACCATCCAAAGGGTTTAAGGCAAAACCCCCACATTAATTAACGATGCTTCATCTACGTGAAACCCTGCACACTGAAGCCGAACCATCCTTAAAAAGGGGAACACCGTCCACCCTACAGACCACTCACCAATGGAAGTGAGAGGCATGACCATACCAATACAGGACCCATGAAATAACAATAAAATGTTTGAGTCACCATTACATGAGATAGTGACCACTGGTATACGAACCAGTATTGGTACAGGGGATAACCCTTTGTCTCATAGGTCTTTCACAGAGCTGGGAGGATGGGCAGGGTGTTAAGGAATCTGTGGCTAGACTGGCTCTCTACCAAATATTATGCTACCAAAGGTAAGTAACGTGTACATCTGATAGACATCTAGCAGCAGATTCCTCAACTTTTGAATTAAATACCATACCTATCCCCCCCTGGAGGAGGGTCTGCGAACTAACTCTACAACAGTTCCCAAGAGAACCAGCCGGTCAATACCAACAACCGACTACATGAATGTAGCAATAGTAGGAAAAGAGTTTGGCTCTTAATAGGACCTATGATCACTATCACAGAATATATAAATAATAAACTAGCCTATAGGCTCCAAAAAAATCAAGTCCTGAGGGAAAAGCGGGAAAAAAACCTAAATAACCATCTGAGAGTTTTCAGATAATATCATCTATCCTCCAAGGAGAAAGAACTCGTGGACCTAAAGGGCAAAAAACAAGACGAAAACATTTTAATCTGTATTTTTCAACTCAATAAAGAAATATCAGAGGAGAGGTCCTGATAAAATCCATGAAGAAGAACTCATACCCATTACACTAAGATGAATGAATGAATGAATGAGCCTCAATACAAAACTGAAGATGCACTCCTTCCACCATGAAAGGAGAAGAATAATACCTCCCTGGTATAAAGAATACTTGCTTGATCAAATGATTACCTTTTCTACAGTAGGAAGAGTATAATGCAAGACATCAGCCACTCTCCTCAAAACCTCTGCCAAAGAGGAACTTGCTTCCAAGGCAAGGCCAGGCGGTGACAAAAGGGAGGAAGCAGGGAACAAATCTAGCCCACTCGTTTCACTCAGCTCCGCCATCCGGCTGTCCAACCCGGAAGAGGCCATTGGCTGCTCCAAGGAGGGGGAGGGGGGGGGGGGGGGTCACCTCCTCACAACCTTCTCCAACAGGCCTTGTGGATCCTCCACAGAAATTATAGCCACTGCATACAGCTTCATAAACTACGGTGAACGGCGTTGAGGCGACGCTGTGCGGACATCCACCTGGAAAGGAGGAGAGACATCAGCCAGTCTCTGTGCAGATATCTGGAGTCTCAGCGAAGCCGGCTCCACTGTGCACACTGACTCTAGCTCAGGGTCTACCAGCACCGCAACGACTGGCATCCTAATAGCGACCTACTTCACGCTGGAGTCGACCACCATCGGTAGCCCTGAAGTATCGTGCACCAGCGCTGGTTCTGCCGCCGAGATAAACCCACCAGCGAGGACATAGTTACAGCGCCTACGGCCTCCTTGGGGCCCACTGGTGCTACAGAGGGAGACCAGGGCCCAAAGCCCAGATGGAGAGCCTCGAAGTACTCCTCCATCCGCTTCCAGGTCGACCCGACTCCAGGGCAAACTGGGAGGCTCTGGAGTGACGCCAGAGCGGGAGTCTTAGCACTAGGGGGAGAGACACCTTTGCGATCCATATTGCAAGTCGAAGACGCTATATAGGGCCGGGTCACAGAAATAAAAGAACTGACAACAGCAGGCAGGGGTGCCACTTATTTGTGGTTCTGCTCTGTCACTTCCAGGGTGGAGTGGTTCGGGCACAGAACTGCACAGCACCACCTAGCTGCATTCAGGAGCACTGCTTGGAGAAAAGTTTTCCAGATCCAGTCTGAAGCCTGTGGAGTATTCTAAGGGGAGGAATCTGTGGTTAGAAGTATCCATCAGAAAGTCGAAAAATAGGGACAAGAAAAGAAACGTGGGGATGGCAGTAGGCACAGAGCTAGGAAACTAAAAAAGACTTGGACAAAGGTAAAAGACACATGGAAAGATAGAAAGAAGGTGAGATAATGAGGAAAGAAGGAACAGGTCGGGTGAGAAATAGATAGAAAAAAGGTTGGGATTGGAACACAGGAGGCCTGAGATAGGCAGAGGCATGGTTGGACAGCTATGAGGAGACAGAAAATTAAAGAAGCAGCACAAACATTTTGAAAAAGATAGATCTATAAAGACAAAGGTAGGGATAGGAAATGGGAGAGATTCGATCAGGAGAATTAGGAAAATAGATTGTGAGTAGGGGGATAGGACGAAAGAGTGAACGATGAAGAAAGTAAGCATGAAGCGTACATCTAGAAGAATAGAAATCGACATGGCTATTAATGAACAAGTTGCTTACCTTTGGTAACACATTATCTTGTAGAGACCAACTAGCCACATATTCCTTACCTTAGAAGTATCCCCAGGCATCAGACTGTATCTGGAAATGTTTAATAAGCAGTACCCCTGCAGACCAGTTGATGGCATTGCGCAGAGCCACGACAAACAATAAGCACTGGTGTGGAAACTAGGGCCCTTAAAGTGGAAAGCCCTGTCCCCATACAGCTGTTCGCAGAGCAGTGAAGGTCATTATGAAATCTGTGGTTACACAGAGTATCTACCATATAAGGCGTTATCGAAAGTAAGTAACTTGTTCATCTGATAGAGACTTCTAGCCGCAGTTTCAGAATAGATACCCAAGCAATACCTCCCAGGAGGTGGGTCTTTGAAACAATTTAACATCAATAAGTCCTGCAAAGTGCCTGTCCGAACGGACCAGACTGTCCAGGCCGTAGTGTATGGTGAACATGTGCATAGAGGCCCTTGTTGCTGCTTGGCAGATGTCCAAGACCAGGACTCTCCATGATAAAAGTGGTAGCAGCCTTGGCTCTAGTGGAATGAGCACGCAACTCAGGGGGTTGCTTCTTGGCGAATACGTAGCAGATTTTAGAGCGGAGTACGATCCATCAAAAGATGGTCTTCTCCCATTCAACTTCTCTTCTTCGCTCCAACACACCCCACGAAGAGTTGGTATTCCACCCGGCACTTTCTCGGGCGGTCAAGGTAGAACGACAATGCTTTCACTGGGTCCAGTCGGTGAAGTCGCTCCTCTCCTTTAGAGGATGTGGCGGAACATAAAAAGAAATTAGAGTGATGGACTGGCCTACATGAAAGGGAGTGACAACTTTTGGCAGAAAGGAAGCCCTAGTTTGCAGTGCCAGCTTGTCTGGGTAGATATTTAAATATGGAGGCTTGGATGACAAATCCTGAAGCTCACTGACTCTCCGGGCAAATGTTATTGCCACCAGGAAGGCCGTCTTGATAGTAAGGAGCCAGAGAGGACAGTTGTGTAAGGGCTCAAAGAGAGCGGACAACAGGAATGTTAGGACTAGATAAAGGTAAAGAGGAAACATATGTTGCAAACCTTTTAAGAACCGATGTACAATAGGAGTTTTGAAAAGGGATGGATGGTCAGGCAACCAGAAATGCTGATATATCAGAAAGGGAGCCCTTTAAGGTACCCAAAGCAGAGCCCTGCTGGGCAAGGGAAAAAACAAATAGAAGAACCTGAGAAGGGGAGCAGAAAGGGGTCAACCTGTTTTTCTGCACACCATGCCATAAACCTGCCTCAAAGGCAGACGTATACTACATTGGTGGAGGGACCCTGGCTGCCAAGATAATAATGCAGACTTCAAGTGGAAGGCCGAAAGCTCAATCTCTATGCAAGTAGGCGAAATGTTGACAGGTTCAGGTGGAGAACCAACCCCGGCTGCTGCGACAGAAGATCCTTCCGCAGGGGCAGCCTGATTGGAAGACCGATGGCCATGCTTAGGATTCCAAACTCTCCAAGCCCAGCCTGGAGCCACAGGGATGACTTCGGTCCAGTTGTTCCTGATCTTCTTGAGAACATTGGGCAGGAATTGATATGGGTGGAAAGGCATACAAGAGCCTGAGCTTTACTCGAGGCGAAAGGCATCCCCGAGCAAGAGCCGCTTTGGAAAATCCAGGGTGCAGAACTGCTGACATTGCTCATTCTCGGCTGTGGCAAGCAGATACAACCAAGGCTCTCCCCACTGCTGACAGAGACCTTGCACCATCTCTGAATGTACAAGCCACTCGGGATTTGCTGGGCATCGTTGGCTGAGTTTGTCCGCCCTGGCGTTCCACGAGCCCTCCAGGTGTTGAACCACCAGTGCGATGCCCTGATGCTCCAGCCATGTCCAGAGATGCAGGCTCTCTTGACAAAGGGTCCACAAACTGACCCCCACCCGTTTTGTTGCAGTACCACATGGTGGCGGTGGTCTCTATGAGCACCTCTACTAGCCTTCCCTTGATGAAGGGTAAAAAGGCTTTCAATGTCAGCCAGATCCAGAGTTCCAGAAGGTTAATGTGGAGTCCAGATTCCACCGGAGGCCTCTGACCTCCATCTTTCCCAGATGGCCGCTCCAACCCACGAGTGACACCTGCTACCAGTGTCAGATCTGGTTGGGGAAGGGATGGGAGTCTGCCGCTTAATCACGGTTCGCTCAACACCACTGCAGGTCTTTTGCAGTCCCCTCCGAGATCTGGACCATGTCAGAGATTTCCCTGATGCAGGTAGACCTGCATATGCCAGCGGGCATATGTCACAAGCGATTCAATATACTTTATTCAGCTAGTATAGCCATAAAAGACGACAACACAGTAAAAAGATACAGTTGAAAATACAAGCAATACAAATAGGGTATCAAAAATAAAACAAAGCACAATAAAACTTACAATACAAATAGGAGCAGTATCACTATCAGATAGGTTTTAAATTCATGACTAATATGGAAATGTATAGAAGTAAAATGTACATTTCTGTATGCATACAGGAACATCAAAGTGGCATCAAATAATGGGAGAAATCTCATTTCAACCCATGGGGCATTTTAAGTTATATTAGCAGCTCTTTAATGACTCCTGTATTGCGAATAAAAATCTTCCTATTGCACATACAACATTTAAAAATCTCATTTATCAACAGACTTGATCCCTATTAATGATCTTATAAGCAATAAAAAGAGGTTTTAAAAACTTCTTGCGTTCATATAGGAACCACAAGCAATCCAACAAAATATGTGGGCCACTACATTTTACTTTCAGTCCACATGTGCACAAGCTTTGTTCATTTCTGACTTCAGCTTTTATCTTCCTGTCTGCATTGCATGGATTAAGACCAACTCTAAATTTCAATACAACATTTCTACGCTTAGGACTAGGCAGGGACTCAATTTAAGGGAACATATGATCATTGCTCCATCCTTTTACCAAGAACTGGGTGGACGATTTGCTCCCCAGATAACGTAAATCCTCCTCTCGAGCTGTTTTACTTATAATTGCGCGTAGCTCCTGTTTGGGGATCTGCTGCCCTAACTGCCACTGTTCTAGCTCTAATGATTATTTGACGCAGATCTTAGCTATTGTGCGTCTAACTGTGGTACTGAAAATTCTGGACCCGTGTCATAAACATTGTCGCACCATGACGATTTTGGTATCAGCGAACCGGTAATGATTTAAGCATCATACATAAGCATTTCCGTCACGATCGAGTGACGGAATCACCCTGAAAACAGCATTTCCGTTCCGAACCCTTGGGTTCCATTTTGTGAACGGCATCCATTTTGTGATTGCCCTCACATAGCCAAATGACTGAAAGCCAAAACCTGGTCCAAAGGACACGTACACCTTAGCTGACTCCTCTGTGACCTGGGCAAGCTGACTCCACTGCCCGAAGCCAAACCTGTTCGGCCAGGTCCTTCCCAGTGGCCGAGCTAGATTAGTAGCAAGGCACAACATATCATAAACCTTTCATCGTACACAAACCATGCCTAATCTTACACACACCTGTCCCTGTTTCTTGCTTTATGACTCGTTTTACGAGGAGGAGGTGCCCGATTTTATTGGGGGTCCGTCGATATCTGATGAAAATACTGGGTTTTGCCGGGTAATCAATTACGGGCTGGACGAACTAAAATATGTGCTTGTCATCATGACTCTGCTTTTCCTTTGTAGTGAAGATATTTTTATGGTCAACTGTAAAATACGGAATTTGTGCCCGAAGCTTATTATTTTGTATAAAAGACGAAGGCTGGCTTTGTAAGTTTGAGCAGTCTCCTGAGAACATACACGTCGTTGTACTTCTAGGATACTTGTTACTGGTTGCAGCCAATAAATACGATATTTGACTTCACCCAGAAGACTCTGTGTTTCTGTAGTCTGAAATAGGAAGGACTCTGAGTTTTCAGGTGTTCTCCCTGGCACCGCCGGGTCCATAAAAACCCGGTACTCCAGTTGGCGCCCAATGTGGGGCGGTATCAGCGGTACCGGTCCAAGCCAGAGGTTCGTGAGGAGCTTTGTGTGAAAATTCCGGAGGACGGCCAGCCACTTCAGCGACCCCTGTATGTCGACGTGGTCCGAAGGTCTTTGCTGCGAGGTTCCCCGCGTCCCGACGGCTACGAAGGACTGCTGCCCTGCCTATCGCCCTGTTTTGGACCCTTGATGATTGGTAGAGCGAAACGATAGACGAGTCTTCTGGTGACGTCATCGATACCTCAGTTAAGTATAAGTGGAGCGTCTCCCAGTCCTTAGTTTGATTCTTAGTTCTTGGTATCCTTCGGGATTATTTTGTATTGGAACTTGCAAGTGCCAAAACCGAAGGACTCGTGTATTCACGAGACTATCGTATTCGATAATCCTTCGAAGTTTGAAGCTAGACTAGAGAGCGAAGATGCCTGGTCTTAGCAGACTTGGAAATTTGTTTGGTCTTGGTTGTAATAAGGATTCCCGATTGGAGGACTTGTGTCCGGTTCCTCCGATTGGAACTCCGACATTTGAACTCTATTTAAAGCACGGCGTAGGCCCCATCACATACAATGAAGTATGGATCCGATACACCAGAAAGGATGGTGTTTTAAAATGGCCCCAATACGGTAGTTTCGACAGAGATTTTAGATAATCTAGAGGTTAAACTTTTTAAGAAGAAAGCCCGGCCGGCAATGTTTGACTCTTTTTGCATATGGCGCAAAGAAGCCAAACAGAAAGAAATAAAATTAGCAAAGAAAAGTAAACGAGGTATGTCAATGGTACAAGCTGCAGTTGCGTTCAGGGATAATGAGGAAGAGCGAGAGAGTGAACAAACGCTTAGAAGTAGGAAGATAGCGGAAGACAAATGTTACCCAGTTCTGCCACGTAGAGGACAAGAGTCAAAGGAGAAACTTGATCAAGATCCTTTAATGTCTCATCTACTGAGTTCACCACCTCCTTATGCGCAGAGTGCTACAGCACCTCAGCAACCTTTGGTTGTGCAACACCCCATTGTTGGACCACAGGTTCTACCACAACAACCAGCTCCTCTTCAGCTGGTTCCGACTCCTCCGGCACAGCCCCCTCAAGGGCCGCCGCTTTTGCTACCTACTCCATCTGTGTTCCCTACGACTTCGCCTACTGCTCCGACTGTCTATCCTAATACTCCTTCTGTTTCTGCCTCCGCTTCTGCATTACCTCACCCTGTCTTTCCTCATGTCCTTCCGTCAGCTTCTCCTTCTATTCGACAGAGAATGGGAAACACTGTTACTGGTCTTTTCTCACCTTTCTTTGGGCCGCCTAATACGACCGCTAGCACAGAACGAAGACAGTTGCGAAGTCAGCTGCCTGACTATCAGGAGAGAGAATTTCTGAATAGGTTAGCGCGTAAATGGGTTGTCGATACTGCCAGATATGATGAAGAGTCTATCATAGAAGTCTTCCGTCAATGGGAAGCATCGAAGCAGAGATATGTTTTTGAACAAATGTGTGTACTTCTCCGTGAAGATCTGGAGGGAAATGATCCGGAACACGACCTGTTTGAGTTGTGCCGTGTGAGATTTAAGTTCGTGGAGGGTATGATTGTAGGCGCCGATGTTGAAAGAGCGGTTGCGATATTGTTGTCGTATCGGAGTAAAGGGGGCACTTCTCGATCACTATCTGAATGTGACGCATCCAGTAGGAAAAAGGCGCAACAGTACCCCATGAGAGAGGTTTCGCCGGTTTGGAGGGAAGGGGACGCAAATGCTAATCCAGCCATTCCGCCGCATTTTCAGCGTGTATGGGTACATGTTCCTTGGAAGAGATCTGAAGTTTTGGCCCTCAAACAGACATTACCTGATCCTCGTAAAAATCCTGCAGGGTATTATAAGGAATTGTCCCAGACTGCAAGCTCGTGCATTATGAACTTAGCCGATATAGACATGTTGTTTGGGAACGTGGTTCCACAGCCTTTATGGGGAAAGATTCGCCACACCGATCACGATCAGGAGTTGGGGGATACATGGGCTAATATTGCTGCTGTAGATAACAGACAAGTTGGTGGTGCTAAACCCGAGCCTTTAATTGCAGAACTCCCTGGTAGAATAATAACTTACATGAAGACTTTAATGCCTGAATTACGTGTCAATTGGGATAAGTTGTCTGCATGTAAGCAGAAGAAAGACGAAGCGGTATCCGATTTCTTCACGCGGTTTGAAGAGACTTTTGTAGATCATAGCGGTCAGGATATGGCTACTGAAGGTGGCCCGAGATTGTTCGTCGACAAATTTGTGCATAATCTACTTCCGGAGTTGTGTGCTAAGTTGAAGGACTCCGAGAGTGCTTGGGCTGTCTCAACGTCAGCGCAGATTCTAGCCACAGCCCAGTACTATGAAAATAGGCGCAAAGATGAGTTAGAGAAAGCGGATAAAAAGACTAAAGAATTAAAAACTAAAGTTCTGTTGCAGCAAGCATATCCACCCCGCACTAATAATCAGCGCGATTATCAGCAGCCTTAGCAATATTCGAGGAACTCGCAAAGAAACGAGTCTTCTCAACAGCGTTTACTGTATGGTCCCAATCAGTGTGCATATTGTAAAGAGGAAGGCCATTTTAAGATTAGTTGCCCGGTTTTGTTACAACGTGCGAATGGTGCTTCCAGTGTGCGAGGCCGCGGTGTTCAACAAATGCCCAGAGGTAGGGGACGCGGTGCGTTGCCACAAAACGTACGTCCGTTTCCACCACGGAATTCAATGAACAGTTTTGACCAACAGAATAACGCGTCTGGTAGGACGACTCAGTACTATGCTGATGACTACTATGCAGAGGATGAAAATATGGTAGGCAATGATTGCTAGGACAGCCATGGACAAAGAGAGAGAGTTGTTTCAGTTCTAGTAGATCAGAGTGGACCCTATGTTGAGGTGATTACATCAGGTGTGTCAGAGCCTTTTCTGTTGGATACTGGTGCTACAATGAGTTCTATTATGCACTCAAAACTCCCTGGCGCACCTTTGTCTGGCGAAATGAATGTTTCAGTAGGTTTTTCTGGCACCCCGGTTAGGAACCCGATCTCTAGTCCTATGTCTCTTTCTGTTGGACCATGTGAATTCGAAGCACCCCTTATTCTTACAACAGGTTGTGGTGAAAACTTGTTGGGTCTGGATCTGTTGAAAAGACTATATGCGACTTTGTACTGTTCTCCTTCGGGAGTACAACTCACACTAGGTAAAAGAGTGGTTTCTCCAATATATCTATCTAAGGATAGATTGCCGACAGAACGGTCTTCTTTTCTGGATACTCTTTGGGCTACTGGTCCTAATGATGTGGGTCTTTAGGAAATACCGCCATATGTTGTGACATTGAAAGTCAATGTTAAATTGCCGCGCATTCCACAATATAAGATCTCTAACGAAGGTGAAAAGGCGTTGTTAGCGATCATTTATGATTTGATTGAGAAAGATGTAATCGAAGAAACAAGAGGCAACGTTTGTAATAGTCCGGTTCTGCCTGTCTTAAAGCGTACTGATCCTTCCCAGCCACCTGTCTATAGGTTTGTGATTGATCTTAGGGAAGTGATTAAGATCATTGTGCCACAGTTTCCAGTTGTCCCTGACATCACTACCCTATTGACTATGATTCCAGCTTCCGCCACTTGGTTCTCGGTGATTGACTTGAAGAATGCTTTCTTCAGCATCCCGATTGCCGAGGAGAGCAGAGATATTTTTGGCTTCAGTTTAGGAGGCCGAAGCTTCCGCTTCAAGCGCGCTCCTCAAGGCTACTGTGAAAGTCCATCAATATATAGTCAGACTTTGAAAACACAGCTTGACACAATTGTTTTACCTGATGGCGCTACCCTTGTTCAGTACGTTGAAGATTTGCTTGTAGCTGCAGATACTGAGGAGATTTGTAAAGAGACTACGTTGTCGTTGCGTCATTTGTCTGATTTTCATCACAAAGTCTCTCTCTCTAAGTTACAATATTGTCGACAAGAAGTGACCTACTTAGGCCACCTCTTATCGAAGGAGGGAAGGAAACTGACCCCAGAAAGAATTCAGGCAATTGCAAAATTGAGTGTGCCAAGGACACAGAGAGAAGTGCGTGCGTTCTTGAGCATTACATCATACTGTAGGCAATGGATACCGAATTTCTCATTGTTGGCCAAACCTTTGGTGGCATTAACTTGTAAAGATACACCAAATCCCATCCCGTGGTCTGAAGAGTGTCAGAGAAGTTTTTCCTAATTGCGCGATGCATTGTGTTCGGCTCCTGTGTTGGGTACCCCCGACTACAGTAAGCCCTTTACACTATATGTCCATGAGAAGGAAGGTTGTGCACTATCAGTACTGACACAATCTTTTGGGGACAAGCAACGTCCATGTGCGTATTTCTCGTCGATTTTGGATCCGGTAGCTAGGGCATTGCCAAGTTGTTTAAGAGCCACAGCAGCAGCAGCTGTTTCTATCCGACAGTCTGCTGGGTTGGTGATGAATAACACATTAGTTGTAATTGTTCCGCATGCGGTAGACACTTTGTTAAATAGAACCAAGACACAGCATTTAACTAGTGCTCGATTGTCAGGTTATGAGCTAACCTTGCTAGCAAGTCATGTCCACATTAAACTCCTCTTACAGCATGTGATGGTACTTTGTGGGTTGATGGTTCGTGTTTCAAGTTGCCGAATGGTGATACGACTGCGGCATATGCTGTTACGACTTTGCATACTAGTGTTGAAACCGCACGTATCCCACATAATTCAGCGCAAGCTGCAGAGTTGATTGCACTTACGAGAGCATGTGTGTTGGCGAAAGGAAAACGAGTGAATGTGTACACTGACAGTCACAGCTGGTCACTTTGCTCCTCCTACGTACCCGTTCGAGGTTTTGCAGCTAGATTTCATCCACATGGAGAGGTGCAACAATCTGAAATACGTACTCGTTGTTGTTTGTGCCTTTTCAAGATGGATAGAAGCATACCCACTGAAAGACAATAGTGCCTTATCGACAGCTAAAGCCCTTGTCAAAGAATTCTTCCCTAGGTTTGGAATGCCGAGAATGGTCTGGAGTGATAATGGGAGTGAATTTGTGGGACGAGTGATGAAGAGAGTATGTGAAGGGCTAGGCATTGATCAAAAGTTCCACGCTGCAAATCACCCCCAATCAGCTGGATTAGTAGAATGCTATAACGGCACCCTAAAACTGAAACTGGCCAAAATCCAAGCGAGCACTGGTCTTAAATGGCCTGACGCTCTACCCTTGGCACTCCTATCAACGAGAATGACTGTACACTCGAGAATGGGGCTTAGCCCCTATGAAATAGTGTTCGGACGTCCGGCCAACATTTGGGGAGTGCCAAGGCCCACAAAATTCAGCGAATTAGAGTACCCTGTACTGCTTGATTATCTGTACGAATTGACGGCTAAATTGCGTGTTTTACACCAACAGGTACATGATACTCTACCTCAAGCTACTGAAGCTCCAGGACACCCTATCGATCCTGGAACCTACGTCCTCGTGAAAAATTTCCAGCGGACAAAGAATGAGCCCCGCTGGACCGGTCCCCACCTAGTACTTCTGTCGACAAGATCAGCAGTTCGAGTAGAAGGAAAGAAACACTGGATCCACGGGACCCATTGCAAGAGGGTCCCGTTACCTCTGCCTTACGACCGGTGGGTCCAGGAGGGGCTTGCTGACTCAGAGACCGAAACTTTGCCTCACTTCCTGCTCTTTAGTGACGCACAGGTAAAAGGAACAAACTCTGTACGCGAAAGTGACGACATTCTGCAAGGATCTGTGCCACCGTCAATGTGATTGGACACTACAGAGCCTGAACTTTTGTTCCAGGACCAGACAACACCTGGAAGAACACGTTACAATTTGAGGCCAAGAACTCTGACTATGGACAAATAAAAATTGTTTTTTTCTGTTTTTGAAAGTGCAGCTCTCTCTCCCCTCTGAGAAACTTGCTTATTTTTGTTTTTCGAACCGCCATCCGGGTTCTGCTGCTAGGGTCGCGGTCGTCCAAGTCTTTGGGGTGCAGCCGAAGACGTTAGGTCGACGGTTCTGGTTGGTCTAAGGGAGTTGCCCTGGACTGACAGAAGCATTCCTTAGCATAGAACACCCTACCACCGCGGGCAGCAATTCTAGACGATGGAGTTTTTCAAGACAGAATATGCACAGTGATGGCAAAAACACGATTTTTAATAATATGCATTTTCATGTTGTGTAGTATAATGATGTTTTTAATAGGCTACGCTCTATTCACTTTTCGAGTGACATTTGCACACATTACACAGCCCACACCTCCTCCTCTTGTTTCCCCGCACTCTTTTCACCCTCTGCCTGAACACGAGTCTGCCAGAAGGTTGGAGTTTGTAAATAATTCATTTGTTCAGCTCTTGCACCAACACCAGTTGATAATGAACACGACTAATTGTTGGGTGTGTGGACTTATGCCACACACAACAGATAAGGGTATCCCATATTTTGACTTGCCATTTAGCTACTATGGTTCTTTATGGGCATTTCAAACCATGTTCCTATTTGCCATCGAACCATATCCCCCATGTTCCACAAGAAGCAACTCAAGCAACAAGGCACTAGTGGTGGGAATCACAAATATGAGCAGAGATATTGACACGTATAGAACGATTCCCAGAGATGAGTTGAAGGCTTACAGTAGATGGGACACAACGGGGTATGGAGTTGCCTTGAGTGAAAACATGCTAGCAAAGAGATCCTCCCCGATTTGGATCGTACCCAATCAGGGTCACCTATGTCTGCAAGGAAATGGCAAGAACCCCAGAGCTCAGTTAGGGAAGAGTGTCTGCACTGAAACTTATGTCTTTTCGTCCCAGACCTCTCCTCCGTTCTTAGCGACTAAGGGTACCTACTTCATCTGCCACGATAGGGCATATACATGGTTGCCCCCTGACTTCTCGGGCACATGTTTCATTTCGCTCCTGTTGCCTCCCACCTACATGGCCGCGGCAGATTACCATAGGACAAGGACAGTTAGAGGTGTCGTGAGTAAAGACGACACTACGGGTCAGGAGTTTGGTGACTTCATAAAGGGTTTTCTGCCGTTTTGGGGGCCTATGGTGAACAGCAGGAACATTCGCCAATTGACGAGGGTAGTTGAATCTACAATAGTTGAAACTACCGGTGCCCTTAGTAACTTGACTATGACCCTTCAGAACAGGGTTGCATTAGACGTCATACTTGCAGAACGAGGTGGGCTATGTAAAGTGATCCAATCAAGCTGCTGCATTTTCATCCCAGATAACGCTCCGACAGTATACCAGGCCATCTCCAAACTGCATAAAATCTCTGAGTCCATTCATGTGGATAAAGGAGACTGGTCACTGGTGGGGTGGTTCTGGAACTGATATCGGCCTGGGGATGGAAGATTCTGATAGTCATTGGGGTGACCTTAGCCATTCTTTTCCTGTTCGGCCTATGTGTACAGTGCGCTCCTGCAATATGTGGCCTCTGTGCTACATTGTGTGTAAGGAAACCTGTATCAAGAAACGAGCTAAGTAATAGGATGATGCTACAGCAACATCTCAATGACTTTGTGAACATAGACCTAGACTCAGATTAGCATGAGTATTGGTTGTTTTGCCTATGTAAGGGCAAAAGGAGGGTCTGTGGTACTGAAAATTCTGGACCCGTGTCAAACATCGTCGCACTATGACGATTTTGGTATCAGCGAACCGGTAATGATTTAAGCATCATACATAAGCATTTCCGTCACGATTGAGTGACGGAATCACCCTGAAAACAGCATTTCCGTTCCGAACCCTTGGGTTCCATTTTGTGAACGGCATCCATTTTGTGATTGCCCTCACATAGCTAAATGACTGAAAGCCAAAACCTGGTCCGAAGGACACGTACACCTTAGCGGACTCCTCTGTGACCTGGGCAAGCTGACTCCACTGCCCGAAGCCAAACCTGTTCGGCCAGGTCCTTCCCAGTGGCCGAGCTAGATTAGTATCAAGGCACAACATATCATAAACCTTTCATCGTACACAAACCATGCCTAATCTTACACACACCTGTCCCTGTTTCTTGCTTTATGACTCGTTTTACGTGGAGGAGGTGCCCGATTTTATTGGGGGTCCGTCGATATCTGATGAAAATACTGGGTTTTGCCGGGTAATCAATTACGGGCTGGATGAACTAAAATATGTGCTTGTCATCATGACTCTGCTTTTCCTTTGTAGTGAAGATATTTGTATGGTCAACTGTAAAATACGGAATTTGTGCCCGAAGCTTATTATTTTGTATAAAAGACGAAGGCTGGCTTTGTAAGTTTGAGCAGTCTCCTGAGAACATACACGCCGTTGTACTTCTAGGATACCTGTTACTGGTTGCAGCCAATAAATACGATCTTTGACTTCACCCAGAAGACTCTGTGTTTCTGTAGTCTGAAACAGGAAGGACTCTGAGTTTTCAGGTGTTCTCCCTGGCACCGCCGGGTCCATAAAAACCCGGTACTCCATAACTTGGGATGCCCATTTCAGTTCACTTTACTCTATTTCCCTTTTACAAAGGTGTGATATTTTAAGGATCCCTTCTATACTCAAACATTGCGAAATATTCAGTGTAGTTGCAGCCCCTGATAATGCCAGGTTGTAAGTTGGCATTCTACCATCCCAGCCTGGATCATATTTGAGGGTGGAAGCAGGATGCGGAAGGGCATGAGGCCCAGCAGCCTCTGAGTCAGTCTCACCGGAATCCACGACAGAGTCCAGAAAATCGGTATCTTAGCCTGAATATCCTGGACTCGCTGTTTGGGAGGATAGGCCCGAAACTGCACTGTGTCCAGAACAGCTACGATGAAAGGGAATGTCTATCAGGGAGCCAGGTGTGACTTCAGCACATTAAAACCCAGCAAGTGCAGGAGGTGGGAGACGACAGCCTGGGGTAAGCCCGCCTTCAACAGCCAGTCATCAAGATAGGGAAAGAATGGCACCTGTGATCTCTGCAGATGAACTGCAACCACCGCCATCACCTGGGTGAACACAGAGGGGCGCTGGTAGGGGCAAAAGGGAGCACGTTGAACTGAAAGTGCTTGTGGCCCACCGTGAACCGCAGGTAACCAGTTTGGGAAGGCAGGACGGTAATGTGAAAATATGCGTCCTGCAAGTCCAACGCTACCAACCAGTCTTCCAGGTCCGGGGCAGAAAGGACTTGAGAGAGTGTGATCATTTCGAACTTCTGCTTGAGGAAGAAACTGAGAGGGTGCAGGTTTAGGATAGGACAAAGGCCTCAGTCTTTCTTGGGCACCAAGAAGTAGCTGGAATAGTAACCTTGATCTATTTCTGGCGTTGGCACCCTCTTGAGGTTCCCTTGGCCTAGGGAGAAGGTCCGCCATCAGCCTGTCACAAGAAGGTGGTCATGTAGGGGAAGGAGTATCCCCTATGGACAATTTGGAGAACCCATCGGTCTGATGTTATCGACCTCCAGTGGGGCAGATGATGGTGTATCCTGCCTCCCACTGGGTGCACATGATGGTAAGAGGGCGGACTACAGGGGCTTGGGGGCTGCGATTACAAGTGGGGTTGTGGACTGGCCTAACCTCTCGCTGGCTGACTTACAGGGCCTGTAGGTACTGCGTCCTCTGCCAGGCAGAAGCTGGGAAGCAAGCGACGTGATGGCTGGGAGAGTGCAGACGAGCTGGAAACTCGTTCCATGGCCACAAAAGGAGTGAAAGGCAGATTGGGGGTGGCGAGGGGCCATTGAAAGTCTTAAAGACCTGGCCGTAGCCCTGCTGTTCTTGAGTGCTCGCTTACTGCATCAGCCTGGCTCGGACACTGGAGCCATCAAAGGGCATGTCCATAAGCAATGCTTTGACATCCCCTGAAAAGCCAGTTGTTTTCAGCCAGGCGCTGCGCCTTTAGGCCACCATTGAGGAAACCGCTCTGCCCAGGGAATCTGTGCCATCATCGAACTTGTTCTGCTAATAGATATTCGCTCCCACAGAACCCTTAATTGAATTCTCCCAAAGCAGCATCATGGTGGAGGGTCAAAATGGACAACAGTCAAGAAGAAAGAACTAAAGAACTGCTCTACTAAATTAAGAGCATGGTCTTGCATCAGGCTAATGCAATAATGTACAGAAAATTGCCTGACAGATGTAAAGTCGCTGCATTATATATGTTTTGAATCAGAAGACCATGTAAAAAGCAGAAGTAGATGCAATACTCCTCCTGAAAAGGACCATGAATTTCCTTCCGAGTACAAAGTAAATCAACTACTAGGTTATCATCCATTCTAAATGATTTAGTCCACTGTGTGGGACAAGATGGTACAAAGGTTCTTTCATCTTTGAAGAATGAGGAAGCAGAAAAATGAAAGGCAAATAATTGGCCTAGGAAATGTGAAAATCGCAAGATGTTTTAGATCAAATTTAAATTTAATCTCAAGGTTTCGCATTTCATAAACGATATAATACACTGTGCGGTAGTAGATTAGGCTTGAAGCTCAATATTGCACCCAGCAGATGTTTTGAAATCAGGGACACTGATTTCGAAGACCTTTGAAATGAAGGTGCTGAAATGGTTGGTCCATAAAAAAAGTCAAAACTAACAATGTCCCACAGCATGACAATTATCTGGGAAGGCGGAGAAAATATTTCTAACTACTTGAGAAATTGTACCACCAAAGGGACTATAAATAGGGACCCTTGTTCAATGGAAAACAAACAGAAAGTGCTGACAAATAAGCCTTTGCCTGACTCTGTGTTTGCATCAAACATTTCTGAAGTCCTCTTAGAGTCTATATTTAAAATCTAAACCTCATTGGAAAACATCCTAGGCTCTGTTTATTTCCAACTCATCTTTTGGACATCTGTGTTTCAGTTTTGTACACACATCTCTCGAAGGCATTCTAGGATCTGTTTATATCAATCTTGACCAAAGGCTTCTTAGGCTCTGTGTTTACACATGACACCAATTTTAAGGCTTCCTGGTTTTTAACCAACTTACCCAAAAGGTTTCACCCATACTCCTTGTTACTTTATTCTACTTTTACAACATATATCTGCATTGCCTCTTCTTTCGACTTTATTACAACTTTCCTTTTAGTGCCTATTCCCTTTTCTGTATGCTCGACAATTTACACAGAAAGCAGAAAGGTTTTCTGTACCTCCAAACCTTAAACATGCATCCTTGGTCACAGGACAAAACACAAGCAATAAGTGCTGCCAAATAGTCTTTGACGGTCTAGTACCGGTATTTTGTGCCTCTCATCATCAAATCTAAGGTAAATTAAAGAAAAATACTGATATCACCCTGTAAAGTATCTAAATCATTGTCCAAACACCTTAACAAAAAAGTAAACCACGTACTAGAATTAACAACCCTGGACGAATGTTGTTTAACTGAAAGCAAAATATCAACCAATTGTGGGGCTATCTGGAACTTAAATAAACTTAACTTTCCAAAATGCACATATTTACTAAAGGGGACTTCACTATCAGGTTAGCCGAATACTTAGAGAAAGCAGATCTTACCGGTAAAGAAGCATTCAGCACCAGATGAAGGTCAGGATACCAGGGCCTCCTTACCCAATCCTGAACTATGACTATAACCTTGACTATGTAAAGCTTATCGTTCACAATGACTTTTTGGATCAATGCAACTGGTAGCAATTTGTAATTAAGAATTTACAACCACATAGGCTGAAAACATCTATCAAGGACCACTGCAGAGGAATTTCTCTGCAGCAGAAAAATTGTCAATTTTTGTTGACAGCTCAGAACACACTATTTACCTTTGGTAACGCTTTTTGTGGTACAAACACCATCTAACCATAGATTCTTCACCCTAGACTATTCCCCAGGTGTCAGACTAGATACGGAAAATCTAGCGCAGTACCTCTGCACTCTGGTAGATGGCACGGCACCGCATCAACATCCACGTCGGCAGTGACGAGTTCAGTGCCAATAATATAGGTGCACCCCGGCCCACTGACATCGGCTTTGTTTGCGCCAAAAAGGCAGAGCAACGACTTAATGATGTGGGACTAGTGTGCACATATCCAACAGGTTTTATGGTGAAGAGCCGATATCACAGAGCGGGGAGGAACGAATGGTTAGGAATCTGCTATTAGATAGAGTCTCTAGCAGGAAATGCGTTATCAAAGGTAAGCAACTTGTTCTTCTGATAGAGACTTTTAACTGAAGATCCCTCACATCAGAATAGATACCCAAGCAATACCTCCCCAAAGGTGGGTCTGCAAGCAGCTCACACCAGAAAATCCTGGAGGACTTCATGGGGAAAATTCCAGTCTCAACAGACCTGACTGTCCAAGCAAGGGTGCTTCATGAATGTGTGAAAAACACCCTAGTATGTATATCTTGGCAGAATTCTAGGACAGGTACCCCTACATACTAAAACAGTAGTAGTGGCCTTGACCCTGGTTTAATGGACCCGCAAGCATCAGGAGGCTCCTTTTTAGGTGGTCGCAGAGTTTAATGCAGATCACAATCCATCAAGAGATGGTCCCTTTCTGCACTGTCTTGAAAAGTGGATCGTCCACCCCGTGGTTTTTGGTATGATCGATGTAAAAAAAGACCTTGTTTTGGGTCCAAATAATTGAGTCTCTCCTCTTCCTTAGAAGGATGTTGTGAAGCAAAAAATGTTGGTAGCATGATGCTATGATGCTTTGGCTGACATGGAAGGGAGTCCCCACTTTCGGCAGATAGGAGGCACGAGACCAAAGAACCAGTTTGTCTGGTTAGAAGCTGGTATATGGAGGTACAGCCAAAAGAGCGTGAAGCTCACTCGCCCTCTTGGCCAATGTAATCACCACCAGGAATACTGTTTTAAGGGTCAGAAATTGCAGAGGACAGTTATGCATGGGCTTGAATGGGGAACACTTGTGGAACATTAGAACAAGATTGAGGTCCCATTGGGGCATAACAAAAAGGGTAAGAGGAAACAAGTGTATCAAGCCCTTAAGGAAATGCATTGCAACAGGTGACTTGAACATTGAGAGATGATCTGGTAACCGCAAGAAAGTAAAAATGGCAGAAAGGTAACCTTTAACAGTGCCCAAGACAAGGCCTTACCGGGCAAAAGAAAGCACCTCTGGCAAGGAGGTAGAAAGGAGAGCAACGTTACAGGAGTACCAAGCCATAAATTTGTCCCAACAGCAGATGTATTCAGTTTTTGTTGAAGGATGCTCGACTGGCAGAATGGCATTATAAATCACCAGAGGAAGGTCAAAAGCATTTCATAGTCGCAGCCCAATCTCCACGTGAGAAAATGTAGCGTGTGCAGTTTGGGTGCAGAACCCTGCAGTGTTGCTGCGATGTCCTCCCGATAGGACAGCCTGATCAGAAGACAGATGCTCAGGAGTTCGGAATCCCAAACTCTCCTTGTCCAGTCCGGAGTCACTATGATGACTTGGGATCTGTCGGTCCTAATCTTCTCGAAGACCCGGGGCAGAAGCGGAAGGTGTCTCAGAGCGAAGCCGCTTTGGAAACTCCAATGCACAGAAAAGCTGTAATTGTGTGCTGTCGGCAGTAGCTAATAGATCTAGTATTGGTTCTCCCCATTCTTGGAAGAAACCTTGCACCACCTTAGGGTGTAGATGCCATTTGTGATTCACAAGGCATCAGCAGCTGAGTTTGTGTGCCCTGGCATTCCGCAATCCCACCAGGTGCTGCACAACTAGTAGGATGTCCTGGCATTTTAGCCATGTACGGAGGTGCAGAGTCTCCTAGCACAGTGTCCACAACTCCACTGTGACCTTATTTTTGCAATACCACATGCGATTGTGTTGTCCTTGAACACCTGAACCAGTCTTACCTTGTTAGATGGAAGAACGGCTTTCAATGTCTGGACTGAAGTTGAAACATCAGTATCACAGCCCAAATGCCCTCGACCCACCACTCCAGAGGATAGGTGCAGAACTGCACCATGCCCAGAATGCCTCCAATGAAAGGGAGCATCTGAGAAGGAGTCACTTTTGCAAACACTGAGGGGCACTGGTTAGGCCAAAGGAGAGCACAGCAAATTGGAAATGGTTGTGGCCTACCGTGAACAGCAAGTAATGCCTGTGGACTGAGAATTTGGAAATATGCAACCTAAAAGTCCCGTGTTACCATCCAGTCTACGGGGTCCGGGGCAGACAAAACCTGAGCCAGGGTGAGCATCTTCTCTTTCCGTAAAAGGGCGTTGAAAGGGCAGATATCTTGTATAGGGTCACCACCATGTCCTACTCCTGATGCTGACACCTTCTCAGTGGCTTTTTGGCCAGTAGAGACTGCACTTCCTCACAGAGCAAAATGAGATGGTCCTCCATCAGCGGTTCTGGGGATGGTGTCAAAGGTGGTGGGGTTTTCAGGAATGGAAGGGCATACTTCCTCTGTACAATTTGAAGCACCCACGTTTCTGAGGTTATAGCTTGCCAATGGAGTAGGTGGGGCATGATCCTGCCACCAATAGGATAGTGTGCTGCACTGGGGGTCTATTAAAGAGATAAGGAGGCTGTGGCAGCCAGAGGGGTACAGAACAGGACAGTATGTTGTGAGTGGACCCAGAGTTTTTTATGGGATCCACATCCCTGGCCACAAAAGCACTGGAAGCTTGCTCTGCTGGGGGTAAGACTGGTTTTGCGGATGCCAATGGAAGCCTCGACCGTATCCATGGAAGGTGAGAAAGGACTGAAGTTGTGCCAGGGCCTAAGGACAGGCCCAATGAACTGACAGTTACCCGGCTTTCCTTGAAGTACTCGAGGCCGAATCAGGTTTATCACAGAATAGGGAGGTGCCATCAAAGAGCATGTTGATCAGAGATGATTGGATATCGCCAAAAAATGTAGTGGACCTCATCCAGCCGTGGCAGCAAAGTGCCACCATAAAGGCCATGGACCTGTCTAGTGAGTCAGTGGTGTCCAGGAGACACTGAATGGCACACTTGGCTGCGTCCCAGCCATTGTCCAATGCCTGTTTCAGGATGGCTCGCCCTCTTCAGGAAATATGGGCAGCAACTCTGCAACCAAATCCCGCAAAGCATTGGATAAGCGACCAAAGAGGCACACAATCAATCAATCAGGTAATTGTAAGCACCCTACTCACCTGTGAGGGTCTCAAGGCGCTGGGGGGAGGGGTTCCGTTCAGTTGAAGAGTCAGGTCTTGAGAGCCTTCCTGAAGGTGTTCAGAGAGGAGGCGCGTCTGATGTTGAGTGGGAGTTTGTTCACCAACTGCAACACCAAGCTGGTAGAAGAGAAGTTCTACTTCCCAAAGTTGTCCAGCCTCTAAGTTTCCCTACTAGGTGGCGCAGTAGGGAACGCACAGGGGGTTGATCTTGGCTGTAGAGGCCTGCACCACCAGGCTCTCTGGGAAGGGGTTGTTGGGGGAGGAAGGCTGGGTCTCTGGGGGCTGTACAATGTCGGTGGGCAATCACTATGCACGGTTGACCAAGGCCCCCAGGAGAACCGCAGTATGGACCTCAATAAAGGGGAGCATGGGCTCTGAACAGTTTACCCCGAGTTGAAGCACCTGCGCCATGGTTTTCACTTCGACAGAGGGAAGATACTGTCCAGGACCTCCGCCGTCCTGCGCATCACTGTTGCAAAAGATGTGCCCTCCTCTGTGGTAGGGCTTGGATGAGAAATCAAGACAGAGTCTGGAGATGTGACCATGCCACTGGCGTCACCCAGCTCACCATACCACATTTCCTCATGGTAGGGATCATCCTGTTCCTCAACCCCCTTCTAATAAAAAGGGTCTGTCCAGGGTGGCAAGTCCTGGGGTGGCCATGGGTCGGACGGCACAAGTGTCCACATCGAGCGGCGTCTGGCAGTGCCAACTTGGAGTCGGAGATTGAGATCAGATCTTTGATCAGTCCTAGTAAAAGTGTTGAGGGGAACTGGGGCCGGGAAGGGTGGTGGCACCCGTGTCTGTGTCAGTCTGGATCTGGTTGCAAATCTAGAGGGCCCAGCTTGCACCTAAAGTGTACCTTCCTACGGTAACCAAGCAGGGGCACCTCTCAGCCCCGTAATGCCTAATGCGCCAGAGGAGGCCATAGGCTCAAAGATGGAGGGCATGGCTTTGCATAACTCCTTAAGTTGGGCTGGAGTTGCTCTGGCAAACTCAGGGAAGCATGGTGCAGACCCTGCCTCCAGCTCTGCGGGTGGAGTGCGGTATAGGGGCCTAGAAGCACAGCATTTGCTAGGAGAAGCTTTAGACTTCTTCAACTTCTTTTTCTTGTGCTTCTTAGACTTATCTGACTGAGGATGACAACCTGGAGTGGGATGACAACCGTCTGTGGGAAAAGCTCCAAATAGGTCTGTGCGATCTCCCTTGGGAGTGGGACCGGGATCAGTGTGTTGCCTTTTCTTGTCGCGCCACCAGGAGCTTCAACTCCCTCCCCCTCATTGTGAATCGCCTTTGGATTCATAGGCTTTAAGTCAGAGCAGTCCTTGGGGTCGTAGCCGACCCTAGGAACTACAGGCCAAACCAGTGTGAATCAGAGATAGACATATGTCGCTGACATTCCTCACAGTCGAAATCCCATGGGTTTGTTGGAAGACATGTCCCTATCACTCTGGAAGCAAAGCTCCAAACAAACTCGACAAAAAGTTGGAAAACAATTGGTCAAAAATTACTGTATTAGCTCTCTGGATGGTTGGCTGTTGGCGCAGAAAGGAACTGATGCCAGTTGCATTGGCACTGCACACATCACTTCTGACAAGGGTGATGTTGATGAGGAGCTGCCTGTAGCCACCTAACGGCATGCAGATATAATGCTCAAGATTTTCCTGGTCCAGTGTGATGCCTGGTAAAGGCGAGGAATCTGCAGTTATAAGTCTATCGGAAAGACCTATTGGAGACCATCCAAATGGGAGACTATCTGATCCAGAACCTCCTGGTGTAGTTCTCATTCCTGGTTTGTGGAGAGGAAATAACTCAAGGGATCTGCTGCCCGATTCGTTCTCCCGATCAGCTAAGCTGCTTGCCGCCTAATTTGTCTCGGACTGCTGAATGTCAAAGATCTGTGACTTGACTGCTCCTCATTTCATGATTTGTACTGGTTTGTTCTTGCAGAAGAAAAACCCTCCAAGCAGGTCTTATCACGCAAAACTCCAGAAGGTTGCTATGCATCTTGTCTCTTCCTAGGACCACCAACCATAATTTGTTAAGCTGCCCAGATGTGTTCCCAGACAGACAAGGAGGAAGCTCTGACTATAGTAAAGTCCAAATATGGTGGACACAAGCAACAACCCGGAGACAGGTTTTCTGAAACAGTCCACCACTGCAGAGTAGATTGTTCATTGCCCCAGCAAAATCTGGTCCTGCATGCTCTCATGAAATGGATTCCATTGGCTGTGCAAAAGACACTGAAACTGGTGTTTTCAGATTCGTACATCAGGAACAAGTAACATACAGGAGGCAATAAAATCCATAAGTCTCAAAACATCTTTGGAAGCTTGTGATTGGGTCATTGGCTGAATGTGAATCAAATGCCCTGGAATAGGAAACACCTGCATTTGGCAGGTATCTAATACTGTGCTTATGATCGAAATTCTCCGAGTAGGATTCAAATGGGATTTCTCCAAACAGAGAGAATCCCAGCTGGAGCAAAGGGGTGATTTAGGACTGCAAGGTTTACTGGACAGCCTGTAAAGAATTTGATTTTAAAGCCAAGCCAGCCATCCAGATATGGGTACATGTGGACAGTATGTTTGTACACATGGGCTGCCACTACTGCAGACGCTTTCATAAAAATCTTTAGAGCTGACATGAGGCTGAATGACAATTCTGAATTCAAAATGAAGATCTAATACAAAGCAGAGATACTGTATGCGCCAAGGAAAGACTGGAATGTGAAAATAGGCCAGCTAAAATATAGCGCAAGATAACCATCTTGTCTTCTTCTCAAGAAACTTGTTAAAAGTACATGCTGTCTAATACAGGTCTAAATCCTCCTCCCTATTTGGGAGCAAGGAACTACAATTCAAATCCTCTCGGAGCAGGGGGAATAAGCTCAACAATGCCTTTGGCCAAGAGAGAAACCTCTCTTGTGATGGATTTGTGTTGATGGATTTGTGGTGGAACTGGGTGAGGGAAAGATGCACCAAGGGAGGCTTATTTGTAAATGACAGGGAGTCATTGAACTGGATCTGAAGTTATGCCCGGCATTTTGGCAGAAATCATGACAAGTCTTCCCCCAAATGGAGTTTTGCACTAAAGTACAGTAAGTCACATTTGCTTCGAAGTACCTAAAAGGTCGCTGAGGAAGCAGAGGGCTGTGGCTGTCTACTGCCTGAAAGGCATCTGTGACACCTGTCACTGATGTAAGGTTCCTTGCATTTGTTAATGCTCAAAAGGATGTTTATAACGCTTCAATTTCGTCATTGCGAAGGAATTACTTGAAAGTTGACTGTTGGCCAAGCTCTTACACAGTGGTCTTACTTTGTCACTTCCTTGAATGAATTATCTACTTTCTCGCAAAGAAATGAGAGAGTATCCAAGACCACAGTGATACTAATTTGGGAACTACAATAAGAACATCTGGCATCATCTGTTGCTGGCTAGCAACAGCTGAGGTAATTTCCCATCTTGATATGAGAATAGCAAGCCAGCAAATATGACACATTGTTTGCCTTAAGAGCAGCACTGCCAGAAGATAACATTTTCCTGCCCAATTGGTCCAGATGATTGGACTTTGTCTGGATGGATGCACACAATCACATCATCCTTAACGGTGGCAGAAAATGCCCAGAAGACCTAGCTGTCCAGTGTAGGATGTGACTGGAGATATAAAGAATCTAAAAGCACCAGCAGTAGTCATTTGATATGTCTCCCAAGCCTGACAGTGCTGATCTATCAGAGACTCGTGGGATGGAAGCAATCCTTTGGGAAGGTTGTTTAACCTAGAGAATCACAGGAAAAAAACTGATACCACGCCCATCCCCCACAAGGGGGCCCTCCGCCTCACCACCTCCAGCGAAACCTTTCCCTCCACCGAACACCTGCACTTCCAGATCCAGACCACCCCCAAAGCCACTCTGAGGAACCCTCGTCTACAGACCCCTCGGCCCCCGAACACCCTTCACCATCACCGACTTCATTGCACCCCGCGCCATCGCCCCAACAAACTACATACTCATTGGAGACCTGAACAACCACCTCGACAACCTCAGCGACCCCAACTCCACTATCCTTCTTGACAACCACGCCAGCATCGGACTTTAACAACTAGTCAACACACTAACCCAGAGCAGGACTCACCCTCAACCCTATCTTCGCGGTAGGAAACAGCATCCAAATTGCGCAACACAATGCAGGCCTCATGCACTGACCACCACTGCGTACACTTCACCATCAACAGACCCAAGGCACCCAAACCAGCCCCATGCCCACCACGGAGGAACTGGAGCAAGGTTACCGACAAGCAACTTAACTCCACCCTCACCCGAGACAACCACACCTGGGAACCCGACGCAAACGACGCAGCCAGAGAACTCCACACCTGGATCTCCGACTGCGCAGGCGAGCTCGCTCCGCTGTGCAACCCCGACATGCAACTTCCCAGGAAAGCCGCCTGGTTCACCAGACGCCTGGAGAAGAACTGGAGAAACAGCAAGACAACCGAAAACCACACCACTTACAAGGACGCCATGACGGACTACCACAACCAGATCAGAGCCACCAAGAGGAACTTCATCCACAACTAAATCCTGGCCAACTCCAAGGAATTTTTCAGTGTCATTCAAGAATTCACCTACCCATGCAGCAAAGCCACAGATATCACCCATCCCAAGACCTCTGCGACACGCTTGGAACCAATTTCCACCTCAAGATCATAAACCTCTCAGAGAACTTAATCTACCAGGCGCCACAGACTGCCCCTGCCCCCCAGAAACACCAGCCAGCCCACCATCTCCAACTGGACACCGAACATGGCCGAAAACACCGCCTCGACCATGAAAAGTATCCCCTCGGGCCCTCACCAACCCCTGCACCCCTCACATATACCACAGAGCTGCGTCCGCCATCGCACCCTAACTAGAACGCGCCATCAACACCACCTTTAAAACAGGCACCCTTCCAGATGACTGGAAGCATGCAGAAGTCAGACCTCTGCTCAAGAAGCCCATACCACCGACCACAAGAACTATCAGCAAATCTCACTTCTACCCTTCGCAGCCAAAGTTGCAGAGAAAACAGTCAACAGGAAACTGACGCGATTCTTTGAAGAGAATGCCGTCCTCGACCCGTCCCAATCCTGATTCCGAAGAAACCAGAGCACAGAGACCGCCCCACTCGCCGCCACAGACGACATCCGCACCCTCCTGGACAAAGGCCACTCCACAGCCCTCATCCTACTCGGCCTATCAGCGGCCTTCGACACCATCTCCCACTGCACACAAGTCGCCAGACTACAAGACGCAGGCATACAAGGAACAGCCCTGGACGCACCCTTCCTCTCCGACCCCACGAAAATCACCTGTGGAGTGCCAAAGGTTTCATCCCTGAGCCCCACCCTCATCAACATCTACACGGCCCCCCTCGTAGCCATCGTCCGACAACACGGCCTCTACATCGTATCCTATGCCGATGACACCCAGCTCATCCTCTCCCTCACCAAAGACCACACCACTGCCAAACTCAATTTCCAGAAAGGAATGCAAGACGTTGCAGTGGTACCGAAATCCTCGTCCTCGGTAACACCCCTTCTGCATGGAACAGCACCTGGTGGTCGACTAGCACTAGAATAGAAAGCATTTCCACTGCCTTACACAGCACCATTGAAAATTGAGTACAATCAGCGAAGAAGAGCCTCTGGATGCTAAAGATCATTTTCAGGTGAGTATGAAGTCCATTAGGATCCTCATGACTCATTAGCAAATGAGAAATCAGAATCCATCGGAGGAACAGGATTGTCCTGTTGATGGAAAGGACAATCTTCCATGAACTTACACCATGCAACATTTGAATTTTGTCAAAAGCTGAAAGAATTAGTCACTGGAGGAATGTCGGGAAATTACATTTGCTTTTTATATGCCTCGGTCTTTGCTTTAGCCTCTTCCAAGAACGCATGGTGCATGTGTTAAGAACAAATGTAGATACTGGCTCAGACACCAAAGGTTTTGGAAGGGCAACAAGGAATCCTGGACCTCAGAAGTGGAGTCTCAACTGCATTGCTTTGGAGTCACTTTCAGTCCCCCTCATGATGCAGGCCGACACATTGTTAGACGCCACCTAGTGCCAGCAACAAAGAAAGGCTTCCAAAGTTCCAGAAGCACTATGACATTACACAGGACAGTAGTTCACTAAGTGAATCTGTAGGTATGCCCCATACTTCTAAAAATGTCTCTCTCTGAGGGCCAGAATTAGACCAAGTCACTGCTTACAATGGCCTAATTAAACATTATTTTCTAATGGAGTTAAAATTGCATTTCTTATGCGTTCGCTCTTGATTTCCTTTTTCTCAAGCAACTGTGTGCCCACTGTGGGATTTTTACAGCTATACATGTTAAAGTTGATAAAGATGATGGAAGAACATCCATCAGTGCTTGTACGTTTTTCCACGAGTGGTTAGTCACTCCTTGTTGCAGGTTTTTTGAGCACATGCAATGAAGGGAGTGAAACTCATTCCTAAATTAAGGTATGTTTGGAAAAGGTTCTGCAATGTAAGTGGGTAAACATCAAATCTGTTAAGGCTATGCATTCATGACATAGTTTCCTGCAACATGACTTAAGATTGTTTCTGTTACTGCACTTGTTAGACCATCGACAGAGTTTAAAAAGCACAAGTACATCAGCAAGGTTTACATAGCAGACTTTAAAGTGCACAAACACATTAATAGGAATTACAATGAGCTAACTCTTCAGCATGGTCTACAATGCACTAACAATGTAGTAGATGTGTGTTTGTGTGTGTGTGTGTTTTAAGGCTCTCCAACCAAAGCCAGAGTTGGTGATGGGTAACCTTTCTTTGCTGGATGCGGTGTGCTAGTGTGTTCGCCTTGGACAGATTTTTAAAATATCTTGTACAACAACTCTCATAGTTTGAGGAGGAGGTGTTAAAATTCTGGGTGACACAAATGTATTCTTTCTGAGCGACATTGAAAGGGAGTTACTAGTTGAGCTGTGAAGTGTACGCTTTTAAAGAACAGTTATTTTTAAAAAAATGCACTACATACAGTCTGGTTAGTACTAAAAATGATATTTTGGAAGTACTTTATCTTAAAACGTTTCGTTCATTTTGTAGCAGCCGATCTTATACAGCGTGCAATGCAGTTTTAAAATAATGACTTTCATATTCACTGTGCGTTCTATCACATGCTAGGATCTGGTAGCACTAACCATACATAAGTCACTATTGTTCACTGCATCAATAAGGAGGATTCAATTATGTGGCTCTCTACTGCGGTACATTAACTAACAGAGGTTTCATAATGTGCAACAGTGCATTTCCCACTGATTAGCTTAAGTTGCATTTTTTCATTTCATGTGCATTATTTTATATGTATTTACCTGAAGGTGAAAGACGTTACAGAATATTTTGTTTTTTTAGCCATGCCTTTGATCCTGCCCCCACACTCACTTACCCCCGCCCCCATTGTGTGCAGATCCATAGTTCCCACACTTTTTTTTAATGCACTTCGATCGCTGGTTGCACGGTAATAATAGTGTCGCAAACTACACACGAGGTCATCTTGTGATAATACCCCACCAGCACAGTTCAATTACAAGTAAAACTCCTCAGAATGTGAAATCACTGCAGATACTGAATCAGCCTGTAAAATTCCACACAGTATTCCCTCTGAGCACATGATAAATGTGTATGGGGGGGCCTCTCTGTGGGCCAGTGGGTGGAGGGAGTGGGTAGGAAAGGTAGGAGAGGAAAGGGTAAGATTAGTTCTTGCAGTGGGGAGCATGGACTATGCCCCACTTGCAGAGAAAAAAAGTCAGAGGGGGGAGGGGTGATGACTGGTTGCTACTGCAGATAATGCCTCATGCTATTTTACCGGTCAGAATTACTGGCTGGTAATATCGGGTCTTGTGTTCCTGCACCAGGGAAAACAGAGTGTGAGGACACTGGACCAGTCGTGATCAGGCAGAGCGGTATCTCACCCATTGATACGGCTCCACCTGACTCATAATAAAATGCTCTGAGCAACAAAAAAGCAGGAAAAAAGAAAATTCATAAAATGCAGGCCAAACATAGCATAATCTGTACCTTAGACTACATGACA
The DNA here is from genome assembly GCF_964263255.1 of Lissotriton vulgaris. Classification (NCBI taxonomy): domain Eukaryota; kingdom Metazoa; phylum Chordata; class Amphibia; order Caudata; family Salamandridae; genus Lissotriton; species Lissotriton vulgaris. The sequence continues at coordinate 392,804,959 of NC_141699.1, read as the reverse complement.
GTGGTCCTAAACCCATTGTTCGGGAAATGAGATAAACTGGGGAAAACTTTCCTAAGCAGTTGAAAAACTTTAAAGCAGACTTGCATGCAACCACAACAAAAAACACATTGAAAAGCCGAGCTTTCCCGCCGGGGAAGGTGTGTAGGACATCTAACTTCAAAGAGCCATCAGATGGAAAGAAAAAGCCAACATTCGAGGTTTCTTTTGTAGAACAGCCTATCAATGTCGAGGATTATTTGAGGTTTGAAAAACTTTGAAAGTTGGCTTTGGCGGGTTTGGCCAGCAGGAAATGCTCTTTCACACATCCATATGTGTTTAAAGTTTAAATGATGCACTGTATGCATATGATATGAAAATGCCAATTCCTCTTAACTGTACAGAAGTGAAATCGTGGAGTTTCAAAGCGGTGGTAAGAGAAAACAATGCAAATGAGGTAAACACCCACATACATGTAACTTTGTGGACATTCACAAATATGTACCCAGCAATCTGCACATCTGTACACCCGAATAATCCCAGAGTAATTCCTGCAAAGTGCAGGACACTACCTCATTATGTTACATTTTAATTGTTCTTGAGCAGCAACTGAATACATATCATGGAAAGCATTTTATGAAGAAACAAAAGTCAATACAAGCATTGTAGGTTTTGCAAATGTTACTAATTTCCTAGCAAGCATTCCCTACATAATGTGTAGTCTCTGCACACATAGTGTTAGAAAACCAAAGCTACGTTTGTGAATACAAAACAAACACGACTGAAAGCGTTCTTAATCACCATGCATATGTTGGCATACTTTCTTTGTGATTTGACTCCGAGATGTTTATAGACTGGCCGATCTGGCTTTCTCTTGTTACCTCTATAGTGTCTGTCAGACCTTATGTTTGTCTTATGGAAGACAGGTTGGTCTTCCTTTACCTGCAGGATCTCCGACAAAGACTCCCCCTTTTGCAGACCTAGCAAGATCCATCATTGATTCCTGAACCATCAGACCCACAGCTAATGTCCTTGCTTTAGAGAGACAGACTTGTCTCACTCTCTTTTGTATTTGTGTGGATTACTGTTAGCGAGACAACTCAAGACCACTCTTTGGTACCCCAGTATTTTCTCCCACAGTTGATGTCCATGCCAAGAATAGAAAGGCTTCTCTCTTCAAGTGATGCAACCTCTTCCTTTCCTACAGATGCAGTTTTGCATTAGACTCTGACAGTCCAAAGTCTGGTAAGTCTGTCTCTACGTGTCTCTATTGATGTAAAGTGAAACTGGGAAATTTCCAGTGAAAGGTCAGTGGAGCTGGGATGCAGTTTCTCTTTAGGACCTCCCCAACACTATTTCTGAACCATTGTGCCGGAACTCTGGTGAATACCAAGCTTGAGCCACTAATCTGCCCGGGTTCTCATCTTTTTGGGGGCATTGCTCTGGCTGTTGTGCCAATCTGAGATTGTTTAGGGATCTGTTAATGGAGCCACTTTTGGGGCCATTGTGGCAAGAACAACTCCCCCTTTTGCCTTAAAAGTCTGGCCATCAAAACAGAGAAGCACACATGTATTAAGTTCACTTACACGCTGCAGCAGCGGCGGCAGCAGCAGCGGGAAGGGGAGTGGCCAGCGGGACACGCGCACAAGGGGCGGGCTCAGCAGGAGATCCAGAACCCGACTGGCTCTTTGGGGAGTTGCTGTCACTGCTCTTGCCTGAAATTAATGAATGAATGAAAATGATTGGATGGTGGGAGGAAAGGGTAAGATTAAAAGAGACTGACAGAAAAAAAGGAACAAAGGAGAGATAGGGAAACATAGGAAGAAAAAAAATGAATGTATGAACAACAGAGACTACTTCTAATGGACTCCTTATAGCTAAACCCTGATTGGAAGGGTAGGAGAGCAGTGGAGAGAATGGGAGAAAATAGTAAGGAGACAGATGAAGGATATGAAAGTGAAAACAGAGAGACTGCAAGAGACAGACCGAGGCAGCGGAAGAGATAGGAATGTAGACGGCAGGGGCAGAGTAGAAACAGTTAGCAACATCAATCAATACCCTGAGAGGTGCGAAATGACTGGGAATAGAGACCTTCTATAAACAGTAAAAGAGGGAGAGAGAATAAAAGCTAGGATGAGAGGAAACCGAAAGAGAAACAAAGCAATATTGGGAGGGACATAAAAAAGAAGGGAGGGAAAGAGACAGATGGAATGAGAAGGACAGATAAGAAGATGTGGAGGAAAACAAAAAAAGAGGAAAGTGATGGAAGAGGAAATCATTTTAAGTTAGAAGAGCGAGGAGAGAAAAGGAAAGGTGAGAAGGCATAATAGGTGAATCTAGTACAAAACAAAGAGTGAGAGCTAGGAAAATAAAAATATTTCATAATGGAAGAGAAGGATAGTGCAGAAGAGATAGAAAATAGGTGGACCTACAGCGAGAGAGAGTTCAACAGGAATGGGGGGAAAAGATTAAGTGAAACAAAAAAAGAAAATGGGGTATACAATACACAGACAATACCATAACATGAGATTAAATAATAATTGAGTGCAAACTAACATTAAAAAGGTACAAATGGAGGTTCTACACAATGAGAGCATGAAACCATGATAAAAAGCAATGGTCGGAGTGCTAGGATAGGTGACACTCCGACCTTTGTCTTTTAGAATAGTTACTTCCAACTCGTATATCCAAGGTTGTGATACTAATTTGAAAAAACTAACTTGGACCTTCTTCGGATACAAATACAGTAATATAAGACTGGGCAGGCCTGTTGAGGAAAGTCGTGATTCCCCTTGAGGCCAGAGCATGTATTTATAGCGTGCCACATGCATTTGTTAAATTGGGCACTGATACGAAGACACCTACATTTTGTTGTATTTCATTTCATAAAATACCTAAACTCAGCTCATTGCGTAGGTGAGGGGAAACTTTCATTTGTCAGGTCAGCCCTATTAAACTCTACTTTCATATATGAATCTCCTACATGTGTGTAAACACATATGCTTTGCTGAGTGACCCAACCCGCGCAACCCAAAAGTGACTACTGTGCCGAGTAGGACTGAGCGAAGTTGCAATGCTTTTTCTTTTCTTGTGAACTTTGGGTATTTATGACAAAAAACTATAAAAAATATACGAAGATTGAGAAGTTCTTTGTGCATGAAAATCTTGACCTTCATGTGCATTTTACACAAAGGTGTAATTTGTGTTGAACCACTAATAAGGGAAAAGGTAAGCAAAGTATTCAGTCATACAAATTACTCTCAAATGACATACGCAACACAGCTTCAACTTATTCACCAGAATAAGCTAAGAAAGTATGAAGTTGCATACAAAATTTCCGCAAGTTATCACTGTGTTAAGATTTCTGAGCACATGAGAAAACTGAAAAATGTATGCACTGGCATGCTAAATGACTGTAGTAACGATAAAACACTTGTGACGGAAAAAAACTACTCAAGTGCTTAAGCATGGCACACTCTGCAAGCTATGGGTAAGCCAATAATGACAAACTATGCAAAAGTACACCCCAGAAATCAGCATTTAAATTAAAGAGGGATCTAGCCGTACTGAGGGGACCCTATTACAAAAAGTCACCTCAAATTGTGAAAGTGAACTCTGATGATGTAGCTAAGGAGGAAGGCTGTTAGGGCTGGGGCAGTATAAATAATGTCACTTCTGCCTAAGATGATGACCCTGACACCGTTGTAGCGGTCTGTGAAAAGCCTTCCATGTAAGAAAATAAAAGATTTACTTTAGGCCAATTCCGCTCTGCCCCTTTAATTGTTTATGGTAGAAAGTGGGTGTACTTTTCCTATACACAGCCCGGCTAATGCTGGTCCTTGCACATAATCAAATGCTGATGTGGAGAAATACACAAGATAAAGGTTCCATGTATTTACTTATTTTTGTCCCTCTGGACACTTTACCTTAATCACTGGTACTCTCTTACCATTTACACTTTTTGTGAACTTCGTAGGAAACTTACTGTTGCAAAGGTTCCTTGCACAAAGTATCAGGCTCTCTTGCTAGGGTTGCTTTATTAGAGATATAGAAGAGCTCTCCCTCTGTGGTGTGCATAAAGTGCTTTGGTATCATGTGCTGGAGGGAATTTATGGTACAGAATCAGTCTGCCTCAGGGACGTGCACGAATTCCAATAGGCTTTTGTGCTGTGGAGGGCTTAATAGCGATAAAGGGACTTTCTGTCTCATATGTTTATGGCCCTCTTTAGGCACTGTGCTGGGGAAGGTTTATTAGTGATGGCGAATCTCCCTGTTATTGGAGTGCACGTGCATTGCTTTAGATGCTATTGCTAGATATATTGTGCTAGTGATGAAACGTTCTGCCTCTCTGTTATGCACACAATGCCTTAGACTAGACTACTGGGCTGGGGGTGGTTTATTAGTTGGAAATCAGCTCCTATTGTTTTGTCTGAGTATTTGACATTTGTGCTGTGGGTGGTTCAATGAGTGGTAGTAAGCTCCCTGCCTCTGGGAGGTGCAGACCGTGCCCAGGGCTCTTGTGCTTTATTAGTGATACGAATGCCTCCTGTCTCTGTGGGCCCATGCGATAGATTAGGCTCTTGTTCTTAGGGTGGTTTGGTAGTGATCTGGGTTGTGCATGCACCGCTCTGCATGGCCAGTTAGTGACAGATGTTTCCTACCTCCCTGGAGATGGCCTGTTATTGACAGGTAAGCTCCCGGTTTCTGAGGTGGGCTGGGGCAGCATTAGGCTCATGCACTTGAAATGATCAGTTAGTGATAGATAACCCCCCCCCAAGCCCCCTCTGGCCTCTGTGGTGGGCATGCAGGGTAGCAGGCCCATGTTCTGGGATAGGTTGTTAGTTATTGATGATGAGTAGGGAGCTCCGGCCAGGAGTTCCCGGGCCAGGGATCGCCTTTTCAGCGAAATATCCCTGAAATAGGCCCATCTTGATTCCAACACACCCAGGTATTGGGTGGCTGCAGCACTGCGATTCACCAGTGCCACCTAGCTAGCATCCCCGCCGGTGATGAAGAGGAACCGCAGATGGCATCGGCGGAGCTACGTCACCCGTCATCACTCCTGCCGAGGCTGATCCACTGCCGGCGGTTGCCAGCACCTCCTCACACTACACACGGTGAGCGCGGGCGCTCTCGGAGACCCCCAGCACTTCAGCGCGCCTCGCCTAACCACTCGCGGTGCGGGAGATCGGAGCGGAGTTGGCGGCTGGCGATGTTCTTCTTGAGGGGTGAGCACAGTGCTGGATGCATGAGGTCTCCACTGTCTGCGGTCACGTACCGCTGGATGGTAGACGGTGAGCGGGGGCACTGCTAATCACCCGGGTGTTCCACCAGATGTTCTGGTATTGACGGTGGGGGGCTCAGATGATGTGTCCCCCCACCGGCCTTAAACTCTCCGGGTCAGATGCGCGCTTGCTAAGCACAAGATGGCGGAGTGCTCCTCGGTGCTCTGACTGCGTCCCCCCTCCGACTCCACTTAATGGAACTCTGCTCTTATCAGCACAAGATGGTGGAGTACTCCTCAGTGTTCTGACTGCGTCCCCCCTCCAACCCCACTTAATGGAACTCTGCTCATGGTTTTTGGGTCCTGACCTGGGTGCATCTTGCCATTTTGAGATGGTTTCCATCGATGCCCACGATCCGGGTCCGCCATTTTGTGGATTCTTGTCCTTTCCTTTGATCCATTGGATTCCATCCTGCCGACCTTCAGTCATTTATCTTTTGCTGGACTGCCTTATCTCTTTCTCCCCCTCAGTTCCCCCTTTCTCCTCTCACCAATCTTAGCCTCAGACTCTTCTCCCCCACCTGCCGCTCTCTACCCATTTTTTTATTTCCCTATTCACTCTGTAAATGATATATAATTGTCCAGCCTAATCGCTAGTAAAATGTAATCCTGAGCAAATCTATTTGTATATATATGTATATAGAAATAACTCTAACCACTAGTATATGTCGTAGACCCTTGTACTCACTACCATTCCTGTGATTCTTAGAGTTTATCCATTTGTATCTCTTACTTGAGTGACTTTACAACTTGTACATTTGCAATTTATTCTGTTTGTATTTTTTATCTAACTCATGTAATCCTAAGTCCTTATGCATCGCAACTGGTTGTTTTGTAAAGCGCTTTGACACCTTAGGTAATGTTCGTGCTATATAAAATCGCATTAAATAAAAATAAATAGATAAAGATCATTTCCCTGCCTCTGTGGTCTGCACACATCATTAGGGGCATACGCTGGGGATGCTTTGGCAGTGATAAATAAGTGCCATGCCTTTTGATGTGCAGAAATCGCATTAGACTCCTGTGCTGTTGATTGTTACTGATCGGTTAGCTCCTGCCTTTGAGGCGGAGAGACAATGCATACGCTCTTGTTCGTGGGGTCGTGTGTTAGCTACTAAAAGAGAAACTATCTGCCGCCGATGTAGGCAAGCATTGCATTAAGCTGGTACTGAGATGAATAGTTAATTTACACAGGCCCTCTTCCGTTAAGGTCTGCATGCGCTGTTTGCAAGAGGCTATGATGTAGATGATTGGTTAGTGATACGGAAGCTCTTAGCCTGGAGGTGTGAACTAGCTGCATTAGGTTCCGGTGCAGGGGGGCGTTGCCAAGAACCTCCCATTCCTCCGAGGTGTTCATGGACTGCATTAAGCCCTTGTGCTGGCCTCGCTCGTATGTAGGGATAGGGAAACTCGTCCAAGCCTCTAGTGTGCACGCGCTACTTTCTCCTTTGCTGGGGACGCATTTGATGTTAAAGAAGTTCTCTGCCTCTAGTGTGTTTACATGGAGATCTGATTTTAGGCTTTGGTGCTTGGGCTTCGGGAGTTTACTTTTATTTACTTTTATATGGTGTCACGTGTCATTCAGGCGTATACAAATTAAACTGTTACCAACTAGAAAGTGATAAATCCACAGAGAGTGAAAAGATTAGTACCGAGCTCTTACAACATTTCAAAGGAGATGTGAATTTTCTTCATACTTAAAGGCAGAAACCGCAAAGCTGAAGCAGGTTACACAGACGTTTCTGGCACCGGAGGCGTACTGACAGCAGCGTAGCACAACAATAACACGCCCTGGTTTCATATCAAGGCTCAGTAGCAATTTAGAAGCTGAATTTGTGAAAGAAGGGAGGGCGAGCCCCATCGCTGTCACAGTACCTTTCATATCTTCGTCTTCAATGGTGGTGTTGGAACTGTCGGAAGACTCCTAATAAGAGGGAGCGAGAGAGAGAGAGAGAGAAGGGAGGTGGGAGGGAGAGGAGAGAAAAAAAAGAAAGTGAAGAACACGTTATGGTTATAATCATCGCGCAACAGCTGTCAGTGGCACCGGAAGAGCTCGGGTTCCTAGGGACAAGGGCACCAAGGTTTGCGACCCGATATAGACACATGAGATCACTGAGGTTTGCGGCCATCTTGGTTTGGGAAATGCCGCTTCTAATTAAAAATATCGTATCTCGTATCTTCTGTTCATCTCTACGCCCTGCTCTGCCACTCCAGTCACTTCGAGTCTCTTCAAGTCCATCCTTTTATCCCAGACCATGGTTTTATTTTCATACAGTCCCTTCTTTCACCCACCCACACATTCACCCATATAAATGTCAAAGGAATTCCTATTCCAATATCTCTGCCCTCCCTTCTCAATCCCAGCCTGTCCTCGGATTGTCACAGCACTATTTCTCTCATTTTCGTCATGCCCCTACACTCCAGTCTTCAACCTCTCATTTCCACGGCCCCTTACTCACCACAGGCTTTCCATCTCTTCTTTCTTTTCAGCATGATTTCCATTCACCAGTGTCAAATCAAATTTCCGTTTCTCCCTTTCTTCATGTACAGTCATTTAACCCAGCCTATCTGCCTTCGCCTTCCGCCCTCGCTCCTTTCTCGAAAGGCTGGCTTGGTTTCTTACACTGGGCCGCCATTCCCCACAGGCAGTCTCTCTCCTACTGTGTCGATGTTCCTCCCTTCTCCATGCATCTTCTTCTGGACCCCACATTCTTTCATCACAGTCCCACTTCTACCAGCTTGCCTCTTCTTCTGGACTCCACATTCGTTCATCAAAGTTCCATTTCTATCAGCAGCAATGCACGCCCTGTGTACACTTATACATAGTCCGTGATCAACGCATACCTAAGGAGACATTCTTTTCATGTTAAAATGGTATTTAAACATTTGGCGGCAATTGAAAGTACGACCCCTTAAATAGTCTATCTCTTGGTACCGCCAACTAGCCACTGCACCAACTTTTTACCAGGGGAGGCAGCAGATGAGGTCCCACGGATATCCTAGTTTAAACCCGATTTATTAGTCCTCTACATTTTGTATTATTAATCACTATATCAAAAAGTGCATGTGTGAAGTAAAGGAGGGGTCGAGGAAGGAAACCTGAGAACCGACATTTTCATGGGATAACCCGCCGTCAGACGGAGGCTCACTAAATATCTGAAAGCCCCAGAGTTATTTAAAGGGCCACAAGGACAGTGGGCCGTGCATTATTTATTGTTCATGTTCGAGTTCTTACTATGTCTATGTTAAAAGCTGCCACCATATGTTCGAATTAGGCTGATAGGAATTAAACCGGATGCCCTCTATATGAAAAATATATACTCTACTACCGATTAGAAATCACTGCATGTTGGTATTTTGAACGGATTTAAAAGGAAGGCGTGCTTGGAGTGATTTTTGGTGAACCACCTACATGCATGGGTTTAGTTTCATAACTAATAATGAATGGATAGCAAGGAAAGGGGAGATGCTGCATAAGTCTGCAGGTGGGACACAGGGGTGATTTACTGGCCAGCGTCTTTCCACCTCTGGCCACTTATTGTTTAACCTTCAATTCTCTCGTTACTTGTAAAACACTTAAATTTCCTAATTTTTCTAAATAGAGCAGCCTGTCGCAGTTGTATGCACAGAATTAGAGCTTTGGAGTGGTAAAATACCACCCAAACCAACCTGGAAAGCATCTAAGTGTGTGTCAGGGGTTGCCTTTATTAATTCAGGGTTGGATTGGATGGTATTTTACCACTCCAAAGCTTTAACACTGTGATTGGAATGGTAAAAGGCTTTTGTCATTTTTCAGGTTGGTGTGGATGGAACCTGCTAACCATCTGCTTAAATACTTTGCTGTAAAATTGGGAAAAAGTGTTGTCACTTTCTAGCTCGGCGTGGATGGCAGTGTGCTAATCCTGTGCTTAAAAACAAAGCTATAAAACCAGATATTGAGGTGAGCAGATTTGAAGTTGGTTGTGTTGTACAGTTTTCCATATAAAGTAGCTGCTCTCCACCTAAATCTTGTGATCACGCCAACCTGGAATTAATAAAACCAACCCACAAGACATGCTTGTTTGCCTTCCAGGTTGGCTTGGATGGTAATATGCTATTTGCTACCATTGTACGGAGGGGCCCGAGGCCATGAATCACTAGAACCTCAAGTGAGTCATGGTGCCCCTACTCTCACTTAACAATAGTAGTAAATAGTATATCATACCCCATGCATTTGCATTAATGATTTATGCTGGGGCATTTTTTTTCATGTATATTGAAATATGCGTTTCTCTAGACAGGCTTGAGTTCCTGCCTCATTGATTTCCACGCCCCATGATGAGTAAGTAGGAGCTTAGCAATCAATGGTGCAGCACGTACACTGCCACGGGCATTCTGGAGCTTTATAGGGACCAATTCACTCAAATTATGGCTGTTTTGCTTTCCTACCCAACTAGGGGCACTTGTCCATTCGCCTTACATGCATTACCGCCCACAATAGTCTTGCTAGGTGACTGACCCTAAGCAGGTGATGTATAGAGGAATTGGAGGGAAAATCTACTTGACTGGTGGTGGCATTGGGGGAGTCGAATCTCCTGTATGTGTTGCACAAATCATCACACTCACTCAGTCACTTCCTCACTCATTCACCTAAGAGTTTACTCTTGCCACCTGTCCTCCTCAGGAAACTAGTGTTCACGAGTCCCTGAGTTGCTGACATGACCACTCCAAATTTTTATATAAAATAGACGTGCTGAATATGAAACTACAAATCTACTGGGGAACTATGGTGATTGTGTGCGGCTGAGCAAAGTTGAGAGCAATATTGTTCTGTTTCTTTTCTCTGATTCATTTTAGGATGCTTGCAAATTGTTGATTAATAAACACCTTCATCTCCTCCTAAGTAACTTTCAATGCAGTGAATTCATCGATTCCCATTGATTTTACAAGAAGCTGTGGATTTTACGTACTTTGACAACAGCAGAGCACATCGTTTTTTTCACAGCTCAAAGTAGGAGTTATTTAGTAAATCTTCTCTGGCTTATGTTCAAAAGAGGACTAGAGAGGAGGTTGACCAGCGCTTCTGCTGGATAGAATGTGGGTTGGTTAATGGAATAAGCTCTGTGATAAAGAAGACTTTTTGTCCGGTTAGCACAATGACTGCCATTTTAGACCATAGGTAGGCAGATGGATGGCAAATGGATTAGGAAATTGAGGCCAGGAAGACTTGGAGCACTGCACCGTGGGGTCAGTATCCCTAGGACCAGCTCATGAGCAAAGAAGAGAGAAAGGCACATAAGGTAAAACCTTGAGAAAGGGCGGTCAGCAAGTTGTTTAAAGCTGGTTCTGTGGTAGACAGAGAAACAGACATCAAGTTGGGCCTCCATGGCTATCCAGAGACTGAATTTAGTGATCCTGGAGATTTGGACATTGTAAAGAGTAGGAGTAAGCCTTTGTGGCATGGCAGTGAGTGGTCACTCATCTAGGAGCGGTACCTGAACCATCAGCTGGATCAAGCAGTGAAGGAGAAAGACAAAAGCATAGGAGTGTAAGGGATCATGGCGGACAAGAAAGAAGTCTCTATGTCATGTGGGAAAACTTTGAGACACATGGCAAGGAGCTCTTCCAGGTTCAGAGGAAAGAAGTTGGTTGAAGAGAAGGAGACAGATATTCAAACAAAACTAACGCGGAATGTCAGTGGGCCTGCCATGTTGTCAGTAAGATACAAGTTATTCTTCACCGCATTGACACAGCAACACTCAGAATGGTGAGGCACTAGAAAAGATAAGGTGTAAGGGAAATGTGTCATGGAGAACTCAAGTCTGATGAGCTATGGATGAAGTTGCATCACAATGCACAGCGAGAAGAAATCTAGTTCTTAACAGCCACACAAGAGAGCTTAAGCAGCAGAAGCAACTAAAAGCAGCAAAGCAGCACTACTCCATGGAGGGGGAATGGGTAACTGCCACAGCACTATCAATTAGGAGTATCCAGTATGGACATGATTAGTGCCCAGGGTCGATGGATATTAAAAAGTGCAGCAGTCGTCTATAAAAGGCATAGATATTTAGAGCTATTAAATAGTATTTTGATCAGACTACGTATAATTGTTGCTACTGCCATTGAACTGGACAGATACTTTGCTATTGATACTCCATGGTAAAACCACTTATTTTTGCAGATTTCACTCACCAGCTGGGGTAGATTATCCGGTCCTTAAAAATGGCTGTGTTGAAATGTTACGATGATATAAGTGAGGTGTATCACGTCAATTTTTATTAAGGAAAGAGAAGCTGAAGGAATGAGAAAACCTATTGGGGACTAGTGAATAGGTCTTTGATTTACAGATTATGAAAGAGGTAGGGTACTTTGAAGGTTTGACTGAAACGAATACTAGAACAGTCTTTAAAAAGTTGTTTTTCCATAATTCTTATTTTGTCTACTCAATCAAATGTACCCCATGAGGAGGTGACTTCTAGGGAAGCAAACAGTATGAGCACAAATGGTGATGAAGAATACAGCAAAATATCCCATAAGAGGCTGGATGAAGAGCTGGAATGTGGTAAATGGGTTCCACATCACCTGCTTTGAGCACCTCAAAAGAGTTCACAATAGAAGTAAAAGTCCCATTAAAACTCACAATACAGAGTCCCAAGGGCGAATATAATTGAGGAAACTGATGAGTGACACTATTTTGCTGTTGGAAACCCTGCTATTCTTGTCGCAAAGCCTGCGATTCACATAAATTGCAGGATTTGAGACTGCAAAATCGTGCTTTTAGTCTACTAAACCCCTTTTGAATGTCAGACTAGTCTGTTTAACTCACAAAAGGGGTTCTGCAACTCATTCCAAATCACAATTATAAGGGAGTATGTGTGAAAGGACAGTCCTCTTGAGTCATAATGACAAGTCCACTGATCACATACCGACAACTGAATTGGGGCAGCTTCCCCTATGTGAATTGTTTCAGGGGAGCAGGAGCAAACAGGGCTCCGATGTCTTTTAAAACTGAACATTTTGTTTTCGAAAAGTAGCATCTCTCCCGGTTAGGGAAAAAAACGTTTTCCATTTGGAAATGCAAAGACCTCAATAGAAGGTCAGCTGTTCCTTGCAAGCCACCATCCCAGGGATTGTAGCCAATTGCAAAACCTATCAGACTTTCGTAACTGATCATTATGCTGGACACTGAGACACTCTAGGAAAAGACTATGTGCAATGATCATGCAACCTCTTTGTACAAAGGTAGAATAACAAATTGCATCCCTGTTCGCGAACCAGTTTCTGTGCAATTTGCATATCCTAGTTTGGAAACTGGGATTACTACATCAGGCCATACATCCTATTAGAGATGGATGGAGGAGAAAGCCTGGAGGGAGGAAAAAGCTTGGAGGAGAAAGCCTGGAGGGGGCATTTGTAAGCATGGCCGGAAGCCCAGATCTTTAGTGGTTTAATGGGTTGGTCATTTTATTGACAGAATGAGTGTGCCATGTTGTGTAATAGGAAAAATGACAGCAGTGAGGGCCAAGATTGTGGCCACTGGAGAGGCTTCTGAAGTTGAATGGTTGTGTTTACTCAAAATTGTTGTTTAATTGTTATTGTTTTACTTTTGTTATTTTGCTTCAGTGCGGAATGTATCTTCCCATAGATGGGCACTACTGCCGATTCATTTTAGAGTACAGTGTTCTACCAGGTGCCTTAATGGTCTTGGGAAAGAAAAAATATCTCCATCTGTGTCTTACAGCTAATCATTAAATATCTTGTAAAACCCACAGGACCTGGCTCTTCAACTCTCCATTGCACGAAGGCTGCTTAAGCTCTTGTCAGGTGAATTCCTGCCACCAATAAATGTCATTAATCTAAAACACATTCTTCATTAAGTTTGGTTAGGCCACCTACCATTACTCAAGGGTGGATTCTGAAGAGAATAAAGCAAACAAGCTCTCTTGTGAAGCAGTCTTCTCAAAGACTGCCCTCGGTTTGAGGAGCAGTTAAGAATCCGATGTACAATTTCTTTTTAACGTTCACAGTAACTGGTTTGAAGTTTAGATGCATACAGTCACTGCGTGCGTGTTGTCCCCGATAGTGGAGTGTGATGTCCTGATGTGTTTGCACATCTGACTTCTCTGACCATTCGTTCTTTAGGCCACATCAATTCCATCCCATTCTTTTTCACTCAACATTTTATTTCTCTCTTTCGGTCTGTTATTCTCATCCTTTATGCTTTTGACAATAAGAAAGGCTGTCCCTACAACAAACATGAATGTGTGTGTTTTGGTTGATCCCCTAGGGTTGAGGACAGCTGATATCTAAATGCGAAAGGGCATGGCTCACCCACATTATAAAAGTGTCTTACTGAAGACAGAACCTTGACACCCTCCATTACTGGAAGCGGCACCCCATGACCTGGGGTTGGAGGGATGCAAATGAAGGACATGGGCGCATGAATGATTTCACATGTTCTTTTATGATCTAAAATAAATTTTCTCACTGAAGATGGGAAGTAAATTCAAGAACACACTCCTAACTGTTGGACCTCAACATTAGCCCTCGCGGGATTTACAAAGGAGGTGGCAATATATTACTACAAGGAAGTCATGGTGAACCTAAATTGCGGGGGGTTGGGGGGGGGGGCGGAAATAAGACACCAGAGAAAGCGCAATATTTTGCAATGATTCTATTGGAGGATGTTTGCACGATAGCTGGTGGTGTAAATAATAAGCCTTGGCAGAGAGCATGAACTTGTAAATAGATGTGATGAACTAGATTGTGAAATCAGGATGTTGCTGGGCAGGAATTATTATCTTCTGGACTTTCCATATAAAGCCAGTTGCCTCTGCTCTTCTAATGAGGTCGTTCGTGTGTCTCCTTCTTAAATAAAGAACACTCCCTCAGCTACTACATCAAAACATTTTGGTGTGAATTGAGGGCCCTCCACCAAGCCTTTTGGAGGGAGCATGGACTTCTGACTGGCTTTTATTGGTTACATGTTTCTGGATATACACAGTTGATGCTTTGGCTTGTCTGGGAGTTGACACAAATGAACTACCCAGATTTCACATTCTCGCAATTTCACCTTATTCGCAAATACACACAACAAGTCCGGCAATGGCAGAAGCCGGGACTCCACAGTGCCTCCACTGTTTGTTGTAGAGATTCCCCATGTCTATTGAAAATATTTCATGCTTACTGCGTCCCCATGCCCCTTTAGTGCGTGATCCATATCGCTGCTGTGATTGTTAGGTTTTGTTTCAGACACAAAGAAATTGGAAGATAAATAGAAGTGTGATGCGCTGTCCATTTCATCCCTGACCTCGCTCTGACACCACCATATTTAAAGGCAGGATGTTCAGCTTCAATACATATTCAAAGCTTAGCCTCTGCCTCTGAAGGACCCCTTATTTGTAAGAGGTGAGCTCATGCCCTTTGAAATGAATAACCAGATGTTACAAGCGAAGAAGATATTTTTGTTGGAACGCTAACACCTCCACAATGAGAACCAAGTTATGACCGTCAACACATTTCATGCAGCCACATCATATGATACAAAAGGTTTCCTTCAGTGGCTGAATAATAAACAGTAGTCCACGGTATTCCTCTAGGACCACATTTCTCACGTTCGACCTTGGGAACAGTCCCACCACATGACGCGGAGCAACTATGGTTGACCCTCAGCTGGTTGTGTTCCGCTCATGCTAGTCAAGTTCCTATTTCAAAAAGATGCTGTGACTTACTAAGGCCAGGTGCACCAGGAACGGTCACTTTTGGGGTGTGGGGGGGGGGGGGGGGAGGGGGGGGGAGAGAGGGGGGATGTGGTGGTATCCGGAGAATACGAGTCTCCTAAAAGCAACAGGCCACCACTAGCAGCGTTTGCACTCCTATTGGACGCAGCATCATTCCATTAGCCAACAAATATAGAATTCCTAGAGTGACTGTTCCTATTGCCTGATGCAGTTGTCATTCACCTGGATGAGGTTGCCCTAATATTTTGTTTTAGGAGGCAGTTGCCATTTTGCTGGACATTTACATCTCCTCTGTTGAACCCTGTGTCTTACAACCAGGGGTTGTATCCTCCACACTATGCAGTGTCTTCCTGCAGGTGAGTGATGGAGTACGTCTCATCCTAGACACATGCACCCATCATCAATCATCCTTTAAACAAGGGTAGCAACCCATTTTTAGTTTTCAAGTAAAGTAGGATTCCACAAAGTAACGCTGGTTATTAAACCTAGACCTGGAATGCAGGATCTACCATTTAAGTGATGCTAAAACAGGTGTAATCTAAGCTGGGCACAAAACAGTAACAGCAGAGTGTAATTGAGCAAATAATGTTGGTTATAGTTTCATGATTGATTCATGACTTCTCCATAGAGAAAGCGAAAGAGAGATGGAAATACCTTAATCCCATCCAGAGGGTTATGGATAACGGTGGTCTGAGGTTCCTGGAACAGGACAAATCACGACCAGAAGAAAACAAAAAACAAGGAGGGGGTAACAAAACATGAAAAAGGAGAATGAGAGAAAATATAAATCAAATAAAGAGAATATGAAAGACCACGAGTGAAAGATCAAAAAAGAATTAGAAATGAATAAAGATTGAGAAAGAATGAAATATAGAAGAAAAAAGAGAACAAGTGAGAAAGAAAAGATGGGAACAAGAGATAGAGAATAGAAGAAAGAATTAAGCATGACAGAAATGAAGGTAGAAATAAATAATAAGGAAAGAAGAAAAGTAAACAAGATTTGGCAATAGTTATAAGCCCCAAGAGGAAAGTGCAGGTAGAGAAAAAGTTTATTACATGTGAAACGTGTAGGATCAGAAAGAGTTTCAATAAGAAGAGAAATGGAAAGAAGGAAATTAATGCGAAAGTGAGCAAGGAAGATGGGTGAAACGTTTTGATGGGGAGGTGATGAAAGAGGGAGAAAGGAAAAGGTAAAACATGGAGCAGAAGAGAGGACAAAGTGAAGATAGAAATATGGTCAGATGCAGGGGACAAAAGAGAAGACCGACGGAAACAAAGAAGACGAGGCGTTAGAAAAAGATAGAGATAAGAAGACAAAAATAGACAGGGGAACAGAGAAAGAGAGAAAGTAAGACTCCGAGGTAAACGAGAGACAGACACGGAGGAAAAAGGCAAAAAGTAATTAGTTCAGCAAAAGGCGAATGGCTGAAAAAGAAAACTAAAGAGGCAGAGAGCAAAGAGTCCAAAAAAACATGAATCTGAAGAATGTGAGCGGAAAATCAGAGTTGAATCATGTGATCAAACGTAAGCCAAATCCCACTCCTCTGCACATTGCAGCCTCTTAGACCAAGATAAGCGACACTGCCCCTTAAAAAACACTGTGTGTCCAGGAACAGTGAACAGGAAGAGTGCACCCACAATCTCAAGTCACTAAGGGACTGGGAAGAGGATAACCTATTCAGGCGTCACATCAGAACTGGGAAGAGGTTACCCCAATTCAAAGTCACATAGGAACTCGGGAGAGTCTACCTCAGTCTCAAGGCATAGAGGGTCCAGTGAGATGGGACTTTAGATGGAAGCTGCCAATAGACCACGAGGACATTACTGCATTCCGAAATCACCCTGGGGTTGGGAACCGCCTAACCCAATCAGAATCCATGAAAGGCCTGAGAAGCGGTTGCCCAATTTTGAAGCTACAAGGGCCATGGGAATAAATAAATCAAATATGAAGTCATACACATCTTAAAACTCCGAGGCTCCACTCTGCTCCCAAAGACAGACCCCCGAGTAACAATCCAGAAAGGGTATTTTTTTCTGTGCATAATTCAGTAATTTGAATAAATGGCTCTTTGCTTAGTACAGACATCAAAACTCAAGTAATAAATTAACGATTTTGATTTGGTTTAAAAAAAAGTATGAAGCAATTTATTGCACTTTTTTCAACAGATTTAACAAGGGTGGGAAACTGCTATAAAAGAGACAACTATTCACGTGGGACAGATTTCTTCCCCACCACAAGTCTGTGAACATTTTCATAACCTGTTCAGAAAATGTGCTATCGGACTGATGGTTGGTGTGCAGCGCTGGAGGCTTTCATAGGAAGGGGATTACTCCCCCCTTGGTAAGCAGCACCAATGAATCTCCAAGGATGGCACCATGGAGATCCACTGTTTCCAACTCTTCAATGACATTCGGGAACCACACCAAAAGCCAGCTGTAATCGTCCAAAGGCTACACAAGAAACTCGAAAATCTCCTGAGTCTGAGCAGAAAGTGGAATGCCACAAGCTTCTAGTGATTTGGAGGGGAAAGCTAGTCCCCTCTTTTCAGGGCTAAAAGGGGCCACAAGAATTGTTTTCTTTTCAATGGTCTGAAATAAGCTCCCAGATCTAGAAATCCAAAAACGACCTCACCAATAACAAACTGTCCTATTATGATTGTGCTCCTTACTGCTGTAGTGGGGATGTCTACACTTTATATGAGACCAACGAATTCGTGATTACATAGAATGCACCACTGTCAAGCAAATCTTCAGTGCTGAAGGGGAGATTGGCATTGCAATTTCACCAAAGGACATGAAACACCATTTGTGCTGTATGACGTATATAAAATGTTGTTTTTCAACTGGTCAGTCAGTGCAAATGTCGTTTTTTGCAGTGATTTGGTAAAATGAGAGTACCAGCTACCCGCCACTGCAATGAAGTTGACCTCTCCTCAGCGTTCACCTGTTAAAGAAGAGGAACACACATAGCTCTGGTATGTTGTCCTTATTTCATGGGGGTATCAGCAGAGACTAGAACTGCAGGATACTGAATATTTTGAGACCACTTGAGAAATACATTCAAAAACTATTCAACAACAAAAACCCAAGAAAGTACAGACTAAAAACAGGTTAAAATACCCAACGATTGTAAACCCTCTAAATAAAACCTTTTGGCACCATGTGATATCATCTGAAAAACACAAGTTTAGTTTCAAACATTTGATCTTTCTGGCAGTGAAATATAGATGATCCAGTGGACAACAAGGGCTGGAATGTGAAGGAATATTACAAAATGGTATACAAGGTGGAGGAGTTTATGACACTGGTAAATTTAGGCACAGTTCCATAGCACTCTTGATATTGGAGGGAACATTCTAATTATTGAAAAGGGTGAAGGGAACCTTAAAGTCAGTGATGTGATGGAAAGTTCCAATTAGTACATAGTGCAGTATCACAAAGAGGAGAGCTCTCTGTGACGATGCTACAATCAACGATGGACCGACATGATTATAATACAGGGTACAGTTATTAGGACGCTAAATCAGAGGATTCTCAGCTGTTTCTCTCCCCATCCTTTATGGTGTGCGTGACGGACTTGTTATGCTGTGAAATGTAGAATACATTGGAAAAATGGAAGAGGCAAGGGCCAGAATGGAAAAAAGGAAAGTGGACCCATTCTAAATTAAAACCAGATGAGGTCTTCAAGCACCACTCCACGGGGCATATGATCACTGCTACCAACCACAGGCTCTGCCAGAAAGTGCGGGGTTGCAACAGGGCACCTGCTGCCTGGACCACAGAAAAGGCTCTTAGAGACTGGAATGTTTCAGGATCCCTAGACCAGCATTGCCTGCTGTGACTATTTAAGTAAAGTCGTGTTCTGTATACGTCACACCTGCACGACAAGCCCCACGTTTCCTCTATCTTGGGAAGCTGTTCTACTGAATCAGCAAGTTCTTTACAGCAGAGTATGCCTTTGTCAAAATGTCCATGGTGTCAGGCGGGCCATGGTTAAAAAATACAAAGGAGTGCTGATACTCATGTGTTCATGCCTGCTCAGATGGTTTATGAAGCTTTGAGCATGCATGTGGTATTTCCCAACTTTTAGGCATCTAACAATAGCCAAAAAAGTGGATTTTATTCCAGTTCTCGCACAGTGCTGGAGGGAGAAACAATGGTAGTCCATATACTTGATTAATCTCAGAGTAATTGTTATGGACCCTTTAGACAAGTGTGCTTTAGTATCTCCTCTGATCCATCCAGCACTTCGATTCTAGGTACAAAATCAAATGTTAATAGGATGCCCTCATAGAAGATGGGCTTAAAGAACGTTGAAAGATGTCAAATTCAAAGGTTCTGTAGGGCTAGTGTGCTAGAAGTGGCATCA
The DNA here is from genome assembly GCF_964263255.1 of Lissotriton vulgaris. Classification (NCBI taxonomy): domain Eukaryota; kingdom Metazoa; phylum Chordata; class Amphibia; order Caudata; family Salamandridae; genus Lissotriton; species Lissotriton vulgaris. The sequence continues at coordinate 392,785,611 of NC_141699.1, read as the reverse complement.
TCCTAGAACTGGCATCCTCACAGTAGTGAGGAAATGTACAGAAGCCATGGTGGCAGCTGTAAACCTTTTCACCAGAGCAGTTTTTAATTAAAATAGTAGGTAAATGCTACTTTATTCCTAATTGAGCAGGCCAGGTAAGGGTTATTGGTAGGCGAGACAAACTCTTTGAAAAATGCAAACAAATCAGCAGTAAATTACATGAGGTCGTTTTTTTCTTCTTAAAACGTCTTAGGGGTGGACCAGTTCTGAGCTATGTGGGCAAATCATTCCAAGCTTAAGCAGCAATAAAAGAAACACGGTGGCCTTACTTAGAACTTAGTTTACAACACGGAATGCAAAGTGTTCCCCTACACTCCTAAGGGTGCAGTGCGGGAGTACCTAGGAAAGGCAATCTGAATGCAGCTAGGTCACATGTTTGTATGCCAAAATAGCGGAGTTTACATTTTAATCCCTCACTTACCGACGTAATCTTTGCTATGGCTGTTGTTCTGTAATGGGTCTATAGTGCCACAGTTCCCTATTATTTAGGGTAGTTTTCATAAATATTGGCACAACTACAACATCTTTGACATGTCCAAGCACACACCCTTCAGGACTAGCTTATAAACTAGCACCCAGATCAAGGGAGCATATTTCTGGTTGCTCTCCAGGTAGACTTCCAATAATTCGACTCAAACCAGAGAGCATTTTATTCAGCTAGACCCTCCACAATTCCATTTCACAGGAACTTGTTCGGATCTCTCAAGTTCCAGGTTGGCTTTTACTCTCCAGGAAATTATGAGAGTGCTCCTAACATGCTAACCCGTCCTCCTGTGGAGCAAGCACTTCCACCGCATCTGCAGCCATACGGATGTGGACTTGAAAACAAGATTTGGAGGGTGTCAAGATACATGCTTTGGAACTAAGGGCGTTGCTTCTTGAGACTATGTTCAAGGCAAAGCTGTCAGAGTCTGTTCCCATTGCAAAAAGAGGGGCCTAGACATTATCGGGAAGATCTCAAGAATATATTTACAATTTTTACATCCAGCAAACAGCTCACTGTAGTGTAAAGTTGGACACGTGTAAATAGCATCTGGATTCTGGAACCTCTTGAGAAATGTAGAATCAAAGCATGAACTAGGGCCGTCCTCAGAGGGCTATCAAGGAATGAGATTTCATGTATACATCTGACTTTATCTGGCAGTCATCTTACGTAAATACTACATGGGAATAAGGCATCATGGGGCTCAAATCCCAAGGATGGATCCAAAATGATATGCCTCACTTTTTTTCAAAATGTAGATCGAGCTCTGAAGAAAGGCATACACTCCTGCCATTTTTAAATGAAGGACATTCCTATTAGACCATATTGCTTTAGGAGTATAGAAAGCTCCTTGCCAGTAAACATATTAGCTCATGGGTTTCTTCATCATGTTTATTACCTTTAGATCTATACTCAATCTTCAAACTGATCTTGAAGCAGTTTTAAATGCAATTTTAATGAAATGCACGCAGAGGGACCTTTTCACAAACTGCAGTTGTAGTAATTTTGTAGAACTTCATTAATACCACTCAATCACTACAAAATGAAAGTGCAGAGACCTTCGCCTCTCCTATCATTTCCATACAGAACTATCCACCCGGTAGCCGAAGTCTCAGCACATGTAAGACACATGTAAGTATACGTACTAGCAGTAACTATAGGAGGAACCTGGGGAACTGGCTGGAAAATGGAGTCTACTTACTGCTGATTAAGAGTTGCTCGTAATAATCTGACCCATGCACTAACTCCTGTGATAATCAGATGCGTTTAAGAACTCAATCTTCGTGAAATTTCGGCAGGTCCAGGGTAAAACATACAGTATTTACTGTATCATGCGGATTTTGGCGTGTTAAACACCCAAATCCATATGTTATTCTCCATAAACTCGTCGTAGATGTTATTTATTGCACCGGGTAAATAACGTACCACGTCATTTCGATATTTATCAGGGTCTATAAAAGCCACCTAAACTCGTAGTCAGGCACATAACGGGAGAGGATTCAGGGAGGTAAGGTGGGGCTTAAGGAGGGACCTGCAGATACAAACACTCGCCAATAAAATAATAGGTCCATCATTACTCAGACTGCACCTCTGAAGTTGCTGCAATCAGAAAAGTACCCCCGCCCAGCCTCTGAGTGAATCCAGTACCACACAGTCACTCACATGTACTATAACGAACTTCCATAGGAACACATGGAGACAGGCACTTCAAATGGAGACAGGGACTTAAAATAACAGCCCATTGGACATAATATTGAATAAAATAAATTATTTAGAATTTTAAAAACACACACCCACACACACACACACACATATATATATACATACATACATGCACACACACACACACACACACACTTATGTAAACAAATTAATATTACATTAAAGAATTAAATAATTTTAATTAAAAAAAAATAATCACATTTTCATAACATGTAGGAAATAATAAATAGAAAAATGAAAGTGAAGGGGGTATTTAACACTATATTAAATAACTATACTAAATTTAATTATTTGGTAAACGTTTCCTTCGTTGAGTTATTGTTCTGTAACTTCTTTTTAGCTCCAGGTTAATAATAATTATTTAAAGTTACTTTACATTGCTATTTTACATTACATGTTTTAATATTTTTTAAATAATAAAACTTTTGTATTTTTTCCTATACTTTACCACATGGAAATTTCTGTCAATGCCAGAAACATCTGCCTACATGTGAAAAGTTACTAGTAGTAACTTGACACTCTGCTTTGGGGGTGGTGAAACATACATCTACATCTAATAGCAACTTTACACTTTTAGTGTAAAGGCACTACTATGTGCCGAATTAAGTGTACACCTCAGTAAATCTACTCATGTAAATGTACCTTTGTGAATAGCTAGATCACATTTAGAATTCTCAACACAAAAGCAACATTCTTTTTTCCTGAAAGGACCACACATTATGAGAATATTACAACAATACAAAAGAGAGCAAATATGTTTTAAGAATACATATTTTTTGGTATTAAATGACTGCTAAACAGTTCATATGCTTTCATATATATATATATATGGATGAAGACTGAAAGATTGGGAACTAAGCTTTGTAGTGAATCTTATGCAAAGACAGGGATCAACATGTTCTGAAGAATCAAGGCCACAAGCAACCCAAGACCATTTTAGTATACTTGGGGCTCATCAGCCAGGTCTAGGTTGGTTCTAAAGGCACAGTGTGCACATGACCCATGTCTGGGCATACCCGTCCTTATTGGGGCTACACACTGAAGTATATAAAACAAGTGATGGATGGAGTGCTTAAATTATTCTCAGGCACTGGTAATTACTCAGCGCCGCATACCAGTCCATTGTTATTTTACACACCATGTCAAACTCATTTCGAACCCAGCCATATGTAAATAAGTCTTGACCCTTCTCCAATGTGAACTGCTGGCTAGAATTAATTCAAGCAGTCCATGCATCACTTTTTTGTATACTTTAGTATTTTGCACTAAGAAGTATGAGGATGCCCAGACGTGGGCCCCGTGCACACTGTCACTGGAGCCAAGATGCTCCTGACTAATGAGCCCTAACATGAGCAAAACCTGTCCTGGTTTGCTTGTGTTCCTGTTCAGGGAGGACGTGACGTAGCAGTTCGGGCTGAACTGCTCTCACTGATTTCCATATGGTGGATTCAAACTGAGGTGATATGGTGTGCAAAATAACAATGGGCTGGGATGCGACCCGAGTAATAACCAGTGGTGGAGATTAATTCAGGCATTATATCCATCATGCTTTTGAATACTTTAGTGAGCCAATTAGATTTTGGCATACAGAGCTGTCAGTGGTGTAACACCTCTGCTGGAGTGTGCCCTCACTCTTCATGACTGGTGACAGTTGTCTTTAGCACAGCAAAATATAATAGCAGCTGCTATCTAGGGATACCTTGTATGAAAAGGAGTATGCCCCTATTGGAGTGTCAGAAGGAAACAAAGAGCTGGACCGATCACCTGAAAGGACAATGCATTGCAATGTAAAATCTACTGCTTCTTCGAACGTTCAAAGAATGCAGTGCTCATTCCTCCCCTTTGAGGGCTTTGAAAAAAAGTCCTGAGGCCTACCAGCTTATTCAGGTGAAAGTCAGAATGTACTTTAAGAATGAAAGTTGGTTTCGCCTGTAAAATGAATTTGGGCCTAATTTGCAGTTTGGCAGATGCAGGATATCCCCAAAAAAGTGCCAAACGCTAGATCCACCGTATTTAGAGTACACTGACATTTATTTATACACTGTAAATATGGTAGACTGGACATCTGAAAGCATTAAATTGGCTACCTTACAAAGCCAGAATTCAGCTAAAAATGGCATGTATTACCCACAAAGCGCTCCACTACAATACACCTAGATACCTTGCCCAGAAAATTGTAATATCTGGAGGAAATAGACCAGCCAGGAGTGCCAAGGAACTGGTGCTGAGGCCACCCATCTTCAGGAAGAAAAAACCTATGATAGAGCTTTTCTCAGGAGCAGCCCCTAGAATCTGGAACTCACTTCCCCCGAACATTAGAAAAATTCCAAACACAGCAACATTTAAGAGGGAAACTAAGATTTTCCTTATGAGTAAGTTCCTTCCATAGGCAAGACAGTTCATCACTAGTACCATGACATAAAGGTGACCAAGATACAACAACAAGGGAAGTGAAGAGAAAGTCACTAGCTTTATGAGGATATCAGCGGCCAGTACAATACTAACCCCTGACCGAGGACTGGAGAATATAGAATGCACAGGAAAATACACTTAATAACTATCATATACGGGAAGCCCTAGTACAAAACAATAGTACACCATATATAGTGATTTCCTAAACCTACCTCATGACATTGTATATTCGGTTGTTCACCTTGTATTGTATTTTATTTATTCCTTTTTAACCCTTTGTGTAAGTATACCTAACTACATCTTATTACTGTGAATCGTTATACTATACAAGAATTGTTTCTAATCTACCTCATGTAATGTTAAGCGCTCTGATACCCAAGGGTCATGTTCACGCTATAGAAAACTCTTCAAATAAAATAAATAAATAAATATAATGATTCTGCCACTTTTTGGTGACTGTCCCTCATCCGACAAACTCTAAATCAGAGCCTGTTTCTTTCGTGAACTTCAAGTAGATTATTTTATTGTTAGCAGACTTGAAGCGCTCTGATTCTTTAGCTTGTTAGAGCTGAAAGCAGAAGTATTTTCCAAATACAAAATTTAAAGTCCGCTCGATCATGGTTTCAACCATGCGGTTCATCAATTGTGACATTTGTTTTCAGTTCTGATTGTACTGAAGACATCTGCACTGGTGGGAGGGCTCCAGAGAGTGCGTTGATATACTCTTTGGGTAGGCTACATGACATTACAAATGGAATCAAATTGGGTGTGGCGGTATGTAGATATCGTCACAAGCTGCCTTTAGTTTTCACAGAAGTACAAGTGCTGATTCTACTATTTACAGGAGGTTGTGAAATAAACTTATACAGTCTGGCATGAATTTAATGGAGACACTTTTGATACACAACAGTTACCGAAGTGTTTCCACTTAGCTTTATAAGCATTATTTGTGGACTATGTATTGGCCTAAATGAGTATCCTCCTGCGGTGGACCAGGATTTCTAGACTATTGAACCCATTGTGCTCAGAAGGCAGGCAATACATCTCAGAGAAGATGGCTTAGTGTGAAACATCTGGCCTCTAAGGTTGGATAGTAGGAGTGGGTTCTTGCCCACAGGGATGAGAGTGGCAATGAATAGTTGTAGCAGGTTCACGTACTAAAACTGCCTGGATCTTACTAGAGCCAATATAATGATGGGACATTGCTCTCATCTGAACTCGGTGATTGTCTGTGGAATGAGAGGAAGCAGCAGAAAGGCATAGGCAAATGTTTTTCTCCGCATCTGTTGTTAGGGGTTGCAAGTGTCCACTGACAAGGAATTGGCATTTCCTATTGCCCTTTGTAAAAACAGGTTTTTGGGTTTCTCACATGGATGGAATGTCCTGTTCAAAGTTGGTTGGTTTAGCATCCATCCCTGCCAGCATTCCACCACTGACCTGCTCATACATTGATGGATTCTGGAAGACCTGTCTAGCAAATACCATGCTGAATCATCAATGTCCATAAATGTGCTTGAAATGGCTGTGCTAGACGAGACCTGCTCACCAAAGCAGTCTATACTCAGACTTTTTCTGTCTGGCCGACCTGTGCATGGAGATTATGGGTTTCAAGAACATCATTGATCTACCTGGATAATCAAGTAATGTGCTCTTAGATACCCAGCGAGTAATCTGGGGTGTTATGCATCCTGTATTTCTTTTCAAGATGGAACACAGTAGACAGAGCCAAAGCTCAGCTCTACCTCAGCTTCTTACCCTACATCCACAAGTGGTCCACGATAGGGATTGGGTTAAAGACCCCTAAAGTCATACAAAGAACAGTTCTCCCACTGAACAGTCAATGGAAGGTCAATCCTTTCGATTAATGTATGGAACTTTACATTTTATCTGGTGCAACGTCTTCTGGTTATGGCTCTGCGTCTTCCAGGGGACCTGCAACACAGTCCTCCCATTCCTGCCCATCAGGATTTGCAGTGTGATCAAAAACTGCTTTCCTCCGCCTCATCATCCTCTGTTTTAGCCTTGTGCAACCTGATGTGGCAGAGTCTCACAATGCAGAGGCTGCTGGAGAAGTGAAGGACGCTGCAATGGTTGAGATTATGCCTGTTACACAGCTGGCAGAGGTTGTTAAGGCTGGGGTACTGATGGTTGTGGTGCCAACAGGAATGTTGCATAATAATCCATCATCATTTACTAAAAGTAACGCAGTAGATTAAATTAGTAGCTAGCCTGTAACTCCAATTCTATTGCATTGGTATCTTTCGTATATTTACATGCTTAACTCATTCCCCATCATCTGGCAGGGAATCTCCAGTAACTTTAAACAGCAGTAAACAGTGTTAAAAAACTATGGACATTTGAAATCCAAAGTTCAGCCAATGAAGTTAAAGTGCTGAGCTCTCCTACTCCCCTGAGAGGCCACCATTGCAAAGAGTACATAGCACAAGTGTTAGGAGTATGTATAATAAATGTGAGCCTATGACTTCGGTGGAGGGAGGATTTCATGTGAATATTGAACCTTTCATATATTCTTATGCTTCAATCAGAATAGCTAGCAGGCAATACATTATATCTGAATAAGAAGACTCCCCTTTCCTGTAACAGGTTACGGAGAACAAAATAAGGGCCACATTTACGAAATTTCCATTTTGGATTTCCTAAATAGCGAATCCCAAGTAATCGCTATTTGGGAAATGGAAAACTTAATGTGCAAAAATAGGGATTTCCAAATAGTAATTCGTACACAGTATCGCAATTTAGAAAATGCTAAACCATTCGTGGCCCATAGGTACAAATGGTTTTGCATTTTTCTAATAGAAAATCGCAAATTAGCAAATGCAAAACCAAGGGTGCCTATTAGCCTAAGTTTCCCCTGCCCCCTAAAAGTGGTGCATATGTAAAGCGCATAAATACCTTGGGGGCAAGTGTGCGCTATTTGCCACTGTAAAATATGCATTTTGAGGTGCAATGGGAATAGCATTTCCTAAATGCCCAGTTCGCATTTAGGAAATGATTTGTACATGTGCTTAGGAAATCACAAATAGGAAATCCCTATTTGCAATTTCTTATTTAGGGAATTGCAGAATGGGATTTCTACTGGGAAGAAATCCTGTTTTGCAATTCCCTATCTGCCTTTATACATTTGGAAAGGCTGTTTTGCATTTCTTAACGGGACGAAATTGCGATTCCGCCGATTAAGAAATGCAAAAAGCTTTTGTACATATGCCACTACGTTACTTACCTGTAACTGTGGTTCTCCAGTATTGGCATCTTCAATAGATTCAGATGCTTGAATCATTCTCCGTCGAAGTGGGAGTCCCACATTATATTAGCAAGCAGTACAGCGTTTTACATAGTCTAGAAGGGCTAGGAAACATTAATTTCAGTATCTTATCCACGTTAATTAATGAGACCATAACTCCAGCCAACCAGTTAGCAGCACCCTGTATAATATTCCCCTCAAAGGCTTCACACCGTCAGATTATGAAGCACTAATGTGATCATACAACAATATGCATATAAGGCGAGCCTCTCAGGGAAGGAGAGAAGGTCGTATGTGAATCTATGAATGATGCCAATAGTGGAGAACCAGTTACAGGCAAATAACGTATTTTCATTGCCAGTATTTGATCTTTCATAGATTCACATGATTGAATCAGAATAGTTAGTAGTTAAAAGATGCACTTAATTCTACATATTAATGAAATAATACCAGCTAGTGGGATAATGGAACAAAGCAGGCTCACCTTATTGAAATAGATGACATAACACTACTTGTCCCACTGCCACATCTTTCTGCACTGTGGAATCCAAGAAGTAGTGCTGTGTAAACATGTGTCTGCTCTTCCATGTAGCTCCTCTACAAATGTTTTGAAGAGAGTCGAAATGTTCAAAAGCTTAGTTGACGTAGAGACACTTTTGTAGAGTGTGCCCGTACCTTGGATAACACAGGTCTTCCAGTTTTACGATGACAAAACTGGATAGCTGTAGCAATCCAACGTGCAATGCTATGTTGGGGAGTGGAAACCCTTTTTAAGGGTTACCATAAGCAACCAATAACTTATCTAATTTTTGTAATTGCTTTGTTAGTGTAAATAGTATTTTAGACATCTTTTAACGTTTGTTATATGTAATGATCTATCCGCTCCATCATGTGGATTTGGAAAGAATGTCTTTAGAACAATACGTTAATTCAGATGAAAGTCTGTGCGGAACATTCGTAAGGAATCGTGAGTTGGTCCATAAAATCACTCTATCCTCTCTGAACAGTATAAATGGTTCTTTGATTGTGAAATCCTGTCTTTCACTAATTCTCCTTAGACACATGTCAAGGCTAATAACAGTGCCACTTTCTATGACAGAAATTGTATCTCATCTTTCTGAATGGGTTAGAATGGAGCTATCACAAATTGTAAGAGCACTATATTAAGCTTCAAATGGAGGCAAGGCTCTAAAAAGCGTTAACCGCAGTGCAAAATACACCGCAGTGCGGGCTTTCTATTGCGTGCCCGGGGCCGCAATACGCCACTACGGAGGTAGTGCTCGCGACGGCCGACGCGCCGTGAACGGGTGAAGAAATTCTTTGATAATTCTACTTCACCATAAAGATGGCAAACAGGAGAGTCTTCTAAATCTTGTTATTGCTGCCAAGTGTACCTTACTTAAAGATTAATCAGACCTGTCTTGGCTAAATGTAGCAGATAGGGCAGAATATGCTCTGGTAGTGCGGATATTGGGTGAACATTTGACTTCTGACACCATAAACAAACATTTCTATTTAAGTTGACAAGGTTTGTTCACAGAATCAGCCCTGGCCTTGAGGAGAATTTCCTTGCAGTCTTGTGGGATCCTCAAATCTGCAAACTCATTGTATTCAGGAGCCAGGCTGATAAGTGCAAATAAGTCAAGTCTGTAGGAAGTATTTGGTTGCAGTTCATTGACAAAGCTGGAAATGGCTTCTGTCATAGGTTGTTGTTACTGATTGAGTTTGGCTAGCTTATTTGGAGGATGTGTCTTAGACAGGTGTTGCTGAAGGTCTATGCTTTTGTTGGTGGTGGTCACGGTTGTCCTCCAAGTTTCTGCTTCACACAAAAGGATTGTGTTTATGTTGCTGTTTAAACAAATACCGAGAAGACAATCATGGGTAACAAAGGCCAACAATGAAGATGGGTGGAGCACTTTTTAGGACTGATTAACCAGCTCATGCCCCAGTCTCCACAAGACATACAGCCAGCTGACAAGGACTTTCTAATCGACTGCAGCAGACAAATCAAGGAGGAAATAAGGCAAGCCAACAAACAACTGAGAAATGGAAAGGGAGCAGGATCGAGGCAGACACTGAAAAATAAGGAGGCCTGCTCTACCCATTTTCGGAAAGATCTGGGAAGAGGAAACGTTGCCATCAGACTGGAAGGAGGTATATCTAATCAAGATCCTCAAGGATGGTGACCTGAATAACTGCACAAACTACAGTGGCATAACGCTACTGTCAAGCCCAGGCCAAGTGTTCAACAGAGTCATCTTGACATAATCACAAAACATGATGACACTTTGTTGCGAGACCAGCAAGCTGGCTGGAGCAAATAAAGATCCTTAACAGACCAGGTTGCAACACTGTGACTCACCATTGAGCAGTCGGTCAAATGGAACTCCCCCTCCCTCTATGTCAACTTCATTGATTATGAGAAGACTTTCAACAACGTGGACAGCGACCCGTGGAAACTCCTCTGCCACTACGGCTTGCCAGATAAACTCATTAAAATCATCAGATGGCTGTTGACAGTGGGATTGTGTTTACTTGTGGTACAGTCAGCAGTGGTGTAGTTGGACGAGGATCTGGTCATTGATGGTGCAGTTATTGTTGATGACGTAGCTACAATGAACTTCACTGGTGAGGTGATCCATGAAGAGGTAGAGGAGTAATTTTCTTCTTCTCTAATATTACCAACTTCCCTTCTCTATTCTTCAAAGTCTTGGAAGGAAAAGTCCTACAAATATCACAGTGAGATGCCTTGCAGGCTGGATAAAGACAATAAATACACTTATCGTGTGGTTCATAAGTGTACATCTTCATTTGTCCACTATCATAGCAGGACTAAAAGACATTTCTTTTCCTTTTCAGTCCTAATGGCAATCGGTGACAAGGAAGGGTCCCCTTGGTCCAGAAAGTGGAGATTTTGATCCAAAAAACCTTACAACTCTCCACAATAAACTGAAAACTGAAGTTAGGGCTGACTGAGGTCCAGGGAACACATGAGAATTCATCAAGAAGTAACAAGGGTGAAATTACACACAGATCAGAGTGGAGTTTCTGTAGAAGAATCCCTCACACTACAATGTGCAGTAGAAAGATGAGCCCAGGTGGCCTCTAGAAAGAGAAGGAGACCTCACCACTTCCATGTACTTGGCTGAAGTTTGGGTTGTCTCAAGTGAAGTGAGGTGGATGTGCTGCTAAACAAACATGGTAATTGAGGCCTATGGCATTTTAATCCGGTTTACTGTTGCTTAAAGTTACCGGAGATTCCCAGCCTGCCACCAGGCAATGATTCAAAGTATGTGAATATATGAAATATCCAATGCTGGAAAACCACCTGGACCTTCATTATGGGCTGTTCATGTTATAAGTCTTGATGGCATGAGTCATCTTCGAAGTATGGGTCGTAATGTTCGTCTTCACGTAGGTGGGGTTAATGCCAAACTCTACTCTCATCCTCCTGACAGTAGGACATTATTGGAGCGTGACAATGTACAGAATATTGAATGTCCTGTTTGGGAATTTCATCCTCCAAACACTTTTTTAGATGAGCATGGCTGTACGAGCACCCAAAGGGACTGTCACCGCCAAATTGTACACCGTCCCCTTCCACATGAGTGCCCTGGATCTTTGGAGGAATTGCTGGCATTACTTTGATGGGTGATGTATAGGACACTAACAGCGTAACTGGAATGTCTAAGGTGATCTGAGACTCAGAAGAAACCAAGAACTTTGTTCGTCATTAGCGATTTTAGAGTAGGCTCTGCTCGGAGTGGACACTTAGCTTTAATGTGGCAGAAAGTGATACAAGCAGAGACAGTTAATGTAAGAGGCCTTGCTTGAATAGAGGGTGGGCTCTTCCTGGATGGCTGAATGAGAAATAATTGATCGGAAGAATGCATTGATTTTGTCCATATAGAACCAGTTACACATGAGAGCATCCACCAAATGTAAGGATCTTGCCGCAGCACATGGATTAGAGAAAAAAGGAAGCAGAATAACCGGTTAATTCAAGTGGAAGTCTGTAGGGATTTTGGGCATAAATCTTGGATTGGTCTGCATAAAGTGGTGACAGACAATCTGACACCTTTATAAAGAACGCCTGTAACTCTCTGACTCTTCTAGCTTAAGTGAGCGTAAGCAGAAGTATGGTTTTCCATTAAATGAACTTCTGATGCTCTCTGGGAATAGGTTCAAAAGGAGGAAGCATGAGTTGGATCAACACAGTGTTCAACTCTCATGGAACTGGAGGTCGCTCACCAAAGGAAAAGCCCTAAAAAGACCTTTCATAAACTGCTTCATAATTAAGGCTTCCGTTTTTCAGTTTTTACTTATTTTTACAGATACAGACAGAAAACAATGTGTTTCTTGTCTGTATTTATTATAAAATGTGGAAAAATACTGAAAACTGTTTTCTTTTGAGAGACTCTCCATGCTGTCTTTTATGTATTCCAGACAACAGCTGAGCAGATAGACAGCATGGAGTTAAAAAACAGAATTACATTTCCTTAAATACAGGCACATGCTAACATAAAATGTGTAGTATAAAACTAATATATACCTGTGAGTGTAATCTTTTGATATAGTAGTTGCTTAATTTGCTAAAACATGACAGGCATCCACGTATGAGTGCACGTCCAAGAGTTAAATGAACATTGAAATGTACCATTTTACAGCTCCATTTATTTTCAAAACACAAAAATAAATATGGATGAACACCAATGAGTTGCCCAAAAACTAAATATGGATAAATACAAACGGATATGTTAAAAAAAAAAATACCATAAAACCGGGAGCCCTATTTATAATCCTCTGTCAGAATAAGGATGGGGATTAGTCTTCTCTGTGAGAATAAGACAAATCGTGTGGGCAGGGGCAAAACTACCACAACGGAGGCTAATATAACCAAATCTAAGAATCAGAAAGGATTTAGTAGTTTTGCAAGATTGCACCTTAAACTTATATGAAATGTTGCTGTTCTACAGAAGTCAAGTGAAGGTCATACGTTTTCACTTCTCTTTCTATGAGGGCATGAAAAAAGGCAAAGTCCTCTGGAGGTGAATAAGGCTGAGCAAGTGATTCAATCACAGTCTCTATGGAAGTTGTAGTCCTAGCACGCTTTTTATCCTGTCCTTCCCCAAAAGAGTTGACCTCTTCTTCCCCATCAGACATCTGGTCCAAATTTGAAGTTTCCTGTTTCATCATGTCCCAAGGTGCGGTGGGAAGAGTGGAGGGACAGTCATCTCCTGCGAAGGAGGTGGCAATGGGGGTATTTTCACCTGAGGAAGAGGGTGAGGCGGTATTGCCGGGGATTGTGGTGGCTGTCGAAGTTACCATTGAAAAATGTCTAGCATCTCTTGAAACATGTTTATTAATGACAATGGCACCTGCAACATTGGTGGGTCCCTGTAGAGAGGTCACGGGTAGGGTTGGTCAGAGCTGCTAGAGTGGCCTTTCTTTGCGATATTCAGAGGGTGATATTCATGCTCCTTTTGCTGTTCCTCATCATGGAGCGCCTCTTCATATTCTGGTAAATAGCGTAAATCTAACTGTGTGGAACTGTAAGAAAACCCTCACTTGCTTCTGGTCACCGGAATCATCCTTCAGTTCTGAATTAAGTATTTGCAAAGAAGGGTGCACAAAATTATTCAGTAAGGACTGTGGGAAAGTTAAAGTATGCAAAGTAATTGCTGTTGTTGACGGTGTCATCAATGTTGTAATCATTGACAAGCTGGCTATTGCGGTCGACAGTGAGCCCCATTTTCACCTAGGCTGTCAATGCAGTTATCGTTGAGGAGGTCATGCTGTCAACAGTGGAAGCACTGTTGCCGTCGATGAGGTCATCAACATTACTGTTGTCAATGTTGTTGGAGGTGGTTATGTTGTCTACGGCTTCTTGTTGATGAGAGTGCCAGTCAATAGGGTGATCATCATCAACGGGGCATTTCTTACAGATGGTGGAGTTGTGGTTGTTGATGACTCGGGAGGTAAGTCTAACTGGATTGTCAGATAAATCTGACTGGATGTCAGACTGCGATAAAGAATTTCCTGTGCAAAATAATTGCACAGGAAATTCTTTATCTTTTTTTAATGCAGCTTCTGAGGAAGGCTTGAATGATGTTTGGAGGAGGTGGCTGAGTATGCCTTTGATTTAAATCCCAACTGAAGAAGTTCCCCATGCTTCCTTTTTCGTGCTACTTTCCCGGATTCAAATAAGGGGCCAATCCCTTTGAAAGGGGACATTTTCTTCTCTTCTGGCAAATAAAGAGTTAACCTCCTTTCTCTGTCTTTAAGCATATTTGAACAAACTGTTTTATATATGTCGCAGCGAGAGGCTTTATGAGTTGGTTAAAGAAAATAAATGCAGTGATCACGAGGATCATCAGTGTAGATCTTTCTTTGACCAAAATCTAAACAGGACTTAAAGAGATCCTTGTTCTTTCTCAGCCATTAGAGGCAGATGGTGACAATTAGTGGTCCCCAGGGCCAGTCCCGATGTGTTAATCTCTAAAATCCCATAACACAACTCTCAGTTTCTAAACAGGTGAAGTCAGAACTGGCAGAAATCCAGGGAGGATGAAATAAGGATTCAAAAGTATCCAATATAACGTCAAACACTGGTTAGGGCAAAGCTCTTCTCTAGGATTCCCAGATTCAGGAGTTGCAGCAGAAATCTGAGATATGGTGGTCTCTAGGAGGAGAAGGAGAGCTCAGTACTTTTCCCTGATTGGCTGGCATTAGGGGTGTGTCAAATGAGGTGGATATGTTACTAAACAAACTCTGCTGCTGAGAGCTATAGTTATTTTAGCACTGTTTAATGCTATTTAAAGTTACCGGAAATATTCATCCTGATGACAGGTAATGATTCAAGCATGTCAATATATCGAAAATCCAATGCTGGAGAATTTGGGATGCCAATGTCCTCTACAGTATAAAAATTTCCTCTGTAGGTGAGCAGAATACGCTCTCCCCAATTCGCTTTAAGGTCAAAGACATTTTGAGTATTCGCTGCATGATCAATGATGGTTGTACTCCTGCTTTACACGAACGGGCACTATTGATAGCAATGGTTCTCAACACTCGCAGTTTCATGCACCATGCAATCTTTTTATATTGCAAGTTTGTATTTGGTTACCAGAGGTGGTATACACCTGTTACAACGCATTTGTTACAACGCACTACCATTACAACGCGACTTTTACAACGCACACCATTACAACGCATTGCGCTGGGGGGCGCTCTAGGATAGGGAATAAGTATAATTTACCATCCAACACCTTCCCTAGGGTCCACGGGGACTGGAGTTAGAATAGTAAATTATACTTACCACTATCCAGCACCTCAAAGCGCTATGCGTTGTAATGGTATGCGTTGTAATGGTCGCGTTGTAATAGTAGGTAGTTGTAACGGTATGCATTGTAACATGGTACATCCCCAGAGGTATATGGACTTCTAATATCTCTCTGCCAACAAAAGGTTTATAACATATTTCCTACTTGCATGTCGAAACATGTTACATAATGACTGGTCTCTGGGACAGACCATCATTTATACAGATACTTGTACCCAGGTGCCGAAGTATTTGTCAATAATCACCAGAGGGGTCAATGCTATGTGGCCTACTACTTTTCATCTTCACATAGCCTCTGAGGCTACCGAGCCTTCTTTGCTGGGATCTTAGGGTCTGATTTAGAGATAAGCAGACAAGAGCTCTGTGAAAAACGTGATGGATATCCCATCCACTTTATTACAAGTGCATTTAGGATATAATGCACTTTGATACGTTAAACAGGATATCTGTCACATCTGTGATGGAATACCCAGCCCCAAAAACTCTAAACCAGGACCGTAGTCTTTTATTGATGTACTAGTGTGACTTTGCTGTCTGTGATCTGTTCCTTCATGAGTGAAGTGAAAGTTTCACAGACTTCTGTTAGTATAGTTAGGTCTTTCGTGGATTGCTGGAATTTGTGTGTAAATTAGGTTACACTTCACTGTTGTTCCAGTATAGCCAAAAGATGGCCTAAGAAAACCCAATCTTAATGAGTACCTACACTGTGGTCTGAGGAGGAGCTTTTAGGGAAATTCTTTGCAGGACCCAAACTCTTTAAGGCATGGTTTATGTTCTCAGTTCTGAACTGCCTGCAACAATGACACAATAATACAGGGGTGCCTGCTATGACTCGACAGACAGATAGACACAGAGGGTCGGGGACATGATTGTGGGAGGAATGCACGGGGTCCACAAGGAAATGCAAAAAATCCCTGGCACATTATACGCTTTCCCAAATTTTAGACAAAACAAACCTTTTGGTATGCTTGAGGGAGGTTATCAACATCCCTACTTGGGGCACTAAACAAACAGCATTTCAGAAATCCACAGAAAATCCAGAGAGCAAAAGAAAGGTCACTGGAAAGCAAAAGTGTATCATGGAAGTCATGGATTATCAAGGAAATCTTTGACCCTTCCCTGAGCCAGAGAGTACCATTCAAGTCGCACAGGACCATGCAAGTCAATGGCAAGCCACATAATGCCGAATGAGATAAAAAGTACTCTCTGACTCACCTCTAAATATCCAGGAAGTTACTGAAAAGGCAAAGGTTTCACAGGATATCAATGATAAACTCAGGGGTACTCACAGACAAGCCAGAGGGCTATTGAATTCGGAGACATTCAATATTTATTATAGAGTATTTCTGTAGCACTTTGCACCAAGTGAAAAGCTGACAAGTCACAGAGGCAAATACATTAAATTAAGTTGGGCGTTTTTCGGCAAATAACATGCTGATTGAAATGGTTGAAGTTAGATTATCAGCCTATATAATTTACAATCAATGTACAGGATTGTGGTATGGCTCAAATGGACCCCAGAATGTTATGAACACAAGATCTTAATTGGAATAGAACTGTATATAGTAGTTTAAATGGCTCATCTCCTAATCCTAAAATTTTACAAAGACTAAACTGAAGTTTGAGCCTAAAAGTCTGAAATGCTAATATCCAGCATCGCTACAGGTGCAGTACTCTTCAGAAATAAATGTCAAAGCAAGTTAAGAAACTGAAGGGTGCAGAGGGCTGACCATTGACATTACTCTAAATAAGGAATGTAGTTTAAATAGGGAAAAGTACAATCTCATGATGTAAAATGAGTGCAATATTTCTTCAGAAATGGTAAGGATTTTTACTACCGTAATTAGCCAGAACTGCTACTATTGCAGAAGAGCATCTAGGTAGCTAGTTATTGTTCAGCAAAGCAATAGACCAGGCATTCCATTAGTACTAGGGCACAGACAGATTGCTTAGTGCATCATTCAGCAGAAGCCAAGGCCTGCATAAACTAGAACTTGAATTCGCCCAAGACAGTTGCCCGCCCTGCATAACACCATTATTTCCCAGAGAAGTGAAGATAGGGAAAGAGATGTACCAGTGTGGCTGGGGGAATGGATCCCTTGGGGCTGGTCACTCCGGCATTGTTTTTGGTGCTGTTGGTCTGAGGCTGTAAGAGAGAAGCAATAAAAAGGACTAGATAATACAATAAGCATCATAGAACAAAATTCCATCATAAATGCAAAGCAGAAAGGCTTAGTTGGGGGCGAGTGGTTCCTGTAAAACCACAGACTTGTGAAAAAGGTGGTAGTTCATCACTGGCAGGTTCGCTGTCCATGAGGAATCCACTACCATATTTACCACCACCATTATCAACAGGGTAAAGTAATTCCATTGACTGTTTCTCCACTAATGCAGAATCTTCAAACAGTGAATTTATCGCCTGCACCACAAATTGGTGTTATTAACCATTTACCTCAATTTCAAAACAGTGTCGTTTTAAGACCTGAAGTCATGGCATATCACGGTTGTCATCACTGCACTCGAATCAAAAGGAACTCAACAAGTGACTTAGAACAGTACAATGAGACCATTCAAACGCGTTCTTTCTATATTCTTTCCCAAGGGTGCTGTAGCTTAATAAACTCCACCGATGTGGAGATACCACAGAGATCGGAGTGTGACTACATTCTGGGCTATAATGTTACAAGGCCAAGTATATTTTGAGAGAGGCAACAAAAAACAGGTGAGGGGGAAAGGAGCAAAGGATTTGAAGTGTGAGCTGGTGAATATGGGAAAAGTTGTAGGGGAATCCAATCGAAAATTAAAGGAAACATTTTGAAAGGAAACAACTTTAAAGAAAAATGTACTGTAGGGTTTTAGGGTTCAGTCATGAATAATGTTTAGGGTGATGAAAGGTTTATAGCGGTAAGGAATAATTGGAGTTTGGGCATAGAATGAGGTTTTTAGGATTCAGAGATGGGTGGAGTGTAAGGTTGTTTAGGGGTTTTAGGGTTCATGGATGGGCAGAGGTTTGGGCTGGCGAGTGGTTTTAAATCATCAGAAAGCGCTGGATTATAGATCTATAAAGGGTTTTTAGGATGCTGGGATGAGTCCTATAGGGTGAGGAGTTCTCATGGGTCATGAATGGCTGAGGTTGAAGGAAGGTGAGGGTCTTTCTTAGGGTTCATGGACGGGTGGTATTTTAATGGGTTTGGGATGGGTGGGCCTTAAGTGTAGAAAGGAAATTTTTAGGGTCCCGGAATGGGTGGAGTGAGGGGTAGTGAGTGATTTTATGGCTTAGGGATGGTGGATGTTTGGGATAGAAAGGGCTTTTAGGCTATAGGAATGAGTGTAGTTTAGGCGTGGTGAGGTGTGTTAGGGGGCAGGATCTGATGGTGTTTAGGGATTGTGAGGGTCAGCCATGGATGATGTTTACGGGTGTGATGGGTCAGAGAATTAAAAGCATCCTAAGTAATTGTTTGACAATGTAAAAGATATAAATATTCAAAAATGCCCCCTGATTAAAGCAGTGCATTAAATAACTCCAACAAAACTGTTTCTGAAAGGAAGACCTTCAAACATTGTATTTATATTTAGAAAATAAGCATTCAAAAGCCAATTTTGACCACAAAGACATTCAATTAATTGGTTTCAATGAAAAGGTAAATACCATTCATTCCGAAAATTTACATTAAATAGTTTAGATGAAATTATTTCTCAGTAATGGTATTCCATGAAATCGTTTTTCTATTAAATCACATAAAACCGATAAATACACCTACTGGGTTGCCTCCGCATGCCTAACCTTGCTTTAACATTGATGATATTACACCCATTACCTCTTTTTAGTGCCTATGCCATTGAGCAATCAACAGAATGCAGGGCCCCAGGGAACAGTAGTAGCCACAGGCAGCAGTACATGCTCGAATATCCAATAGGAGAACCCGTGCTGATGCTTGGGGAGATAACTGCCACTCCTTAGTGAGGGGATGCTGTCCTGAAGCAGACCCTACCTCTTTCTTTGCCTCAGCAGCAGCAGCTAAACCCCTCGGGATGATAGCACAATAGACTGAAACAACAGCGTGCAAAAAAAACATCTACTACCAAAATATCTACTGTACTTAAATATCTTGGTGCAAATATTTTAACATGCAATTCAATCCACAACATAGCCCTTTTCTGTCTATGTTTTAACAAGTAACCAACCAATCTCGGACAGCCGAGAGCTATCTGAGACCCTTTATTTCTTGATGAGTAATGGAGAAGGCAGAAAGGATCGTCATAGTGGTAGGAGTCGCTTACCTTGCTTCCGTCGGTTTTCTTGTTAAGCAAACTCTTAGCTGCTGCATGGTGGAAGCAAAATGGAGAGAAAACAATAATAGAGAGTTGATGTGTGTGCACCCTGACACAGGGTAGGAATTTATTGCACAATGTGAGGAAACGTTCAAGATCAACTAGCAAACACAGAAAGAGCAGAGACAGATGCGCTTGACTTCTAACATACCAATATCAAGACTAGCATCGACAGTCCCCTTCAGGACTCAGTTACTGACAACACAAACATTTGAGGGTATGGCCTAGAAGACTATTTTAAACACCCCAAACACCGAGGCAAGCATCCAGAGGCTGCGTTTTCCAAAAGGAAAAGAGATTCAAGAGCGTCAAATACACGCACGAAAAAACCAACAGATGGAAGAATAACTTAAAAGGGACGGCAGAAAATAAATGGCACTTCCTCAAGCTAAAAGTCAATAATAGAAAATTTCTAGGACAACTGCAAGAGGAAGCAACATTCGTGTGAAAGAAGTTAAATAGGGAGATCAGATATTCTTAAACCAAGGTGGAAGTGGATTGCAGTAAGGGAAACCCAATACTCTTCCGTCACTTTGTTTTCCTTTGCCCATTGCCATCTGATGTGGCACACTAATGTCCTTCTGCCTAACTAAGGCAGTTTGCTCTACTCGATATGTGGAGTGATCCATGGTATTCTGTCATTTCACAGGGAAAAAAAGACAAATGCTGTTTTTCCATAGCACAAAGGAAAAGCGAAGAGTAAGGAGAATGCACCGCCTGGTGACATCACACTGCCCAAGATGTGGAAATCAGGCCGTCTCATACCAGTTGTCTAGCGCAGTGGTCTTATATCTGTAATCAGGTTACTGCCCTCACATCATAAAAAAAATCCTGAAAATATTCAGCACAAATTGTCAGTATTATAATGGAAGCTATTTTATTTAGACCACAGGGCAGTAAGTTGATTGAACTAGAAAACCTCCAGTACCGAATTACTTGAATTCCTTTGGAATTAGAACTTAGTAGGGCAGGAGAATGGGTGGATGCACTTTCACAGGAATGTACACAAGACGTCAAAATTAGCAAACCTTTGTCAAATGTGGGCAGTACCCAAAGGCTCACTTCCCCCTCAATTTTCTTCTGGAACTTTGTCTGTGACAGCCGGGTAAGTTTATTTTAGCAATATGGGGTCTTCTGAATATTCCCATATTTTTCCAGCAGTATCATAAGCGGTAAGAGCTAACACTATAACGGAGCACAGAGGAATGAGGCTACTTTACCTTGCTACACATACATAGATGGTTAATCAGAAACTGAAGATTTCCATCTCTTGTCTTCAGTGTCATGAGACCGAGTTTCTATATAATAGGACTGCCTCAGAGAGTATGCAAAATTATCTTTAATAAGAGGTTAAGATTACTAGAATCGTGTTATAAACTTAAATGCGGAGTTCTTCGGAATGCCTTCCAGGCTTTTCATTTCTAGGTTCATGCAATAATAAAGTCTGCAACTAGAGTGATTAGATATGGTCTTCTCTCTGTAATTGTGTAGAAGAAGATTGTTTTCTCTATTTTGTTTTTAATTATTAAAAAAAAATTGTTAAAGATTACCACTGATTAAAGCTGTGAATTGGATACTTCAAAATATGTGTGATAGTAGGATATTTGCAAAACCTCAGAACCTCTGCTTACTCATGTTGCAGATTAAGATCTAGTGTCCCTTCCCAGTAGTAAAGAGAACCACGGTGTAAAGTAGGCTTTATGATGTATGCTTAGTGTAGGGGCATTCTTCAGTGAAGTTTAGAGTTTTCTCTAGCAACTAAAGCCTTTTAATCTATGACATGGGAAACCTCTCCTCAATTCTTGTGAGGCAACAGCTGTGTAAGAGGTGCACCGTTGCCTCTATGGCTGTCTTGTTTCCTTGAATCCAAGATATCGAGGACCATGATTCCTGTTTCTGTCACTTCTGCAATGCATTTTTGTGAACAATCTTGGCAACGATCTGAGACAGAGCAGTGAAGTTTTGCACTGATAATGTACTTTCCCTTATACAAATGTCAGAAACTTTCCTAGCCATTTTCCAATTTGTAATATGTAACTATGTTTAGTAACGATTTATGGATAAAAATAATTTAGCTTGTTCGATGGGTATCCTCGCTTCTGTAGTCACCATCCAGAAATCCAATCATATACATATAAAACTTGAGTCTAGTACTCATTGAAAACCCTTAATTTAAATTAGTCTTTACGTGAAGTAGACATTTTCAAATGTGAACATAACTGGACCTGCCTTTCTGGCCTCCCCTGAAACTGCACTTCTTGTTCCAGAGGTGATCCTGTAGTGAAGCTTTTGAAACGGTAATGTCAGTAAGCAACTGTGAAACGGAGATTCTGTGACCCAGTTGCACTATAACAGATACTTAATCTTTCAAAGAATGTAGAAAGTATGAACTCTTCCACACTCTGCATTACCCTTAGTGAGTAGGGCAGGCATGTGGCGAGCAACACAGACTTGACCTGCACATCTGTTTTTGTGACGATTGCCTTATTTCACTTATTTACTTGGCTCATTTAAGGTTTTTGAAATTAACACAGAGCATTTATGGCTGCCTCAAGGCACTGCAGATAGGGGCCAAGGCACTTGTGACAATATGTGTGCTCAGTCTTGTTGTTGAAGGGCATAATAATCAAGAACTTTAGAATCAGCACAGAGTCTGATCGCTCAGCGTGTAGTAAGGATTAGTTACTTACCTGTAATCCTAGTTTTCATCCAGGGGTATACTCATCAAAATCATAATCTGTGAATAATCCCCACCCATGTGCGGGGTCCCGGAGCATATAGAAAATACATATATATATAAATATATATGCATATGTCAAACATATATACATTTAGCCTAAATATTTCTATAATGGCCAGAATGCTGAAATTACATAGGTTTGTATAGTACACCCATGCTCTCCCAACCTCTAAGGAAGAAAGAGAGCAGTAAACATTTGTCATACAACAATGCTTTATTGCCATAGAGAAACCTGTAATTGCAGGCATTTGCCAGTAGGCTGCAGTAGAGTATAAACAAACAAAGGAAAACTGACACCTTGCCTTTAAGGCATTAGAGTAGGGGTACCGTGCTTTTAAGACCTGCATGAGACCCCCTGCCCCCATGATGCACCACACGTGGCAGTTAGGTCAGTTCTTTTGGAGGTGGTGAAGCACCTGAGTAAATCCGCAATCATCATACAATAACTTTGCAGTAATTATTCTCGTCCTGGGAGGTGGGTGGGAGCTTATGACTTTGATGAGTATACCCCTGGATGAGAACTAGGATTACAGGTAAATAACTAATGCTTCTCATCCTGGGGATACTCATCAGTAGTCATAATCTATGAATAGATTAGCAAGCCCATACCCAAAGTCCCGCGGAAGAGCAAACAAGTATACAGCAAAAAACAAGAATTAACATCTTATTTAGAATGCAATTATTCAAACAGATTCCTTAAAGAGGCCTGTCCGACTTGGGCATCGGCCTGTGCATCTGAATCAAGGCAATAATGGAGAGTAAAGGTATGTACAGAACGCCATGTAGCAGCCTTACAAATCTCAGAGATTGGAATGTTACGAAGGAGACCTGTAGTAGCTTTCCCTCTAGTAGAGTGTGCATGAGGTTTTCCCTGTAACGCTTTGTTAGCTAATTGGTAAGACAGCGCTATACAGGAAACGATCCATCGTGAGATAGATCTCTTTGAGGCTGACAGACCGGTATTAGTTGACCCATAATTAACAAAAAGCCGGTCTGATTTCCTAAGGAGAAGAGTCTTAGCAAGGTTATACTTCAGAACCCTCCGGAGATCAAGAGAGTGTAGAGATCTCTCTGAGGGAGTGGTTGGTTGAGGGAAGAAAGTAGGCAGAGTAATGGTCTGATTAATGTGGGAGTCCGAGACCACCTTAGGCAAGAAACCTGGGTGCGTCCTCAGAACCACTCTATTGGCATGAAAAACAGTGTAAAGTTCCTTGCAACATAGGGCCTGGATCTCGCTTACCCTACGGGCAGAGGTGATAGCTACCAAAAAGGCAGCTTACCAGGTCAGGTGCTGCAAAGACACCTTATGGATAGGCTCGAATGGAGCACCCATCAATTTTGTAAGTACAATGTTGAGTTCCCAGGGAGGAGAGGGGGATCTCACTGGTGAAAACACATTCTTAAGCCCTTCTAGGAAATCTTTAACCACAGGCATAAGGAAGAATGACGTCTGAGAAGGCGACTTCCTGTAGGCTGTGATAGCCGCCAAGTGGGGTACTTCAGGCCTGACCTTACCAAATGTAACAAATAGGGTAGAATCACCTGCTCTTGACTGTGGATAGGATCAAGAGAGTTCTCTAGACACCAAATGTAAAATCTTTTCCATTTGAAAGCATAAGATTGGCTCGTAGAGGGCCTCTTAGCCTCTTTAAGAATGTTCATGCAATCAGGTGAAAGGTCTAGGTGGTCATATTGGTGACCTCAGGAGCCATGCCGTCAAGCGAAGGGAAGGGAGGTTGGGGTGAAACACCTTCCCCCCTGTCCTTGGACAGCAAGCCTGGGCAGCATGGCAGTCTCCTGTGAGGGACTTGCGACAGCTGGGGGAGATCCGGGTACCATCACTTCCGTGGCCACTCCGGTGCTATCAAGATCATCCTGGTGTTAGTCCTGTAGAACTTCTGTATCACCGCCGGGATCAGAGGCAAGGGAGGAAAGGCATAGAGCAATGTCTGAGACCAGCTGATCAAAAGAGCATTTCCCCGTGATCCTTGTTGGGGATATATGGATGTGATGAAGAGGCATTTTGTGTTTGCCGCGTCTGCGAACAAATCTATGTCTGGTACTCCCCATTGCTGAAACACCTCTTGCGTGACCTCTTCGTTGAGCACTCAGTCGGGCGCTTCTACGAAGTCTCTGTTTAGGCTGTCCGCCTGAACATTTAGGATTCCTGGCAAGTGAACTGCCACAATGGAGGCCCCTCGCCAGAAGCCAATGCCAGATGGCTTGGGCTTCCATAGACAGAACTCGTGACCTCGTGCCTCCCTACTTGTTCAGATAGAACATTGTCTAGCAGGATGCGGCACTTATGAGGCATTGATGACAACCTCTCCTCCGAAGGACACACGCTTGCCTTTGCGGAGTCCAAGGAGGCGCCCAGGTAGTGTTTTCACTGGGAGGGGTTTAGTACTGACTTCTTGTAGGTGACCTGCATCCCCAAGGAATGCATCAAACTGAGACAGTATGTTAGATGTTTCTGAAGCAGGACAGGCGTGGAGATTTTTAGAAGCCAATCGTCTAGATAGGGATAGACGAAGATTTTCCGCCTACAGAGGAAGGCAGCCACCACCGCCATGCACTTGGAGAATGTCCGTGGGGCGGACTTGAGGTCGAACGGAAGCACTCGATACTGGTAGTGGCGACGGTCTATTTGAAACCTGAGGAATTTCTGGTGCTTTACTGAGACAGGTATGTGAAAGTATGCGTCCTGCATGTCTATGGCACACATCCAGTCTCCCTGGTGAAGGGGAGGAAAAATCTGGTGCAGGGATAGCATGCAAAAATGTTCTTTTCTGATGAACCTGTTCAGTAGACGTAGATCGAGGATAGGTTTGTACTCTTTGCCCACTCCTCGTTTTTGGACTAGAAAGTATCGGGAGTATACTCCTTGATTCCTTCGCATGAGAGGGACCTCCTCTATGGCCTTCTTCATGAGGAGGGTAGAGACCTTGTCCTTCAACAGCTGACTTTGAAGACGAGAAAAGTACCTGAGTTAAGGGGAACACTTGCGGA
Organism: Lissotriton vulgaris; assembly: GCF_964263255.1. Taxonomy (NCBI): domain Eukaryota; kingdom Metazoa; phylum Chordata; class Amphibia; order Caudata; family Salamandridae; genus Lissotriton; species Lissotriton vulgaris. Next base: position 392,760,269 of record NC_141699.1, on the reverse strand, counting down.
GTAGGTGACTTGAACCTCAGCAAGTAACCATGCTGCACAATACTCAGCACCCACTTGTCCTTTGTTATGGATTTCCACTCTTCCAGGTGACCAGCTACACTCCCTCCCACCGGAGTGGCGAACAGTTGAGGAGGAAGCAACGCCTCAAGGCTTTGGAGGCTGTTTTGAGGTGGACTGGTTTGTTGTTATTTCCTCTGCCTCTACCAGGGCGTCTCTGCTGAAATTAAGACCGTTGCTGTGTTTGCGATGACCACTGAGGGGTTTGAATCCTCTGTTGGATTGATCGCTTGTCGCCTTGACGGAAGTGCTTTTTGAACTCTGAGTTTCTCCAATCCCACAGCTTTAACCGTGTCCATCTCGCCTTAATTTTAGTCATCTCGTCGTCGGCGTGAGACCCAAACAGAGATGTGCCATTGAAAGGAAGGTTTAATATCTTCTTTTGGGCATCAGGTTTGAGGCCTGTAAGGCGTAGCCAAGCCGAGCGCCGTGAGCAGACTCCATGGGAGTAACCATGCGCTGCGAGGTCAGAAGCATCCACTGCGCACTGATTACTTGGTTGGCGACAAGTCCACCCTCCTGGAGAATCTCGGAGAAGTCCTGCCGGTCTTCTTTGGGAAGCTTCTCTGTGAAACGAGTGAGAGAGTCTCAGAGGTATCTATCGTAACGTTGAGAAGAGCGGAGGCACTGGCAACCTTCATGAATGGCGCCGAAGTGCTGCACATCCTCCTTCCATACAAATCCGTCTGCTAACTATACTTTTCTGGGGGTGCAGAGGACGAGGTGGAAGCAGAATGGAATTTCATGGCTGCCGCCATGATAACTGAAAGGTCTCTTTATCGGTGACTTCGACGTCGACGGTGAATCTCTTCTCCCTTTCCTCTTCCTGGGGTCAGGAGAAGTGGAGCGTCGCCGTTTTTGGCCTTGCTTGCTGGTAGACGATGTTCTGGGGCCTCCATGGCAACCCACCGGTTGTCTCTAAGCTGTCACGATGGATGTCTATTACAATTGAAAACCGTTTTGGAATTGAAAGATAAAGGGCGGTTCTTACAAGTCTTCTGAAAACGCTTGAAAGGATCGTGAAAACCTAATAACCGGAAAAAAAACAAAATCGGTGAAACACTAACAAAGTAGCTGGAGGAGACATAAGCAACAGCTTTCCTTTGACGTCCTCCTATTTGCTTGTTAAAAACTTCTAGATCCTGCCTGGATGAGTTAAAAGCCATATCCATCATCTTTGAAGCGATTTCATGAACCTCAGGTTACACCGTGCCCCAGTGCCCTGATGATAATCCTGTGATTCAACGCAGGGATTAGAAACACCTCTGCCCTTTCAGTATATCTGCCACATATGGCATCTACTACTTCCTATGCTCCAGAATTAGGGTGTACAATGGTTTATGCACCCGCAGGGGCTAAGAAAAATCACCCATGTGGCCTAAAGTAGCTCCGTGATAATTGCTTAATGTTAGGTCAATGGAGTTGTTTTGTTTAAGAAAATGTCTTGCTGGTGTAATTTTTGGAATAATTTTTTGAATATTGTATATTGTTTGTTTCAAATTGTCACATTGTATAAAATTGTCACATTGTATCATCAATCTATTTCACTTGACCAAAACATTTTTTTGGTGGATGTTAGTTGTACTGGTTCTCAGACAAGAAATGAATGTGTACTTTCAGTAAGTGTTTATAAAAATGTAAATTGCACACATTGAACATATGAACCATATGGTCGTTGTTTCTTCTCCGCACTAAATAAATAGCGGTGAAATACATAAACCAGGTATTCCTTTTTTGTTAAATATTATTGTAAATACGTCCATACCTGGTTTGCTAAGGACGAAATCCCCATCGGATTCTCTTATCTTTTTCCAGCATAGCATGGAGTTTGATTCGTTCTCTCTCACGCAAGGTCCGTTTGGAGAACTTCTGACAATAGTGGCACTGGTCAGGATTGTGTGAAGATGGAAGGCACACAATGCACACCGAGTGTGGATCTGCCAGAGCCATTTTCTTGTCACAAGAAGGTCACTTTCTAAATAAAGCTGGCATACTGACTAAAAAATTCAGTGGAGCACCACAGAAACCATAGTAGTAGCCTTAATAAACCAGAAAATGTAGAATTTTCTGAACAAATCTTCAATAAACAGTTTTAGTCAAAAACTGAAGAGCTCAAGCTCCAGGATCCTCTCAGAAGCAGGAAAAAAGAACTGACCTAACTGCCACCTGTGGTGGATCATGGGAGCAGGGGGTCTCATGCAGGTCTTAAGGGCACGGTACCCCTACTATAATGCCTTAAAGGCAAGGTGTCAGTTTTCCTTTGTTTCTTTATACTCTACTGCAGCCTACTGGCAAATGCCTGCAATTACAGGTTTCTCTATGGCAATAAAGCATTGTTGCATGACAAATGTTTACTGCTCTCTTTCTTACTGCTCTCTTTCTTCCTTAGGAGTTGGGGGAGCATGGGTGCTACTAAACAAACCTATGTAATTTCAGCATTCTGTCCATTATAGAAATATTTTAGGCTGCATGTATATATGTTTTCACATATGCATATATATATTTATAAATATGTATTTTCTATGTGCTCCGGGATCCCGCACACGGGCGGGGATTATTCATAGATTATGACTATTGATGAATATCCCCTGGATGAGAACCATAGGATAACTAGGATGATCAAAAAGCTTTGGAAGTGGCAAACCCATAAGTGCCACTCTTGTCACATTGTAGCCGATAATGAGGCCAGTCTATATGGATCTTCCACTAAATGTGTTACATCTGGCTGGCCCGGCAGCAAGTACATTTGGTGTGGTTGAACACAGGCAAGATCTTTGACAGCCAAGAGTGCAACCATATACTGCCCTGTGCACTTGGCAGAGTCATGAATAGAGTTCTTTTGTTTTTTCAAAGCCTCCAGAGCAAAGGGGAATGAGCCCTGGTAACTCACAACAGACATCAGCTGGTCTCATTGATGGTTTGTACTTTCTTTATTTAGGCAGGCCAGCATAGTAATCTCTTGTCTCTCCTACGAACTCTTCAATTTGCTTCAATTTTACTTCTGTTCTGTGCCTTCCATTTTGCTTCTGAACTATACCTGGACGTGGTTTGAAAATGGAGGCTGTCTTCCCTATAAAAGTAAACATCTATAAAGCATTTGGTGTTCTGTGATGCAAAGTTGACATTAATCTTGCAATAATGTTTGATTTTCTTTTCTTTGGGCTTCCGTTAAATAAATATCCAAGGCCACAATCACTACAAAAAAGCCTATTATGTACCTTATTTAGAGCTTGCTAGACATCTAGCAAATTCACAAACTGTCCTCAATTCAGACATGCTTGGAATACAACTATGAATGGTTGACCTATTTCCCTTTTTTCTTTAAACAAAGTATTCTCCATGAAATGTCTTCACTTTTCACACTTTCCTTCATTGATTATGAACCACTCGTGCTCAAATCATTCAGGGATAATCTAGATGTGCAGTACTGTGGGGAATGAACGTGAACATGTTTGTGACTGTCCACCAAGTTACACCAGAATTGGCATAAACCTTATTTGCACTGTGTTTCTCTTAACTTCTCTGCTACTCGAATGGTGAGAACAAAATATCAATGAAACCATATGAGGTTACACAAAAATCCTGTAACATTGCATGCATGGAATGTATGCACGAGTAACTTAGGAATGTCTGATCTTGGGAATCACATCTAGGCCATACAAGATAAGTCTCTCTGAAAACATTTGCAAATCAGGCACTCAGTCAAGAATGCCTATGCAGTCTAACACCCCAGCAACTCAGGAAACAGGACCTGTCGGAGCAATAGAAGCTCACACAACCTCCTGAACTGTAATTTATATTCCTACAGAAAGTATGAGGTGCCTTGTTAACTGTCCCTTGGCAAAAACTTAATGAAAGTGGAAATGTACCAAAATCCTCTCTCAATTTTAGGAATGATGATTTGAGGCTGTTAGTAGTACTAAGAGGCTCAGGCAACATTCTTTCCTCAGTAATTGGTAATCTTAATATTTTCACTAACACGAGGCATTGATGTTTGCATAGGATGCGTCACAAACCATTGTTCTGCTGCTACAGTCAACCATAACTTACGGCTTGTTGTCACCTAAGTTGAGTTGCGCCAAAGAATGAAAAAAGAAAGTATAAAATAATATCGAGATCCAGGTATGTGGAAGAGCATCCATTAAGGGAAATTCACTACAGTGATAAATGGATTAACCCAGTTTTCAAAGAGAAAGCCGGTGTGCTAATTTATGGGCCGCAGATGAACACTACTCCTAAACAACTCTCTAAACAAAAATTATGCAAGTAATATGGCCAACAGTCAGTGATACGCCTTCAGTATTATTCAAAGTAATTCTCTTGGAATTCTACCTCTTGAGGTCGAATAAGGTGAATTCATGATCACCTGGGAAGTGGAAAGGCTACCCCTGGGCATCAGGACAGATGACACAGGGCCCGATAGCACCTCTGGAATCCAATAAAAAAAAGCTGTATCCTCAAGATTTAATGAAGAATCAGAAGACTTGTTCTCCCAAAAACTGGATTCTACTGTGTCTTCCTTTTTTGGGGGGTATGGTTAGTTCAACATTAGATGAAGAACCATAAGATCACGGTCAACTAAAACACCTCGCAGAGACTTTCAGCCTCTAAATTTTCATTGAGGAAGGGCACAGTTTCCCACATTGGACAATTTGTGTTTTTTAGATGGAATTGTCATTTTCCTTTCCTTTACTACTCTAGGTTCAGCGCTTTACAGACATCACATCCAACTGATTTATGAGCAGGTGGGAGGCAGTCCTTGTACTCTTTGGGTCAGTCTAACCATGCCATTGTATGCTTATGGCAAGAACAAAACCTGAAAACATGCAAGTCCATTACATTTTGATCTTTACACTGTCAATCCGAAAATGGCAGCCTCAAAGTACACAGATAGACAGACACATTAAAAAAAGGAATGAACTTGTTTAAATTATCTGAAAAAACACGGGAGCAAAAAAATAAAATACCCTAAAGGTTTATGAAGGGTTCGAAATATTATCATTCTACACCATGCAGGACCACTTAGTATCATAGGAAAAATGTAATTCAAAGAGCACTAAATAGTATCTCTTTAGCCTCAAAGTGGATAAATAAATGGATTCTAGGAGCATGCGCCTGAAAATAAGATTCTACACAAGAAATTGTGCATCTGGGACAAAAAAAATCTGGCATTACAATTTTGGCAGATGAGTTCTTACTCGAGTTATTTTCCTAGAAGCATCCCTGATAAAGGACAGTTATGTAATTATCAAGATGTTGCTTTTGTCATATACTGGTAAAGGGGGCATAAGGATGCTTGTAATGTGAAACGGCCAACTGCATTGTTTGAGTCCAATCGCAAGTAGCCTTACTTTACCAGAAACTTTAACTACTGTGGTTTAAATGCTATCTCAGGATTACTACCGCATAAGCTTGCAGTGACCCCATAGCTGCTCAATATATGTGCTATACATCTAGGTAACTCACATATCATCAAATTAGATAATTATGTCCTGCACGTTTGGGAATTTTCAGTAATCTACATCATACATTTCCAGTTTTTGTGTTTTACTATTTAGTTGGTTTAACTCTAAATGCTCCAAGGTAGCATAATACCAAAAAACATGCTTTTTGTTGTCTACGAGATTGAGAAGGCAGTTTTAGCAGTGTTACAACTACAATCACCTACAAAAAAATGTTTGATAGTTTGATTAACCGAAACTAACCTACAATTTAGGTTGTTCGAGTGTGACTCTTTTCAATGTAAGAAGGCCTACTGATACAGTCGGGTCTATTGGAAAGTTAACAGATTTCAATGCATACCATTTTTTCTGAACATAATGTCTGGATTAAGAAGAGTCATATCTATGTAATGTGGGCTTGACTCGTGGCTTATCCTACTTCCAACCTCTCAGAGGGAAGCCTAAGGTGTGGCCAACTAATTTCCAGCTTTAATAGTTTTGAAGACGCATTAACTTGTAAGGAAACTTCATAGTCTTGCAAGGCCTGTCCTTTATTGTCCTGTGCCGGACTGTAAAACTAACTATTCGGGTTTGGACCTTTTTTTTTTATAAACCTAGTTTCCATAATTGCAGCCCTTCTGTCTATAGACAATGATAGCTCCATTCAGGGGCGCTCCTGGGAATGTTCCCAAGGACTCTTGAATGTGTACATCACTCCCGCCCCTTTCACCATCAATGTCGGGTATTAAGACCATGCTAAAAAGATCACAGGTGGAAAAGGATCCTTACCTTACAAGACATGGATAGAAGGGCAAAGTCAGAGAGGGAAACAGGTGCACAGTTTAGTGAAGAGAAAGTGAAAAAGTCAGATGGAGATGGAGGAGTTCAGAAGGAGAGAAAAGAGAAAGCACAAGTCAAGGTTCCATGAAGATAAAGACAGCAGACATGATTTTCTTGGAGGCATGCCACTTTGTCTTGCAATACAAAATGCGATGCACAGGCTTCAGCAGGGGTTAGCGTGCTTGGTGATAGAGGTGATTTCACATCTACTGTCACAACCTTTCTACCCTTGCTTATGTTCATGAATAAAGACTGGAGTACGCATAGGAGAGATACCTCTCATTCTTAAGAAATCTGAGCTGGCTGGTACTTCTGAAAGCTAAAAAGGGTTAAGGTATAGTCACTCACACATGGTGTGCCTAACATGGCTGACAAACCTACATATCAAGTTTAATCAGTAAATCAGAGGCAAGAACTAGTTTTTCGACAGGTCACTACAGCTGTAGCCATAACTTCCTGAAGCAGTCACTGAAATATCTATTACAGCAGGTGAAGAGCTCTACAAGCACTTGCACCGCTTTTTGCAATGATACAAGTTGTCTCCACTTCCCTCCAGAAACCAACCTTCCTTTCCTCGCATAACACATTTGAATTTGGCATACTTTCTTTGCAAAGAGCAGAGTACAATCGGTTTGTTTTCCTACATTGATTTGGGATTACGCTGGTCGGAGTGTTGGTGACTGCTTAGTTTAAACTGTGGAGAGATTACAGATCTTTGAGGTCATTCCTATCTACATAGATTGGAATTATGGCTTTTTTTAAGGTGTCACTGTGTGTTTCTCAGGGCCCAGTCCTTTTGGGCCTGTTAACGTTACAGCCTTGATGATGGTCTCTCGGACTGTTTAGCCATCTGAGACCGAAACGTCAACAGTGCATCCACACTAAGTCTCAAGAAGCAACTAAAGAACAAGTTACTTACCTTCGGTAACACGTTTTTCTGGTAGATACAATATCTGCCTGTGGATTACTCACCTTGTGAATATCCCCCTGCGTCAGCAACATTCGGAAATTCTTTTTGTAGCTTCGCGCCGACGTGGACCCGGACGTCATAGAGGCACGCCATCGCTCGCGACTCCGCTGACGTCACCGACGCCTATAATAGGCCCACGCCGGTGTGATGACATCAGTTCCGTCCTTTTTTCCGTGCCCTCGAGGCACACGGACGGATCAATGACAGTAGACATATACACAGTATACGCAGTACCAATATCAAGGTAACACACACAGTGTGAAGTAAATGCAATAAAACATTTGACAATAAAATAAATACATAATAGAAACACTGGCATAGAAGAGTGGACAGCGGGGAGACGAGTGGGCCAGTGAGGAATCCACAGGCAGATATTGTATCTACCAGAAAAAGCGTTAGCGAAGGTAAGTAACTTGTTCTTCTGATAGATACATCTGCCGTGTGGATTCCTCACCTTGTGAATAGAGTCCCACAGCAGTCCCCACTCCCGGAGGAGGGTGTCCACTCTTCTAAACCAGGAAATCCTGAAGGACAGAGCGCGCAAAGTGGCCGTCCCTCCTCACCTCGGAATCCAAGCAGTAATGCTTCGCGAAAGGGTGGAGGGAAGACCAAGTTGCCACCCTACAAATATCCTCTACAGGAACACCTCTAGCCAATGCAGAGGTTGACGCGACTTAGCTCTTGTAGAATGAGCCCTTGTACCCTCTGGAGGTTCCTTATCGGCCAAAGAGTAGCAGATCTTTATACAGAGGACAATCCATCTTGATAAAGTTCTTTTATGGACCGCTCTTCCTTTCTTGCAGCCAGCAAAGCCAATGAAGAGCTGGTCATCCAACCGACAGTCTTTAGATCTGTCCAAGTAAAAGGACACCGCCCTCTTGGGGTCCAGACGGTGCAACCTCTCCTCCTCCTTGGAAGGGTGTGGGGGAGGATAAAAGGTAGGGAGGGTAACAGATTGACCAAGGTGGAAAGGAGCTACCACCTCTGGCAGAAAAGCAGCCCTGATCCTAAGAACCATTCGATCAGCATGAATGGACAAGAAAGGGGGCTTGGAACTAAGAGCTTGAAGCTCACTTACCCTCCTTGCAGAGGTTATTGCAACAAGGAAAACTGTCTTAAGGGTCAAAAGCCTCATAGGACATTTGTGAAGAGGCTCAAAGGGAGCACCCATCAGAAAGGCCAAAACAAGATTTAAGTCCCACTGAGGCACAACAAAAGGAGTAGGAGGGAACTTATTCGTAAGGCCCTTCAAAAACCTTAAAACCACAGGAGATTTAAAAAGAGAAGGCTGGTCAGGCAAGCAGAGAAAAGCTGACAGCGCTGAAAGATAGCCCTTCACTGTGGCAACAGCAAGTCCCTGTTGCGCCAGAGAAAGGGCAAACTGAAGAACATCAGACAAATGTGCTTTCAAAGGGTCTATAGACTTCTCTCCACACCAAGTGACAAATTTAGTCCACCTATAAGAATAAATGGACTTAGTGGAGTCACGCCTGGCTGACAAGATGACATCCACCACGTCAGGCGGGAGAGAAAAAGAACTCAAGTTGCCCCGTTCAATCTCCGGGAATTAAGGTGTAAGGTCTGGAGATGGGGGTGTAGAACCTGCCCCTTCCTCTGGGAGAGGAGATCTGCCCTGTGTGGGAGACGGAGCGGTGGGTGAGAGGAGAGGTGGAGAAGGTCTGAGTACCACACCCTTCTTGGCCAATCCGGGGCGATCAATATAACTTGGGCCCGGTCTTGGCGAATCTTCCTCAGAACCCGAGGAATCAAGGGTATGGGAGGAAACGCGTAAAGGAGCTTCGAGTCCCAACTCAACTGAAACGAGTCCCCCAAAGCTCCTTGCATCGGATACTGGAGACTGCAGAATGACAGGCAGTGAGCATTCTTGCGAGTGGCGAACAGGTCCACCCGAGGAGTCCCCCACATCTGAAAGATGCCGTGAACAACCTCTGGGTGAAGACTCCACTCGTGGTCGGCAGAGAACTGCCGACTGAGACTGTCTGCACGAACGTTCTGAACTCCGGCCAGATGATTTGCCATCAGACAAATCTGATGGTCCTGAACCCAGGACCAAAGACGCAGAGCCTCTCTGCAGAGACACTGCGACCCCACCCCTCCCTGCTTGTTGATGTACCACATCACGGTCGTGTTGTCAGCCAGGACCTGAACTGACCGCCCGCGAAGGGAAGGGAGGAAGGCCTTGAGCGCCAGACGTATCGCCCGTAATTCCAGCAGGTTGATGTGCAGCAACCTTTCCTCTGGAGACCAAAGACCCTTGACCTCCAGGTCCCCAAGATGAGCACCCCACCCTAGAGTGGACGCATCCGATATCACTGTGGCCACCGATGGAGGTAGATGAAAAGGCTTTCCTTGCAACAGATTGCCTTCCACGCTCCACCAAGATAGATCTGCTGCAGTTTCTCTGGAGATCCTCACTGACTCCCTGAGATCCCTGTTGTGCTGATACCACTGCCTGCGGAGGCACCACTGGAGTGCCCTCATGTGCCAGCGTGCATGGTTGACCAACAGAATTCAAAAAGCCATCAGACCGAGCAGACGTAAGACCTTCAGGACTGGAACAACCGCTCCATTGAAAAATAAAGGAATCATTTCCTGAATGTCGCGAATCCTTTGAGGAGGAGGGAATGCACGACATACAGTAGTGTCCAGTACCGCACCTATGAACAGGTTGCGCTGGGAGGGCACCAGGTGAGACTTGGGTACATTTATCGAAAAACCCAACCTGTGCAACAACTGAGTTGTCTCTTGCAGATGATGGAGCACTATCTCCGGAGATTCCGCTTTGATCAGCCAATCGTCCAGATACGGGAATACAGGTATCCCCGACCTTCTGAGATGTGCTGCCACCACAGCCATCACCTTGGTGAAGACTCGAGGCGCAGTAGTAAGACCAAACGGAAGGACCGCAAACTGGTAGTGTTGCGACCCAACCGTGAAACGGAGATACTTTCTGTGTGACTTCAGGATTGAGATATGAAAATACGCATCCTGCAAGTCGAGCGACACCATCCAGTCTTCTTCCAGCAGCGCTTGAAGAACCTGAGCAAGGGTGAGCATCTTGAACCTCTCCTGTTTCAGGTAAAGGTTCAAGTTCCTGAGATCCAGAATTGGCCGAAGCCTGCCATCCTTTTTGGGGATCAGGAAATACCGGGAGTAGCATCCCTGACCCCTCTCCTGCCCCGGAACCACCTCTATCGCACCTTTTCGAAACAGTGCCAGGACTTCTTCCTGCAGGAGAAGCAGGTGGTCCTCCGAACAATTACCCTGGCAAGGAGGATAATTTGGGGGAAACTCCCGAAAGGGAAGAGCATACCCATTCTCTACAAGATTGAGAACCCAAAGATCCGATGTTATCAATTCCCAATCTTGAAGAAAATGGGTAAGCCGGCCCCCCACTGGGCCCACATGATCCGGAATGGCGGATCTAGGGCTGCTTTGCTGCGGAGGCAGGGGGCTGGGATGGGGAAGAGGAGGAAGAAGAGGAAGCGTTACGGCCCCGAGCCCGGGACCTCTGCTTGCCTCTATAAGATCTATACAACGTGTTTTGCTGCTGCTGCGGCTGCTGCTGGGTTGACTTATAGGTTCGAAAAGAAGATGTGCTAATTCCTCTTGAACGTCTACCAAAAGTGCCCCTGGTCTGAAGGCCCAACGACTTTGCTGTTGCCCTGCTGTCTTTAAAGCCTTCCAAAGCAGTGTCCGCTTTTTTTCCAAACAATCCAGACCCGTCAAATGGAAGATCCATTAATGCCGCCTGGACATCTGTGGAAAACTCACTTGACTTCAGCCATGCAGCTCTTCTTGTCGCTACGGAAGAACCCATGACCCTAGCCACAGAGTCTGCCGTGTCCAATCCACTTTGAATAACCTGCCGTGCTGCAGCTTGAGTATCAGAGATTACCTCTTGGAAGTCTTTTCTATTCTCTTCAGGCACCTTGGGCACCAACTGTTTCACAGTGTCCATAAGAGCGTGGATATAACGCCCCATCAAGCAGGTAGCATTCGTGGATTTCAAAGCCATACTGGCAGAGGAGAAAACCTTCTTAGCAGCCTGATCCTGCTTTCTCGACTCCTTTTCAGCTGGGACTTGCGGAAATGCACCCGTAGATCTTTTGGAACAGGCAGCCTGCACCACTAAACTCTCTGGTAGAGGATGAGAGGTTAAAAACTCTGGGTCTTCAGGAGCTGCCCTATACCACAGCCCTATATACAGCAGGAGCTGATACAGGTTTTTTCCAAATCTCCAAAATTGGATCCTTTAAGGCATCATTAAAAGGCAGCAACGGTTCAGTCACTGATGAAGGAGAGTGAAGGACCTCCGTGAGCAGATTAGATTTAAATTCTGCAGTTGGAAGAGCAATGTTCAACAAACCTGCAGCCTTCTTTATCACTACATGATAAGGCGTCACATCCCTTGAGGGCTCATCAGAAACCGAAACAAGGTCCCATTCAGGTGACAGATCTAGGCCACTAGCCACAGTCAGGTCCTCAAAAGGGTCCTCAGACTCCTGTAGTTCGCCTTCCTCCAGATTTTCCTCTCGATATCTTTCCTCCTCCATCAACCTCTGGGCCTCACGCCTTGATCTATGCTTCACATTCGAAGCCGACGGATCCGCAATCGACTCCAACGGAGCCGGAGCCGGCGTCGAACCCGACGTCGGACGAGGAAGAGATCCACGACGTCGATCAGGGTTCGGCTTCAAAGTTGATGGGACTGGCGTCGACGGATTCGGAGACATCGACCTCGGCGTTGAAGGCTTCGGAGTCGAAGGCCTCGCCGGATTCGGATAATGCCAATGCGGCGTCGGAGCCGGCATAAAGGGCGCAGGTGCATAGGATTGAGGAACACCCAGACCATATGCCATCGGACCCATGGGACCAGCAGGAGCCCCAAAGGGATACATAGCCCTTGAATAAATTCCGAACATCGCATTCAGGAAATGCGAAGGATCATGACCTGGACCTGGGAAGGCTGGATACGAACGCCCAGGTGGATCCCGAGGGCGCGGAGTCGATGCGACGTCGACCTCCTCTTCAGGCTGGTGCACCGGAGTCGACAGACCTTCGGGCAACGGAGCCTCTCCCTCTCCAACCACCTCCTCCTCACCTTCATCCTCCCGACCTGAAGGATGGGATGGGTCCGGAGATGGAACAGCTTTCTGCTTCGGCGAACTCGGTGAATTTGCATGCGACGCCTCAACCTCGGCATCCTGTTCCTCCGAAGCCGAAGAAACCACCACCTTCTCGACCAGCTTCACCTGCGACTTCGGCTTGGAACCCGACTCCTTCCTCGAACGATGTCGGGATTCATGGGTTCTCTTTTTATGCTTCTTTTTCGAAGACCTTGAAGCATGGGCTGAGGACGAATCCGATCGAGGCCTCGAGCGAGACCTTGACTTTGAGCGTCGAGTCCGCGATCTTGATTTCTTCTTTTCCTTTCCTTCTTTAAACTTGGCAACCAGAAGTTTTGCTTCTCTTTCCCGGAGGGCCTTTGGTGTCATCTTCCTGCAGGATTGGCAGTCCTCGACATCGTGGTCGGAGCTCAGACACCACAAACAGCATTCATGTGGGTCTGTGATGGACATTATCTTATTACATTCTCCGCAGGCCTTAAACCCGGTCTTCTTTGAGGACATGTCGAAAGAAAGTGAAGACAAAAAGACTAGAAACAAATAGCAAGTAACAAAGTTACAGCCAAGGCTACAGACGATCCCAGAAAACCTTTAGCGTCGACGACACGGAAAAAAGGGAACTGATGTCATCATGCCGGCGTGGGCCAATTATAGGCGTTGGTGACGTCAGCGGAGTCGCGAGCGATGCCGTGCCTCTATGACGTCCGGGTCCACGTGGGCGCGAAGCTACAAAAAGAATTTCCAAATGTTGCTGACGCAGGGGGATATTCACAAGGTGAGGAATCCACACGGCAGATGTATCTATCAGAAATAATTTACAAACATACTTTCAATGGTGAACGTATTTTTGTCAGAAAGTCTGCATCATGTTAGGTGGATATAGAGATCTCGGTTGCTCAAGATAACACGTAGGAGAATTTGATTTGATCCTAAGGGTTGGTTGTGTTTTTCACAATGATTAATTAGGGACCCTGACTTAACATTGTTAGACTTGATCATATGTAATACATAGATATATGTTTTCAAATTTAAATGACTTAACATCAGTAATGTATCCTTATTTGTTGACAGGGTCATAAAAGAAAATATTTTTTCAGAATTTGGCACGCCTTATCATTACCATTTGATGTTTCATTCCATAGAAGTTGGATTACTATATTAACTGGATTCTGAATACGTATAAATGACTCCTTCAGGCGCCCTTTCCTTTGTGTCTGTTTGGATTTGGATATATGTTCTCAAACAATGGATTATGGCTCCAAACTCTGCAACACCCACAATTGAAGCAGACCCACCAAGAGCTGTTAACTCTCACCCTCATTGTCAAAAGTTTAGATGACCGAGTTAGAGGAGAACACATGGGTGACTTCTCAAGATAAACAAAAATACCATATTTGGATGAAGAAGGTTAAGTAAAATTAGAAATGGTCCTTACCATACTTATTCTGAAACCTCTGCTCCACAAACTATTCTGAACTACTCTATTTTGGAAACTTTGAGCCCATCAATTAGAACAGACACGGTTTGCCTGTATTAGGTTATGTGACTATACTTAAACATCCTTTGTGCATAGTTCTATTCTTATAATGTCGCTTTGCTGCCTAACATTCAGTTCCAATAAAGAGGTAGATTCAACCCCAAATGCATATCTGAACAGGAACTTGAAGGTGGCTATTGTCAGTGCAAATGACCCAGTGAATTAGGACTGCTAGAGTTTCGGTACTAAAGTGTGTTGTATCCCCTTAAATTGTCCTCCTCCTCCTTTACAGAGCCAGGTCTTTTGAATAGAATATGAACAACAAAGGACTGGGATTTGATGACAAAATGTTGTTCATGTTAGGTTTCAGGTTCGTAATTTGACTAAATTAAGCCTCCACTCTGAAACCTGGATCCAGAGCAGAGGTGCTCATAGAATTTTGAGTAGCATATCTAATGTGACTGCCTTCACGCCGCCTTCTGTGATCAAACTTGAGGTAAGCCCCACTTGTTGTCTTAGCTTTATTTGAAAGATTGGGAGTGTCTTCTGGAAAAAGTACTCTTGGCTACTAAAGCACTGAAAAGAGAAAGCCATGATCCTTGGAGTGATGAACGATAGAAGATTCAAACTGTCCCTCTAATGGATCAGTTTTGGCATTTGAGTTTAGGTGCCATCTTAAACTTTAGTACCTTGGGAAATTGGCTCTTTAAAAAAAAGAAATCTAGGAATGTGCAGGAGTCTCCAGCTGTTTTACACATGTAAGATTGGTAGAATCCAACTTCTGACCCCAGGGCGCTGCTAAGATATGTTCTCTTCCTCTGAGAGGTTGAAAATTGTGAGAGTCTTTAATAGAGAGCAATATTTTTGAGTTTGTGGCTGAGGCAAAAGGATACTGGATGGATTGTGAGGAAAGTACCTCATGATCACGGTAGCGTCTTTTGGCCCCCAAGTTACACCACGATCAATTGGCTGATTCTCACTGCCTCATAATAAACATCTCACTTCTTCCTCTCTTTGTAGCTTGCTTAATTTTTTGATAAAACATGACTCAATATTTATCCAGAGAAGCTATGCAGGAATAGAAGTTAATTATGAAGACTCAATAAACTAAGAAATACCATCACCACGTTCTTTAGTTGTCTAAAGAATGTTCCTATGTCAGCTGGTAAGTCTTTTACTACTTCACCTCTATCACTGTAATTCTTCACTTACAGAAATCAAAATAGGACAAGTGGGACCATGTTCCTTCAAAAAGGTGTAACCATTTATTAATCCAGGGAACCCTTCAATAAATGGATAATTTGAGAAGGTGATATGAGCAGAAACAAAAGTTGGATAACAGTTCTAGCATCTCTTAGGGCATGAAACACTTTTGGGTGCAAATAAATAAGCTCCTTGTTCAAAAACAAATTCTGAAGAGCTGATTAAGTAGAACCTCTTGGTGTCATGAGGTCCTCACAATAACGAGCGACGAGCCTGGGTGCAGCTTCCCTTTATAGCGAAGCCACCCAAGATGGCTCCAACAGGCTCATGAGCATTGCACTTACAGGACTGTGAGGCACTCAAAGGAGCATTTACATACTGACGGAAGAATGTAGGTGCAATGCCAGAGGGGAGGACCTGAAACGACCATGGTCCTGACACCTAGGGACACTCAAGATATTAAGATGAAAGTCCTGAAATCTGAGTACCCCACCAAAGGGAGGGTTATAAGGATGCAGTGAGATCAATGGCTATTGAGGTAAAAAGAAAGCATTAGAAATGCAAGCCCAGAGTGCTCTATCAGAGCCTGTTACTAGGCCCAGTTCTTTCCAAAGTGACCTGGACTACTTACTGTCATAAAAACGAAGACTGGGAAGCTATGCTACACTTTAGTAAGCTGATGTCAGAGATTCATGGTCTGTGGACAGTTCAACTTACCTTTCTAAGGTAATCTGTATAACTGGAGGAGGCTCCTAATTTGTATTTGAGAAGGCTGGCTCAATGTCAGACTTTCAGGAAATTCACATAAAATACATTTTCATAAATTTGGGTACAGATTACAATTTGTGCAGATTGATGGGAGACATTCACCACAAGTGGGGGGTGAGATATTTAACACTAGTTTTCAGCTTGGAAAGGAGGTATACAAATTAAAATGGTTTTTTAACCAAATACTGCATATTTTTACTTTTATGAGCCTTGTCCCCTAATCAACTTCTGAACGCTGATCTGCCTGAATCTGTCAAATTAAAACAGCAGGTGTGATAATTATCAGACAACTTTGAATTCTGATGAGGACGTTTCCTTCAAGATAGCTGGCTACATATATATAATCTTTGCTGGCTCTAGCAACATGGCAACTATCCCTCAATAAAACCTCAGTTTGGAATTCTTGTAGCTGAAATTTTGGTTTAAAAGTGAAGGGAATTTGTCTCTCAGTTTACAATCAGGGGCTACCTTTGAAAGGAACACATTTACAAATGCAGTTACTCACTACAATACGCTAGAACCTATGTGGGTCTGCTTCTTTGAAAGCTGTTGAGATGCCACTTTAAAAACAAAACCAATGGACTCATATTAAAAAATATTTGAAAATGTTCAAATGTCCGTGACATGCAGACACAAAACTTTCTTCATGCTAGGGACATTTGTCTTTTGCTTTGCAAGAATAAGGCCCCTTTTCAACAAGGTAGCCAGCTCAGCATTCAGCCGTAATTAAAGTGCATTGATCACACCAGTGGATGCACTTTCAATACAAAGATGCCCGACAGATGTCAAATGACAGCTGCGCATAATTGGAGAAGTTAGATGAGGCCGTGGCTTTCGCTCACCAGACAGACTCCAAAGAATAAATGAGGCTGAAAGGCCATAGTGAAACAGTACCACCATACTAGACCAATAGCCAACAATATTTTTTAATCTGTTGAGGACCAATCCCACACAGTTGGTCTGGTGAGGTAAGACACCGACTTGAAAAGTCATAACTACATCCCCTGCATGTACCAAGTGATACCATGTACAGTATGGGCCAGCCCAATGTCACCTGGACAGTCAGCTCACTACTTTACAATTGCTTCAGTAGACAGCTGAGAGATACCCAGCTGGTTTGGAATAATTAGAAAAGAAATTGATGTACTGGGAAGTAAGGAAGGTGAAGATAGAACCATGCAAGATCTAGCCAGCTGACACAATATGCATCATAGCTTTAAGCAACATAGCACTCGCACTGACCCAAGGATTCCAAAATATTGGGGAGGTGAAGAAGCTCAATTGACAAAGATGGGTGCTCAGCTGAATTCGGATGCAGCTTTTGCTTCACAAACAAGTTCAGTACACAAAGTAGACAGTCCAAACTGTAGGCAATAAACACCAACAATATAAGTACAGCCAAAGGTGTGATTAAAAGTAGGAGTAATAAGCAGTGCAAATCCCCATTCTCGTCAGTTCTGATTTACAATAAATGCACCAACAATCCCTTACATGTTTTAATATATGGCTCTCCTTTTGGCTGCTTTACACTGGTGGTTAGCTCTGCCTAAAAGTTTTCTAGAGTGTTAAAGGGGAGCTATCATGCTCAAACACGCCTTTTCTTTTGAGAAGCTATTTCGCAGATCTAACATTTTATAGTTTATTTTTTATATGAATTAACCATTATTGTATTTAAGTTTTTTACTTTCATATCTCTTCAAATCAAAAAAGTAGGAATATGAGCGGCACACAGCCATCTTGAACAAGCAGCTGCATTTGATGGTTAAAAGCCCAATAAGTGCAAGACTCAAGTGCTGGGGTAAAAAATGACATTTTAGCAGGACAATGAGTATTTTCAGTCTATAGCCATTCAAACTACATTAGTCACTGGTTCAGCATGCTGTCTACAAAGGTATTTTCTCCAACCATTAAATACTGAGAATGTTCTCCGAGGAAGAAGAAAAGGTTACTTACTTGTAATCTAGGGTCTGCATCGCAGGTGTTATCACTGAAGTCAAAAACATAGAATAGTACTGTCTGCACGAGACCCTGGGACACTATGTACATATATATATATATATATATATATATATATATATATATATATATATATATATATATATATATATATATATATATATATATATATATATATATATATATATATATATATATAAAATAATGTATGCATATATACATTTTCTGATGTTGGAAGTAGACACTTCAATATCCAACAGTCCGGTGGCACATATAAAAGGCGAGCTTTAATTGTACTTTTCTCTAGAAAATGACAGCAGTGTCAATGAAATATAAACTACATTGGAGCATTTATATAGAATTGTGCTATATAGTGAATAACTTGAAATGTCAGCTCTAACTATGAAGAAAAATTAAGGGGAAGGTACCTAACAGGCCAAAGGTGCATTACCTGCACTCAGCAAACACTGACATTAAGAAAAGGCAGTAGTCTCCATTGCCCAGCACGCACTGTACTGGCAGCTTGTCTCAGAGCTTCCGTTATTTTTGAACTGGAGAATATAAAATGCTAGGGGGGTGATGGAGGGGTGACAGAACGAATAATGTAAATTGACAGCCTGGGAGGAGGGAGAGTGGTTTATGAATTCCGTGAAAATATCTATGATGCAGGACCACGATTACAAGCTTTAATAAAATTGCATCGTAGGATTCTCACTGATAGTCAAACATAGAATAGAGTAGCCAGCATATCCCCACTACGAGGATGTCAATGTAAATTAAAAGAAAAAGAGAAATAAGACAGTCTGCAATTAAGGCATGCAGTATATATGTGAGCAGCTCTGAGTGTGCTGGCCAACCGGATTACATAGTGTAGCCAGAACCACCAATATATCACCTCAAGAAATTTCATCAAGACAGTAATGTCTAGTGAAAGTATGAATAGATTTCTAGGTTGCTGCCTTACATATCTATTAGAGGGACATCCCTAACCCAAGCGGTGGATGCTGCTTTTCCTCTCATGGAATGAACTCCGAGTCTATCAGGTTTGTTTGCTGGAGGGTAACAACATGTTATCCAGGCTACAATCCATAGACAAATACTCTGTTTGGAGGATGCTA
This sequence comes from Lissotriton vulgaris, assembly GCF_964263255.1. Taxonomy (NCBI): domain Eukaryota; kingdom Metazoa; phylum Chordata; class Amphibia; order Caudata; family Salamandridae; genus Lissotriton; species Lissotriton vulgaris. The sequence goes on along the minus strand of NC_141699.1, from coordinate 392,741,289 downwards.
ATCCTGTTCGCAATGGACAATAATTTACAAATAGGGTAGCCCTTTTTTTCTGGTGATTTTGGTCTTTTCTAGATAATACTTTAGAACTCTTTTTGATTTAGGGAATGTAAAGATCTCTCTGCTAGTGATGATGGACTGGAGAAAAATAATGGGGAAGAATAGTTTGACTGATATAGAAATGTGATTTGACCTTAGGTAGGAAAGAAGGATGTGTCCTTAAAAGTGTCCTATTGTGATGGAAAATTAAGTAAGGTTCAATAGCAGATAAAGTCTGTAACCTACTAAGTAATGGCAACAGGGAAAGCAGCTTTCCACAAACGATGCTGCAATGTAGTCTTATGCATAGGCTCAAAGGAAGTAGCTATATATTTAGAGAGAAACACATTTAACTCCCAATGGGAAGCAGGCTTTTTTGACTGGAAAGTAAGTGTTCTTTAGTCCTTCCAAGAAGTCTTTGATTATTAGGATCAGTTTGGGCTTTTGCAATATGCCATGGAGAGAGCTATATGTACTTTAATCAAAGAAAACTAGAGCTTGGAATGAATCAACAAATAAGGAAGGATAATGTGTCTCTTGCATCATAAAGTGGCTCATAACGTCTGGTGGTAAATTTAAGTGTCCATACTTTATGGCATCAGAAGCAATGCTGCCAAATTCAAGTATTGTATGTTAGGGAGGAGAATCTTACCTTTCTTTCCGGACAATACAAAATGAAGTTGAGTTTCATGGTCATTTTGTGTGGGGCATGAGTGGCCGGTATAGTAGCCCTTGAAAGAGCATTGCCTTGGCCACTCCAGAGCTATTAGGATCATGGTCGAGTAAGACTGTTTGAACTTGATAATTACTGACAGTATCCGCGGTATTGGGGGAATATCATATATAAGTCTGTTCTATCAAGTCACCTATAGAGTGCTGCCCATCGACTGTGGGTTCCACATGCTGGATCCATAGATTGGGCATTTAGTATTTTGGTTCAAGGCAAACAAGTCTTATCAGTGGAAGACCCCAATCTTAAAAGACAGAATCTTAGATACTGTTGTCAAGCTCCCACTCATGATTTCGTAGAAGCACCTGCTGCGTAGATCAGCCTGATGGTTTTGTAGACCTGGAAGGTGCAGAGTTTGAAGAGATAAATAGCTAGCAACCAATGCCAAATTACTTGGTCTTTTAAGATAGAGGATTTTTTTTATCTTGATCCTCACTGCTTGTTTAAACAGTACATGGTGGTGGTACTGTCCAGTTGTACTAGAACTTTGTTTGTGGATAGAGCTGGAAGGAAGGCACAGAGAGCTAAGTGAACTGCTCTGAGCTCAAGATTATTGATGTGGTATAGTTGTTGTTTGGGAGACCACAGACCCTGAATTTTAAGACCGTTGATGGGTGTTCCCCATCTGTTGAGAGAAATGTTTGTCAAAATAGTCTGAGTGGGAATATCTTGATTAATAGGAACTTCTTTGGGTAGATTCTGCTTGATGAGCCACCACTAAAAGGACTGCTAAGCCTGCTGAGTCAAGGATAATCTGTCTTCCCAAAACGCTGTGATGTTATAAGCATTACTCTTCTAAGCATTGTTGTTGTGATTTCTTGTGAGGGGGGTTATAGGGAGCTATGGAAATGGAAGCAGCCATGAATTCTAGGAGATGAAACTTCTCTCACTGATGGCTTTGTGGTGCGTAGTAACTGGTGAACTTTCTGAGAAATGGCACACACTCTGGACTCTGAAGGAAACACTTCTCCTGTGATGGTGTTTAGAGATGCTCCTAAGTAATCCAGAATATGAACTGGGGACATGATCAAGTTTTATGGATCCATACAAGGACCTAGTCTGTCTGATAATGCAACTGTGAAGTCAAAATCCTTTTGTACCCTACATGCCATGTAAGCTTTTATCTGCCAATCATCTAAATATGGGTAGACTTAAATGTAGTTTTTGCAGAGGTATGCTGTGACTACTGCTGTGCATTTTGAAAATCTTCTAGGGGCTGATTTGAGGTAGTACCTTGAATTAGTATTGAGTTTAATGATAGATCGGATGTAGTTCTAGCAACTTGAACTTCTCCTTTTTATGTATTTGTTGGCTTGTCTCCGGTATAGAATGGGTCTGAATTCTTCCTAAGGGACTTTTAGGGAATCCACAAATATCCTGAATAGACACCATTCTCACTTCCTGATACAGAAACCAGTTCTAGTGCTTGTTTTTGGAGTACAGTTGTAATTTGCAACCAAAGCTTAGGGAGCTGATCGTGTGGTGCTTGTTTCTGTGGAACTGTGGGCAGTGGAGACTTGAATTGGATGTCTTAGGCTTTCTGGATAATTTTTAAGAACCAGTTGATGGTTGTAATCACTTTCTTTTAGGTTTTTAGATACACTCCCTCTCACTGGAGAGCCGAACAGAGTATATGCAGTGTTCTACTTTTGTTATTGTTATGGGAGCATGATTTCACTGGAGTAAAATCTCTGTAAAAATGTTATGGCTTTGGTCCATGGTCCCTTGTAGGTCTACGAGATATTGGGGCTGGTGATGTGTTTGTTGCCCCGAGACTGGGTGAAGGATTCAGGAGGACCCTTGAAGGGATACTGTGACGTGGTCTGGTGTCTCCATCTTAGAACTGTGCACAGCAAAATACCTTCTTTTCCTCTAGGCCCACAGCTAATAGTTTCAGAGTCCTTTTCATTCTTTTCCATTTCTTTGTCAGTGTGAGAGCTGAAGAGCATACGGGCTGAAAAAAGTATGTTAATTTTTTTTATTGTGCATATGGCTTCGGTGATGGTAGACGAAGCCATGATGCTCAAGGTAAAGCAATGCCACAGCCGAATGTAGTCATTGCTAGATCTGCTGTGTCAATGGTTGCACTTATGAACTGGTTACAGAAAATTTGTATGCCACTTAAAACTTCGTGGACTCTTGTTTTCCATCTCTTGATGGCATAGTCTGCTCTTTTCTGCAAGTATGACAAAGCACTATGGGAATCCGTGCTTCTTTTTGCAGAGTAAATAGCAGATTTAAGGGCTATTGCTGCTGAACCACAAACCTTCCTACTCACAGCATCCATCTTCTTCCTTTCACTAGTGGCACGGATGTCTCTGGTGCCAAATTATACTTCCTTTGTGCTGCAGAGACTATCACCAAGTGTGGTTTTGGTTCCTGGCAGAGAAATACAGGATCTTGTTGGACAAGTTTGTATTTTTTAAGGAAACACGTAATAGACAATTTTAAAGTGGCTAAAGTAAAAAATATATTTTCTGCAAGATCTGTGAAGCGTGGAACCAGTGGTAGTGTTGGTTTCGGAGAAGCACAGGATTGCAGTGTCTCTATTACAACGTATACAGTCACATGGGGAACATCTATTTGTATGCTGAGCTTTGCCGCAGCTCTAACAAAAATATCCTGGATTGTCAGAATGTCATCCACTAGGAATGATCTTAATCGAGAGGCATAGGCAATGATGATCCTGTTGCGTTGCCTCTTGATGCACTTGGAGTTATAGGATGTTCTCCGTCTGCCTGTAGTACATGATGAACAAGGTGTTGTTGGTTCAGAAAGTCTTGCTACCATTGAAAAATCATGTGGTAAAAGTGGGTCTGGCATTATTAATGCCAGAGGAGAGAGGATATGGTACTGGAGTTTTTGGAAGAGGTGATGGTGTCAGCAGCTGTAAAGGCTCTTTTACCGGGTCCTCTGCAGGAATGATATATCTTGGTCTGGGGTAGTAAAAAAGGTTAATCCATAGGGATGACTGCATCAAAATGAGCAGATAAGGTGGGTTGAGGCTATACAGTGCCTCAACATTAATTATTCTTTAGATTGATCTTCTCGTCCTCAATCTTATGATGGACTCCGGTGTCATGGTCATTCTGGGTGCCAATATGTGATTATCTGAGGCTGAAGATGGCTCAGTGGAGTGTGCTAGTGTAGATTGCTGATGTCATGGAGTTGTCGCTGTTGAAGGTCTATGATGTGATGATTTCATGACTTGTCCACTTGTCTAGTTGCTGATATTGTAACCTATGTTGTCAAAGGAGTCGTTCTTGTCATTGATGGACTAGAGGTCAATGGAAATGATACCAAGGAGGTGGTGATCGGTACCTGGGCTATAGATGTCGATGCAGCTGGAACCGTAGAGGTTCTCGAAGATGGACACATTGGCGCTGATGGTTTCAATGCGGACTGGTGCTCTTGAGAGGTGCAGGGGCGTCTGGAGCAATGGTGGTGATGGTTCTAGTGTTTTCCATCCTGGATCTACCTCTATGGTGTCCATTTCATGGGAGGAACCTGGTGCAGTTGAGGAAGCCCTCTCTTTTCTGTTTTTAGCTTATCTCTTCCGCTTTATGTTGTTCTAGTGTGCCCCTCAAACGTATTCCTGCTTTATCTTTAAGAGCCCTTCTTGTAATTTTCTTCACAACAGGGACAGTCTTTAACAAAATGAGAAGCAGGAAGGCATATCAGACACAGCTCATGTGGATCGGAAGCTGGGTAATGGAAGCTGCTGTCTTTTTAATTTTATTTTTAGGTTATTTCACTAAATAGATCATTTATACACAAAATGTGGAAATATGGATTATATTTTATTTACAATGCTGTCGTTTTACACAGAAAAATGGAGCTAACTTGCCTGTCAAAGTTTCAATTCAATTCAACATCAAGATGGATATAGATACTCACACACTGGCAGACTATTCTACGTTTATGATTATCAGTGAAAATCTTACGATGAAGAAGGGAGACTTCCTGACAAAGGGTGATCTTCAATTCCAACGAGTGAATCAGACGTGCAGCGGGCAAATCCAACAATTTACGACCAGTGCCATGAGGTTTTGTAGAGACATTTTCATACACAGCATTTCACTGGCAGGAGCTAAAGTGCTTGGGTTCCCAGAGCTTTAACTGTTTCTCTCATCAGCAGCCTGTTCATGCCACTTCTCAAGAATAGATGACTAACTTGTACCTAGAACAAACTAAGCAGTTCCTCAAGATGGTGTTGAACAGGATTTCTTTTACTGCTTGGTTTAAAAACTTCTAAAAGTAATCATAATGCACAAGAGAGTTCTACTTTTAAGATGGGGTGGGAGTTCAAGTGAGTAAAATATCTTCTTTTAAGAGAAAGAGGCTTTCCAAGCAGGATATTTCCCATTTCCGGTCTGAAGAACAAGGGAAGCACAAAAAACGGTGTTGTGTTTGCTTCGTCAGAGGTGACTCCTCTTGCTGGCGCCATGCAGGAACACGCCATTGACTGCATGCAGCGAGAGAATACACACACACGCAGGAGCAAGGAGCCTAGCTGTTAGTAAAAAGAGCGAAGTAAACCAGGCAGAGCCCCAGGACATGCAGCAAGGCTTAACAGATCCCATGCAGTGCCAACAGCTCATCCCACAGGCAAAGAGATAAGAACGAGGGTGGGCGACAGGCGAGGGTAGGACATAGCAGCAGGAATAGCGCAAGAGAAGGCACACTTGGCAATGGAGGTGGCAGAGACTTTCACCCTCATGGTGTAAATGTGCACGGGGTGAGCGAACAATACAGAAACTACTGCAGAAGCGTGCGAAATATCTTTTTCAAAATGTCGATACTGGGTCCCAGACATGGGCCAATACCAGTTATTTAAGATCTAGCAATATATACAGGCCCTGTCCGCTACAGGTTTGCCACAACTTCTTTGCTTGCTTGTGATTATTAATCAACCCATGCCTGGCCTCCTTATTCTTTGCAGCATTTCTCCAATTACTGATGCTTAACTGTCCTTTGCAAGTAGGAAAGCACTAACTGGACAGGACATGATCAGGTCCACAGCACCGGGATCAACACTCATTTGTGGTGTGAAGGGAGGTGAGGGGAGGGTCACATGCGAACTGCAGTCCAAGAAAGAGGGAGCAAACCGAGTAAGAAGAGGGAGAGAAGGTCCCTTCAGGACACATCTACCTTGTTCCACCAACCCCAAGCTGCTGCCGGAGGAAGCGGCCGTCATGGTGGCCGGAGCTGTGGTCTGTCTGCCCACTGTAGGAACCACGTGAGGACATGACGGACAGCAAACGGAGAACAGGGGAGGGGAAAGGAAACACATGAGCAAGTCAAAAGAAACAGAGGAAGTGGGGGAGGGTAAAAGGAAAAGGAGAGATAGAAACAGTGAAGAGAAGGGTGGTGTAAAAAGGTGGTGGGAGAAAAGTAAACAAAAGAATGGTCAGACGTGAGGGAGATAGACACGGAGGCAAAGGTGAGAAGGAAGGAAAACAGAGGTAGATATAAGGAGGGTGTGGGAAAGAAAATAGGAAATAAGGAGTGAAATAGAAAAAGAGGTGAAAAGAGAACAAGAGAGAATTAGAAAAAGTTGAGCCACAAGGAAAGAAACGTAGAGAAAGATGGTGCGAAATAAGTATAGCGGAGGAATTATTGTGAATGGAGAAAAGAAAGAAGGGAAAGAGCAAATGATGGAGACAAAGTTCAGGAGCATGAATGAAAATGAAAGAAAGACGGAGGATGGAATGAAGGAGTAGTAAAAAAAGAACAGTAAATAAACAAATTGTGAAAAGGAGGGGGAGTCATAGATATACGAAGAAACGTGGAGGGAAAGACAAGGAAACAAAAGAAACAAAGGAAGCAGAAAAAAAAGATTAGAAACTCAAGTGAGATAAAGAGCTGGAGGCTACCGCCCAAGAGCACGTGTGCATTGATCACACAACGCAGACAATAAACAAAATTACCTTCATGGTGATTCTGGAACTCTTATTATTCACTTCTTCCTTCACAACAGGATGAAAAAGGCAAGCAGGCATGGCATGAAGAAGAGTTTCCAAAAGCGGCTATCATCTTAAAGAATTTGATAGTGACACACGACCACACATCTTACCGCTCCTATGGACATACCAATACCCCTTGTTCCTTTGCATTGAGATATATACGTTTGAAGCAAGGGATATGCTCTTGGAGGATGGTTGGGGGTGTTGCGAAAGGGGGAAACCACTGGAGAGGACCAATATCAGAATCGCCCTATAGATATTTTATTTACACTGTTGGGGTGGCCCCTTTCCTTCGTATTGGATTTTGAACCTGATTAAATAGTTAGTGGCACAGCAAAGAGGAGCGAGCCCTCGTACGCTTAAAAATTTGCATACCTTTTGGACGCTATATTTAATTAATGCACATGAAAAATATGGCTCATGCTCTACATTGCTGCCATACAAATTTCGAGGGCACACCTTCCTAGAAAACCATCAATGATACCGTTGCTCTTTGAATGGGCATAAAGTCTTTGAAGTACCGACATTCCACCCATTTTTTACATCTGGAACCGGTGCTGTTTGCTTTGTAGCAGCCGCTTTAGGTGATGAAGACATGAAATGAACATCCGAAAGGATGTCTTTTCTAAATGAAACTTTGGAGCACAGCTTCAGCAACATCGCTTTATGTGAATAAGCAACAGACCTTTGCCGAAAAGCTGGCAGAATTATTTCAAGAACACATGCTCTCTCTCCTCATCCCCACTAGAACGGACAGGACCTATTCTGCTTCCAAAACATCTTGTTACTAGAACAAATGTTATGAGAACAAATGTTGTTCCCAGAACCCAAGTTGTAACTAGAACAATTCGATCAGCCCACAAAGAAATGCACACAGCGTGTACACCTTGACCACTCAGGATCCAGTGGAGTCATCTGAGTGCTCACTGAGCTCCCACTGACTCTAGCCTTCTAAATATTCCTGTCATTTACGAACGTTCATTCCATCACGAAGACCGCTTCACAGAGAAGAGATCCTCCAATCAAACCCCTACTGGGAAACAGTCTTCTTCCCTCTTCACACCAACATCAAAATAATCCAGATAAGCAAAAAGAATGTAAGACCATCCTCAGGTCCAACAGCCAGCTGAGCCCTTTGCCACTTTTTCCTTGTTGCAACCCTTACATCCTGGGTGTGGGAAAAGCTAAAGGCCCCAAGCCAATCTGAATTGTAGGATAAGCTACTTAAATCACCCACTCCCCCCCACCTAAATGAATCGAGCACTCTTCCCTAGCACCCCGCCCCCAATGAACTGAGAACTCTCTCTCTTTGCCCAATGTATGTGACTCATGACTCATGTCAATGTTTCCTTCCCTCAAAAAGGTCCCATAGGTCTAATTCCTCTTATGTAGGCGTGAAATACTGCATCCACAATTGCGTGAATGTATTCATAAACACCACACAAGATCCTCTCAGATTAAAGTTCTCAAAGCAGGTCACCCAGGTTCTGGGTGAGCCAGCCTCTGAACATTCACCAGATCTAATGGCTGGTTTTGCCAGCTTGCAAACACCATGAGGGAGAGGGAGGCAAATGTTTTTTTTTCCCTTTTCAAACCTAATCAGACCTAAGTGAAAAATAAAATGCCCCTGTAGTAAAGGGAGACATGGATATATGCCACTCGAAGGGGAAGACCTTATATAGGTACTGACCCCCTAACACGGCTGACAAGTGAGTAACAGGATAGGAATTTAGCAGGAACAATGGTGGCATTAGTGGGAGCAGCGCCAGGGTGGGAGGAGCAACACTTACGTGGTTCAATTGAAATTATGTAAAGTGACAGGTCTGTTTAGGGGGCTTTTTCCTGCGCACTTTCAGCTGCAGGAGTTTTCAACAAATTGGGAAAGAGGGAAATCAGAATGCCAGAGTAAAACTGAAGAAAGTCTTTATATCCACTCTGCTCTGCTTAATTGACTTCCTGCAGTAAAACATTCATTTATGAATTAACATGTTCATACAGAATTCTAGGGCCTGATTTAGCAAAGTTTGATGGATAGAGTAGTGTCTGTGAGGATGGCGGAGGACAGTATTGGCCATGGTACTTCGACTGTTAAATTTAGAGATGACTGCTAGCACACCAGTCACCTCTAACATGATGGTGGTTCTCTTGAAGATACAAAAAGTTAGGTGGCCATCCACCCCAAAATTTTATTTTTCGTTTTCCAGATACAAACTACCAAAGCAGGAGTTTGTTACTGAAAAACAAAAACTACTGTAAATGTCCCCCACACCGTGGGAGTTTTCTTCTAGGGTGATGGGGTAACATGTTTTTTTTTCCTGTCACTCAGTGCCAGGTTTTACCTGGCGCTAACAGACAGAAAAAAAGGCCATTACTCCCGCCCCCCTAAAAACAGCAGTCAGAGGAAGCTTTCCATCGATGAAGCCAGCTGAGGCTCTGTCGGAAAGCTTAACCCAACAAGTATTTAAATGAGGCAGGCAGACCCACAGTTTGGTGGGCAGGGTACTCTGTTGAGTTCATGACACAGTTCCCCATTTAACACATTCTGAATCAGGCCCTTGGTGTGGGCTAGCTAGCTCCATCAGCCAACCTGTCAATATCCCATTCTCTTTTCTGCAATTAAAACAATCATCCACTGGCTGATGTTTCATGAACAAAAGTAGGTAGAACATGTGGGTATATCACTACCCCTATTTGCCAATCTGGGATTACACCATTCATCCGTTGGCTGACAGAACACAATTTCTCAGCGTAGGAGTTGGGTACTCCAATGAAGTCACTGGAACGCTGAGATCAAGATACCTGGTGGAACCAGACCAATCCAATAGAAGTCATAACCTATCTAGCAAACATTGACTAGCTGGGTTGTAATACTACAAACCTGAGTTATCAAAGAAAAATGTGGCTACACAATAAACCTTGCCAGACCTGACCAGAGACATTTAGCACAGCCCGGTGACACTAGCGCTCGGTCTGTTGGTGAATAAACTATTCACCCACTTGAGAAACATCTGAGATGGACAGCAAACGTATGTTGCCTCCATGTAACTGCACTCATCAGTATGCTTGCAATTAAGCCAATCACTGGTTGCCTGTGATTAAACCAATGGCTGCAAGTCTGAAATGGTATATGCAGACACCTGAAACAAAAAGTGCCTCATTAACTATCGCTGTCATTTCTGTGATCAACCCATTCATAAGATACTTCACTTTTGAAATGAAAAATTGTCAGTCATATTGTTGATACCATAATAAAAATGTTATGAGATACAGGTTAAAGTATGAACCTTCTGCAAAATGCTGAGGACACTCTGACAAATCGATCATATGAAGTTAAGATCCTCAAACCAAATAAATGTCTGACAGTTCAAGAGTATGACTTCAGCTTACCTGAATCCATTAATTGTATGTAAAAGCCAAGTCAAATAACACCAATGCACGCATATACAAGCTGAGCCAAAAAGCCAACTAAGGTGTCCATAAATGGCGATTTGGAACTACCATAACAAGCTGTAATGATGACCCATCAAAGTCTGTAGAACGCCACCGCTTGGCACCCAGAAACTTACACTATTATTTTGTTGAAATTCATTTTGGAAGTTTTATATAGAGCAAACCAGTGCTTAATTTGAGCCGGTTATTCCTGTGCTCAGCACCAGCATTTATTTGTCATCACCTGCGCTTATGACAGTCTACCATATGGTGCTGCTGTCTGTCTAATTTACAAATGAGCGCAACAACTGTTGTATATTAATTCAATATACATTAAAAATGGCTAATGCCTGCCGCCCAAGTTAATCTTATAGTTTTGGGGGCCTGAAATAATCTGGAGTGTCACACTTGTAGGAGTGTGATGATTTGTAGTTGAGTTGGTACTGTCACTGGCATCGTTGGCAGGAGCAATGGGTAGTGCTAGTTACAATGGGATCCTGATGAGGGCCCTGGCACTTATATTTTTTTTTACAAATTAAGCATTGGCCAAACTCAGCCCAAGGGAATTAGTGCGCTTCATATTAGCACCAGTTACATTACACAATGTCATTTATTTTGTTAGGCACGGAGAGATGAAATGATTTGCCAAGAATCGCAGGATGTTGAGCAGAAGTCTGGACCTGCTCCGCAGATCCAAACTTGGCAGCTCTGGCCACACGGCCACATCCTCTCCCCAAGTCAAACATTGCTGCATCATTCTTAAGCACCCTTTTTTAATAACCAGATGACATAACTCACAAACACTCGTCGTGCCTGCTCGCATAATTCCACTCTTTAGATTTCAGCTGCAGGCCAAGAACTGCATAGTCTAACTCTGAAAAGAACAGGCCAGCGGAAGGGCAATGCACTATGTGCCGTCAGGATCTTAGAGAGCAGTCGTAGCAGATTCCCAAAGGAAGCACAACTTTCACATCTTATTTAGTTCTAAAGGCCCACAGATCACCATTTGTGACATCCAAGAGCAAGGCTTGTACCACTGGCAAACCAGCCTTCTGCATCACGTTATCTCTTCAGCGACCAGGCCACAACAAGCTGCCTTCAGGCCATTAGCTCTGTAATTAAAATTCCTGGTATTCAGCATTTTTCAGGATCACACACCTTAGTATCCTGAGGCTCTTGTGGTGTCATTCTCAGTGAATCAGCGATGTTCTTCACGCAGTCAGATCCAACAATGCCCTGACCAAAATGAAAGGTACTCTTGACAGAATTCCGCCACAAGCAAAACTAAATAGGATGCTTGCAGGTTTTATGTCCACACTCCAAATAGGTTATAGTTTTAAAAACAGACACGACTTTTACAAAAGAGAGGGCAATTTGGTAGAATCAAATAGTCCCCTTGAGCAGTGCATCTGCATTTTTTAAGCTCTAAACAATAAAGGGGGACTGCAGGCTGTGTGACAAGATAAAAAGATATCATTCCTAGCAAATGTTTTAATAGCAAGCCCCTACTGCCCAAATGAGAAAGCGTAGTAAGTGTACACTGACCCCAAAGAGGGGTCTTCCCTCTAGAAAGATTTCTTTTATTTCCAGTTGGTACCAAACAATTAATTTTACAGCACAAAAACCACATATAACGGACTAAAACGTCCATAAGTTTTATAGGACATTCTGACCAAAAGCCATAAACATTCCGAATAGTTAAGGGGCTACCACAGTTCCCAGCCTTATTTCTCTTTAGGAGCAAATCAAGTAAGTGCTTATGAGAAAATTGTTACCTTCTCTTAGGGCTACCTTTGGGGATGGATGGGAAGAGGACTTCTTAGAACTGGTAGAACTGGTAGTTGTGAAACTATCCCACTGTCCAACTTCACAGAGACTATTCCTCTGCTTTGTAGGGTCGGTCTGAGCCCTCTGCTCTAAAATACACATCAGAAGCCTGGGAGCATTCTTCTTAACAAACTGAGCTTAACTCTGAGAGCGAACCGTCATGTTGCCTTTACTTCAGCACAGTCCTTTGAGCTATTTTTTTTATCTCTCTTTGAAGTTATGCTCCTGGTACGATGACTGAATCCATCAGTGTTCCTATTCTCCTCCAAAATTCTTTAATGCTTGGATGATTAATATAGCCCACAAATGAGCATTCTCTCCTCGTGCTATCGGTACGAAAAGTTTTTGGGGCAGATTTATGTCGGACTTGCAGCACTTTTGCGCCGCCGCTGTGTCACTTCTGTGACGCAGCGGCGGCGTAAACCTTGCACCACGTTGTGACATACTTACATCGTGATGCATCTATGGAGAAGCGTCACGATGTAAGGCTCTGCCCCACATCAAACCTGCGTCAGGTTTCAAGTGGGCGTTTCCACACAGGGGGGGGGCGTTCCGTCGCAGGAACGCCCGTGAAAAGTGACTCAGTGAAATCTACAAGATTTTACTCAGTCACTTTCCCAACGCTTATGCGTCAAAACCCTGCGCCTGCTTGAAGCAGGCGTAAGGCTTGACGCACCACGTTAGAGATAGGGCAAGTTGGAATAGTGCTGGAGTTGCGTGCCGCACGCAACACAACTTCAGCACTGCGCCAACTTCAAGCCCTAGACGAGACACGCATTTGTTTATTCCTGCGCCATGGTGGCGCAAGGATAAACTTGCGTGCCGTATCTTTCCTGGCGCATCTCTGCCGATTTGCAGAGATGCGCCAGGCAACATAAATCTGCCCCAAAGTGCTTACACCTGCCCCAAATTTAAGACCTTCCCTCTTTCTGAGCTTGTGCGATTGTCATCGCACTACTGTAGAAACGACAGTAGAGAGCAGGCTTACAGCACCGGGCCCTGTAGAGAAAGTCTAAGGAATGTGGAAATGTGGCACCAGCATTTGAAACTGTTCGCCACTTCAGAGCTACAAGGTCACCATTGGTTGACCTACTGATAAGAACCTCCCTGTAGTCGAAGGGATGCAGAAGCGTTAAAGTGATATCCTGCTGATTTCAACCTTTGTAGACATGAAGGCAGTCCTCTTTTCAGGCAAGTCATGGTCATTTCAGGCTAGTATGAGACAGGTTTGAGCTATTGTACTCCAGTTACCCACCCGGTATAGTGTTTTTAGCTATACCTAGAGCCCATACTAATAAAGGGGACAACTGAGGAACCTAAAGGTATTTTTTAGATTTCCTGGATTCCATGTTTGTCCAATAGTTTTATTCAAGAACTTCCTCCTACTGCCAAGTCTTCAAGGAGGTTGAGTTCGCCCTGGTGGTATTACCGTACCAGAGTGGGGAGAGGATGCGGACGATAAGGCATGACGCTATTGTGTGTGAGGCATCATCTTCCATAAAGGATGGCTTTTCCACTGGGCTGGACAGAAATCCTGTTGTGTACGTTTGGCGGAAGTGCTGAACACTTCCCTAAAGTTTAGGAAGTTGTGTTCCTTGTGACAATCTGTTTTTTTGTATCTTGGTGAACCTACCGGTACCTTTTTGTGTTGTGCTGTCCATTTCAGAGCCAGGGATGTGCAATGCTAGGCACTCCCTCGAGGCAATACCAGCATTGTGCCCCCAGATTGACCCCGCCTGCAGCAAATATGGAACCATGTCCATGGGAGGGAAGCTGCAAAATGTCACTTTGAATAATGGGCCTCAAAATGTTGAGGAACGGTCCACGCCGCTGCCGCTCACTTCCAAAGATAACACTCTCCAGCCAGACATGGGAATGAAAACTCCGAGCTGAAAGAGAGCTTCATCTTTACATCCACACGATTAAGCACAAAAAATAAACCTGACTCGGGGAAGAATCTCGAAGAAAAAGATCCCTACACACTATCGCAACTTTCTGCTTCTTTTGTGCCTTGTGTGCTGAAGGCGTTAACACGACTGGGAAGAAGGTAATTAGTACCTTAGTAATGGGAGAGGAGTAGGCCTAAAGGCTAGGGCGGTCGACCTCACATCTGGGGAACTGGGTTCGAGTCTCGGCAATGACGCTGAACATCCTGTGATTCTGGGCAAATCACTTAATCTCCCAGTGCCTAACAAAAATGAATGTGTCCTCATGTAATGCAACTCGTGCTATGTAAAGCGCTCTGATACCCGATTAAGGTCAAGTTTGCGCTATATAAAACTAACATTAAAATTACCCATATATTTTGAATACTTTTGGTTTGGTTACTAGTTTACAACCACTCTCAGAACACAGCACACCAATTTCCAAATGCCAACGGGTAAAACAAATCTACAGTGGACTTCCTAGGACACTTTCCTTGCTAAACTTGGAAAATATATATCTGCTGTTGGACTTGCTCAAGTTCTCCTTCCCTCATCTGTGCTATCTGATATTCTTGCTGGGCGCATTCATGTTCTCAACTCAGTTGTTTCGCTCATATGCTGCTTAATGCTCCGTTTTATCTACTCTGTTATTTTCCTATCCTTTCCAATCCATTGCTCTGGTCTAATTTTTCCTTCACTGTGCCCTTTAGTCTTTTCCATGAATGCTACGCCACCAACGCTTATTTTGTCTACTCACTTGTTCCTACACCTTCTTTCCGCTTAACAACATTTCACTGTTTGCCAAGCTTCTCACTTGTTCCTCCTTGCTTCCATGATTCCTTCTCGTTGCTTCCATTTACTCTTTAACCTTTCTGGCTAAGAAGTATCCATTACATTTTGTATTATATTCCCTCCTCCGAAGCTACATTCCTTAACTTATGGTTAGATTTTTGACCCTCCGCCTTAGTGCACAATTTCTAATTTTCTCAATGTGCTTATCTGCTCCAGGCTACAGTCGAAGATCTTCGGAAAGAAATAATCTGAAATGCTGAATAAACTGCAGTATCTGTGGAAATATTGATGAACCGACAAAGGAAATGTGTGCTGCAGGCAAATTAAGAAAAAATAGCAATTTGTGGGTAGAAAAAAAAAACAATCCAAAATGGAGGCAGAATCGAACTCTTCTGGTTGCTATGTAAAAAAAAAAAGAACTACTGCACAAATAACAGTTGTTGCCTCTTCTTCGTGACATGCACCAAGCAATGGCCAATTGATATGCATTTCTAGGGATTGCACCTTATTCCTGGTGAAATGTATCACAGATTAAGAAGAGCAGGAAAGTCGCTGATGCGGCCTCAAAACATGTGCATTTTGCAAACTCTTGAAATGGTTAGGTATTTCTGCTCTCATTAGCTATCAGAAAAAGACCATAGGGAAAAACAGTGAAAGCAGGGGCGTAACACCAGCACCTGCGGCACACGGCCCCCCTTTCAGTCCAAAGCAAACATCTGTGATATGCTGGGGATTTGGGCCCCTTATCACATTCTGCAGGTTGGCCCAATCATTTTGTTTTACACCGCATGTGCAAGAACCTCCCACCCTTTCTGCCTTTAAGCTAGAGAGGTATTTCAGAGGCGGCTCTCTGTGTACGCAGGAACTTCAAGCAGACGAAAGACGACTTAATAATGCACCGACATACCCCAATATGTTCACACTAGGTGCCGTAGCATAATACTGCACCATTTCAAGGGAGGCCCATAATCGAATGTTGATAGCGGAGACAGATACATAAAAAGACCTTACATCACTGTCTCTCCATCTAACGAACAACTTCCCTTGGTGCCCGGCAAAAGTGGCAGGAACTGAGACTTTGGGCCTGATTTAGTCTTTGGCAGATGGAACTCCATCCGTCATGCTGGCGGAGGACATTATCCCAGCCACCTTCACATAGTACAGTCTGCCTAATTTAAAGATGTCCACCCGCTCAGAGGCTATCTCTGTATTTTGAAAGAAACCGCTGTTTCGGCGGTCGCCTTCAAAATACAAAAGGTTTGGTGAATGGCGGCATTGGGTTTGACAGAAAGTCAACAATCTTTTAAACTTTTTTGTTTTTCTTAAACCAAATCCCAAAGCTGGAGTTTGTTTCTGAAAACAAAACCCAAATGAGCACCCATCGTGGGTCAGTAGTTGTTTTATTGTGTTCCGTTTAAACTGATGGTGACGACTGAAAAAAAGGATATTACACCATCAATTCTAAACTAGGTGGGTGGTATACCATTCCTCAGACGAAAAGCTCATGGTCTGCGCGTCTGTCAGGCTCTAAGATGTTCAGTATAGCCATGTAGAATAAATATACACATACATAGTGATTTTAAATGGACCCAGAACGACTGGACCTTCATGAGATACATCCGCCTAGGTGAAGCTTTCACATCTCCAGCTGTACCGGGAGAGGCCCTAAATTCAACCTACAGGAGAGGATGAATTGTTCGAGATTTGCCTGTCTTTAGGCAGTTCTCACAGACTCCCATTCAGTAACCACTTGAAGCATTATTTGGCTTTTCATGTCATAAAGTTAATGGTATTGTGAGGATGATTCTAAACTTCATCGAACACCACTAGATAGGTGGGGAAGACGGACTGTTCCTCAAAGTGTTTCCTTATTCAATCAATCAATGCATTTATATAGCGCGCTACTCACCCGGAGGGTCTCAAGGCGCTTGGAGAGGCGGGGAGGTCCGCTACTGCTCGAACAGCCAGGTCTTGAGCTGCTTCCTGAAGGCGAGGTGGTCTTGCGTCTGGCGGAGGTGGGTCGGGAGGGAGTTCCACGTCTTGGCGGCCAGGTAGGAGAAGGACCTTCCTCCCATGGTGGCTCTTCGGATGCGGGGGACGGCGGCGAGGGCGTGGTTGGTCGAGCGGAGCTGGCGTGTGGGAGTGTAGAAGCTGAGGCGGTTGTTGAGGTATCTTGGGCTTTGGTTGTGTAGGGCTTTGTGTGCGTGGGTGAGGAGTCGGAACGTGATTCTCTTGTTGACCGGGAGCCAGTGCAGGTCTCTCAGGTGTCAGGAGATGTGGCTGTGTCGGAGGATGTCGAGGATGAGTCTTGCTGAGGCGTTCTGGATCCGCTGGAGTCTCTTCTGGAGTTTGGCAGTCGTTCCGGCGTAGAAGGAGTTGCCGTAGTCCAGTCGGCTGGTGACGAGGGCCTGGGTGACCGTCTTCCTGGTCTCGGTGGGGATCCACCGGAAGATCTTACGTAGCATGCGCAGGATGTTGAAGCACGACGAGGAGACGGTGTTGACTTGTCTGGTCATGGAGAGGGAGGAGTCCAGGATGAAGCCCAGGTTGCGTGCGTGATCCGTTGGTATTGGTGCGCTGCCCAGGGCAGGCAGCCACCAGGAGTCGTCCCAGGCGGAGGGTGATGATCCCAGGATGAGGACTTCCGTCTTATCTGAGTTCAGTTTCAGGCGGCTGTTCATCATCCACTCGGCTACATCTTTCATCCCTTCGTGTAGGTTGGCTCTGGCGGTGGCGGGGTCGTTGGTGAGGGAGAGGATCAGCTGGGTGTCGTCGGCGTAAGAGATGATGTTGAGGTTGTGTTGGCGTGCGATGGCCGCGATGAGGCTCATGTAGACATTGAAGAGTGTTGGGCTGAGCGAGGAGCCTTGAGGAACGTCGCAGATGACTTCGGTGGCTTCTGATCTGAACGGGGGGAGGCGGACTCTCTGTGTCCTTCCGGCGAGGAAGGAGATGATCCATTCTAGCGCCTTCTCTTGGATTCCGACGTTGCTGAGGCGCTGCACTAGGGTGCGATGGCAGACAGTGTTGAATGCTGCGGAGAGGTCCAGGAGGATGAAGGCCGCAGTCTCCCCGTTGTCGAGCAGGGCTCGGATGTCGTCGGTGGCTGCGATGAGGGCGGTCTCAGTGCTGTGGTTTGCCCGGAAGCCAGACTGCGAGAGGTCGAGGGATCCGTTCATCTCGAAGAAGGCGGCCAGCTGCTTGTTGACGGTCTTCTCGATGACTTTGGCCGGAAACGGGAGGAGCGAGATGGGGCGGTAGTTTTTGAGGTCGGTGGGGTCTGCTGATGGCTTCTTCAGTAGAGCGCTGAGTTCGGCGTGCTTCCAGCTCTCCGGGAAGGTAGCGGTGTCGAAGGAGGTGTTGATGATCAGATATTAAGAGTCATTTGCCCAACTAATAAGTAGGAGGTTACAAATCATACAGGTTTTCATTATAGAAAGACTGGATACTTACTACATCAATTTGACCATATTCTGCAACTCTGTATGTAGCTCCAAAACAAACACAAACAACATCTGCATTCTTCAAAAACCCTCTTAAAGTGGTTTTGTTGTAGAACCGCTCAAAAGAATCATTTCAAATGGGAGTAAGTATGAATGGCTGTGTCCAGGAAGAGTTATATTAAACAGTCCATGTCCTAGTGTTGGGTTTCAGTCATGGACACAGATATCTTCCTCTGCCTGGAAACTACTGTTGAGGGAGACAGAACTTAGGAACCGGGAGCTTTTAAGAGTTAGGTGCGGGACCACCGCCATAACTTCACCTTATCCACAAAAAGGTCAGAGCAAGGAAAAGTGAAAATCACTCATTCTACTTTGATCATACACTGCTTATACAAAAAAAGTGAAACATCCTGCATTTGTAGTTTAAATGTATATATTTACGACAAACTGTTTGGATAGTGCAGGATCCTTTAATACATGCCTGATTAACTAACACGGGCTGATTTTCTTAAATGCTACTGTTAATCAGGAAAACCACAATTTAATTATAGCTTATTGTTATTTAATAGCATTCTGGAATAGTACGAAGATGCGAGTTCACCTGCTGAAACTTACCAGAAAAGTTTCTTGTTGCTAACATAGTGGTGAGAATAGCCCCCTAAAACAGAAGAAAAAATATGCATTAAACGTTAGAATGTAAGGCTCAAGCATGAAAGTCAGATTAGTATAGACAGAAATACTGGCACGCTTATGCGGGGACAACGAAAAAAAGCTACGACCGTAAGGGGAACTCTAGCACTAAAGTGAGAGACACTGGGCCATCACACTCATGATTCTGTTACAAACCTACAAGAGGATCGCGGTTGCGCACATCACTAGAAAATTCACATGGTTGCATTCTGTTGTTTAAGTATACCACCTTTTTTTAATTACTTCATACGATTTATTTTTAGTGCAGTACAACCTCAATAGGGCCACAGAATGCATTTCAATGTTAATACAACATTCTTACATTTTATATTGACTTCCACTAATAAGACAATAAAACACGTTTTTGAAGGATATTCAGTCAGAAGGAGAGAGTCCTACATCCTGTACAGATTAAGTTAACACTCTATGAACTTGAGTGCAGGATGGAGGATGTTCAACACAAAGCACTGTCCCTGATAAGGTGCCATTGTCCAAAATACGGTGGGGGCTTAGTGAAGGGCACCCACATTTTGGCACAGATCTGCATGAATCAGGGATAGCAAACCTCAGAGTCACCGCCCCAGTGGATGTGGCTTCAAAAGAGTGATGATGTTGGAGTTACATCAAGGCATATTACGTTAGAACCATCTAGTAGTGATAATTAATGGGGATAGCCCTGTGAATTTTTTACAAAAAAATTAATTTCCCCCACTATTGCTCATTAAAAAATAAATCTGCCAGATGTTCGTATACGTGCACTTGCCAATTGCAGTTCCAGTGCTCTTGTCACATTTGTGGTCCGGGACTTGGTCTTGAACTACTAACATATTTCAAGCTCTGTTTCCCACATGGCTTCTCCCATTATTTTTCACAGCTCCCAATCATTTGACCCAGTAGTTGACATTACGCTGTAGATTTTAGCTTGTGGTATACTCTTGGTTCCAACCATCGCTGCCAGGTGTGTAAAAAGAACCCCCATCGCCCAAATATCAATGTTTCAGATTCTTGTATAAGGTTTTGGGCGCAGACCTTACCAGCGTTCCATCCTATAGATCAGGGGTTTCCAAACCGGTCCTGTAGGGCCGGATCCATGCCAGATTTTTAAAATTACTACCTGTATCTCAATGGGGATATCCCAAAAATCTGGCATGGATCCGGCCCTCCAGGACCGGTTAGGAGACCCCTGCTATAGATGTTTCCCATTCCGGACGAGGAAGAGAGAGTGAACAAATTCAGGAGAAGTGACATGACAATGAAAGCAGATTTTGCTTTGCATTACTTAAAACATTACCGTGCACCAAAATAAAAAACAGATTCTGTGGCCAAACACAGAGAACCACATCTACTCGGCCAATCCCTGCCTCAATGGTTTACAAAATGATCTAGGAAGATTTTAGATGCCCCAAGTTAGTAACCAATTTCACGATCTAAACCTAAAAGTCAATTGTTATCTTTGAAGTGCAGCAATTAAATAGGCGGAAAAAGCAGGTTGTTTCAGTAATTTTGATTGCCTGGCTTTTAGCCATTCCGAATATGCGGTATCCCACACACCCCACCTAAGACACTGGCAGACTACCTTAAGCCAGAAAGTCAAAAAGTCAAAAAGTCAAAAGGTTTGCCTTTTTTGGGGGTGGATCGAGCAGCTAGGCGTCTGTCATCTTGCAGCAGGCTGTGGCTCACTGCAGGATTGCTCCCAATATCTGTCTGTGATTTTCCCGTTTACGGATTCAGAGACAAATCTTAGTTTTACCTACACCTAATAAGAACTATGTGCTTTACTCCCTCGGTTCTGGTGCATTCTCCAACGAGGCATCAGATCAGACTGCAATTTCCTAACACTGCGAAGGCAATGACGATGTAGGTTTCTGGTGCAGTCAACTTCAGCGTTCCTGTCTGGGATGTTGCTTGTCCCCATTAATGTATAAGGTAGTTAGACATGCAGAAAAAAGACTGGGTTGAATTATTCTGAAGTGTCTTTGTGGATCCAATTGCTCAGGCTATGTCTCCAGTCAATAACCCCAGGCTGCTAAAGAGTCTAGGAATGCATTAACTGCTGGCATGAGATTTTGTCCAAAAAATGAACCAAACAAACTGACCACAGAAGGTCTGATAGAAACGCTCCAGGACCAACCTTATTTCAAAATTATTTATTTAAATCGCAACAAGACCGGTGCCAGCAGACCCTGACCCACTATTTCTGTTTGCTAGCCTCATCATTCCCACATCATGCACCATGAGCACGATCATTTTCTTTTATATTTAGATCGAGCATTGGCAATGTCAATAGATCTTGCTTATGAATGAAAGTGCATTTTGTGTCACTGATGGATTTAGCCACTCAAGAAGTCACCATACAAGCACTCTGTCCCTCATCTTTGCACTCATGAATCCATTCATTGGTTCATTTTTGCATTGACCCTCCCAACACCTGCAAACAATTTTCACACAAACTCAAAAACAAAAGTGTCAAAGGGTGAATGCAAGAATGAGTCAGTGGATAGATGAATGGATTCATGAGTGCAAAGATGAGGAACAGACTTTATGTATGTGACTTACTGGGTTACAAAATACATCAGTGACACTTAGCATACTGCATAAAAATGAGTGTCTGTCTCTTACACTTCGTCACCAAACACACTCCTACAATGTGTCTCCCATAACATGATAACCGTACCTATGTGGTCATCACGCTCAACATGGAAACACTTACCACATAGGATCAAAACAAATACAACTTCCTTCCAATTATACACACTACATGGTATAGCATGCTACAAGCGCTTCAGGGACCCACCTAGGGGTAGTAAGCACTATATAAATGCTGCAAATCAATACAATGTAGAAACATCCAGGAGGACTTGACAATTCTACCCAAACAAGATTCTTAGAGGAAACCAAATAATTCAAGATCATCAAACAACTGGAACTCTATTTGAAGACTAGTGTACTATCAACTTCTGAACACCCCAAACAACCCCAAAATGACTAAATTGTCTGACATTCAATCCATGAGAACACTTCACCACCCAGAAGTCACAATTCAGCTCATAAGCACATTGTGAACAAGTGTCAACTGAGACTTTGACATGATGGAGGAAATTAATCAACCCTTCTCGATGTGCAAAAATGCCCCTTATCACTGATAAATAGGGCACAAGCTTCCTCAGTTTCTTTGGTTTGCTGCCTTTCACACCACTGATCACCAAACCCTACTGACCAGAGCTGGGGAAAAAAATTAAAAATGGATCCTAAATATGGTTAATTTGTTACCAATCAACAGACACCATATGCAAAACATAATCTAGACCCGTGAGGTGCATCAGGGCTCTGCTTTATACCTCGTGTGCAGAACATCAATCTGAGTCCCTCACATGATCTTCTTATCAACATCGATATTGGCTTCTACGCCTCTCCAGATTACTCAATTTTTCAAAACAATTGCTGGATGGCTGGAAAACAATAATGGCAACCCAGCACTACGGCTTGCAAATTCAATGTTCTCAGTTTCAAAAACTGCTTTGTCATAGACCAGATCACTCTAGAATGCATCAAATTTACGAGCTGTGCAATTAGTCTTATAGAAACGAGTGTCTGCAGCATCTGATTATCACTTTAACAACCTGGAACATCAGGCACTTAAGATCGCTGAAGGTTTAAGCGCAATAGAAGTAACAAATACATACAGAACCTGTGCAATACTTATTTGAAAATTGCATCATATAATGTGACCATGCACACATTGATCACATTTTAGTGTTTGTAACTTATATTGCAAATTAAAGTCTCAGAGTGTCTCTCTCCCTCCATTAAACGTCATTGTAATGTACAAGTACAGAACTTTCTGCTGTCAAATTCTCAGGGAAGACTAGGATTAGATCATTAATTTGAAGATGCCTGTCCCTTACGGCAACAGGGCTCTGAACAATGTAACTCTTTACGGTGTTTGCAAAAATATCTACTGCATCCCTTCCCAAACAGGATATATTGTGCTGTTTTGGTTCAAGAAGGCATTTGTTTTTCTCATAGCTCCCAACAATATCATATAAAACGAACCATTGGTTGAGACACAGAAGACCACTACCCCTGCCAAAGGGTCTCTATTATGTTTAATTCGCAGTTTCAAAATCTCAGAATTATATATTTTTTCAAAATTAATTGCTTACAGCAAAATCATTGTTGTTACTCAAGTATCTTAACATCTAACAACAAATGACAAAGCCAACATTCCTGGCTGGTTTTAGATGCATGTCAGGTGTAGCGTTATATACCTGGAGGTAACAAAGCTCAGAGGAATCAAAATACAAGTCGGGAGGCACACTATGGGAAGTACAAAAATTAAGTTCACATGTTTAAGCCAAACCCTTAATTACATAGGACGCACCCATTTTATAGCCCTACCACTTTTTGCATCTCACTTAAAGACCTGAGGTTGCTCTTGGTCAACGCTGAACAATTCATACAACACCTTCATCAGTCAGGCTACATGACTGATGAAGGTGTAGAGACTCCTAATATTTTTGTAGATATATCTCGACCACTCACATCAACTGCCGTTTTACATATGGCATAAGCAGAGACCTAAAGTGCCTACATGAAGCCTGAGTGTTGAATCGTTGTAAGGTGTAGAAATCTGAGACAACCTGTCCGGTACCCTGAAAGAGTACTTTAGAAATTATTGGTGTGATGCATCTATTAGAGCACTAAAATGTGATGCAATGAAGGTCCTAGGGGGAAATATATGCATGACAGGTTCTGAAATGTAAAACAGCAAAGACGGAAGGGACCATTACCGAAGGGGCAAGACAGCTCCCCAGGTTGATTGGGGAACAAATTTACCTAAATATAAGCAAGACTACAGAGAAGAATATTTTTTCTCTGAATACATTCTACTTTCCGGAAGAAGCTCGATAGAGCTGGGGACAGGTCTAGGAGATTGCAGGCATGGTTGCTGGGATGAAAAATACCGCATCAACTTATGCTCCACATTAGTCACTGCAAAGTGACTGTGCATCTTGGCAGTTGGAAATTAATGCACTTTTGTGCACTATTTACAGAGCCTGTACTGTGGCCAGAGACTTCCAAACCCAGAAATGCCCATAATTACTAAAAAAGAGAGACACCATCAAATTAACTCACGAACAGAAGAAATGCTGGCCAGCCCGCTGGTCAGGGGTGTGCTACAGGCCTTGCTAAAAAGTAAGAAGAGGGGGAAGACAGTGAGTTAAATGGACTCCTGAAAGAGTTCTATCAGACATATATAATATGGTACTAGACAACTGTCTAGAGGTCTCTAGTGGGATCTTCTAGTGTGGCTGGTCGGTTATCTGCCTCAATGAGGGAAGCATTTATTGCAATGGTCCCTAAACACGGGGAAGCCTGGATGACATGACATCAGGGCCTTTAGACCACTGTCAATGATGAGAGCAAACAACAAGGTCCTTAGTAAAGCAATCATGGGCTGGCTGTTATTGGTGATTACGGATCTCTTCCACCCAATCAAGCTTTATCTCATAATGTACTACAATGCAGAATTTGATCTTTTTGGTCCAGATCAAATGCTATTTCAATATGTCTAAGGATGAACAAGCAGAAGTCCCACTATATATATCGAGAAGACTTTCGATAGGGAGAAATGGGAGTTCGTGTTCTAGGTCCTTGACACTTTTAATCTAGGTTTATACATTAACTGCATTAGATTACTTTCCTCCAGATCACAAGCCAGAGGAAAAAGCATAATGGTGACCTCGGACAGTGGTGGCACGGAGCCAATCAAGGATATTCAATGCACCATTCTAGTTTGCTTTAATAATGGAGCTTTGGGTCTGTATACTGCACTACAGAAGAGCGAAATGAGAATCACAGTTGAGAAAAACACCACATCCAGTATCCTTATGTGCAGATGACACATTAGTTTACCCAAGAAACCCAACCTATACAGTTCCAGCAACATTGCTATTTTTTAACAATTATGGAGACTTGTGTGGACTACAAGCTAACAGTATCAATTAAAAATGTCCTCACTGGGTACCCTGACCCATACGATTGCCAAGGCACTGCCTGATCTGGGATTACAGTGGCAGACTAGGCATTTCAAATACCTGGGTATTAAAGTACTGCACAAGTTCTAAGAATATTTTAACCATAATATGGGTTGTGTGCTCTGTGTAGCTCTGTGTAGTTCTGGAAGAAATTACAATGATTGGCAGAAATGAGCACCTTCAGATATTGGGCAGGCCTCAGTGCCTTTATGTCTTTCCGGATGCATTTTGTTTAATTCCTAGATATACTTTCCAGGAGATGGACACAATCATATCTACACTCATTTGGGCTATTGCAGAACCTAGAATAAAACTGGTGTCTGCAAGGTGGGCAACCTGGGAGTGTCTAAAAGAGTGCTACTATCTGTCTGCACAGAGCAGTGTCTGTCTCTCTGAGTGGCTTGTTGAGTTTCCTGGCCAACAGCATGGTGACGCAGAAATTAATTATCAATTTCTCACACAGCTGTAGGGTGTCGCATATAACCACTTTGATGTCCTAATTTTGCCAAAGAGTTGCAAACTTGCAACTAAGGGCGTTCTAGAGCGAATATCGCAATTTCGTAGTTTGTATAAGGAAATTAAAGCAATGGAATGGCTCGATGGAGACTGTAACCAAGAAGGGCAACATTTATGAGGAGGAGACCCTGTGCACCTTTGAAAAAGCTACAAAGGGGGCCTCAATGGGTCATTTTCAGCTATCTGTCAAGCTGTAGCGTTATATACCTGGAGCGTTATATTCAGGGCACATGCCACCTGGGAAAGGCTCCCCAGAAGACCCTCAAAATCTGGTCTTTTCTTGGGGTTGCTGTCGACGCAAGGATAAAGCCTCATTTCTGGATTATACAATGCTTTGAAGTTTGAATGCCCCAAACATCTATTAATGATTAAATCCAAATGGAAAGGAGACTGAGCCCAATCCCCAAAAATAATTGGAACACAATACTAGCATACACTAAGGTATTAACAAACAAGCCCATTTAAAATTCCTACACAGACTACGCCTCACACCAGTTGTCCTTCAAAGAATTTCCACTGTGCACTCGGGCAGGCCAAGGTGCTAAAAAGACACAGCAAATTACTTTACATTGTATGTATACTAAGAATGTATACTAAGACGTGATGAACTGTTTGGAGCAGTGGTTGTCTTCATCACAAAGAACAAGTTACTTACTTTTGGTAATGCTTTATCTGGTAAAGACTATCTAGCCACAGATTCCTTCCCTTAGAATATTTCCTGGGTGTCAGATTAGGTCCGGAAAAGCTTGAGCAGTACCTCTGCGCACCGGTAGGGGAGGGGGTCGCTGATCAACTCCCAGTCAGTCGTCTGTGCTTGATGTGACCTGTGCATGCATATATAGGTGTCGCCCAGCGCTCTGACATCACTTTCTTTATATGATTCTTTCCACGCCAGAAGCACGGAGTCACATCAGAAGGCTGATTGACTAGTGTGCAGAAACGAAGGGCTTATAGGAACCTTTTTAGGTAGGAAGAATGGCCTTCAGAAACTGGGAGGCTTGTAGGGAATCGGCGGCAAGATAAAATCTCTACTGTATAACTTGTTAATCTGCTAGAGTCTTCTAGCCACAGGTTCCTTACCTCAGAATAGATACCAAAGCAATGCCTCCACGGAGGTGGGCCTGCAAACTCGCTCAGACCAAAAAGTCCTGGATGACAATAGACCTGACTGTCAAGGCAGCAGTGTTTGGTAAACGTGTGGAAGACAGATGTCCAGGGCGGGGACTCCACAAGCTAATGTAGTGGTTGCAGCTTTGGGTCTTGAGGAAGAGCTTGCGAGCCCTCAGGGGCCTTGCTTCTTGGCCAATACATGGCAGATCCTAATGCAGAGTACAATCCATATGGAGATGGTCCGTTTCTGAACTGCTTTCCCCTTTTTCAATCCAGTACCCAAGAAAGAGCTGATCGTCCACTTAGTGTGCTTTGGTGTGATCGATGAAGAACATTCTTTTTGGGTCAAAGCGGTGGATTCTCTCCACTTCCTTGAATGGGTGAGGTGGAGCAAAGAAGACAGGCAGCGGGATGCTTTGGCCGAAGTGGAAAGGTGTAATCACCTTCTGCAAAATCAGGCACGGGTGCAGAAAACCGGTTTGACTTGGAAGAACAGGGGGATCCGGCAAACGCAAAAAAGCAGAGATGACTGAAAGATACCCCTTAACTGTACCTGGAGCACAGGCCTCGTCAGGCTAATGAAAAAACGACACCAATACTTCAGGCGGGAGTGCAGAAAGAGTGTCAATATGCTTTTCAGTGCACCAAGCCACAAACTTGTCTCAGCGGAGAGGCATATATGGTCTTTGTAGAGGGACGCCTGGCTGCTAAGATGACCTCACAGACTTCCGGAGGGAGATCAAAGACTCAACTGCCACAGCTCAATCGTCAAGCATGAAGGGGGAGCGTGCGCAGGTTCACGCACAGAACCTTACCTTGTTGCTGTGGCAGGAGATTCTCCTGAAGGGGCAGCCTGATCGGCACACCTATGCTCAGGAGTTTAGCACACTATTGTCTCCATGCCCAATCCAGAGCTATAAAGATGACTTGACCTTCTTTAGAACTCTGGGCAGGAGTGTTATCTGCGGAAAGGCGTCATGAGTAACTCAAGACTAAATTGGTCTCCGGCAGTGGCGGCTGGTGACATTTGAAAGTGGTGGGCGGAAACTAATAATCATACTGCACCGTAGCGAGAGAGCGAACCCAAAACCCCTAAGGAGGGTTCGGGGGGAATTCCCCCCAAGAAAATTTTGAAAAAATTGTGGAAAAATGGTGCATTTTCAAGCAAATTTGAGAAAGCAGGAAGGTTAATAAAGCAATTGTGAAAGTGCAGGTATCACATTATTAAAGAGCTGTCATATAACATAGGTAGCTGCTTATTCAGTATAACCACAGAGCTTTATAACAGACTTCAATATACAATGCTGAGAACTTAACAGATGGTTCTTTTGTTGTTTGCAGTTTAAATAAAAACAAACTAAACAGGTCACAAACTATCACCATTCAACATATTTACTTTTTGTATCTAAATTCAGCACGTCTGTCTTTAAGCGCAGCAAATTTTTCAATTACTTGAATGTTAAAGTCAGCAATATTTTGAACAAGCTTGTTCTTGCAGCAGGCACATTAACCTTCTGTGCTACCTTTCCGTGAATCAAAACTTCCATTAGACAAAAACTCTGATCTCTCTCTAGGAAAAACATTAACAATATCCTTAGTGCAACAACATCAAGTGTTGCATGGCTAAACCTTTATTAGGTCCCAACGGCGAGACATATTGGCTATGCCAATGCTTGTTCTGTTTACAGTGGCATTCCCGTGCCACAGTAAGACTCACAACATTGGGACTTATTCCTATAGTAATCTGTTCTCAATCTCACAAGTTTATAGCCCTCATTTCAATAAACCCACTCATTATGTTGACTCGTTGATGTTAATGAGTCAGCCAAGGCCTGCTAAAAATAGCCACTTCCTGGCTGCATTGCTCAAATCAGGCACGGCACCCCAGTATGATGCCACCAGGCCCAGGCAAACTAACCCAGGACCCTCCAAACCCAACACCAACGTAAGAAATCTAAGAATAATCTTGGACAACAAGCTTGACATGACAGCCCAAATAAATGCAGTGACCTCCACCTGCTTCCACTTCCTCAAGATTCTATGTAGCAAGTAAAACAGTTACTCAGGCACTGATCACCAGCAGGATCACTGACAGTTTATCGAAAGCAGAAATATTGTGCAGACATATTGTGTCAAAATATCGAGGACCAAAATATAGAGGTAAGCGCTAATATGTAAGTATAGATGTATCCTTCTTAACTCCACATCTACATAACATGATGATATATATACCATCAAGGCACATGCATTGGGAGTTATATATAGTAAAACTTTTGTTACCTACAGAAACGTTCCTTTGCGATATTTGTGTTCTCGATATTCTTGGCACAATATTTTGGTCCATGATATTTCTGTTTTTGATAGTCTGTCTTTTTACCTCAACAGCAGACTCAATTATGGCAACACTCTGTATGCAGAAATCACTGAGAAGCCACTCATTCGGCTCCAGTCCAGAACATTCTAAATGCTGCAGCAAGACTCATACTGAAACTATCTCACCCCACACCTCAGAGGACTACACTGGCTCCCAAACCACAAATACACCCAATTCAAACTGCTCACACCTTGCACAAAACACTACACCGGCCCTGCATACCTGAACAGCCCCATACACTTTCACATATCCCACCAGGCAATGCCGCTCAGCCAGACTCTCACTGTCAAGCATACACCGCTGGCTCTTCGATGAACCTACAGGAGACAGCTGTCTGACCACCTGCTGAGCATCTGGATACCATCCTGGGGGATTATTGTGCTATACAAATATTCATAACATACCTGCACAATGCAAAATTGATGAAACCAGCACAATGTTGCTCGGGAGGTATACCAGCCTGCATTGTTTAAGAAGGCCATTGTTTGATCGGCCTCCTCCACTGATCAAAAACGAATTTGCAACCACATCACAGTGAAAACAAATACAGCAACATACAGCAGAAGTATAAACACTGCAATATATCTACGATTCAATCCCTCCAGTGATCAGAGGAGCTGAAAAACAATCTACCCACAAACAAAAAGATAGCGCAATTTTAAGATTAAAGGTCAAACAATGGCACCCTCATGCTTTCAACAAAACCTTAACGTTCTTAAAAAAACATGCCCTTCAGAATCCGGCCAATGTATCACTCAACCCCCTGCTGACGTCACATCTGACGCTCCTCTTAACGTCGCTGTCACCCATTCACAAAGAGTCTTCTTCACTCGTTCGATCACACGTGCCTGTATTTGCACTTCAGCAGATTGTTGTCATCCCAATGAATATGCCTAATTAACAGCCCACCGCGCCCACCTATCAGCCAGAGGGGTGACAATTGCACCACTTTCTCTTTTCTCTCTCATGACTGATAGGGGAAGGTAAGTCGTTTAAAGTGTTGGTTCCCAATAGGGTAATGGCAGAGAGCAGGGCAGGTTACAGTGTTGCAGTGTCCGACCACTGCCGCCAGCATCCCTCCCTCTTGTGTACCCAGGGCACGTTTCATGATGCAGTGCTGTGCTACATGCATGTGCTGGGCATGCCGATGGAGCTACCAAGCCTATCCCTCGATATTTAGATTTGTGGCAAGAAGCACAGCAGCATAAAACAAGCATTAGCAAAACCAGCACACCTAGTTTTAATCTACTAATGTATGTAAATGCACGTAGGCACCACTGCGCATTTGTGTATGTCTGTGTTTGCACGTTATATCCAGGCCTATTGGTCTTGCCAAAGCGTGTTTTAGCTGCACAGCTCTGTTCCTTCAGGACCCCGCAAATGGGTATCTGAGCCCTCACATTATTCTGAGCCTAACAGAGCATGTTTGGCCTCGGTGGTCGGGGTCTCACACCCACAAGCAACGTAGAGTGAAACTAGGCCAGCAACAAAACTCCCCCACCCAAACTCTTTAAAACAAGCAGCAAGAGGCCAGCTTCCTCACACAAAGCAGAATTATAGCAGGCTTCTGCGCACAAAACATGTTTAACAGTGGGGCAAGCTTCAGCTATACACAGCAACATTAGCAGTAGGCCAACTTCCTCCACACACAAAAGAAACCCAGTTAGGGCAAGGTTACTTCCCATGTAACATGTATAGCATAAGCATTGGTAAAAACTGCCCCTCTGCACAGAACGAACAGTAGTCTTGCAATCTGCCAATCTTCCTTCACACAACAGGATTTCTCAAACTTTATCAACTCACAGGACAGTTAGCAGTAGAAAGTGAATGTTTGTGCACAGGCCCTTAGCCCGTGTACCCTTCATGACATCCACAGCCTGTGTGCTGCACCTGTAATCGCCAGGGCTATGATGCCCCCAAAGGACAGGAGACGTCAGTAAGGGGAGGACAGTCGTAATACCTTATTTAAAGGGGATGCAAAACATTGTAGACTGAGCTCCTGCTTCTGAAAGTGAAGGAGGCGTTGCTCCTTCTCATTCACTCTTTCTTTGTTTCTCTCGGCCTGTACACTCGGCTGCTTGGTACCTAGCTCATTAGACAGATTCGCCATCCTCCATTAGAACAGACTGTAATTGGTGGATGAATGACTAATCAAGATGCACTGTGATCCTGATTGTATTGCCTTTTTAAAAAGCTGCTAATCACTCAATATCCGCATGTCTGAAAATCATTTTGCCTCTTAGAAAATTGTGAAGTTACGTCCAGGTATGCCACTGATTTCTGAGGAATTTTGAAGCAAGGTTCCAGATGAGCCGTTGTGTATGACCACCCACCGCTTTCAAAAGTAACCTAGGGCAAAATAAATCAGTAATGTCCACTAGAGTGAGACATTTATTGTTGCGTTGCACCTCTCTAATGCATGTGAACACTCTAATATTACCGGATGTCAGCACGCAAAGATTTAGTGTAAGAACGGCCCTGTTTCTAATCAGGCTCCTGAAACTGTTGTTTTCAAGGATGCAATGGTCAGGAATAAAAAGAGCCTGCCTTAGCGTTGGGTGCTAAGAAAAAATCCTCCGGTTTGTGAGCAGGTGAATTCTCTGCCATGAAGAATACTCTTTAAGAATTAATCATACTTTATTATCCTATGGCAGAAGTAATTTCGCTGGGGGTTCTCCACCTGCAGGATCTGGGGCCTGATGTGTTGAAGTCTGGGTCCCATACAGGGCAGTGTTTGCACAGCTTTTGTGACTGATAGTGGAGGAAGGGGGGTCTCCTGTAGAAACGGTCTCTGTTTTTGTTTTGTTTTTTGTTTTGAGAAAGCTAATATTTAAAAAAACAACTTGCACACCCTTGGGGCATGCCTATGGTCTTGTCCGAGTTTTATGACTCACTCACAGGTCCTGCACCATCATTCAGATATATTTAAGTGATTTCTTCCAGAAAAGTAGCAATCAGCTTTTATATAGTTCAGCACAAGTTAGGTTCCGTTTGTAAGATCAGGGCCCACCTCGGATGCACTCCACAGGGGCATTAATAGCTTACATTTCGTCTGCCTCGGGTTGGCAAGTCGGTGGCAAAACCGATCCCCCCTCAATGATGCGCAACCATAAGGGGCACCTTCAAACCACATTCAGACATACACACCTGCGCTTCATCGGGTTCCTAAACCCAAGAAGTTGCCCTATATGGTAAAACCCATAACCTCTAACTTGCAATCTGCAACAAGAAGTGCTTAGAGGCCAGATAATTAGTGAACGAGGGCCAACTAAAAAGCATGTCACATTGCAGGACACGTGCAAAAACAACCCCACATAGCCTGCTTTGATTTATTTCCTTAAACCAGAACCCTGTAAAGTAGGTCTCAGGTATACATTGAATTGCAGATTTCAGTGACGGACCGACCTGCTGTAATAATTTCAGAAACGTTCCGTAATAAATTCCGGCTAGTGCCAAGTGAGGCTTGGCTTTGCTGATGCTGGCGAGGTCTGGGAGAGTGACAGTGTGCTCACTTTTTTCTCATTCTTCGAGGTGGGCAGAGAGATGCTTGTTCAGGAGCAAACATCGGCCAGGGGTCCTAGTAGTCAGTAATAGCTGCCGGCAGAGCTGGCTCTTGCTCGAGAACGAGGCCCTGAGCGGAAATAAATATACCTCCCTCACTTTAACATTGAGGCGACAGGGGCCATTTTCACTTGAAAGTCCCTGGCTGGCTATTTTAAAGAAGTCAAGTGACTCACTGACTTGTTATTCTAAGTGAGTGACTGATGTCTGACGGTGATAACTAGTTTAGTTACGTAACGTAAGTCAGACAGGCCAGCAGCCATTAAAAAAACTTAACTTACCAGTGCTTTCAGACAGTCTCACGTCGTTAGTCGACTCGAAGAGACCCACGCGCGGCAGCTCCACCATCCTCATGCGTGTGGACTCATCCAATCCTGGCGCAGGCATAACATCACCACTGCGCCAGGATTGGCTTAAGAGCAGGGCTAATACTGCCCATATTGAGACCCGGCTCCCCCGGGTCTCTGCCTGTGTCACGGCTAGGCGAGGAGGAGGAGGGAAGGGGCTATTGCCAGTGTGCGCATGCGTGGGCAAGTCATAAAAATGACTTGTCCTAAATGCGCACACACTGACTGCTGCCTGTTACGACGCTGCCAGCCTGCCACATGACACTCATTGCTGCAGGCCCGCCCCCACACCTTCCGCGATCGCACTGGATGACGTCACAATTTGTGACTCCGGTCCGGCATGTGCTTACTGCTTGTGCGGCGCTCATAATTTTACTTTTTTTAGACTGTCAGACAAATGTTGTGATAGCAGTGACGGTCGTCCATGGATAGTGGGGCAACGCCCCAACGCCCCCAGTTGACGAACCGCCACTGGTCTCCGGTAGTCACCTTGGAAACTCCAACACACAGCAATGCTGACATTGCTTGTTCTTGGTGGTGGCAAATAGATTTAACAAAAGTCTTCCCCTGTAGTGGAAGAGACATTGCACCACCTCTGGATATAGATGCCATTCATGATCCATGAGGCATTGATGGCTGATTTTGTCTGTCCTGTTTAGAGACTCCGCTAGGTGATGCACGCCCAGGAAAATGTCCTGGCGTTCCAGCCATGTAAAGAGGGGCAGAGCCTCCTGGCAAAGGATCTACAACACCACCTTGTTTGTTACCTAAACCAGCCTTTTCCTTAATGGGGATGAGAAAGTCTTTGAATGCCAAACAAATCGCTCTCAACTCCAAAAATGTGATG
The DNA here is from genome assembly GCF_964263255.1 of Lissotriton vulgaris. Classification (NCBI taxonomy): domain Eukaryota; kingdom Metazoa; phylum Chordata; class Amphibia; order Caudata; family Salamandridae; genus Lissotriton; species Lissotriton vulgaris. The sequence goes on along the minus strand of NC_141699.1, from coordinate 392,707,658 downwards.
TGGAGCAGAGACTCTGCCGAAGACAGTGTCCTCGGATCGCCACCTCTCCCAGATGGCAGCCCCAACGAAAGAGTGGCACATCTGTCAGGACTGTGAGATCTGGGTGGGGAAGGTAATGGGGTCTGCCACTGACTAAATCATGGTTTCATACCGACCACTACAAGTTGTTTGCAATTGCAGTCGATATCTGATACAAATTCAGAGAAATTAACCTGATTCTCAGCCCACTTGGACTTCATGTACCACTGCAGAGCCCGCATCTGCCACAAGGCATGCTGCGCCAGAAGGATGCAAGAGAACCGGAGACCCAGCAGCCTGAGAGTCAGTCTCACCAAAATCTAGGATAAAGTCTCAAACCTCGGTATCATAGCCTGAATATTCTGGGCTCGCTGCTCCAGGGGAAAGGAGCAAAATTGCACTATTTTCAAGATGGCTCCAATGAAAGGGAGCATCTGAGAGGGAGCCCGGTATGATTTCGGCACATTTATAATGAAACCTCCAAAATGCAGGAGGTCCATGGTAGTCTGAAGGTGGGTGAAGACTACCTGGGGTGAGCCTGCCTTCAATAGCCCATCGTCAAAGTAGGGGAACACTGTAACCCCTGACCTTAACAGTAGCACTGGTAAGGCCTGGAGGACGGATATATGACAACATGTATCCGACAAGTCAAGTGCTTGTAGTGCCAGAGCAACTCCTATATATTGGGACCACCTGATGACCTTTGACTACCATTGTTTTTATTGATTTTAGGTGTTTTACTTCACTCTTGTCTGAATGTACAACATCATGTTTTCTGCATTCTGACTTATACAGAACAGGTAAGGCACAAGAAGCAAATGTGATGATCAAGTGGTATATACAGGCAGAAGCTGTAGTTTTGCACTGACAGCTGGTGCAGGTCCCAGTACAAAATCATCTAGGGGTGGTGTTTGAGTTGCCTGAGACAGGATTCCCCAGTGAAGTGGAACAAGGAGTTGTGGCAAGAAATTTGGGGAATGTTACTACAAAGCAGTTACTGTGTATGATGTAGACGCTCATTGTCCCATAAATTTACTAGACAGATGCTTTAATTTCCTTCTAGATGAAAAGGCTAAAATCTTGGAGGCAGAGGTGACAACAAAGAATTCCACATTGGTGGGAATTACTAAGTTGGAACACCAGAAATATGTACCATTGGCAGCCGAAGACACTAACAGTTGGGCAGAGAAGTAAGGGATGCATATTCCTCTAGACTTACTTAGAACTGTGATTACTATTTGTCAGCATACACAGCACAGGCCGGTCCCACAGTAGGTGAAGGGCTTGTTAGAAAAAGGAAAATTATCAGCGCAAATCGGGCAGATGGATTGCCTTGGTCCATGCCAAATGATCAAGAATGCACTTATTCAGCAGTGTAGGGAGAGATAGTCAGGAAGGAGACTGCACCAGCCCTTCTTACTGTGTGAGGGAAAGGAGGATTTGACAACACTACTAAGAATCCAGAGGCCAAAGTGTGGGTAGAATTCCCAGATAATTTCCAAGAACCAGCTGAGAACAGTGCAGACAGAAACAATAAAACGTTTTCATTAGACCTAAAACAGAAAAAGGAGAAAATGTTTTTTGCAAGAAGAGTGATGCTAGTTTCTTTTCTAGATCATACTCCGAAGTGTTGGTGTACCTGTTGTCCCTGCCCTGAGTGTGGGTGCTTATGTCTGAGCGGGGCTGTGAGGGTGTGGGAGCCCTAAATACTGAAGTGACCACCTGACAGTGCAGAATGACACAGTTGTCGACATCCTTTGGCTGAATCAACCAGATGGGCTTACCTAGCACAGAATGTTTTTGAATGTGCTCAAATGAGTCTGAACTGATCTGATTCTGAAAACGAAAAATAATGATTTCATGAGTCCTTTTAAATGAAAATTTGAAAAGGATATTGTTTTAAATGTAGAAGGAAGGCTGTGTACATTTACACAGTTAGGACTGGTGAAGGATATTTTCATTGAATCCAGCATTGCATATCCAGAGTGTTACAGGAGAAACTGTTCAGCTTGATGAAAATATTTTGAAGTTCATTTAGCAGATATAAGTTTGGCTGCTTTAATAGTAGACGTCCCAGGATTAGACATTTATAACACTAAAAGCATTAATAATTTAACACGTTTGATTATGTTTGTGTATTCATCACACATTTATTTCTGTAGCTGAGTTATTATTGGATATACATGAATTATTTTAGACGGAACCCTTATAGTAATGTGTGTCATGCTTTTAGAATGTCACTGTTTTAATGTGTGCTTCATTTTATGTTTGTGCTTTCACCTAAAAAGTGGATTTTAGATACATATGTTATGATAGTCAAAGGTCATGGGGCGGAATGTAGTGCAAGAGGCACTCCTATATATTGGGACTACACGATGACCTTGGACTACCATTGTTTTAAATTGACTTTAGGTGTTTTACTTTACTCTTTACACGTTTTTTGCACTTGCATGGCTTTGAGACTTCATTTTGTGTCTCTGTGTATCTTCAGGATGGGAGTGTTTCAAAGAGTAGCACTTTAGTTTGTGATACATCAATGTCGGATGTTTAAAAGTAAAAAGAAATAACTAAAAAATTCCTTCAAATAAATAAAAGATTTTTGAGATACATTTTAAGACTGAAAGAGTGGTCTATTAAGTTGAGAACGAGGTGCTCAGCTTTTTTGTTCTTTAAGATAATAATTGAGCAGTATTGGCAATTGTTTATAAATGTGGCGTAGCTTTACTGCGCTTAAGCCAAACCCTTCTTTGTTCAAGTCAAAGAGTAGCACAGCCTTTCCAGGAACAGAATGTCTGGGATGTGTGTTTGAAAGCATGAGAGAGAGAAACGTGTGGAATGTACTTCTCTGTTTTGGGATGTAGTGTTATAGAAGTGGTACACAAATGTGCATTAGGTTGTTCGTTGGGAAGTGTTATGAAGTTTTCACTATTGGCTTTGACATGCTCTCATGCAAACTTGAATTCGGACTCAGTCTAGCTTGAGCTTTGCAAACACAAGCAGGCCCTCAGGTTACTTGCGTTGTTTAGAACATTCACATTCAATATTGTTTTCTGTACTTTTGGAGAGGTTTTCTACTTACGCTTCATCACTAAGATAAGGGGCTGGAACATGTGGGAGCACAGAAGAATGAGTGAGAACTCCTTTGCCTTTGAAATGATTGTGGGAGATGGGCCAACTCCAGTAAGTTTCCTTGGTGCAGGAGGTTCTCGGAATCTTCTAGTGCATTGAGATGATAAAACTGAGGTTTCTTGACTTGGAAAGCGGGATTTTGTTTTGACCTTAAGCGACGGACGGGTCTTATTCAGTGTGGCAGTTCCCGGCTTGCGGAGTATCTTGATCCCAGATGAGAGTCCCCAGTCTGGTGTGGTCTAAGATGAAGTTATTGCAGCCGGTGATGTATTTTTTCTGATTATTGGCATTGTGATGTGTGAGTGTGTCTGTGTGCACATTCAAGTCTCCAGTGGTCATAATCGTATGATGTTTTCTGTGTATATCTTTATATCTTCTCATACTTTCCTTTGATTCCTTGTGTCTGATTACTTAAATGCTTATTTCTAGCAATGGACGTCCAGTATTATCTTTATTATCTGCTTGTATTTTATCCCATGCACTTAACAGTTGCATTTGTTTACTTGTAAGTGTGCTATTGCTTGCACACATATATATATTTACATGTTGTTTCATTTGACATCAGAGAAACCCTTTCTGTTAGAGGGTGTTGCACAAATAAAACCCCACGCTTAATTCTGATAACGGTCTATTGATTTGCCTCATTTTATGAGAGTGAACCCCCTTTCCAGGTGTTTTCTTGCTTTGCCGTGTTTGGCTCTCCATGTGGGAGTGCTGTGTTTCAATTATTTGGGAGTGTGAAGCAGGACAGTGCTACCATCTATTCTCCGGGGTTCAAGGCCGACAGGACCTGAGCATCTTGAATTTCTCTTTCTTAATCGTTGCAAAATGATGAATAGCAATCCATTGGTTGTTGGAAAAGGGACTTGAATATAATTGATGGCACATCAATCTTGCTAAACGGTCAGTTGTTGGGAAAACACGCACGAGTAAAGCACACATTGACTATAAACTGGACGAAGACCTGAAAGTTTGGACAGAAATGTTTTAATAAACAAGGAATGTATCTGTAGACATAATCAATCAAAAACTTGCCTCTCTTGTAACACTGTTGGCATCTTTTTTTTTATTGAACTTTTTACCCCAATCACATATTACATTATTTTGATTATTTAGTTTATTCTTTAATTGATATAAAAAGTTATTTACAAGGTTAGAGAATGAAAAGGTTATATTAATAAACATCCTTCTACCATTTTGCAAAGGCATTTTCATGTCTCTACTTTGGACGTTCACATCTATTTTCATGTGATAAATGATGACTGGGGACATGTCAATAGACTTTAAAGCATGGCTGTCGGTTCACAAAAAATGCTAGGGTAGCAGTTGTAACAAATATTCAACATTTGTCACCACAGGAAGTGACATCATACAACCTTTGACCCTCACTGCCTCACAGGAAGAGATGTCATGTAATGTCATGTGAAATGTAACCCTGTTGCCATTAAAGGAAGGGAAATCTTTTGGCATCTGAAAATGATCTAGAGAAGGTTTCTTAAATATAGGTACATTTCTTGACTGAGGAGATACACAGAGATATGTGTTAGGGAATCTGGGAAAAGGCAGATATGAGCTATTACTACTCATTTCCTCTGCGTGTGACCATGCTCAATATACCTTTGAGCCCAGTTGGTAAACAAAATGCTCAAATATACCTAAAATACCACATGAAAGAAAACTTTCTTTGTGAATGAATGGTAAGACAGACCTATCTTAAGACTATCTGGATTTGGTGCATATATGCAGTAGGACACTACTGTTACTCAGTACAAATAAAGCCACAGATCGATATCATCCTTGCTGGTCTGAAACAGACTGGTGTTTATACACAGTGCAACAGTCATTTCAGTGTACTCAGACAAGTAAAATTAAGATTTTTATGACCATGTACAACTTTCTGGTAAAAAGAAAACCCAAAAGACTGCACATGTGTAAACCTAGTCAATGCAAGCTAGGCAGTAGCACTGCAGTGTCTTTAATTACAAACCTGCAAGCTGAAAAAGGCAAGTCTTCTAATTGGGAATGTGCAAGATCTGCTACAGTTTGTTTTAGTTTAAAACACCTTTGTTGGCATTTTATTTCTATAAAAGATAATTCAGGAATATTCACCTAGCATGCACCCCTAAACTTAACGCTCTCCACCAGTAACTTAACACTTTTAACCTTCCTCCCTAGGTACAGCAACCAATTTTGCGGTAATCCACCCAAGGTCACTCCATTTGGCTAGTCTCCTCAAAAGGAAGGTACTGGTCGCTCACCATTAAACCTAGAGTCCACTGAAGATGTTCACAGTTGTCAACCTGCTCATCAAGTTTTGTATCTAGATCGATCACTATCGGCTGGCTCATTGATATTCTTCCAAATATCGTTCAAGTTCTTTTGTAGGTCAGTTTCTATAGCCTTTATCTCTTCTCTCGTTTCTCAGAAGGTTTGCAGCAGAAGATCTCTGGTGATAGACTGGTCTCTTCTCTCTTGGGGGTCTAAGATCCTCTGTGCTATGGCCATGCTCATACCTCCTTCAGAATTGACTGTGCGGTGGATTATGCCCTGTTGCAGAAAGAATTTGATAGTGGAATCTTTGTTTCTTCTGCCCCCAGTCATGTTTCAATGAGGTTTTGGGGCCACATCTGGGCATAAAGCAGATCTGCCTCTCTTCCTGAATGGTTACTCTCTACCATGGTCAGTAGACAGTCTCTATGTCCATGCTTTCTTAGGTGTTGCTCTTGTTGGGCCTACACACACCTTTCCAGCTTGTGGTCAGGCCTACAGCATCTCCTACTTTGCTCCTCAACGGCCATCTACTTCTTTCTACCTTTGATGGTCAGCTAACAGCAGGTGTTGAGGGTTCTACACCCTTCCTTCAGCCGGTTAGTAATTAGTGTTCATGAATGCATCCTTGAGAGACTATTGCCAGCTAGCTGCCTCTTCTGCTCAGCTTTTCTCATTTGCAGTCTTTTGTCCGTTGGCTTCCGAAAGATGAGAAAGGTTGGCAAAGAGTTGCTTACATGTCAATCTCTGGTGCTTGAAGGTTCTCTGGGTACTGGGTACTTAACATTTTGCTTCGCACACACGAAGATGTCGATAGGTACAGCATAGCCATTCCTATTTCAAGATGGCAGTATGGACATCGCTGTCCCTGGGAAACTGTTAGCCTCCTATGCTCCCAGTGTCAGAAACTATGGGCAGCTCGAATTCCATAGCTTCTATGCACACCTGCTTTTCATGATGACTAAGATCCACACAGATTTTGATGTTTGGGTGTCCCATCTATTATTGCTCTGCAATGCATGGGTCAGGCAGGGAAGGGGATCAGCATGGTCCTACCTGCACATACCATCTGCTATTCTCATGAGAATTTGGTCACCAACTGCTTCGTCTCTCTAGGTCACTTAGGCTGTTTACTGGTCTCTGTTCTTATCACAGAAGAGGTTTCTTTGTAGGCTCGTGGCCCACTTCTTCTGGAATGATTGAGAACCAGCCTGGGGCATCCCCTCACTTGCTCTCGTGGATAATTTGGATCGCATTTTGTTTGAAATACACTTGACTAGGGCAGTGCCAGCGGTACTAAAGGTCAAGCCAACTTCAACTTGTCAGAGTACTAGTCTGCTATTAAAAAGCGCCAGCACTCTCGGAACCGGATGCAACAGATGGCAGTTAGTGGTGGTCACAGCTGCCACAGAGAGTTATGACCTGGCTGCTCACAGCACCACATGGTGATGGCTCCAGCAGTGAACCGTTGGGAATGGGGTAGATGCAGAAAACTGCAGCTGCCTTTCTTGTTTTTGCAGCAAGATCTAAATGTGCAAGCTTATGGCCCATTCCATGAGTTGGCAGTCAGTGTGGTGATGTTCTTGGTGGTGTTACAGGCCACTGTGGTGCCTTAGCTAGACAGAGGCTTTGTGTTACTGGCACCCTTCTTTAAAACAGGACTTGACATTGATGCATCACACGCAACTACACTCACTTGAAAATTTAGATTAGCTAGTCAATGTGGAGGGCGAGCCAAATCTTTTTGGTTGGAATGTGGGAGGAGGAGAGGAGTGACAATCCGGCTCCGAGGGAAGGTCCACACCATGTCAGCTTCATGCCGGGCTAATGGACGCTAGAGCGGTTACCTTGGAACCACTCTCTGTTGCCCAAGGAAGCAGCAGATGCATTGTCACACGGTTATAGCTCAGCTGGGGAACTTTAATCAAGGATTGTTAAATAACTCACAGAACTGAAGTTGAGTAATGTAACGGTGCAACAATTTCAGTTCAACACAGTGATGGAGGAAAATTTAACAAATCTATTACTCAAACCCAAAACAAGTAACACTTGGAAGGGCTGCAAGTCATAGATGGAAACTACTACCTGTGCTGACCATTAAAGTTTATATTGTAAAGCTTAAATTGCATTGTACCGTAGCATTTATACAACGCTTATTAACCCCCAGAGGATTATGAAGTGCTATGCAGATCTGTTTTGGTCGTGGTCAGTCACTTATGTAAAAGATGAGTGGCCAATTAGGAATTTTCTTAGAGACTCCTGAAACGGACGTAAAAGATTGAGAAATATTAAGGAGGATGAGGGGCAAGCAGCAGAAATATCAAGCAGCAGGAGCGGCACTACTCCTTTAGAGTCAACTGTGGATGTTATTTCCTGTCGCAACAAGTGAAGATTCAGCGCTATTATATATGGAGAAACATTTAGATGTCTGAGAGAAGGTTATACACTACTATGTTAACTGATAGTTGAATATATCTAGCTCTTTAGACCATTTGCCTAAAAGAGAACCATTGCAGACTGGAAAATGGGAGCATGAGGTTGCTGACCATTCTTTTTTTTTTAGAAAAGTTTTGATGAAATGGTTGCTTACTTGTAATTCTAGTTTTACCACAAGAGAGTCTACAGTGGAATCATAAGAACGGAATAGTCCTGTTCTACAAAGCACCCACGAGCACGCTTTTAAAAGAAAATATGCTTAAAAATCCATTTTGTTAGAAAAATCATATTATCCCATTTGATGAAAACTAGCATAGCAGCCTACTAAACAAGCATTTACAATGCAACGGTTTCGTCTTTGGAAAAGTTAGAGCTATTGGCAATGTAAATGACAATGCCATTTATTTATCTGTTTTCAAAACCAACACATAAATACAAATATTGTCATTTACAATGCCAATAGCTCAAACTTTTCCAAAGGCGAAACCGTTGCATTGTAAATGCTTGTTTAAGTGAGATGTTTCCAACCCTGTTTTGGACGAGAGAGGCGAACAACAATCGTTTATTTGGGTATGCTCATTTGTATTGTTCACAACCTTTTGCTAAATAATTTTTACGTGGAGGAAATCTCGCACATTTCACCTCAGGCATGCGAGCCAAGGGGAATTCCAGTCTTGGCACCATTGTAATCTATTTTTGTTGTACACTAAGAATGGAATAAAAAACGAAAACAGTTTTGTGATATGTCTTCATTGCTTTAATGAAGATATGAAGTAAGGTTTACAAAACGTTCTCACATTGTGAGGAAAAAAAATGTTTTTTTGCGTGCATTCGCGCATGCGTACATGGTGACTGTTAACAGGCGCGAGCCTGTTTTCCGATTAGTGATGCAGACATAAAATCAGGGGACTGTTAGTATCTGTCATGTCACCCGCCTTCAGAACGCCTGCAGAGGAGGGCGAACCATTGGTGTTTGTGTGCGGGCTTGGGAGACCTCACCTGCCTGCATTGCTCGATTTTATTCTGGGTTTGGAAAACAGATTTTCTAATTTACCACACCTTTGAGTCACCTGTAATATTTTTATGGAAAGGAAGAATTAAAGACGATTTCGTGACATTGCATTGGTACCATTTGCACGTTAAATCCGTGAAACCGCTACGGTCACTTTTTTTTAATAATATCAACTTTCGTTCTGTCTACTTAAAAAAAAAAGCCTACATACCACAACGAACAAAACGAACATCTATAACATATGCGTGCACATTCAATAAAATCACCATCTTGTGTTTCCCCTTGCCTCGGTTTCTGGAAAAACAAAACGTTCCTCGTATTAAAAAAATTGAGCCAACAAATGAAGAGAAATGCCAGGCATCGGTTCAGAAAATGTCATGAATTCCGCCAAGCCTGGGTCTTCCACAGCGTGGTTGGTTGCACAATCTTGTATTAGAAATGTGGCCTTCGTCTTTTAGGTTAGGTAATGTCCCAGCTGATAAATACAAGACCATAAACACGGAGGCAAGGTCTGCAAACATGCAATCAGCGACGACGTCTAGCAGGCAGCCATTTAGCGGCTATCCAGGGGCTATCTGGTGTCTGCTGGGGAAACTTCAAGACAACACGATTGTGTGCTGGGCTCAGGGGGAGTTAATTGTCTTCTAAACGCCCTGCCTCCATTCAAGGTTTTGTTTACCGAACATGAAAAAAACACCGAGGACTCTCTCAGCTCGCCTGCCTCGGGCATGAAAGTTCAATTTTCTTTTTTTTTTCCGGAAAAAAAAAAGATATTGAATTTCAGGTCGCGGGATTAGGAAGAAGACTTCTAGAGGGCTGCTTTCTCGAAATAAAAGGAAGCCAAAGCAGCTGGCAGGGATTAGGGTGAGCTGGTGTCTGCCCTTTCAAACGGATTACATTTTATTCTTACAAGACATTGTATCTGCGCCGTTCTGGGGGAGGCCGTCCGGTCCAGCCTTCGACGTGTTCATTTGACCGATGGCGGGCGGGTCCCGAAGTTCGAGGGACGTCTGAGGAATGGCTACAGATGGCTTGAGCGGGTGCCGCTCGGAGCTCGAGTCAACACAACAACGACAGTATAGCAAGCACTGTACGAAGTGGCTTGGGGTCACAGCCCTGCAGCCACGAGTTTGTCTTTTTGATGTTTCACTTTAAAGTAATTAAACAAAATATAATCGAGGCGCCTGCCCCATTTGTATGTACAATTAAAGCATTTTTCACGTCAAGTGATTGTTGCTTTATTTACATAGATAAGAAAATGTTGACAGAATGTTAAATGACAATATTTCTGTATTTATAATTGTTTCCAAAATTGCGATTTTTGAGGAAGTTGTGATGCAAGAATAATTCAATGGTAAAAAAACAATAAAAAAAATATTTTTTCTTTATTTTTATCAGGGGTTCCGTGCGTGGAACTGTGTTTTCCCTTTGACAGTGTAAAGTGTGATTTAGTACAATGTGTCTGGTAGCATGGCGTCACGTCAGCCTTTTAAAATTACAAATATAAATGAGCTAAACAAAACGTTGCGCACTTTTTATCGGCTCTTTTTCAGTGCACGTGCCGTCTGAACAATTTAAATGTAGTAAGTAGCAAGAACACAATCACACTTTACAAGCAGGCAGCAGTTCAGAAGGGCGTTGTCAACTGAACCTTACTTGTGAGTGGCAGCAGGCGTTTCTGCTATTTGTAGCGCCTCATGAATGTGGACGCTATATCTATATGAGGAGCTGGAGTGTGTAAACATTTCGGCTTGTTAGAGCTTGTTTGTGGCTCTTGTCGAGACCTTTGAGTTTGCCGTATGCCCTCACACTTCTGCGTCAAGCAGTGCGGGGCAGCCCTGCAGCAGAGCTGCGCTTTGCCCCAGCGGTGCTTTCACAGCAGAGGTGGGAAGGGGGCGTGGCGTTTGCTCTGTGGCTTCGGCTTTTCGAACCAAGGCCACAGCTCTGCTGCTGGCAGCTGGCTTGCATCTGACCGAATTCACTCTAAACCAGTGGAAAGCATTTCAGGCCCAGCAATTAAACGGCAAAGGGGTTAAACAAGCAAACTCTGGAGTCAATCGAACCCACATGCATGGCGGAGCGAACCCGAAGTTCGGAGATTCATTACTTTGCTTCATAAAACTGCGAGTCTTTCGGTCCCCGCGAGGATAGGTCAGGCGTCGACGGGTGGGACAACTGCACAGCTTGCACCAGGAGAGGTGGTGTGTGCGACAAGGCCAGGCAGTTCAAGCACGCGCTCTCTATACACCTGGACTGAACTCAGCGGTGCGGGTGCGGCCAGCGGTTTGTGGAAAGAAAATATTCTCGTCTCACCACAGACTTATTGAGAGACCCCCCATCTATAGCATAAACACTAGAAGAATTAATGAGAGGCGCTAAACGAAGGTGCCTGCAAAACATTCAAGGTACAGGGTTCTTCTACCTGTGATTGAATTGTACATTTCGACACACACGCAGTACTCCTGAACTATCATCCTTGTCAGTCATATGTGCTCTTTGTATCTGCTTCTGCGCACTCACGCTGGAGTCTGCAATGCACTCTTGGTATTCAGAGAGCTGTAAAAACTTTAAGCAGCATCAAAACCTTGCAAACATGTTCGATACGCATGCCTGCTAAGTGGCCCCATGTCATGCGTCACACCCTAAGCTACTTCCGACTGCTCAGCCAACAACCCAAGTTAGGAATGAAAAAATGCAAATCCTTGAGTCTCAGAATGAGAAGTATTTTTGGATAAAGACATGGGGCCGTGTGGCAGTTATTACCATATGACTTCAAGGAGCCATCTTTTCGGACTATTTACCCTTATTGTTACTTTTGTATGTGTTCAAAATATGCATTTTTGCAAAATAAATATTTCGAATAAAAGAGCCTTGTAAATGTACTGTATTTTTTTTTCTCAAACCATTTCTAACAAGCATTAGCAACGCCATAAAGTCTCGCTTTACGAATCTTTTGGATTTGCTATATTTTTTTAACTCAGCTGTGAAGCATCGGCAACAAATAAAAAGCAAAGTTAACTAAAAAAAAAGGAAAAAGCATGGAAGCTTGGCTGCTGCTGGTATACGTATCCTTTTCTATGGGCGCAAACTGGATGAGGTATGCACGCGGGCCTAGTGCAGGACGCAGGCCCAATTTTATTTATTTACCAGTCCAAGATTACACCGCCACCTCAATCGCAAAATAAAACAAGTCAGGTCCCGGGCCGCGCTGTGATTGGCTGACGTCACGGGGGTTTCCCGGCCGGCAGCCAATCACAGCGCGGCCAGGGAATGACGTCACGGGGGTGTCCCGGGCCGGCAGCCAATCGCAGCGCGGCCCGGGACAAAGGGGCGGGGCTTAAAAAAAGCACCAGAAACGCCCCCGAATCGCGTTTTCGTGAGAAAGCGCGATTGACAGCCTCTGTCTCCCAATGGCTAGTCTCCATTTATGGAGCTAACCAATTGGAAACAGAGGCTGTCCTAACCTCACTATTGAAAACAATAGATTTCGATCTGGGAGGGGCTTCGCCCCTCGCCAGGTTTCGAAACCTAAAAAAGGTTATATGGGTCAATTGCATTTATTTACTTTAAAATGTATAAACATCATAACAGGAACTAGGTGACAAGAAAAACAAGCATTTGCAATGCAATAGGTCTCGTATTAGGAAAGTTTGAGCTATTGGTATTGTAAATGACAATTTTTTTATTTAGGTTTTGTTTTTGAAAATAGCGAAATTAATAGCTTTGCCATTTACCATGCCAATAGTTATAACTCTCGCAAATGTGACACCTATAGCATTTGTAATGCAATATGTGTTGTATTTACGTGACTTACATGTATTGATATTACAAATAACAATGGTTTTTAATTTTTTTAAATTAATTAATACTTAAATAAAAGGCCACTTAAATGACAGACCCCCTGGCTACAGTTAGAAACACATTTTTTTCAAACCTGGGTCGAGAAAAAAATAAACTGAGCATTGAACCACAAGTCAACATTATTGAAGGTCCAATTCCATGACGTCGAGCAGACAATGTCTGTATGGGTTAACTTTACAAGCAAGCATGAGATGAGGTTAGAGAAAAACAACTGAAAGGGAAACCAATAAAACATGTCTTTTGTTTCAGAACATATTAGCAATAATTTGCCAAATTGATAGAACACCACAACAGGTATGAAAACCTGATTCGTCTGACAGCAATAAAAAAAAACCTCCTTAAAATTAAGATGGGGGGGGCGTGGCTTCGAGGGCGAAGATGGCGGACGCGGCTCTGTAGAGCTCCTGCCGGCCCGATCCTTATCCGTTAATTTATCCTTGCCCTAAACCCTCTTCCCTCGTCTGTACTGGTGCAGGAGGTTGCTGGAGTCCGGTGGAACACAGTGGTGTGGTCGTGGGTGCCTCGGACCTCCGCCGGCGCGGCCATTGGAGACCGTGCCTGCTGGGCCTACTTGCCGCGTGGTGAGCCGGGACCTCGATTTTTGTCCCGCCCGCCGGGCGACCCTTGGCGCCGGCCGGGCGTCGTACGTCTTGGCCCGCGGGGCTGCAGCGGAATCGCCGGAGCTGTGGGACAGAGGGCCCGTTGGCCGTATCCTGCGGAATGGTATCCCGACGATTCGACGGTACAGGCCTGATGTTCATCCTGGTCGGCCTACCCTAGCGGACTCGGGGATCTGCCGCGCTGCCTGAGGCGGACGGCCTGGAGGCGCCATTCCGGCGGTTTCCCCTTGGACCCCTGCCTTGTGATATCCGCGCCTTGGTGGAGTGCCTATCCCCTGATTCTGGCCGGTGTCCTGGCGGGCTGGGGACGGACGAGTCCCGAGGGATTGGTGTGCTGTGGACGCCCTGGACTGCTCACTGACCATTCATCCGGGTGCTTCCGTTGCAGGTCCATATCACCGACCTACCCCGGCGGCGGCCATGACCAGAGGCAGGGGCGGCCTTACTGCCGCCACGACAGGGCCCATCGACAAGTTCACCGGCCCCGGGAGTGGTGCCGGGGCGACCGGTGGGGGTCAGGCTGCTGGCCCGGACAATGCAGCGCTGCTGACGGCCATCACACAATCTCGTGATATGCTGGACGTGAAGATTGGTGCGGTGGGCGCGGATGTGATGCTGCTGCGCCAGGACCTTCGCAACGCAGGTGCTCGCATCACTGAAGCGGAGACCAGGGTCACGACGGTGGAGGGCGACGTCGGCGCCCTGAAGAAGAGAGTCGCCGACCTGGAGCAGGCGCAGCGGGGCCTGGCGCTCCGGGTGGAGGATGCTGAAGGACGGGCACGGCGGAACAACCTGCGTTTTGTCGGCTTCCCGGAGGACTGCGAGATGGGGCCTATGGACGTTTTCCTATCCCGATGGCTGGAGAGCTGGCTACCCCCGGACGCCCTGTCACGCTGCTTCGTGGTAGAGCGCGCCCACCGCGCCTTGACACAAAAGCCGCCGGCCGGGGAGCGGCCCCGTCCGATCATTGCTCGGATCCTTAACTACCATGATCGGGACGTCGTCCTCCGGGAGGCCCGGCTCAAGGACACCCTGCTGTTTGATAATTGTAAAATTATGATCTTCCCGGACTATACCAAAATGGTCCAGCAGCAGAGACATTCCTTTCTGGCGGCCAAGGCCAAGCTGCGGGGCCTGAAGATCCAATACTCGCTGCTCTACCCGGCCCGCCTCTGCGTGATCTTCAACTCGAGGACCCATTTTTAGGTTTCGCTGGGGGACGGAGCCGTTAGGCTCCTCCTCCAGAGAAATCTATTGAGTACAGTAAGGCACTCTGGAACACGCCCCCCGTCCCATTGGCTAGCTCCATAAATGGAGCCTAGCCATTGGACGAGGGGCCTGTCCATCAATGCCGGACCAGACACGGGGGCGTTCCCGAGATTCTTTGGCTTTTGTCGACGTCACGCGACGCCGGGAACGCCCCCGAGTCTCCTCCGGCCGGGCCGTGCTTGCTGCTGTCCTGCCTTGTGTCCCTCCTCCCGCCGTCCCCACGTTTCCCGCCTCCCTCCCGCCGTCCGTTCCTCTCGTGTCCTTTCCCGCCCCCCTCCCGCCCCCTGTGTCCTCTCCCACCCCCTCCCGCCGTCCGTTCCTCTCGTGTCCTTTCCCGCCCCCCTCCCGCCCCCTGTGTCCTCTCCCGCCCCCTCCCGCCGTTCGTTCCTCTCCCGCCCCCCCCTGTCCTCGTAGGTGCTTGTTTTATGTTGACCACGGATGTAATTTTAGTATTCCTCAGTCGAAAAGTCGGTGCCAAATTACAGTTCTTACATCTTTTGCACGTCCTGTTTTCGAGTTTTTTTCCTTCATAAGTGCTTTTCTCTTTGTGAAGGGAAGCCCCGGTTAGAATATGAGGGGCGGGGCTCGGGAGATCCATCACGTGACTGTTAACGCCTCTCTAGCGTCATGTGACAACAACTTCTGTCTGGCTTCAATTTTGCAGTTTCTAGTTGTAGTTCCCTTAGTTTTAGTTCCGAGATATCGGCAAGTAATCGAGAGTGGTGGCTCTGCTTGGGGGTGTTACGAGATGGAGCGTGTAGACAGCTGCCCGGTGGAAGAGACTGAAGAGGAGGGAGAGAGCGAGGACAGTGGCAACGCCTCCCAGAGCCTCAGCAATGCCTCTGGGGTGGGTGACGCACCCGAAGAGACCCCGGGAGTGAGCCGAAGCTCTGCCTGGGCTCCTGAGCCGCTGGTGGAAGCAGCCGCGGAAGAGCTGGCTTCGTATCTGCTGCCGGGCTGCGGCGCACAGGAGGTGAGAGGCGGGCTGTTAAGATCAATTTGACGTCACGTACGGTGCTCTAACCGACTCCTTGGCTTTCTTAATAAAGCCTTATACGGGTTCTTCACGTTAAGCAGCGGTGATATTCACATGTCATTTTTACAGCGCATCATTTTTTGCGCAGAGGCGTGACTGAGTCACAAATGTTGTCCACGTTTGGTTCAGGCAGCTGTATGGGAGGCAGCCGTAGCTGCCATGTACCTTATTGATGAGGCGGGATGTTTTTGCCTGATTTTAATATGGCCACCCATCGTGACTGTCTTTGACATGTCTTGAGCAGTAAATGCCAAATTCATACGTTCCATCCAGGTTGTCAACAGACAACAGTGTATCCATGTGTACTTTTAAACACAAAGTGAGTGTGATATTGAACACAAAAGTGAGCGTGATGTTTAGCTGGGTTGTTCCTTGTGTTGTAAATGGACATGTAGTTTTTTAATTTGAAAAAGAGAGTGCAAGCATTTCTCAGGTGGTGTACAGTACTTGCAATGGGAGAACAGCTGCACTTCAAAGGAGTAAATCGGTACGTTGAGAACTGGTGTATAGTTATCATTTATAAATCCTATGCTTTAAAGATCACGTTAAGCTGTTCTTTGGGATGTTCTCCCCTGCCAAATACGTTTTTGGAAATGTTATGGTAAATAAAGAAATTAGGATTACAGTGCAAAGTAAAATAAGTAATACGTCACCATAATAGGCAGACGAAGTGGCCTAAACGGCAGAGCTGCAGACTTTGGAGCTAGGTAACAGGTTTAAGTCCCAGTTTTGGCTCAGCTTCCTATTATTTAATTTCCTGTGACTTAGGAAAAAAATCAGCTCTTGTGTGCTAATGTAAAGTGCTCTAATGCTATTGAACCTATTTCCTGCAAAAAACTGCAAATAAAATAGTTCATGATTTAGAAGGCTGTTGTATTTTGAATATTTGACTGTAGTTATGAAGGTCAGGTAGTCGAGGTGTAGTTTGTAGGTTATTAATTAAGTCTTAGTTGCAAGTTAGTAAATCCACGATCGCAGCCCCACCAGGAGCACCCTGCCTCCTGCTCATCCCATTCTCCTACTGCTGCACCTCGCTGATGGCTGTGTCAACAGGGACAATGGGAGGGAAGGAACAACAAGGGGGTGGGAGTTAACAGGCAATGAGGCAGTGAGATAAAAGTGCTATTATGCAGTTGGCGCTGGCCACCTCATAGCGCTAGTTAAACATTTGGGGGGGGGCGCGGAAGGAGCAACACAGATTTTGTGTGGGTGCAATGTGCAGAAGGGGTGGCTGCAACCAGGGCACGAGTCAGGGGTCCACGCGGGTGGACGGATTCCCCCCATTTATTTTCACAGGGTGGCTGCCGTCCACCCTGCCAAGAAGTTGGTCCCCACAGAAAAAGATACTGAATTCGTCCCGGTGTAATTTCCAAACACCGGGACACTCTCAGCAGCGCCTGCACGTTGTTGTCTGCTTCCGATCACAACAAAGTGCAGGAGGGGACAGGGCTCTCTTATTTCTATACTGGCCATAACAAAGGCCGAGTCTTAGGGGTCATAAGCCTCCTTTTGTTGGAGTCTCCTGGCTGTCAGCAGTCAGGAGCCTCACACCTGATGCAAATGGAGCGGAGGGCTCTGTGCGTGTGTTTGGGGAGCTCTTTGCGTGTGTGTGGGGGGCTCTTGTGTGTGGGGGGCTCTTGTGTGTGTGGGGGGCTCTTGCGTGTGTGTGGGGGGCTCTTGCGTGTGGGGGAATCTTGCGTGTGCGTGGGGGGCTCTTGTGTCTGTGGGGGGCTCTTGCGTGTGTGGGGGCTTTTGCGTGTGTGGGGGTCTATTGCATGTGTGGGGGGCTCTTGCGTGTGTGTGGGGGGCTCTTGTGTGTGTGTGTGGGGCTCTTGCGTGTGTGTGTGGGGGGGGGCTCTTGCGTGTGTGTGGGGGGGCTCTTGCGTGTGTGTGTGGGGGGGCTCTTGTGTGGTGTGTGGGGGGGCTCTTGTGTGGTCTGTGTAGGGGGCTCTTGTGTGGTGTGTGTGTGGGCCTCGTGTGTGTGTGGGGGGCTCTTGTGTGTGTGTGGGGCTCTTGTGTGGGTGTGTGTGTGTGCAAATGCAATACGTCTCGCATTTGCGACAGAGTAAGCTATTGGCATTGTAAATGACAATGCCATATATTTATCTGTTTTCAAAACCAACACATAAATAAAAAGTTTGTCATTTACAATGCCAATAGCTCTAACTTTTCCGAAGGCGAAACCGTTGCATTGTAAATGCTTGTTTCGATTCCCCGGAGGCCGTCTTCGCCTGGACTGACGAGACAGTCAGGCTTCGACCACACGTCCAGCCAGGGCTGCACTCCGGCTCCTCACGCAGTTCTTCTCAGGACCGGAGCGACCAACCGAACAAGGGGAAGCGGCATCGCAAATCTCGCTCAAGGCGGAGGTCCCTGTTCCGAGACCCCCTTTTGGGAGACACGCAGCCGGAGACACATCATTCTGGCCGGGGGCCCTGACTGCTGTCCACCGACTTTTTTGCTCCTTACGTTTCTTCTGTGGCCGTCCCTGCGGCGACCGCCTGCCAGTCGGCAGTACAGACATAACTTGGTGCAGTATTACCTGGCTCTTTGGCCTTTATTTGGGACTCATGTGAACTGATGCTCTTTATCATGCACTGTCTTTGATGGTACCTTATGCTGGGGGGGGGGGGGGGGGGTTGGGGCATGTTCTAAGGGCTGCCTCCTCCTGTTGGGTTTGGGGGATAGTGTTGGGAGTGTGCTTGGTTGGTGGTAGGGGGGTTGTTTGGGATCCTTTGGCATGTCTGACTTTTGGCGCTATGTTTTGGGCCTGAAGTACCATATGCCGCGACAGATACTTCATTGTTTCTTGAGGTATTGCGGTGGGGGAGGGGGGTCTTGGGATGTTGGGTGGCTAGGTGGGGGGGTTTGCTTTTCGGGGGTTGTGGGTTTTGGGGTCTTGTTTTCTGGGGTGCACGTGGTCTTCATGGGTTTTGCAACTGTGGGGTCTGGGGCCTGGGCCGGGAGCCGGGGATTGTGGGGCTGGGTGCATTGTGATAATGGCTGATGTCCCTCCTTTAGCGCCTTCTGGCGCTTCCATGCGTGTTCTTAGCTGGAATGTTCGGGGACTATTGGACAAGATTAAACGGGGGGCGGTGCTTCGTTGGGCTAAGAGGGACCTGGCGGATGTGCTCCTTCTTCAAGAAACGCACATGCTAGGTACGACGGCCCTGAGTCTGCAGCGCTTTGGCTTTCATCAAGTGTTCCATGCCGGGTTTACTAGGGGCTCCAGGGGA
This sequence comes from Lissotriton vulgaris, assembly GCF_964263255.1. Taxonomy (NCBI): domain Eukaryota; kingdom Metazoa; phylum Chordata; class Amphibia; order Caudata; family Salamandridae; genus Lissotriton; species Lissotriton vulgaris. Next base: position 392,688,773 of record NC_141699.1, on the reverse strand, counting down.
GTGGCCATTCTTATTCATAGACGGCTGGCGTACGTTCACGAGCGTCAATGGCTCGACCCCCAGGGACGCTTTGTATTTGTTCAAGGGAAGGTTGGTGCGGAACCTGTGGTGTTTGGCTGTGTGTATGCCCCCCCCCCCTGCAGTGGGCCTTGGCTGAACGGTTGTTTGCCTTATGGACTGAACTCCCCCACTCCTTGGCTGTGATTGGTGGTGACTGGAACGATGTGTTGGACGTGGCTTTGGACCGGCAGAGGAGGCCCGGGGTGGCGCTTGTGTCCTCCCCTACACGGTTAGGGGCTATGGTTGATGGTCTGGGTTGGGTGGATGTGTGGAGACACCTACATGCGGAGCGGCGAGAGTACACCTATGTTTCGGCTGTTCATGGCTCCCTTTCGCGCCTGGATTGTGTGTTTGTTCCGAGGGCCTTCCTTGATAGAGTGAAGGGGGCGGCGATTCGGCCTCGCGGGCTCTCTGATCATTCCCCTGTGGCAGTCCAAATTGACTTGTGCAAAGCACGCCAACCCTTCCGATGGCGGATGTCCACGTGGCATCTGCAGCGCCCCGATTACTCCCAGCATCTTCGTGGTGCGATCGCACACTATTGGCAGGACAACCTTACCGAGGGAATGGACGCGGTGACCGTCTGGGAGGCCATGAAGCCCACTCTACGGGGAATAGATATAGCCTGGTGTGCGTCTGCTCGCCGGACTCGGCAGGAAAGCATTACTGCTGCTGCAGCGCGGGTGGAAGAGCTTGAGGCTCGCCACAGTGAGGCACCTGATGATGTCGCGCTGCGGCTGCTCCTGCAGGCGCAGCAGTCTTACTCCTCGGTTTTAATGGACGAGGCTCGCCAGGCATGGTTGGCCACCCGTAGCCGGGTGTACCAGTGGGGTGACAAGTCCTGCACTATGCTCCACAGGCTTTGCCAACAGAACTTGCAGCCTCTTACACTGCCGGGCCTTGTTGATGGCGCGGGAGTAGCGATCACGGACCCGGCAACTCTTGCAACGAGCTTTGCGCACTATTATGGGCGTCAATATGCCTCCCAGGAAACTCTCTCCCCTGCCGATATCGCGGACTACCTTGCGTCGGTTCCCCCATCTGCTGTGTCCGATGAGGTGCGTGATGCCCTGGACCTTCCCCTGACGGCTGAGGAGCTAGGTGACGCGCTGGGCCAACTGAATGTGGGCAAAGCGCCGGGGCCGAGCGGATTCCCCAGCGAATTCTATAAGAAGTTCCATCTGCAGCTCGGGCCGCATTACCTGCGGGCCCTGGAGCAAGCGCGGGACCATGGCCGCCTCCCACTGGATTGGCGGCATGCCGAAATCGTGGTGTTCTTGAAGCCGGGTAGGCCCCCTGATCGCCATGAATTTTATCGCCCCATATCCCTTATTAACTTCGAGGCCAAGCTCCTGGCCAAGGCGCTTGCAAACCGCTTGCTTCCACACATCTCAGCCCTTGTTCACCCAGATCAGGCAGGCTTTATGCCGCGTCGGGCGACGAGGCACAATATCCGGCGGGCGCAGGCTGCGATAGAAGGGATCGGGTCTTCGGAGGATCAGGCGGCGCTACTGTTGGCCGATATCGATAGTGCCTTCGATTCGGTTAGCTGGTCCTTTCTTTTTACCCTGTTACCGCTGCTGAACCTCGGCCCGGTCTTCCTCTCCTACGTCAGGTTGCTTTATACAGGGGTTACTGCCTCGGTGCGTATCTCCGGGGCGACGTCGGCTCGGTTCCCGGTGACCAGGGGCACGCGTCAAGGGTGTCCGCTCTCCCCCTACCTCTTCGCGCTGGCCGTGGAGCCACTGGCCACCAGGATACGCCATGATGTGCTCTACCGTGGCTTCGTGTGGGCTGCGGATCATTCGGACCGCATAGCTCTATATGCGGACGATGTCCTGTTTTTCATGACCGACCTACAGCGTACGGGCCCTCGTGTCCTGGAGCTGATGCAGGAGTTTGGTCGTGTATCAGGGCTCTTCCTTAACCCGCGCAAGTCGACCTTATGGGTGCTGGGAGGTGGCCCAGTGGCCTGTCCTTGGGCTGCATCCCTTCAGGTAGCGGTGGAGGGTGTGAAGTACCTGGGTGTTTTCCTCTCTGCTTCGCCTGCAGTGGCGTGGGACCGGAACGTCCAGCCTGTGTGGGATCGGGTCCAGATGGACGTCAAGACATGGACGCGTATGCCTCTTAACATCTACGGCCGGTCGGCCATCTTTAAGATGGTGGCCTTGCCCCGTCTCCTCTACCAACTACAGAATCATCCTTTTCAGATTGACCCGCAGTGGTTCCGTACCGTTAATTCTGTGCTGGGCCGGTTTCTGTGGGCTGGGGGTGCCTCCAGGGTGGCGCTGCGCACGTGCTTCCTCTCTACATACTGCGGCGGCTTGGCGACCGCAGACATTTTGTCTTACTATCAGGCCTCCCATCTCCTTGTGCTTAACGAGTGGTGGTATGGGGACCGTAGTGATCCGGCCTATGCCCTGGAGCACTCTCTGATGGGGGGCGCCTCCCTTCACACTTTGCTGTATTCGGCCAGGCGGAGACGACTGCTTCCACGGGTTACCCAGGTAGTTTTCGCGGTCTGGCGGCGGGCCCTGCACCGTATGGGTTGGTGGGGTAGGCTGACGGCCGAAACTCCGTTATGGCGTAATGGACTGCTACCGGCGTTGGCGTCTTTGTCTGGGTTCGACGGCTGGGACGCGATCGGGATCTCATCCCTCGGCCATGTCCTTTCTGGTGCTACCCTTAAGTCCTTTCAGGACCTCAGTTCTGAATTTAACATGCCTAGGTCCCAGTTCTTCAGTTACCTCCAATTTCGCCACGCTCTTACTCCTAGCCTGGTGGGCTTAGAGCAGCTCCCAGACTTTAGCCCCATTGGGGCAAAACTTTTTATGGGAGACCTGGGTGACAAGAAGGTCTCTCAGATATACCGTTCCCTGGTCACGCACTGCTCCCCTTCACTCTCGACGCTAAAGGCTTCTTGGGAGGGTGATGTTGGTCCCCTGGATGACGACGACTGGCGCGAGGCCCTTAAATCTCCCCGTGGTGCTGCTATAGCTATCCGCCTCCGCTTCATCCAGTTCAAATACCTCCACCGAGCTTATTATACTAGAGACCGTCTATGGCGGGCGGGCCTTATTGTCGCTCCGGAGTGCCTGAGGTGTGGTTCCGAAAGGGGCACCCTTTTTCATACTGTGTGGTCCTGTGAGAGACTGACTCGGTTCTGGGCCGGGGTTTGGGACTGCTTGTCCGAGGTGTTGGGGTGGGACCTGCCTCGTACCCCTAGGTTGGGCCTTCTTCATGTTTTAGAAAACGTTGGGGGCAACATTTACAAACGCCATCTGTTGTTGCTGGGGCTTGTGGTGGCGAAGAGAGATCTGGCGCAGGCCTGGAAGAGCGAGCGCGCCCCCCACTCGGGGCCTGGAAGGCGGGCCTGGACTTCCTCATGGGTCTGGAGCAGCCTGTTTTCGAAGCCCGGGGGTGTCCCCGCAAACATTACAAAATATGGAAACGGTGGGCGGACTACAGGGGCCTGTCCCTCGACCCCCCCATGGACATCGATGATGCACTACCGCTGGATGTGGATCCCGCACCCTAGGCTGCTGGCCGGCTCCACCTTTGTATGCCATCTTATGTTGCTGAACTGTGATCACGTGCACTGGGTTAGGGTGGGATAAGGGGTGAGTAGCTGTAGGCGGGTTGGTTGGTGTTCTTGGGGTTGGGTGGGCAGGGGTTGTTCGACATCTCTCATTCTATAACGCTGGGTTCAATGCTGTGTCAATGCTGTGTTTTCTCCTGTCTGTCGTTGACAGTCTCCTCCTGACTGTGGAGGGCTGTGCTGAACCTTGCTTGAACTCATAATAAAATAGTTTTGAAAAAAAAAAAATTAAGATTGGTATACAGCTGCCGGATAAAGACTTTCAGGTGGGGGCGTTAAATATTAGACTGCAGAAAATAAATTCCAACTAAATGTTCGCGCCCTTATGAAGATGAAAGGCGTGGAAGACCTTGAGACACTAAGTGTTACGTTCAAATAATGAGCCGTTCCTCCTTATCTGCAACGTAACTGGAGAATGTGAAGTGACTCAATACCGTGAAACCCACCTCTGAGAATAAATGAGCATACGGGTGGTATTGAAAAAAACCAATTCGTCATATCAATGTTCTTTATGAGGTTTTGCTTACCTAGGAAACGATCATTAATGTGCGAATGGGTAGAATGTATAACTGACAGGAAGGCCCAGCACCCGTTGCAGGTAAGTGCAATAACGCAAATCGAAAGTGCTTGAAAATCAACAAAATTGGTTAATGCCATTCAGCAAAGTAGGATAATGCATTGAAAGCCAAAGATTCCTGAAATATTGTTTTGCTTTTAAAAGCGGAGACCTGTGCTACGTGATGACACTAGTTGGGTTTTATGTTTACATGTTATTGAAACTTAATTTTGTCCAGGAGTACTAGATATACCAAAAAGGAGCTAACGAGTGGGACTGTTATGAGAAGGCGACATAATCTATGCATGATATTTGCTCCTAACTGTTACATGTCTAATTTGAGGAAACGAGTGCCATAGGTAGAAGCGCAAAATGTTTTATCCATTTATATCGATGCCGAATACTAATGGTACGCAAACGTGTTCTACATGTGTCTATGTACTTCTATATCTTGCCATCCTGACAATAAAGATTTAAAAAAAAAAAAAAAGCGGAGACCTGGTGAGTATTTCTCGCACTGTGCCCCTTTAGAATGATGCTTAGGTGTACCGAGCCCTCCTGGGGTTTGGGTGAACAGAGAGCTCTGTGGAAGGTAATGGGCACAGGCGACGGAAATATTTTTTTATTCTCAGTTTGAGTACTAAGAATGCCGGACTCACTGTGAGAACAGCCGAGGCAGCAACTGTGATTCATTTGGACAGTGTTGTCATGAAGCCCTGCAAATGGCTGGGGGAGTCTTATCAGCAGGCCTTGGGATACCTGTTAGAGACAGACACTCTCAAGTGACACACCGAGTCCAAGTCCAACACACACACGCCATTGCACGCACACACACACACTATTGCACACACACACACACACACACACACACCATTTCACGCACACACACATAATGCACGCAAGCAAATAGAACTGCTTACATCAAAGTATAGAAATCACAGACAAAATGTCGCACTATTATAGAACAGTGCATGTTATTTGGGTGTATTACCAGCGGGTATTTTCTATCGTCCAAACATTAGGGAATGTTCCATGAGCATTCGTAATTGACGTGCCTGTCTTTTGCTATGTTTATGTTATCCACACAATCGTGGGGGGGGGGGGGGGAGGAGAGGAGGGGAAGAGAGAGAGAGAGGGAGAGGGAGAGAGAGGGGGGGAGAGAGAGAGAGAGAGGGAGGGAGAGGAAGAGAGAGGGGGAAGAGAGAGAGAGGGAGGGAGAGGAAGAGAGGGAGGGAGAGGAAGAGAGACGCTTGCACAGAATGGCGGTGGCGGAGCGCAGCGATGTCAAGGTAAGTTGTACTTAGCGCTATGTTATGTTTGGTAGTGCAGAGCTGGTAGGGCGGAGGACTCTGCAGCTTCTCTACTTGCGGCTGCGCCTCGTCGTAGTCCTGCTCCGAGGGCGCGCTCTGGTTGGCTCGGCTGGTCAGCAGCTGGCACTGCCCACGTGCCTGCAGGAAGTACCAGCTCTGCCCCCCCGGGGCGGGACAGGTTGGCATGGGAGGGCAGGTGCCTGGCAGGGAAGTCCAGGGCCACGTTCCTGGTGACGGGCCCCCAGACACGAGGCCTGCGGGGCCCGTGTCTCGCCTCCTGCGGAGCAGCGCCCGGCCCCGGGCGGGGCTGGCATACCTAATGTGTGGGTTGGAGCCATTTGGTAAAAGGATGAGGGGAGGCCAGGCTAGGAGAGGTCTCTGTGTCGTGTGGTGATGTTTAAAGTGTCTTTACCACTTAGAGTAGGATTCAACAGTGTTAACCTAGGCTATCCCAAAGAAAAAGCTGGAGGGTATAATTCATGGTGAAATTGTAAATGTTTGCTGGCTACAAGATAAGTGAAGTGACTTGACTGGCTTCATGTAAGGCCTTGTCACCATTCTTGGCGTTCGAACCCGTGACTTGCAGAGTACACACAGACTGTTCAGCAGGGGTGCAGTCTGCTAAGCACAGAAGTGCAGGGGTCACATGTGGAAGAAAGGATTCACGAGTGGCCTTCGCTGGATCACTGTGACCGACACAGCTGCCGGCGGTCTGAAAGGCTCGTGTTGGCCAGAAAGTTCTTCGCTGGGCTGCCTGGGCACAGTATAGGGGAATAAATAGAGCATAAGAGCTTGTGGCAGAACGAACTCAAAGGTGAGTCATGTGCGAGAGATCTGAACAAAGACAGACCTTGTTCGCAGCATAGGGCGGCAGTGAGAGCTCTCTACAGGCCTGGGGCTCTTCTTCCGGCACACAGTGGATGCCTGGCTTTGCCCTGCTGCTAAGTCAAAAGGCACTTTTTGGCAGCATAGGGCGGTTCCACAAACTATTCAGTGCTTGATCTGTGAACGATAGAGCGCCGGTGCTCAAATCTCGCCTCTGAAGCCGGTGGCGGGTGCAATGAAATGGCACATACCGAGCCTGCGTGTTCTAAATCCACCTCATGCCTTTAGACGTGTCTACTGGAATGAAAAACAACGTGATAACTAATTCCCAAGGTAGCGTCGAGTTTTGCCTTGCTGCGTGTTCTGTAGAAAATGGTGTTGCTCTTTCACGACTGGGAGCAAAATCCCTATCCCCCTAGCTGCCTTTCGATCAATGCAGAGATCAGAAGCTTTGGGAGTCTCCGGAATGTTTGGAACGGAGGGGTGAGGGACAGCAGAGAGAGTGGGGTGAAGGAGCGAGGGGAGAGAGATGGTAAGGAAAGCAAAACCAGCGCTACCTTCCTGAAAGGGCACCTCCCTCGCTGATAAAAACAAGTTTTCTGTGTAAAAATGTATTATATGCGTAACATATTTACAAAGGCATATCCACACGATGGTTTTTTTGCGGAAGTTTATCAGTTTGTTTCAGCCAGCACATTATCTGCCTCCCGTAAGTAGCGGAGCTGCTGCACCCATCAAAAGAAAGTCTTGCGTTTTTGAAGAACAAGCATTAAAGAAATAGGGTATTAAAAAAAAGTTTGGCGAGCTGCAGAAAATAAAAGAAAGGTGCGCAACTCCCATTTGCAAAGTGAGGAGGGAGGAGGTCATATAGGGCAGCAAATGCTGTGAGGAGTGTAAACTAAACTCCAGCAGTTTACCGAAAGATGACATATGGGCGCACTTTTAGATTAACAACACTTTAATTGAATTTTAAAAATGGACTGTGTGCCAGTGTTGTCAATCTACAATTCGGAGGTGTGCAGGTAATAAAGTGAGCACAATAAACAAGAAGTGGGCAAAGAGGTGTCACCAGGGAGACGGGGAGAGGAAGGAAGAAGAGGGAACGTGGAGGGAAAGTGAATGCAGCAGGGGGCGGAGCGGATCCCTTTGAAGCACGGCCGCCGTGAAAGAAGTGTGTGTTAATTAGGGGGAGGAGAAGTGAGGCCGAGTGCGCTGGGGAAGCAACAGATGGCTTCAATTTGAAGCTCTCGGAGGCAAGCGGCTAGGATAAAAGTGCGGTCACGAGAACTCATGCACTCGTGGAAATCCGCTTTAGGTAAAGTTTTTGGGTTCACCGTAATATGTCTCTCTACGAGACCTAACGAATTTCACTAACCTTTTTGAAAGGGAATGAAGGGAAAAATAGGGCAATGTAGTCATGTAGGGCCTGATTTACAAAGCTAACTTCTAATTTTTGTAATTTACACTTTTGAGTAAGTTTACGACTTTTTGCTTATTCACAAAATTCAAGTGCAGATTACTACTAAAATAAAATAAACCCGTAGTAAGTTCTACACAACATGCCCAACCATTGTTACTGCAACAGTGTCCCATAGAAAATAATGGAAGTATGGAATAAAAATAAAGCCCCATAGGAAACCATGTTAAATTGAATTAAATTACTTAAAATAGTACACAATATTAAATACATATAATTTAATTTTGAACAAATATTTCATTATTGAAATATATAATTTTAATACACGATTTTGAATAGTAAAAAATGTAACAATGATTTTGAATAAAATATAACTAAACTAATTTTAATTGGTATTATATATCACTTTGAACAATTACTAATGCAGGATTGCTTTTTTAAATATTAAATTAGGTTTATTTATATTTTTTACTATTTTAAATAGTTTATCAATATTTCTTCTATTGTCTATGGGAGGGTGTTGCAGTACCAATGGTTAGCCATGTTGGCTGCTGGACTTACTAAATATATTTTTACTAGTATCTTGCACTCAGATTTTGTGAAAATGCAAAAAGTAGTAAACTCTTACGTGTAAATTATTCAAATGAGTAAATTACTTTTGGTAATCAGACCCATAACCTGCAGCCAAAGAAGGCTGACAAACTGACACAAAACTCACAATCCTCCAATATCTCATCATGCTCTCACAATGGCAGTGTCCAGTTCTTTTTTTTTTACCATGAAGACAAAGGATACTCCCACAAAAACCATCACCTTCTTTTATTCCTTTCACGGCAAAAGTAGGTGGTGTGCTTTTGATTTTAAGGGAGATTTCCTGAATGGAGAAATACGATTACAGTTTAGCATCCGTCAGGGGATATGTCCTTCAGGGGAATAGATTAATAAGCCTATCCCTACTAAAAGCAATTGATGGGAAAAAAGAAGAATAACAAATTACACAAAGAGGTTTCTCAAGGATACTCGGGCATCTGCTCTAGAATCTGAATAAGACCACAATGTCTTGGAAATCTATGTACAGACTTTCAGGTGGCTGCCTTATAAATCTCTGATGTGGGAATATTTGTGAATGAAGCAGCAGTAGCAGTTTTGTCTCCAATAGAGTGTTCTTTCGGCTTAGCAGTCAAGGTCTTACTTCAGCCTTACATTAGCTTTTTCATGACACAGTATGATGCAAGAGACTACCCATATGGAAAGAGATTGTTTTAAAGCCACCAGATCTGTGCATTAGGTGCCATAGAAAACAAAATATTGCTTAATTTTCCTTATATCTTTTTTTTTTATCCAAATAAAAAGGAAGCACTCTTCTTACATCTAAGGTAAAGAGAGATCTTTTAGTCAGGCAAGTATGATTCTTACAGAACGTAGGCAGAGGAATTGTTTGATGTATGAGAAAATACAAGATCACCTTAGGGGAAAAACTTGGAGGAGTTTGCATGACCACTTTGTTCTTATGTAACACTATGTAGGGTCAATGGAGCACAATGCCTAAATCCCATTGACTTGAATGCAGATGCTATAGCCAAAAGACAGCTTTCCATGATAGTTACTTACGGGAACCCTCGTGAACTAGCTCAAACAGAGGGCCTACGAGCCTTGAGAGGACAATATTCAAATCCCAAGGAGACTATGGTCTCCTTCATGGGAGAAAACACTTTGAATTCCTTAAAAATAAAACAAACAAATGGATTTTAAAATATTTTTAAAAGAGGCTAAGTAAGGGCATTTTCTACAAGCAGTAATAGTTGCCAAATTTACTTTAATTGAAGAGAATTGCGAACCTGACCTGGACAAATGAAGAAGATATGCTAATATGGATTATTCGTTTTTTATGCATACAAGATGCATTAACTCTTCTGTTTGAAGGTGTACACAGCTCTTGTGGATGGTTGTTTGGCTTCTTTCGAATCATCAATTCACTCAATGTGTACACACTGAATGAATTAAGGAGCAAGGGTACCTAATTCAAAGATGGTAGCTCAGGATTAACGCACCGACCTCCAAGCTTGTGAAGGAAATCCAGACTGCATGTTCAGCTTCTGTACAGATGCTCGGACTGGTGAAGGACATGAACCACTATTGTCAGTTTGATGATGATCGCAGGAACAAGGGAATTAGGTGGAAACCCAAATAGAAAATTACTTGACAGGTCAATCCATACGATATTCCTCTTCATCACTGGTTGGTAGAATCTGGAGGTGAATTTTAGGCATTTTTTGTAGTTTTACATTTGAAGAAATCCAATTGAGGAACACCATTGTCACAGAAGATGTTAAGTATGAGGTTTAGGACCCACTCATGGTTTCTTGAAAGATCCTGCTTAGGCAATCCACAGAAGTATTTTGGATATGTGGAAGATGAACTACTATAATGCAGTACGCACCACTTCCAAATCAATTAAGCTTCCTGCGCTAGAGTCTTGGATAGCGTTCCCATCTTGCCTCTTCAAATAAAGCATGGTTATATTAAGGGCTGTGCGAAATTCACATAGTTTGCTTTCATAAACTTATGTGAAATTGCATAAAACCTATGCAAAATTACATGAAATGCGAAACCAGCATTTGGTGCTATATACTCGTGTGAAATGTGCCCTCACATCGGTTTTGGACACGAGGACACATTTTTGCTCCATAAGTAGCACAAAAATTACATGTGCCACCAAAAGCAATTGCACACGTTCTGGTCCTTCACGGTGTCCCTTTACGTTTGCATCCATTTTTTGCCATGAATGGCATGCGGAGTGGCATAATAACAGAACTTCTGTGATCTTGCATAACAAGCGTAACACAAAGTAACTGAATTTACACAAGATTATGTCCGTGAGACAGAAAGATTACCCTGGTCTAGTTGTATTGTTATCTTATAAAAAGAAGGGTGCCTACCTTCAAAGCTTGAAGAAAAGCCTTCAGAGCTAACTGTCTGGTCCTTTTTTGAGGAAGACTGAAATTATTAGATCATGTACCATGAATCTGCCGATGGTCCATATGAGCACCCTAACCAATCAAAGAGGGATTAGCTGCAGTGCTTTGAATTTAAACATCTTCCATAAAGGGGACTTTGCGGGCAGTGCCACCATAAGAGGAGGAACTGAGCTGCATGTGGGCACAGGATGAGTTTCTTCTCCCATCTGTCTGAATGTTGGCCCCACTGGTCTTGTAGTCATTGCAAAAATGGTCTCAGACATTGCAGTAATGGTCTCATATGAAGATGGATCTTCGGAACTAGGAAAATGCAGGATGCCACTGACCCCAGAAGGGGTAAAACCTGTCTCGCTGTTGGATAGCTCGTTTTCAGAAGATTATGACAAAAGATGGATACATACTAAACTCTCCTGCGAAGGATACACTTACACTCTTTGGGGGTCCAATATGTTTGTAGAAAATGATGGATTAAACTGGTCTTGATGTTGATTTTTTGTGATTGACATGTAACCCCAGATGATTCAGGGTACCAACTGTGAGCTAGAAAGGCTCTAGTGCACAAGAGCCTGTTGTGATATTGAACTCTTGTTCAGCCAGTCATCAAGATATGGTCGACAAAGATCTTCTGCCTCCTGAGAAGTGTTGCTACAGCAGCTATGCACTTCAAAGAAGATCTCTTGACTGGGGGTGAATGTTTGATTCATTCAGCATTCCGTCCATCATTTGTTTGTGTAGCACTTTTCGTCCTAAGTAGGATGAGTATGCCCAACGTGGGTCACTTGCTCGCCTGGCTTATGAAGTGTGATAACTCCCCGAAACCAATGAGGTTTGTTTCTGGTCCAGGGAGGACTTGGCTTGGCAGTTCAGGCTGGACTGTAGGGTCAAGACTGATTTGTATTTGGCTAGGTTTAAATTAGGGTGGCATAGTGAGCACAAGAACAATGGATTTAACCCAGATCTTTTGACTGGGGGGGGGGGTGACTGTTTGATTCATTCAGCATTCCGTCCATCAATTGTTTGCATAGCAAAATGTCTAGAGCAGCAAGAAAGATGACAAGAATGTAATATATGAGGAGAATGTAACTGGTGTGTTAGTGTCCTGGATCTCCTTGGTGATACAGTGTCCGGTGCAATACGGGACCGTGATGGTGGGGACAATGAAAGAGTCCCAGCAGGAGGTACAATAACCAGTGATGAAGATCTAGGAGGCGATAGTAGGCTCAGTAGACTGAGAAAGAGGAGAAGTAAGAGGATGAGGTCCTTGAGGTGGAGAATCTGGTACTTTTACCACTGAAGTTGGTCTGGTAGGGGAGTAAGCCACCATTGATGAGGGGCTGAAGAATCATTGCCTCTCGATGAGGAGTGTTGTTTCAAAGTAATAGAATCAAACATTTCCACTTTTAATTGTGTGGCCTTTTTTTGGTTGCACCACAGAGGAGCCCTCATAGATAGAAATGGGAGATTTTGGTAGTTGGCTTGATGCACGATCGCTCCTCAGACCTTCCAGTTCATCCAGAGATGGACTTCTGTAATCTGTGCTGTTCCTTCCGAAGTCAAAGAAGGGGAATTTTCTCCCTGTTCTCCAGGGTGCACCTGAAAAAGGACTGGGAGTACTTAAAGCAACAGTGTCAGTATTTCAGCCTTACATGGTCCACAGCATATATATGACTAAATATCCCTATTTTTTCTCCTTCTTTAAAAATTTTTGAGAAAGAGCTTTATTTTGTGAACTGTTTCACCTAAAGAGGATTATGGACTTTGAATAGGGTTTACATTTTTAAAGTAAATAAATAGAATCAGCCAATACAGCCTTTTTAAATAGACTACTTTATTATTTTACAATCTAAAGAAAAGTGAATGTGAGAGGCATTTTCTTTGAAAAAGTACTCAGGATCACACATGTGGGTGGGACTATTCTGTCCTTATGATTATTAGTTGAGATCGTCTGAAGCAGAGGTAGGACGTTTTGAGTTCATTTGAGAATAATTAAGACCCCAAGGAGTGGGTGATGATCGCTCTGGAAGTAATTGCCAGTGGGCTGCTGAGGCAGATGTCATTGAATAACAATGTGCTGGACAGGTGTGCGCGCACCAGGTATCATGAGGAATAGCAAGCTTTTGTGAGATTGATAAAATCATCAAAGACAGGGGGTTCAAGGTCAGTACATTAAGTTGAGGCATTAGTTGAGTTGATCTGGAAGTTGATTTTTGGTGCAAGATATTTTTTCAATGCCGGTGGCTTTATTCAGCAAGAAAGTCACATAGTTCTTTTGTGTGGGTGGTTTTGGAAATTTTTGCGTTTAGAAATTTGACAATTATCTTGTGAATTCCCGTGGCTAACTTACTCTATAAATTAAGCAGAGATCATGCAGCCTTTTCAACTTTCTGCCAGTAGTTTTACATGTAAGAGTTGTGTTGCAGAATCAGCTTTTTTTCAGGTCTGTCCTCCAGTTTTACAGAGATTTTTTTCCAGCTCTGAACAAATACAAATAACTTTCCAATGTTGAAGGAAGGTTGTTGGGGTCTTTGGCTCATGTCAGGGAATGCTGTCAGTCAATGATGGAACTACTGAATAGGGAACGCTTGGTTGTTAAGCAATGGAGAATTAGACTGAGCATAAAATCACCCGGTCTAGAGATTTCCATGCTCTGGTATATGTTAGTGCCTTAGGTGAATTGGATGTGTGAAGAGCAGAGGGTAGGTGGAGGTTGAAGTTATCTAGAGCATGATCAGTACAGGATATTTGATATATGCCAATAACTGTGATGATGCTCTCTGAAGCCAAGATTGCATCTAGAGTATGATTAGAATTGAGGGTAAGGCCAGACACAATTTAGAGGGTACTCCACAATTCCAGGTGGGATATTTTAGTGTGCTCTTTTGAGACAGAGTCTATGCAGAAGTCAAAGAACGTGAGATCAAATGAGGAGTCTGTAGATTAAGAAAGAGGGAGCAAATAATGGTGTCAAAGGAAAGTGGATGAGCAAAGTTACATATTTTGATGTAGTGCAGTTAAAGCAGAGCTGTGATATTAGACAGACGCTACATCTTCTATAGCTTTTTTGTGCTGTAAGTTCAATAACGATTTTTCATCTGCCAGTAATGGTTTCATGCAAGATTGTCCAAGGCTCATCATTAGCCATGTTTCAGTAATGAAAAAGGTGTGACGCCTGAGGTCGATGGGAGATAATTCAGTTCTTGTTCAAGGTTCATGCATGATGTGGACACTGGAGAGTTGATAAGTTGTCTTTAATGGAATAAGGGTAACTAGCAGATGGGGTATTTTTCGGAGATTGAAGTGGACTGGGCATGACATCCTTCGCAGTCAAGAAGGTTCACAAGTGACATTACAGCAGTTGGAGAAGAGGGCAGAAGATGAGTGAAGTTAGGATGGATGGGGTTGAAAGGCTGGGGTTTGATTTGGAGAGAACATACGGGATGAAGGAGGCAGGAGCTAGGTGTGAGGAGAAAAGCGATAGGACGAGAATCATGGAAGTTGGAAATAAGTAGTAGAATACTGTTGAAGGTCTTGCAGTTGCAGGGATGTACAAGGAGAGGAAGAAATGTTTTATTTACCTGTAAGTTCAGTTCTCTAATATTGATATATTTTATGTATTTACATGTTTGAATCATTCCTTGTTGTCAGACTAGGAATCCACGGTACATTAAAATATCAGTATAGAGTGTTAAATATACAGGCGATATACAGTGTATAAAGGTCATCGGCCAGTAACAAAATTGTACATTTAATAGCGCATCTACCTCATTGGAAAGCACCTAAACATTAGCCAATGAGGTGAAAGATTAAGCTCTTGTACTCCCCTATAGGCCACCATAGCTCAGGTTTCAAAGCACAAGTGCGAGTATATTAATAGATGAGCCTATGACCGGGTGGAAGGAGGGTCGCATGTGAATATTTAAAAGATATACATTTTGAAGAACTGGAGTAACAGGTAACTTATTTCTTCTCGAGCATTGGATCTTTTATATAGTCACATGCTTGAATCAGAATAGCAAGCAGTGCACATTATAAAGCATAACCAAAGCGGGAAGCAGGTTCACCTTTATCGTAACAGGTTTCTCAGAATTGCCTGTCCCACTGCTCCATCAGCTTCTGCATCAACATCTAGGCCGTAGTGCTTCGAATTTGTGTGCTATCTCTTCCAGGATGCTGCACGGCAGATGTTGTTAAAGGACACCCCTGTATTGAGTGCCGCAGTTGATGTCATGCTCCTTGTTTAATATGATCTCACTCATCCCTGAAGGAGGTGCTTGGCCTTGGCATGACAGAAGGAAATACAGGCAGAGAGTCAACAAGCTATCCCCTGCTTTTACACCTGGCCTTGGTTGCCCGAAAGAAACAAACAACTGGTCTGAAATTCGTTTGTCCATTGTTTTATCTATGTAGAACCAGAGGCATCTACGCAGGTCCTATGAATGTAACTATCTTTCTGCCGATGTAGATCGATTTGGGAAGAAAGATTGGAGAAGGGCTGGTTCATTCAAATGAAAGTTAGTATGAACCTTAGGTATAGACTTGGGGCTGGTTCTCAATATTGCTGTGTCCTTTGAATACTTAGAGAAAGGTTCCTTGATGGTAAATGCTTGAATCTCTCCAATTCTTCTCGCATTTGTTAATACTAATAGAAGCGCTGTCTTCCATAAAACAAATTTTAAATGTGTCTTATGTTATGTTAAAATAAATGTATAAAGCGCACATACACTGGGTTGGTTTCATGGCGCAACTTTGATTGATACCCAAGTCCTGGAGAATTATTCAAAAAGCCTGTCGAAATAACCAACTTTTATGAAGGCTTCTAAAACCAAGAAGATTGGTGCAGAAGAGAATTTCAGAGGGGATGGAGTTCCAGAACATGGGGGGCAAAATAGCAAACCTGGCACCACCAGTGCACTTTAATTTAAAAGAGGGAATGGACAGAAGCTGCTTGTGGACTGAACAAAGGTTGCGGGTGGGAACGAACATGTTAATCAGGTTATTCTCAAATGTAGGGCTTCTTCCATTGAGTGACTTAAAAATAAGACAACCAACATTGAAGACGCAGCGCTGAACCACCGGGAGCCAATGTAGTTTTTTTTAGAAGAGGAGTGACATGATGGTCCCTTGGTTGATAAACAATCAGACGTGCAGCCTGATTTTGCACCATCTGCAGACGATTAGATAAGTAGAGGGCGATGCCGAAGTATAGTGAATTGGCATAATCAATGTGGGACATGACCAAGGCGATAATCACCTGAATCCAAGCTTTACGAGTAAGAAATCTGCAGATTTGTTTATTTTCCTAAGTTGGAAAAAGCAGGTGGAGATCACCGACCCAATCTGAGGCTTCATGGAGAGATCCAGACTGATTATTACCCCAAGGCTCTTAGCCGAGCTAGATGGAGGGGGACTGACGCAGCTCCCTGGGCCAGAAATAAGGGCTCCAGGGATTTTTAGAGATACCACCTGTTAAAACCAACTCCGTCTTGTCCGGATAAAGTTTTAGATGGTTACTGTTCATCCACTGATTAATGATCAGCATGGTAGACTGAAAGGCGTGGACTGACTCCAAGGAGTTACTGATGGAAAAAATAAGTTGAAAATAGTCAGCATAGTTAAATGTGCAGACTTGGCGCTCTTTCAGAGCTCGGACAAGAGGGAGAAGGTAGAGATTAAACAACAGGGGAGAAAGTGAGGAGCCCTGAGGGACTCCGCAAGAAATTCTGTTTCTGGGAGCAGTAAACTGGGCAGTACAAACCGCCTGGGATCGATTTTCCAGAAAGGAGCTGATCCAGCCCAGAGCGAGTCCCAAAATTCCAGCGTCCCTCACACGGTCAACCAAAAGATTATGGTCAACCGTGTCAAAGAGCATGGAAAGATCAAGCAGGACTAGAGCCTGCGAAGAACCACCATCAACTTCACTGCGTTGTGTTCGAAAGAAGGCAGCAGCAAACTGACTGAGGACAGCATTATGTTCCCATGGAAGAGGTAGATGTTGAAGCAGTGGAAAAGCTCTAAAAAGCCCTTTCTGCCATTTTATTATTTTTTGCGAGAACAGAAGATTTGACTTCTCAGTTCACCTAAATCTTGAAATTGTAGCTAGGTGGACCTGACTGAAGAGTATCTAAGTCCATTGTTCACTAGGTTCAACGAATACAGAAATGTTTGATGAGGTTTTATTCTGAGTGGATGATGACCATTATTCCGGTATCATGTACAGAGATGTTTCCACTTGGTGTAGTAGGTCTTTGTGGTTGCTGGAGCTCAAGCTTCTGCAACAATGTTTCTACATTCTTGCAACAGATCCAAGTGACAAAACTCTAGGGGGCTCAAGTACCATGCGGTTAAGTTCAGAGACGTGGGATTGGGATGAAGAATCTCTCCATGATAGCTGGACAGATTTTTGGGAATGCACTTTCTGACGAATGGCTGGAAGTTTTCAGGAGCAATGAGCACCAGAATTCAATGATCAATCTCCACCTTCCTCAGCAGCCTGGGGATTAGGGGAAAATGAGGAAAAGAGTAGGCAAGTATTGTGGACCAACTGATCATAAAGGCAATTTCCATAATTCCCAGAACCTGCTTAAGAAGCGCCACCATTTCCTCTTGTGCGGAGTCGCAAACAGATTGATTGTGGAGTGACACTGTTAAATGAAAATGTAATCCACCTGCTTCTGTTCTAGATCCCTCTTGTGACAACCTGACTTTTGCTGGCTGAGTGCATTCATCTGATCACTTTAGCAACCTGGCAATTGTTGCACAGAGATGTCGATCTTGTGAGATATGGCCCAATTCCAGAGCAGTTGAGCCTCTTTTGAGAAGGATTGAGATCAAGTTCCTCCTTGCTTAGCACAGAACATGGATGTTGAGTCATCTGTTCTAAGACTGGCTGACATATTGGCCTGGAAAGAAATGTCTGCAGGTCTAGTTGAAAGACACGTACTTCCAACACATTGATGTGATGTTCAAGTTTATTTTATTTGCATAGTTTGTTAAAACCATTGCAACACAGAAATAATTCATTACAGTCCACTTTATGTATATAAAAGCTCCTTAGTTATAAAAGGATAAAAGTTTCTGTTAGATAACTGTACAATAAAATTCAAATATTAAAAGTCACTCATTCAGGCACGTTATAACCGGGAGTACATGTCACGTTGTTTCCGCCACAATATTTCATGGGTATATTACTTTGTTTGTAATTGCACAGATAAATTTAAAAGTTAGATTGCAGCCAGTGATTTGATTTCCGGTAGTTTCTTTTGGCATGCTGTCAGAAATTTTACCAAAGCACAGTTTAGTTGAGGGTCACTTGGGGCAAGGCAAGCCAGAACTGCCTGCCTCCTAGTTCTAAATCCATGCGGATTGAATTTTGCTTTCAATATTTGTAGCCGTTCTTGTGAGAGTTGTTTGCAGGAGCATAATAGATGCAGCAGATCTTCCGATGCTAACCCGCATAGGCGGCACCTAGGGTCCACCTTCTCCTTCAGCCAGGGTGGAGAGTGCAGAGAGCCTGGTAACAAGCCCAATCTGAACCTCATAAAGCTAATTTTTGTGGGCTTGGCATAACCAGTGTTAAAGTACTTCTGGGCCGCTTGCTGACAGTATGTATTCAGAGTCATCCAGCCATGAGACCTTTTGGCGAGTGAAGCTTTGTCCTCCAGCCATGATAGATATTTGACTGATTTCCAGACTAGTTTCTTAACTACGCCGGAGCTGGTGGGAGTTTCCCACAGTTGGTTCAGTCCCAATTCATGTAATCCTTCTTTGAGGTATCTCGCTGCAGGTGAGGAAGTGTGTCTGCTTATCTCTTTCCATAACTGTGCATTAAGCGTCCCTGGAGCGGCTTTACGTATTTTATCCCACGTTATGATGTAAACCCCATGTCTAGCAAGAGACTGCTTCTGGATGCCAAACTCAAGCCTTATTTGCGAGGGGGAAGTATATTTGGGTAACCCAAATATAATCCTAAAGGTGCTTGTAACTGTGGAGTCCAGTAGTTTGGCATCTCTTCCTTTCAGGGCTTCACTACCATAAGTTATTGTTGGCAGTAACTTTGCACGAATCACCTCAACTATGGGCAGAATCGACGGGCCGGTTAATTTGGAATTCAAAGATTTTAGGGAGATTGCCAGAGCGATTCCTTTATGCCTGATGCGGTTTCTTTGTGCAAGGAATTGACCTCTTTTGTCGATCTTTACACCCAGGTATTTATATTCCGCTGTGCTCTCTATTCGAGTGTTGCCCCAAAACCATACTGAGGGTTTTTCCCTTTTTTTGCTCACGGTGATGGTTTTAGTTTTGTCAAGGTTTATCGTTAGACCATTTTCTTTTGAGAAGTCTTGTGTGGCATTCAAAAGGTGTTGGAGGCCAACTCTCGTTTTACTGATCAAGACTATATCGTCTGCATATAAGAGACATGGCACTAAGATGTCTCTCAATTTTGGAGCATGCGAGTTGCAGGTGTTTAATATTGGTATAAGGTCAGCTACAAACAGGTTAAAAAGTGTAGGGGCCAGTACGCAGCCTTGTTTAATTCTTTGACCGTTGGAATACGTTGCAACAAGTGTGTTCCGTCACCCAGCTTGATCTGTACCCAGGTGTTAGTATGCAGGTTTATCAGGAGGTTTAGGAGGGGTTGGGGGAGCCCCCAGTTATGTAGTTTGGTCCACAATCTGTTTCGTTTTACATGATCGAAGGCTGCTTTATAATCTA
The DNA here is from genome assembly GCF_964263255.1 of Lissotriton vulgaris. Classification (NCBI taxonomy): domain Eukaryota; kingdom Metazoa; phylum Chordata; class Amphibia; order Caudata; family Salamandridae; genus Lissotriton; species Lissotriton vulgaris. Next base: position 392,669,317 of record NC_141699.1, on the reverse strand, counting down.
TAAAGCACAAATGCAAGGAGCTCCCAGTAGTTTCCACCTTGTCGAAGAGCATTGACATTGTTATTATATTTGTGGTCGTCCCCACGTTCTTTGGAAAATCAGTCTGGTTCAACGGGATGATAGATTTTGCTTCTACCCAGGTCTGGAGTTCTTCCAGGAGTATTCCAGCGAAAAAATTTGCCTCATTGTCCAGTAATGCGACTAGCCGATAGTTCTGAGGCTCTGACCTATCCCCTGACTTATGAATTGGCGCAATGATGGATCCTCTCCATGACTCCGGCAGAATATTTGTCGTCCTGATTTCCCAAAACAGTGGTTCTAGTGCTTCAGCCCAGAATGATGTTTCTTGCTTGTAAAGCGCAGGTGGTATGCCATTTGGGCCTGGGGCCCATTCCCTCCTCCCCTTACCTATTCGCCTTTTTATGATCATGATTCGACTGGTTGGTGAGTCAACAGATGAAGTGTCATTTTCGATTTTGCCTTGTATGGTCTGGTTGGTCCCCACATATGCGGCACTGATTATTGAACCTTCGGAAGCGCCAGGGGGGTTTTCCCCATTCATTGTGGACTCTGTCTTCTTGGAAGTGAGACCCAAGATATTTTTCCAGACTGCCTCCGAGATATTGGAGGCAATTCCCTCATTATTAGGATGAACACATTTATTTATGGTTCTCCAGAAGTTAGCGCTGTTGTTTTGCTTAATATCAGCGTGTAATTTGGCCCACAAGGAGTTCTCCTTGTCCCTTTTTGCATCCATTTTCTGTTTTTTCAACAGAGCCTTTTGCTTTCGCAGTGAATTTAGTAATATTGTGTCTTGATAGTTCCACCGTAGATCTCTCAGAGTGCGATAGAGGACTCTCTTGGTGGCCTTGATTTCTTTCAGTGCCGATTGTGATATCAATTCCGCGCCTCCGATTCGTTGTTGGATTTTTGGCTTGATTTTCAATGTGTAGACTGCCATTGTATCAGTGAAACTTTCCCACTTTTTGACCTTGTCTGATCCGGCTCGCAGTTCGAAGTGATCCTTAGCAATTCCCGCCATTCTGCAATGTATGGCAGGGCCAAACTTGATTCTCTTGAGATTAATAGTGTCACATGCTCCCTGTGCAGTCCGGCTGTGCTCGAACATGTAGACTGTTGTTCTAAGCTCAATTTCTAGTGGCCGGTGGTCGCTGTCCCCTTTGTCCCATAAACGAAATAGGATGGCTTTATGGAACAACTCAAGGGAGACAAAGGTATAGTCTAGTATAGTGTTTATTCTATATGAGTAGTATGTTGCCACAGGGGAATTATCTCCTCTTGTTCTGCCGTTTAATGCTCTTAAGTGTAAGTGTTCCAATTCCTCCAAAGCCAGCTTTCCCGTTTGTTTGTTTGCTCGAGAGTGGCTCCCCTTGCGCTGGGATGTTCCAGATTGTGTTTTGTGTAAGCGTATCAGCATCAGCGGAGCACCTAATTAGATTTAGGTTTAGATCACCCGTGAGAATGAGATCCGCTGATGGTCCTTCTGAAACATAAGTTTATACCAGCTTGCACAATTCTTTTATTAATTTGCCTTTCCGCTTGGGTTGGATATAGGCGTTGATTATTGTGATGTTAAAATCCGTTGCTCGTGTTACGCCTAGAGAGCTTAAATTTACGGCAAGGACTGCAGGTGAAGGAGAGCCTAGATCTCGGACAGTAAGGTGGAGTCCACATGCGACATATATGGACAGGTCACCCTGTAGATGGCCGTGCTTTGCCTCAGCTAGTGCACTTGTTTAGAAGCACAGAAATCCTTGCAATTGTGGAGGTTCGCTCAACCAAGTCTCTTATAGAACCACGATGTCAAAGGCCCTGATGTAATTGATGAAGTCCGCGTCCAACAGTTTACTTGCCAGGCCGTTCACGTTCCATGAACATATCCGTAGAGGCCCCCTTGTATTTGATCTATTTTTTGTCCCTCTAAGTCGTCAGTCTTTTCCTGTTGTTTATTGTTCTTGAGATCCATCTTATGTCGGTGATGGATGTTGTTATGGGGTCTTGATGGCTTTCGTTTTCTGCCAGGAAGCCTTCTCCATTTGTTGTGCTTTGCCCCCTGGCTCCTTTCAGTACTGAGGTGATGGGCCTGCCAACTGGTGCAGGGTTTTCAACTGTATATTTTGGCCTCAGCCGGTCGGGATATCCTAGCTTAATGTATGGAGTAATGGTTATCCCCCAGCTCTTAAAAGTATTCCTTTCTCTGTGTATTCTTTGTGCAATGGTAGATGAACCCCATGAGGCACGCGTTTTTCCCCGGATGCAGAATCCTTGCAGTTGATAAATTCAATCGAGACTAGATCGGTTGATGTGATTTCAGACAGGGATGGTATGTGCGATAGTAAGCGGAGAATTTTGCAGCGATTCATAATGTCAAACCTGCCCTTAGAGGTGTATTCTGGTGTGAACAGCAGTGGTGTAGTTTCCTGCCAGTTTATGTCATTGGAGACCATTTCTTGCATGTTTGTTTGAGCGACAGCATAATTCTGGTATTCCCCTGTTTATCTGTGGGTCCCGGCTGCTCCTGTCAATTGGTTATAATTTCCGGCTTCCATCGGTTGGTTCACTGGCTCTCTCTGATGCAGTTCCATACTAGTGTGGTTGTGCTCTAAGGGTGCCTCAAGGTGCTGTCCCCGACGGAGATCTGTGTCTGTAGAGGTTGGAGCTGATGTATCTGATGTAGCCTTGCTTCGGGATTGGCAAGTGCAAATCTTCTCTATACCCGTATGGGCCGTAATTTGGTCAAGGTTCCGGTCCGTCTTTATAGTCACTGAGTTTGTGCGTATTGCGCCTAGGTTGCATAAGTTCTCATTGCTTCCCCTAGAGGCAGGACCGTTAGTATTTATATTTTGCGCAGTTCCATGTGGCATGCCCTCCTGATTTAGGGCATGCTGCTGGCTCAGCCTCATGTTTACTATTTTAGTATTTTTACTGCCTTTTGTAAAGCTATTCCTTTCCAGAGATGGTTGTGCAGGTTCGATTTCCGTGTCCTCTCGTGATTCCTCCATTGCTCTTGCTTCGGCATTTCGGAGGATGAGGTTACCACTTGATGCCTCCCTCAAGGTAGGGCCTTTAGTTTTAGACATCTCTGGTATTGATGAGTTTTCTTCATCAGGCTTGCTCTCGGCTGGTGTAGTCCCGAATAGATGCATAAATCCATTTTTTCGCAGATTTGTTTTTGGTTGCAGCCTTTGCGTTTTTGTGCTCGTCTTTGTTTCGCATTCAGTTTGTTTTCCCATTTCCTTTCTTCTGAAGTCTCTATCTCTTTATTTTCAATCTTTGTATTCTGTCCAGATGTTTTGTTGCCGTCAGTTTTTGTTTGTCTGTTCTTAGTGAGATCATTCTCGCCATTTGTGAGTACTAGTTGGTGAGTTATCGTGTCTGTGTAGTTTCTAGTTAGGGGCTTTTCCATTGATGACTCAGTGCGATAGTTGGACGCACATTTTTTTTACTTGTGCGCACAGTTTGTTTAGCATTGTTGGCAGAGTTGCTAGTTTATCTACGATTGAACTACAACCGCAGTTTTGGCTGTTGGCTAGGGCATAGTCTTGAATGTTCTGTACAAAGGTATTCAGTGTACCTAGCTTACTATCAATTGCGACCACGAAAACTGCCAAGGTGTTCATTAAAGTCAATTGGGTGTCCATTTTGTCGGACTGATATTGCAGGGCTTCTACCAAAAGATGCACTGTTTTTAATAAGCTTGCCCATGCATTCCCGTTCTCCGACTGGTTCATATTTTCCAATTGTTTCTCGGGTACGTTCTTTGGACTACCTTGTGCGTTTGTTTTTATTTGCAGCTCCTCTTGCGCCTCCGCCTTTGAGCCTGCTGTGGTGTTGTTCCTACCGTGGTCTTGAACGTGGATTTTGGGGAGGGCCTCCCATTCTTCTTTTAAAGCATTGAAAATTATCCAAATTTTCGCTCGTATCTGAATGACTCCATCCACTTTCTTGGAGTGTCTGAAGATTGTGTTGAGATGGCGATATGGCAGATAGTTTTTTATGTTCAAGACACTGGTTTTCCTTAAGGTGCTCCAATCCGCCCTCTAGCTTTTTTGTGTTTACCGTTGCTTTAGTGGGCAAGTGAGGTCTTTCCTTTGCCTGTTGCTTTTCTTCAACACTATCCAACTCATAGATACTTAGAGCTTCTAGTAAGACGCAGTTGCCCCTTCCGACCTTGTGTAGCGCTTTGCTCTCAGGAAGAGGAATGTTTGAAGTGGCGTTTTCTTCGAGGCTCTGAGACCCTTTTATTTCGTCTGTGAATTCCCAATCATCTCCCGTCCTTGTCGAATACTTCTCCTTTATTAGTTCCATGCCTTCTTCCATACATTTGTTTATTCCGGTATCAGGCCTCCTGATGCAGTGGCTTGATAGAGATTGTATGGTTATTGGTTCATTGGTTCGTTCCGCCGCAATGCTTTGTTGTATAAGACCGTCGCCCTCTCTGCTGCCGAAATGGATTACGGGCTGTAGTGGGGTCAAAAGGCCTATTGTGGGAGTGGGGCCTGAAAGAAGAGTGTCGCCAGCGTTTTTCAGATAACAGAATTTTGTATCTATTTTAGGCTGAAAAAAGAAGATCTTTGGGCCTTTTTCCCCTAAAGCTGATTTATTTGCGTTGCCAGAACTTTTGGTGTCTGGGGTAAGTTCAAGTATTGCATCAGATATTTGAGTAGCTGGTCTAGTTTTGGCCTGAGGTTCGCCGATGGAACCAGCAGGTGTTTTCAGCTTCCTTTTCAGCTTGCTGGAATTATTAGTCTGTGTGACACCAGTGCGCACACGTCCTGACCTCATGCTAGGTGATGATAATGCAATGCAATTTCCACCAGGAGAGGGTTTTTCGGTGTTGTCGGATGGTCGCGGGAGCCCTCCTGCTCCTGCTATGCTCCCTCTTCCACTGCTGCTGGCCACGCCAGCAGCCGGCACTCGCCCCGCCAAAAACAAGGGTGTGGCGCTTGCACTTCGTGGCTCTTGCGTTGACAGTGTTTTTTGCGGCTTTACCGGGTTGCGGCGGCTTCCCACACGGCTCCTTCTCCTGCTGCAGTCCTGCTGCAGTTGAAGGCAATTAGGTTTGCGAGAGGGCTGCGTCGCGCTGAGTTACTGATGCGTTGCAGAGCGCCTTCGCAGCCTCACAGCCTCCGCATTTATAAAGTCCAAGCGGCTCTGCCTGAAGGATGCTTGACAGAGGAAATGGCCTCCGGAAGCGAACTAGCGGTCTGGCAGTCAAGTTCTGCTGGGGCAGTATGTGGGCTGAGAGTGGGTGTAGTGGTAGCGGTGACCCCCAATCTCATTGGCCCCACCACGCCACCGTGCTGCTCCTGTTCCCCCCTCACCAGCCTCCTCTGCTTCTGCCTCTCCAGCTCTCGCTTCACTTTCCTGGTTGTCTCCTGGTCGGTTGAGCCTGAATGGGCACCTTGCTCTCCTCCCGGTCTGCTGCAGGCTCAGCGGTCTCCGTGCAACCTCCGAGTGCTCAGAGTGCTCTGGCGTCCCGATGCTCTCTCCGCAGCACCGCGACCCCCCTCCCCCCGCACAGCTCCAAAGTTCGAGGCGCTGATTCTGCCGGTTCTACTGATTAGTGAGCGGGTTTAGCGTACTCAGTGCTCAGAAGACGCTACTGCAGCCGCCGCTCTCCTGTTTCTCCTGCGTGTCTGCTTCCTTCCTTCCTTGCTCGCTCTCACTCACGCAAGACCAGGACTGGATCACAACGTGCACACAACGTGTGATGTGACTTTTCCACATCTGACTATAGGTCTCTGGTTGGGGACTTCCTGCAGGTAAACTTCCCATTCATCCATGGATGCATCGGTTGTAAGTATCATCCTGTTTAACACATGTAGGAAAGACAGTCCTGCGTTCAGATTTGCAGGAAGCATCCACCACAGAAATGCCTGTTTGAACCTCCTTGTGACTTGTATCACCTCCTCCCAAGACCATCAACTTGCTTCCATTGCAGGCCTAATTCCTATTGAACAGGTGTCATGTGGAACCTGCCTAAAGGAACAAGGCCTATGCATGACGTAATTCGGCCCAGTAGGGATTTCTATTGCCTCACTGTTATCGACTGTTTTGTAGATATGTTTCTTGCCAACATTTGCCATCTCTACACCCTTTCCTGAGATGGAAAAGCCTTTCCCACTTACATGTCGAGTAATACACCAAAGAACTGAATTTTTGTTCGGGGTTCCAATGAAGATTTTTCCCTGGTCAACGTTAGGCCTAGTTTCTTGAACAGGTTGATGCAGATCATCGTAGAACTTCTTGCCTCTTCCTTTGCCGGAGCACTGATAAGCCAGTCATCGAGGTATGGGAACACCTGATGACCTTCCCGTCTGAGGAAGGCAGCTACTGGAGCAAAGCATTTTGTAAACATTGAGAGGCTGATTTGATCCTAACTAAAAGAACCTTGATTTGAGAACGGTGCCCTGCTATAAGGAATTGTGGATATATTTTCTGTGCCTTTGGTGAATGGGTATGTAGAAGTACGCATCCCAAAGATCTAGGGGGGTTACGAAATCCCCGCTATGCATCATCAGGAGGACTTCTTGTCGGGTAACAATCCAGAAAGATTGCCTCTTTAGAACTTGTAAAGTTGTCTGAGATACAGGATTGGTCTCCACTGGCCTGTTATTGTTTGTGTTCAGGATAAACTTGGAGGAAAAACGCCTATTTGTTCTGCGACGTAGGGACAATCGATATACCTCCCTTGAGTAATAGGAAGAGAATTTCCTGCTGAAGTTCCTTCAGATGTGGATTATGCGCTTTCTTGAGTGGGTTTACAGGGATCCCTGAACGAATTCCAATGTACACCGTGAAAGAGCAATTTGCCTCATCCATTTGTCCGTTATTTTAGCCCGCAAACAGGAAAATTCTGCCCCCAAATGCAGTGTAGGAGATGGAAAAAGTTGAAATCGAACTCTATTCTGGTTGTCTTCAGGGCGTGATTGGGGCACATTTCTCTTTCTTCCGGATGATCCCATGTGGGGTTGTCTTTGACTATAGTTATTAGAGTATCCATAGTCATATGCAGCTTGCCTTTGATGAGAATATGATAGTTTACTTACATATTGGTTGAATCCTCCCCTAAAACTTTGTGATCTTTGAGAGGCACAAAAATTTTAAGATCCTAATCTGCAATACTGTAGGAGACCCAAAGCCTTGGCAGTAGCCATATCTATTTTAGGACCTTGAAGCGCCTCATTCACATGCTTACGGAAAAGAGTAAGGCCATCAAAACGCATGGCCAAAGTCTTTGATTGCACCTCAGGACAGAAGGCTGCAGACTTAAGCTAACCTTGCCTTCTCAACAACATTCCTCCTGGAAGATAACGTAAACCTGTATTGGAGACATCCATTGCTGCATCAATAATGATAAAGAAGTGAGTTCTCCTTCCTTAAGGTTAGCTCTCGGTGTCTCCCTCTTATTCTCCAGGATGAGTTAAAGCAATGGCAAACATCATGCCATATCTGGCGATCATAACCCCCCCATTTGCTGTAATGTAGTTTAAAAAGTCATTGGCACCTGAACAACTTCAGGGTGTCTGTGTCTAGGCAGAATGCAAGACCCTGAAACATGAGGAATACAATCTTGGTGGAAATCATAGTCTGAATAAAAGCTGATCTCCTCCATATCTTCTCCAAACTCTGGAAAATATTTCAGATTTGACTGTGTTGGGTTATACACAGTTTGCAAACTATATTCACTTGCCTCATCTTCCTGATCAGATTGAAACATTTGAGTTGCTGGTAATGTTTTTACTGTCAAAGGTGAAAGGGGAGGTGTGAAAACTGCATTTGATGGTGCGGACGGAATTGTTGTAGATGGTATTGTAGTCGATGGCACTGTTGTCGTCGACAGCATAGTTTCTACCATCAACAGTATGGTGGTCACTGTAGCGGGTTTCTTCATTGACAGGATGGAGGTCTACAGTATCAGCGTCAATGGGCTTATCTTCAAGGAAATTGTGGTCGACTGTGTGGTCGCCATCAATGATGAAGGTCTCGTCATAGACGGTCTCGTGGGTCGTCAACAGTAATAGTATCGGCGAGGTTGATTTTTCCTTCCTTTTAGAGTTTGATCCACCGTGCAATCAGACAATCCCTTAGAGGTATTTCTTCGTTCTTTAGGGACAGACTGGGTGGCTGCAAGCACTGCTCCAAACAAGTCCAACTTAGGAAACTGAAGTCTTATTGCGCTGCCTTTGTGGAGATGCTCGCAGGAGCACTTTTCGCGGACTCTTACCCTGAAGGATGAACATTCTATTTTGCCATCAGATACAGAGCCAATATACTATCTCTGTACCTAAGAGATTTAGATGAAAATCTAATGCAAATGGCACTTTTAAATACCTTGTGTTTCGGACACAGGTAATAAATACGCTGTAAATGAGGATCTTCAATGTGAATCTTTTTAAGACCACAGGATGAACAAGCCTTTAAAAATAGACTTTGTGTCTATGTTAGCCATAGTTCCAGTTGGATATGCAGTAAAAAGATCTCCCTTGCCCAGTCCCAAAAAACAATTCAAAGTTCTTCAGCGCTGAAGATGGGACTGCTTCAAATCCAGGGCAGATCAAGAAAGTAACAAATGCAACACCTGAACAACAGTTTGTGGTCCAGTCGAGCGATTTGACCCGCCATCTTAAGGTGCCCGAGCGTCAGCCCGACTTCGCTCCTTGGGGAGTCGGCCTCACTTCTCCTTCATCTACTACAGTGCCTGGTCTTCCCTTCACGTTTCCTATCCGATGGTGTATCGTCGCTGGAGGTACTGTTCGTCAATGCCGAGTCTCGGGGTCCTGTCGATGGGGACTGCCATTTTTCTTTGTTCCGGCCCATCTGTTTAACGGAGGCCGCCATTTTGTGTCCGGACTCTGTTCCACCTTCAATGCCTCGGACTGCCATGGACGCTTTGTTTGCTTCTGGACAGATGTGGCTTGGTCGGAATGTGCTCCGGTACGGATTCGCACTGGTCAGGGCTGACTTTGACTTTGAGTTGTTCTTGCTCCTCGCCACTGCTTCGGACCACCTGAGACGCTCCCTTGGATTGCATTTGTTATGACTTTGGCGATAGATCTCCTCGTGAGGCTTGCAGGGTTGACTTCTACTGTCCTGCGATTGCTTAGTTCACTTTTGCCGGGACTGCACAGAGTATCTCACCGGGCCAGGGGTGGGGTGGGGGGGTGGGGGGGTTTATTGGTGACTGTCCTCCCCGTGATAATGCCGACTGTTTGCTTTGATTGATGATGAATGTGCCTTGGGATGGGGGTCACTGCCGGCGGGGGGTACCGGGTGTCCGGGGGTGTGTCTGTTTCTCTCCTCCTCCACTTCTTGTACTTTTTCCCTTCTGTGGGGCAGTTCCGGGGCGACAGGCACGCTGTTAGTGGGTTAGGCCGTAGCCATTACAGGGGTGCAGGGTGGCGGGTGCGGGGGGGGGTTTGTTATTTTAGTTTGTTTTGTTCTATGGTCCCTATCGCTCTTTTCCGGCTTTGGGAGGGTTCTTTCCTCTTTAGTAGGGTTGGCTGTCTCTTGGTCTTGCACCTTATTTCTTTTTCCGGGATTTCAACAAGCCTCTGTTTCTCCGATCTTGGGGGTGGGCTCTCTGGGGTGATATTTAGGAATGTTGTTTACTGTAATATTGCCTATTGTTTAGTATTACCGCCGCGGCTGCCTAGATTATATAGTCGCTATAGTCATAGCCTATCTCCGACTGCAATTGGGGTACGTCCCCCTCATCTCTTTTGTGTATCTCTCATGTAAGGTGTTATGTCCTTGTTGTTGCAGCCCCTACTCTTCTTCTAAAATTTAAAAATGAAAACCTCATATCCTGTGTTGCGAGCCTCACAACCACGTCTGGTGTGGAAAACGGCCTCTACAACGAAGCCGTTTCCACGAAATCCTTTACCACGCATGCTTTACAACGCATGCGTGGTTACAACGAGAGGATTTACCACGCATACCTTTACTACAAAATACGTAGAAAAGGCATGTGTGGTAAATGAAAAAAAAAGGGGGGGGGGGTTTGGGGGGGTCTCCCCCATAAAAAAAAAAGCGTTGGGATAAAAAGGGGGGCTGGGGGGGGTCTCCCCCCCCCAAAAAAACAAAACTTACCTGAAAAGCCTAAGTGAAGACGAAGCTGAAGCAATCGACGTCGTTAGAGAGGAAATGGAAAGTAACTTCTGCTTCCTCTCAACGACGTACGACCGACGTAACCAAAGAAGAAGGAGAGAAGGCGAGTTAAAAGGTAAGGGGCATTTTAGTAAAATAAATATATATATATTGAGGGTTAAGGGCAGGGGTAAATATATGGAGTGGAGGCAGGGGGCATTTAAGGGGAGAGTTATAACCTTTATCAAGAGTATGCCCTCACCATGCATACATTTACAACGAAAAACATTGTAAATGTATGCGTGGTAAAGGTATATTCGAGGTAAAGGTTAAGCGTGGAAAACGAATTCCGTTGTAACGCATGCGTGGTAAAGGCATGCGTTGCAACGGAATTCGTTGTAACGTCATACATTCGTCTGGTGTACCTTAACATATCCTGATTGCTGATTGGCCTAAATTTCGCCTGTTTTATTGACTGTCTTTGCGGCCGGCCATGATGGTTGTGGGCCTGCGCATGTATCTCCTTACTTTTTCGAATAAAGGTTTTCAAAAAAAAAAAAAAAAGAAAGTAACAAATGTAAGTTTCAATGAAAAATGTCAGAGCAGAGCTCTGTCAGAGGACTCCTTCACACACGAGGTGAAGTATAAATCTTTGCTATGGTGGCCTCTAGGGGTAGTAGAAGAGCTTGAGCTTCTGACTTACTGGCTGAAGCTTGGGTGCATTCAAATGAGGTGGTTGCAGGAGCGGCCCGTGCAGCTAAGAGCGTTGGGGCCTGGGGGGGGGGGGGCAAGGGGGGGAGTTATTTAGCAGACGACCACACTGGAAAATTAAATAATTAATTTTCCCTCGTCGTCATCTGTAGAAATCCTCCCCCCTCTTCCCATCCCACCTGCACGGGCCGCTGCTGGGTGTTTCTGCTACTAAATGTACAATATTGTTTCAGGCCTATGGCCTTTTTTTCACACTATATACTGTATCTTTTACACTGTATACTGCTATTTTAATATACTGGGGTACCCAGCTTCATGATGGAGAATGATTCAAGCATGTGACTATATAAGAACCAATGCTGGAAAAGGAGTGATTTATAAATGTGAAGGGAAGATTTACAGGTGAGAATGGTGTGAATGCTAGGAGGGTGGTCACTAATTCAGTAAGTAATGGATAAAGTATAGTAATGAGGCACCAGAAGAGTGTAGTCAATGTCAGATACAGAGTAACTGTGAGCAGCGATCAGTCAGCAAGTCAAGAATGAGGAAGTAAAAGAAGGGTATGAAGGGATAAATAAGAGAATGGAGGATAGGTAGAGATTAAGTTGATGAGGTAGAGTAATGGGAAAAAGTGTTGAAAAGAAGCAGGACGTCGCAATGGGTAAGAGTTTGGAGGAATGTGGAGCGGTAGCAGGGTGGCACATGTAAAAGGACGTGGAAGCAGCGAGGGCAGTGCTGAAAGAAATAGAAAAAAATGTCATTCACCAGATATAGTAGCTTATTTGTAGCTAGATGTTGATATGGTTGATATTCTCTGTAGCAGTTAAGCCTTCAAATTCAGAGGATGTGCAGAAAATAGCTACTCAGAGGACCTAGATGACTGTTCTGTGATTAGTAGTTTGCAAGAGTTGGTTAGGGTGCATCAGTGAGAAGTTTAATGTCAATTTTAATGCTGCATTGCATCCAAGTTGAGCAATGGAGGTGGTACAGATGATTAGGTATGTGGCAAGGCTTCTGTGATTTTTTTTGATGCATACAAAACAGGCCTGGGTGCATGTAGCACATACTAACTTAATATCACCATTGCATTCAAATGCAGTGTATGTACAGTGCAACTGAAAGGACTGGAAAGAAGGCTAAATTTTCCTATCTCGTTAGTGCAGCTAGCAAGTGTACATGTGTGCTTAGATTCCAGTGTGTTTTCTTAACTAACGCTATCAAGACCGAAAAGAAAAAGCTTGAATTCTCAGGTGCAAACATGTTTTGGAAACACAACAGATGATAGCTACGAGGGCAGATGACCTTTTGTGTTCCATGCCGAGGGTAGAACAAAAGGAAGGTTCTGTGTAGTCCTTTTGAATAAAAAGGCATTTTTTACATATCCTGCGTAATGATAGAGGAGCCAGGCATGAGCTGACCCCTCCTTATTCCATTGAACATCATGTTTAAGAAAAGTATATAAGATACTGGTACAGGTGCAAGGGTGATACACAGGGATCAATTGTGGAGGGGACACAGAACCATGGAAATCCTACATCAGACCTAAAGCCACAAAAAGGTACACACGGAGGCTCTACATGAGTTTGTATATTGTTTAGAAAGTAGAAAACCATGTGGTTGGATGTCTGGTTGCAACTTAGATAACACTAAGGTAAAACTAATACAATAGGGATGTTCAATGAAATAGGATTAGAGCATAATAATAATTATTGCTGAGTTGTTTATAGTACTGACAGTCAGTGTAATGCCATGTTTTCAGAGTCCGATGTTGGCTGTATTTATAGCACCTGTAGAGATTCTCATACAGGATTGTCTGACTCCTACAACTTTCTTTTACTAGAGCGTAACTCAGTAGGGGAGGAGTGAAAACTCCTGTCAATTCTAGATTTCTCCTAAAAGGTTGCATTTATATTTTGAGGCTAGCATTATCTACTAGGTGTGACCACAATAAAGTGGGGCTAGCACGACAAGGAGCATGCGGTTTCATTAGAGGCAGTTATCTCAGCCTTGGTAGGCTGACGCTTAAATACTAGAGACAGCTAGAGTAATAAGATAAAGATCGATAATTTGTAGGAGAGGGGTTGTTGAATTTGATCTGGAGTAAGAGATGCACCAACTTTCAAGTGTAATTATTTGTTAGGAATGATCCTGTGATGCAGGCAACAAAGCAGCCCAGATTTGCTTAAGGCACAGCTCAGGGATGGTTTTAATAGACAGCAAAGTAGAAGGGCAGTAGATCAGCCCAGGAGTGCTGAGGTGAGGCACTTGGAATAGAAATAGACACCAGAGTAGTGGGTATGTGGAGTAATGCCAAGATCAGTATGTACACAACCCTAGGGATATTAAAAATATACCATAATACTGGGTCTGTAATGTTAGTAAAGGGAAGCGATGGCACAGTTCTATGATTGTTGAAAGACAGCAGTTGTGGGCCTCTTGGATCAAATCTCTTGGGCTAAACCAGTGAGCTGCTGGGGTATAGCCAAATGAGTGTTAGAAAGTAGTGGGTCTGTGGGCTAACTAAGGCGCAACTAAGGTGCAGCCCCAAGGAAATCAAATATATAGCAATAGTTGTGGCCCTAAGGGGGCTCATGAGGCACAGCAAAAGTGAAGCCCTCTGAAGGTAGCGTAAAAACCTGAGTAATGTCATATGGGGTCAGCCATAACCTGCAGGTGCAGACCTAGAATACTGAACAAACATCACAGAAATGTGCCAATGGGATTAGCCAAGGAACAACTAAAGAACAGCCCAAGGAAAATAGACGCCATCAGTGGAGGGGGGGGGGGGGTCTATGGGGTGCAGTGGCACATAAGAAGGTATTTCTAGACATAAAGACTAAATATCACAATACACGACTTTATGGGTGAGCCAAGAATCTGCAGATAAACAGTCCAAGATATAAAATAGACACCAACATAGTGGACCTACGAGATTAACTAAGGAGCAAATAAGGTGCAGTCCTACAACAAGGGTGGTGGGCTTCTGAGGTCAACTGAGGAGCACATAAGATGGAGCTCTAACAATAGCCAAATATTCATAATAGTGGGCCTACCCTTGTCAGTTGAGGAGCTGGTAGTGTGCAGCTATGAAAAACTGAACAGACACCAGAGTAGTGGGCTTTAGAAGGGCTCTGGAAATTGGTGGAGACAGGCCGTCACTGTGAAGCTTCACTAATAAGCAACTCTGGTCCATTCATGCACTTATTCAACTCAAACTGGACAATTTTCAAATGGATGCCTGCACCCATGAATCTAAATGAAAGCACCTATGCAGAAGTCATGCCTTGAGAAACGCTTCGGAGAAATCCAGTCTTAAACCCCTAAAAGGAAGTCAGCTACTGCAAAAACTGTATCCTCACCCATTGCACTCAATGGTAAGTCTGCCCCCCACCCCTTATCCCCAAATCAATTGGGCAGATATTAACACTGTACACTATACAATCTGGGCATGGGATAAGATCGGTCACCAATTGCACCACCAGATACTCTACTCCCCTACCTAGCATCTGACACACTACAGACATGCACAACTTACAGAGGATAAGCAAGAAACCGTCCGGTGTATGCCGCGCTTTACAAGTAATTCTTACATTACATTACATTACATTACAAGCAGGTACTTCATACACTCTATACGTTGGGGATACACAAGGTGGACGAGATTTTTCAAAACCGCGAGTTTGAAAATCTAGGCAGAAAGGCCGGACAGCTTGTTCAGCAGCAGCTACCTTGGTGTAACTGAGGCTTCTCGCTTTGTGCAAACACCAATTACCCCTCCTTTCCTCAAGAGTCCCAGGCTAGTAAGGCTTTAGGCCTACTGATAGACAAATCATCCCGCAAACTTTTGGTCACGGTCCTTTACTGTGCAATACAATCCGAAGGCCCGGTCATCAAGCTGCAGGCCAGAATGGGATAGGAGGGTGCCCTGGGAATGCTGCTCACTGATAAGGAATGGCTATACTGCAGCAAGCAGCTAGGAGAACTTCCCCCTAACGGTAGACTGCTCCTTAGCCACTTAAAATATTTACATCAACTATATCATACCCCTGAGAGTGACTAGATATAGGGGAGAACTAGACTCCTCTTCTCGAGATTTAAGCCCGAGCAGCAGACTTTATGCACATGGCCTGGTCCTGAGCAAGGCTAGGTAAATGCAGTATTTCAAACATGATTGATTAGCCCCTACAGGCATCCCCGAAAATGGCCTTGTTAGGATACACTGATGCAGTGAGGAAGGAGCTGAGGAGCTTCGTCTCCCTTGCTTTACTTTTGGCTAAGCGTCAAGTGGCCTGCGTATGGGGCAGGGAAAAAGTTCCCAGAGTGCAAAGAGGATTAAAAAACATTATTTACTGTAATGCTCAACTGTAATTGTACTATTCTACGTTGCCAGCAGGCCCAGAGGTATTTGGGGCCCTCTACAGATGTTTTTAGGGTTCGCCTGCTGATGCACTGGCGAGCTATATTGTGGCTTAAACAGAGCTTAACCATCTCGGCGATTTGTTGCAGTGCCCGAGAGCGCATGCACATCAAAGCCACCAGCCTCCTCAGGCATCTCAAGCTTCCCCCAGCCGGCATTTCTCCTCCCCTAATTATTTACTGCACGGCCGGCCGGCCAGCACATCAAAGGCTGCTGCTCCCGGCCCCTATTCTTCCCTTCTTGCCTCTCCCCGCCCCCCCTTCCCACCACAGCAATGCCATGGGCTTGTTTATATTGCAGCCTAACCATCTCGCACGCTGCTCCTGAAACAATAACCGTTGTAGGTCATGATATAATTAAACGCTCTAATTATTTTATCAGAGCCACACAGAATTTTATAAAGTCTTTTGCTGGCATTTTCGTTTTATGCGGATTGCTATTTTACACCTTTCACATGCTGGCGATTTGCTTCAAAGGAATACATTCATCCTGAATCCCGTTACTAGAGCTTTCTCCTCTTCTGCTATATATGGGTTTTAGTTGAATTTCATTGATCTCTTTTACTAATGATTTATAAAAAGTGCCACCCACCACACAGCTCCACCTATACAGCTCCACCGATGCACCCACCACACAGCTCCACCGATGCACCCACCACACAGCTCCACCGAGGCACCCACCACACAGCTCCACAGATGCACCCACCACACAGCTCCACAGATGCACCCACCACACAACTCCACAGATGCACCCACCACACAGCTCCACAGATGCACCCACCACACAGCTCCACAGATGCACCCACCACACAGCTCCACCGATGCACCCACCACACAGCTCCACCGACACAGCTCCACCGATGCACCCACCACACAGCTCCACCGATGCAACCACCACACAGCTCCACTGATGCACCCACCACACAGCTCCACCGATGCACCCACCACACAGCTCCACCGATGCACCCACCACACAGCTCCACCGATGCACCCACCACACAGCTCCACCGATGCACCCACCACACAGCTCCACCGATGCAACCACCACACAGCTCCACCGACACAGCTCCACCGATGCACCCACCAGAGAGCTCCACAGATGACCCCACCACAGAGCTCCACTGATGCACCCAAGACACAGCTCCACCGAGGCACCCACCACACAGTTCCACCTATACACCCACCACACAGCTCCACCTATGCACCCACCGCACAGCTCCACGAGGCACCCACCACACAGCTCAACAGATGCACCCACCACACAGCTCCACAGATGCACAGACCACACAGTTCCACCAAAGCACCCACCACACAGCTCCACCAAAGCACCCACCACACAGCTCCACCGATGCAACCACCACACAGCTCCACCGAGGCACCCACCACATAGCTCCACCGAGGCACCCACCACACAGCTCCACAGATGCACCCACCACACAGCTCCACAGATGCACCCACCACACAGCTCCACAGATGCACCCACCACCCAGCTCCACCGATGCACCCATCACACAGCTCCACAGAGGCACCCACCACACAGCTCCACAGATGCACCCACCACACAGCTCCACAGATGCACCCACCACACAGCTCCACCAAAGCACCCACCCCACAGCTCCACCGACGCAACCTACCACACAGCTCCACCGAGGCACCTACCACACAGCTTCACCGATGCACCTACCACACAGCTCCACCGACACAGCTCCACCGATGCACCCACCACACAGCTCCACCGATGCACCCACCACACAGCTCCACCGATGCACCTACCACACAGCTCCACTGATGCACCCACCACACAGCTCCACAGATACCCCATCACACAGCTCCACCGATGCACCCACCACACAGCTCCACTGATGCAACCACAAAACAGCTCCACCGACAGCTCCACCGATGCAACCACCACACAGCTCCACCGACACAGCTCCACCGATGCCCCCACCACAGAGCTCCACAGATGCCCCCACCACACAGCTCCACCGATGCACCCACCACACAGCTCCACCGATGCACCCACCACACAGCTCCACCGATGCACCCACCACACAGCTCCACCGATGCACCCACCACACAGCTTCACCGATGCACCCACCACACAGCTCCACCGATGCACCCACCACACAGCTCCACCGATGCACCCACCACACAGCTTCACCGATGCACCCACCACACAGCTTCACCGATGCACCCACCACACAGCTTCACCGATGCACCCACCACACAGCTTCACCGATGCACCCACCACAGAGCTCCACCGAGGCACCCACCACAGAGCTCCACCGAGGCACCCACCACACAGAGCCACCGATGCACCCACCACCCAGCTCCACCGAGGCCCCACCACACAGCTCCACCGACACAGCTCCGCTGATGCACCCACCACACAGTTCTGCCGAGGCACCCACCACACAGCTCCGCCGAGGCACCCACCACACAGCTCCGCCGAGGCACCCACCACACAGCTCCGCCGAGGCACCCACCACACAGCTCTGCCGAGGCACCACCACACAGCTCCGCCGAGGCACCCACCACACAGCTCCGCCGAGGCACCCACCACACAGCTCCGCCGAGGCACCCACCACACAGCTCTGCCGAGGCACCCACCACACAGCTCCGCCGAGGCACCCACCACACAGCTCTGCCGAGGCACCCACCACACAGCTCCGCCGAGGCACCCACCACACAGCTCCGCCGAGGCACCCACCACACAGCTCCGCCGAGGCACCCACCACACAGCTCCACCGATGCTCCAACTAAGCTCCACCAATGCACCCACCAAACAGCTCCACCAATGCACCCACTAAGCTCCACCAATGCACAGACCACTCAGCGCAACCACAGCATCACTCAGTGCAACCAGAGCATCACTCAGTGCAACCACAGCATCACTTAGTGCAACCACAGCATCACTTAGTGCAACCACAGCATCACTCAGTGCAACCAGAGCATCACTCAGTGCAACCACAGCATCACTCAGTGCAACCACAGCATCACTCAGCGCAACCACAGCATCACTCAGCGCAACCACAGCATCACTCAGCGCAACCACAGCATCACTCAGCGCAACCACAGCATCACTCAGCGCAACACTCAGCGCAACCACAGCATCACTGGTTCAAATATGTTCTTTCAATGTTTCAAGCTGTTTTCAAGCTTTCACGCTTTATTACAAATCACAAAAAGATGTTAATATTTCACTTCTGTTCTTGGATTTTCGTCACAATAAAAAACACTGAACATAATCTTCACAAAAGTTATTTACAAAAGTTTAAGCTATTGCCATTACAAATTAAATAAATTATTTAAGTATTATTTATTTAAAAAAATTAAAAGCCATTGTTATTTGTAATATCAATACATCTAAGTCAAGTAAATACAAAACATGCTGCATTACAAATGCTATAGTTGTCACATTTGCGAAAGTTATAACTATTAGCATTGTAAATGACAAAGCTATTAATTTAGCTATTTAAAAAAAACACATAAATAAAAAATATTCATTTATAAGACCAATAGCTCAAACTTTCCTAATGCGAGCCCTATTGCATTTCCAATGCTTGTTGTCAAGTGCAACTACCCATGTGACTTAGATCTGGCACCAAAGTCTCCCAGTTGTAGAGGTTGGCTCCACTGCCCTGTTCGGCATTTTGAAATCTTTTGGGGGTGGTTAAATCTGGCCACATGCTGGTAGCCTGGAGAGGATGGGTACTGTGTCACCCTCTAAGAAGGTATACGATTGTATGTATGGTTATTTACTTAGGCTCTACCCTTTCTGTCCCTTTATTATTAATTGGATACTGTAGTGTTCCTCATGACATGGTTGAATCCATCATATGAATACTTGCAGTTTAAAAAAAGATAAAAAACAATCAACAACAAAAAGTATAGCGCCTAACATCAATCCCCATGTTTTTTTATTTTATCAGGTGTGATCATTATTGCATCTATGTCTGGCCAAATCTGAATAGGGATATATCATTACGAAAGTCTGAGGATTGGAACTTCTTATATCGCCCTTAGATCTATTACAACTAACTCATATTCTCTCACTAGAATTAAGGGATTACTAATTGTGCCTCTTATTCCATCTCTCGCTGAAGGTTGAGGCCTGACTGTAAATTACATTTAATTTCCAAATTATGAAAGGTTTTTCTTAGTGCTGCAGGAAAACATCCAGGGCATTGCCAAGGCTGTATCACGAAAAGGAAAGTTGTGAAGGGAGAGACAGAATGGGGGGGGGGGGGGGGGGGGGCAAGGGAAAGTGAACATGCCAAGACTTAAACATGAACTCTCATAGAGTGCTAAAAAAGTAATGACATTCAAAAAGTAGTTCTGTTATATAAGCAGTGGAAAGTCGTATCCCAAGGGTGAACAAGTTATGCTCCAGAGGAGGTACAAAAACTAAATAGGAAGTAAGCCATCCAATAAATTGCATAGGACTGCGATTGACAAGACAGTCACCTACTCTACTCTAAGAACTCACTGGTAAAGGGATGCTCTAGAGTTTGTAAATGAAAAATGGGAAGAGGAAAGTTTAGGGCCATGGGTGGTTGCCATTAGAGCAAAATTCTTATTAATAAGATTAAAAACAGTGGTTAATTTGTGATAAAATGAGTGCCAATGCCAAAGTTCTGCTCAGAAGGAGCGACGATTATCAAGGCTGCACAGCCTTGAATATACCTCATCCCTCTTTAGTCCACTCCCAGACACTCCCTAACCCCCATTTTATCCCACTCTTGCAGGTCTCTTCTTTCTCCCTTTGTGACGGGTTTTCTGTGTTTCTTTCCCTCTCGCTGCCCCTTTTTTAAAGCTTTTTGTTGAACATTTTTTATTACATTAGCAACAGTGCAATCAAAAAGGTTGGCAGTTAAGACAGTAGTTTTCCAGTGAGCAAAATATCACAAGGTGAAATGTCACATTCTAGCACTTTAGGTATCTGTTATAGTGGAGAAAGTCCTGAGCAATCTTGCCAATACTACTGGAGGAGTAAATAGAACATACATTATGGTGATTGCATGTGAGCGACATAGATAGAGCATACTGAAGGCTTAGTGTGACTGAATGATTCAATAGGAGGAAGCCCCAGCAGGCAGGCGAAGGTCGAGCTAGTGGATAGGTTATGTATTACGCTAAAGGTTTGTGGAGGCAATTATAGTCCTAGGGGTTGGAAAAGTGGGTTAGGACTACCAATGTGAGAGGGGATTTTACATGTGTGTGTGTATTGAGCACTCTGAGGGGGCGCGTGAAGCTCTTGGTCTAGGAAGGGAGGTCATCATCTTTTATGCTGTCCAGTGTTTGTGAATGCCCCTCGACTCTTA